>NW_024037058.1:2795342-4108932 GCF_015706575.1 Patiria miniata
GGTATGTCTTGGGACATTTTGCCAAGATTTGGGAAGTCGGTAGACCAAGACATTTTGTTCGACTTGGCTGCGTTTTCATTTGCAAGTTAAAAGCCCTAGAAGCCACTACAGATGCAGTAATCCGCAACTTACTATTCTTCCAAAAGCGCCCAATATAAGTCAATAAAAATGACTCTAGCTACAGCAATTTGTCAATATCTAGTAGTCTTTATTAGCATTTGCAATGTACACTTGTTCATCAGCATCTTCCCTTAATTATTAATTTGCAGTGACAATACTTGAAACATTTTACTTTGGGGCCTTCAAACACTTGGTGTGTAACACATGGGGTCATGAAATCATTTGACGTGCTGGGAGAGGTAGCACAATATGCACTGTATGATATGGGTAGTCAGTCATGGCTCTAGCATGAAACACCATGTCACCTGTGATTACAAAATTGGATGCTGTGGTCACGTGATCCCAAATTTCAGTAAACCATTCTCTTCTACGCTACATGTATCCCTTAAAATATAAGCTCCCAATTTTATTATGTTCACTGTAACATTCACTGTAACACAACTGCAGGATTTTTAAGTGCCATTTTCTTGAGAATCAGTTTTACAACTTCAAGTAAGTTGGTCTATATTTTCATTACTGAATTCAGTACCCCATAATGTTGTATACCATTAGAAAGCTTGTGTTCTGCATAATCCAGATATATAAATATCTCAGTTCTTCAAAAGTGTAACTTTAGGCTCATTTTGTGGTGATGGGTCACAAATGTTTGGGTTGCCTGTCAGCTGCCTGTGGGCATTGTGGCAAACATGTAGTCTATAGGACCCAAACAATCAGCATTATGGATATTGCCATTCAACTTTTTATCAGTAGACAGTTCCTCGTACAATTTCCCCATTTTCTGAAGTCTGTCAGGTATGCAGTCTGCTGATGTCAAAATCAGAATTCAAATTCTTAAATTGGTCTAGTTTCAGCACTGCCAGTCATATATCTAATGGTTGGTTAGTATTCGCTTGAATGTCAATGCAAATGCAACTTTGTGACATCATGGTAATTATGTGCACTTCAACTCTGGTTTATTTCTTTGCAAATGACATGTCGCATCATGATCAATCACAATTGTGTGAAGTAACAGGCCTTAACTCCTGTCCTTTTAAGTTCAATAAATTTTTAATTTACAAATTGAATGTACAATTTAGAATATTAACACAGGAAAAAAACAACTTGACTTAAACTCAGCCATGGCATGGATCAATGTATTCCGGGGGTTTGAATATAATAAACAAGCACAGAAATATTCCAAAAGAAAACTATAAGACGGATGACTTGTGATAGATGTGTTTGAATACAAGCCAGAATGAAAATCCATGGCAACATTGCTCCAACAGTACACAGTAATAAATATGTGAAATGCTGCAATATTATGGGTTTTGGATGGTTGCTAGAAAGTGCTTTGAGCCACTTTAGTGTGCTATAGCACACCATGATTCAGTAACCTAAATTCATCAAAATGTAGATGTGAATGTCTTCCTATCTACATTCACAGACATGTCTACCTTCCTGGTCTAAAACCTCTTAATATCTACACCATGTTCTATGCTTATGAGAGAGTTGAGAGGACAAAACTCTTTGTGGTGCTGTGAGGATTGGAGCATTTGCAGAACCATTTGAAGCCAGCAAAGTCCGAATTGTGATATTAAATTCTGCGAAAAGATGAAGACAGAAACAGATTTTAATGATCAGTTTCATGATATCCTCATATTTCATGTATAGACCATTGCGAGCACACTAGCATTGTACTCTCACGAAGGCCCCATTCAATGGAGGTGGCATTGTGCAAGTTAGTGTTCAGATAGTCAGGCAGTTGCTTTGTACAATAGCAGGCACAGTGCTGACTGTATAGTGATAGTGTACTCGGAATGGTCTATATTTAAGCTACTTCAACAGGAATGTTCTTTCAAGCACTATCTATGAGCACGGTACTTTTTCAGCCATTGAAAGAGTCTTTTTGTTCATTGTTTGGTCAGTGTGGACATGCACAGCAAGAGAGTAAAAATAGCCAATAACATGTGATGCGCTCTCGGCAAATCTTTCCATAGCTTGCCTGACTCATCCTCCCATACCGCTGAGTGAACTGTGGAGGATCTTGTAGGCTTATTGTTTATCAAGCAATGTGACTGCAAATGTGCAAGACTATATGCAAACACATAGGCTCACTTTTTGACTATCTGGATGACGTCTTCATCGTTCAGTACATGTTCTTTGCCTACTTTCTGAGGGTTGTGCTTGACTGATGATCCCCACACCAATGCACTGGAGAGAAAGAGTACAAAATACATATATGTCAGATCCAGTCACGACAAAACTAAAAGACTTTGGGATTGCTACCTTATGTTTGATAACTTGCCAACCCTCGGCACGGGACATCACAAGCATAGTGTGTTCCCTGTGGGTACAAGTAATATTCACAGATAGAACCAGCCATTCCTAGCAACCGTATACATGCATTGGCCATTTCAAAATGGGTAGACTTGGTTCCCCCACGCTATTCCCATTGAGTTCCAATTGAGACACACAGCATTAGGGACGATATTGTCAAATTTAAAAAAAAAAGGCTGAAAACTGGATTACAATGTCTTTGTCTCAGATCCAAAAACTCTGATTTTTGACAAGCGTTTGAAAAATCTCATACCTAACCCCTTTCAACTGACTGAATCCTCGAGAAAGGTGGTAGGCCATGACCTACAAAGAGTTCAGTTTGCGTGGTTCATACTACGACAAATTTATTGTTTGACATCTAGATTATTTTACAAAGTATGTCACAATTCTTTTTTTTTATTTCTAACCGACCATACATGCATTGACCTTTGAACTGTAACCTAGACTTTGTTTAACTGTGATCAGCCTCAATGTTGTTGATGAAATGACTCACTATTTGAAGTCCTTCATAATGCTTTTGTGCAGGTTGTTGCAGAAATCCTCTACGGCCAGATGACCTAGCTTCAAGATGACCGGTGCCTCATAGTCTGGTAACTGACCCTTGGGTTTGGTATATCTAGTACACAGAGAAATGGGGATTAACAACATCCATTACTTCTAGTTGTCTACTATATGCCCTTTGAATGCTGCCTTCTTGTTGCAGAACCATACAAGGAACTGTAGGGTCTACTCAATGAATGACACACTGCACATTGGTTTGTGTTTTTGAAATGAATGGTTACAATGTAAACATCAGGTTACAATGTAATGTACAAAACACATAGCATCAGTGTGAACAATGACTGTACTAAAGAGTGCAAACATAATACAAATGGTGCTCAAATAATAAAAAAAATTATAATAATTACTGATAATGGGTCACTAGGGAGACATTCTCATAGACTTGTACACAATTTTTTTCCCAACTTTATTGACCCTTAACCCCAATTTTACTTTATCCTACCCCCACGAATTTTGGCATTTTTACTAACTGGACCACAAACAATCGATGCAGCCTAGTTGCGGCGGTAAATCTGTTTACTAATCAATAACTCCTTAATCAAACATGCTTTTGTGAAAATGGAGACACATAAGGACTATCTAACAACTGGGCTATTGCATCAGTTATATCTTAAAAAAAAAATTATTTGGAGAAATGTACACAAATCACGATTTGAAAAACTGACCAATTTTCATCACAATTTTCTCAAAACTCTAAAAGCTTTCTACTGCTTTTCCAACTCATACGTTTGTAGCCCTGTCACAACGATTCATGTTAAGCACAGTGCCTTACATTCTGACTAGCTGCAGGTACTCCCACATCTTCTCCAGTAGATCATCAAAGTTCCACTTGTGGTGAGCTGAGATGGGCACACAGTGAGGTATCTTGTAGATGACGTCCAGCTCCTAAAAGACCAAAAGATGTCGCATCAACTACGTGTTGAATTTGTCAACTTAAATTGGCACACACAAAAACTTTGATCATAAATTATAACTTACATGTCGGTCTCACAGTATTTAAGTAATAGTTTGCAATGAACTACCTGAAATTGTGCAATTTACCCCTTTTTTACTTCTTGTCTTGCCAATTTTGAAGTTGTCTTGCCAATTTTGAGGGCCTTTTGGTTTTATGCCAATGTGAATTTCAGTATTTATTGGGAAAACATTGAAACTATCTTAAGCAGATGTTTCAGTGTTACACCTGCTTCAGAACACTTACCACAACATTTTCATTCATTTCTGAACAAACCTCTTTGAATGTACTCCATTTTAATAGGTTCATAATTTGTTCAGCAACTCCTTAAACTGTATAGACATTGTCTAAAGTGACACCATAGCAACAGTGTACTTTGATGTTAGGAAATACCATGTTAATTTTAAATAGTAGAAACAGTACCGAAACTTCAAAAACTATAAATATATAGAACTAATAGTTATCCTTCTTTATTCATATTTTAATAAAATGTAAGAATGTGCAACACAATAATGTTCTGCTTGTGATTTCCATGCATCCAAATGCAAGTTAAAATGGGTAAAATCAAGTTAATGAATGCTGAATGAAAAGGTCAATGATTAAAAGAGTGTGGAATACTGAAGAGTCGTTCCTGTTTTTAAATGTAATGAATTTCTGTCGTTAACCCACCTCTATTGAGATCTGATCAATCTTGTTGAGCACATAGATGCAAGGGATAAAGACACGATTGCCTTCTACTACATCAATTAGATCATCGGTGGTAGAATCACTACGTAGGACCACGTCCGCATTATGGATCTTATATTCAGCCAGGATAGTACGGACCATGTCTGAGTCTAGCGTGGACTGGGGACAGGTGGTGGTCAGGTTGATGCCTCCTTTCTCCTTCTTGCGGAAGCCAATGTTTGGGGGACTCTTGTTCAACCTGTGGGTTTCGTTTCAAGCCATTGAATCAGGATGGGACAAAAGACAAATGAAAGCGATTCAAATCGGTTAGGTATCGAAGCATGCAAAGGTCAGGACTTTAGTCAGCATTTGAATGTTGTTTCCAAGTTGCTGGAGTTTTATATTTTAATGCAGTTTTACTCTTTCGGTTCCACACCTCGGATATCCTGGGTTCTGTTTCAAACATTCAGATCCCACACCTAGGATATCTCAGGCTAGATGGATGTGGAATTCAGTGTTGAATACAGAAGGTTCCTACCAGATGATTGCATTTGAAATTCATTTCAGTGAAATATTTTTTTTAATAAAAAAGGGTGCACATGGCTGAGCTTGTTTGATTGACAAGTTTAACTTAGTTCTACGTTGATTTCCAACTATTTTAAACTTGGGGGAGTTGCAGTTAGGATATCTTGTCTAAATGGCCACAGTAAACTAACAACAAATAGACAAGGCAATGTGGCTGACTAGTCACATAGGTATTACTTAACGGCTTATTTAATTCAATGCTAACTCAGCGACCATGGTTAAAAGACATTAGTGTGGTGGTACATGCTCATATACAGGTAACACACATTCTTAAATTTGGGATCCCGATGTTCTTGACAAGTTGTCAATATCCTAATGGTCAATGAAGCATCGAGTGTGCTGATACAACGTGTGTGCCACCACCATACATCTCAACGATGGCTTGTGATTGTGCTTGCTGGATACATTTGTACAGCCACACATTTGAGCCAATCAGGATCATATTCAGGATGAGTTTGGATATTTCTCTTCTATGATTGGTGGACCATCAGACCTTACCTGATACCGAAGCCTTCCAGTTCATGCTCCAATAGTTTCTTGTGTTTGAGGGGTTTGAGGACATCTAGAACCATGAAGATAATACTGCACGTCCTGGCAACTGTCAAGTACAAAGAAATAAAATGGATATCGTTACAGAACCATACATATTGCAAGAATGTATACACACAGTTATAGAAAGCTTGTGCTATGCTTTCTAGTGTATCTAGAACATTTTGAAAGGTTGCGCTTGCTGTATGTGTAATCAAGCTTATTGAAATTTGAAGTCTAAACATAATTTTCCATCAACATTCTGGCAAAGACTGCAGTAACATGAACTGATGCATAACTTTTTTCAAGTACGCAAAGCCTGGTATAAATCTCATAATTTAAATAACAAAAGAGAATGTACTAACTGACCAGCAATGACCTGACGACCTCTGCCCTTTCCGTCTTTAGCGCCCTCTATGATTCCAGGAAGATCCAGGAGCTATCGAGAAAACAAACAATTCCAATTATCAAAGTGATAAGGGTCAACGTTATGAAATCGGTCCTTGATCATAAAACAAAAGTGTCCTTATTTTGCTCAAGTGAAAAAGCAACATGGCACCCTCAAGAGTTCCTGACAAGCTGATATCCACACCAGGGCAATACCACACCTACCTGTATCTTAGCTCCCTTGTATCGGATAACACCAGGCACAGTGGTGAGTGTAGTAAACTCATAGGCAGCTACTTCAGAGTACACTCCGGCTAGGTTACTCAGTAGTGTGGATTTACCCACAGAAGGAAAGCCTACAAAATATACAACAGACAATCTCCTCAGACATCAACAAAGCAGTTCGACAATAGACTCCTGTTTTATCTTGAAAACCTTTTTGTTGGAGAATATGTGACAATATCTCCCACTGTTCAAAAAATGAAACTTTGAAAATTCAACATGAATGATAAAATCTGTCAAATACAGAAATCTTGATTTCTGGCCTCCGACATTGGGGCCTCTTTTTCAATGAACAACACAGAAGATCAATCATGGGTGTGAGTGACCACTGATAAAAGTAGCTGAAAACAGCTGAAAAAGGTGTACATTGTAAAAAAGCTGAACTTTGGAAATCTCCTATACTTTTGCACACAGCAAGTGACGGAAAAAAGCTGAAATCCAAAACAAAAAAGCTGAAATCAGCTTTAAAGCTGAGATTTCACACCCCTGATTAATCTTAACCCCTTGAGTGATTTACCCTCCTTAATCTTGCAAAATCCAATACCATATGGTAACTCAACACCCAAACTGTTGGACTCTGATTATGGCGGTATGCCTAACCCCATAATCAGTTTACTAGTGCAGTACTCAATCCAACAGATTCCAACAAAACATGCAGTTGGATTTTGAAGAGTTGGGGTGGTTAGGGTTAAATATTTCCAGATGGTTTGACAGATTTTTTTTAGGTAGGTAAAAATGTATTAGCAACCACTGGGTTTGATTCCATGTACAGAGCAAACACTTCGCATCATATTTGTTATGTTTTATACTCACCAACAAAACCAATTCTTGCATCTCCTGTCTTTGCAACATCAAAACCTAACAAACAAAAAAAACACAAAAACAATGAGGATTTTTTTAACCTTTGGCAGCACGGATAAACAAGTTTTTCATGTGTACATGTAGTTTGTTGGGACCGCTACACCAGCGCTTGATTGAGTGAGCTGAATCCAGCAACTCACCTTCCCCTGCTGGACCACCTCCTCCCTTGGGTGTGATTAACTCTCGTCTCAGCTTAGCAAGACGAGCCTTGAGAAGACCAAGATGTGAACTAGTGGCCTTGTTCTTCTGGGTACGAGCCATCTATCAAGACAATACATGCATATAATAAATACCAATCATATGAATGCAAGGGAATGAAACATGGAATGACTAGAAAAATGTGGACACTTTCAATGCACCATTTTATTTTTAATTTTTTTTTGGGGGGGGGGGGGTTTGCTAAAAAAAGGCAGGGATTTATTCTGCTTTTGTCTGTTGACTGAATTTGACTTGTCACAGTGCTTGCTACAAATATTATCCGACTGTTGGTGACTAGCCTGTGTAAAAGGCATGGCAGGGGAAGTGTATTGTTATTTTGACTGTCTGTGACTGTTCAAACAGTAGCAGGGTTAAACCACAAAAAGGAAACGTACTGGCTTCATTGATATTAATATAAATATGCTAAACACAAGTTGACTAGATTGGACATAATTCAAATCATCTTCTAAGTTTAACCTGATATAAATAATTAACCTTGCTCAATTTACAAAAACCCATCAGAGGTCATTTGTTAAAGACACCCTCCTGCTGTTTAAAAGGTCACCAACAGTCAAAGTTTCCTTCCACTTCCCCTGGTATACTTTTAACACCAATGGTCACTTGACCAATTTTAACCCAAGTAACAGCATGGCTCAGAATGCACGTTTCCATAGGAGGGTTAATTTTGATGAAGCCAATGACAATTAAAATTGCCCCAAAAAGCTTTGATATGACTGAGCCAGATTAAGAGAAAAAATATGAGGGCAATTCCACAGTTAGGGCCTACATTACTTTTTTGCATCCATTTACATTCCAAGTGCTTTGGTCTTCATACTATAAATTACTATCATTAATACTAGTTGGACTATCTCTAGTTCTTTTTTCCCCCATAAACATACCAAATATTCAAAGGTTCCCTGAATATTCAGACACATCTTTCTATGTTTGCTATTTTTTTTTCGGGGGGGGGGGGGTTCTAGCTGTCCCCCCCCCCCCAAAAAATAAACCCCACCCTAACATGCCTATTAATTATTCATGCTAATGACTGTCCTAGTCCTACCATCATGACCATGGAGGTGTCCTACACATCAATCAATATAAAAAGAAATCAGTGTTTCTTGAGATTTCATTGAAATAAAAGCAAAATGTCCATACATAGTGGACAGTTTCCAATTTAATTCATTATGTTAATTATATCCTACATCATCTGACAATACTTTCTTAACTGTTTTCTTATTATTGTCTCTCACGCAGTATAGCGGGTTTTTTTAGGCTAGCGCGCAGCATAAGTTTGTGCGTAATTCCAGTTCATTCCAGCAATGCTCCAACCACACTTGGCACAGGCTGATCAGGATTGAAGTTGAAGTGTCGTTGATTAACTTTATATTTACTGCCATTTATACGATTTCTACAACAAATGTTACAATAATATATTGCAGAAGTGTTAGTTGATACAAACCTCGGCTTCGATCTCCGAAATTTTCTCGAGAATCCCCATATTTAATGGGAATTATTGACGCAAACAACAGAAAGCTGTGAAATTTCTTCACACCACGAGTATGATCTAGTTCCCAGACGATGTATAGGATCATTATTTAAGCCATCCGGCCGTACGTGGGGGTACCTGCTTTTTTATTTCCCATAATTCCATTGTTTCAAAATGGCAGCGCCCATGACACGCATGTCGGTCTTAAATTGCTGCAGTGTATTCCTCAAAAACATTAAATATTCGAAGCAGATTCCACCAAGAAAAATAAGTCAAGAAAATGATCCAACTTTCTGTCCTCCATTTCGAACATTTGTAAGCAAGTGGCGCCTTATGTCTCCAAGAACTTACGCCCACAATGACGTTTCTAGTGGCGGGAAACTGCAACGTGAACGTGCCGCGGCGGGCCCAACGGACGATGTTCGAATTCACGGTGACAGTACAGGGGCGAGTGTGCCATTCAGGAGGCGAGTGGAAAAAGAGGTGTGGAGTGCGCCAGATGATGCACCAGTCACAGCCAAAACAGTGGCAATGAAAATCAGGAAGGAACAGATGTTAAACAGAAAAACGGAGGAAACATCGAGTTCAAATTCATCCGAAAAACCTGAACAAATCAATCATGGTATAAAGCCTGTATTTCTTTCTTTCAATTTTTCATTAGGTAATTAAACTACATTAGTGAAATGTACAGCAATGACATGAATGAGATACCTGTTGGTTGGTATTGTATTAGCCCCATAAATGTGGCCAATATACTGGACTACCTCCGTAAATAAAGGCCACAATTCCACCATGTACAAAAACATGTCGAACTTTGTCAAATTTATTTTTTCACATTTAGGCTTAGTTTGTACATTTTGTATTTTACTTTTGCTTTAGAGGCATGCTCACCCTCTTTATAGGCTAATCAGAAAGCGCTGCCTTTTTCAGATGTCTATTTTTCGTGAAATTTCCAGATTCGTTTGCACACATTTGCGTATCAAAATTTTAAGATGAAATTTCACGAAAATTAGACATCTGAAAAAGGCAGCACTTTCTGATTAGCCTACTGTATAAAGAGGGTGAGCATGCTTCTAAAGCAAAAATAAACTACAAACTAAGCCTAAATGTGAAAATCAAAATTTGACAAAGATCGACATGTTTTTGTATATGGTGGAAGTGTGGCCTTCATTTACGGAGGTAGTCCAGTAAATTGGCCACATTTATGGGGCTAATATTGTATAAATTGGAAGTTTGAACATAATCTTGCACATTTTTCACTCGTAATAATGTTATTGTTTCCCAATCCCAACATATTTTGCATACAATGATTGAACATCATTGGGATTGGGGCTGATAATACTGAAAATGCTAGAACTAGAAGGATCATAATGCATTCATTTCCAGAAATAAAAAAAAGCAACTTACAGTATTGGAAATAAAGCAGTTCCGTCATTTTAATGATTTTTAATTTTATTTCAGTTTATCTGCATTTAGGTGAAATTGAAGTCTTCCACCTTTTTTTATTCCATTGTTATGTAGGAAATGGGTCAACTCGTACCCGAATTAACTTGTTACTCGTACCTGAGTCAACTCGTACCCAAAAATTAACACCCCAGTCAAGTCGTACCTGAGTCAAGTCGTACCTGAGTCAAGTCGTACCCGAGTCAAGTCTTTACCGAGTCAAGTCGTACCCGAGTCAAGTCGTAGCCGAGTCAAGTCGCACCCGAGTCAAGTTGTAGCCGAGTCAAGTCGTACCCAAGTCAAGTCATACCCGAGTCAAGTCGTAGCTCGTAGCCGAGTCAAGTTGCACCCGAGTCAAGTTGCACCCGAGTCAACTCATACCCGCAGCTCCAAATATACACCTTTTTTGGAAAAAAAATCGGTGCAACGGAAGATGAGGGATTTTACCGGGCCTGCGCATGCTCTCGCCGGTCAATGTGGACGTACCGTGCACGGTGATATTGTTTTTGCTGGGCCTGTGTGCGCACGCGTCGGTCAAAGTGGGAGTGCGTGCACGGTGTTTTTGCCGGCGCGCAGTTAGTTTTGGAAACTTCGCCATTTTTTTAACGGCCTTTAATAGGCCTGGGTACTAGAAGTTGTACATATTTAATACAGGGCTAATTTTTACGCTTTAAATATATTTTTGACCCAAACTATGCATACTTTTATCACATTATTTTATTTTTATATTAAACAGATGATCCTGTGGTTTTCTGATAACCATTTTGTGATGCTCGAAACGATCGATCTGATTGTCTGCAGTCCATGATAAATCGATGTCAAGTTTTTAAGACGATTAGCAAATTGTTAAAAGATAAAACTTTCTCTTGCACTTGAATTAATGTCCTTCACACCCAAGCATCAACCAACTGCATGTATATTGGTTCCCCCAAAACTTATATTAAATTTCCCCACCCAACCCTGTCGAACTTAACAGACAAAAACACCCAAACCCGTACACATTTTTAGGGGTATTCTAGTCTATAAGAAAGAGCATCTCTGAATGGAATGGAGCCACCATTTTCCTTATCGTTTTACTGTGACAACTTTCTTGATGCCTCAAAATTGAACAAATAATAAAAAAAAATTCTGTTGGTAAAATAATATGGTAGTTGAACTTATCGCAAAAACTTTATTGGAGCTGCAAAAGAAACATGTTTTTTAATAACAGAAATGGGAATTTGTTAAAATCTGCAGCCAGCACAATGACAGTGAGACACCCAGGTACAAACATTATCGCCTGGGTGTCTCACTGTCGTTGATGTATATGAATTAGGTCTGAACAAATTTATGCTTTGGGTCAAGCAGTTTGCTTTGAAATGTTTGCGGCCGTAGTATGCCTTACCTTCAGGACTGGAGATCCACCTTCTTGGGTAATGTCTCAAGAGGATCCAAGCTTTCTATTGTTGCTCCACCAAGCAAAACTTTCTAGCGCACGCCACGCGCAACATCCCGAACATTGTCGCGGTACTTGAAAAGACATTGCAGTCAAGTCTGCGGCTTCAATGTCGTTTCTTTTGAAAGTGACTCGAGACCTGATTGGCTGGATGATTAGCTGGAGGAAAAATCGCACTGAATCCTTCAAAATTCTATACATGTACAAGCCCCCAAGACTATGCACTCTTCACTCACAATTGAGGCTAGACACTGTCAAGTTGCGATATTACAAGTTCATCACCATCAAGATTTAAGTCAAGACTCATCTATTCCAAGATCATGGCTTCAAAGTGTCCTTGCATCGAGTGTGGGAATGCTGTCCAAGGTTCCCACCAAGCCTTCAAGTGTGAGCAGTAAAGTGCAATTCTGGCATCATGTCAGAAGAGTACTGCGGAATAGTTGCCGACCCCGACCTTCTGGAGGTTTGGGTTTGCAGAGTATGTGCCAACTACCAAGCGCCACCATCTCCACTTCTTGCCGAGCCGATGGACGTGGAGTTTGACAGTTCCCGACCCGCCCAAGAAAGACCCCCTGCCCAGCCCCTCCCTCCAGCCCCTCCCTGCTTGACGACATATCTAACCTTGGGGATCAGGATAAGGTCACCTTCAAGGTTGTTGAAGGTGGTTCCCAACATGGCAAACCCATCCTCGTCGACAGCCATAGTTACAGCTATACCCAGAAGTGGAGAAAGCCGGGATCATCATCATCATCCATTGTGTGGCCTTGCAGCGTCCGTAGTCAGTCCACGAGATGCCAAGTCTCCATCGGACAGGATGGTTTAGAGTTCTCTTTCGGCCTGCTCCCTGTGCACACCCATCCTGCCCGCCCTGGAGGAGATGTCAATTTCTAGACTGGCCACTGTGAAGAAGGCTGCTAGAGAGTCAGTATTCCGCCCAACAGGTGTCATCGTGGAGCAAGTCCTGAGTGAGACAGCCACCTCTGCCCCCTCCAGCTTCCCCAACCAGTCTTACCTCAGACGCACTGCAAACTGCGCGTGTCAAAGCCAGCAACCTCTTGAGCCAAGAGACCTGGACTTTAACATGGATCCAGACTTCATCCCCGTAGATTTCCTGCAGAAGGATGTTTGAGTCGGGGAAGTGAGGAACCTCCTTTTCTTCACCGATGATCAACGTGCTGTGCTGGACTCTGCCAAAACAGGGTATCTGGATGGCACCTTCCAGCTTGTCTGGCGTCCATTCATCCAGCTGTTCTCCGTGCACTTCTTCAAGGGTGACTGCTGGGAAATAAAGTAGGTACCACTTGCTTTTGCCATGATGTCCAGAAGAATCAAGAAGACTACAAAAAGGTAATAAAATCATTTCAATTTTCCCATTATTTCCCCCAAAAATGATGCAAAATGTGTTTATGTTGTTATAAGTTTTGTGATCATGTTCATATCTACTAGTCAAAAATGTTATTTAAAAAACATTTATTATTGAAATTATTTATTGTTTTGGCCCATTTCCTCTGAAAATATCGCATTGAAAATGTTCATTTTTGTGAACATGTTATATCAAGTTAAATTTTTTTTTTTTTACTTATCAATTTTGAAATTATGTGTTTTTTTTTCATTTCCTCACATTCAATATCGCAATAAAATGTGTTTATGTTGTGAACTGTTTCTTTTATCATGTTTGTATTTAGTGCGAGTTAAAGCCCCCATTTTTATCTTGTGCATTTTGAAGACTACTTGATTTGTTTGTGCATATTTGGTGAAATTTCCTCTTAAAGGGAAGATACAACATTTGCAAACATCAAAAAACGAAATGATCAAATTATCACGAAATACCTTACTGAATTGTTAGGAACTGACATTCTAAAGCATCCTTTAAACTCGTGGCTCCTGGTGTGCTGACATTTTGAAGAAAAACTGTATTTTTCCAACGCTGGTCGGCCGACCAGCGTTGGAGAAAACTGGCTTTTTTCCAACAACTGTTCCTAATTTTTCATATTTAGTTATTCTGACTTTTCTTTGCAATTGATTACACACCTATGAAAGGGTACAAGCCTGCTAGACTGATTCTCTGACCTTACAATTCCCCAATGTGAATTACTTGCTCCGTTTCATCTTAAGTGGGGTCAGGGAACCAGACTACAAGAACATGATAGGTTTTCTTGGTTTTCCAGCATCTACAAGCCCAAAACGTGAAACAAGTCAGTTTAACAATATTTTCTCTGACATACTAATCCTCCAAATCCATGTGTTTCTGAAAATTCCAGCAAAAGCAAATGTTGTACATTCCCTTTAAATATCACATTCAAATTGTTTATTTAAATTGCCGATCAATTTTTCATTAAATTATTGCTCTTTGTTTTCCTCTATATTTCTTATGTAGGTCCTGAACGGCAATCAGGAAGAAGGTACCATCACGGGGGAGCAACCTGCAGGAGGCGCCGAGGCTGTCATGGACTTCAAGTCAGGGCTTTGGTCCGCCATCTGAAGCATCTTCTCTGAGTGCCACATTGCCGGGGGTCTATATCACTGGACACAGGCAGTGTGGCGCAAGTGCCAGAACCTGGGTCTCCAGGTACCGTACACTACAGATCCCGCAAAGGTAGACTACGTCCGTCAGTTGATGTCCCTCCTGTTATTACCAGCCGAGCACATCGCAGCTGCATTCGCACATCTGAAGACCCAAGCAAGCAATCAGCTACTTCAGCAGCTCTGCTGCTACATTCAGGCCACATGCATGGAGCACGACGTCTGGGGGCCGACGAACTGGTCTGTCTTCATGCGGAGTATCCGCACAAACAACGATGTGGAGGGATGGCACAGGAGGATCATCGGCAGAGCAGGGCGACACTGTGTACAGTTCTACACAGTTGTCAAGCTGCTACACACCGAAGCGTCGCTAGTGCAGCTGCAGATGCGGCTTATCAAGGAAGCTAAGCTGAAGCGCTTCCAACAGAAGAGATTCAAGACGATCCAAGGGAGGCTCTTCAAGTTGTGGCAGCACTACCAAGCAGGGGAGCTGAAGACATTGAGCTTGCTTGCAGCCTGCAAGTATCTGACTGGGTGGAAATTGTTGACGGCCGGAACATCAACATAACCCAAAGGGCGATATTCAGGGCTAACCAATCATTAACCCAAACGGCCCTTTTAAGGGTCACCCCATTTTCCCAAAAGAGATTTGTGCCATGTGTAGTTAGTATTCAATAAATGGTGCAAAAAATTGAAGTGAGTGCACGTTGAAAAAATATTACTTTTACATATTACAAAGACATTTTAAAAAGCACTTTTCTTAAAAAAAGTCTTGCATACTAGATTCGTAAAAAGAAAATCATGCACCTAAAAAAGGTTTACTTATGATCTGAATGAAAAGTGAAATTTTACCATTTATCAGTGATGACTCTGTAGTGAGTACTGCACCAGTTTGAAAATAGCCTGCGCGCGGTACTTGTGACGGAGCCCTCTTTCCCTTTTCATCCAGATTGTGAGCTAACATTTATACATGTACCACCACCTTAAACCTCAAACTTTATTTGTATCCCTGGTGGTGTAACTAATATTTCTGTTGCCGTTTTGAGGATAAAATCGGAAGTTTTTGTTGGAACCATCCATTCGTACTCCTCCCAAAAGGAAGGGAGTACGAGTTGACTCGGGTATGAGTTGACTCGGGTATGAGTTGACTCGGTTGCAAGTTGACTCGGGTACGAGCTGACTCAGGTACGAGCTCACTTGGGTACAAGCTCACTCTGGTACGACTTGACTCGTGTACGATTTGACTCAGGTGCGACTTGACTCGGGTAAGACTTGACTCGGGTACGACTTGGCTTGGGTACAAGTTGACCCAAAATCGTTTTGTATTTATATGTTGGGAAAACAGAGGACTGAATTCGGGATTGAAACACATGTCAAAGTTGGTTTGAATCTTTTACTTGAATTGTCATTGTTGATGGCATACATCTTTTATCAGTCCAAAAGCCATCATGCACTTGCACATTTTGACATTGTTTTTTTTTTCCCAAACAAGAACCAGATCAGTCAGTTGCCAACAAAAGGAAAGAGGTAGACAGCAAAGGATTTCGCACTCTGAGTCATCAAGTGCAGGATCTGAGCAGATTTCAAGAAGACACTGTCACTTCCATCTTGTTTAGAAGCGTCATATATAATGAAGGTGAGTGCAGAATAAGGCCGTGACGGGCAAGGGCCCTATTTTATTGATTACTTGCTGATAGAGTAAAACATCTTTTGAGTTACCAACATTTTCCCAATGTCTAATTTGCGGATGAATCCACGAAAAGAACCAATCACAACGCACGTACCAAGTGCTACTCGGCAGGCAACTTGTGTGAAGCAGGCATGTGCTGACTGACAAAGCATCAAAGCACAGCACCATTTGCATGTGCAACTAACTGTAGGCCGGCCTGCGAGGGCTGAGCTAGTTATACTTGCTTGGCGATGTGCAGCAAGCCATTATGCACCGTTGCTAGCTGTGATGCGTGTACACAGTGTGTAGGCCATTCGCTGACTGACGGCTGCTAAACAAACTTCATGTACACATCGGTGAACATCACTAACTTTGCCACAATAATGATTCAACCTCAGGTTTGCTATATTTTATTTCACACTTGGAAACTTACAGTTTTATTCACTGAGTCATGAACAAAAATGAATCTAGTCTAAGTTGCAAGGTAGACCCGTGCAATTTAGTTGCTGAACACGGGGGAAGTGAACGAGCCAGCGCAGCGCTCACACAGTCGCGTCAGCAGCTTAGCAGTAGAGTGGGCAGGGACGCGGTGGAAAATACTTTTACTTCCTTTCTTTACTTTTTGTTATGATTTTAAAAATAATCATGGATCCGCGGGTACCCGCCCTTTACAGGAATCGGGTACCCAGTCCCAACAAACCCCATATACGCACACCCCTAGTGCAGAATGTAATTGCCAACTATATTCACAATGTGTTTGAATAGTCTTCAAATTTGTCTTTATCAGCCTGACAATGTACACGTAATATGAGATTTTCTTTTTAAAATTTCGTTGTGATGTCCAACCCTTATATTTATCATTGAAGAAATGAAAATAATTGTTTTGGAAAAGATTCTGAAATACTAATTATTGTAAGAAAGTGAAGATAATTTCACAGGAGTCGTGTTGAGAATATTATACGAAATGTGTTCAAAACATTTACAAGTTTTTTTTTTTTTAAACCCTGTCTTTATAGGGGAACTAGTTGCCATTGACAAGCCATATGGTTTGCCTTCCCATGGTGGCCCTGGTGTCGTCCACAGTGTCGATTCACTCCTCCCCCTCCTCGCAAAGAAACTCCGCCTCCAAAAGACCAGCCCCAACTCCAGGCTGTACCCAGTCCACCGGCTGGACAAGGAAACCACAGGGGTCATGTTGCTTGCTAAGACTGACAACATGGCCAAGAGACTGCACGGGATGTTCATCCGACACCAAGTGGGCAAGAAGTACTGGGTGGTGACAGTAGGGGTGCCGGACCCCAGGGATGGGACCATAGACATGCCTATGATAGCCAGGGAGGTGGCTGGCAAGCATAGGATGGGCATCCGGCCAGACATTGGAGCTGTGTACAAGAACCTGGGAAAGCTGGGCGGAGGGGGTGGCACAAGGGCTGTCACCAATTTCCGAGTCATCAATGAGAATGGCAGTGCTGCACTGGTGGAGGTCCAGCCTGAAACAGGTCAGTTAGTACTACTGATATTTGTGATTGAGTCTGTTTTTGTGGAGAGTTTAAGTTTTGGAGAAGTTGGCAGATACACAATGTGAAGTGAAGTTTCAGTTAATTTTCTCTGGCCATCTTCAGAAAAAAGCCTATTTCTTCTCATGGACATTGTCCTGATGTGGGATACATCTGATTCTTGTGAGAGCCTCGCTGCCTCTTGTAAATGAGTCACTTGACATGGTGCATCCACATTAAATGCTTAACTGTAACTCTGCCCTGTGTAACAAGGTGCAACAAGGTGCAACAAGGTGCAACAAGGTGCACAAATATTTGTGACTCTACTGCATTAAGCAGTCCACAGGAGCAGCATAGCTTTAATGTCTGGGACAACAGCAGCTAGCCCAGTTGAAAAATGCCAGCTTTTGATCCTATGGAGGCTGGCAGCATCAGACTCTTAGGCTGTGTAGCCGTGGGATAGTTGACCTGTTGGATCTTGTTACAAAGGGCAGGCTTCTCAATTTATTATTATTATTACATGTATTTAACTTTATCGGTGTATTAACCCACAACCCTTCATCAAGCAATAAACATGTTGGAGGGATATCTGTCTTGTTATTCCTTCTTGAATGATACTTGATAGCCTGGACACCGTTTCATTCAAAGATAACAAAAGGGAAGTTTAAGGAGCTGTTGCTCATTTAAGCATGTACAACATTTATGTTTCTCTGATCATGTCTTATCTAGACACCCTATAATTTTTGAAATATCAGGCAGATTGAAGTGGGGTTGGCTTCCTGAGAACTGAAAAAACATTCAGACTGTGCTTGCAAGCAGTAGCATTTAAGAATTTTCTGGCAATTTATTGTGAACTGCCAATTGTAATGATCCAGGACTAGTCTGGCACACATATTTGTTTTGCATACTGTGACTCCAACTCTTTTTTCACTTTCTCTCTCTTTGATTTTTCTTTGCATCCAAGGTGTGAAGCATCAGATCAGGGTTCACATGGCCCTTGGCATGGGTTGCCCGGTGCTTGGAGACCACAAGTATTCTCACCATGATAAGCTGGCTCCTCAGGTGATTTACTGATTACTGTCTACCAGGAAAGACGGTGACTAACCTAACTTACTGCCCCTGCAGGGCAGAACATGAGCAACCTCTGTCCATACATCCAGCATGTCATATTTGGATAGACTTGAATTTTGCAAATACGTTGCCATGTTTTTGACAAACCTTTTCAGGCCCACCCATAAACAAATGTACAAGTACTTGGAGCCCATTTTCACTTCTTTCTTTCCAAGCATGATTCCTAATATACCACCCCACTTTTTAGTATGCTATTTAGACTGAGAAAAGGACTTGAGTAACAACACTGCTTTTTGTTACTTGACTTGTATGCTTGACTTCGAAATCAGATTTTCAAATTATTCCCAGCCTGCAATCATTTTCTTTTTTACATTTCCATCTATTTGTATGCATCCTCCCCTATTGAAAGTGGTGAGTTTTGTTGTAGGCTTGCATGCAGATAAAGTTATATGGGATATTCCAAACAAATAAAACACTGATTTTTCAACAAATCTTTCTTGTTTGTTTCTAGCGGCTACCCATGGCCATTCTGCAGCATCTAGGGATACGGCAGGCCAAGGCTCGTACAGTACCCATGCACCTCCATGCAAGAGAGATCAGCCTGCCAGAATTCCTCCATGGCAAAAACCTCTACATTGCTACTAGGTTGCCCAGCTTCTTTGAGCAAAATATTAAGCGGCTCAAACTGAAAGTGGTGTGAAACTTGTAACTGTTGAATGCTGAAGTACATCTCCAAATCCCGAAGACAAGAAGTCTGGTGTGGGGAGTGGGGGGGGGGGGGGGGCACTGCTCAGCAGAAGGCCTTAGACACAGTAGAGCAAATGTAAATGGCATACTTGCCATGCACGACATACCAAACTTGTCATCTTTTTATCTGAGCATCTCAGGAAGAAAGCCGTTGTTCGATTCTTATCGATTCATGTTCTTACAGCATTTGCATTTACATTGTTTTATGATATTGTATTGATCTTAGCATAAACACCAGCCACTACATCAGCTTTGAGTCAGCCAGTCGCCCCTGGCATACTCGGAGGTTGAGCTCTTATGCAGGAGGTTGTGGGTTCGAGTCCCACCCAAACGCTTGCTTGCTCTCAGGCAACGCTGAGAATACAGTGCTTGGGTTTAAAAAAATGCATCAATAAAAGGCTAAGCCATATATGAAATTGACATCTCTCGGACACAATATTCCATGAAAGAAGATGATGTGATTCAAATTACATGTAGTTACAAGAAGCTGTAATGTGTGAGTTGATATTAAAGCTAGACAGAGAAGTGTCACAAATGCAAGGAATTATTAATCACTTTTCTGTTGTTATTTCAAATTCAATTGGTGGGTCTGAGTTGGCTACTTACAATAATTACACATCTAGACTACATGAATTTACAGTTATGATACACCTATGTACATTATAAGCTACAAGGTTTTACTATTTTTCCTCAAACTGTGACATATTCCAGCAAAATAGATAAAATTTGCAACGGGAATCCTTTTCGAATTGTATTAATTTTGAAATAATGACTGAAGAATTACTTTACAAATCAAATGTTTCAAAGTTGGACAAAACAGTGCTCAAATTTGAGAGACCTTTCAATCAAATGTTAAAATCATCTTATTTTTCAGCCCCCCCCCCCCCGAATTTTGTTTGTGAAAATTCATAACAAATGGCAATTGCTCCTCTACCAGAATCTCTGTTACTCACATTGGACCCGTTGCCTCATTCCATCTGATTTTGTTAGAATGTGTCACAATTTACAAAATATTTTCCTTCTCTTTGTGATAGAATGTTCAACACTCTTGAATAACTTTACACATGGGACGTGTGCCCCTCTTGCCAGAAAATGTTCTCAAACAAGTCCATACAAGCAGCAGTCAACTATGATTTTTGTAAAAATTAAGGTTTGCAATAATTTTGATTGATTCTTTTTGCTATATTTCGTTACACAGAAGTGATGAACCAATTAACAATTCACTCTAAATTATTGGATTTGGAACAATATGTTTTGAAGATTATTTGACTACCTGACCAACATTTTACACATCTGCCATTATGGTGCAAATGTCCATTTTGCAATTTGCTTGACTCTTTTTCCTCCGAGTTAAACTTCACGTCACACTTACAACAAAATAATTTTAAAACTTTGGAATAGAAAATAGAATTCATGAAAAATATGTCTTTTCTCTTAGCCAGACATTAATTGCACAATCAGCGACTTTGCCAACTGAAAGCCATAGAAGTCAGCAAGATTCTTCTTATAGGAAATACTAAAACTTGAGTTGATGATTCATATTACTTGATTAATAGTAACAAAATCTGGCTAATATATAAAAACAAAATGTCAAAAAGGAGCAAAATATGGCACACTCTTTTAATAAGGCCTATCCAACATATTTATAACACAGTACAGGCCACCATTATGTATATTAAAGCCCAATAAATATTAAGAAGCATTTATAAATTTGCACCTCAAAAGATTCTATTACTTTGGCTTAGTACGCTTCATTTGAAAACTGGTTACCAGAAATGGGCCTAACATGTCCACTACTATGGTCAAAGATCTGTTGGCTAGGAAATGGTTTTGGCAATGGTTCCCAATCAAGTACTGCATGCAGTCAGGGGTGTTTTACTTCAATAATTAAAAAAGAAATGATTGTCCAGCACCAGTAATAACTTTGATCAATAATGGAAAAAGAATCCTACAAACTCATTTGCAAGTTTAGGTCATACATGTTAAACTTTTCTATTGATATATTTACAGCTTGTATGTTTGATTCCAACCCAAAAAACTCACCCCTACTTTATTTTTGAATGTGTGAAACCCTCTGAAAATAGTGTTTTGTTTTTAGCACAAACAGATCCGCTTTGTGAGCAGACTGGCTCCGGTCCGTACATTATCGATGCTGATTGTGGAGCGGGTACCAGCCTACCCTGGGCATACAGAATTATAAATAGTAAAATAATAGTTCAATAACTCAACATGCGCCAGTGGGCTAGAAAAGAAGCAAATCAAAAGAGGAATCTATTTTTCGGGATGAAATGCGAAAATAACAAGGGGAACGCAACTTTAACCCTCATTTCTTTACTATTTTGTCTTCTTAGCTACATGGATATGTTTGAAGTCTTCCCCCACATTTGCGCTTCAATAAGAAAGACTGAAAATTGGAATTCCATCTAGAAACAAAAACCACTTTTGTTTTTAACAATATCTGCAGCAATTACAGATTTTTAGTGCACACACAATTTTTCAGCTTGCAAGATATGCATTTCATAGCTTTTTCATCTAGAAATGGTTGTCATTGCAAATTCAAACTTTGACACAACAATTGGAAGACATTAAATTAAAACAAAACATTCACAGAGAATGGCCATACAATTTCAACAAAATATCAGTAATTAATAAAGTCATGGATAATTTACATACTCTGATCATGACTATTAATATAAATAAGCAAAATTTCAAATTGTACAATTTTGTGTGAAGTTATAGCATTCACATACCATCAAAATTTTATAATTTTCTACAAAACGAAATTTCAAAAACTCGACATATATTGCAGGATTCATAAAATTCAAATTAATATATCTACAGTAAAACAAAAGGTCTGGAAACTCACAAAATAAAAACTTGGATAGGTATTAAAAATGGAATATAACCTTTTCCATGTGAATTTTGACATGAAATTTCTGATATTTAGAATTGTAGAAGAAAAGGCAGGCTTGTATAACACATGTCAACTATCTTGGCATTGATATTAAATACCTTTTTCTGACTTAATAACACTGATGTACATTTATAAGTTCAAGGTGGTACATTATTACCCCTGCTCATCAGGCATATATTTCATTAGCCCTAGATGCATGCCACTGGGTAAATCAAACTACATCCAAACTTTTCAACACTGCCTCCACTGACTTGTGTGCATAACTGCAGCGTTATTCCAAAAGTACAAATTGTCAAATCTTGGGCACACCAAATACCAACCTTGCTTACTACTACATACTTCCTGGCCTTTACCATTGTTTTGCACATGTCATTTGTGCCGTACAGGTACAGAAATGTGACCTCAAAATATTTAAACCAAACAACAAAATAAAGGCAATCCTATTTGTTACTTTGGTCTTTGCCCAAGATGACTATTGAAATGTTTCCACCATGATAATTACATTTTTGAAGGGATTTTGAGAAAGTTCCTTGCAAGCTCTTTTGCCTGACTATGCTGACTCAATTATCAGATCAGTAAAAATTAATCAAAGTTGCTAGTCATCAAAGTGGGGCATAAGTGTGTTACTTTCGTTGTCATGAAACAAACAGCAGCGATACTAAGACTTCCAAAATGTTTGGACTCAATCTGGCTATACTGTTCACTGTACATATGATTACATCGTGGAAATCTACTATTTCAAAAACACATGTAGTATTACAATCAGTACTTTTCAGGTTGAAATTTTCAGCCAAGTGTATACATTCTTTTAAAAATAATGATATTCAGCACAATAACGTACACAGGAAAAGCTTCCCCCTTTTCAACATCTCCACAAGGCAACTTGTCTGCTTCTTATTGCTTTTTATTATGAAGTTTTCTTCTCAAAAGTATCCCTTATCCCATTATGTACACTAATGTACAATGTACAGTATTCAAATGTTATATAATGTATCTCTCTAACGAAATCTATGATTGTCTCTAAAACCGATGCAAAGGTGTACTAAGCACAAGCCGTTGTATAAAATTTACAAAAGTGGCCGAACCAATTCAGAAAAATGTCACCTTTTCATACCTTCTTACCCCCCAAGTGGTAAATATTTTCAATTCGTTTAAACATTAGGGATCTGATTCACACTTAAAAAGTCACAGGTTTACAAAAGAACCAGAAACTCGAGTATTATATTCCAAGATTATTTAGCAATACAAACCCATGGTTGGGTCGATCAGTGTTGTATGGTTTTTGGGAAGGGGGGGGGGGGGGGGGGAGGAGGGAGGGCAAGGGCCGACCAAATCAAGGCCTTCAGATAATGAGACCCCCCCCCCCCCAAGTTCCCCCCTGCAAAAACGGACCTATGGGCTCTGTGCACAAGTACACCTCAACGGTAAGAAGAGTTGGGGAGACAACTGGACGAGACATTCAAAAGCCTTGCTGACACCACTTGATGCTCAAGCGAAGATGCTACGGCTATGTCCAAATTAAGAATAAAAGTAGTCACGTGTACTTCGCGCTATCCTCAGTACGTGTACGTGGTGTTTCCTATTCACTGGACTCTCGAAGGTGGTTATATAGGGCCCTCTCTTGTTCACGCATGGAGTCCATATTTAAGCCACTGGCACAGTGAGTGATTGTGTGTTTAACTTGGCAAGTATAATAACATTGGACTCAGTGCACAAATACCCCCCCCCCCAACATTGAATAAGAGAGAGATTTTGGACACATGAGTCCCCTAGCAATGGAATGCCCAGGCTCATGTGCACATCATCTTACATGTTTTTGTGCACATGTACATGTAGCTGAAAAACTGATTATGAGTACTCCATGCCATGCATGCTTAAACCAAAGTGTACACACATTTTTTCTTTCCCAAAGTGGCTCTCATGAGTAGGCCACAAAGTGCCATCTGTTCCTGCATGGAGTTTATGGAATACAAGGTGCTTATGTGACCAATCACTAGAGATCCATCTACTAGACACACTGCATGCACACTGGTTGGTGCACACATGATGTGAGATATGCATGATTATTACGTTTCATCTGACTATGCACAAAATGTAGCGTCTTCTCATGAGCTTAATGTGTTCAAGAGTCCCGTCTAATTCTCTTGTTCTATCTTTGGGATTAACATGTACATGCAGCCCATACTGAGAGGCAATAATAGACAAGGTCTCTGTGTGTGTATGCACTCATATGGGCCTGTCAACATTGCTAGGATTATTAAACACCAATAAATAATATTTGTAAAAGTCAATGATGAAGACTCACTCATTGTACACAATTCTCGGCCACATAAAAAACATTATTTACAGCAAAGGCTGCTAACATGTATGTGCATGCTGTAGTCACAAAAAGCACATACAAGGAATGGTTTTTGTTGCTTTGTACATTGACTGACAAAATGCAGCTGCTCTGATTCCAATATACATATTCACAGAATTTAACGAGGACATCCACACGTCTAATGTGAAGCTGAGCTCCACTGCCGTGTTGATGACATCCACAGGTCTAACATGAAGCTGAGCTCTACTCCCTTGTTGATGACATCCACAGGTCTAACATGAAGCTGAGCTCTACTGCCATGTTGATGACATCCACAGGTCTAACATGAAGCTGAGCTCTACTGCCGTTTTGATGACATCCACAGGTCTAACATGAAGCTGAGCTCTACTGCCTTGTTGATATCCACATGTCTAACATGAAGCTGAGCTCTACTGCCGTGTTGATGACATCCACAGGTCTAATGTTAAGCTGAGCTTTACTGCCGTGTTGATGACATCCGCAGGTCTAATGTGAAGCTGAGCTCTACTGCCTTGTTGATGACATCTACATGTACATATCTAACACAAAGCTGAGCTCTACTGCCTTGTTGATGACATCCACAGGTCTAATGTGAAGCTGAGCTTTACTAGTCTTATTGATGACATCACAATTATTGTGGTATGGTGTAAGGAAGGCTTATCAAGAATGTGACAAGGGGGAGAGCCAGTAAGTTGTGTCCATTAATGAGGTTAATAATGCCCTAAATTAGATTGGCAAGAGGTATTCTCGGGCCCAATGTGAGGCAATACACAGATTCCACAGGATTCTATCCACAAATTTTCCATCCAGAAATCCAGTGAAAGCCCACCAGTGGATAGCTGATAAATTCTCTGCATCCACATGCCCTGGATATTGAGCATGATCTCCTATTAGATGGGCCCAGCATGTGAAGCTATGTTAAAGCCCCCAAAAGTCCCTTGTACGTGGCAGGATGCTAAGCTTCACTGATTGTTTCATCCATTAGCTCTATAGCAAAACATTGTTTACATGATTGTAATATATGATGATGAGCTCTACTGCTAGAAGTCCACTACCTTTAGATGATTTGGAGTCACTATTCTTATCATGACAAGAAGTGCAGGAGGATATTTTCCAGTATTTAGTGCAGTTTAGCGCTTATGCCTGAATTATTTCTCCCTTAAGTTTCAGATGATGCAGAGCTATACTGCCATCTGATCTCCACAACTGGTGAATAATGCAGGAGCCTTGAGGAATTGCGAAGCTGGGCTGTACTGCCAAGATGATGACATCTCAAGATGATGACATCACAATGCCTACTCTAGGGTGCAGAGTTCTCCTGTCCAGTTGATGAGGACCCGCCAGAGTTGTCAGACGATGTTGACGGTGTAATTTTCAGGACTTCAACACTACCATTCGTCAGGCCGTTGGATTCTACCTTGAGCGACAGAGATTTCAGCCAGGACTGGATATCTGTAAAATCCGGTCTGGATTAGAAAGAAACAATTTTGAGCATTCTGAGAACATTTGACCAGTGTTAATAGAACTAGAATCATCTCTAGAAGGCATCTTCACCCACTTTTGACATTTTAGCAGGAATGTAGTCGAGTCCATCGCAAGTCCAGTTACAAGTAACAGTGGATGAATAATAACAAAGGAATGCCTTTGTCAAAGCCATTTGAATAGCTTGTGAGTTGAATTGGGACTGGAGGACTTGTGATGGACTTGCAGGGACTTGAGATGGACTCGACTACATCCATGCATGTTAGGCAATCCACTTGAGAGGTTTTCAAACATGAGAATAATATTATAAGCATGTAACATTTAACGTTCCGGGGATCTGTGTCAAATTGCTATTCCCATGTGTTCAAGAGGACTTGAAATCCGTCGATATCATGGGAACACAAACCATTCACTTTGGTCTTCAAACACAGCTCATTTCATTTGCTTTATTACAGTGTTTTGAATAAGGAAATAACTATGTGCTTGGTCCGTATTAAACACAATGTTTAAGACTGCTTGGAGTCTGGGTGCTGCTTATTACCCGAGCCAAAGCCGAGGGTAATTATCAGCATTCCAGACTCCAACCAGTCTTAAACATTGTGTTTAATACGGACCAAGCACATATTTATTCCCATTCATAAATACCTTTTCTGTCAAAATATCAAAACTTTTTGGTGCACAAGTTAAAAAAGTCAAAAATTAATAATTTCCAACGATTTTGTTCAACAGTTTTTACTTTCTGTTTTTCGAAACACCCCTCTAGCTAAATAATGGAGATTGGCACGTGCATCGCGCGATGACGCACAGATGCAGCTATAGTGGGTGCATTGTGAATTTAGGACTATGAAATACTGACTCACTGGTAGTATTGCACATGCCTATGTGAGGATTGTAAACGTTCATCCAATAAAACAGTAAAAGGCACTGGATTTCATAGGAGTCCAAATTTCATGTGACACTGGAAAAGTGTTTAAGACCAGCCAGCCATGTCTGTATCATCTGTTTAAGACCGTCCACGTGACGGGCTCTCGACCAATGGGAATGGGTTAACTGTCTAAGGTATTTATGAATAAACATTAACATGCTGTATTAATGTCTAAACAGTTAAAAATTCTCCACCAACATATTGATGCCTGTGCATATGTGCAAATAATGCAATGATTTATCCTACGACAAACACAAAATGCTTCCCCTACCTTCTTTCTGGTTCAACTTCGCAGCATTTGACGGCTACATCAAACAGACGTGTCGGGCAGCCATCACAGAACTGCTCCTTAAAGAGCGGTACGTTAAGGCCAAAGGTCATGGTCCTAGGTAGATGGTCTGGGTTGGCACTGACCCGACCAATCAGCTCACACATGATGATGCCATAGGAGAAGACATCAACTCGCTCATCATAGGCCTTGCCTGGGATTGGTTTATAGTGGCAAAGGGAAAGGCAATCAGTTAGCCAATGACAGACTAACATGCAACCATGTACATTGTAGGAATCACACTACACCCTTCTTCAATCATAATCATGGTCTTCAGCAAAAACTTGAACATTTCCAGTCTTTTTTGTCCGGATACTTGGATTTTGATCAATAACCAAAATCTAAAATACCCAAGCCACACTGGCTAGTTTTTCTGGGCCTAATTCCTACTTCATCACTTCATATTTCAGTATGCTGGTCAGAAAAGAATTCCAATAACAATCACCATGAACTCTATATGCTTAAGTACAAAGACAGGGTTAGGCAGGACTCTTAAATACATTGCTGCCGGAGTGCCTAATGCTCACAAATAGAAGGTACTGGTTTGCACACATTCAGAATAAACTATTCTTCTGTACTTCCTGCCATGCCACACAAACCTGCATGTGCATGTAATTTGTCCAATCTGAAGACATACCTTTCAACATTTCTGGTGCCATCCAGTATGGGTTTCCCACTACGGTGTAGCGCTTTTTGCGGCCAGATCTCCGCGTTGATGAGTTGCGTTCAAACGGCTGCAGTCTGGGATCACTCTTGTCCTGAACCATAACTCGCGCCAGACCAAAGTCAGCTACGACTACTGATCCATTCTGGTGTAGAAAAAAAGGTAACCTACAATTGATGGCTGAATGACTAAAGGCCACTTTAAGTATATGTGAATGCAAAGTATATCAATATTTGCAGTGACATTTTTCCAGATTTGAAATGTGAAAATGAATTTAACTGCTGCAAACTGACTGGATTGACCTGAAATATACAAATCAACAAACTTAGCTGCCTGACATTGCAGTCTTAACTACACCTTCTTCAGATGCAAATTTGCCTCTTAAGGTCTTATTAAGACCGCAACGTCAGGCCAGCTAATTTTGTAGATTTGAAATGTGTTCAACTTCTGTGAATTAGCTGCGCGAATACTTGCAATTAAATCATGAGTTCAAATCTGAACTGGCCCTCAAGTTGCTGTGGTTACAACAGAAAAACAGTACACAGTTATAGCTGTTAACAATAATAAAAAAATATCAATTGACAAATTCAATGATTAGAAATGACATCCATTACCTTTCTGACGAGGCAGTTCTGTGAATTCAGATCTCTGTGAATGATACCCATCGAGTGCAGATATGTCTGGAAAAAATAATAAGTTCATACATGTAATTCAGGGTTGTGAGTGACCACTGGTAAAAAATAGCTGAAAACAGCTGGAAAAGGTGTAAAAAAGCTGAACTTTAGAAATCTCCTATACTTTTGTACACAGCCAGTGAGGGGAAAAAGCTGAAATCCATAACAAAAAAAGGCTGAAATCAGCTTTAAAGCTGAGATAGTCAAAATTCTCTGTTTTCTAATTTTTACTTCCTTGTTTTCTGTATATCTTATTCTTTTTTACAATATTCTGAAAATACAATTTTATTGGTAAAATCTCAGTTCAGTAAATCAAAAACAAACTATAAAAGCTCTATGGAAATGATCAGACTTACCATTCCAAAGGAAATATCTCGCAGAATGTTGACTCTGTGGAGCCAGGAATAGTCAGGACCCTAGAAAACAAACCATTTACAATCAAATAATTGAGCTGACAAAGAATGGCAGCAAAGAGTAATTATAATTCTTTAAGAAAAAGTGACTATGAAAACAACCAGTAGAATTTTCAGAACGGTGAATGTGCTCCTTCTTTTGCATGCATACAAACTAAGCAATCAATGACCGTCCTTAAGACTCATTTTGTAGTAACTGGTCAGTTATTGATGCTTTATTAACTATACATTCAAACATCACCCTTGCGAGCTTTCCTACATCCTTGATTCATTTTTAAAAATGCAAAATTTACCATGTTTTTGACAACATGCCGTAACGTCCCTCCATCAATGAATTCTGAAACAAAGAACAAATCTCAATATTTTAGTGATATTTCGCAGGGCTGTATTCTATTACTAAATATCTACACCGTACACAATTAATGTAGCCTGCTTGGACCATCCATGTCTGTGCTCAAACCTATGAAAAGTTCAACATTTTGTATGGCTTTTTAAACTGATATATGTCATTGAAGCAGATAACATAACATTGAAACATCCTATCATCTACTACCATGACAGGTTATCTGAACAACAGCTAGCACAATGCTTTTGTTCACCATATGACTATTTCAATCTATACAACTGACAACTGATCCTTGTGATTTGATTGGCGGAACTCACATCACGTGACATTTATTATTGCTCCCATACACGCCGGAGCTCAAAATGTCCCATTCGCCCATGGTGAATGGGATTTACTATTCAACAGTTAGGGTCATCCTTGTTCCATGACGCGATATATGTGTGCAAATCATGCTGGTGTGCGCGTTCAGCGTTGCGCGAATTGTTCCCAAGAGCCAGTAGCTACAGAGTTTGGTTCAAACATTTCGCGAAGGGGTGGTTTGGAAGAGAGAAATACATTTCCCACCAATTTTGTATTGAAACAGAAGTTCTTTTTAGCTGTAAATCAAATGACAAGGTTCTATATGTCAGTTATATAAAACAAATATTGAGTGGCTTTAAATTGTGAAATGGGAGGAATATTATCGCTCGGTAAAATCTGGACTTTTCCATTTCAGTCGGCAAAGTCCAGATTTTACCTTGCGATAATATTCCTCCCAATCCACTCTGAGCTACTCAATATTTGTATAATATTCTATGTACATACAACTTTTTCAAAGTGTCTGATCCAAGTCATGCTTCTGAAACTATTCTGCACAAGGGATTAAGGAGTTAGTGCTCTTGTGATACAATATAGCTCTAATTGAGATTTAGACATCTGAAATCACATGATCAAGATTCTTCTAAGGAAACAAATGTTGACAAGGAGTGAAAGGCAGACTTACCTGTAACTAGGCTTAATTTCTTGTCTTTGTAGAGAACCCCTATGAATTTCAGCACATGAACATGGTCCAGGCTACGCAGTACTTTAACCTACAAGATAAAAAGACATTAAAATGAATTTAAACATTTTGCATTTTGTTTCAGAAAGCAAGACCATTATCCTGTTGCTGCCGTCTTGATTTTTTTCCCATTCAAATCAACGTAACCAAAGCAAGGCTGGAAGGAAAAATAGTCTGGTTCCTTTCTGCACAAAAAAAACATTATCATTCAGTAATGTTATTGGATACAGGAAACATGACTGAAATTTGACAGCATGATAAAGATCTATTGTTAATGCATTTATAAAAATAACATCCTAAAACCATCCTACCTCTTTGAGGAAATTCCTTTGCGCATCATCTTCAAATCTGATCAACTCCTTGACAACCATCACCTCACCTGTTTGTCTGTGAGTTACCTAGGCAACAGAAAACAATTGGACTAAAATGTAATTGACCATTTTCACAAACATACATGGTCAATAACTTATACATGCTTAAAAAGTACAACAAAGTACTGGGAACTACAGTATGAAACTTGTCTCTTATTGTCTCCCAAAGCGCACTGAAAATAAAATGCATTTAAAGAGCACAATTAAGAAAGGCTAAACCACTTTTGACATCATGGAATGCCTAAACAATGTTCATCTAGTGCATACTTCATTGGAAGGGGGAATGCAGAGCGAATCTGACGTCGTGAAATATTCACAGCAAATATGCCAGAGATGAAATATGTGAACTTTTGCAGATCTGAAGCATGACGATACAAATTTGGATTCAGTTGTGCTTTCGCAACATGTACGAACTAGCTTAAAGATGAAGTTCTGAATGGTGAAAGCGCTAACCCAAATGTAATGTAAACTATTGTAAAAAGTCTCTTGGTCCGTCTACCCTTCATGGATGACAATATTCACCTTGATGGCCTGGCCAAAGAACCCTGAGCCTAGCACCTCTCCCTTGATGAGGTCAGAAGGTCGGAAGATGCGATGGTTCTTGACTGTCTGCTTCCAGGAGGAGGCTCGGTTGATAGGGGAGGAGAGAGATTGCGACATAGTAACATCATCAGCTTTCTTCCTGCAGATTGGAAGATGGAATAATTATAAAGAAATCAGCTATAGCTATCCAAACAGCAAATGACGAAATTATTGTTGAAAACATACTTGGTTTAAAAATAGATGGGACTAAACTCCCTGTGAAATTATTCCTTCTGGCAAGCTGTCATTATGAAGAAAACAATGAAAGAAGGCCATTTCCAAAGATGCGTCTAAAGACGCATTTTTGGAAATTTCCGTTAGTAGTTCGTTATTTTGGCGAAGCGCACGCAAGCGTTGACATGATACACATGCGCGAGAGCCCTCTATGATTTGTCGGTTCAGTGCGCGAAATCGCGCAGCTGCAATCGGCTGAATGAGAACGTGTCACGGTTGCTGAATTCGGGCGCAATTCAAAACATGACTCTGCAACTTTTTATTTGAAATCAAAATCCTAGAATATTGTGTTCTCGGAATATACAGCATTCACTGAGCTAAAACTTCATCAGGTTAGTTGTTCAGCACCCTTCTTTAGATTTTGAAAACTTTTGTTGCTTGGTGGAGCCGTTTCAAACATCTGGTTTAAAAGCAGGTAGGGGCCTGGTCGCCGATAACAGCCGAGCTGAAGGCGAGGGTCATTATTGGTGACCAGCCCCCTAACCAGACTTTTAACACTGGTCCACCACACTATTATTTCCATTCATAAATATCTTTTTTGGTCAAAAACTTAAATAATAGAAAAAATGGCAAAATTCCGACAATGTTTTGTTCAAGAATTTTACGTTATATTGCTATAGAAGATTGGGGGCCATTTCTATGAAGAGAGAGTGTGATTGCAGTTCCTGCTCTCTCTCCCCCCCCCAATAAATAAATATCCTCAAAGAAGCAACTTCAGGATTTTTAAAACGTTAAAGTCCTTTACTTCTTACCTTTATTTTCAGGCATACTTTTACTAAAAAACAAGGACAAAATAAGACACACTAAACCTTTTGATGTTTTGTGATAACCTCAGTTGGTCCAGTGCGTAGCCATTTTGTGAGCAACTTTATTAAACGTAGTATGGTATCGTACAGCAGTGTTCTATGTTCATGTTCAAGATCAAAGTATTAATCATTTACAGCGGTATTAAACAGAAAGAAGTCTGATTTGTGCCAAAATAAAACCTATTTCAGAAATTTCAAATGTAGATTTCAGTGTAATCAGTCAAAACGGGACAAGGCAGGCCTAGAAAAGCTGGTCCGACAACACGCATAACTCTATTCAAGTCTTTTCATGCAACTTGTTTACCCAATGGTCTGAACTTAGCCTTTTCATTGGTGTTATGGGATAATCCTATACATTAGCACTGCCCGGCACACAAGTGTGCTGGCCTTCTTGGACCAGCACAAAAAGACTTGTGTCTTTGAAATGACCAAATGGTGTCTTAAAGGGTGGGAAAACAGTTGCGAAAGTACTTGATTTTCGTATTTACAGTGTTAATGGGCATTTTATAGATTGTAGCTGTTAAATACCCTGTGCATGAAATACTTACTGTTACTATTCCCCCAGCTTCTTGAAAAGCACTTACTATATTCTGTACATAATATGTCTGCCTAAATTATTGTTTTCATTTTGTGCTATATGCATAGATTAATTAAAGCCTAGTTTCCATATCAATGTTAAGCTTTATGTTCAACTTTGTCTGCATGATAGTTTGCGTCTGTCTGGGTTGTCGGTGATATTTACGAATGAAATGTTTCTATGTCTGCCTTGCAGTTTTGGTCTTGTTTGCATTGCTCTCTGCATTTCTTACATGTACCTCGATATGGAACCTAGGCTTAACAGTATATGAATACTGTAGGAATTAGGATTTGCTCCCATAGATAAATCAAGCTTTGTGACTTCATGAGCTACTATTTTGTGCAGTACTACAAGCAATTGAACTTCAAAACTTAGTGTTTTGGTGGGGTCAAAAAGCAGGGACTAACAAACTATGCTTCCATGACCCTCAAACCTTTTGTAGCCATCCCTTCTCAACAACTACTACACTATACATGTATGTTCAATATTCCAATTACCCGACATGTACATTAATAGCAATGTGTTCCCATGAGAGTACATCAATTATAGTACAGGCTGAATCACTGGATAGTTCCTTGCATTGATTGCCCATGTTGCCTGTGTCACATCCCAAGATCCGTGTCCGGGGGGCTGAAGATATTCTGTTGAGTTTGCTCATGTTATGTAAAAGGCACAACTTTTTGACAAGTTTATTTTGAGGCACACTCAGACTTTTCCTCTAGAGGTTTATTAGTCATGTTTGTTTATCTGGCAGTGTGGAGCCCAGCCCAACCCTCCCCCTCTCACCCCCCTCCCCAAAAAGTACAGACTGTCTGATGTACGGTGCTCTACCCGGGTAAAATCCAACCCTGGTTAGGACCAGGGGTGAGAGGCTCTACCTGGGTAGAAAACCCACAATCTACAGCCAACCCGGGTACAATCAGGTTGAGTGTGAACGGTCCGCCTTGCGACACGTGTTTGATGTGACCTGGTTCCACTTACGGTGGACCAATGTTGATCTCAACAAAGGTAGGCAAAAAGATTCATCAGCCTGCTTAATGCTGCCTTCAAAGCTTCTTGCGCATAACTAGGCCAATATACTCAATCAAGCAAAGAGCTCAGTAAACACAGACATTGTGACATTTGCTCACTGCCCTAGATGGAATGCTCTTCCTGCCTTGCCTGTCTGTAACCCCTGTCACTAGGATCTAGTATTACAGTGGTTCAAGGGGAATACATACATGCCTTGCCAAGTTCAGTATCACACTGTCAAACGTTTGGCCAACAACAAAGGACAAAACACATTTCAACAACTTAACTTAAATTGAATTAATAATTACTGTATGACATCAATTTAAACTGCTGCCATAACTTTTCAAGAAACAACATTCATCAGTTTATGAAAAACTGCATCTCATGTAAACATGACACAGATATCTGATACAGATGCTTGATTCCTCTACCATCATTATTAGAACACTAGTGAGTTGTTACTGTAGCTCCACAGAAACACATACCAGACACTAACCCAATAATAACTTCTGAATACATTATGACTTCCTTTGAGTCTTGACTTTAAAACGCCTTCCGACACAATACAATTCATGTCGATCAAGAAAAGACAGGATTTTTTCCCTCTGAGCAACAATGTCACTAGGTCTCTGTGGTTTGGTCTGAGCAGTGCTCTTTATAATGACAAATATCTTGAAGCCACAACCAAATCATTGAGACTGACATGACTGAAATGATCATGATCTGCTTCTTCAGGATACATACACAGGTCCTCTCAGCAGGTTAATAACAAACACTGCTAAAAGTGATTTCTTCCTCAACGTGAGAAAGAAAAATTACGGACACGATGGAGAACAACCCAAAACTAGATTTACCTAACTGTGAATTTGGAGAAAACGAAGACTGATTCAAAAGGCCCCCAAAGAAGTAAAATCAATCTCTGTTGAGAAATGAATATCATTGGCTGCATCCTACTGTGGCTGCATACCCTACTGAGAATAAACCCAAACCCCAGAGTATCATGTTCCTACTATGCAATATTTAGGTGTGAAGTGTTTGTCCTTCTTGTTTATAAAATAAACAGAACTTTTAAGCAACATTTCCATAGAAATAGAAACCAAGACAGCCTGATGAAAAAAATGGATCATTTTGAAGTCCAGTTTAACAAGGCTCATTTGAACATCACTGATTTTGTTTGGTGCACAAAGTCTCAAAGCCATCACAGCAATGTTTATATAGATGTATTATACTATGATGTCCTCATTTGATATGTGAAATTTAAAAGTCGGTCTAGGGAGCCAGCCTTCTTATCTCTACATTTAATGAATCCCATATCCGGTTACAAGACCAACCATAAGATCAACTGAGGGTTGCAAGTATCCATGCACACAGGCAAAAGACCTGCAGCGAATGTAATAATGTCTTGGCAATGAAGGATTTCATAAGCTGCAATTGCGCCAAATGTTTGGTGGTGTTGACGGATCAGGTATCTGCTAAATACATTCATATGGACATTCACCCATGGCAGGCTGGGGGAGTCTTTCAAGTTAGTGAGATATCTTGGAGTCAGATATATGCATTGGAGTTTAGGAGCCCACTGCAGTAGCTATTAACAAAAAATTGCATTGACTAACTGCCAACACCTTTCATGCCTTTAGTGTCCAAAGTTTTCCTTACATATCAGTGTGTCACTTTAATGTATTACAGTCATGATCTTCTGCCTAACGTTTGTAAAGCAGGCTTGACTGATACAGACTAATACATTTGATTTGGGACCCCATGGCACAAAAAACATTGCCGTGCCGTGATAATGGTCTTCCACCTAACATGTCAATCTAGCACAGTCTGAAGATTAGTAGAAAGAGACTACTATCAAACAAAAGATTATTCATTTAAGTATGGCCTCAAGAAACTGTCAGTGCAGGACGTTCTGTGACTACTGATGCTCTTATGGACTAAGACAGGATGGAAGAGTAGTGGAGAATTTCCTGAATAGACCACGAAGCAAGGATTTTTTTTTTTGTATTTGGAAGGTTGCCCAGAAAATAGTATGTAAAGTTTAATTTTGATGAAGGTTTTCTGTGAGATTTTCACAAAAACCTAAATGGGTCTTCTCGTCACATTTATTGACAGATATTTGCAAAAACCTTTTATGAGTTAAAAAATCTAAACTCAAAATTAAAAAGTGTGATGCCCCGTGGTAAAACAAGGCTGTTCTGAGAGCCCGTATATTGGCATTCAACTAATGCAAACAATGTTTACAGAACCCAGTCAAAAGTCAAGGAGTTGTCAGATTTGACTCCTTTTTCCCCATTTACTGTATGTGATTTCTTTATCACATTTATTCCATGATACTGATCTTTATGGGTGAAGCAAAACATGTCTGTTTTCTTTTAGCCAAAATGTACATGATTCTTACATGGAGTGTCACAATTGATAAAAAAGAAAAAGAGTAGAATAGAAAAGTCTATTTCTGGCAAGATTTTTTCAACATTTAGACATTAGGTGGATTAGCTGGATAACACAGATCTTTGAAATATGGTCAGCAAACACTTGAAACACTTCATTTTTGCAATCTTCAGACAACTGTTCACCTTTAACTCATCAGTAAAAATGACCACAAACACCTACAATTACATTCTGATGTCACTATTAGGACTAAAACGAAGAGAAGTTAACAAGACAAGAACAAACAAACCCTCAGGGCATTAAGTAGTGACAGATCCAGCTGAGGAGGAGAGTTTTCAGTGGGAAGTGTTCATCCTGGCTGGAAACGAGCCTGTCACGCTGCCAGTACGCCGTAATTATCAACTGATGAGTTTAACTGTCAGTGTATTTTTAAACCAGGACACCGAGGGCAGCGCTCTATTTATAGGTCTATGGCAAATGTTTCCATGCAAGTCCATGGATGATCTCCAATCCAAGAAAACAGAGCATCCATTTGTGTTTACCACATGTTTGAGTTTTGGAAAGTTTGTGCCTGCACTATATGATGGGATTTCAATTTTTGTCATGGTTTGCTCAATCTGTTCTAAGGATGTTTATCTTTATCATTTCTCAGAAACAAATGCGGGCCCGTCGCCAGCCCTGAGCGTGGGGGGGGGGGGGCTATAGTACCACCTAGGGGGGCCCACTGCCATAAAAATACAAAAATACACATGTATGGCTTTTGCCCGGGGGGGGGGGGGGGGGGGGGGGGTGGGGGCAATTGCTCGCCAAGGGGGGTGGGGTGGGGCCAATTGCTCGCCAAGGGGGACCCAGCCCCACCAGGCCCCCCCCCCCCCCTGGTGATGGCCTGAACAAATGACCTACATGGTGCTTTTGTATCCGAGGACAGTAGTGGTTTAAGAGAAATTGGAACAGAGATCCTTGGTTTGATTGGTGCCTGTTACATCATAGTATAACCATGCACTTCAGCTGATGCTTACAATACATTTCCCATTATTTTTACATCCTAAAACTTCTGATCTTCCTTCTATTGGCATGATTAAAGAAATCAGGAAATAGAATCTTTCCTTATTTTCTTATGACACATTTTCACCAATGATATATAGGGAACCGTGCCTGAGCAAGGGCGACCTGAAGCGTACTTTCTTAACTTTTATTCCTTTATGCATATGTAGAAGTGACGTACCCAATTTGCATTGTATCTGGGTTATTTACATGCTTCTATGTAAAGCATTACTTTGTAAGTTGACCTTTGTGCTTCCCGCGCGAGGACGGATTATACCATATCCATTCCTTGTAAAAGTATAGTCCAAGGTTACTGATAATAATAACTCTTGCTCCCTCATAATTTATATTCTTTACAATAACATTGTTTCTAATTGTTTTCAAATGATGGTTGAACTTGACATTGTCGGGATGTGTATTTTCTAAGGAACTTATACATAGGCGTATTGATATAGAAAGAGGCAGTGTGACCTCCCACTTGGGTTTTTCCAAGAATGACTGTATGGCTGTAGTTTTCGTAAGTTACAGTTCTAATGTCGCCTGTCATTGCCGACTTCTACTATTTTCTCAATGGTAGCATGACTTTCATCCATTACATTTATGTGCTGAGGTAGACGTTAAGTATTCAGGAAACCCCAATGGTTTTTTTTGTCCGACTGGGGATTATTCAACCAGGATTTTGCTGTAGTTTGCTTCATTCTACCCTGATGTGAGGTGCTACTGAATAAATCTACAAGTTGTTAGTTACATTAACTAATCAGAGTGTTGTCATCCTGTGATTTGATTTGCTTGTCCACTTTAATTAGCTGGACTGACCTCCTTCCGTCCCCCTACATTGGAGGTGGGCCACTACAGATAAATAAATTCTGTCAGGAAATTCTAACATTTTCCATCTTGTAGATTCTTTAATCATATGACACATTCTACGTGTTTGCATACATGTACATGTGCATGGCAAGACCAATAAAACCTGCAACTTAATGGCCATCAGATCAACATTTCCAACATCTGAGAAACAGTGGAAGTTCCCTTGGTTTCAACATGTACCTTTAGAATCACACCGAAGTCAAGATGTGAATTGGGTTTTCAGTCCCTATCTGATTCTGCAAGTTTCCCATAAAACCTTCCAGGCTTTTCCCCCCACCTCTGAAATTGAAATTTTTTTCATGATTCTCCCTCTAGGTTTCTTCAAACTTCCAGTTTAACTGCTACTTTTGAGAAACCTTCAATTTCTCTACAGGAAAGAATTTTAAAAAAAATTACAGAAATGAAAGGTTGAGATCGTTTTCGAAGAAGAAAAAAGAACAGTTCTTTTAAATGAAATACTCACAAAAGCTGGTACCAACACTGAAATATAACCGCCATAGTTCCACGCGTGACTTCTCAGCTTATGCTGCACGCTACACTCAGCTAGAAGTTAAACACGACTCCCCTTCAACAACATCCAAGTACTAACTGCGTAACCCCCAAGTACGTGCCATGCAACGCCACAAAACAAAATCTGTGACTGATTGTAAGTACCTCATCCCCCCTTCACACCACTGTAAGTAGCAGTGACTCCCCTCCCCAACAACTGGCTGGGGGGGGGGGGGTATGGGAGGATATGAGATCACTGGTCTCCTGGGAATACCCCAATTACAAAACAATCCAGGGTTTCAGTTTGCAAAAAAGGGTGCGCGACAGAAAATTGATAGGGAACATAATGTTAACGGACATATTTGAACATTTGGAGGAACTGCCTAATTTTTATTCCATGGGGAGATATACGTATGTGAATGCGCAGTTTTCAAAGTTAAGGTTCAAATAATGATTGATGATGTATTTGATGAGTAGAAAGGTTTGCATTGAAATAACATCTGAATAAGGACAAGTGAAGTCATATTATGTGATTATTACCCCTGACTATCATGCAAAGCATTTTTAAACTTTACCGAGTACGTTCGTTGTAAAGAAGACAACTACCACTGAAAGGCACTTTCCATGATGTGAAACAAATCATAGTAAAATATCATGCTCGAGGACAAAAGTATAGCAGCACCATAAAGTGCCCTATTTTACCAATGGTAGAGATTTTCAGCACCATCATTTTCTCTACTACTTCAAAAAAGTTTCTGTGAGCGGAAGTTAGTTCAGTAATTCAATAATAAAAAAGCAGTTTCTTCACTTGTCTATAAATAGCCCAGCACTGTAACAAAAATAGTGAATCCAAGGTCAGAAAAATCACAGCTGAGTGCAGTTTAGGAAAACAGATTTGTTGTACATGTAGATTCATTTTTTGCAGAATTGTTATACAGCATTTTGGGTTTAACTACTGAACAGCATTTTGGGTTTAACTACTGATGAAAGATGAGAATTAGATCAATGGATAATACTTTATCTTAATAACTTGTCTTGCAAAAATAATTTCTCCTTTGGGACATAGCCATGTACTGACACAGTTAGAAGACGAGGTCAAATAGTTTGACCAATCTTAATGTGCTGGTCACCCACCCACCACCGGCACACAAAAGCTGCAAACTGTACTTTATGTTTGAAGGCATGCAATGATTGCTCATTATTTGATAAATCAATCCTTGTGTCCATTATTTGGTTACATTACTCAGTTTGAGAGCCACTTGATAAAAGAGGTAATGCACAAAAATCTTAATCCAAAGTCTTTTTTAAATATTCCATCACATGGAACTTTTTTTACAAGGGAAGTGGGAGAAACACAAAAACAACATACTTGTTTTGGTTTGAATGGTTTGAATAGGAGAAGTGAATGCTGGATTGTTAAAAGATGTATAGTCCACATCATCTACATAATTTACCAAACGACACAAAAATAAATTGGCTGTTGGATTTAGTGAGACTGTAACTGAGAAGGTAACAATTCAATCCTGTGAGCCTAAAAGGATGTTGTGAACATGTGGCAACAATGCCTTCAACAATTTCTTCAAAATGACAGCATGCCAGACTGAATAATTTCACAGAGAGTTTAGTGCCATTACTATCTTTTAACCGAGTAAACTTTTTAATAATAATTTGTTCAGTTACTTTCTGGATAGCTGCAAATGATCTTTAAAATTTAGGAGCAGTAGCCAAAGTAGCAATCCTCAGGGTACACTGGTGCATGACTCTGCAAGCTAGCTGCCAAACAACTGTCAAATCACTGAAAATCTACTTGTATTTGTTAGGAAAAATGTCCCAGTTGATGAGACAGCTGTCACACACAGACTATGGAGCATTGTGATATTTTGCAACTCTGGGGGACAAACAGATCATAGTAGACAAGCGATGCAACCAAGACGTCATTTTACTGACAAGGGAATACAAACCACATGAACAATGCCAGAAGATTCAACATATGTTTGTGATCAATGCACTGTGTCTTCTTGGATAATGTACTCAACGAACGACTGTCGTTGGCATCATAATGTACTGTAGCTTGTTCATGTACTTTGTTGCATCTGAGAGAGTTTATCCATTCCTACTGGTTGACAACCCGTCATGTACGTGGGTGGTTTTAAACTGCTGTTAAAATGTTGCTCAGTATTTAAACAGCGATGTTTGCAATGGCCGCGAGCACACGCACTCCGCGCGACATGCGCGCAGTACGCTCTGCTGGCTTGAGAGCTACTGATATGATCTCCATATATGAGGAGAGGTTCAGCATACCGCAAACGTCGCGTGCACTGTAGAAAAGTCCTGAACATGGAGTAAATTGTAAAAGTTGGTCATCTTTTCAACTTTTTATGGTTTTTAACATAAAAGGTCTTTATATAGGGATAATAGTGTGATGTGGCAGTTATTAAAGCTATAGTCCATCATTTGCAGCTATCCAAAAAGTAACTGACGTAATTATTGTTGGCAAACATACTTTGTTGAAAGATAGTAAGTGGACTAAACTCCCTGTGAAATTATTCTCTCTGGCAAGCTGTCATGTTGAAGAAATCAACGAAAGAAGGGCTTTCCAACGGTGCGTGGGATCGGTGCGTGACATCGCGTAGCTACAATCGGCTCAGTGAGAACGTGTCTTGGACGCTGAATTCAGGCCCAATTCAAAACATGATTCAGCAACTTTTGATTTGAAATCGAGATCCTAGAATGCTGTTTATCTCAAAATATACACCTGAAGCTGAGCTGAAACTGCATCAGGTTAGTTGTTCAGCACCATTCTTTAGATTTTTAACACTTTTGTTGCTTCAAACGAACAAAATGCACAAATTACAAACGATGGACTACATGTACATCTTTAATGTGATGTTTAAAACTGGTTTAATAGAGGCATGGTTGTCGATAATAGCCCTCGTCTTAGGCTCGGGCCACTATCAGCGGCAAGACCCATAACCGGTTTGAAACCACACGTTTGTAACAGCTCCATCACCATAGGTGTAGCCAGCAGGGGGGGGGGGGGGGGGGGGGGGGGCGTGTATGTAAACCCCCCCAATATTTTGTAAAGACTGCCTTTTTCCATTCAAATGCCCTTTTTTCAACGTGCTGACCCCCCAATAATTTGTAAAGAGTGCCCTTTTTTGTACGATCTGTGCCCCTTTTTTTCTGAACAAGTGCCCTTTTAAGAAAAGAAGTGGTGCCTTTTTTGTGGTATTTGCCGTTTTGTGTGCCTTTTTCTGAATTTCGCACATGTATCGCCATGAAAAGCACCATATATTGGCCCTTTGTGTGCATAATCGTCGGTTTTGAACAGCGCCCCCATTATTAATTGCATCACATAAATATTACACTGCACACCAAATGATATCAACCGTGTTCATCCTGCACATCGCTTATGTCACCTGTTGGAGAAAAGGATGTCTTCACAATTTATTAACCACTCGGGGAAGGGGTGCCTTGTGCCATAACTTGACCTTTGACATCAGCTACTGATGAATCACCTCTCATCCCATTCCATGGTCCAATAAAGATTGCCTAATCCATGGGATAAACTGGGACTTTAAGTCTTAAAATCGGTCTATCTAAAGAAAATAAACTATGACAAGCGGGAAGCAAGCGTAAATTTGATTTAAGGAACGTGCATTTAGGCTATCAGCTTCGGTCCAAAAACTGGGCTACTGGTATCAAATGATCAAAAGAAGCAATGCTCATAGCGATTTTTGGCAAGGTATGCACATCTAGAGTTGGAAAATGTGTGACAGCAATGTGAGCGGTGGCAGTGTTTTGGGTGTTATCACTTTGAAATTTTTCTTCTTCAAAATGGACGCCAATATGCTTGGTTCTGGATTAAATATATGTGGTAACAAGCATGTTTTGGCCATCATTTTTAAAAAAAGTGATAGCACCCAAAAAGCTGTGACTTTCTACGCTCTAAATTGTGCAGGAACCAGCAAAAATGCCAGGAAGACTCAACATTAATATTATTGCAGTCATCCGGGTACTTTTTACGAAAACATACAATACGCTGATTTATTTTTACCACTGGAAACCTGACATAAATAATATTGTAAAATGTTTACTGCCGTTATTCTACTCACATTTTGGACAAGGATGAGCCTCTCTCTGGCCTTGTGATAGGGAGGTCTAATTCCAACTTCATCTTTCTCTCCTTATCTTCCTGATTCTGTTGGATCTGTTGTCTAGCTGCTAGGTTTAATGTCTTTGGTTTGATAATCACTGATGTCGAGGTTGTGGAATGGTGCTCCTGAGTTGTCACAGGAGAATCTGTTGTTGTTGTCGTTGTTGTTGTTGTTTTGGTTGTTTTTGTTGACGTGGAGGCAGGCTGGGGGTCGTGCTCGACGGTCAGATGAAGCTCAGTCGTGCTTTGGCTGATTAACCTATCAAGCTGTTGGGTAGAATAGAATCAATTATTAAGAGAAGCATGATAAGATTGAATGACATTCTGTATTACTGTAAGGACTGTGCCACAATAATGAAGGGATGCTGAGTAACCTATTCATGTGAGTCAAGTGAAGACAGCTTGATGGGGAATGTCAACTGGGCCCTATCTCATAGAACTGTCAAGCAGACTGACGCTGAGCAAAACAGTTGCTGAGGACTACTCAATAGACATCACTTCAACTAGTCTTATAAACTAGTTTTTGTACTTTATTGCAATTTGTGCTTTATTACAATGTGTGCTGAGCTGAAAACTGCCCGCTGGTTCCTGTACCACAAAATTGGAATTAACAGAAGCTTTCAATGAAACTGTGAATGGTCAACAACTAGACAGACAGCAGCTTGACTGACAGACAGACTGACAAACCCACCTCATGCAAATTTTGCTTCCTGACAGGTGTTCCATTGACCTCCAGAATTCTGTCTCCAACTCTAAGAGTTGATTCGGCAGGGAGGGAGTCAACACTGTATTAAAAAATGAAAAAGAAATGTTTTAAAAATGAAAAGAAAAAAAAATATTTAAAAAAAAGCAAAAAACAACAACACAGAGATCATAAGAACTATGAAAACATCTACCAAACATTAGTTGCAATATAATATGAGTAATACGAAATGTGAATGCACACATTGCTTACTGCTCGATTGTTTCTGGCACTCAGCCAAGGTGACTGAGAACCTGACAAGAGCAAGGGGAAGGAATTGTTAGGTTGAAGCTGGAGGGGAAACCACAAAGATCAAATCTTGGCAGAACCAAAGTCACATGACGGGAATTAAAACCAAATCCAGTACGTAAATCTGAAAAGTACTGAACAAGTTTGTTTTGACCACTTGTCCTGAAGACTTTCCAGTCCTGGGCAATTCCATTGGATGTTACGGACGTTACATTCAGAACCTAAGACCAATTAGGAACAACAAAACAACATACTTGCGATGTCAACAAATGTTACATATTTGGTACAACACTGGCTTAGGGCTTAATGTACAACATGACATTAATGTAGTGTTAGCTGAACTAATTAATGAGATATAAGCAAGTGCTGTAAATGACTGTTACGTACAGATGTTATGGTTTCAGACATAGGTTTTTGATTTTCAATATGCATTGATAAAAGTCTGTGAAGTTTCTTGCAAGAATTTATTTAAATAACTATGCTGTGGTAGATATAGCTTCACTCTATAAAAACACCAATGACATTTTACAAAAAGGAACTTTGACGTTATGGATACATGTTTCTGTTTTTATGGACGTTACATTATATAATGTTACAGACGTAACGTGCCTTTTACCAAAACAAAATCTGTGTAACCACATTTAATCACACTTAATCTCACTGGCACACCACTCACATACAAGGTCTTGTTGTCCCCTTTTATTTGTTATTCTGAAGATTTCATAAATGTTCCACTTTTCAGCCATGTCCACTTTGCCCTCCTGTTTATTTTGTGAGCTAGCATTTCAGGGTTTTAATATCCGTATTTTCTTGATTTGTTAACACCAAATTAGCTGAATATTTGGCAGTCAACTTGGTACTCAAACCCTGCTACATCACTGGTATCATACTTGGAGGGATTCGACCGAGTTCATCACATGATCACAGGTGGAATTGAGTAAAGTAATGCTAATGCAACTTCACACTGGATTCATTTAATAGCTCAATTCAAATTCTGCAGCAGCAAAATAATGTACCTAACTCGCTAGGCATATTATGATAGGTTGCTACCTAAACACTGTATGATTAAAACCGATTCTGTATTCTTTGTACTTGAACAAAATGGAATATCAAGCCTGGGAAGAGACTCGTATTTCATGATATATAATTAGAGGCGAGACAAAACATTCAGATAGTCAATCTTATGGATTATGAGTTAGCTGCCTCTCTGGAACCTCTCACGTCGTCACTCTGTTGCCTCACTGTGCTTGTGTTACAGATATTATCATGGGAAGTGCTGCAACGGTCTTCCTGTGTTGTACCTCCTAATCGTCCCCTTGGGCACACTACACACTTCACCATCCACTCACATCCACATACACTCACTGTTCCTAAAGCAAATTCTAAGAAGTATTCATTCAGTTTCTTTCCATCCACTGCCTCACTACGGAACCCCTTACCTGTATCTTGTTTTTTTTTTCAGTCTCACTGCAAGTGTAACGTCAATACTTACATATGTACATGTGTCTTTCTACTTAAAGTAATTTTTCTTTTTATTTGATAATTTCCTTTTCTATCCCTTCTTATAAATTATTTAGCTCTCACCTTGAGTGACTGTGAACTAGGGCTGTGTAATGGGTGACTCTTGTAAGAAAAACTCTATGTATAACACATTGGCACTAGTACTCAGCCAACCAAACTTTGAAACATAATAAAGCATTAAAGAGGTTGTGGAATGCTCGAAGACATTTCCGTCATTTTTCGGGTATATGTAGCCTAAGGTGTGATGAAATAAAAACGACTATTGTTTCTGTCATTAAATGAGTACAAAAGGTACTTTTGAGAGCTGTTTTTCAAGTCCTGTCATGCCTGTTTCGACCCGAACGTGCAATTTGTGTAAAAGTCGTTGTTGCGGGCAGCAAACAAAACACAGTAAATCGTGACGTAATAAACAGGACTCCCGATGCAGAGTAGCATAAACGAGTCCTGTTTATTACGTCACGATTTACTGTGTTTTGTTTGCTGCCCGCAACGACGACTTTTACACAAATTGCACATTCGGGTCGAAACAGGTCCTGAAAAATAGCTTTCAAAAGTACCCTTTGTACTCATTTCATGACAGAAACAATAGTCGTTTTTATTTCATCACACCTTAGGCTACATATACCCAAAAAATGACGGAAATGTCTTCGAGCATTCCACAACCTCTTTAAGCAGAAACTACTGAACTACAAATGTGGGGCTGACATTGTGTTAAACAGAAAGCTCTTGTTTGATGTTGTGAAACACTTGCAACTTAAGCTAAGTGCTGAGGATGTTAATTGATTTACATTTATCTTCTTATACATGAATCTTAATGTAAGCAGCAGATAGTAAAAAGCCACGAGTTGAATGTCAAGAGGGTTGTTCTTTTTTAAATTTCGATGAGACTTGTGGGCGGGTTCCTCAGGATAATTGGCCCATCTATCAGGGGTAATAGCAAGACAAGTGTTTTGGTTCCTGGGTACAGGTCAATTGACTGTACCATAGCTTCATCACAATGCCAATGATCCAGTCTATTATTACCTGAAAGTGGCATAGTTTGCATGTGTATACTGCCAAAAATAGAATCTGGTTGCAATGTCATATTTCCCATACCTGTGGTTTTATCACGGGGTGGATCTTCCTGACATTATATATGATTACAGAACTCCAAAAATGCAGGCTCCCTAGTCTAGTTGAGAACAGCTGTCTTGCATATAAATAACGCACATGTATAGGTCAATGCATGTATACATTCATGAACAGATACACCACATGATCTGGGTCAAACTTCCCAGCAATGCACAGACTACTGACTAGCTGCTCCCTTAAAAAAAATTATTACCTGTAAAAGTATACACATTAAACATGAACACAATGTACAAGTTTTTATCACTGCTTTATACATTTCATTAACTCTTTACGTGTACATGTAGGTTCATGTACATATATATGTTATGCTCAGTATTTTTTTTCTTTTCCCAAATGATGACCATACACCATGCTCATCACACTAATACAAAGCATGCAACTGATTTACAAAATGGGCCCAAATTTCAAATGGGATTGTTAGATATTATTTATTTTGGGAATAATAATCTGTCAACTGGTCGCATGGTTTGTACGGCGCACTGTATGAACAATTCACACTGTCTGCAACCTAGGCTTAATCAATTTGGTTACAAATGTTATCTTCAAAATGTTAAAATGGAGATGCATACCATACATTCTGGTACATACTTACAAAGATGTTATCAACCTACATGTGAATGTACATGACATGTACCGGTATGTACATGTAATGCACAACAGATTACGGAAACAGAAATTCTTACCTTGTCCCCTGATGATAAAAACTGGCAGAAGAGGAAAAACATAAAGTACATACATGTACATGAAACTGGGAAGATATTTCCACAGTTTTCAATAAAGGTTTTTGCCTGTCATCATCAATGTAAAGTCTGTCTGAGGACTTGTGCAGGAATGCACAAGACTTCTTGGTTGGACTCGAACCCACAACCTCCTGCAAATTATTAATACTTGACCACCAAGCTTTCTGGGAGTCAGAGGAGTATTTTGGATCTGATAAACACTTTGCCAAGATCGCAATACACCATACATTGTACATACTCAAATCGTAATACGTCAACAATGAACGTACCAAATGATAAATTCGTGTAACATGTAATTGTGATGGAGCAGCTCATGTACAATGAACAAGACTCGCATAGTACACTTGACTTTTAAACTATCGTTCGCTATACAATGTGATTGCGGTAAGTCTATGCAGAAAACCTATGCTTGATCAATTCTCTTATTGGCTCATGAGCGACAATCAAACAATGCACTACCGATTTTCATATTTAAATTTTTTTCCCATGCACACAACTCCAAAATTTATTTTCTGGCCTTTGATGGAATGAAATGCAGGATTTTTTCCCCTAAAAATGCCAGGATTTTTCGCTATAACCAGAAAACCTGCATCCCTGATACACGCAAGTCACAAAGCAGCACGTAAATCGCCAAGTTTTCCACAAACTTTTTGACGTATTTGAAGTACATGATGTACATAAATATGCATGAGGGATGATATTTTAAATTTCAGGAAATGTTGTATTCTCAGATATGCCAGGCCACCTACATGGAAGTCAGAGCTTTGGAAATTACTAGTTCTCTTACATGATAAATAAGAATCCCCAAATGCGATTGGGAAACCCATGGTCAAGAAAAAAAAGGGGAAAAAAGGAATCTTCATAAAACCAGCCTAACCAAATGTAGCTCAGTTGTACAGCAGACAAAAGGATTAAACGACAGTAACATCCCTTATTTTAGAAATACCTATTTTAGAAAAAAATACAATTGCTTATAATAGACAAATATATGCGTGCGGCATGGCAATGTAGCAGAAATTTGTTACACAGGAGATTCATCAAGAGCCAGTGTTTCCCCTGCCCATTCAAACATGAGGCCGCCCACCTCGCTACTTTCAGTGACCACTCGCTCAATTTTTGCCAATATCATCACCCTGCTGTGAAGATTGGCAATAAAAGAATACTAATTGAAAAGTTTTTATCTTGCGTAATTTAAAAGCGTTTTTCTTGACCTCTATGCATCAAGAACTCACAATTTCAATGTGAAGACAGAATCGCGATTTTTGTGAGCGCTACATTCTTTTCAGTTGCCCAGACTGCGTAAATTTTGTTTCAAACATCATTTGATATTTTACCACCTCGCTCAGTTCATTAGCCAGGGGAAACACTGTCAAGAGCAATGTGATCTATCCATATCAAACTGTCCCAGCAGAGCTGACTACCCACAGAGGGTGTTGGTCAAGAAAACATGGACGTACCTTGTTAGAAGGATTAGCGTTCAACTTGGACACAATGCCTGATTGACCTACTGATATTGACTACATCCTAACTAGCTTAATCTTGTAATAATTCCTTCATTATCAGATTATAACCAAAGACTCCTAAGCAGAAAAGGCAACTAATGTTCAAAGACTGGCACAATTATTGAAAAATTTATCCCTCCATAAAACAGAATATCTTAAATTTCCTAAAAAACAAAAAATGTAACAGATTTTTACTTACATTACAATCATGTACATTGCATTTTTCCTTAAAAAGCAAACTATTTTGATGGACTTTTGTGTCAGGGTGATGCAACTATTAATTTTATGCCCTTAACCGACGTAATTCTGTAATGCAAAAACTATACTAAGTTCAAATGCTTGTGAGAAAAATAAATGCCCGCTTGTTTTGTGGACTGGAACCTACGATCTCTTACACGCAAGTGCAGACCTCTCCACCCAAACACAAAGCTTGACATGAGTTGGCTTACCAGTTGGAATCTTATACAGCAGCGGGTACTGCTTAAAAACGTGCAATAAAACAAGTATGCTGTGTATTTTTAACCATGACAGCATCCTCAGATGTCAAACAGTAAATGTTCACCAAGAAATCAACATGTACATGTATGTAAAGGGTTTTCATTAACTATTTTCAGCCCAGTGTCTATGATATTCTGGGTTGATATTGTCATGCCTTTATATATCGCACCTTGGGTATATCTAAGGCAACAGCATGTGTGTGCTCCAAAGTATGTGGGATTTTCAGATCACCTTGGTGTGAAGTGCATGTATAATACATGCACAATTACTGAAAAGGTTGCAAGTGCCACAGATCAACACTTCATTCCCCCCCCCCCCTGAAAATGTAAGTGCTCCTAATTACTCCCTGGAAATTGAATTGCTACGAGCAAATTAAGCTCTGTACTAGTTGTTTTTAGAAAGGGTTCTATTCATTAAGCTGCAACGCCACAAATATGGCTGAGCTCACTGTATACATGTAGGCATATATACATGTGGGGTGCTGTGGTCCAATGGTTACAGTGTTCGAATCGTGTGCCGTGGAACATGGGTTCGACTCCTGACCGTGGGAACATGGTGCTTGTGTTCTTGAGCAAGGCACTTTACCATTATTGCTTCGTCCTTCAGCTTAGACGTAAAGCTGTAGGTCCCGTGTGTTGTGTAATGCACATTCAAGAATCCAGTAACACTGGCCTTATAAAGGTGCTACATACATGTAATGAGTCTCATATTTCTCATAAACTTCATTTACCTGTCTTTAAAAATAGACATATTACCAGCGCATTGAGTACCTAATTGTTGGTAGCTACGTGCGCTGTATAAGACACCGGTATTATTTTTATTATTACCATTAGGCCTATGAACAAATATGCAAAAAAATAGAGCAGTAGTAACAAGTAATACACACTACATGTAAATGACAGTTTGGCTGGTATCCTGCTTTTGAATGTACATCTAGATACCATTTGAAAACATTCAAAAACAAAATTGCCAAAATATTATGAAATGGTATGTACTTGATTGTATGTAAATAATAGTATCAAGCATACTGTGGAATTGTTCCGCCTGGTATGCTGTCATTTAAAAATAAAATAGGATTTTTGTATCAGTACTAATGATGGTTCGGTACGAACCATCACTGTGATGAAAAAAACGGCTGTTTCAAATACTACATGAACATTAGGGATCCGTTAACAGGCATGAGCCAGCTTCTGACTTCGTGTGCACACTCGGTACGTTAGGTACGTTGGATGTAATTTGTCCCACGACACAGTGGTTTAATGCATGACAAATTCAGTGAGCTGCACTTAACACAGTTGAAAACAAAACGTGTTTTTCCAGCACTAATGGACACCGGCACAAAACATTGAACAGGTCTGTGGAATGATGTCTGCTATAAATAACTAGCCCTTAAATCGAACCATATCATAAAATTTCAACAAATGAAAATGGTAAACAGCACGTCCCAAAATATCCGAAACATTTTTTTGAGAGGCTCCAGCATCGCCGCGGAAACACGTACTGCCATTATTTTTATATAATTTTAAAGCTTGGAATCTTAACTTTATCCCTGGTAAGTATTGGTTTGATTTTCAAGAGGGTTTTGAAATTATTTGTGTTCAAGTAAAGGCATATCAAAAACAAACTCAACCGATTTCAAGGAAAATCAATCATTTTTCTAATGTGGAAATGGTTCATCAAGTTTATGATGTGACGATCTCGTTGCCTTTTACTCTTTGTGCTTCCTTTTTTTTGATCCACGTAGACTACACCTTAATTAATTCACAATATTGTTCTTCGTTTCAAGTTCAATTTGTTTTTAATACAAATCAACAGTTGTTTTTTGTCGTTATTTCAACAGCTTGTTGAGTCGAGTTTGCATCTGATGTACCGCATCATCGATTTTCCTTGAAATCGGTTGAGTTTGTTTTTCGACATGCCTTTATTTGAACACGAATAGTTTTAAAACTCTTTTACATATCAAACCAATACATGCCAGAGATAAAGTTAAGATTCCAACTTTAAAATGGTATACAAATAATGGCGCTACGTGTTTCCGCACCGACACTAGAGCCTCGCAAAAAAAAGTTGCGGGTATTTTGGTACGCGCTGTGCATTGCCTCTAAGCCAAAATATGTGTGCCAAATATCTCCATTATGTTGGACTCACTCTTTAACACATAGTCCCCGCATGGAAACCCTTTCAGTTTCTGGTGTTGGTGACGTTGGATATTGCAGAGTCTCTTCCACCGCTACGGAAAACCTCTTCTGGCCCTCTGGAGTTGGCGGTATGGTAACCAGCTGGACGGTATGGGGAGCCCTGGTGTCTGGGGACGTGGAGATGATGGGTACCAGTATGTTGTGGTAGCACTGGCCACTTGAAACGAGAAAGCAGAAGAAAATACTTTGAAAAGAAAATTTTAAGAAGAACATTTGAAGACCAGACATTGACTGAAACAAATATGCTAGCCAAAAAAGAAACTCAACTTTATTGTAAAACATACTCAAATGTAATATGAATTCAGGATTACGGGTTTAATGTTTTCAGCAAATGGCATCCCATTAGGAATCACTGAGGCGTAACAACATAGATCAACTGGTTTTTGTGAGGTTTAAGTTAGTACTGTGCATCATAGGCCAGATTATCTGAAAGCTACTCTTAACTTAGTTGCGTTACTTTCTTTGACTAGGAAACAATGGCCTAATTTAGTTGAGATCATTGCTAAAAGTCACACAGTTTTAAGTTCCAAGAAAATAATATTTGACCTCCGGCTGATAAGATACTATGAACAGGAAGTAACATAAGTATGATAAGACTGATGATTGCAAGTAAATGCACTACAAACTTTGAATTCAGAAGGGGGGGGGGGGCAGGAGGCAACTGGTTTGCTTTGAAGGCAATCAATTTAAGAGGATATTTTTTGATAACGGTAGTTCTTATAACTTTGTGAAGGGGAGGATATCCCATAAATCTGTTACTTTTAGGAAAGGTAAAAAAAAAAAATTTTGACAAAATGTTTGTTTTAAACAGTATTTTTTTCTAAGCTAGAAATATTAATTGATTAATTTATATATATTTTTTGATATGGCCAACCACAGTCGCCTGTAGAATCATACTTCAACAACAGTCTTTGACACATGTGTATAAGATATTTCTCCAATCAAGGGAACTTCAGTTTAAAGATAACCATTTATTAGTGTTTGCCAGATTTGATTCAGTGCTTGACGTACCAGTAGAGTTTAGATCTCTCCACCAATGCATAGCCATCACCATCGCCGATGAACACACTGCACTTGATGCATACAAAGCAGTCTGGGTGGTACTTGTGCTCCCCAGCAACCTACCAAGTAAAACAACGTCAATTCAGATTGTAAAGAAAAGTGAGCCATCAAATTAAAAATATCTGTGGCTGAACTTTGTCTGATTCACATCCTCGAAGGTGGAGATTTTGCTTGTATTGCATTTCAACCACACACAGTCAGAGAAAGTTCAGTGTCTTTCCCAAATTGCCAAAAGAGAGAAACAAATATCTGGGTGGGTTATTTGGTCACATGCGTGGTTGACCTACTCTAGTTAGTTTCCTTCCTGGCAAACATTTTTTCTGAGAAGAAAAGACAATAACAATTGTGATGAAACTACAAAAAACCAACTCCGGACATCCTTGGTAGTTAGAGAGTTCAACAAGTTGTAATGTGATGCTTGCTCTAAACCACCTGGATTCCTTTGTTACTATTTACAGACATTGTCCAACAACACTTTTGGTCAGGCTTACCTTAAGCTTCCTCCACAGAAAGTAACAAAATGGCAGCAAAAACATATTTACTCAATAATTTTCTTTCAAGTTCGCCACTTTCAGATGAAAATACCTAAATCACTGCTGAGTCAAACTCCTTGTGAAAGAAAATCCTCCAAGTAACGAAGTTAAGTTAAGTGTCCAGCGCTAGGCTCTGGAGAGAAGTGACTGTCCGATTTTTGGCGGGAAAAGAAAACACGGCAAAGGAAGCTAATGTCTGAGACTTGTTAGCCAATGGCTAATGAGTATTTCCTCAAGTGAAAACCAGGCTGCTTTTAAGATTTAGCCTGGCATTTGATCTGTGGAAGTTGTAAATGTGACAGATAGGGCACTAGGGTGGGGAGAGGGAGGGGCGTGTACTTCTTTCATAGAGGAAATGCAACGGAACAAGGCTGATCCATGTGACCACATGTGACCTACTCTGGGGAAAACGATTGGTGGAGTAAGGCTACGATGATTGGATGGACTACTGAACTCTCATATCTAGTTCGAGATTTGGTGCAAAATCTGGATCCTGATTCAAGTCACCATGTGAAAGTGTTTACTTTATAACTGACGCCCAAGTTCAAAGCACACACGAATGTGGCAAAGTCTGCTACTGAATAGTAACCCATGAGACTAAACTTGTTCCACCCATGAGACTAAACTTGTTGCACTGACATTTTGATCTTTTTTAGTGTAGTGCTGATAAAAACAAAAGTTGGTTAAAAATTTTTACAGACTTTGGGAAGTCAGAATAAAAATTAATTGCAGACTTGTCATTTCCGTGGGGATATAATCTCAACAGGTGTTTAAGCCTTCAAAGTATACAGGTCACTTTTGTTAAAATCAAAGCCAACACTGATGAAATGACTATTTTATTTTCAGTTATTTTATAAGCAGTTGGAATAAAATTAATGGACAGATTAAATTTCCAATACCCGAAACACTTCAGGATGTTTTCACCACCACCTTGCAATATAAATTGACACCCATGTGGTTGAATAGTTTGCCCAATGTACAAGGCTCATTATACTTCTATGCCAATCTGCTCTTGGCATTGTGGCAATGCATTTCCATATTTCACTTGTGCTCACAGGAAAACTGATACTGTTTTGCATGAAAAGGTGGACAGAATGTTTCTGAATCTCTGCGTTTGTTTATGGTGTAAATCGAGGACACACACGTGCAACATCATCAGTGAATCAAGGTCAGAATCCGAATCGAGGACTCCTTGGTTGGAAAACGTGTACAAAACCAATAAGAGCTGTTGCGAAAAAGTTAAAACAAAGGAGTACAAACAAAGGAAAAGGGAAGAGGAACAATAGAAAATCCTCGACTTACACCATAAACAAACGTGAGTGTGGGCGTGTCCATCTATTCAAACCGTGAACGAATAATTCCAGAGAACAAAAGAGAACAATATTGTCCACGATTCCCAGCATACATACGTTCGCGATTGGGGTCGTGTACAAACCTATGGGAGTCTTCCTAAAAAGTTAAAGTACAAACAAAAGGGGGACAATAGGATGTCCATGATCAACGGTGTGAACGCGCTTGTCTGTGTGTGTGTGTGGTGGGGGGGGGGGGGGGGGAGGGGGCAAAATTCACAGTTTTCAAACTTATAGGGGAAATACCCTCTTTGCTTCCCCCTTTCCGTCGTTGCCTATGACCGCACATATGGAACACTATGACAGCAATACTCTGAGATGATGTACATAGGCATTTGTAATCAAAAAAGAACCAAGTATCACAACTTAAAAAAGACAAAGCCACATCAGTAATTCATTTTTTTTTTACATTGGAAAAGCAAAAAGCTTGATTTCATCTGTATTTGAAATTCACAAGTATTATAGTACCAACGACTTTCCTAAAGTTACACGTATACATTTACAGGTATATGGTGTGTACAACGTACTACACAGAAAATAGACCCACCCCCCCCAAAAAAAAATCAATTTTGAAACAACTTAATTATCCAGTGCATGCACAATTGTACGTAAGTATACTTTTTATACAGAATTCTAATAAACCTGATATACTGACCAGTACATGTACCGGGTACCACTCTGGAATTCAAAGTCTTTAGTCACCATTTGTGTTTTCGAAACTGATTACAACTATTGCTGAGTGCTATAGTCATTGCTTTACACACATCTACATGTAGTTCACATGTTCATGATATCACCAACTTGTGTTAATGAATGAATTGCGAATCACATCCACTTCACTTGTGAGCATATAGAAAGACATACATGTACTTGAGACCCCAAAATATAACATGACACCAAAAAGATGACGTAGGGAAAATGTGAAACAAGATACAGTTAATTTATGGGCCCTCAAAACTACTTCATGACTACATCCATCAGGTACTTAAACGCACTGCTGAGGACATTGACATTTAAGCTTACCAAAATACGGAGACATTCCAAAGACATCTCAACACAGGCAGCTTACAACACAGTCACAAGTTACAAAATTCAATGAAGCAACAAACACCACAGCCGAGCAAATGAATGATCTCTTTCTGTCTGACTTATTGTTGATTTGCAGCCACAGTTGATTTGGACCCGTTTATTTTTAAATCATGTCGTAATTGATGCGGGTTGGACGTCAGCATTTATGCAACCTTGTCCATGGAGCATGCCGAGAGGGCTTTCCGGTCGTTCCAGCGTACCATATCCTGTGGACTTCCTAATGGTCCATGATGAATACGTAGAATCGTGACCATCGGAAGCCAACTCATCCATAACAAGAGTTTGAGCAGTTTCAATTTGAATAAAGATGACCGTGGGGGATTCCCTGAAAATTTCAGGAGCTCCAAGGAGATTAAAAAGTTGACCTGTTTTTTTTTATGGAAAGCACAGTGCGATAGCAAGTCAAGGTTATACATATACTGGCAAAGAGGAAAACAACTACGATGTAGCAAGCAACACTTCAAAGGGTGTAAATACAAGCAGCCATATTTCATCATACATGTCATTCTTGGAAATGAAGGGAGTTTTAAAATGTCTTGTCTTTGTCCCCAGCTTTGGCTACAGGTTTCAGGCTCTATATGGGTCAACGTTCTAACCCCCCTCGACCCTTTTTTGCTACGATCTCGACCCTCTTTTTGCTACAATGCATCCTCAATCCTCTAAAATCCGCCAACTGCCTCCATGCAAAACTAGGATACCACATCAATCTTCCTACATCATATCTGTCATTTCTTGATTTTCTTCAGTAGAGGGGAGACCACTGCCTCAATCCTTCTAAACCCTCCATCTCGATTTTTAGACCTTGAAGCAGTGAGGACAATATCCCATATAATTTAGGGCTACATTCATACATGACTGAATGTAAACAATGCAAGGTGCATTTTCTTAAATCAACATCATGAGGTGTCATCAATCCTTCTTAAATCAACCCGCACTTTGAAATTCTTTGGAGAATATCAACCACTCTAAAATAAACTATGGGGGTTAGCTTTTGGGGTTTTGTTTTTGTTGGTATTTTTTTGTAGAGGGAGGTGGAGGTACAAGTATACATGCATCCCCTCAGAATCAATTGGGACCATTGCAAAACTTGCAGGGAGAGAAGACGTATGGAGTTCGAAAAATGTTGCCTGATTAATCGCCACTTTGCGTGGTTTATCTGATACACTATGGGCAAGGCACATTTGTGAAAACGGTGAGATGCAAATACAGGGTGAGAAAAAAAAAGAAAAAAAAATCGCCATAAGTCAGGATCATTTTAAATGAAGTTCTGCATGTAGCACTTTCAAAATCTGGGATATGAAAGCCAATTAAAAAGCTTTCTTTTAGTACAAGAAGCATTCAAATCACTCACATACTTTTTAAGTTACAGAATTTTAAACACAAATACCGTTTTAAAGTTCTGTCCACGGATCACAAAAAAGGTGTGCGTTCTTCAGCAAAACGAAAATAATTCACATACATGTACATCCCTATGTGAATTGTTTTCGTTTTGCTGAAAGAACACTTACCTTTTTTTGTGATCCGTGGACAGAACCCTAAAACGGTGTGTTAAAATTCCGTAACTTGAAAAGTACATTAGTGATTTGAATGATTCTTGCACTGAAAGAAAGCTTATTAATTGGGCTTTCATATCCTAGATTTTGAAAGCTTTACATACAGAACTTCATTAAAAAATTGGTCATGCCATTTGGGTTTTCTTTTTATTGACTAACCCTGTATGTGTGCCTAGTGAAATATACATATGTTTTCCCCGACCGACATGTATTCCACAAATACACTCTTTCTAATAGTCCCTACGACTGATTGGTTCTGAAAAAAAAACAACCTTGTCAAATCAACTGTACGTGTCGGTCATCATTGCACGGTAATTGATAACAAGAAAAAGTCACTGGGAAAATTCCCAGCAGTAACAGAAGGAGACTGTACTTATAATTACAAATGTCAACAACAGCAGGATATTGACCGAGTCAACGGACTAATATTGGGCTATCAGGAAATGCTTGGAATCAGCTGATACACCATGTTGACATCACAGTGCCAAACAAGGAGAATGAGTGAACACATTGTGAAAGAGGAATTACAAACTATTCCATTATTTGCAGAGATGACAGGATTGGTAACATCCTTACATACATTGAACATGTTTTACTGGTAATCTTCCTCAGGACTTCCTGCAGCTTGTATAAATATTCAATGTAGTAAATGTATTTTCTTGAAATTTTCTGGCGCTTACATGTGGAGAGGTGTTTCCTGGCATGTCAACTGTGAAATTGTTTACAATAATATGGACAAAACATTTGAGTAATTAAGGAATGATACTTTTGCTTCCTTTTGGAAAAGTTTGGTTAGAATCTTCTGCTCCTATATGTACATGTAGCTCCCTGGTTAACACGGTTCAAATGATTAACAAGGATTTACAGCGTAGAGAACTACAGATGTAATCAACTGCAGTACGCTGGTACCAAATACACGGAGTCAATGAGACTGGTTTAACAATTGTTGACTAGCATGTATTCATTGATGGTTAGTCAATCTATAGCTTACCCAGGGGTGTAGCTACAGTAGGGCGTGGGGGGCACATCCTTCCATAAAAAAATTGTTGTCCCTCAGTCGCCCCGCCTCCACTGAAAATTTGGCTACCCCCCAAAAAAAACACAGTCAAGTTACCATGATTAGCGGGTTCAAAATCAAGTCTTATGTTTTCTGTTTAAATACTTTTTGTCACAAAAAAACCCTTTTTTTGGGCGATTGGCCGTTTAACATCTTGTGGAAAGCGAATAGCGCCCCGTATTTTCTGATATTGACCATGATGTCTTTTCTGAACAGCGCCCCAATGAGAAGATGGTGTCCATCCCCCCCTTCGATTTTACGGAGGCCGGGTGTTCGTTGAAAAAACCTGTCTACCTTTCAGCATGGATGAAATTGGGCTTTCCCCCTAGGATGAGAACCCTGGCTATGCCACTGAGCTTACCACAGCTCTTGATCTATTTGCTCATTGCTGTCCGTGTGTTATGGCTAAGCCTGTGCAGTGTGGCATACTACAAGTCTTTATATCTTACCATGACTGGTCCAATGATGATCTGAGCGCAGCCATTGCAGGACTCTCCAAACATTGCCTGGTAGTCCTGCCTACAGTACAGCTTGCCATCCCTCTCATAGTACCAGGACGATAATCTGTTGTTGCACACTGTGCATCTGAATGTGCAAAAACACCAACAAAGTCTGTTTACCCAAAACGGAGTATTAATTTCAAAGAAACATAAGTAAAAGGCCATGGTTGTGAGTTTGTTTCTGCTTTCAATAGGGGACATTGAACAATAGGGTCCCCAATTTCCGAGAGGTCCCCAATTTGGAATTGTGTACAAAACATATGGGAGGTCTTCCTAAAAAATAAGTACAAATAAGTAAAGTACAAACAAAAGAGGGACAATAGGGGGTCCCCAATTGCAGGCAAATACACACTTGTGTAAGTGTGTGGGTGTAGGAAGGGTCAAGACAATTCCTCCCAATACGAGGACCACTGGATTGCAGTGTATGGCCACAAGAATTAATAAACGGCACTGAATGTGCAAAACCTGATCACATGAGAGGAATAAACCTACTGTAAGCATATCAAGAACTCCCAATGTAAACTGTATAAACTAGAGGTTTGGCATTTGGTTTTGAGACAAACACAGGGTGATGGGGCGCAAAACAACATGTATGTAATTTGACACCGTCCACTTCAATTATAAATATGTTTGTGCAAAAACTGGCAAAGTATGAAACTCAAGCTCTTTTTGGTTTAACCCTTTATTCGGGTCGAAATACTTTATTTTACGTTTATATTTACACTTTACTTCCAGTTTGGTGACGTCATCACTTAAAATGTGCAAAATGAATACTGACAGGATGCGGGTAATGTGAAAAGAAGTTCTGGAATTTTATTAAAATAACAAGAACGCCTATGTACATGTACATGATTATGTCTAACTTCCGGACTAATGATGTCACAGCATTACATGTAGGATCCCCATTGTCAATAATATAGCTGAATCATTATTTTGGCAACAATGATCCCGTATGGGTACTGAAGATTGATTTAAATAAAAGAACACAGACACTATCATTTTCAAGTTTTCACAACAATACATTTTTATTGTCCAAAGAAATTTGGTAACATTTTGACAATTTGTTTTTTTTTCACAAAAAAAAGAAATTTTCTCTGAGGTGCTGCTAGAGTGCACTCTTTTGGGCGATGACGTCATCATGACTTTTTTTGAGTTTAGCATCTTTCAATAAACATTTGCTGAATTTGTATCATTGTAGAAATTAATGCTTCCGTTTCAAGTTACATTCACTTATCGTTGCACTTCTGGTTACTCCGGAAGTAAGGGTCAACTGGTTTCGTGCCAGAAATATAAAATGTAGACCAAGGCAATACCATGTCTACCACCTCACACAAAATGAAGACGGTACTTACTTCAGTTGACAAGTTATTGTTCATAAAATTTCGTCGAAATTTCTAACTTGAATCGCTTGTAATATGCACACCTCAGGATCAGATTTGATGTTGGTTCAAAGTTTTAAGTACACGCTTTTAACAGTTTCAAGAAGAAAAGTCACAGAAAATTATTGTACGGAAAGGAGTGGAAAAACACAAAACAGCAACTTGACCAGTTCACGTTGGATGACATGTATACAGGCAAAGGTTTTGCGGTATTCGGAACGGATGATGGATAAACACGCAACGAGCGAGGCTGGAAATATCTGTCTGCCACCGACTCGCAGCGAGCGGGGCCTGAAATATCAGGTTGTGCTACCTGCAGATCGAGGCTCGTGAAAAACAATCCCGTGCCTGGGTCCGGTCAATGTCAAAATTATCCCGGCGCAAAGTGGTTAAAAAGAAATCGTAGCGAACCAAAGGTCGATGGGAGATCAACCCCATCACCCACTGAACTGCATCTTCATCCCTGGAATGTATTTCAGAAATCGCACCAGTCATACATGAAGATGCTTTGGGAGAATCTCAAGTTTAATAACCAGAATGAGGCTTATTAAATCTATCTGCTCCAGTGCTCATTGTTGCCCTCTAGCAAAAGGAAAAAAATCAGCATCATTTCTGCACGTACACATCGCATGTCTTGGGATGCACATTTGTACCAGTACATGGAGGAGGGATGGGAATCAAATTGGCAAAGGGCAAATGTTCACTTACATTATTCTACACAAATGCACTTTAAATAGGAAAACAGAGCTGCATACATGTGCCGTGCATGTACATGTATGTTACCTATGAGTTCACATAATGTATTTTTGTACATGTACATGTAGGCCTATACATGTCCATGTACATGTATGTATACATGTAAACAATGTCCTAACAAGAAAAAAGGAAGGAAAGGACCGGTATGTGCCACCCATTTCACTGAATGACACTCACATTACCTGTTGTACTTTGTCTATTAATGCATTTCCAAAAAACACACTTTGTGTAAATAAAAAGAGGGATAACCTAGAATTGTATATCATGTACATAAGTTTCCTGTTTTGAATGATACAGCAATGCAGTAAACTCTTACAAGATACAAGTATTATCAATGTACACAAAGAAACTGAAAAAAACCGAAAGACATCAAATCATGCATGTCAATGAACATTGTTTATGTGTGTACACACTTCACATCATATAAAAAGTAATTACATATCACAGACTGTGTCCCATAAAGACAATTATCAAGAAATATTTACGACAGACAACCTTGGGTACTAAAAAATACATGTATTTGTATACATGTACATATTCTAAACACAACTACATGTATACAATTTTAGCCATTACTTGTAGTGTACTTACATACGTACACTATGAAATTGTTGAAAATCAAAGTTTGGAAAATATTGTATAGAAAGCAGAAAACATCAACAACTACCAACAGACATTAATTACAGACTTTCACCATAAGGAAACAATTCACAGCATTTGTATTGCATGGTACATCCCGTTGCTGTTATTTACCTGATGTCTGGCGGCATCAAATACAAACAAGTCACTTCACTCCTATGCCGGCCCGCTGAGACGTTTCTGTTCACGGAATCCAATTTTATCGTTCTGTTCCCATTCTCTGGAAAGAAATTACCGCATGGACGCGAGGCCATGGTACACTTAGAAGAGAAATATCCTCAAGAGTCAAGAACGTTACAGAAAGCCCAGCAGTGTCTCCTTGCAGCGGATGATGAGCGAGATAAGACATACCAAAGTTATCATCACCGGCAGAGCTGGATGTTGACTGCCTCTCTGGGCAATAAAGGACCACAGATGAGGAATGTTAACAGCCCATGCTGAAAACATCTGAGATTACTGCCTGGTAGATTGGTCGTATAGGCTCCTGTCTCCCCTGGCTCGGCGCGGTGTTCTTACACAGCATCCTACCACTGTTATCAATATCAGATAGTCTATTGGGGTCTGTGGGCTCTACGCACGTGATGTTTTTGGCTCCAGTTTAAAGCAGGGATGTGGGAATAATTACTATAACATGTGCACTCAAGATGTACATGTACTTCTAGATGCCCCATTTACTTTATTGAAATGTATGTCAGGTTTCATAAACATATGTAGTAAAATGACATCATATTTTTACAAAGTTCTCAGAGAAAAATGTTGTAAATAATATCAAATCTTTATTGCCCCACATAAAGGAAATTCTTTGATTTGGGTATATCGCATGCCTTTAATTATGATACCATCTTTGTTTAAGAATTAGTTTTGTCTGCTCAATGTCACAGGCCATCAAATTTTCCAATAAGTACATGTTTATAAATGTACGGAAACTGCTATAAAAGGAAGAAGCATTTTTTTAACTGAAAAAAAAACTAACCCATTTTATGATACATTAGCTGTATAAATTATTGGTCATTTTCTCTCATTTGATTCATTCGTCCTGCAGCTGCATATGTGCATTATGCATCTACATGTAATTGGACTAAACAGAAAGCGTTTCAATGAGTCTTAGGCACAGCTGTGTTGCATGTTTATATGACAGAGGTAATATGAACAATTATCTAATTCAATAATATTGTATGTAACTCAATGTAGCATACACTGTGTATTAAAAACACGAGAAAAGCTTGCTGACTGCATTACATGAACTTTAATATTGGTGTGAATTTTGGGAATAAACGATAGAAAGCAAAAATCATCAAACTTGATCAAAAACAATGTTTCATCAAATCTCTACCTCCGTTTTGTCACATCATTCACTTGAACTGTATCTGGGCTTTTTACAGTTTTAATTTTCAGGTTGAAACTTCACATGTCCATTAACAACATTTCTTGATTAAAATATAAGCGAAGGTCAAAATTTAACACCAAAGGATGTACGCACTTTGGAAGAACTGAAGTAAACGAAAATCTACTTATTAGTCAACACTTTACATGTAAATGGAAATTGCCTTTCTAAAAATCCTTGAAGTCCTAATTGTTTACTCAATCTGCATGAATGGAATAGGCACTGATGAGGATGCACTATCAGGGTGTCAAGGCCAGCTACATGTACAAAGTCACTGTGTTTGTACATTTTTATTAGTGTAACGGAGCCAACCATACAGGCCCAGCTTGTGTTTTGATTTGCCAACGTTATATTTTATAAAAAATCCCTCAAACTGAATGGAAAAACACCCTGCATGAATAACATCATTGTGAGATGAGGCTTCAAATTCAGTAATATAATCGAGGCATGGTTGGGGTGGGAAGGTAACATGCAGACTAAACCAAACATCATTAAGATCCCTAGAACCCACCCAAATGTTGCCTTTTGATGAACAACTTGTAATCCCTAAAAAAATTTTTTTTACAATTAATACTGACAAATTTGTTTCAAGAAGTTTAAAAAAAATTCCAAAAATTGAAACCACAATTTCTTTCATACAGTTCTTGGTGAACCATTATGTCGTATTTTTGTTTCTAAGGTTCAGTCTGCAATGAAATCTCTATCTTGATGTGATGCATAAACCTGTAAAAACGCAGACAGTTTTTTTTTGCAACCCTTGTTAAAACACACACATGTGCTGTTATCCTTGTTGTCCAGTCATTTCCTTTTGGCCTTGATCGAGGCATTTATAAGGTTCTCCAACTTCTTCAAGATCAAGAACTTTTCTCACATGTTTGCCAACAACAAGCGATTTATCAGCACTTAAGTTGTTACAATCTCAGATTTGTTCCTTCCCTACTACCCCCCCCCCCTTCTCCGCATCTCAGGCCCCTGGAGACTGGATTGTCACGTCTCATTTAGCAACCCTGGAGTCAGGGATGTCAGTTCCTGGAGGAAGGGGAGGGGTGGGATTAGTCAGCAACCATGAACATCAAGGATAGGAGCTCAAAAATGAACTACCGAGGTATCCATGGTGAGCTTGAACAGCGCCCTCATGAGGCAGAAGATGTTCAATGATAACTGATGCTTCTTTACAGGTGTGCACCACTACATTCTCAGTATATGAAAGTGTTCAATGTTCGTCTTATAAGATTTGCACCTTTGGTCAATGAAAAGTACAATGTTGTGCCCAAGTAAAGTGTTTGGAATTGCAGGAGTAAAAACAACCAAAATCTTTTTTGTTGTCACGTAGATTTACACCTTAGGATTGAACTGTAAGTTGTTTTGTGGGCTTTGCTGCTACCATATTGAATGTCCATGGGTAAAGCATTTTACCACGAATGAATTTCTCCACAGGGAGGTAAATTTGAGTGGAGCTTAAGATGTTTGGGTTAGTACAGTACATTTGCACTGTGTGGAGTACCATACTTTATGTACTGTTCAATTTCCTCTGATGTACCATGGCATCAAACTAAAAAGATACATACATGTACAAGTACAAAGCTCAGATGGTTTGGGACTCATGAGCAGAGCAGTGGTAATGTGCAAATTTAAATTTTTTAAGCAAGTTGTGACCTCAGTCATTCTCAGGTGCTGTAGTGTTTCCTGTAGAGCCAGCCTAGTGTCCTCTTTGTACTTATCTGACTGACTGTCACTTGTGACTTAGACTGGTTGTAGACCAGTGAAGAGAGAGGGGCAGTATAAGATTATACCATGACGCCAATGAATGGGCTAAATCTGTCCCACTGTGTAGACCAGATCCGTGAAAAGACTTCCAGTGATTAGCCATTCTGAAGCAATTAAACAGAACTCTGTGCACTCTGGGAGAATCTTTACTAGACTGTCCTAACAAATTTAGTCCCAGCTGTATTTTGAATGGCTTGTTGGATCAGAAACAGATGGATGGGATTAGCTTAACTTAGAGCCTGTATGGGTACTAAGAGTTGCCCATACAGGCTGAAGGGAGACATTTGGTAATGGGAGACACAGTGTATACAATTTGCTGGGGGACAAAACATTGCTTTAAGGTTGCAGACCAGTACATAAAATGCCATAGACCCCCGTGTCACTAGTGATAATTATGCCAAATTCCAAACATTTAGAAACTACTCACAACTCTCAAGGTGTTTGAGACACACATCAAATTAAAGCTTATTTCATCATCTTTCATTTTCTCTTCAATTTTTCAGGGTACTCTTATGACTTTTGGGAGAAATTTTCATCCAAAGATGATCACCCCTAAAAATAGTCCTGAAGTCCATCGCCATTTTGAAATGATGCCTACACTAACATTGCAAAAAAAAGCAATTTTAGTGCTCAATTTCACCCAAATTTCACAGGAACGCAAGCTTGCGCAGCCCTGTTCACGGCTTCCAACCTTCTGTTTACTACTACCCTCGAGTTCATGGCCCACAAAATCTTCCAATAGCAGACTATTTGAGGACATGCAAATCGTGATATGGCTCGTGTAGGCAATATTTGGCCCATTTTAGGCCTGCAGCCTTTAGCATTCAAAGCAAATTTCCTACATACAAACAGACAATAGGAAACAATTGAAAACAACTTGAGTATGGAATGCCAAGTTATTGTATGTGGTGTTGAATGTACACATACCGGGTACTTCCCAACAATCCAACAGTTGAGAGCTCAGGCTGGCTAGACATTCTGAGAATTCCTACCTAGCACCAATAATTTAGAAGTCTAAACAAACAAGTACATATCATAAAAACATATTTGAGGGTCTACATGGTAGCTTTTGAAACTGTGGGCACTCGGGGTGAAATTAACCAAAAAGGTGTTTGCTATTATGTTCTGTGTTAATTAACAACTTGATTTCCAGAAACTACATTGTAATTCAAAGTTTGATTGTCATCAAAACTGCTTTTTAAACCCAAGGCCAAAGTAAAAAGACAGACATTATCTTTTGTAGTGCTCTCTGAGAAAACAAAACTATTAGTGTTGACATTATCCTTGTTGTATTCCTCTTTATTATGTAAACATTAACAAGTGTACAATTATGCAACTACTAGTATACAATGATACACTTATGTATGAGAAAAACAACTGATCGATGTGTCACTGTAAGGGTTTTGCCAAATACCTACAGGATAAATGTGTAACTCCAAGATGCAAGACTTGCAGAAATGCAGACAAGCTACCTGAGCATTTCATTTTCATCCCACAGGAAAAAACAGGCTAAATATAGCCATCTTCTGCACAAGGCAAGACAAAATTGAAAATGCCCGATGATCCTTGATTATTACTGTGTAGATACTAGGGCATGTCTGGCCCTTGGGTATACTCAAAAGCAAGAACCATGGTGCACTGTATGTGTGTCTGCAGGGCATGCAGTAAAGCTTGGGTAATTTGTTCGGGTCAAAAAATGTGGGTCCTGAGAGAATGAACAGTAATTTTCTCTCGACTCTTGGACCGTAAATCGTCAAGAAATATTGAGCATTGGTTTTGCACAAAATATTAGCAGTACAGTAGTGGTGAATACAAAAATGTATACAAATCTATGGTGACATTATGATTGGACATTCCATCTTCTGACTATTTACCACACACAGGTCATCCACAAATTTTGGGTCCACTCTTTTTGTCCCCGTTACATCTGACGTCTACGATTGTATTATTTTTATACGTCCTTAATGCAGTCATCCTCCAAGAGTGATTATGAATAGCAAACTACTAGAGATCAGACAAATAAAAAAGTCATTTGAAGTTGTTCTTAATGATATTTGAATGGTGAATTGCAGCTACCAGTGATACAGGACTAACATGATGTCACACATTTTGACTGACCCATATATCCAAACAAAAACTGAATAACGTGTAGTAAATTCAATCAATTCATATTACAAGTACTTACTGTATAATTCTTGCCATTTTGCTGAGCTTTGCAGTACAATACTGAGAAGAAACAAACCTCTCTAAAATACAAATGTATATTTGGGTGCAGTGGACTATTTCTATCTCAAATGAAACAAAGTAAATTAATTGAAAGATGGTCTGTTGTACATATTGATTCAGTTGCAGTTCTGTGTTATCACATGCGCTAGAGTACACTGAACTGATCAACCCCATTATCACCATCATGTTTACTTGAGCATAATCAATTGCATCTGGCACTCCCAAACTAATTATAAATGACGAATGACTACCACTTCCTATTTATTTTACCATAAGTAAAGATGACTCCCATCCTTGTCATACACTAATCTGATTATCAACAGAAACAATGTCTCCAGTACTCATTGACAGTAGTCCCAACAGTAACCCAATGACCCGCTAAGAGGCCATCAATTAATTCGGTGCTGGTTGGATGTAATCGGATCAGTAGGCTTGAGTCAATATTGTGTCATAGGAGAGGATTACAGGGACCTCAATAATGCTGGAGGATATAGGGGTACTTTCAAGATGGATTTCAGGATGTTCAGTCTGGCTACTTAATAGGACAACAAAAATAGGAAACTTATTCATTTTTTGGTTTAAAGCTGAAATTGTACATTCTATGGAGATTGGAGGGTGAAAGTAGATACAAAATGTGCTTGGACAAAATAAACTAGCACCATCAGTTTGTGCTATCACGTGCAAAGTATCAAGTTCATTGACTCCAAATGCACTGGTATTACAGTCCAAAAATGTGATCCGTTTTTGTTGGGACAAATATGGTGAAGGGTAAAACCCAATGTAGGCCAACAGATACATTACATGTCTCCCTTGACACAAAATTCCATCATACAAGAAGTGTATGATGAATACTTGAAAAAGGTCCCAGTTTTTATGCAAAACAATCAATTAACTCAATACAATTTGACTTGGCGAGCAGGCACCTGGACCAAAAAAAGGTTTGATTTCGGGAATAACCCCTCCATGACCTCCATACTAAGGTTTACATACTGTACATTCCGGTAGTTTTAAAAAATCTTCCACCGACCAAAAACCAAATTCATGAATGTTTCCATTCATTAATTTACAAAGAATTAGAAGCACCTCAGTGCTTGATCATATCCCAGTAGTGAACATATTATGGGTAAAGAAATATTAGCTTTTGCACTTCACTGGTGTATAAACACTGTATGTTCAGAGTGTTACCTCCCGAGTGAAAGTTGGAAAAATCACTCGGGTGGGACTCGAATCCACGACCTCCTGCTTTCTAGTGCAGACATCTTACCACTCGAACACCGAGCTTACGGGATCAGTTGGCTGGTTCGAATCTGATGTACTGGTACATAGCAGCGGGTATCACATTCAACTATTCATAAGATGGAATGTTTGCGTCCGGGTGATATAAATCAATATTAGGTTTTGCCCTTCACCGACGTACATGTATAAACACTGTACACTCAGTATCTGTAAGCTTGGTGGTCGAGTGGTAAGATGTCTGCACTAGAAAGCAGGAGGTCGTGGGTTCGAGTCCCACCCGAGTGATTTTTTCCAGCTTTTACTCGGGAGGTAACACACTAAGTACACAGTGTATCAGTGAAGGGCAAAACCTAATATTGATTTACATCATCCCAATGCAAAAATTCCATTTAATAATATATTCTGGGAAATTAACTTTATGTTTTTAATGACTGCCGGCTATATACAATTGAGTGTGTTTGATGTTTTCAATATGCTGCTGGTTCAGGATCGATGCTTATTTTACAATCTAGGAACACTTTTAAACATAACAAAGCTAGGATTGTGAATATTCGACCGTTAAAACAGTGCTGGCACCACATTTCATACTGGTAGGAGTCCAAATTTCATGTTACACTGAAAAAGTGTTTAAGACCAGCCAGCCATGTCTTTATCAACCGTTTAAAACCAGCCACGTGACCGGCTCTTGACCAATAGGAATGGGTAAACTGTCTTAGGTACAATGTATGTATGAAGGGTGCTTATAGGTTTGCATTAAAACGTTTACAAAATTAAATGCAAAGTCCCATCCTTAGCGCAGACCCATGGCTTAACATGAGCGTCAGGCGCGGTGTCCAAATGTAACTCCTAGTGGTCTCCTCCAATCCTCCCTTTGCAACTGTTGTGGGGTACATGTACTTTTGCACAGAGTCCATGCATTCACAAGTGACATGTAATTTATCCTCTGTGATAACTTTGATGATAAATTACCTTTTAAAAGGTAGAAGATAACTTTTTATTGGCACACAAACCATAATAAATGGGCCAGAATATTGTGCAAAATTGTCCAATGATAGTAACCAGATTCAGGTGTGATACTCGACAGACTGGGCATTGGTAAAAATATCTTAAATTCCCCGAGGATAACTTTGATACTTTATGATTAGGACTCAGGAGAATTAAGGTATCATGTTAAGGCACAAAAATGTAATAAATTGAGAAATAGCAACATTTTCTGAAGTGATAGGGCCTGGCATTTGCCATGTGATTTAAGACAGGACTTTGATCACAGTGAGTCAACAGAATTACAGAACTTTGGTCCAACTGTGGAGTATACATTTTTTAAGGATGACTAAGGAGACAGCAAAAAATCAATATTTGTCAAGAAAAAGTCAACACTATAGTGTCAAAGCAAACATGGCTGTCTGGTGATACTTGACCTCTGGGTAGCAATTCAAAACTGTGAATTTCAATGGGTTTATTGTAGGACAAACTACGTGAAATAAATCACAGCACTGTAAAATGAGATAGGAAGATTACAGTTGAACATTGAAAATAAGTAACTCGTTTAAATCTACAGTGGACATGCAGTGGTTTTAGTTTAGGAAATACCTTCATATCTACATCACAAATGTTAATACTCTGTGAAAAATCTGAGTCTTTTTTTTAGGTGTTGGGCTTTAGCCCCAAACCTATTGGTTTTGTAAGATTTTACTGTTTTTATTCTTCTCAGCATATTCTCAGCAAATCCTTCTCCAGAACTGTTTGGAGAAATGGAAACATATATGAACTTCATTTGTCAATACATGAATGCCCAATCCACCGCAGATGGTTTTTTTTGCAATTACGTAATCATGACGCCATCATTTGTCGAAATATTCTTCGCTTACCGCTTGAAGCTGCCTTTTTTGTTATTTACAAACAGTGTTATTTACCAACAGTGGGTATGCCCTCCGTGCTTCAAGCAATGTAGATTAGGTTCAATTTACGTACACTACATGTATGCAGAGTTCGACCTTAGCAGTAGCCGGCTAGCTAAATGCGAGTCAAAACAGCAGCGGGCTAGTCCAAACCTCTCTCTAATTATTGAGATAAGGCATGATTTTTTTTTGCGTATTAGGAGATTTCCGCATTTCTTAAAAAGCCGGTCTTAGAAAAAAAATCTGACACTGATGCTGAAACTGAAATCTGACACATTTCTCTGATGACACTGAAATCTGACACAGACTCCGTATGTGTTCTCCAGCATACCGTCTGGCCTTTTTATGAATGACCGTGTCACCAAAAAGCCCTCTATTTACTCTGGCAAAAAGCTAGGCATGGATGCGTCGGGATACAGACAGTACTGCACGTACAGGGCTTGTTGAAAAACCATCGGTGAAAAAAATTCTGCAACTTAACTCACATAGCCTTACTTGATCTCTCTTTTCTGTGTCTGCATTTGCCGCTTCTCTGTATTTATTTTGAGGTCCTAACACTGCCAAGTGGTACTTGCGCCGATAATGCGTGGCTGCGCCAGTTTATCATGACAGTCCATGCGCCCTGATACCACTTGGTACTGTCCCCAACGGACAGTGTTGGGTAGTTTCTTTTCGTGACTGTTACATTTTTCCCCCTAATTATTATCTTTATGAGGGTCCAGTTTTGATAGCTTTTGTGTGGCAAATGAAAATGGGGAAAAATTAAAATATAACTTTTTTTTAAAATTTGATTTAAAAAATATTAATAAATAATTTATTACATTTATTAATAACATTAATCATTTTGTATCCGTTTGAATTCAATTATATTATATATGTTTGTTGAAAGTACTGACAAGATAAATTATACATAATTATATGCGTAATGTTTTTATTATATTCTGGTGCCAAAATACCCTGAAAATTATATTGCGGACTAGTGAAAAGGCCCGTGGGCTAGTTAAGAGTCTGGTTCACTAGCCCCGGCTGGCATGGGCGTCGCCAGGATTTTTTCTAGAGGGGGGCAAAAAAAAAATTTTGCCAAAAAATGCTTGTATTTCTCAACACATTCTCGATTTATCAGTTTTAGAGGGGGGCAGGGACATTTTGCCCCCCCCCCAACTCATTAAATTTACAGCACTTTGTCTTCGCGCCTCTTTTTCTTTTCTTTTTTTCCCTTTTTTTTCTTCCTTTTTTTTTTTTTTTTTTTTTTTTTTTGCTTTTCCAGGGGGGGGGGGCAAGTGCCCCCCCTTGCCCCCCCCTCGCGACGCCCATGCCGGCTGGCTAGTGAAAAAAAAAGAAGTTAAGGGGGCGAACCCTGCATGTATGTACGAATTTATATTTTGGTTCCACTATTTTTGGGGGAAATCTTTTTGTGCCAGTTTGTGAAACTGACCAACTGTTTACAGAGCAGTTGAAACCCAACTAAACCTAGAGCAATTAATTTCTTTGCAAACATTGCATCAACAAACTGTAGATGAAAATATTAAGAGTTTATAAACAGAACTTCCTCTTTCTATTATTCAATTCACTGCACTAGGTTCAGGTACAGCATGGCTAATTGGCTTGAAGTGGACTAACTTCAATCATATCCAGCGAAGACGCCAGGCAAATTGAAATTCAAAGCAATAATTGCTTTTAAATCAATTACGCTCAGCCTAATGGACCTTGGCATTCTCAATTCATCAAAGCTGGGTTCTTTTATGAGGAGAAATGAAATAGCCGAGACTGTTCCAAAATATGAGGGTGAAGGGAAGCAAGGAAGGGGTAGAGGAGACAATTCAATGGGAAGAACGAGAACTCAATTAAGATTCTTGGGGATTTTTCTCTGTCCTGATTTTGTTGCGTTGTTTTCTTAAAAGAACCCACCTACCATAAATGATACACGTACCAGAGTTTTGACTTTTAACACTCGGATTGCATCAGTTTCTTGGAGGTCAAATTATGCATCAATTATTTCTTACTCATTCTTGTTATTCAATTCCAATTTTATTAGGCAAACATGTACATTGTACATTGTATCTCTGCAACCACATGTATCACCGTACTCATTTATGACGCACAGATGTCCAGCACAGTATCCCTTTTTTTACCTTGAAAAACAAAAGAACAGTACAGGTATTGGATTTTATATTTTGCTGTTTATAAAATCATGCAATTTTCTACCATGTCCATTACTTTTGCCCCTTTAACCCTAAAAGGGCCAGGGGGCGGAATTTTCCCCCTCCCCCTCAACTTTTTCCGCGATACCCTTGCAAAAAAACAACTTCCCGACCCAAGTTTTCCTGACTTTTTAGCCTCGAGTCTTGCGCATCTTTTGATACCAAAAATATACAATTTTGACCATGAGTTGCCACGCAGCGAAATTTTTTTCGGTGCTTCGCGCCGTGAAAACTGAATTTCCCCAAATATATAGTAGTGTACACAAAGCAGAATTACCATTGGTGCATATGAATAATTAATTAGCCATAATTCCAAAACTATTTAGCCTATTGTCATGACATTTCTTGGGTATGTTCATATTAAGTTGTTCTATGCATGCACCGAGTTTCATAATGTTTCGTCACTCGATGGCCAAGATCTGAGGAATCCCCCCCCCTACCCCGGCTATGAGATGGTCAAAATAACCCGGCTCCTTTAGGATTAAACCCAGTTCCCTCCATTATCATATATACTTTACACTAGTGTCTTTTCCCCTATTATTTCCCCTATTTACCGATGGATCTCTTGAGTCCAAGGTCCATCACTATTAGCCTGAAGTGACGTTGTGCTTCACACAGTCCACTTCAATGCAAGGGGATGACTAGAACAGCAATTTGAGGCAAAAACATGTACTGGATTGGAAGTTTAGCCAGAGTACTGTCAGTGAAGCTAGGGACACATACACGTTTTGTACTCATGTGATTTACCACACAAATATTATTTTAAGTGAGGATCCTTTAGCAGGAAGTCAAGTTTTGTGCACTCGCTGTTCTAGTTTCTTGTTTCATTATTCAATCATTCAAGTCCATATCAGTTTCATGAGTTTGATAGAAACCAATTATTGAATCGTTGAACAGCAATAATCATGGGTATAGCATTTTGACATACTTATAAATGAAGAATAAATGTTTCAAAGAACAACTATTCTGTATGCAAACAAAACAGATTATTTGAACCTTCATGTAGGGAATTTTTCAAATTTGTGCAAGTGAGGGTGTGCAGATTAAAGTTTCCTGACAGTTTTGGGTATAGGTCTCGTTCAAATGACGTCATTTCCTATGGACCATCCACGTGCATCAGCATTTTGAGCGTCAACTTGCATAACGCGCATCGGCTGCGTCGTATTTCAAACACATTTTGAGCAACAAGCGCACGTGTTTGGAAAATTTTCAACACTGTTCAGTGCGTGCTTGATTGTGTAAAATACGTAGTTGCAGTTCTCCTACAGAGATGGCTGTCATTGAGCGAGCCCTATAGGACCTCACAATCACAAAAGCCTAGGGGAAACACTAGCGTGCAGTGTTTGTGGGTCGTGTTCCCGCTGTTTGAGCACGAGAACAATACCTGTGCCAAGAGCAGTACTACCCGAACTCTGCCTTTGGTTCTATGCTTATTCTGATTGAACTTACATGAAGCAGTGAATGTGCCACTCTGACTGCAATGCCTGGACAAACTGCTCATCAAGAATCGTCTGTGAGCAAGCAATGCAGATGGGATCCTCACCTGAAATGTATTACAATAAAGAGATTCAAATAATAGCTGGATCTACTAACTTCCTTGTGCTGCAAAGATTATCAATTGGTTCTGGTGGACACAGTTTTGCAGAAACCAGTACTAGTGTCTGTGATCTATCAAGAGGCACAACCAGTGGCCTCGGCCCCTTTAAATGGGAATGTTCATTTTTTTAGTACCATCATCTTCATTTTCAACTCTACTGACATGTGAGGAAATGTGTTTGGCAATTTTGTGACTGTTTTCAGGGGGAAATTGGATGGCTTTTTGGGGCCAGGGATTAAATTAACAAAAAAAGATTTACAGGACTCGAACCCTGTTATTGCCAGATCACGACAAATTGTAGTCTCTCAATGTGGGACTCTCAATACTGTGTATGAGAGCCCCAAAACTTAAGATAGTAAAAACATGCAATGCAAGAAAAAAGACTGGCACATGAAACAACCAGTCCAACACCCCTTTAGTACTGCATCAATCAACTGTATCAAAAGAAACATCTGGTACCTAGTCTCTATTTTTACACATTCTCTCCATAGTCATGCCACCAGACTACTGAGTGGTCAATCTTTTCAAAAAGTTGGATATGTACCAGTCTAGTCTTCAGCTTTAAATGGAAATATCTTTTCATCACTCTATGCAAGTTGTTGAAGAATGGTCTCCTTTAAAAATTGAATTGGGACATCAAACCTGACTGGTGAAATACTGAGGACATTTTCTTTGCCTCATGAAAATTTGGGAGAATTTTGTCAGCTAAAGAGTGAGTAAAGTTGACCTGATTTTGGTTTGCATATTTTTCTGCACTCAAGGCTCCAGTCTGGATACAATGTTAAAGACAATGAAAGAGGCACGTGAACGTGTGGGTAAATGCATTGCCTGAATGACTGGTATACCTTAAACTGCTATGCATGATAGATACACAATTGGACGTTTGTATGTTGTGATAAAATGCAGATGAATGTGTAATTTAGAACCCTCCCTATCAAAACTGTTTCAAGTAGATTTCAGTGATCCAAAATCAAGTAATATTCCTTTTCCCCTAGTTTTCAAGATTTTCAATTTTGAACCCCGAAAAAATGTTCTTAGGTTTTTTTTCTCTAGTTTAGTTAATTCCCCATGAATTTTTCATGCAATTTACTATGCATAAATAGTTTTATGCATTTACTATGCATCCCCCATGCTCAAGCATTATTGCCATCTTCATTATTATGTTGCATTTTGTCTGAATTATTGTCAAAAAGATTCCCATATATGGCCATCACTAACTTTTCCCTTCATTGACCTATCAGCCATCAGAAAGTGATATGTAATAAAAAAGTCAAATTTAGCAGGGAAAATATATAAGTATTTACTGAGAAAACACAAATTTTCAGACCAGTCTCATAGGGTTTGTACACAGGGTGACAGGTAATGGCCAGATATGGCAATCTTTCCTTACTGTCAATTTACCCATAGTTTAATTTCTAAATGCAAAACCCTGCCCTCATTCCGCACCACACCCATTGCTTTTCAAATTTCAACATTGCCAGCTATTTGGCAAGTCAAATAAACAAACTGACAAAAAGTAGACATACATGTATAATCCTTGCCCTACCATACATGTATTTTATCTGCAGTAATCTGGCGAACAAAATTAGGAGCCATTTTTGAGGTGGTGACAAGCTCTCGCGCATGCTATTCACTAGACAACGCCATGCTCCTGAGTCGTGTAGAAACACTCAAATTTATCGGTTTTTTTAATACGCCATTACGCGACACGTTATTTGTCTTGGATTTCAAGTACTTATGAAGCTTTCTGTAAATTCACGCGAGCATAGGATCTGGCATTGCCAAAAGATTTGAGGGGAAAAAAGGAGCTCAACACAAGAAACGCGAACAGCTTTTGATTTTCTGAAAGGTCATGCCGGGTACCCATTTTCTCAGTTGCACGTGATTATACTGGTACCCGGAGGGCTCCTACCATTTCGTGCGTACAGGACTCGGAGAACCAGCGTGACCTTTCCGAAAATCAAAAGTTGTTCGCATTTGTTGTGTTGAGCTCGTTTTTTTCCCCCTCATATTTCTTGGCAATGCCAGATCCTACGCTCTCGGGAATTCACAGAAAGCTTCATAAGTACTTAACGTCATGGTGCATTAAAAAACGACATATTTCTAGTTTTTCTATGCGACTCAGGGGCGTGGTGTTGTTATTGACGCCACGTTTATGGGTTCAGCCACTCGCGTTCTTATTCTTAACCAGTTCACGTCGGATGACGTGTATACACAATGTACATGCAATGGTTTTGCGGTATTCGGAACGGATGACAGATGAACACGCAACAATTCAAGTGAGGCCGGAAATATCACGGTGTGCTACCCACAGACACACAGATGACGGCCTGAACCCGTCTGGCATTGAGGTTCTTAAAAAACAATCCAACGCCTGGGTCCGGTCAATTTCAAAATAATCCTGACGCAAACTGGTTAAAAAAAGAGGCGCGCACGCATTTTAGTTAACTGGTAGGTGTCAGGTCAACTCGCCCCCTGGCCGACTCGCCCCTTACCGACTCGCCCCTTACCGACTCGCCCCCTGACCGACTCGCCCCCTGACCGACTCGCCCCTTACAAGCTCGCCCCCTTGCCGACTCGCCCCCTAGCCGACTCGCCCCCTCGCCAACTCGCCTCCTAGCCGACTCGCCCCCTGACCGACTCGCCTCCTGACCGACTCGCCCCCTGGAAAAAGATGCACCGTACGGGGACATCGTGAAAAAAATAATAAAAAATAAAAGACAGTGGAGGGGAACACGTACATTGTAACATTATTCGAACACCAATTTGAAGGATTTCTGGTACAAATGTAAGCGTCATTTTTCCGGAGTCGGTGCCCGTGGGGCCTGCGCGTAGCGGATGGGTTAGAATATATTTTTATAAGACACTTTTCTATTTCCCGGCTGGAATAGGGGGCACATTTAATACAGCACTTGCATTTAATGCTTCATGTCAAAATATATTCCAAAATATATTCTAGAGTAGAACATGTACTGGTACACGAAATAATGTAGGCCATGTATTTTTTTTTAATAAATGAAGAATAAAATCGTCATCCCCTTTTTTATTTTCCCGGCCTCAGAGAGAGATTTACGTCTGGTTCTCCAAATATTTTTTTAAAAGCAAAATGATTAAAAAAAAAAAACCTAGCCCGTTAAAGTTTGCACTCTAAGTTAATTCTTTTGTAGATTCCAGGGAAATTTAATACGAATTATGCTCGGTTTTTCTTATTTTTAAATGAATATGATCAGGATTAACAACATCCCTCAAATAATAGCGTCAAAATATATTCCAAAATATATTCTAGAGTAAAACATTTTCACAAAATAATGTAGGCCATGCGTTTTATTTTTTAAATACAGGAAGAATTAATCGTCATCCCTTTTATATTGTCCCGGCCTCAGATAGAGAGAGACATCAAATAAATAGGGGTTATTTTAATACGATTTAGTATGTCTTGTTCTCTCGATTTATTAAAGTAAAACGATTTCAAACACCCTAGCCCAGTTTTGAACTCTCAGTTAATTCTTTTGTAGATTCCAGGGGAAATTTTAATACAAATTCTGCTTAGTTTTTCCTAATTTTAAAAGGAATACGAATAAGATTATCAACAGCCCTTTGACTTCAAACTTAATTTCAAAATGTATTCCGAAATAATTATATTCTAGAGTAACATTTACAAAAAAATGTAGGCCATGCAATTTTATTTTTTAAATAAGCGAAGAATAAAATCGTACTACGAAAAAAAACACATCGGGAGCCCTACATTTAATGAATTATTTGGACTTGGAATATCATCCCCCAATCGTTCATCTATGTGCATGTACACAACACGGAGGTGAAATTTCACGTTCAATTCAGTTTCCCACATTTTTCGCAAAAAGTTTTCCCCTGTCTCTGAGAAAAAAAAATGCCCAAATAAAATCTCAGCTCCGAAAAGCCTTTCCAGAGAATGATTGATAGCCGCATTGTTCAAATTGATACAATGCCACTCTTGTTCGTTACAAAGCATATACATTTGGGTTCAGCTGTAGGCCACCGAACTTTAAGGCCTTTGAGAACTTGCCGCCAGTAATTGGAAGATTCTTAGATGATAAACAGTGATGATAGTATCTCAGCCAATGAAATCAGCCGGTTCCCGGCAAATAAATATGCCATTGGTTGCTTTCATCACGGATCGTCTGCTTTCATGAATATGACTTCCTTCCACGCGCAACTGGAGTGATTAGCTATCTGAGCCACAGGTGCATGGCTGCATGCCCGTCACATTCCAACCTGGTTGCTTAGAAATACTGTTGCTAGGAGGCTCCCCTGTGACGCCTGGGACTGCCGGTTGCGCAGCCAGAAATCTTGTATGTGACTATTTTGAAACCTTGTATGTGAAAGCGGCAGCTCAGGAATGCTGCCGCTTTCAGGAAATTTGTGCAGGCAAAGTTTTTCATATTTTGGAAATTGGAATTCGGATGCAGTTTGCATTTCCGTTAAATAAAAGGTCTTTTTAAGAAAATCGGAGCCCCCCAAACAAAAAAAAAACAAAAAAAAAACGATTTTCCTCAGGCCTTGACATTCCTTGAAGTGATTCGACAACACTTGCAGAATGCAGACGATTCATTTCGTCTTAAATTATTTTATAGCCTGCAGACTTCAAAAGAACATGGAAAAAATGGTAGTTAAACTTAAAGTGTATACAAGTGTACTAACAAAGTAAGTATATATGTGACCGCAGTTACCACACATTATACCGGGCAATGTGTTCTCCTCCACTGTCTTTAATTTTTTTTTTTTCACAATGTCCCCGTACGGTGCATCTTTTTCCAGGGGGCGAGTCGGTGAGGAGGCGAGTCGGTCAGGGGGCGAGTCGGCTAGGAGGCGAGTTGGCAAGGGGGCGAGTCGGCTAGGGGGCGAGTCGGCCAGGGGGCGAGCTTGTAAGGGGCGAGTCGGTCAGGGGGCGAGTCGGTCAGGGGGCGAGTCGGTAAGGGGCGAGTCGGTAAGAGGCGAGTCGGCCAGGGGGCGAGTTGACCTGCAATCAACTGGTAACCCTATTTTGTTGAAGGAGTCCGGAGTCAAGTGCGGGCCTGGTGCCACCGCAGAAACCGGCCGGCTGTTGCCGAATTAGTCCAGCATGTCCATAGCGTAGGAAAGGGGTCTCAGAGTATACTTCTAGTTTTATTAGAATACACAATGTAAACACATGCTGTATCCTGTACAATAAACGTTTCACTTTGGACAATGTTGAAAGACAATGTGAATTATCAAAAAAATTGAAGTTGAACTGAATCAGTGAATGAAGTGAAGTTGAACATTACTCCTAGAACTATGAGGCTCCACGTAGTGGAGCTGTTGTGCCCATTCTTGAAAATCACGCAATCTTAAGAATGAGCGCCCATTCTTAAGAATGAGCGCCCATTCTTAAGAATGAGCGCCCATTCTTAAGAACGAGCACGCAGTCTTAAGAATGAGCGCTCATTCTTAAGAACGAGCACGCGTTCTTAAGAATGAGCGCTCATTCTTAAGATTGGGTGGGAATATCACGTGCACAATTTATGAATTTTGCCCAATCTCAACAAACATTGCACGACATAATTATGTTAAATGAAATGTATAGCGGTTAAAAGGGAAACAATTTATATAAAGAGGAAAGAAACTGTTCTATGCTTCTGTACTCGTATAATTACGATTAATTGAATCAAATTAAACCTGTTATTATTGCATTTTTCTGCCCACTATGGGAAGTTTTGTAATAACGGAGGACTGGGAACTAGTCTGGGAAGTGCTTTGTTTAGGCTAGACAAGTTACAAGTCCCTGTATGTATCATATGCATGCCACGAAAAAAAAACGATGTCCAAAAGCTGCCAAAATTGCTCTTTTGACTAGATAGAATCCAGCTCTGCGACGTAATGGTGGGGTGTGAACAATAAATTGGTGGCAATTTAAATGGGAAATAGCATTAGCACTATGGGATGTTGCAGTATTCATTCTCATTCTTCACATTCTTCATTCTTACGTTTCCCCCCCCCCCCCCCGCTTTTATTAACCCAAAAATCAGAATTCTTTCCACTAGTATTATTATGTCTCTTATTTTTTCCCGGTCCCCCCCCCCCCCCCTATCAATACGACTATACTTATCATAGCCACTCTACTTTTCAGCGTCTTGTGTACTAACAGTATAATTATTGAGAATCAGTGAACGAGGATGCAGCTACATGTAGACTTGCCAAGCGCAGCCGGTGCTCGGCATCGACAAGACCGTTATCTTGTCGGGCATTCTAAGAATGTGCGCTCAATCTGGAAGAGTTATATTTTGCGAAGATTGCACATTCTTAAGAATGTGCATGCACATTCTTAAGAATGCGTGATTTTCAAGAATGGGCACAACAGCGCTCCACTACGTGGAGCCTCATAGTTCTAGGAGTAGGCCTAGTTGAACCATGGAGCTATAAAGCTCCATGGTGACTTGAACATGACTGACACACTAGTGTCCCGCCGCCCCTTCCCAATTTACAAACCTTAAATTAACCCCGACCTGTAATACACGAATACATTACCTTCTTCTGATCCCATGTTTACGACTTTATCCCATTAGAGTACCATCGAAACTGTAACTACTCGGGTCCATTCCTCTTCCTTTTGTGACAGCAACATGACCACTGTTGATGAGGACTCGTGCTTCTCGTACTATTCGTAAATAAAGTGATTAAAAACCCTGCCCAGGAACCGTTCTTCTTATATAGCGCCACCACGCGTCTGGCAATCAGAACTTAAATAGACTGATGCCTTATCAAATACATATGGAGCGCTACACCTATAGATGGGGTACCAGGCCGACTGCCCAGTTAATTTTGATGGCGCGCCGATCGTGTTTTATGGCGGGTCTTGCAAACTGAAATAAAAGTGCAGGCCTGGATAAAACGCTGAGTAGAGCATGGAGCAAGAGTGGTATAATCTGACGTTTTTCTATCTGGCAAGTAAGTGTCATGATGAAAAGAATGTGGCCAAGGGCGGATCCAGAAGACAATTTTTTTGGGGGGGGGGGCCAAACAAATTTTTGGTCCCCCCAAAAAGTGGGTCAAAAAATTACGGCGTGGGGTTCGGGGCCCGCTTAAGGCCCCCGAAATTTTTTTGGATTCTAGATGCTCTGTGGTGCGATCTGAGGCAATTTCTGACCACTTTTACCAATGTTTTTTTGAGGAAAAGATGGTGGTGTACTCATTGCCTGCCTTTATTGCGACGTCACATAAAAAAAAAAATTGGTTTCGTTTGGGGGGGGGGGGGCATGGCCCCCTTTGGCCCCCCCCCTGGATCCGCCCTTGAATGTGGCATCCTGACACCACTTTTTTCATCATATCTAGGCCTAGTCATTAAGTGACTCAGTCATTGCAAACATGTTGAAAAGACATGAATCTGGCTGGGTACCACCATGGAGTAATTCCTTCCTCCATGGTACCACTGGGACTGAGGAATATTCCCAATTTTGTTAGAAAACACTTTGAAAATGCACTCAACTCTCTATACACAACCAAAGAAGTGGCGTTAGGATTCATTCTTCCCCGCTGCACTGGTCATGCTAGTGTGGCGAAGGTACTAATTATTGCTGCGCTGTACCAACGCCGTCACAGCCATGACAGCCATCATTTCAACGGTCTGAGGAAATGGTCAACCTTACTTGCGCACAAAAACTTGACATATGTTTCAGCTTGCTTTTTGGGCCCCGGGTTGATTTGGTAATCTTACCTCGGATTTATAGGAACCGGCCCCGTAGATACACGATCGCCCTGTTGGATTGCTGGCTGTGTGGCCTTGCCCTTGGTATAAAGTGCAGCCATACCTTCACCACACTATTGGGCTAGTTAGTTAACAGGTCAAGTTCATTTGATTTGTCATGTTCGTTAGACCATGGAGGAAGGTCTGTTTTCCTTCCTCCATGGTTAGACTCGTGTTGCTGTAGCAATATGTATCCTTGTGTTATTATTCGACTTTGACCACCGAAATGTTAACATTATAAACTAATCTATGGTACTTTTGGACTTAGTAATAGTAGGCTTAACTAAAGTGAGTCGGGTCGGGTCGGGTCAGTTTGTCGATCATTTCAGTCGGGTCGGGTCGGTTTCGGTTTTGCATAAATTTACAATGTTCAGGTTTTTCTTCTTTTTCTTCTCTCTTTAAAAAAACACACTTTCAATTCAATTTAAATTCTGGTCAGTATTACTATACTATCAAATTTGTGGTAATCCTTACTTTTAGGACACCTCTATTTACATTACGAGCTCCGTTGGAAACTAACTTTTGGAATTGACTTTTTCAGTACCAAAATGACTCTCCCAGACTAAAGCAGTCGTGTTTCTACAGATAAACTCATGTTTGTTGTAATTTTGAAACACACTTTCACAGAAAAGGTGACTTTCCTACCTTTTTTGGCAGTCGAAAACATGAGAAATGTGCCGTGACTGTCGCGTTGCACTTTGACGTCTGCTGTGATGAGTGCGCGATAGCGAGGCTGCTGTTCTCAGTTGTGGACTCACCCCCTTTGCTACAGTCAGTATCTGTATGCTACAGGTGAATTGGTCACAGTCCGACTCCTTTATTTGAGTTTGAAAACAGCTTTATTGACCTTAAACTATTTCGTTTGGGAGGGGGTAGAAGGTGACAATGTCCTCAACAAAGTAGTCCATGATGTCACCAGCACCTCTATGCTGTCTGTACATCAACTCGTCAAGATGCTGAGGTAGCATGGCTTGGACCACACCCCGCATTCTTTTCATTTCTGCTTTAATATTCCCCCACCAGCATTCAATGGTGTTTGTGTGGACCTCGATTCCGTGCTGATTATGGGCTACAAATTCTACCTCATGTATGACCACGTCATGGTGGTAGCCTTCTCTATCCAATGAAGCATACATCGGTGCACCGTCCGAATATATGATGGTCCCAGGAAGAATGTGATGCTTGATAATGGGTAGCAGTGTATCCCTCGACTTATCTGCAATTGTCCACATCATCCCTTTCCTCATACGCCTGTCCCACTCTCCAAAGACCCACTGGCCTGGAGCAACAGCTCGTCCTCGATTATACTTCCGTTTCCCTTTCAGCATGCATTCATCAACTCCTACGATACACCCTGGACCGCCAAACTGTAGATTTTGAGCCAGGAGCCATCGGGAACACACATCCCGAAAAAAAGAATACCAGTCAATCAAAGCCCTCTGTGAAATTGACTCCGAAAGAATTATCTCCACAAAATTATCTGGAGCACGATAACAAAACATATAGACTGACGATACCAGGAGACGTAGACTTAAGTGGCTTCTAAAAAAAAACTGTCAATGCGGATAGAACGTTCCCTCTTGCAACTGCAGCACCGTAGCTTTGCCTCATCGATGCGTCCTGCGCGGTTTATCTCAAAAATGGTCACCAAACCAAACAATTGCTTTTTTGTTGCAATATAAAGGCAAGAAAATGTCATAGAAAAATACTTTCCGAAGAGAAGACACATTCACTCACTGTGATAACATTTGCTTGAATAACAGCCTGATTTTTATTCCAAAAAATAGTGCACTTTAAAACTTATTCTGTCAAATAATCTTACTCCCACGTCAATACAACTTTAAACCAATCACAAACCGGCTCTTTAAACACTTAAACTCTTATCCTCCAATCAAAAATCGTCTTTCATACAACACTTATGAATATTCATAACTATCCATTTTTTGGCGCTTCGGCTATTCCATCTAAAAACCCTACTCCCCCTGTTATTTTTGGCCAATCAGAAGCCAAGCAATTTTTCCCTAGCAAATATTAGCCAATCAGAATCATTGGTGGCATTGGTCGCCATTTTGTTTTTTTCGTCTCGTGCGGGTAGTCTTCGTTGCCGTTTTACCCCATAATTTCCCTCATAAATCAAAACCCTGCCCTCTTTCCACAAATTAAGCTTGTTCATATTCAACTATGTAGATGATTTTCAGCACACAGAGTGACTTTTCCTGCTTGTATCATCGTAAAATATTGAGGTAAGTCCGGAAACATAAAGTGTCTCTTTCGTTCTCTTATATGGAACGGGGTCCTAAAAGTAAGGATTACCAAATTTGTGATACTTACAAGCATATTTTCAAGAATATAAGGAAAAAACCATATAGGCCCTATATACATGTACTAAGTAAAAAAGATAAATTGTGGGGAAATATATAAAGTTAAAACAGTGCTCAACGATGATCTTTGAAATGTGCCAAAAAAGCATCGGTGAGCACTGTTTTAACTTTACATATTTTTTTCAGTATATATTTATTTACAAAATAACTCTACCAAATACAGAACTAAAGGAAAGACTTGAAGGGAAACAGATCAACTCAAACTTGACAACAAACACATACAGGACAGCACCAAAAGAGATGGATACTAAACGACAGACAATATATATATTAAGGATAACTTGGAATGTGTACGGCCATTGTCTATGAATGAGATCTTGAGAGCTGCTATGCAGCAGGCATGCGGCTGTTGTCCCCTGGATTATCACCTTTTTTGAGCTGCGGCTGTGCGGAATGATACGGAATATAACGAAGAGACACGAAGACTTGTTGAGCTGCTGTCGGCAGCTAAAGCAGCTCTATTTTGAAATCAACTAAAATTTAAACACAGAATATGTACATTGAACCTCAGTGGTGAATTAATTTACATCATCAGGATATATCACTCTGCTTACGGTATGCAAGGCACGCCGTGGCATGGACAAAAGAAAGTATATTTTGCCCAAAGTTGTTTCACAGCACGGCAGAACTTGAGATGAGTCCAGTGCGAGCAGCCAGCGAACATACACTGTCCCCAAGAAGTAACATAAGTACCGTCAGACCGCACCAGTTCGATGGCTGGAAACGATGGCACACGCAGCATTTGTCGGAATCATCTACATATACATGTACTTTGCTGTTGTCTGCATCTGATGACTGGGTTTCTGGGGGGATCATTTCTGGTGCTATTGACGAACGATGCCGACTTGAGCCAGGCTGTGAGCTGGTGATGTCACTTTCTTTGATGAGCTTTCTTTGCCATGGCGATCTTTTTTTTTTTGGCACATATTCCTTGTACTCTTCAATTTGTTTGATGATGACGTCTTCCATGGTTGTCTAACCCGACACAACATGGCTCATGCATTTCCTCTTTTTCGCTTGCATTTTTCTTTGACCTATTGCTTCTTCTCTCTCCTTGAAAAAGGTATTGGCATGATCAGCTGCATAGTGTATCAGCTTCGATGTTGGTACGGTAGTGTTATATCAGCTTGTTTGCTGTGGACATCTTCTTGATTCTCAGGGATGTTGTGTCGATCTTGATCATCTTTTGCACTCACTTAGGCACTTGTTGATAACTTCCAATGATCTTGTGGTAGCAATGCCATGTCATGATTTGGGGCTTTATCATCTGGTGTGGACTTGGGTTGGCAAAGAACCTTGGCCTGGCCGAAAGCAGATGGATCAATTACTGAGGCATTGAATGGATAGATCCCTGCCTTTAGTACAGCAAACACCTTAGATATTCATACTATACTTCCAGTAGTTATCTTTACATGGCATGGTGATGCAGCTTACAACTGTAACTTCACATAACATGGGCAGGTACTGCTGCAAAGGAAACAGCACATTTCTGACATTTATACTGAACTGTACAGTTCTTGTCACAATGACTTCTGGAAGGATTTGGCTGGGTGCCCATCTCTGGCGAATGTCGGTCGTTTCATACCCAAGTCGTTTTGTACCAAGGCCGTTTCGTACCCAGGTCGTTTCGTGCCCAGGTCGTTTCGCACCCAGGATTCATTGCACACGTGACAAAGGGTTCCAAATCCTTTTCTATTGAACAACAATGCTACTGTCAATCACTCTTGGTGGTTCACGGGATTTGTGTTGACGGCGCTGCGGTTTGTTTTGTCTGATTTTTTTAACCTGCCACTGCATGTTATTTTTTCTTCTTGGAGCTTGGATTTTATCTACCCTGCGGTTTGTGGGTTTTTTTAGCTTGGGTTATGATCGACGATGTTTGTCTTCTATATTGTAGCGTGATTTTCTTTGGTTGCTTTTTTTTCTTCGAAATTGTACTTTTTGTTATCAAATTTCATGTTGAATTTACGTAAACGTCTTCCGTCTTCTATAATTATCAAGTTTTGACTTTAATTAAAAAACTACTGTAAGTCATAAAATGCAATTCAATTGTTTTTAAAATTTTCAATGTTTCAACCTGCCCTGGTGTTAATGTTTTCACTCTTCTATAATTATCAAGTTTTGATTTCAATTCAAAAAACTGTTGTGAGTAATAAAATGCAATTCACTAGTTTTGAAATTTTGAAATGTTTTTCAATGTGTTCAGTTTGGCATTGTTTTGGCAGTAATAAAAAAAACACCAATTTCGCATTGCATAAAAAATTAGGCTCTTTTTCTAACCTGTGGAGAAAACAAAATAAACGTAATTTTTTATTAATCATTTATTTCTGTTTTTATTCTGCCTTTGATGCAAATCTTCAAGACAACAATCTCTCTTGTAGATATGTTGGTCCTGAAAAGGACCGGTTGTTTTGTTGTTGACCTACAGGGCTGGACCTGTCAGGTACTTGCAGGCTGCCAGGAGTCCCGATGTTATGAGGCGACGGGCTTGGTAGTCGTCCCACAACTTGAAAATCTTCCCTTGAACCTGCCGGTACATCCCCCGCTGGTTCCTGCAGAGTCGAGCTTCTTTGACCAGCCTTAGCTGGATGTTTACGTAGCTGGATTCTGCGTACAGGAGCTTGATGACGTTGTAGAATTGGACGGTGTGACGTCCTGCCCGCCCATTAAGTCTCCGGTGCCAGCCCTCCACATCGTTGTTCGTGCGGATACTCCGCATGAACACTGACCAGTCACGTGGGCTCCATGTTGAGTTCTCCAGCCACGTGGTGCGAAGGTAGCTGCACAGCTCGACCATGGCGGGTTGATCAGTCACCTGGCTGCTGAGATCTTCAAAAGCTGGCCCGATATGTTCATGAGGCAAGAACGGGAGTGACAACAGCTGGCCGATGAAATCCTGAACTCCGTCGTTGGACATGTACATGTAGGGTACTGCCAAACCGAGTGCCTGACACTTTCTCCAGACTGCCTGTGTCCAATGGAACAGGCAGCCCTTCACGGAAGCATCCGGAAAGACAGCTCGGATGGCACCCCACAGTCCAACTTCGAAGTCCACCACCAGCTCTTGAAGATTTGCAGCACGGGACGGCAGCTTCCTCCGCAGGGCCTTGAGCACCTTCTTATAGTCTTTCTCTGTCCGCTGAGTCATCAAGACAACGGCCAGCGGAACCTGCTTCATCCCACTGTTGTCTCCCTTGACGAAGGTGTGAACTGAGAACAGTTGGGTGAACGGACGTTTAACCAACTTGAAAGTTCCATCCAAGTACCAGGTCTTGGCGCCATCCAGCACATGGAGTTGATCTGGTGTAAAAAACACCACATGGTGAGCACTACCAAGGTGAATGTCTTTCTGGAGGAAGTGTTCGGGGATGAAGCCTTGGTCAATTATAAAGTCAATGTCTCGTGGCTCGGGAGGGCGCTGGCTCTGGCGGTGACGGTTTGCAGCCCGGGACAGGTTGGTTGAATTAGGACAACTTGCAGCGGGTGCGTCAGGTTGAAGATGTGTGGTGATGGCATCCTCGACAATGGCCCCTGCTGATTTGAAGATGTCAACCTTGGCCTTGGTTATCACCAACGCCTTCACTTGAACTGCGACGTCTGCCCCGGGATGCGCTGGGTGCGTATGCTTGGTGTGAAGTCCAGCATGAAAAAGGTTGCCATCTTGGTGAACAGACACGGCACACCGGTGCAACTTGCCCCGGACACTACACAGCCATTTGACTTTGGAAGAAGTGGAACCGGCCTTCTTCCACTTCTTCGTGTAGGGGTAGCCGTGACTATCAACCAAGATGACTTTACCCCGTTTCGTGCCGGACTCCACCGTCTTGTAGGTAGTGATGTCCTCATCACCTAGGCCAGGGATTACAGCAGGTAGGGCAGCATCAGGGAGGGGGTTCTCGGCTACTTCAAGTGGTGCAACAAAGTCGGTCTCGACATTGAAACCACCGTCATTGGTAGGGACGTCTCCGTTCTCCTCGATGTCCATCGGGTCTTCCTCCTGTTCTTGGTCTTGACTTTTACAGGGTGCACAGATCCAAACGTCCAGCCTGGATGGATCGTCACGGATCTCCAGGTACTGCTGGTGACTAAAACCAGAGTTGCAGCCAACATGCTGCCATCCCTGGCAGCGCTCACACTGGAAAGCATGCTGGTTCGCACAAACAGACTTCTTACAGAAGAGGCAAGGATACTTGATAGGCATCTTGAGCTTGAAAATTCTTGAATGGATGTTAATGTTGCAGCTCATCCTTCATCTGTTTCAGAGTAAGAAGTGGGTTTTCTTTCAGCAGGTGTTCTAACTCATCTTGCATAAATTTCTTGATCAAGTTATTGTGGAGGAGTTCAAAAACTTGAGCAGGTTCTGACATTTACACTGAACTGTCCGAGACTTTAGTGATTTCAGTACACATTCATGTATACGTGTAAGATTAGTTCGCCACTTCTTCTGCTTGGAGGCGTTCTCTGATGTGGGCGCGCATGTGGGGTCTTGCATGGTCGTACACAAGAAAGGCTGACTCGTCTTGAAGAAACTTTCTCACAATAGGGAGCTGTGTCAGCCAGATCATGTCGATGGCCTCGTTCACGTTGACTGGTTTAGGGGTGAGGTCTAGCAAATCGACGGTCAAGACGACAGATCCACTCGGTGAACAGCTCCGAAACCATCCAGGCCTTGCGGTTCGCACGGTATGTCACCGGGAGGTAGTTGACGTTCTTGAAGCAACGTGGGTTCTGAAATTTCCCGATGACGACTGGCTTGAGCTTCTCGGACCCGTTCATGTTAGCGCAAAGGAGGAAGGTGACCCGGTCCGGTTGCCTTTGAACCAACGAAGAAGGGCTTCTTGACATCCTCAAATGTCGCATTCCGGAATCGCTGCCATGAAGGTTCGAACTTTGAAAGTTTGAACTTCGCCTTGATGTCTTGCTTGTTCTTCAGGACAGTCGACAAGGTGCTTGGAACGATTCCAAACTCCCATGCGACGTCTCCCTTCTTGCGTCCTGCTTCAGTAGCTTTGATGATTTCCATTTTTGTTGTGAGGGACAGCCCCTTACGTTAAACCTTGATTGAAGTCATGATGTATCAGTAGTCAGCTCAGAAGTATCAGTAGTCAGCTCAGAAGTACGATAATCGTAATGATCACTTGTCATATTCTACACCCCTTATATCCAATATCTGCCTGACTCGATGACAAAAGACATCGTAATTACGCCGGACCAGTCTGAGCTTTTGTTTCCCTTTCATTTATGCAAGCCGGCAGAATTAGGTACAAATTGGAAAAGCCCATTCACAAAGGTCACATCTTGGATGAATGTCACAATGGCGATGTGGCGATGGCTCTGGTGATGTCTTTGGGTGAAGACAGCATGCGTACAGCCTGCGTGATGATTTGAATATTGACATCGACGTTTGGGTTGATAAAACCCAAGCCGGCCCGGGTCGGCAGGTTGCACACTTTGCGCGCTGTCTTCACCCATAGTCGCTTCAGGTGTTTCTTCGCACAGTCCCCTGCCCACAAGCTGTAGGCTAGGCAGGGCTGTACGAAAGTTCGGAATCCAGTTTCTGCCAGGGGGCGAGAAGTGAAGTGTCAATTCGCTGGATGTCATCCGTCATCTTGGTTTTGCAGGCTGTCGGTGCGGTAGAGGCCTATGGGGACACCAAGGTACTGCTCCTCTGTCAGGGTGGGGATGGTCTTGTCTTGCATGGTGAACTCTAGAGGGCGTACCTTGGTCCCCCGTCGGCACTCGAGGGAGAGGGAAGCACACTTGGAGGGCTTGAGCTTGAGCTTGAGCTTGAGCTTGGTGGCCATGATGGATACGGTTTTCAGGAGGTTCTGCAGGCCGTCACTGGATCGGCTAAGGATGACCATGTCGTCGGCATACGCAAGTATGGGGACAGCCTGGCTATGGACCACTGGCGCACTGCGATCCTGAGTCGCTGAAGCATTCACTGCACGGATGATGAGTTCCAGCATCAGGTTGAACAGCACGGGAGAAATGGGGCAGCCCTGTTTCACGCCTGAGTGAATCGGTACTGCTGCAGTGCGGCCGGTGGGTGTGACAAAGTCAGTGGAGGCGCTTGTATATACATCACACACCAGGGAAACCAGGCTCTCTAGGGCCCCGATGGAGGTTAGCACGGTGAACATCGCGTCGTGGGGGATACTGCCGAAAGCATTTTGAAGATCCAGCCAGGCGGCGTACAGGTTCTTTTGATTATGCCGGGTATCCTTCACAGAAGTGTGTGCTCGTAGCAACCTTCACTGGGGCGGGTGCTCTTCTGTGAGTTGCCGATGAGATCATTGTCCAGGGCCCATGTGGTGACACGGTTGGACAAGATTGCCATCTGCAGCTTGTAGAGGCAGGACTGGAGGGCGATGGGGAGGAAGTTGGCCGGGTCGGTGGCATCCCCCTTGTGAATCAGTATGGTGGTCGCTGTCTTCCAGGAGGATGGAACCCGGCTTTGCACGGGTTGAAGATCGCCAGGGTGACACGGAATGCGCCATCAACCTGGCGGATTTGACGGTACTCCAACCGGTCCTTTCCTGGTGCGGAGTTTGACATCAGGCCAAGATGGAGGGAGACTTCACGCCTGGTGACTGGGCAGAGCAGGTCTTGGCCAGATCATGGGCTTGGGCGGAGTTCGGAAACAGGAGGCTGGTATCCGTGGCGATGGTATCGGTGTCGACCTCACGAGTGGAAAATACATCAGTTAAGAAATCCACCAGTGATGGGTGCCACTGTATCGGACATCAGAGCCGGTCAAGATGGTCCTGATGGCGCGCTTCTTGCTGGTCCGATGTAGCTTCTGCAGATGACTGGCCTCCTGTGCATCAAACTCCGGACCAAGCCCCGGGCGGCGAGGACGAGGGGGATGATGGGGGTGGGCTTCTTGGTTCCCACGGTCACGAGGCGGCTGATGCGCTGGGTGGGCTGGGTGGCCGTTGTTTCTTCCCTCAGCGGCGGCAAACTCCACAAACGGATCACACACATCCTCAAAGGACTCGAAGTCAGATAAGCATGACAGCTCTGCCAACCACACGTCAGTTGCAGACTGCTGCATAGGTGGAACTTGTCCATGCCTGGGTGAGCAGGCGTAGACAGACGATGAGGTTGGGCTGCAAAGGAACAGGGGGCATGGCTGGCCGTGAAGGAGAGCGAGTATGAGGCGTGAGTGACTGGTGAGTGGAGTTTGGTGACCGGGGCGGTGGGCTAGGTGACCGGAGCGGTGGTGTGGGCGTCCAGGGCAGCTGGCTAGGTGACCAGGGCGGCGGGCTCGGTGATAGGGGCGGTGTGCTTGGTGACCGCAGCGGTGGTGTGGGCGTCTGGGGCAGTGGTGTCGGTGACTGGGGCGGTAGGCTTGGTGACCGCGGCGGTGGTGTGGGCATCCGGGGCAGCAGGCTCGTTGACTGGGGCGATGGTGTGGGTGGCCATGGCGGTGGTGTGGGCGGTGGGGAGGAACTCCGCGGTGATGATGGAGACCGGAGTGCTGGTGAGATATTCCGGGCGAGTGAAGGCGGTGTACGGGCAGGGCTAGGCGGCAGGGGCTCACCGACGAGGCCTCGGATCAGGTCCATCGGTGAGGAGGGCACGGCAGAAGGTGTTGGGATGGAGCTGTCAGACATCCGCCTATGAACTTGGAAATGATTTGAGGCTTTCCTGCCGGTGTCGAACTCCTGCCCTCTCACTGAACACTGGATGGCGGTGATGAATTCTACGTTTGGATGGAATTTCTTCTGGTGGCGCTTCAAGGTCTTGTTGTAAAAAAAAGTTCTCACGACACATCACGCACGGCCTCTCCTTCGGAAGGGGGTACATAAAGACTTCCGTTAAAGTAGAAGGCGTAGAAATGTCAGATGAAGACTGCTGGTGCAGCCGGCATTCTTCATCTGGGCGGCTGAATAGGTTTCGAGATGAAACAATGAAACAATGTTAACTTGTCCTTTGCCCTGTAGAGCTGTAGTAAATATCCTGTGTATTTCAAAGAAAAAAAACTAATTGACAGGATGAAGATTTGGACTTCTCAATATGTAGTAATTACCTGTAAATTAATGACCTGTGTGTGCCACTCCTGCTCGCAAGGTTCAAGACCTTGTTCACTCCACCATTAATGGGGGTATTCTGTGCGTCATGGACACTCACACAACTGAGGTCCAATGAAGGACCAATGTCCCTGGCCCACCGCACTGGATTTATGGTACGAGTTTTTGTATGATCTCTTTCATTTCAGACGTTTTACTTTCATCCTTTTCCATTACTTCAAGAGGTACCTGGAAAATTGAAAATATAATTTAAAAAAATTCCCTAACTTTACGTTTTAGTTAAGAAAGTATAGAAATATTGTTAATCCATTTTATAATACCTACATGTAAAACTATCACTTAGCACCATCTCCATACTAGAGTATTTGCATCGCTTTGTGCCATTGGACAATGATGATGATTTGAATCCATTTTCTGTTTTGGAGATGGGTTTTCTGTGGAAAGAATGGTTAAATGCCAAACGTTCCAGAGCAAGTGGGGCTACTGCAGCAGCTAGGTTGGAGGGACGAGTGCAATGCCCACAAGAGTTCCATCGGCGAGGTCTTTTGCTCCAAGATAAAATGGATAGATTCTTCAAAGGGGAAATTGCTTCAGACCAGGGTACACTTTTCCAGTTGAAACAAGATTATGGTCAGAAGGAAGTCATGGACAACTTCAATCGTGTCTGAGACCTTATTGATTTCTGTACACATGTACAGGTACATGTACGAGTAAGATTAGTTAGCCACTTCTTCTGCTTGCAGGCGTTCTCCTATGTTGGAAAATCTTGTGGAGTTTCTGTGATTGCAGTCACATGGGAAAGCTTTAGTGCTGGTACCAGAAGATAATGAACCAGCCGTCCGAGGGTCGCCATAATAACATGAAAACAAAATAGTACCGTAATAATAATAATAACGTGCAAGGCATCTTGCCATGATTTAGGTCCGACTATTGTTGTGCCATCTCACGCCTTTCTCACAAGTTATTTGTCACACATTCTTTTTAAGGGACTTCGAGCAGGAGTTGATGCCTGCATCATGTGCTGCCTTCCGGGCCCCTGCTCGACGCTGCCATTCTGGAAGGGCCTTAACCTTAACCTTAACTCTCTTAACGCCAGCCTTGAATGCCAAATCAGACATTTCGGTCATGTTCAGGAATGGCGAGTACGGTAGCAGAGGCTTGAGCTGGATCTGGTGGTTGATATCTGGTGGGAGGTGAGTGCGCACGTTTGGTCTTATATTGACTTACATGAGAAATACTGGCTCGTCTGGAAGAAACATTCTCACACTCATGGTTGGTGTCGGCCAGAAACTCTTGAATATTTTCCTCGCCATGGTCTCCAAGGCTATCTGGTGGTGCACAAGTCCAATCTTCCCAGAAACAGTAAATGTTACAACGTGGACAACGCTTATTGCCGGGATACCTCAAGGAGCTCTCTCAAAAGAGCGCCTGGTCCAAATGTTGTAGCCAGTTTCGTCAATAAAGACGCAGTGGGAAATGACTCTGTGCTCAATGAACCACTGTGCCTACTGTTCATGTAAATCAAGCACTTGCAGCGAGTTTTGGCACCAGGTACATCTTCTGCCAGCTTAAGGGTCATGAACTTGCCATCTAGGGTTCTAGCCATGTTGCTGGTAGACATGACCAGTTCGTCTGGAACAGAATATTGCAGCTCATCCTTCATCTTTTTCAGAGTAAGAAGTGGGTTTTCTTTTAGCAGGCATTCTAACTCATCTCGCATTTCTTTGTCTACCACAGTGTTGTTGACTATTTCCCCAAGGAAGGGAACGTCATCCTCCAGCGTGTCTTGCACCTCATGGACTCTTGTAGTGCTACGTCTAGGTGCAGTAGCACTGAGACAAACTTTCTTGAAGTGGCCTTTTTTCTGGCAGTTGTCACAAACTGCATCTTTTACAGGGCAGTGCAGGCGTGAATGGAGTGGTCTGCCACACCATTTGCATGTCCCGGTGGAGGAATCTCGTCTGGACTGTTGGGGCTGGCCCTTTGGCTTTTGGTTGTGGGATGCAGCTTTGCGTTTATTGACTTTGACAATGCTAGCAGGTGTCATGTCACCCCTAACAATGCCACGGTTCTCCTTTCGTGCCTCAGCGTGGCGACATAGCTGCACCGCTTTATCAAGTGTGAGGTCCGCCTTAGCCTGCAGGTTGTCAGACAGTTTGTCATCTAACACTCCTACAACTATTTTGTCCCTGATGAGGCTGTCTTTTAGCTCCAGGTATATATGTAAATATTATTGAAGCACACCCGCTTGTAATTGCTGAAATAAAATGTGTCGGATGTATGAGAGAAATGTAAATTGGGTGGTGTCCAAAGAAGGAAGAATTATAACAGTAATTATGAGAAGAAGAAATAATCATAATGATAAAGGGACAACATCCAGATTGTTTGAACTTACCTTCAGCATCTTCTTGGGTCATCTCACTGAAGGGTAGTATGCATCCTGTCTTGATGCCTGCATCTGTCCATCGTTTTGTCTGGTCTTTCATTAGAGATCTCAGTGGGGATATACATGGACATGTATGTATGTAACAAGTGCATTATGTGGTTGGTGTTATGGATGTAAGCTGAAAGATGACAAGAAATGACACGTTTTTAAAGCAAAGAATTGAATCCACATTTAAAATGCAACAGATAATCGTGCAATACTGGGTAATCCTGCAATTCATCAATGTATGACCATGTAGGCAAAATACAACTAATATTCTATTAACAGGGATGAACCATATGCCAAGCCACCAATATTTCAGTAGATAATAGTACATACATTTTGTATTCAGATCCATTTTTGGGAAGCATTTTCTCAAACCCTTGCTAAAATATATTGATACTAGGCTAAGGCCTATCAGTTGCCAGACATCATGGCTCTTTACAACATAGTAGTGAAATAATGTTTGGCTACCGTCATAACCAGTGTGCAAGGGCCAGATATTCGTTGTGTTATAAGTGACACGATGCACTTTCCAGTGTGTGATCTCTCTTTGGCCATCGTTTTGCCGAATGGCGTCCCTCTGAACGAGGAAGTTCAGATCTACAAGGTGAATTAAAAAAGGAAACCCAAATGGTGCCTCGTATTTTTAAAAGAATTTCTGCATGTAGCGTGTTTTTAATCTTGGATATAAAAAACAAATTAATAGGCTTTTTAAGTTAAAGTTAATCATCGCTCAAGTACTTCCCAGTTTTTGAATTTTGAATACAAACACCGTTTTGTATCCACGGATACTCTGATATCATTTTCAGGATACCACATTTTTACTGAAATTAGTACCTTTAATTTTAAGGTACCGTACTTGATATTTCCATAAAAATGAAACCTTGTTGTATCCTATAAATGATATCAGAGTAATCCCATAGGTAGCCATGCAACTAGAAGGCAGGGCAAGACTAAAAACTCTTGACTTTGTAAAAGCATGTTATATTAACATTGGAAGCAGCATTTATTGAATAAAAGTTGCTGAAATACACAAGCTTTATTGTAATCTGCACGTGGACAAGGCAAAAAAAAAAAAAAAACGGTGTTTAAATTTGTATTCAAAATTCCACAACTGGAATAGTATGAGCCATCCTGGCACGTACTTTCGTAGTACAGCTTGATGTGACAGAATTTACCACACGCCTGACGCAGCTCGTTGTCCGAATATATTTTAGCTAACCTGGCAGTAAAGAGTTTTTCAAGAACATTGCCGTCGGTGGAGTCCTGACTTTCGGCAGAGCAGTCCTGACTTTCGGCAGAGGCGGAGATGCTGACGATCGTCGAATTGGGTGGCTTGTTGTTCAACGAGGTAGGCTTAGAGATTTGCTTCTAACATGTCCTGTTCCAGATGCAGAATGTGAGGAGGCTGCAGTCTTATGTTGAAGTCTCAGATACCCAGATGGAATTATCTTGAGACCAGTGGACCAGTTATGGTTGGCAAAGTTTGGACTTTCCTCGGTGAGGAACAGCGATCGCTGTTTTACATAGCGGCTGACAACTGGATTACCTTGCCCTCCGACAGATTCAGGTGATGTAAATTTATACTATTGAAGCACACCCGCTTGTAATTGCTAAAATACATGTAAAATGCGTCAGATGTATCCGAGAAATGTAAATTTGGTGGAGTCCAAAGAAGAAGACGTGTCTCCCAATTTTCCAAAGGTACCGGTACCATTTAGTCATAAAAATAACAAAGGGACAACATCCACATTGTTTAAACTTTACCTTCAACATCTTGTGGGCTCATCTCACTGGAAGGTAGTGTGCATCCTGTCTTGATGCCTGCATCTGTCCACCGTCTTGTCTGGTCTTTCATCAAAGATCTCAGTGGTGATATTGATATACATGTATGTGTGTTACAAGTGCATCATGTGGTTGGTTTTCTGGATGTATCGGTAGCTGAAAGATGACAAGAAAGGACACTATTTTCAAGCAAAGATTTGAATCCACATTTAAATTTGCAACAGATAATCCTGCGATGCAGGGTAGTCCTACAGTTCTTCCATGTACCGGTATGACCATGTAGGCAAAATACAATTTAGTTTTCAATAACGGGGATGGATTATATGCCAAGCCACCAATATTTCAGTAGATAAGTTTATGAATTTCGTTTTCAGATCCATTTTGGGAAACATTTTTTTCAAATTCTTGCTGATATAATACAGGCTTATCAGTTGCCAGACATCATGGCTTCTTACAACATAACAGAAGTGAAATATTGTTTGGCTACTGTCATAACCAGTGTGCAGGGGCCAGATATTTGCTTTGTTATAAGTGACAAGATCCACTTTCCAGTATGTCTTCATTCTTTGGCCATCGTTTTGCTGAATGGCGTCCCCCTGAATGAGGATGTTTGAATATCACACTCTTCATATATCCGTGTGCGTTGTCTGTTGCTAGTTCTATATTGCCTTTACCTGTGAAATTAATTTTAAAAGATTTTAAAAGAGTATTAATTTCTTTGTTGGCTCTTTAAAAAAAACCGTACAAGATATGATTTGTGATGTCAATATATGGTTAACTTCCAAAAGTGTAATTAACTTCCTTCTTCCACTTTTCTTTGTCTTATACGATGATGTGCGGGGACCTTCAGATGAGCAATGCCATTTGCCTTTTGGCACACGATCTTCTTGTAGTCCTTCACACTCCATGTGAAACCAAGAACTCTTCAGGCAATTACCGTTGTCGCAGCATATCATCGTCGTGTCTGTAAACAAAAACGGTTAATTGAATTATATAGTTAATGGGGTTTCTACAGGAATGCTTTAAAAATAGGTGTGCTTTAGAATATTCCATTTGTGATTCAATGTGATGTAGTGCAGAGTAGCAATCTCTGCTGTTTGAAGTGTAATTTAACTTCATGTACATGTGTACATGTACATGTGCATGTTTCCAGTGATCAATTTGATCAATGGTCCAGTACTGGGCACACTCTTGAAAGTTGTGCTGCATCATTTCCCGAGATGAAGTACAATACTGCCTAGGAGAGTATGACGTCAGAGATGGAGTGTTGATCTTGCACAAATCTTCTGCAACCCAGCATTCATCTGTTTTCGATGGCCAATTATATTGAAATGATTGAAATTGATGTGATACTGGTAGTTACCAAACTCCTCAGAAATTTCATCCACCATACCAATCCATGGAAAGCCCTCATGAAGACAGCAGGCAAAGTTGTGTTCCTTGATTTCCAATGGCACTGTTGGTTCAGGTTCTGATTCTGCATCATTACTGTCTGAAATTGGCACTTCACGAAAACGGAGTATTCACTTGGTCACTCAACTTGTACACATGAAGTGAAGATTTGGAGACACAGGAATGCACATCTGTGGAATTGCAGTGTCCCTTCACAGTTTTTACCATGTCAAACCTATCCTTCTATTCTGAAGCTGATTAGGCACATCTTCTGGTGTCACATTGAACAACTTGATACCAGGGATATTCTTCTTGCAGAAATCAGTGATTGAATCTGATGTGAGAATGTGGTCATTATATGGGCGCTGCAGGCTAGCCTTGCTGACAAGTCTCTTCACAGTCCCTCATATCTTATCATTATTTGAGAGAATAGCTTTGTACTTGCATTTTGAAGTCTTAATTCCTTGTACATATGGCATTTATGTAAAGAATCAACTGCTTGCCAGCTTATTGTGGATGAAAAACTGTTGAAGAAATGAACTGCACTCCTTAAAGAAGACACAGATAATAACAATTGTGCTTATAATGTGCTTTCCATCCTATCAACAATCTCAAAGCGCTTTACAATTATAAGGTTTCCCGGCCAATTTCGCAAAAATAGCTTTCGAATTCATCTTGATAGTGGCCAATTTGAAGCGGAGTAGCACCCTGCTGTCATTCCCGTGGTTCGTATTAGATTTCAGGCATTCAAATTCGTTTAAAGACCTTTTTCATGAGAGAGAGAAGTAAAAGAAAACGAAGAAAAATGCTGTTTTTTGCCAGAATGGTGTAGAATTGTTAAAAATTCAGTGTAAAATGAGTACTTTTTGTGTAAATTATTAAAATTTAATGGATTTTAATGCAATATAGGGTAAATTTATCGTACTTTTTTGCATATATAGGCCTATATTGCAAAACTAATGAAACTGTTATCTTTTTTTGAATTTGGCATAAATATTCATGGGCGTCGCCAGTATTTTTTGGGGGGGGGGGTCCAAAGCAAATTTTTCCCCAAAATTCCTGAACTTTTTCATTATATTCTCAATTCATCATTTTTCCGAGCGTGAGAGCATTTGCCCTACCCCCCATCAAATTAACAGCAAATTAGTGACTCTTATGAACCTTTTGCAAAAAGAATTTGGAATTTACCACGTTCCGTTGATGAGATATGAGTAAAAGGTCCAACAATTGAATAATTCATACAAAAATCACATGATGACGTCATCGTGACGTCACTGCAATATTTGTCTATAACACTTCTCGGAATACTGAGTTTGAACCTGATCGGACCTCTGGTTCTGTAGATATAGGGACTTAAACTATATACATGTAATTTTAGGATGACGTCATGTTACAAGTGATAATGTCATGATGACGTAAAGATTCGGCCTGAATCTCCGGATGGTGGTCTAAATGTGTGCTTGGTTTGAAGTCGATCGGACCTTATTGCTAATTAGAAGAAAATATCGAAGTTTAAGCTAGAAATGTGTTTTGTGGACAAGCACTGAGCTGTTTCGACTGTTTTATTAATAACTGCCTTAAAGGAGTTTCATCCAAGTCGAATGAACATGTAAATGAGTATTCTATACACCAGTGTATCAAGTGTCAATCCGATGTAAAAAAACAAACCCTGGCCCAGTCCAATGAAGGCTGCCTCATCTGGAAAGTTGGCGATACAATTGGTTGGAGGGGAGGACTGGAGGATGGCGGGGGGACAGAGGGCCTGCTCTCTCCTGGTTGGCTCTCCTCGTGAGAGACTGGCTGGCTCACCTGACGAGAGGGCGGTGGGACAGAGGTCCTGCTCTCTCATGGTTGGCTCTCCTGGCGAGAGGGGGGCTGGCTCACCTGACGAGAGGGCGGTGGGACAGAGGTCCTGCTCTCTCCTGGTTGGCTCTCCTGGCGAGAGGGGGGCTGGCTCACCTGACGAGAGGGCGGGGGGACAGAGGGCCTGCTCTCTGCTGGTGGCTCTCCTGGCGCAAGGGTGGCTGGCTCACCTGACGAGAGGGTGTGCTTTTCACTTGCTGACTCTTGTGCACTGTTTCTACATGATCCACAAGGTTTGTTTCTCCCCTGATCTTTTTTCCACACAGTGTACACTTAATTTCTGTGTGGAAATATGCCAGGTGGTCAGTAAATGCATCCACTCGGACTCTTTGGAAACATTGCGGGCATTCCAAAGTTGGTTGGCTTGAATGGACATCCGGTGGCTGGCCTTGACAGACAGCGTGCGGCTTGCCCAGACGCACCACTTGTGGCTGGCCTGGACGCATCACTTGTGGCTGGCATGGATGGAACACTTGTGGTTGAGTTGTAGTATCCTAAACAGAAAAGAAAACACCAAAATACGTTTTATTGATATTGTGTGCTGGAGAGAGATGGGGGGGGGGGGGGGCTGGGCTTCATTTAATTTTGCTTGGACAAGTTATTAAGACAAGATAAGTTTGCGGTAGCACTATGTGAATAAATCTCTTTTGTGAGTATGTGTGGTTCTGTAAAGAACCGGAGGGACTCAACGTTTTGAACAGTATGCTCTGCCCGTCATCAGGAGAATGACAAAAGGGCACGGTATGGCTAGTCGCAGCGGAAGGAAGTAATTGATAGTCCCATCGAAATGCGCCACCAAAGGGACATCTGCCTCCACAACCCTAAATAAACAGGTGAAATAAAGTTATTTCCATCTTGTTCGGTTGACAAATGTCAGCAAGATGGCGACATGCACGTCGCTTTGTTTGGCTCTCCGAATTTTGATTTGTTTTTCGTCAATTTGGCTTGAGCCAGAAGCCCATATTGTTACCATTGGTCATCAGAACACTCTGGATCATGTTGGCTCGACTCTGATTGAAATCAGTAGCAGGATTCATCTAGATCTGTCTGATTTCATGCTGCAAGGTCTTGGATATGGATTTCAACTGCCGACCACAGGTGGGTCTCGGACTATGGTCACTGGGGGCGGGAATTTCAAACGTGATTTTCGCTCTCGTGGGATCTCCTGCATTTTGATCTACACACTGATTGCCTGTGGTGATATTGAACTAAATCCTGGTCCTGACATCGGGCCTGATGACGGTATTTATTTCCGCGATCGGCCAAATCATAAAAACATATCCTGTATCCTAAGCAATGCACGTAGTCTTCGCAACAAAGGACCCGAACTGCTGGCCAATTTGCATCTGAATCAGCTCCCAGATATTCTATTCTTCACAGAAACCTGGCTCACCCCTCACGACAATGACTCCATTATTGGTCTACCTGACGATTACGTAATTCTGCGACGAGATCGTAGCCACGGACGCCGTGGTGGCGGTGTTCTTGGTGCATTCAATGCCTCTCTGTCACCATGTAGGCTGGGCAATCTTGAGCAGGACGATATGGAACTCATGTGGGCATCTGTGAGGTTTGCAAGTGAATCCTGGCTAGTAGGCTTAATCTACCGTCCGCCGTCGTCAACTGCTTCTTACTGGCCAAAGCTCAGAAATGTTCTTCAACATGTAAATATGGACGATTTTGACGGATGCCTCGTTTTGGGCGACTTTAATGATGATTTTAAGTCATCTGAAAGATCGAGTCCCCATCGCACTAGACTGTTTGAGATTTCGTCTGACTTCTCTCTTGAACAACTTGTCACCTCTGTTACACATCCTACTCATCCTGACAATTTATCTGTTGGATCCACTATAGACCTGGTATTCTCCAATCGCCCTGACCGCTTTGCTTCCATCTCTACCGGCCCGAGTCTCATCACATCTGACCACCTGGCTGTACACATTGTGTTTCGCTCCAATAAACCTCCACCTAGACCAGCTCTTCTGCGTTCTTTTTTACAGTTTCACCGTGGGGATTTTGGGCACCTTGGTACACTAATCCACCTCATACCCTGGTCTGCATTCTTGGACCCATCTGATCCCAACTCATCATGTAAAACTTTTATGGATCTTCTTGACGCTGCAGTATGGGACTCAATTCCTTCCACAACAAGGCGTAAGACCAGATTTACACCTTGGATCACCACGGAGCTAAAAAAACTCATCAACAAAAAGCATAAGCTCTTTAGATTTGCTCGTAGATATGGTTTGTTAAGGGACTGGCAATTGTACAAAATCACTCGTAATATGGTTAAGAGTCAAACTCAGAAAGCTTATTGGAAATATATAAATGACATGTTTTCCTCACTTGATAACAGGCGAAGGTTTTGGTCTTTTGTCCGTAGTCGTAAACAATCCCCGTCACCTCCTGTATTCACTCATAACAATGTTAAATTATCTCAACCTGGTGCTATTTCATCCGCTTTCAATGCATACTTTTCCTCTGTGTTTAACCCTGATGGTCTGGTTCCCAATGACCCATCTCCTTGTTCACTACTATTACCTGGTCTTTCAGAACTGTATGTGCCTGTAGGTAAGATTAATTCTATTATACGTAATCTACCCACCAACAAATCTCCTGGCCCTGATGGCATTATTCCTGGTATATTAAAGAAGATTTCTTGTCAAGTATCCATCCCTCTGTGCTTGCTGTTCAACACCTCTCTAAGCTCAGGAAAATTACCCGATGCATGGCGATGTGCAAACATTACCCCCGTTTTCAAAAAGGGCGATAAATCCATTCTGTCGAACTACAGACCTGTTGCACTGACATCCGTTCTGTGTAAAATTCTAGAGCGTGTTGTTGCGGCTGCTATAACAGATCACGTGGGTATGTTTGGGTTGTTGAACAGCAATCAACACGGCTTCACAAAACGCCGAAGCTGTGTTACCCAACTCGTCAATGTTATGCATCAATGGGCACTGACTCTTGATGTTCCACGCCCTCCCTGAATTGACGCCGTCTTCCTAGACATGTCAAAGGCATTTGACAGGATGCCACACCATATCCTGCTTAGTTAACTTTCATCGGTTTACAACATCCAGGGTGTGGTCTGGCGTTGGGTCAGATCATTTTTGACTGGCAGGAAGCAACGTGTTCTTTTCCAGGGGAGTGTTTCCTCATGGGTCAGTGTTTCATCTGGTGTTCCTCAAGGTAGCGTTCTTGGACCCACCTTATTCAACCTGTTTGTCAATAGCATTCCCGACTGTGTCTCCTCTAGCTGTGTTCTGTTCGCTGACGATGCTTTGCTCTTCCGAGTCATCCGGTCGGTTGAGGACGAGTTCCAGCTGCAGAACGACTTAAATAATATGCAAGACTGGTGTTTAAATCATGACATGCTCTTCAATACAACCAAAACTAAGGTTATGTACGTCACCAGAAGCAAAAATATCCATCCTCCAGTTTACACACTTGGTGATGCTGCCCTGTCTACAGTTACCTCTATTCAATATTTAGGTGTCACTATTAGCTCCAATCTTCAATGGAATTCCCATATTGACTCACTTGTCTCACGTGCAAATCGCCTCCTGGGTTTCATCCGTACTATTGCTGGCGGAGCATCAACTCAAGCCATATTCTGCCTTTACAAATCTCTGATCCTGCCTATCCTGGAATATGGCATTCCAGCGTGGGGTACTCACACTCTCTCTCAACAGCAAAAGATTGAGCGTGTACAACGCACTGCCACCCGCATTGCTTTGAAACAAAGACGCGGTGAAATGCCATATGAGGATAGGTTGAGTCAGTTAAACTGGTCTTCTCTTTCATCTAGAAGAGATTATTTACTATGCTCTTTTGCTTTCAAATGTTTATCTGGTGTTTGCAGGTGCGAGTCGATCAACGACAACGTTCTCATAAATGCACGCCATCCAGAATCCCTTACCTTCTGTCATCTGCCTTCTCGTACACAAGCTTTATATCATTCTCCTACTCGTTATCTTCCAAGACTTTGGAACCAATTTCCACCCCATATTAGGGATTCTGCAGTACTGGACACTCTACCTGTTTTCCTTAGGAATCTTTGGCAATTACTTTTCTCAGACAACTGATTTCATTATCCTCATTAGTGTTTTCATATACTTGTTGCATTTAATTGGTGGGGACTTTCACATGACTTTCACATGATTTGGGCTTCGTTGCATTAGTCTTCTTGCTTGCGTGTAATTTGTAACAGGGGTCAGTTTTCTTGTTGCTGTTTTATATTTTCATTATTTTCTTGTACCTTGTTTTGTTCTTGTCTGCGTTTGTCTGCTTAATATGTGCGGGGTTACATACCTGTGGGTAATAGTAATTGAATTTACTTTTGTGTTCCCTGACCCACATATCGTCTTTTTATACATGTCTTCGGATGTTTTCATTTCATATTATGCGTTGTTTTTGTGGCCCCTACACTTACACTTATACAGTGTCGTCTTTTGTGTTTATTTTGTTTTATTTTGTATTTCGTAGCTTTCATACATTTTTGTTTAGTTTTTGTTTTTCATACCGTGTTTGTTCATTGTGTATTGTTTTGGTCGAATAAATAATAATAATAATAATAATAATAATAATGAGGGATTCCAACGATGATGCAATGTTATAAGGATGGGTGCTGTGAGGCGTGAGAAGGATGCAAACTGGTGAAGCTCGAAACCGCTGAAGCTGAGAAGGATGCAAGTTGACTGAGGGATGCTGGATGATCACTGGAGCGTGTCAGTACACAGTGAGGGGGCAAAGGGGAAGGAGCTCAGGGTATAGGTGACCATAGGCGAGAACTGAACCTAAATTGTCCTAGGGTATAGGAGACCCATCGGACTTGGACTTGAGGATGGGGCGCCAGATGTCGCTGACGTAGAAACCTATGTCTTGGGGAACAGTGTTATGCTCGATGATCTCGATGGCTTCTGTGATGCATCGCGGGTACCAGCGGTCGATGCAAGTGAGTAGTTCTGCTTGGCTCCAGTTGATGGAGTGGTCCTCGGTATGGAAGTGTTTGATGATGGAAGATTTCTTGAAGTCTCCCTCCCTGCCATGGGCTTTGTGTTCATTGAGTCTGATGGGGAGGTCCCTGCCAGTCTCGCCGATATACACTTTGCCACATTGACATGGAATGTCAATGTGGCAAAGTACACCCCTGGTTTGCATTCTGGGCCACACCGATCCTTGTGTGAAGTCAGTAGGTTCTGCATCTTTTGAGGGGCTGTGTGGACGACTCGAATTCCATGCTTTTGGAGGATGTGTTGGATGTGATGAGAAGTGGTGCCTAAGCAGGGAGGGTGATGGAACTAGAGGCCCTAACTAGTTGGCTTTGGATATAGGAGACCCTACGGCTGGGAATGGTTCTTGGGTCTTGTATCTTGACTTGGCTGGGCTGGTATCCATTGCGCTGCAGTGCTGTGGTGATGTGATGGAGGTCTTGAGGTAGGTGTTCATCGTCACAGATGTTGTATGCTCTGTGGACGAGGGCTTGGTTGACGGAGGACTTGATTCTTGGGTGGTCGAAAGAGTTGCTGTGCAGGTATCTGTCCGTGTGGGTGGGCTTGCGGTAGACACTGCAAGCAAGACTTCCGTCTGGCTTTCTGGACACCTCAACGTCAAGAAATGAGATGTTGCCATCTTTTTCTTGTTCCATGGTGAACTGGATGCTGCTGTGAAGCTTGTTGAGGTGTTCCAAGAAGAGCTGGAGGTTGTCTTGCCCGTGTTGCCAGATGACAAAGGTGTCGTCCACGTACCGGAGCCAAACCTTGGGTTGGTGATCTGTTGTTGCGATGGCGGTCTGTTCAAATTTTTCCATGAACAAGTCAGCCAGAACCGGGGATATAGGAGATCCCATGGAAGTTCCAGCTGACTGTTCAAAGAATTTGATTTGTCCTGCCATCTGAAGCTGGATGGGTTGACACATGTGAGGAGCAGATCTTGAAGCTGGTCAGGGGTGAGGTTGGTGTTGTCTTGGAGAGTGGTGTTTGCTTGAAGTGTGTCCTTTGCGATGGTGCAGGTGTCTGAGGTGGGAATGTTGGTGAAGAGGGAGACGACATCAAAGCTGACCATGATGTCGTCCGGCTGGAGGGTGAGGTCTTGGATGAATACTGCAAACTGGTCGGAGTTCTTGATGTGGTGTTCGGTGTTTCCTACCAAGGGGTGGAGGATCTTTGCAAGATGCCTGGCTGTGATGTATGTAGGACCCCCTCTGGAAGCTACAATGCGACGCAGGGGTATATCCTTCTGGTGGATCTTGGGCTGTCCGAAGAACCTGGGGCACTTGGAGCTAGATGGTCGTAGCTGTCTGTACAGAGGCTGTGGGATATTGCCGGAACGCTGAAGAGAAAGGAGCTTGCTTTGCAGTCTCCTCTCGATGGATGGCATGGGGTCCTTCCGCAGTTATTAATTGTTAACCCTTGCTCTATTTGACACTCCAAGGCACTTCAATATTCGCCAAAAAAGTGTCTACAATTTTTCATTAGGACAATTCTATGAAAAAAATTAAGTCCACTATAGAAACACGAAGAATGATTTGTAAATAACATACCTCATGGTAAGAGCAGTTGCAGACGATTCTGTGCCCCATCAGATCTGTGGTCTAGGGGGTGTAGTGGCGCGGGCTACTCTCAACCTTCTTTAGTTCCGCCTTCCATCTCTTACTGCCCGGCTTTTGGCCAATGCCAAATTGGTAGCGACCATTGGCATATTGTCGCATGATATGCCCCCAATATGCATCACCTCTTCCTTTTTTATAGGCATAGCATACAAGAAACAGTAATGAAAACTCACCAATGACTTGACAAGTAGAAAAACGCAAGCCGAATGGTAGGAGGAAGATGATAAGTATAGTGTGGACTTGTTTCTCTGCTGGTCAGCTGAATGAATCACTGAGGCTTGACCATGTGGCAGCTAATAGGGGGACATGTGGGCTAAAGTAAACAAACAGGGGGGCACACTACCAAGACTGGGAGGGGAGATCTAAACTCAAACTAAAATGATGTTCACATTTTTTTTGGGGGGGGGGGTGCTACTCCTATTTAATACACTATGAACATTTACAAGTAAAACTTGGCCCTACCACACAGGGTCTTTTAAATTTCCTATATGTACATGACAAAATAGGACTCACCAAACACGCTGAACACCAACATCACTACATCTATACATGCAGCATGTAGCCGCCCCATCTTAGACATGATGACCTCGCTTCACTTGTGACTTGTGTATAGCCAAATTCTGATGCAGGGATGGAAGGGAGGGGAATTACTTGTATAAGATTTTTACAAAGTTTCAGGTTTTCCATATGTTTGTGCACAGTGCACCCAGCATGCATCACTTTGTACATAAGCCGTTTTGCGGATACCGCCATCTTTGAAATTTGGTGGGGAGTAGGGAGGGGGGACATCACAATGAAAATACGCATCCCATCAGGCTCAGCAACAGGTGCATGATGGGAATTAGTATTGTCGTTGTTATGCCCTCGAAAATTGTTATGACCCCCCCCAAAAAAGTAATTCAAAGAGGGTGGTATCCGTGAAACGGTAGTAGTAGTAGGCCTAGTATGACTATGACTGAGTCTGCGCTCTAGTAATTTAATAATATAATAATTAATATTATAACTCTATCATTCTATGGTTAGAACATATCTCACCAAGCACAGACTAGCACCAAATCTAGTAGTAATAGGTTCATCCCTACCAAAAAGTAAAAAAAAATTTGCAACCGAACGCCACTTCAGCAATTGTGTGAAAAATCTATCATGTCTATGGAGAGTCCAGAAAATTTTACAAATACATGTGGTATTTCCTAACAACATTGGAAATGTTTTTCAGTCCCAGATTCAAGTCTTATCATCATTTTTGCAATGAATGACCTTCATTGAGAATATGTATGAAGAAAAAAGTGGTGTCGGGTTTCAACATTCTTTCCCCAAAAAGTACCATGCGACTGCTGACAATAAAAAAGCATGTACAAGTACAAACGGCAGGATCACCAAAAAAGAGCAGTAAAGTTCATGCCCATTCCATAAAAACAACAGCGATTCATGTTCCTGATATCGTCAGTCCCCCTGAAGCTACGCGATACTATTTCTAGCATTCCTAACACCCACTTGTGATTCCTAACCAATTCCTAACACGCTGTTAGGAATGCGTTAGGTATTGGTATCGAATGTCATTCGGAATGTTCGCAATCGTTATCGAGCGTAAGTAAAAACGTAAACAAATTAAACAAAAAGGGGACATAACTGAACATATGTAAATATATGAAACAACAAACCTATCAGGCGTATAGGCAACAGTAAACTTAAGTGATGTTTTCCCTGGCCTTCTTTTTATCGTGTTCACATAAATCTATATATGTTCTTAATTCTTATCTTTGGGTTTTTGATCTTCTGTTTTCAATTGTGATCTTGGTTATATTTGTTTATATCTCTTTAACTTTTTAGATGTTTAATCATCTTAGAGTCCCATTTTGTCTCTTTATTTTGGAATGATGAGGATACTGTCTCCTGCTTGTCTGTTGGCCATCAATCTCTTGCCGTGCCAAGCATCTGAACATGTAGGTCTGGCAATGGTTGTACCACTGTGCACACTTCACTGGGGTGATGGCATCCAGGTTTGTGACGGCAACCTCTTGTAGGACGTCACATCTCCACTGATGCATGTTCATCCCCGCTCGATGGGCTGCAGGGGTATCTCCAACGCGTCTTTGCCATTCGGGAAGTGCAAGCATTCTCTTCACTGCAGCCTTGAAGGCAGAATGTGCCATTTCAGTACTGTTTAGAAATGGCGAGTATGGAGGAAGGCGTTTTAACTGAATCAGTGGATTGGTTCCTACCGGCAGTTGGGCATTTACATGGGGCCTGGCGTTGTCATAGATGAAGTGTATCTCTTCATCTCCTGGAAATAGATCACCGCATTCTGGAACGATAGCAGCTAGGAATCCTTCAAAGTGCTCCCGTGTTACAGTCTCGAATGAGATTTGATGATGTACAAGGCCAACCTCACCAGAAATGGCAAAGGTCACATTGCAGTTTTGGCCCCTGTGTCCGTGTACCACTCATCTTGCGGGTATCCGTCTTGAAGCTCTGCCTTGAGATCGTCTAGTCCAGATATTGTAACCTGTTTCATCTATAGATGCAGTGGCTGAGGACTCCCTCATGCAAGAACCACTGGGCATACTCTACGTGGAGTTCCTTGCATCCGGGAGTTCCTTGCATCCGGGAGTTCCTTGCATCCGGTACATCTTCTGCCAGCTTTAGTGTCAGTAGCATTTCGTCCAGTGCCCTAGCTATAGTGCTGGTGGAGACTTCAGGTTTTTCCGGCAGGCTTTCCCTTAAACTTCTCTTCATCTGTTCAAGGGTCAGAAGTGGGTTGTTCTCAATGATCTCTTGAAGATGAACTCTCATGTCATCGTCCATTTTTGTGTTTCTGGCTCCTCCTCTTGGCAGGTTTTCCCGTCTGCCAGATCTCAGATACGTTGCTATAATTGACCTGGCTATTGATCTGTTTATGCCAAGATTGTCTGCAAGTTCAAGATAGTCTTGGGCATTGCCATCGAAAGCTTCGATCAAACGACCACGGTCTACATTTGAAATTCTCATGTAACGCCCATGAGCTGCCATGTTGATATTTCTAGTGCTTCAAGCTAACAGTGTGCACGGTGATCAGAGTATTGGCAGAATCTTGTTGGAGACAGGTTTTTATATCCATACTTCCAAATTAGAACAAAGGTACTCCATCTAATTCGAACAAACAACGGATTGACATAAACCTATTTCGAATTCATTTGCTTACTTTTCACAAATGCCTGCTTAATGGTGAATTTGAATGACCAAATTTAATACACAGCTGGAAGCTCCAGCGAATTTGGATGCTCGTTTGTGCAATTTTAATTTGAATGCTCTGTTGTTAAAATTGCATGATTAAAATGTGAAATCACATGCTTCAAATGTTAAATTGATTGGGGTTTTTAGCTAATTGAATGTTGATCTCAACGTGCATTCAAATTCAGTCGCAACAGAAATTGATCCTTCAATTGAAACAGACTTAAATTTGATATTCCAGTGAAAAGCCCTAACTGATTTAGAAACGGAACGTCTAGTCTGTGTATGCTCTGTCGGTATTCATGAGTTTTAGGATGCTCGTGTTTATGCAGCACATCAATTATTGAGATGACAAAAGCGTACGGTTGGTGGGTCCACGAAATATACCCCCCCCCCTTGACGGTGACGGACTGTTCGGAAAGGACGCCAAGTCTCTGCAAAAAAATAGTGAATATGGGGACGAGGCCTTAATTATAAGCAATACATTGCTGCCAAATCAGACATCACAGACTCATAAAATTTGGTTTATATTCTTACACACAAAACTGCAATACTTAAAGAAAACAGTTCAAAAGTGTTAAACTTAATGAAAGATATTGTTTATATCATACTTTAACAATTTTTATAGTTACAGTTATAAAATATTAAATTTAATATTGCTGCAGTCAAATAAAAAAGACAGGATTAAAAGTACATACCTATTAGTTTATGACAGCAGATTGTATCTTGAGGTTCATTGATATCATACTCACGATTTTTTCAGGCATGTGGTCAGAAAAACTCCAAACAAACTTTGGCAAGATGTGTCGTTATGTGCCATCAGCAAGCAGCCTGATTTTAGCCTGCAGTGCATGAGCACCATGATACTGCACACAAAGAAATACTAAGTGATAGGTAAATTATTATATTCTCCCGAAGAATATAGTAGTTTACCTGTCACTTAGTTTCTTTTCAAGGCTTGTCAGGGAGTTTGCAAGTTCCTGATTGGCCATGTTGTTCCACACCGGTCGCTCTTCATAGTTTTGCACAAGCATGTAAGCAGCTTCCCCTCCACGTCCCTTGTTGAACGTTGAACATGATTATCCGAAAGAGAACAGCTTCAACAAAGGCTGTCCACGTTGTTGGGCTTGGGGATTTCTGCAAAGCATTGGTTTTATTTATTGAAAGATATTTCAATCGTAATGTCATTTTGTACGTGCTGTTTTTGAAAGACCTAATTAATTTACGTAGTTGAAACATGAAATATCTCAGGGACTGCCAATTCTCCTAACATGCAGGTTACATACATGGCTAGAATTGGGTTGTCATGGTAGAGTTAAGTAGAAACATTATCTCCAGAGCCTCATAGAAGATGAAAGAAGTAATTAAATCACCACAGAAGTATACTGCATGCCATTAATTAACTAAATATAATTAAGAGGCCAATGTTCACTATTGAATTAAAAGTAGTGTCTTCCTCATGTGCAATGCACACATATACTCTCAGTCACTGGGTAGTCATTCTGGCTGATACAATATTGTATGGCTTTGAGGGGATACAAGAATATATTGCACGCGCTATAACAATTTTGCACGAGTCAAAGATGAGTGCCATATTGTTCTTGCGAGTGCAATACATTGTATCCCACAAAAAAAGCCATCCAATATTGTTTTAATTTATATCAGGCTGACTTGATCCGCAAGAAATATATTTCAGGAAACTGTCTTTATTCTTCACTTACCGAAGCAACTTTCACACTGCTTGAAACTGCCATTGTGGTGTTGACAACAGTGCGCGTATATATGCGCACTGTGTCCGTGTGCGATAGTAGGCCTACAGTGCGCTTTGCTTGACTGGTTGACACTGTGAGTTTCTACGCTCTTGATTGTGCGGGAACCAACAAAAATGCCCCGGATGAGGACAATATCAAAAACAATATTGCAGTCATCTGGGTACTTTCACTGACATAATATTGCAGTCATTGTGGAAGCATACAATACACTGATTTATTTTTACCTCTGGAAGCCAGATATGAATAATAAAACATCATGTTTTTGCTCCTAGACTCCCAACTTTGCAACAGTTGTGGTCTTGTCTGGTTGTTAAATTCAACATTATTAGATGAATTACACTGTTAACTTTGTATTCTAGAAATTTAAAAAATGTGTTAATGAAAACATCTTGAATGAAGTTATTTGCATATAACATGTATGATTGGCTATATAAAACAAATACAACATAGCTTGAGGGGAAGAATTGCAGAATGATTGTTACATGTACAATGTACCTTTGTATTGGCTGATTTTGACTACCTCCCTCAGCAACATCTCAGATGTGAGAACTGCAAATTGCTACTTTGATTGGTTCAAGACGAGTTACTTGCATCAGACAAGGATAGACCCATTTCCTCTCTTTGTGAAATAGGAGCAAGCTCTACATGTATATACATGTATCTTTACGACATCCTCATCATTAGTAAACCATGGGGCAGTGTGTGGCCCCTGTGGACATATCGTCTACCGCCAAGCTGGAGAAGAGACCATCTCAGTCTCAGCCTTGATCTGTGGTGGATGATGACGGCCCTGTCCCAAATTGCATACGGTGGACAGAACCTGACAACCTCATGCATTAAAGTCAGAGAGAAGGTTTACACACAGCATATTACCGGTAGTTGTAGCTACCTGGCACATTAGTATCTCACCCTGAGTTCCTCACCCTGGGAAATGTTCCATCATTATCAAAAGGGAGCTTGACCGATATACAATGCAACAAAAAGGTATACGTTGACTTGGGAAGAAATAGCCTCAGCTCTGGACTTTGCAGGTGATCAAGATGAATAGCGAGAAGCACTCAGATCTCCAGCTCCTTGTAGATGCCACCAACAACCAAGCCAATAGCATTGGGCTTGTTGTCAATGCTAAAAAGACCGACAATCTTACAGAATGGTGAGCAGCAAATACTAAGGGATGTCTTCATTGACTAAAAACGAGTTGAAGTAGTAGAGAACTTCAGTGACTTCAATGGTTCCATTAACAACAGAAACCCTGTCAATGAACTAAACTTGACAGACTTGCAAAGCATCAGTGGACTTTAACTGGCTCAGGAAAATCTGGAACAGCAAGGAGATGTCTCCTAGATTTGACAACTCGAACATGCTCATCAAATTTTCTTGCAACTGTGAAACCTGGCAACTTAGACGAGCCAAGAGAAAGAGCTGGATGATCTTGACACAAGAGCCCTTTGTAGGTTTCTTGGCATCGGATGGAATGACTTTGTTTGAATGATGAGCAAGGAGAATTCCAAGCAGCTCTCTGTGCCATCCATCACCTCACTTTACATCTCCACTGCCTGGGCCATGAACTGATGCTGATCATTTCCCATCAAGACCTGCAAACAACGTCTTGCATTGCATTCAGGCAAACCTGACAAAGACAGGATGACAGATGACTGACTGTGGAGAGGGACCTCTGTCTGGTCAACAAATGATGGGGTGACACCAGGGGACTGGCTGGGAATGGAAATCGATGGAGTGCCGTGACTGCCTCATGTGTGCAAAGTTGAAAAAGTTGAAGAAGCAATGGGGAAAAGGCCACGTCCAAACCTCTTTCCTGGAGCTCGTCAAGGTTTTGGACATTTTGTGGGCACATGCTGACTAGAGATGTGTTTATCGCCCTGGATGCTAGTTTCGAGCACAACCTAAGTCTCCACTTCACACTGGGAGGTAGTCAAACCAGCCAATACCTCGGAGCCAGTAACCTGGCATGAGTTCCCCTCAAGCTAATGTTGTATTTTGTATCTTGTTTACTTATTTGTAGGCAGCTGCTTTACATAGATCACCATGGCAACAGGAGGGGGAGTGGTCCCAGGAACCTCTTACACCATCGGTGGGGTGAAGGTGGAGTTCCCATGCAAGGCTTACCCAACACAGCTCTCAATGATGTCTATGGTGAGTGGTGATGGATACACATGTACTGTACATGTATGCACACACAGACCATGGCATAAGGTGAACTAAGCTACACATAGTTAAATATGGACTTGGTACATCTCTTCTCTGTCAAATTTGAGGTGAATTTCTTTGACCAAAAGATCCCATGGGTTTGTGCACATTCATGAAGAAAAAATGTACTGTTGGACGGGCCGTCACTGCGTTATGGGGACCTTTTTTTACCCCTCAGCCGAGAGGCTCGAGGGGTATTGTCATCGCCTACGGCGTCCGTCCGTATGTCCGTCCGCCCTTACCAGGGACCACTTGTTGGGTACCCGTCCTTTGTTCGAGGTACCCCACAAATAAAATCTGTTATTTAAATTTTTTATTGTTAGGCCAATTTGGACCGAGTGATGGGGACTTTCTGCTGTCCCCACAGCATCTTCTTTCCCCATAGTACCATGGAACAACTCGTGTGTAGTCCCAACAGTTACAGAACAATTATGTGTGTACTCACACAGGTTAAGTGAATCAGTGTGCACACGTGATGTGTCCTTCCGTGGCTATCATGAGTAGGCTGCACTTTAGCTTGCATGATAAGCAATGGTAATGGAAACATTTAAAAGCGCAAAATGCGATCGGTCTTGCTGGCCCTGTTATGGAAACATAACTTATATTAAATCAACTTAATCAAAATTTGACAATTGAAAGTTGTTGATTATATCAGTAAAGAGTCTGAAAAAAGAGAATCTTCAATTTTATTCTTAAACAAAGTTGTTCCAAGTACTATGTCTTCAATTTTGAAGTCTAAATTTCAAAATGTTTGCCATTTTCTTCAAATGTTAAACTATGTTTGCTCTCATAATAAGCATCCTGCAAATGTACAATAAAGGCTAAAAATAATTGGAATAAGGTTCAAATTTATTAATGTGTTTGGCAAGGAAAACAAGCTTTTTGAGAAGTTGCCAATAAAACGAATTGTCACATCACTCTCTTGTTTTACTTTTAAAATGAAAAGATAACCCCTTTCTTTTCCAGATCATCAAGGGGATTGAACGACGACAGAACAGTTTGTTAGAAAGTCCGACAGGCAGCGGTAAAAGCTTGGCTCTGCTGTGTTCCTGTCTGGCATGGCAACAGAATGAATATAGTAAGTCAAACCTAATGGCATTGTTTCTAGTCACTCACAGTGACTCTTGTCATGACTATTGTTACAGCTAGATTTTCTGTTAACACCGTTTGGGCCCCACCCCCAAAAGAGGCAAAATTCTGGATTTTTGTTTTCGTGATGTAGCACTTGGGTGAGCTGTCCAAATGCGAAAAAGAAAAGTGTAATTATCAGAATTGTTTTTTGTGCGCACATCCCCAAATTTTTAATGTCATAGTCTCGCCAATAAAGGGTCAGAAAAATAGTCATCAAGTGGTTTTGAACTTGTTGAGGTATCCATAAGTGATCCAGAGAGTTTCAAAGAGTTTACCCAAAAATGCATATGGCCCCCCACTGACCACTGACTTGTGTTTTTGTTTTCATTCACAGAAAAACGCAACGAAGAAGACATTGAGGCAGGTATTTTTGAGCAAAACGGTAAGTCCTTTATGCTGACTGTAGCACCGGATAGAAGGAAGGGAAAAAAATCACATTAATCTAAAATATTGTGGCAAGTCATGGGTTGTCCAGAGTTTTCAACATTGTCACGGTCTTGTACCAACATGTTCATGTAACCCTTTGTACTATAAAGTAAGTGTATGCGTCAACGCACGTGCATTGCCAGAACATGCATAAAGCTCTTTGAGAACGCACCGCCAAGTTCCAATGCTGCTCTGTGTGTAGTGGGCGCAGTTTATGTTGAAAAGACGTCGCACTTACAAACCAGATTAGGAGCAGCACATGTATAAATCCTTGATAAAAACAATGACATGATTAGAAAGTCAGGTTGCATTTCTAGTTTACTAAAAAAAAAAGTCCTTTTAATGCCAATTTTTTTTCAGTATTTTTTCTCAACTGATTATTTTCCTGTTTTGTTTTTATATTAGAAATATCAATATTTTAAAACACCTTTTAGAGTCGCACTGGGCCTCTTCGACCCCCCTTCCACCGTATGCTTTGTACAACTGTGAAAATTGTGAAAACATTGGATAAAATTACTCTGCCTGAAGTAATCTACTAAAGAGAGCAAAGTTATTGCGATAAAATGCAACTTTTGTCACAAATAGCCATGGTTTAAGACCAAGCAATGAATTTCTGACTTTGTGAAATACTTCTCCCCACAAAAATGTCACACATCCCACAGAATTAGCATCACTCTTCAAAATTACGAGTCAAAATAGAAATGACAGTTTCCAATCAAAACATCTGATGGCATTTTACATGTTACATGTAACTTCAGGGCACTACTGAGCTTAAATTAAATTAGATTTGAAACTTTGTAGGCAGGTAGTGTAAAGTAGTGAGGGTTTCGATAACATCATGTGGAAGAATCTTTTTTGAGAAGATGTGTGATTCTGAAAAGAACCAGTTGGTTGTGAAATTCAATCTTCCGATCAGTATGCTCTGATCGTCTTCAGGAGAAAACAACATGCAATCACAGCATACTCTTCAGAACGTCGAGTTTCACAACCAACCGGTTCTTATCAGACCAACACATCTTCTTAAAAGAGATTCTTCCACATGGTGTCACCGCAAAACCTCACTTCAGGCTTAAATTGTCCCCTATAAGCCTTGTGATGATTTAGACCTTTTGGTATCATTACAGTTTACATGTAGAAGCATTCAATCAAACACTCCATTTTTTTGTATTATTCAGAGTGCCAAGGGAGTTTTGTCTGTACTTGTGATTGTAGCAAGACATCACCTCAACAGTCAGCCAAACCGTGTACAATTACTTCACCCCCTGTTGAGAATGAGTCTGCTCCAGCTGCAGCACACCCGTCCAGCAACAATGGAACTTGCCAACCCGCGAACTCAAACGGTAGTTGTTGCAGTCAAGGTGACAGTGCTTAAGTATTTATTACTATATGTTTACCTCATACATATTCATGAGCGTGAGCTGAATTCTTACTGGTCCAATCACCATCATGTGTATGCTGTTAGTTTTGCTTTTTATGACGTGCGCACGGGAGGATTCCACCTAGGGTGTAAAATACATGCACGCATAGGCGACTATTGCATAGGTTATCCATGCCATAGTCTACAATGCATGCTCTTAATACCAGGGTTCCCGTGTCCTGGAAAATGCCATTGAATTTTGTTTTCAATAAGCCAGTTCGGTAATAGTCTAGGTCAAAGGTCATTTGAGATAGAATCGCTGACGTGATGTTACGCGATGTTACGCCATGTCATGCGAACGCCCGTTCTGCTCATAATTAACAAGCCTTGTGCGCCCGGTAACCTGTGCGTAAAAGCGGCTTCGATGCGCGTTCAATTATCCTGAATGACCTATGACCTATATCATTGTGTATCATTGAAAAGTCATGTTTTTTTATAAGACCAATTTTTTTACAAATTTTCTTTTGTGTATTCATAATTTAGCATCGGAAATCTGATTTTTATACCTGACAAAACGCGACAAATTTCGTTGATACAAGCATTTTTGATTTCCAATTTTTATTTCCATGTTTTTCTGTTTCGGTTAAGTACTTTGCACAGAACAAGTTTCACAGTTTTGATCTGCATTTTGATGAACTAGGTCATGGATTTTCGTAATTTGGTAATAAAAAAGTCATGGGATTATCTTGTCCTATTAAAGTTGCAGGAACCCAAATACTTAAAAGCAATCGTGGAACTATTGTCCAGACAAGCAACTTTTTCTCCTTTAGCATTTCATACTATTCATTACAAAGTGTTAAATTTAGGGTATCAACAAAACAGTTTTAAAGGGAATATACATCATTTGCTTTTGCTGTAATTTTCAGAAATGGATGGAATTGGGGGGTTGGAAATATAAAGCAAATATAGATGCACTGACTTTTTGAAGGTTTTGGGTTTGAAAATGCTATAAAAACCAAGAAAAACGATCATTTTCCTGTAGTCTGGTTCCCTGACTCCATATAAGAAGAAACAGAGCAGTTTACATACATTGGGGAATTGTAAGGTCAGGGAACCACTCTAGCTGGCTCGTACCCGTTCATAGGTTTGTAATCGATTGCAAACAAGTGCAATGGTCAATTGGGGCCGGTATTTGAAAAAAAAGCCAGTTGTTTCCAACGCTGATCGGCCGATCAGCGTTGGAAATTGATACAAAAATACCACTTTTCTTGAAAATGACAGTATACCAGGTGCCATAATTTTACAGGATGCTTTAGACTGTCATTTACCAACATCCTATTAAGGTATTTCGCAAAAACTTGGTAGTTTTGTTTTTCGATGTTTGCAAATGTTGTATATTCCCTTTAAGAAAGTCATTTTTTTCGTGGAAAATTGATATTTGTCGGGATTGAGTCGTGAGTTTTAATACTTGATTTTGAATTTGTTTTCAACATTTCCTATGTTCTTGCAGCTTACGTGGGGATTACATGTATATACTATGGTCTATGAATTAATTTGCTTAATTTTTTATTGTTGGTTTGTTTTTTAGAAAAAGCTCCAAGCACTTCAAAAACTGAAGTTATAGTGATAGATGATGATGATGATACTGATTTTCAGCCAAGCAAGAAGAGATATCGAACACCAGGAGCTAGCGGGGTATGTCAATCACTATACATTCACTACATGTACATGTACCATTCTGACCCTTATGCGCAACCACAAGATGGCGCTATTACAATGAAAAAAAGTCTTCCACACACATTTAAAATGCAAGTTTGAGAACGCTTTTTTGATTAGTGATACATACATAAAAACAAAACAAAGAGAGAACAACAAAATGGCCACAGTTTATTGGTAATTTTAGTATATTGTAAATTAAGGTATTTTGTTTGCAGAGTGTAATTGTGCATCAATGTGATGTCATTTCTAGACAAGTTTGAAGTCATTTATTTTGCATTTGTATTTACCAGCACTAAATTCTGTTTATATTATTTTAATCCTTTCTTGGGAATGAAAACGACGGTTCCTTAAAGGAGACTTAGCAATCGGCAAAACAAACATTGGAAGAAGAACCTGGAATGATATATAAGGAAAACCCATGGAATCAGGCACATAAACTCAGTCCACAAGTTGAATGGGATTCACAAGGATGGCAGTTTTACAGCTATATCCGGAATTTGGGCTTCTTCGTGATTAGGGAAGAAATCTCGCACATGTCATCTATTCGCAGGCCAAAACAATAAATACATGTATTGTGTGCATGGAGAGGAAAAAAAACCTGCCAAATGTTGTCATTCAGCCAGTAGGAAAATTCATTAAACGTTGTTTGATAGTCATAAAAAAAATTTGTTTAATTTAAAAGCTAAGTGTACTGGTACGCGAGTCTTGGATAATTGTGCGTGCCTGCCCAATGGGGGTTGCCATGCTAGCACGATACACAAATGTTTGTATTGTACGTTCATGGACATACGTATCACGTGTGTGGTGTTGCGACGTTATGGTATGTATGGTGTATTGTGATTATGCCAAATTTTTCAGGCCCTGGAACAAAAAAAAACACTGCCATCTGTGGATTTAAAACTGGATTATAGAGAAAGAAACCAGGAAAGTATGACTGCACCAACCTGACTCCTTGTCTGATTGATATATTGACTCAATGTGTGCTACAGGGAGTATGTAAGAAGAGCAAAGGTACCAAGGGCGTTGTCTTTGAAGATCCTGCGGATGAGAGTCCCCCTGATGCTAAGACCAACCCTCACACACAAGCTCACTGGCAGATGAAACTCAAGACAGAATCAGGTACTCATGTCAAGGGTTACGTCACTCATGTTTTTTTTAAAAGAAAACAAGTGGTAACAGGCAGATGTTGTAGGTGGAGTGTCATGGCCTAGCAGTTAAGAACACCGGACTCATGCTCTGGTGTTTCAGAGGCAACAGTGGCCTGGGTTAGAGCCCGCCGGACACTTGTGCCCTTAAGCAAGGCACTTAACCATTATTGCTTTGTCTTTCGGATGGGACGTAAAGCCGTAGGTCCCGTGTGTTCTATAATGCACGTTAAAGAACCCAGAAACACTTGTCGCTAAGAGAAGGGGTTCGCCCCGGTGTTTCTGGAAGTGCAATTATCTTCAGCCATGAAGTCTGCACTTGTAAGGAAGGAGGGAAGGTATGAAGGCCCTACCATGCCTACTGAACCATACAGAAACCTACATGGGATTCAGTACAAAAACACAAAGACCCTGTGTAGAGATAAACCTTGGGTCTAGTAGCTGAAAGTCAGTTTGACTTCCAACCAGTCAATGAAGCTGGAAATCAATGAGATTAAAGACCTCTGTGCGCCATCTTGAATTCAGCTAATATCCATTATCAAGCTTCATCACAAGTGAGGCCTACTACAGTAGTTCATAATCTTGTTCATGATTTACAAACTAATGCAACATGATTTTATTTTGAGATTATTACAACATTACTGGTACCTTGATGTTTTCTGAAATGATTGCCTTCTACTTCTTCCCTCAAACCATGGGGTTATATTATACAATCAAAAATGATTTTTCGCCACAGTCAGTGAGGATTCTGCAAAGTCGTCTTGTCCGTGTCCCTGTCATTCTTCAAAGGTCAAGGACCTAGAAGGCAAGCAGAAAGATACCTACAAATGTAGAAAGTAAGTCAAATAGAAATCATCTGTTGGAAATTTAGAATTATACTGGTTTCAAATCAACTTGCATTTTGCTTACTGTGATGTGTGCTTTGTGTAAGTAAACATTTTTGCTCTGAGGAACAGTTCACGTTTCTTTTTTTCCTGTTTTTACTGTTCTTCGTTACTTTGTAGAACTTAAGTCATAGTTGCTGAGTATTAACTTCGGGACTCCTGGCAGGCATTTATTATGCTTCGGGGTGTAACTGAACATTTGTGTTTAACTGAACGGACTTTTGTATTAATTGTCACACATTTCGCAGAATCCCTAAGATTTACTTCGGCACACGAACTCACAAGCAGATTGCTCAGATTGTGAGAGAACTCGGCAGAACAGCCTACAAGGACGTTCCGTAAGTAGTGATTTCAATCCTGAAAATGTATCATGACGACTCAGATCATTTCCAATTTTCCAGAAACTCGGGTTTCATGCTTAAAATTTGTTTGGTCATCTGAAGTAATAATGATTTTGAGAAGGTAGTAAATTTCATCCATTCTTTTAAATTAATATGCAGTGTCTGAAATGTAATTGCTGAACCGTCATTCCTTTCATATTATTTTTTTTTTTTAAGACTTACAGTTTAGAAATTATACATGAGCAATCATGAATGTTTCTTTTTGTTTGTTCTTGACTATCTTAGCATGTGCATACTTGGTAGTAGGGAGTATACATGCGTCCACCCAGATGTATCAAGGAGTTTCAATAAAAACGATGGCTGCAAAGAATTGCTGGATGGACGAAATGTAAGCCGAGTTTAGTATGCTCCTAGTTTCAGAATTACCGGGTTTTTTTTACAAAAATATATGTTTTAAAGAAATTACCATCTTTTTGCTGTGAGACTACATATAAAAACAATTTGACGCTTTTTTGTATATCGTTAAGAGAAATTCTTAATGTTACTGTCCATTTGTTTTGTCTCACTTTTTCTTCCCCAAACCTCCAACATATCACAAAAATTCAGAATTTTTCTAAACCATTGCAGTGGCAGCCTTTTCAGAGTTGTAGCCAAGTTGCCACAAGTCAATCACATGTCATCCAGTTTCAGTCCAAGTCACAAGTCATTCAAGTGATTTGTGATTAAGGCATTCCTTTGTCATTGTTCATCCCTTGTTACTTGTGACCTGAATTATTTGCCCACACTTTTTCTCAGCATATTAGTTTCTTTACCTGTAGGGTCGTTCCTGTAGATACTACAACGGAGCCCACAAGATGAAGAACCAGTGGCAGCTCAGGGACCGTGGTCTGACTGAGGCGTGGGATATTGAAGACCTGGTCTCACTAGGCAAGAAAATCAAGGTATATCAGGCTGCACGGCAGTGGCAGAGGCTCTATTTCTTGGGCTTGTTGAGCAGAAAATGTTACTTAAAAAGACCTTGAAATGTATTTTCTTTTCAAGTTTAATTTGTGGATTGTTTTCTTGCAGGCGTGTCCATATTTTGCAGTGCGTTCTCTCAAAGATGAAGCAGACATCATCTTCTGTCCATACAACTACCTGATTGATCCAATGATCCGAATGACGGTATGTCAAGAAACCCTCTGATGTTCAGAGATCAAAGCAAATATCTTGCACTGATACTGTTCATGTAAAATCATAGATGTCAGATGTAACAGAGGCCGGGGGAAAAGTGGGAAAAGAGCCTGGCGACAATCAATAAAAAGTACATGGCAGTTTCACTTGCATGTTATTGCAGCAGTGAAACTTATCTGTGCTCCCGAAAACTTGAATACTTGGTATCTTCAGGATTGCCCATAATTGACCTATATCATGTTCCTTATTCCCTAGATGGATATTAACATGAAGAATCAGATTGTTGTCTTAGACGAGGCCCATAATATCGAGGACTCAGCGAGAGATGCTGCTAGCTGCAGTGTGACTGCTGACCAGCTAGAAGAGACAGTAGCTGAGCTAGATAACCATAGTGAGTAGGCAACAGCAACAGTTACAGAGGCTTCCTATCCAAGTGGATAGTGACCTCATAGGTTTAGCTATCTGTATCTTTTATGGACCATTCCGTTGTTTTGCATTGTGTATGCATACGTATGTGCTTAGTTGTTTGGACCAAAGCACCAATCCAAAATGACTGCCTCCAATGAAAGCCTCGTATCTGCAGCTAGTCAAATCATACATGATTAAATAATCAGAAAGATGGTGATATAATTATTATTATTATTATTAATAATTTCTGGTAATGAAACCAAAGATTCCTCAAAAGCGCCCTAGGCACTGTAGCTCGCAAGCCTGAAGAAACCTATGGAGAGAAGTCAACGAGAAGTTGTGACTGTTTTAGAGGTGGGAGGAAAAGCCCAGAAGAATATTCTGGGGAAAACCCACAGAGTCAAGTAGGGACTGAAAACCCAATCCACATATTGGCCCAGGCGGGATTCAAACCCAGGTCACAGCGGTGGAAGGCGAGGAAAGTACTGCTACCCAACCTGACTCCCCTTATTTACTATGTCGTTTCAACTGACCCAAAGTGCGCGACATATCTGTGCATAACGGATAGCAAGTTGAGTATGACGTCACAAGACCACACAAATTGATGACCTACATGTATCTGGTTCACTTACCGTATCCGTTCGCTTGTGAAACCTCTTTATGCTCATGGAGCTGCATATCAAAGAACAAAATGTGCTTGGCAAAAACATAGAATGGAGACCTCACATCACACATGTATATGACAGCAGGCAGTGCCCTTAACGTTTCTAATATCTCTTTAGTTGTTGCACCTATACAATACAATGCAACCATCTCTGAATTCTTATTGTACTTCTTTGGTATGCTGACACATCACATGGAATCAGCTTCCTATTTGTATATGTGTGGATATTAAAGCTTCTCTTCTATGTTTTTCGAATTCATCACGAAAAATAAAGTTTGGTTTTAAATTGCTATTTTCTAGCAATAGAAAATTTGTTCACTTGGAAATGAGACTTTGAACAAAAACTCCACCCATGTTCAGTTATGGAGTATCCACTGTACAGATTGTTGAATTGTTTGCAGCCACATAATAATAAAGGTGTATCTCTATGTGCGTTATGGGTGCAAAAACAACCATAAAAGCGTAATTTTCGTGGGTTAAAATCATCCAAAGTAGAAGAAGAAAAAACACACCGCATGCACATACATGTATGGTCCCATGGTACGTCCCATGGTACGCACATGTTATTTTATTGCGTGAATGCCGACAATGTGTTCAATGTCTCTCCCAGTGGTCTCCCCCAACTCTCCCTTTCTAACCGTTGAGGGGGTATTTGTGCACGGAGCTTATTGAGTAAATCTGCAGTTACAGTATGTTTTCTTACTAAGAAATTGTTATTCTCACTCTTTGTCAATTTTTGTAGACACTCTTAGGATGATGGTCTATGAAATGTTCATCTGAAAATGTCTATGAAAATTATGTGAAAATAAGAATGGCTTCTTGTTTGTTTCAGTTAAACAGGAGTGGAGAGAATACCATTGTAGAGTCATGCACACAGTGGTAAGTTTTTTCCCAATAAAATATAAAATTGAAGTATTTGTTGGGTGAGTGCGGAAAATGTAATTCAAATCACTGAAGCTTGCTCTACTGGATTTCATGGTTTGTGGAATTACAAATAGTGCGTTCGATTACTTCCCCCCGCGCTTACTCGTGCAAGCGTGACTGCGTTTGATTTACCTCTCACGTGACTTCTTGCGCTTACTCGAGCCTGGCCCAAGTAACCGATTCGCCGAGCTGGTTAGTTGGGTAAGTATCCCATAAGGCCATGCAATAAACATGGCTGCCAACGTGACGTCCGGTGGGCGCCTCAGGCCGTGTGCTTCCAGAGCTACAGCTACGTCTATTGTCAGCCCGTCCCCGCGTATTTTCAATGGGTGCGGACCTAGACCTAGCTCTAGACAGTTGATTCGGATGCAGCCTCAGTGTCATGTCAAAGTTCAACTCAGCTCTTGCATGAAACTTTACCCGAAACCGTCCGTTTTTTTAGCTCCACTGCGCATGTCTGTCATCATGCAAGGAGCCAGGCGCGAGTAAGCTGGGGGAAGTAATCGAACACACTCAAAGTGAGATATTGAGGACAGTGTTGGTTCACCCACTGTTCTTTCAAATTGGAGGGTGCTCGTGCATTTTGGGTGTGGCATTCTATAGACTAAGTTTTAAAATTGAATTGATCATTTTTTAGCATTTCCAAAGTTGTGAGCTTTTGAAACCGCTTTTTTTAAAAAGAGATTCATTGCCTGTTAATACTAAGAAATACAATATTCGTTCAAGGACATCACATTCTTAGAAAATTTGTTCGGACATTTTTTTTTCAAAAACAATTCAAAATCATGGGGATATTGCCCTTCAACAATATAATTTTGTAAGCACTGTATACTTGGTGCTGTCTGAGAGCTTGATAGAGAAATTCACAAGTTTACTGGGGTGGGACTCGAACCCATGACCTTCTGCTTACTAGTGCTGATATCTCTCAGATAGCACTGAGTATATAATGCTTTTAAATCTTTTCAGTGAAGGGCAAAACCGATTATTTAAATTCCTCAACTCCTTATGCAAAGTTGTTAACTTAGTTATCAAGGAAACTTTGCTACTAATTTTGCAATCAGCTCTGTGAAATAAGATCCTGGACTAAATTCAAGTGTTGTTTTTCTCTTCCTTTGACTTGGCCCAGAGTGCAGCGTTGCTAGAGTGGGTGCAGAGTCATTCCACTAAACTAACACAGCGTGACTTTGAGAGAGCATTGCATGTGTGGTCAGGAGCAGAGATAGTCAAAGTCCTGTCTGAGTTGGGTATCACCAAGGATACACTGGCATCATTTCAGGTAAAATGACCAGCACCAACAAAACATAAGGTTCCTATACTAGCCTAAGGGGCCATCCAAAGTTTTGGACCTTCTCAGGGTCTTGTAATGCGTATAACCAGATAGGGGAGTTTTATTGATCTACAAGGGAATAAGTACAATGTGATACAGTGTAGTACAGATGCTAATGGGAAAATAGTCGATGACATTTTGTGAACTTAAGCTTAAAAATGAGGCCCAAGACAAGTTTGTGATTCATATTGCAGATCAGAGTGGCAAAGAATACCTAAGCCCCTCAGTATACTTGGACAGTTTTCCATCTAAGATAATCTGAAATTTAGTTTTTATCATGAGAACAAAAAGTTGTAAAGATGTTTTGTGTAATGAAACCAAAACCAGCTCTACTTTTGGAGCATTAACCATTTCTTGCATTCCCCTTTAAAGCATCACCTGGCAGCCATTGTGGAAGAAGCCGAGCCTATAAAGAAGGAACAAGAGAACGGTGTGATCCTCAGCTCTATTGCTAGCATGACATTAAAGGGGCTCTTCCTGATATTTGGGTTTCTCTTCAAGGATGAGATGAAGTACATGAAAGACTTCAAGTGAGTATGGATCGATTGTCTGAACACTGCCCCAATCTTGTACATTGCCCTTATCACCTCGATTGCCCCGTCAATTAAATTGAAATATTCACAAATATAACAAGGCACGGTGTTACTCATCTACAGATACATGTATAATCTGGAAGGAAGTGTTGAAGGTACAAAGGATCATTTGCATGTTGTGTATTATTTTATTTGAAGCATTATAATTGCCCAAAATCGTAAGTAGGTTGCATAACAGTTAACCTGTTAAAATATCAGCTCAGTGGATTCTATACATCTTGAGTATTTAGCAGAGATGCCACTTTTCCGGTTTTAGCCGGAATTCCGTTTGTTTTTTTTAATCCGTTCTTATTTCCGGCTTAAAAAAATACTGGAAAAAGAGAAGGAAAACTGTAGAAATGCATTGATTTTTACCTCGTTAGCGCTGTCGAGTTTAGTACAGGTAGGCCTTGCGCACGCACGGCACAACGTTGTTCGTTGAAGTAGTCTTAAAAACAAGTCTTTGTTGTTGCCGAGCCTGCATGCGATACAGGCGGCCAACGTACTTGCACGCAGTATACAATGGCGCCTCGCGTGCATGCACCGCATGCGGGCGTGTTGTGTACTAAGCTTTGGCCCAACCCTAACCTTCCCAACTCCATCAAAATCCATCCCCCCATTTTGGGGATTTTTGTAGACAAGCCATGAGTACCAAGTTCATCAACTTCCCCCCTATATATAGTAGTGATGGTCTTGTGGTGGATTTCAGTGGATCTGGTCCTGAAGCATTATGTCAAGCAGGGTCAGTGATGGATTTTGGCGGACTTGGTCAGGTCCAGTACTTAGTAAAAGACACTAGGGAGTTAGGGTTAAACAGTTTACATGTATGTTAACACTTTAAAACATTCACATTGCATTTTCACAAAACACATTCACTTAATTTTTTCAAAGTTGGCATCACGGACCCAAACGCCCAATGTTGTAAACAAATGTCAAATGGCTATAGGGGATGACAGAAAAAGAGCAATGAAAACATTGTAAAAGTGGGAAGATTTAATGCATTGGCAAAAAGGTCAGGCTATTGGTTTTGAACATGTTGAAGGTATGAAAAAGCCTACAGAAGCAGTCATACAGTGACTCTGGTCTTGGTTAAAGAAACAGTCATGTCCATGAAATCATTCGTAAAGTAGGAGAGAATTTTGCTAACCTTTTAGTAAGCCTTAAAGATTTTTAAAAAAAAATTCTGTTTTGATAAAAAAAATTAAAGAAAATGACATTTTGTTTTCCTCACAGGGTGGCCATTGTGAGGACTGCAGCAAAAAGTAACCGATTCCACAAGACAGTAAGTGGAATATGTAGAATAATGAATAATGCTATACCCAAGTCTTGGCTATACATGTATCAAACTGTGATCAAAGTTGTGTAAACTTATATATTGAGCATTGGCACGCAAGAAATCACTGGAACAAATGACCCCTACACCATACTGTGCAGAATCATTGTGATTATTATACATGTAGCTTATTATGTGTGACTGTAGGATGCTTATGAGCACGAGCTATAGAAGATGCTGGACAAGTCTTTAACACTTTGTACTTAATAAGAACTGACATCAATAGTGAATACCTTGTACATTTGTACCATTTCTTAAATACTTGTTCATATCGCTTTAAAAAATCACATATTTCATTTGTCTTCATTTTTCTCAGGATAATCGCTGGATAAGCAAAAGAAGATGTAAGTGCACCCCTCTCTTCATGATTTAGAGTTTAAACAAATTAAAATGTGACTCGGAACAGAGAGTTGTTGACTAGTACAGTGCTGTTCAAACACTTCTGTCAGTTGTCAGTGTTGTTCTTGGAATGGTAGGAATATTTTTTGTTGATATTTTTGCTTTTTATCTATATGTGAATGGCCGATAAGGCATACCTTAGTGAAATTTACAATTCTCATAGTTTGAAGTTTTTAAACATGTTTTACAGGTACATTGCTGTAGTTGTTTGATTTTGGGATAAAACTAGTAGTGTGAGTAAATGAATGAATTTGTTTAATCGCTTTTTGTTTTTCATCCTTCAGCTTCAGACCAGTCTCAGACACTGACTCTGAATTTCTGGTGTCTTAACCCTGCAGTTGTAAGTAGATTTTGCCATTTTTGTATATATGTAAGGATACAATACTTAATTTTATTTTCTCCAAAACTGTAGGCAGCTCAATAATATCATTAACATTACTTGACGAGAACAGTTAGTTTAGATGATTGTATTGCCAAATAGTTTTGCTATTTTTCCTCCTTTAAACATCTTGGCACACCAGTTTAACGTTAGATACGGCATTCACTTAACATTAGTTACGGTTTCCATTTATTATTGAATAAATCTACTTTCCTCAAGCTATTTTCCACAATTTGATTTTAATAAGAAATGGATACCTTGACAAGACTACAAGAAGCCCACAATTGCCTTGTTTGATACTTGCAGAAGAATGCACAAGTGGAAAGTGGACACCATGTAACTTACGTTAACTGTCCAAAATACCATTATAATCTGCCTTGCAGTGAAAAATATTTGGCTTTATATCTTTTCAATGTTTTGTTTTTGCACCCAAGGGATGTTTCTTCCAACAGTTTTAAGAGAAAACTAACAGCATGCAGCTTTCATCTTTGCTTCAGATCTGTCATGTTTCACTTTTTGTAGCCAGTATTGTGGCCTTACACATGTTTAATTGATAAATTTAAACAATCGTGCATAAAAGATAAATTAAAAATATATCATGGTGGTCGAGGAATATTCCTCCCAAGAGTGCAACTGATAATTGCAATCAAAGAAGAAAGTGAATAAGAATGTGATCAAAAGAGAATTTGAAAAGGAACAAAAAAAGAGCAATTTTAAATAACCAAAGGGAAATGTAACATTTTAACATTAAGTACCTACTATTAGTTTACTTGAAGACATTACTTTGCCAAATTGTTTCTACAATTGTCATCAACCCTTATTTCATGACCGATTTTGTCACGATACAAGAATGAATCCTGTAAGCCCAACACTATATGCCCTAAACCAGTGCAGGCACTTCTTATTGTGGTTTGGGGGACCACACATCAGTCGTATGGTAAGATCTGTTGGGACAATCAAAAGTCCAAATGCTTCTTGTAATAGCCAACTCTCCCATAATACCATACATCCCCTGCCAGGGCCTAAAGTCCCACACGGACATCAACCTTCATGTCAAGTAATCCACCCAAATAATCCACCCAAATAATCCACCCAAAAATCGAAGAAGGCAATGTATTTTGGATTGTCAAAATTCAAGTTATTTCCACCTGGAAAATATGTAAGATGAGTGGCTTCATTTTACAATCTTTGCACAAAGCAAAGTGATAATTGTCCTAATAGTTTGATTTGCCATTATTCATTTCTAGGCGTTCACTGATTTTGGTGAGGAAGTGCGTTCCATTATCCTGACTTCAGGCACCTTATCACCCATGTCTTCATTCCAGTCTGAGCTGGGGGTGGCGTTCCCTATCCAACTTGAAGCTAACCATGTTGTACATACATCACAGGTAAGTTGTAATGTGTCAAAATTTGGGATACGTTCCACAAGTCATTTGAAATAAAACATGATGCAATGAACTCATGGTAAGTTCTTGACGACAGCAATGTCTAGTTCGGACATGTCTTTGTGTTTGTACCCTAACATGAGAAAAGTCTTATCAATCCAGTTTTATGACACAACATGAGAGACACAAGACCAAAATCAACAGATGGTGTGTCCATTGAAATTTTGCACAAACGCTACTCAACAATTTGATTATGTCTTAAACAAATTTGTACTCTATTCCTGTCATTTGAGCATTTAACATTTGTTTAAATTTGGATGACTTAATTTCAGGTTTGGGTGGGAACAGTTGCCATAGGAACCAATGGAGGCTCACTGAATGGCAGCTACAAAAACGCAGAGGTAATCAACTTTAAGTGTATAATTTTATTGGCTTTTAATAATGATAATAATGTGGTGCTTAAGCGCTTTATACCAAAGGTCTCAAACCACTTCACAGTTATTACCCCTGTTCATCAGGCCATGAGACCAGTTTCTGCAGCAGCTCGAGATCAGCGCATTCTGGTCTCTACCTTCACTGGTACCCATTTATACTCCTGGGTGGAGAGAGGCAATTGTAGTAACGTGTCTTGCCCAAGAACACAAGCACCATGTTCCCTGTCAGGGTTCAAATCCACGTACCATGGCACGTGAGTCGAACACCGTAACCATTGGACCAGCTTTCCACTTATACGGAAGTGTAGGAAAAGCTTCCTTTGATAGCGCATTGTTTGCGCTGCTACCATACTTTGAGGAGTACATTGCTCAACAGGGATGCGCATGAGTAGACCTCTTGTGCATTCATTGTTAATGAATTAACATAACAAAACACATCTCAAAGATGCCTGCTGAATGCAATTGATCTGTAGACCAATCCAAATTGCCCACATTTTGTGATTACTGGGCACGTATTTATTAATTTTTTTGCAGCATATATCATATTTTAACCAATCACATCACACACCCCCAAACATGAATATTTATCACTCTGTGTGGATGGAAGACACGTATGTTCTCGTAGTGTTTTCCCTTCAATTAAACCTTTCCCAACCAACAAAAAGATTTGACGAAAATGGACACGAGTTCGAACCACAGATCTTGCAATCCATAGTTCATTCCACTATCCACTAGGCCATTGTGGCAGCACGACCAAAGACATTCTTTGCAATGCTTTAAACACCCCAAACCTGCTAAATGCCACAAAATGCACCAGTAGTAAAAAGTTGTTGCAAGTTGTTGCATTTAGCAGTGTCCTGATCTGCATGCATTCCATGCCTGCATTCCGTTGCATTTGGCAGGGCAGGTACTTGGTACCAAGGCTGGCACTGCATTCTGTTGCATTTGGCAGGGTGCCCAGAGAATACCCCATGGGGGTTAGGGTTGTTAATGTACATGCATGACTTAGTAATAGCAGTGGGTGTGATGTCATTGTTATTTTTTTATGAATGAATAAACATCGAATTAGCTAAGTAATCATGATCCATCGACGATGTTTGCGGCGATAAAAACACCGCCTGGGCTGGTTGTCCAGCATAACTAGGAGGCTCCAAAGCTCACTTTCGTATTTCTCACAATGCACTCCCCTTTAGTGACGTGTTCAGTGCACGTGTGATGGGCATTCAGGCATGGAAGCATCCCAGTGATGGCTGCCAGAACCGTCACCTTAACTTAAAAATCGGATTGGTGTATGTAGGATCAGTACATGAGCTACCCCCTCAATTGGTACAGAGACAGAGTTGTTGGGGAGACCTATAGTGGGTTTATAATTGCATAAAAAAGAAAGCATTTCAATCGAGATGTACGTTTGGGGAAAGGTTTTGTAAAGCTTTTTACCAATTTTGTAAACTGCAAATATCACAAACCATAGAAAACTATTTCTTCAGAAACTGATTCTTTTTCTCCTTTAAAAAAAATCATAGAACACTTTGTTAGAGTTTTGTTCTTGTGTTGATCTAGGTCTGGACATGATGTGAAACCAATTTTGTTTTTGTAATGGTGGTACAATGTCAACTTAATTTAGAAAACTTGAGTCCCTCAATATCAGCATAACCAAAATTGTTTTTGATGAAGATGACTAATTTGTTTGTTTTTTGTTTTGTTGAATCTTGAAGACGTACAGTTTCCAGGATGAGATAGGCTTACTGCTCCTGCAGGTTTGTCAAGTGGTACCCTATGGTGTCTTGTGTTTCCTACCGTCCTATGGAATGATGAGCAAGCTGTCACAGAGATGGAAGGTAGGCTCAGTCAGATTAGTCATCATTTCAATGAACTTATTGACAAAAAAATCATAAGGAACAGGGAGTTGTAAAACACATGCAGAATATCATTTCAATTCTTGCCACAATTGAGCCCAATTTCACAGTGCCGTAAGAGCATGTAATCTTCTTAACATTTTCTGACATAATTTCCCATCTATTTTCACGGAGACTATAATAATAATTCACGAGGTAGCCATTATTCACGAGTTGGCCATTTTTGTCGTGTTCCCTGAATGTATTTTATTAATTGTTAACTGTTGAATGGGATTGCGCCAGACAATTTATGCAGCCTTATTTTACTTTCAATTTTTTTTTTAATCTGGCTTAAAACATTAGGGAATGTTTAATTACAAAGTTTAAATTATTCATTTAAGCAGACTTGAATTATTTAGTAATGTTCTTGCTTTCGTTTCTCTTCGCAAGTTCCAAAAATAAAGATTTTACCTCACTTTCAATTCAACATGGCCAACTCGTGAATAAGGCCCCTAAACAGCTCTTATATAGCGCATTAAACGAAAATGTCTGTATGCGTTTCTGGTAACCAACAAGTGTGTCTTAAGCTTTGATTGAAGTGTTCCAAGGATGGGTTGATGAACTGCACATGAAGTTAAATGATGTTCTGAGCCGGAGTGAAGATTTGTTTGGTGGACGGTATTCAGTTATTAATTCCTGGAGATAATCCTAGGGGAGAACTAAAAGCTTGAAAAGGATTCAAGATTTATCTGGTAACCAATATTATTTATGTAAGACTGGGGCAATTGGTTCGTACTTCCACGTTCAACGATTAAACAGAGACAGATGGGGGAGACCACTGGGAGGGACATTTGAATGCATTGCTGATGACGACTGACGCTGACGCTATGGCTTTGTGCACATTCAGAGTAAATTTAGTCGCCCGTATTTTGAGCTTTACGTGGGCAAAACATTATGCACACACAGTGTGTCCCGTCCACTGGGCTCCAGAAAGTGGTCAAATAGTGTCATCTTCTCATAGAGTCTGTAAGCAATGAATAAGCATGTTTTTAGAAGCAACGTAAGGCAAGTTCGCACAAGAACTATTGTTAACCATAGTTCGACTATGTTAGCCCGAACTCTGTCTAGTCGACAATGGTTGCACTATGCTAGTCGACTATTATTAACCAGACGACAGGGCATGGTTCCATTGCTGGTTACCAATAGCCGCATGCATCATAAAGTGCAACGGGGAGCCAGGACGAAGACATTTGTGATGACATTTTGACCATCGTTTGACTAGAGGCGTTCCCATGTTGCTTTTAGTGCGCAGGCATAAGTTACGTCACAAATCAACCACTAGTCGACTAATGGTCCTTGCCTGAACTTGGCCATTGCTGCAGATAGTGTCATAACAGAAGCTTCCATATGTGTATTCACGGTATTACTGTCAAAATTGGAAATACAAATCATTGTGTCCGAATCATTGAACCGAATCTGAATTACTTGCGGGTTGGCGTGCAGCACTAATGTCACTAGTCATGAGCAAATCTGCTGAAAGTTTGTGTGCTGTGCTCACTTAAATTGATGATGGTTTCTTCAGCAGTGATCATTTAACACAGTGAATTGGGCCTACTTCCTAGAGACACAATCTGTTTGATTTCAGAACACGGGCCTGTGGGATCAACTTGAGAAGGTCAAAGTGGTGATGTCTGAGGCACGGGGAGCAGATAAGGTCAACTTTGATGAGCATCTGAGAGAGTTCTATGAAGTCATCAAGGACAGTGAGAATACAGGTCAGTGTCTTCATTTCAAATCTGCAAAGCAAATTTTACTATTGCAATCCATGTACATGTAACACTGAAAAGTACGTAGGATAAAATGTTTAGACTACAAAAGTAAATTGTGGAAATGCTGATTATAAAATAATGGGAGCTTGTTCAGAGTATCAGTAGCTTATCTGTTTGAGAGATGTTTCTGTTATTATTCCGGTTGATGGCTTCTGTGCATTAGATATTGAGAACCAATCAGTGACAGGGGCTGTGTTTTTGGCCGTCTGCCGGGGTAAAGTCAGCGAAGGGATGGACTTTGCTGATAACAATGCAAGAGCTGTCATGACTGTGAGTATAAAGACTTCCAGTTTGCAAGAGCTCCTGGGGGTAATGCACGCCGTGCACGAACAGTAGATGACGCTTTAAGACGAGATAAGTTTGCGGTAGCACCATGTGAATAAATCTCTTTTGTGAGTATGTGTGGTTCTGAAAAGAACCGGAGGGACTCAACGTTTCGAACAGTATGCTCTTCCCTCAAGTCCCATCCTCAAGTCCAAGTCCTATGGGTCACCTATTCCCTGAGCTCCTTCCCCTTTGCCCCTTCACTGTGTACTGACACGCTCCAGTGATCATCCAGCATCCCTCAGTCAACTTGCATCCTTCTTAGCTTCACCGGTTTCGAGCTTCACCAGTTTGCATCCTTCTCACGCCTCACCGCACCCATCCTTATAACATCGCATCATCATTGGAATCCCTCATTCTCCTGACGACGGGCAGAGCATACTGTTCGAAATGTTGAGTCCCTCCGGCTCTTTTCAGAACCACACATACTCACGAAAGAGATTTATTCACATGGTGCTACCGCAAACTTATCTTGTCTTAATATCTTTCCACCATGCAAACCTTCAAATCTCAGATGCCGCTTTGTAACCATACTGGTTTGCATGACTACTTTAACACTGAATTTGTTCACAAAACCATAGCATCTTCACGTGAGCTGTTGGAAATCTGTTCAAAGTTTCCCCCAGTGGTCTCCCCTAACTCTCCCTTTGTAACTGTCCAGGGGAACCTGTGCACGGGGCCCATCGGGTTTGGAGTTGGCATCTAATGCTACTCTATCTTGTGGTAATCTTTACAGAGAACATAAATGAATAAAAAATAAATAATAAATTGTAATGCTTATATAGCGCTTTCCATCATATCAACAATCTCATAGCGCTTTACAGTTATTCCCCCGTTCGTCAGGCCATGGGACCACGCGGCAGCCGATATCAGCGTACATTTGGCCCTCAACCCTCGCAGGTACCCATTTATACTCCTGGGTGGAGAGAGGCAATTGTAGTTAACTGTCTTGCCCAAGGACCACGTTCCTGGCAGGGTTCGAACCCACGCACCATCGTACACGAGTCAAACACCATAACCACTGGACCACGGCATTCTATAAAACATAACCTAATTGAGTCCGTATTGTATGTGTATGTGTGTGCATAAATGCAGGCACATGTTGTTAGTCTTTACATTTGGCACATTGTATCTAACATTGAAACTAGGCTTGAATCAATGTTGTTCAGTTATGTTTTACTGTTTTGATTTTTAAAAAAAATCTCTTTGACTATGATTGCTAGATTGGCATCCCATTTCCAAGCATCAAAGATACACAAGTGGAACTGAAGCGTCAGTATAATGACCAGTATTCATCATCTCGAGGTCTACTTACTGGCAGCGAATGGTACGAGATACAGGCCTACAGGGCTATCAACCAGGCACTGGGCCGATGCATCAGACACAAGTAAGGCTCTCTCAGTCATGTCTGTCTGTTAGTCAGTTGGTCTGTTTGCTGGTGGGTTGTATGAGATACAGGCCTACAGGGCTATCAACCAGGCACTGGGCCGATGCGTCAGACACAAGTAAGGCTCTCTCAGTCATGTCTGTCTGTTAGTCAGTTGGTCTGTTTGCTGGTGGGTTGTATGAGATACAGGCCTACAGGGCTATCAACCAGGCCCTGGGCCGATGCATCAGACACAAGTAAGGATCTCTCAGTCATGTCTGTTTGTTAGTCAGTTGGTCTGTTTGCTGGTGGGTTGTATGAGATACAGGCCTACAGGGCTATCATCCAAGCACTGGGCCGATGCATCAGACACAAGTAAGGCTCCCTCAGTCATGTCTGTCTGTTAGTCAGTTGGTCTGTTTGCTGGTGGGTTAATGAGATACAGGCCTACAGGGCTATCAACCAGGCACTGGGCCGATGCATCAGACACAAGTAAGGATCTCTCAGTCATGTCTGTCTGTTAGTCAGTTGGTCTGTTTGCTGGTGGGTTGTATGAGATACAGGCCTACAGGGCTATCAACCAGGCACTGGGCCGATGCATCAGACACAAGTAAGGCTCCCTCAGTCATGTCTGTCTGTTAGTCAGTTGGTCTGTTTGCTGGTGGGTTGTATGAGATACAGGCCTACAGGGCTGTCAACCAGGCACTGGGCCGATGCATCAGACACAAGTAAGGCTCTCTCAGTCATATCTGTCTGTTAGTCAGTTGGTCTGTTTGCTGGTGGGTTGTATGAGATACAGGCCTACAGGGCTATCAACCAGGCACTGGGCCGATGCATCAGACACAAGTAAGGCTCTCTCAGTCATATCTGTCTGTTAGTCAGTTGGTCTGTTTGCTGGTGGGTTGTATGAGATACAGGCCTACAGGGCTATCAACCAGGCACTGGGCCAATGCATCAGACACAAGTAAGGCTCTCTCAGTCATGTCTGTCTGTTAGTCAGTTGGTCTGTTTGCTGGTGGGTTGTATGAGATACAGGCCTACAGGGCTATCAACCAGGCACTGGGCCGATGCATCAGACACAAGTAAGGATCTCTCAGTCATGTCTGTCTGTTAGTCAGTTGGTCTGTTTGCTGGTGGGTTGTATGAGATACAGGCCTACAGGGCTATCAACCAGGCACTGGGCCGATGCATCAGACACAAGTAAGGATCTCTCAGTCATGTCTGTCTGTTAGTCAGTTGGTCTGTTTGCTGGTGGGTTGTATGAGATACAGGCCTACAGGGCTGTCATCCAGGCACTGGGCTGATGCATCAGACACAAGTAAGGATCTCTCAGTCATGTCTGTCTGTTAGTCAGTTGGTCTGTTTGCTGGTGGGTTGTATGAGATACAGGCCTACAGGGCTATCAACCAGGCACTGTGATGATGCATCAGACATGGTGGTCATTGATTGATTGATTGACAACACAAAGACTTGTCATAACTCAAGATATGTTCTTGTTCTTTTGTCCAGGAGAGATTGGGGTGCCCTTATCTTGGTGGATGATCGGTTTGGTAGAAATCCTAAGAAGTACATCACAGGTAAGCTGAATTGGAATCCTAATTTGAAAGGCACATGACTAAACTGATCAAAATGATGTAACTTACGCATGCCCACTAGTAGCAAAGTACACATTTCTCTAGGCAAACGCTGGTCAAAACGTCAACGCGAAACTTCTTGGACTTGGCTCCCTGCTGTGTGATGCAACCGTGCCCTGCCGTCTGGTTCCAAATAGTCCACTAGAAGAGTCCAACCATGCTGCGTTGGAGTGAAGCTAGTCCAACTATGGTTAGCTATATTCCTCACCCAAACTTGCTACAAATGTGCTCCATCAATAACAGTTTTACTTCTGTGTGTTTTAAATAATTTGGGGTACGTGGTACATGTATAAACACTTGCCTGAATTATAGGACCTTATAATATATCTGTTTAGAAAATGCACATTATGGTTTCACAATTTTCTTATAAAATAAATTTAAAAGGGCATGTCAATGCACCTATTTCAAAATATCCTAGCACCAGAAAATGTAAAAACCCAGGATTGCATGGTAGTTATGGTATATAAATATTGAGTGGCTCAGAGTGAAATGGGAGGAATATTATTGCAAGGTAAAATCTGGACTTGCCGAGTGGAATGGAAAAGTCCAGATTTTACCAAGTGATAATATTCTTCCCATTTCACAATTTAAAGCCACTCAATATTTGCTTTATATACCTGACATGTATCCTTGTCATTTGATTTACAGTTAAAATGAACTTCTGTTTCAATACAAAATTGGTGGGAAGTGTATTTCTCTCTTCCAAACCACCCCTTCACGGAATGTTTGAACCCAACTCTGTAGCTACTAGCTCTTGGGGACAATACGCGCAACGCTTAATGCACACACCAGCATGCATTTGCACAAAAATACCGCGCCATGGAACAAGAATGATCCCGACTGTTGAATAGTATTTCCCATTCCCCATGGGCGAATGGGACTTTTTGAGTCCTGGCGTGTATGGTGGCAATAATGAATGTCACGTGATGTGAGTTCCACCAATCAAATGACAAGGATCTGTATGTCAGTAATATGATAACAACTATCCTATGGAACTGTTCTGGCTTGATTTACAATCCTATGTTGATTTGTTCAGGTCTTTCCAAGTGGGTGAGAGGCAAAGTGGTACATCACACTCACGCTAGGAATGCCCTGGCTTCACTGGACGAGTTTGCTAAGGCCAGGCAACTCAGTCCATGTCCCCAGTTGCCAAGGTAACTATTGTCAAGTTGTATCAAAAGCCAAGGAATTGTCCAGAACCTAAGATTGGACTGGACTTATTTGTTAGTTTGATTTTAACTGGAGAGAGCTTGTGTAGTTGTTCCATAGAAAGCATTACTTATACAGAGCTTAAATTTGTGTTCCAGTTGGGGTAAATCCTTTTTTTCAAATCAACATTGTTTTATTAAGGCCAAAAAAAAAATAAGTCGGTCTCTGGTCAGCGCGCGCGTCGATTTTAAGCATGCGCATCGATCTTTTTTTTTTCCAAAATGTTCCGCGGTAGCTCCAACAGCGCCCTCTATTTCCGCACCTCCTCAATTTTTTTTACCAAAGAGCACCAAGGAATGGGAAATTGCACCAAGGCAAATTATGGAGGACACCAATGTACATGAGGACACCAAAAAAGCAAAATAGTACCCCACCTTGTCTGTACAATCCAAGCTTGAAGAAAAAAAAAAAAAAAAAAAAAGAAAGAAAAAAAAAGCCGCGTGGCCGCGTCAATTCCGGAACTTTGGTCTGACCAGAGACCGAATATTTTTTTGGGGGGGCCTAACCTGTTTAGGAAAAAAAATCATAATTGAACTAGTACCAGTTAACAAAGCTTTCCACAATTGCATCCCAGAATTTTTTTTTTACAGAGTATGGGCTGGGCTATGCTATGTGAATGTGACTTTGTGACATTACGACAAAATTACCGCAAAATACATTACAGCTCCGGTGAATTTCACCACATGTTTCAGGATGTCAGTGTTGCATGTAACCTTCCCACTTGCATGAAGTATGCACCAACCTCATGACGACCAGTTTCTTTGTGGAGTATTTTTTGCTTTAAATGTTGATTATTTTGTTGGCTTCAGACCGTTCGTGAGTACCAGAATGTTTAAAATTGAACAACCAACAAATGATCTAAAATGTTTTGTTTTGACACAGAACTGCCATGGTCTTTTCTTGTTGCAGTTTGTCCATGTGTGCTTCTCCATCACTCAATGAGTCCCTCAATGCCACATTCACTCCTACCAAAGACCCCCCTGCTACACCCATGACCCCAGCTCCATCCACCCCTATGTCTACCCAGACCTTCAACCACAATGAAAGTGGGATGGCCAACGTGCTGAAAGCCATGGCGCTGCACTCCCAGCAGAGCCAGGCCCTGGCCACGCCCAATCTGACCACACCCACCCCAATGAGGTTCTTCAGCTCTGCAGCCACGCCCAGCACACCATTTGCCTTTGGTAGCAGTGCCACGGTTACAAAACCATTGAATACAGCGCAAACGATGGATACCAATCAGAGACTGGTGCTCGGTCCTCAGTACTGGATTGGTCCCAATAACGAGATGGTTCCCCTACAACCTCACCCAGTTGTCCCTTCAACTCCTGTACCGGGTCGGTTGCTTGAGGAAGTCGATAAGTCTGGCAAGAAAATCATCAAACTTGTCCTTGGAAATCAAGGAAGTATCATTCCAGTGCAAAACCAAATACCATTGAGCAACCATGGGCAGAATATCCCCCCTCTTAGTACTGTGGTATCTTCCTCAACGAGTGCTGCATCTATACCTTCAGTTGAGACTACTTCAGTTGCTAAGGGAGAAACTCCAACTAAAAGTAACTCGACCGTACGTCTTCAAAGTGATGCCTCATTGAAGGAAGGCATCGGAAAACTGGAGGTTGACAACAAGTCAAGTCAAGAAAATTCTACTGCATTGAGTTTGAAGCCTGGAAACACACCCTGGAAAAGAACAGGCAGCTCTCTTTCCCCTGAGACTGTGAATCAGCAAGAATTTAATGATGTCAAGACTCCAAGAGGAAAGTTGGACTTTGAAGAAGTGGTGAACGGTTTGCCTGGCCAAGGGAACACAGACAACGGCAAACTGGATCCTTCTGAGGTTGTCAATCCAAGGAAGGAAGCATCGCAAAAAGATTCTGATCATCAAATGGAGGCCTATCGCACAGAGTACGACAATACCCCCTTGCTCTTTGATTCAGATGACGAAGGTGTTGAAGACAGGTCACCCTGCCCAAAGGTCACCAACAGAGGGCCCCCAAACACCAACTGTATGTCATCAAAGAGAGAAGTAAAGGAGGATAATTTGAAAGAGAATAATGAGGATGTCAGTGGAATTCAACAGCTTAGACATGTTAGACAAGCCACTCCAGTCAAGAACCTGAAATCCTCAGACACCAACTTGAAAACGCCAAATTCCAAGAATTTGGCCAATCAGAATCATGCTTCAGCAAAGAAGGCAAAAGCTACAAATCTGGGCTCTGAGGAGGGGGGTCATCAGGGGAGGCAGACCAGATCGCGGGACAAGATGTTGCTGAGACGGTCGTCCAGGAGTAGAAGGAGAAGTGAAGATGTCAAGGATGATGTAGGCCAGGGTGATTTCCTAGACGACATAGCTCATAATGGGAATAACCAGGTGAGGAAGGGAATTACTCTTTGGTTTATTCATAAAAGGTTCTGAAAAAAAAGGACATGAAAAGACAATAATTTAAAATTATGACCGACCCGTATAATAATAATAATAATAATTTGGGGGGGCTAATCATCCTTACTCGCAGCTGAGAAGCTGAACTGTGAAGGATGCAGTTAGAACAAGGTCGAGCTGAAGGCATGTAAAAGGCGCCTTAGGCTGCCACCATACAACCCATGTCTGACCACGGAGCACAGCCAGATATCAAAGGTGTTGATTTTTACAGAGGGAGGCAAACCGGAGAGTCCGGGGGAAAACCCTCGTGGCACAGGAGAGAATCAATGAACAACTCTGCTCACATATGGTCCGAGCCAGGAATCAAACCCGGGCCACAGTAATGAGAGGCAAGCGCTTGACACATTAGCCACCCATGCCACCATGCCAACGTATAAACAACATTATAGACTTATTATTATTCACCACAAATTATTTGAAGGTTTAACAAGTCGACTTGTATTCTAAATTGTTACTCGATAAAAAAAAATAGACAAAACATGTCATAAGCCAGACAAATGTTACTTAAAAGTTCTGGACACAGAATTCGCAAACAAAACAGTTTGTGAAGCACAACATTTTAATGTTATCTTTTGATTTAATGTTTGATCTGTGGACGTACATCATTTGAAGCAATTTTAAAACTTCATAAATTAGAATATGAAAAAATACTAGCCTCCTAGCAGTGTGTTCACAAGAGGGCTCACTGCTGTCACACCATTGTCCCATCACACACAAGCAGTGACCTTCCGTAGGTCATACAATAATTAGCCCAGTTCCCGCCGATGTTTGCTTGATTGCTCATGTGTGACTCTGGAAGTTTTCCCGTCATAAAAAGGTGTTTTTTTGTCTGTTTTTTTTTCTCATCAAACCACACTACACGATGTGTTCGTCGGTGTGCCGTAGTGTGTGACGTGTTATTGTGTATTTAGTCTTTGCTAATTTAATGACGACAATTATTACGCACAAAAAGCCTGTGCGGCATATTCAGTATGGTTTTCTCTGTTGGTCTGTGTGTCGGTTCTTTGAGCATTTCTGTCTTGCCGGGGGGGGGGGGGGGGGGGGGGGTTGCTGTTTAGGGTGATATCAGGTAAAGGAGAAATCCATTGTGTCATTGGGCATGTCTATTGTGTCAATTTGTCATAGCACAATAGTCCAGATTGATGGCTCTTGGATGATTATTCTACAATTATCCAGCATAAGTTGTTCTCAACTTTGCAGCTCAGAATGTGAAATACCATCTGAAGTGCTAGAATTGGTTCTGTATATCATCTCATTTAGTCTAGCAACTTTAAGAGTTGGTTTCCTGAGTGTAAAAGCTTCGCATGACTTTTTGCTCAGCACGTAGCTCTTGTGTGCGGCAGGCTGAAAGCCTAGTAATGAGTAGATAGTGAGGGCCCTTACACATGTACAGTTAGCTGGATTACATTTGCTTAAACATTCAAAGAATCACTGCATAACAGGCAAGTGCCCTGATATCTTGTAGTTCCACTATTTGAGGGAGTATTCTTGTTCTGGGCTTATGAATATTGCAGTTTTCATTGTGCCAATGTTTTCTGGTTTCAGGATACTAAAGTTTGAGTATGAGTGATTGCTATGGGATTGACCAATCAGCTTGTTGATCAACATCTGTTAACAAAAGCTTAAATTTTGTGCTATGAATCCCCAACCAATAAGCGCTTCAAGAATTGTCATAAATTGTTGTCATAAAAATACATGAGCCATGATTCTGCTGCTTGATACACCATATTTGTTTGTCGTTTTTGTTCACAATACTGATCCGTGAGAATTATGAGATAATTTCACAAAGGGGTAGTTGTTTGTTTTGCCCCCATTGTTTAGAATGCAGTTGTATTTCAGTGGGTTGGTTTCCGTGTACGGTTGAGCAAGCAGTCTGGCGCCGGTATGGTTGGGTAGTTTAATGATTGTTTTGTGGGCAAGCTGCCGTGCGTGTAGTGTTTGTCATTAGACCGTGTTGCCAATTCACAGGGTTCTTCTCAACTGCTGTGGCTAGAGGATTATATGAACCTGTCGTAATAGTTGTTTGTTTGTTTGTTTGTTTGTTTCAGAAGTCTGAGTCACGTTTCATGCAATGTTCATGCATTGGTTCCCACACTCTTGCAACTCAATGCATTTGGGACAGTACATTGTCAGTGGGCATTGCAGAAATCAGAGTACTGGTACCGGTAGCTGTAGGGTATAATGTACGGGTATACATTTACTTACACAAATTCTCAGCTTAAAAACTGGTTCATACTTGACACAAAAACAAACATGAAGGTAAATTTCAGACGTAGTTCCACTGGAAATTCATAAAAGTGGAACACATTTCAACTCTGGCGAGTTAAACAACTTTGTTTAAAGATGGTAATGACACTAAACTCCCTGTGAGTATTTCTTCTGGCATGCTGTCATTTTGAAAAAAACAATTGAAGGTCATTTTAAAGATGTGTCAACTTCAAGTGACACATTTTGTCATTGGTTTGTAATTGGCGTTGACACCACGCACACACATGCATGTTTACGTTACATACCTAGCGTGGACATTCCTTTTATTTATTATCATGGGTACTCGCCAACAATTGGCTAAGGTTAATATTGACAGCATCAATGTTGGGGAGTCCAGACTTTCCCCTGTCTCCGTTGTGAAGAGTCTGGGTGCCTGGTTCGATGCAAACTTGACAATGTCTACTCATATCACAAAAACGTGTGGTACGGCTTTTTATTATTTACATAATATTAGACGTATCAGAAAGTATCTGACCAGGGAATGTACTGAAACGTTAATTCACTCTTTTATTTCTAGTCGGTTGGATTATTGTAATAGCCTCCTCTATGGATTGCCTGACGTTCAAATATCACAGCTTCAACGTGTGCAAAATTCCTGCGCCAGACTAGTCTGTAACGCTTACAAATACTGTCATATCACCCCACTGTTTTTTGATTTACATTGGCTTCCGGTGAGATTCAGGATTGAGTTTAAAATTCTGTTAATAACTTATAAAATTCTTTATGGTCTAGCTCCCTTATATTTATGCCATCTAATCCAAAAACGATCTTCATCCAATTACAATCTCAGATCTTCCGATGACAAAACACTCCTCAGTTATTCAGCAAGTCGAACCAAGGTCACCCTTGGTGATCGTGCATTTGAGTGTGCTGCACCTAAGTTATGGAATGCACTGCCATTAAATATCCGAGAAGCAAGTAGCCTGAATGTTTTTAAACAATTACTTAAAACTCATCTTTTTATGAGAGCTTTTTATTGATTTTTTGTACCCTGTATCAGTGTTCATTGTATTGTTGAATTTGCGTATACGTCTGTTTATTTTTAATTTTTGTATGACTGTAATGCGCATTTGAACATATTTTAAATGGAATTTGCGCACTATAAATTAATAAATTATTATTATTTGTTTTCGTGTAGTTAAGAAAACCTGTGAAAAAAACTCATTTTACTCACACAGTGAAAACTCTTTCAACTATTTTTTTCCTATGATTCCCTTGAGTGTTTCTCTTCATTTTGCAACGGACAAACCTAACACAAAAATGCCTCTAAACCTGTTTTCCAGAGAGGGGGAAACCTTGTGTGGACGTGGGTCCACACAAGGTATCTGAAAACTGGTTTATGTGGACCTCTATTGTTCGGAAGTCCACACAGTAAATGTAATGCTTGTACAACTATTATTCATTGAGAATCATATCCCTCATGCTGATTTTGGGGTTGTCACGAGAGGGCACAATTTAAAATATGGCATGGCAACTTTTGAACTTTTGTGTTTTCTAAAAAAATACAGCACTCACAGAGTTAAACCGTTATTGGGTTAGTTGTTAAGCACCCGCCATTAAATTTTGAGCACTTTCGTCGCTTCAAAGGAAAAATTTTTTACACATGACAAATGGTTCATTTTACCTTTAAGTTTGAACTGTTCTGCAAAGTTCTATTGACTACATGTACTTTGACTGGACACACATTAATTTTGGAAAATAATGTTTGTGGGTAAAGTTTAACGGAAGAAGTACAGTCTGGCTTTCAGCAGCAACAGGCTACCAACAAAATAGGACGTGGGTCCACACAAGGTATCTGAAAACTGGTTTATGTGGACCTCTATTGTTCGGAAGTCCACACAGTAAATGTAATGCTTGTACAACTATTATTCATTGAGAATCATATCCCTCATGCTGATTTTGGGGTTGTCACGAGAGGGCACAATTTAAAATATGGCATGGCAACTTTTGAACTTTTGTGTTTTCTAAAAAAATACAGCACTCACAGAGTTAAACCGTTATTGGGTTAGTTGTTAAGCACCCGCCATTAAATTTTGAGCACTTTCGTCGCTTCAAAGGAAAAATTTTTTACACATGACAAATGGTTCATTTTACCTTTAAGTTTGAACTGTTCTGCAAAGTTCTATTGACTACATGTACTTTGACTGGACACACATTAATTTTGGAAAATAATGTTTGTGGGTAAAGTTTAACGGAAGAAGTACAGTCTGGCTTTCAGCAGCAACAGGCTACCAACAAAATAGACTCTCTTGATGCTCAGCACCTCAATGAAATGACCCCAAGAGTTTGCACTTTGTATTTAGTGAATTGTTAATTACTGCAAGACATGCCCCAAAATGGTAACAACTTCTACCTTTCAGAACAACTTGAAGTATTAATGAAAACAGGCCGACCATGTTTAGTTTCTCCCTGTCTAAGACCTTTGAGGTGGCCAGATCAACAAGCTGTAGCAAAAGCTACATTTACTCTTTTTCATTTGTCGGGGTGCCAGTAAAAAAGTACCAGTTTGATATTTCATACTTGAGAGCAATTACTGAAAGTGCCCACACCGTACGTGTTTTTCGGTAACTCACTGATGGACAAACACAAAAGGCGATTTTCAAAGGCTGTTTCCTGTTTTCAGGCCGGCCACACACAGACAGACCTTGGATAAGTGAATTATGAAATTAGTTTGGAGCCCGAGCGCTTTTGTTGTGAGATGCAGTTGAGCGGAACTTTGAGACAGTGCTAGGAACCCATACTTGCTGATATCTAGGGAATACGTTTTGTCTTTTTGGATGATGATGGGTAAATATTATTAGTGGAAGACATTACGTACATAAGTCCCCATAGCTTTTACTGCCTACTGATGTGTTTGTGCTTTTTGTTATAATTTAAAAAAAATTATGATAAAAATTCTTACAATACGAATATAAAACAAAGATATATACATGTATACCGGTACACAAAATTACAAATGCTAAAAGAACATAAAACAAATTAAAAATTACGCACACAGAAAAAGAGGGTTAAAACAGAATACATAAATAAAAACAAGGACATAGGACAATATAAACATGAATATAAACAAACTGGGTTTTCAATATTTTCCTTGTCATTTTCTGTTTTCTTTGGCATTCTGGGGATTTCTTATTACCTGGACGTTTCAAATTTTGTTAGTTTAGTAAATAGTAAAAAGCACTCAATTTTGACAGTTAGGATGACTGTGTAGCTTCAACAGGAAAGCAAGGTATTCAATATGTGTGGCTGCAGCATAATATTCACAAATGCTTGCCCTGTTTACACATTTGAATGCCAAGCAAACTTTACATAGATTTACAATGTAACTGCCATTTGTTTGTATTTTTAAATTGGAACCATATTTTATTACATGGCACAGCTGTGCATTTGCACACTGTTAAAATGAAATTGATAAAATGAAATTGAACAATCAATTTTACACAAATGAATTATTGTACAATTGTTGTGCCATTATTCTTTTCTTCTGCGTGTATTGGGCAATTTGGAATGTTACTTTTTTCAGGTTTGAGTATTGCTTGAGGGGGTTTTGGTGATAGTAACCCAAATCAGACACTATGAGACAAAATGGTTCGTCAATCGTCAATCAAGTAATTGCTGCTGGCTGTTTCAATGATTCGTGCTGATTTGCTAGAATTTTGCAGGCAGTGTTTTCACTGTCATGTAGCAGCATAGCTAAGGGCACCCCTTTGTGCCACCAACTTCCCTTGTGCCAACCCCTTGTGCCATCTCCTCCTCCCCCCTTGTGCCTTCTCCCCCCCCCCCACCTTTCAGAACTATTGTTGTTTAAAACCCTTTGAGTGCCCTCCAGAAAAATGTCCCCTCCCCCAAATGTGTATGGTGCATCCTACCATAATTGGCAAAGTTGTGATGCCTGGATGATGGTGGTTTTCAATTCAATTCAAAACTGTTGTATGATCTGTGATGGATTCTGAAATCTGTGCTTTTTCCATGCAAGATTAAGAAACTTGCTGCATTCCTTTCAACTTCTGAATACACGTGATATGTAAAACAAAGAGGTCTTGCTCTTTGGAAAACTGCCATCAAGTGATTTATACCCAAGAAATCCAACAGAACAGAACTGACCTTAACCATATTGGCAGGCCTTAATCTTGCTCATCAAGTATTGCCTGGGTTTTTACAATTGGGATTTACAAAAAAAAGGTCTCATGGTATCAAATATTGGGGGAGGGGATGGATAATTTGACTGGGCATTTCAAGGTTCAGTGACCACCAATGGGGAAGTTGTGTTTGCAGATCTCCTGGCTCTGACAGACTGATGAGCTTTAGGACGATCAAATGCATGCAAGAGGTGGGTCATCAATTATAGTCCTAACAGATTTTATATTTGTTGATGGTCGGCAAAGCCCTTGAGATATGTAGAGATTGTTGCGGGTAGGTTTGGAAGAGGGGATGGCCTTGATATGTCGAACCTTCAATAAGGGCTGATCAGGGTACCAGCAGGAATAGCCCCGGTAATCACTAGCCTGTGCAATTATGAGGCTTAAGCAAGTTGCCCAACATACTTGCAAATTAGCATTAAGAGCACAAAAAGGGGTACTTGGATATTTGTGAGTAAATTTCAGTGACAATTGCATTAATAATGCCCTGTGGACATGTGAATGTTTAACATATATAACTGGTAATGATGCTACATGTGTTAGTGGTGTGTTTTTGACAGAAATGTCATTTGAAAGCTTACTTCATGTACATCATGACATGACATAAAGTCAGTGTTTCAATCAAGTTGGTAATAAAAGTTCAGATGAAACATATGCTTTAAAAGCTTTATCCTGGGGTAGACATAGAAGAAAGCATGAAGTAAATGTCCACGTCTCTTGACAAGTTTTGAGTCTTTTCCTAAATAGATAAACATTTTCTGCGGATAGAACATTGGTTATTTTCTGCAGGGAAATTACCAAACACATTGAAAAAAATGAGCATCAAAGTTTCATGATTTTTGTTTGTTTTTTCCTTCTTTCTTGGTTTTTTAATTTCAGAAGCAGAACTGTGACGAGGCACTTTGCAGATTTGGCCTCTTCTGTGCAACTTGCAACTGTTGTTTTACAGAAAATCTTGATGGTAGGTAGCACCCTTGGATAGATTTGGGTTATGAAATGTGGGGAATTGAACCATGTAAGTCAGGTAACAAGACCATGTCTTTCAGCTGTGCAGACAGTGCCTGCACAAAGAGGCTAGGGACTTATCCGGTGGCACCAGGCTCACACGAGTCACGCTCGGGTAGTATGCGTGCACTCTGGGCTCCTTCCATCAATAGGAATACCAAAATGTGTGCACCTCGTCTTAAAGAATGCATGAAGTAGGTGCATGAGCGTGGCACCAGACTCATGCGAGTCGCGTTCAGGTAGTACGCACGCACTCCGGGCTCCTTCGACCAATAGGGTTACCAAAATGCACGCATGCCTCGTCTTAAAGAAAGAGTGCAGCATGTGCATGAGCGTGGCACCACCGCAGTAACAGCTTCTAATTCTGGTCACCGCATTGCAATGCATCGAACTATCATCTCTATCTAGTTGAAATCAAATTAGGTCCACAGTAAGAACCAATCAAATTAGGTTTTGCCCTTCACCGACGTATAAACACTGTATACTCAGGTGGGACTCGAACCCACGACCTCCTGCTTTCTAGTGCAGATGTCTTACCACTAGACCACCGAGCTAATGGGATCGGTTGGCCGGTTCGAATCTAATGTACATAACAGCGGGTACCGCATTGACTATTCATCAGATGGAATTTGTGCGTCGGGGTGATGTCAATCAAATTAGGATATCTGTTGATTTTTGATTCTCTACCTGGGTATAGCCTCTCAACCATGGTCAGGCCGACAACCATGGTTGGTTCCCACAATCTCTGGGTTGGATCTTTGCACCTGCAACAAGGAGATTGAAAGGTTTTTATGGGTTTGTGTGCATTCACGTGAAAATGAGACGTGAAAGGTTCACACCTTTAGTGCGCCCAAGCATACTCACACTGGAGGTCATGTTAATGGTGTTCATACAGTGCCACCTATTCCTGCTTGAAGTCAATAAAGATATAGTCTCAGAAAGACTGCTCTTCCTTAACTAAGGTCAAATAGGCCCAAATTGCCTACGCCAGCCAAATCACGATTTGCATGCCCTGAAGTTTTCTGGTATTAGAGCATTTTGTGGGCCATAAGCTTGAGGTTTGTTTAGAAAAAAGGGGTGAAAGCAGTGAACAGGACTGCGAGCTTGTATTGTTGTGAAATTTGGATGAAATTGGGCCGTAAAATAACTCTTTTTGGCAATGGAGCAGACATCCTTTTTCAAAATGCAATGGGCTTCAGGACTACTTTAAGGGGTGATCATCTTTGGATGGAAATTTCTCTCAAAAGTCATTGGATCACCCCCCATAATATTGCACAGGAAGTGAAAGGTGATGAAATAAGCTTTAATTTGGATGTGTGTCTCAAACATCTGGGTGAGTTGTGAGTATTTTCCTGAATTTGGGAAGTGGGCGTATTTTTCACTGGGGTCTATGGCAGTTTGTTTATTAGTCTGCAATCTTAAGGGCACTATTGGCCTGTAATTTCCTTGAGTTTTCATTAGCTGATGACCTGAGATCAACAACGTGCTCATGATACATGTACACAGAATCTTCAGCTATTGATTATGGCATATGAGCTGTCCATAATGCTTTGCTACATGTGTATTTCCTTCACAAGATTTTGTGAATGAGATTAATGGTCACCAGCCCTATTGAATATGGCAATGAGTACGAGCGAAATGATGATCCTTTGGAAATGTTGAGGTTGCTTTTGATCTGAGCAACTGGGATATAACATTTTGATGGTCCTGATTTGCATCTGTGTATGTGGACCAGGAAAGGCAAGATTCTCTAGACTTTGAACAGGCCTCGCAACGAAACCTTTAAAACCTATATTTCAACTTGGGAGCCTATTGTTTATTTGAAGTAACTTATGTAACTTATAAAAACAATAACATTAAGAACAATTTTTAAAGAAAGTGTTAAAAGTAAATTTGACCCACAGTTAAGTTTATTATGCCAAAACAACCACATTGTCAATATACCTTGATGATATATATTTGTACAAGTGTTTCAGATTTGAGCAGTTTGCGTGACATCTAGACAATTAGACTTGCATGTTGGAAACTCAGCATGATCATATATAGAAGTCAGCTGACAACACAATTTGCCATATTTCTGCTACCGCATGCTGAAAATTGCAAGCTTATTTTGGCCTTAAAAACACCTGCGTTATGATGTTTTACTATACCTTATAAATATTCATCAGGCAATCGCAGCATTTCATTGGTCCATTCCAGCAACCCAACCATGTGAAAGTTTTTACTATTTTCCCACATCTTCGTACGCGCGTGTGATGCGCAAAAACCAGGGAGGTACTATCACACACCTGTGTTGCAGCCTTAGATTTGTTGCAGTACTGTGTTATCTCTTTACCAACGACATATGCGCTTTACGTGCGTACCATGGAGAACACCAGTGAGGACAGCTGTGCCAGTCTATTAAAATGGTATACATCAAAATGGCGACTGTTGGTGCTTGCTTTGCGATTTGACCAAGGAGGAGTTGGGTGACATTTTACACGATAACAATAAATCCAGTGTCTTGTGTGAATGTTAAAGTTTTTAAATAACACAAAATTAACTTTCTATTCTGTTTGTCTCCTTAAATTAAAATAATGTTTCGCTTTATCCAAATACTGCACGATCAAAAACATGGTGGAATGGACCAATGAAATACCGCAGCTGCCTGATGAATATTTATGAGGTATAGTAAACCAAATACAACACGCTTTTGCGGGGAAATATTGAAAACAAATGACCCCTCGGTGTTGGATGATTGGGACTATCTCCCTCGGCAAGTCCCAATCATCCAACACCTCGAGGTGATCAGTTTCACTATTTCCCCACAAACCATGTTGTACTTGTTTGAAAACCTATTCAAAAACCTATATTGATGAAGAGGTGGCACTGTGAGACCTGATATAGATCTCTCTCATAGGACGCCATCTTCGTAGGAAAATTACAATTGCGTATTCAATGCCATCAGGTGTGTGTGCAAAACGTTCTAAACTCGTGCGCGTGTTGATCAAAGTTTCTTCGAAATACAGCGCAGCCGATGCGCGTCATGAAAATTTGATGCCCAAAATGCCGATGCATGTGGCAATCTGTAGTAAGTGCATCATTTGAGAGAGACCTATAGTCATTGCTGTATGTAAAGAGTTCAACCAAGCAGTAGCCAGTCATCAATACATTCAAATGTAGGCTAAAGCACAGATCAAGCAGTGCAATGACACAAGGAATACAGTCTTCACTGCTTTCTGCAATTCTCCTCCGTGGGTTTTGCCAGAGAGCCCAAGACTAAACTAAGTTTCCACATTTCACAGGGAGTTTTTAAAACCTCAGCTGGTCATTGTCTTCAGCTTCAGGAGGTTTTTTTAAACCAGAGACAAAGCTTGATAAATAGACCTGATAATTAAATCTCACCAACACTGCCAACCAACCTGGAACCAGCACAATCTCCCACCACCACTTTGGGAATTCCAAAATATTGTGATATCCATGGCTCATGAATAGTCATTGAGGTCGTGCACTATCGTTCTTTTTGTGGTTTTGAACCACCATTTAATATACTTTTTGGAGAGGATCAAGTGGAAATGATACACCACATTTCTGAGAGATGCATAAATTAATAACCCCAGCAGTGCAAATAGCGTGCCTGCAATGATTTATCGGTCAGGCAATATGGTCGTTAAAAACACAGGCAAGTGCATGCACACAAATTAGCACAAAATTATGCAGATTTCCATTTTTTTATGTTATTGACCTTCAGAAGGCACATCTGCAACCAATATTTATCACTCTGTTTGAGTGAATATGCAGATGATAATATTAGACACTACACAGTGTTCTTATGCAGGAGTTCTTGTGTGTAAGTTTAAAGCATGAGCACATTTTGTTGTAGATAAATCAAGTGGGTTTTTCAATTGTAAAGTTGTAATGGTGATGATGTGACCATTTTTGTTTATTTGAAAATCATAACAAGTTCAGCATTTTTGTTTGAATGCAACACATCTTCATCCTGGAAAATAAGACACAAATTAAAGTTTTTTAGATACATTTAACAGGATATATTTTGAAATACAGTAAACTTCCTGAATTAAGATTTTTGTGTCGCCTAAACAAAGTTTTGGGAGACACTAACCAGTCCTAAGTTCTGTATGACCGAAGACCCAAAGTTTTGGTTCAGTTTTTGAAGAAAAATGTATAACTTCTACATGCTTTCATGGATTTTGATGAAACTTACATGCCGTGACCCTTGGGTGGGAAGACACAATTCTTTGTCGGATTACTGAATTCAAAGGTCACGTAGGGGTCATTAGAGGTCATTGTTCAAATATGCTTCAAGCGTTTCTTTGTCTACAGAATTTGATGGATTTCAATTAAACTTAGATAGAGTGATCCTTGGGTGGGGGTTCATCACAAGTCTTCCAAAAATGGAGATCAAATGTCATCTAGGGGTCATTTGAGGACGTTTAAAAATGCACAATACTTGACCTTTTTTTTTTCAGAACAAAACATATAGGGATCGACTGCAGAAAAAAGTTTAGCAAACAAAATTATTTGCTTCAAAGCTCAGCAAAGCTTTCATGCATCAGAAACTGCCAATTTCCTTCTAATGCCCAATTAATTTGGCATTAGAAGGCAACAGAATCTGTATCGGTTCAAAACTATGCCTTCTGGAGACATCTCCATAGAATTCCATAGGCAAAGAGTTTAACTTTTTACACTGGCCTGTATGTTATTCCCTTCTTGAGTACTTTTTGAGACTTTAGCAGCTCTCTGGTCATTAAAATAGTGTTGCTACTTACCAATCCACCCCCGCCCTCCTCAAATGCCCAAATCAGTACAGCTGCACGTCAACTTAACCACAAGCAACAAGAGCGTTATGCTCATTTTATGGTTCAGTGATGTCTTCCACATTGTTCTATTTCTTAGCTGCTGGATACCAGCTCATCAAATCATCCTGTCTCTCTATTAGCCTGTTAGTTAGTTAGTTAGTTAGATGGTAACAAACGTTGACATTGTCTATTGCTCCTACCTATTTTGACCGATTTCAACCAAACTTTGTCAAATGTATCAGTAGCTCAGCCCCAACATGTCACATGACCAAACATGTCACATGGCTGCTGTCATAGCTCATGCATGAACACAATTCGGTTGGCCGCAGCTTCCGAGTATGCTTTAAGCCACCTGCAGGTTGACCATGCGACGACACAGAACATTTTGCTACTGACTTTTCAGGATCAAGCTGCTGCTGAGCTACGACCGTTGGAAACATATCCGTTGCCGATTTTTTTTTTCACTGACATCAGTTGGCACAAAACAAACAAAAAAAGTAGAAAACAACACAAAAAGTAGAAAAGTTTTAACTTCTGCACCTCAAAGGAAACTTTTCGCAACAGGTAGGAATCAATCGCAGTTGACCTGTGTGGAGTTATGATGTCCTGCACTCGTCCAGATCATCTCATTTTATTTAGCTTGCGGAACAGTTTTATAACAGACGTGGACAGATGTGGAAGAAGATCATTTGTGTTATGGGAGGAGAAAACCCACTGTGCCATTGGTTCGTCGCGGCACAAGCAACTTGCAGGCTGACCTGAGGCCTGCTGTATAGTGTTTACATTCCTCAGTGTGGATGTAAACATAAGTGTTTAAAGTTTGTAACTATTTCCAGTGACTTCCAGATGTGAAATATTGGGTTAAAAATTGCTTCTACTTATATAGGATCTCTTTAATTTTTTGTTTGTAACGTTATTTTGACAAATCAAAATTATAAATTTGTTCCCAAAACAATGCCATTATTGACATTGTATTCAAAACTATTCTAGATACAGAAGTGTCACCTCCGAAACAAACCTATCTTGCTTCTCCACTTTCTTAGGGTGTCCTTTTTTTATTTCTATGATTCTCCTTTTTATTGCCTCTGAAGTAGGGTTGGTCGGTAAACAAAAAATATACATCTGAAGACAACAATTTGCAGTTGCACCCATTTAGATGGCTAAATCAAATGATGCAAAGTGTGTATTGTCTCTCTTTTATTGTAAAGAGTTTATCATGAGTTGATATCACTCAGCAAAATATTAAGTCAGTTGTTGGCAAGATGTGTTGACTAGCTCACTAACATTGTGGTTTGGGGTCCTGAGCTCAAAATGGGGTTGGTTCGAAATGAGAACCAAAGAATTACAAATGAGTGCCCTTATGGTAAAATCCTTGATGTACGTGTATACATCAAAGATGCATGTTTGTATTTTGGCCCCAAATGGAGCTTTTGGTGACAGTTGACTGTACTTTTGCCCACGTTTGGCCGATAATACTCGCCAAAAATCTCTTTAGATCCCTTGCGTCCCTGCTTGCTTGCATAATAATGAAGGCACTTTTGCCCCGCTCCTCTGCATATTGTGCTATGCCCTACCCCCCTCATAAACATTTATATATTCACACTCATTAATTTTCATGGACTTTGGGCAGAGGAGCGATGGATCACATACATGATCTCACTGACAGTGTGTGATTCCCACCCGCACATAAGCGCTGAAATATGCCAGAGAAACAACAGCAGATATCCCAACTGCCTCCCGCCGTAACGCTCACACCATCTTTTGGGGGATCCACAGGAAAGAGGAAAAATTGATATCCCATGCATCTAGCTTAGCCACCATCTGTTGGCTGTGCTTGCCATAGTCATTCCACTTTTTTTATGAGGGTTTTGGGGAAGGTTGAAGCCGACTAAAATACCACCGCTCGGATGGTTTGTCACAGGCCGGCAGACGCCAACGTGTCTGGCTCTGGACGCTAGCATGCTAATTCTAGCCGGACCTTTGGTTGTAGACCATACACCAACGTGTCTGTTCTGGATGCTAGCATGCTAATTCTAGCCTGACCTTTGGTTGTATACAATACGGCATTCTGCATCCAGTTGATCCATTATGCAACGAACTGCCCATCACCACTTGTGCACAGGCACACACAAAATTGTTTCATTCTCTTATAGAGCAATACACAAAACATATTGTTGCAAAAATTTTACAAATTTAAATGTACTGCATAAGGGCTGAGCCGAATATATTGAATATTTAATAAGTTACCGAATATCCAAATTGCATTTTATTACATGGAATATTCAGAAAATGTGAGCGGTTCTCGAGAAGATGATGAAAAATATCTGATGTAACTTTAGTGGTATGCATTTAAGTTGAGGGGTTTTATTCCTAGTTAAATGCCAAATTTTAACAGTCAAATTTACAGGTATGATTTTAAAACTTCAGTTTTTATTTAAATCATTATAACTGTCAAATAATTATCCATTAGTCAGCTACGTCAAATAAATATATCAATACACACATTATACTCTTCTTTTTTCACCTTAATGTTAATGTTCAAATATTCATATATTCGATCAATTCCAAGTGAAAATAATGAAATATTAAATTGTACAGAACTACTACATGAAGGCCTAACCACATAAAGAAAGCAGTATGCAGGCATCATTTTCTTATTGTAACTTCCTTCCCCACACCTAAACACCTCCACCCCACCCACTCACCCCTGCTCTTACTTTGGATAAATTGAGCTATTATATTTTCTTTTTGTGTGTGTGTGGTTTCTGTTTTTCATATTTTTTTGTTTTCAAATCCAATTTGTACCTGTCTTGCATTGGGCATTGAAGGTAAACCATTGTTGTTCCAACTGAAACATGAAGAAAAGAGATTGGAAATAAGATGCACAAGATCCTGAATCTCAGACAATACAAATGTAAGGGGAAAAACCTGAAATGAAATCCCAGAATAACTGTGCATCAAAACAGCGCATTTAAAGGGTTTGTACTTTTTCCTCCCTTTTTCAGTACTATTAAATACATTTGAGTTCCAAAAATACCTCGAAATCCTCATATTTTTTGTTTCTCACCATGAAAAACTGGGGGGGGGGGGGGGGGTAATCCAATAGCTCATCCCCCTGGTCAAAATGTTGGGGGGATATATACCCTCCATCCCCCCAGGATTTACGCCCTTGCGTGGCATGCTTGCACAAGTTTGCAAGCACGTATGGCAAGAAGTACGTGTGACGAATTCTCGCACGAATGTGCACACACCCGAAGCGTACCTGTATGAACCTGTAGCATCTGTGTGAGAGAGAGACACACAAAACTGAGTGTGCAGGATGCTCAGGGGGCCTTCAACAGTTGCGCTTTGCATTTCTTACCATTAGGGGCATAACTAAGCACAAATAGTTATGGTTAAACACCATGCACTTTCAATTCTTTTCTTCTACAAAGTTGCTCTTGCATTAGTTAAAATGTGCTGTCCATTGTTATCTTAAAATATGACAACCCTTCTCCAGCCAAATGAACCATGCAAATTGTTTCATAGACTCAAGCATAATTTCTAGGGTTATTAAAAGTCCCAAAACGGGGCTTCAAAACATGTTTGTGTTGTTCTACAGTACCAATTCTCCTAAATTGTAACTGATGCCTAATATGAAAGATTGGTCAGCATAGAACTCTATTCTAAGTCTAGACTCAAGTATTTCATTCAGTTTTGTTTCGAAGGTCAATGCATTCCGAAAAGAAATTTTGAAAATACAAGTCCTTTTCCTTGCATTTTCCATTTTTTTTTATATCACCAGAAGTAAGCCGTGTCTCTGACGGCAAAACCATCAAAGGCTTTTCCTACCTTGGCAGCCAGGCCAAGCTGACCAACTCAAGAACAAGAAAACTGAGTCATGCTGTGGGGAAGTTCTGTCAGTGCCCGGAGAGAGTCAATACTGCAGAGGGGAGGGAAAAACACCCACAGGTTGATGGCAGGTTCTACCGCATCTCAGCCGTCTCTGGCCTGAAAAACATCTCAACCGAGATAGAAAACTCACTGCGTTCACAACGAGGTAAAAAGATCTGGACTGAGTCCTGATAAGGCATAATAATTCCTGAGAGTACAAATTTGCTCAGCTATGTTTTGGCTGAGTAAATTGCTAAGCCAAAAAGACACCAGCCAAAACTTGATGTGAAGTATATTCTTCATGACTTGTATCAAACTGATTTTGCTGATTCATATTTTCTGCTTTGCTGATTCAATAATTGGCCCACCTTGGGAAACAAAAATATCATTGCAGAGGAGTCCATAGTCTTATTATTAACTGTTTATTGTATGATTTGCATAAAAAGGTTGACAATTCTTAACATCTGTCAAGATACAAAACAGTAAACGTGAAGGTTGAAACACTACGTGAACCAATCAAAGGTGCTCTGAAACTTGAATGGTAGTTTGTCAGGAAATTATAAAGAACATTTAATACGTAGTCCCTTGCATGCACTTTGTTGGCTCAGTCAAGAAATATCAATAATAGATCCGAATCATCAATACATAACAATTGCAGACCTGGACCAGTCATTTGATCCCTCCCCCCCCCCCCTTCTTTCTGTCCCACAAGTAGTTGCAAACCTTCAGAGACATTTTGATTGCGCCAACACCTCGGCTTGACGCCGTCTGATGTCAGCGCACTCCATTATAAAAAAACCTTTAGCTTCTTGAAAATTGCAGTGACCGGTAATCATACTGTGTCAGAGGTGGGAACCACCTGGTTCCCATTTAGAAGTGCGGGCTGCTCCTGAATCATCTCCATCACACTCCCCTTCCAGCCTCCGATTGCTATCATCCTTCCCTCTGCTACCCCCTCATCCTTCGCCCTGTTTCCCACATGACGCATCGTCCTGTCCCTAATATCAGCGGGATGATGCTCCCTGCTCTCGACACCTCGGCTGCGTGGCTGCCACTTTTGTTGGCACGCTTCGTCGCGCCGGATCCCATTTGGCATTCGAGCGTCGTGCCACCGGCCGCATTTTGCACAGCCCCTTGTGCTGCACTAACACCTCCCCAGTGAGAGCCATGTCGACACCTGAACCAACTGGGGGATAAAGCTACGATGCCAAGGCCAGGATTTCCAAAAACATGCCTTTCTTGAGAACAGCGTTCATATTTGACCTTGACTATAAGAATCTTTCCGCATGTTTTGATTTTAGTGCAAAAGTTTGTATGGAACAGAAATTATCAGTAGTAAAATCGCACCCGGTGTGGACTGAACCTGTTGCATACCAAAAAAACAGGGAACCAGTCCAAATCTCATGTGATGTACATGTCTATGGTGCTTGTGACTGAGTAACAGTGGATCTTGCTTTGCAACACCATCAAATCTATTGTGTAAAGGAGCCACAGCATTAAGACTTGCTACATATAGTTTCACCCAATGATTGATGATCCAAGTCAACATTACGTTGTGAGGCCAGTGTTACCTTACCAATTTGATGGCCACATTTTTCGAAATGTAGTTTCTTTACTGCATGGGACTCTTGGCCTTAATGTGTGTGTGGTCACAAATTGGCTAGTGGCCACATTTAGTAGGTGGCCTCCATGTATATAGTTTTCATGATGGCCTTTAAATTTGATACTCATGTTTTGCAGATGTTTTTTACCCTGGTGGCAGGATGCATCCCTCTGTGGGGCCACACTATAGACTAGGCCTGGGCGAGTAGTGGATTTTCCTACTCGAGTACTCGTAGAGAAATTACTCGCGAGTAGTTGAGTACTTGCGAGTAGTTTACCAAATTCCCATAAATACAGAAAATATGGCATAAACATTTCTAAGAAGGAAGTTACTATGAATAAACAGCGTGAAAGACAAACCACATTCTTCAGCACTGAGATACCCTTACCTTGCAAAACTTTGGCTCATTTTACTTGAACATTTATTTGTTAACAGAGCTAGTGGAATCCCAAGGAAGCAGATGGAGGTACAGTAGTGACTCTTTTATTTCGCGAGAATTAAGACAAAAGACAAGTTCGGGTGCAGAAACCGCACAAAGTGGTTAGGGCAGCACTTTTAAAACAAAATTGCTACTCACTAGTACCTACTTCTACTCGTGTCAGGACAAGAAGCTCGAGTAGATAAAAAACCACGAGAACAGTGATTAGCAAACACTACTTGCGAGTACTCGGGGTACTCGCCCAGCACTACTATGGACACATTGAGGTGAAAAAATTCAGCATGTGATATCAGGGGGGAAAACATACAAATTTATGCAAAATGTGACCTCTTGGGCACAAGAAAATGTACTCTGCTTCCCCTGTCCCCATGCCACCCTTCCCCTTCCCCATCACTGAGTATCGGCACGTTCAGCTGTGGGTATTAAGGATTGAAGGCTCATTAACACTATGGCAGGCCACGGAGTTGTTGGTGTGTGGATAACGAGGATGGAAGTGTCTGGCAGCACTCCGACTCGGGGAAGAAAAATGACTGACTGGCCCATCACTCTCTCGTTTCTATCTGTCTGACTTGCTCTCCTGGAAACAGTGCTTTAACCGTTCACTGCACAATCTTTTTCCATTCATCTGCATTATTCATTGCATATGTACATTGTAGATGCATGTATGTACATAGAAATAGGCTAAGAATGTTGGCCTAGATTCCAGCCAACATAAAGCTCATTTCTGAACATGCCATGCACCCTGCTAGCTCGTCCTCAATAATGACATGCAAAAATCATTGCTTGTTTGTGTCCCTGATGCAAATAGATTGATGAGGGGAATGCACAGATGTGAAAAGGCACCAGCCAATCACAATGTGTCAGTGTGTACGTGTAAAATACCCTCAATTATTATGCAGAGAGTACATGGGCAAGTTTGATTCAGGACCACTGGTGGACTAGTTGTTGGTTCTTGATGTATGTTGCACCCTCGTGGTCATATCAAGATGCAAACGTCTCTTGTCCAACGATGGTTGGATATCATTAAAACAAATATCTTGATCCTGGCTCCCTGCTGTACATATTGATATGAAAGCTATTGGTAACCAGTGATGTGACCAACAATGAAAGGCGTGATCCTGAATTGTCTTGTAGACTGTTCCAAGTGTGGTTGACTAGCATTGTTCAAGTGAAGTTGGTCTAACTACGGATAACGACTAGGGGTGTGCATTTACAGGTAGTACGGTAACCGGGTACCTGATTAAAAAAAAAAAACCAGGTGTACCTGGGTACCTGTTAAAAAAAAACCCAAACCCAAGTTGCTGTTCAGATTGTTCATGAAGGTCCGCACAATAATACTGCAGCAAGATACAACTGCAACTTTCCCGAGTGTCATAATCATGAAATATACTTTTTGTTTTCCCACGTAGCCTGGTTTTCATTTTTAAAATCCCCCACAAATGACATTCAGAAGCTTTCTTTTTCATTGTCTGAGAAGTTACCAAGTAATTTGTAAAGTTGGTTATTACTGGTACCCGATCCCATAATGTGGAACTGGTTCCTGACATTAACAATCGGGTATCCTGGTACCCGGTTCCAGTGCACAGTTCTAATAAGGACAATTCTCACTCGTACTTGCTTCATTATTGCAACATGTGTCCATGTCTACCAAGTTTCTTGGTAATCAATTGAGCTTTCCTTGAATATTGTTAAATATTGATTAGGAATTATCAGATGGTTTTCTCTTCCAGAATCACACTTGTTTAGATTACACTTAATTTACAGAAAGCAAAAATAGTTGTGAACCAACCAAAACAGCATACATTGTATGGCATTTGAGTTGGTAACCCCTGTTTGATTCCTGCGTCTTACAAACTGCCCTATGTTGAACTTTTTTGGAGAGCTCTGCTTCAAATCTCACTTGATAATGACTTTTGCTTTGGTCTCTGTACATTTTCGTCATATTTTGGCCTCTGTTTTTCCTTTCTTTTTTTTGGCTCTGAGTTCTGTGCAAATGACTGTGAGTGGCATTGATCCTTGCATTTAAGTCACATGTCATATTGTGTTTTTCTGTATCTTGACACAAAGCTATACATGTATGTTGTTAAATCCCAACTGATTGATATGGCATTCTCAGTGTTGGAAGCGGAATTGTTAAAATGCTTACAAAATACCTTCCAAGTCATCTCACATGGTAAGCCACAGCAGACTTGCGCCTCTGCGCAGATGTCGTGGGGGAAAATCTAACAGGCAGTCTGTGGCATGCGTGTCAAGATGTCATACGGCGTCTAAGCCTCAATCCATCTTCTGCCAAACTTATTCAAATTGAAAAGTGCAGCCCATCAAGGGAAAATTGTCCCTTTGGCTCTCCCCTAGCAGGTATATTATCATTAATACCACTCGCGTTAGGCCTGTTTGTCTTCCTCTGGGGTACCCCTTGAGAGAGGCTAATATTCTCTGCCTGTCTTCTCTGAAAACTGCTCACTCCGTGCAGGCAAGCATGTCACGCCACCCTTGGTCATTCCCACAAATGGCTGCCCAAATGAGTCCATGATGACTTATTGTTTTTGTCACCAAAGTCGATTTGTGAGGGGCTTTGGAGGTGAAGGGGGAACTACTTGCCTCCATCTGTGCTGGCCCGTTTGGTTGAAAGACAGGGGGAGGGATGGGATTAGTGCTGACTTGGGGATTGAGCAATTGAGCCAAGGATAATTGGTCGTTGCTCACTGCAACGGACCATGTGTCATTTGGACCCCATTGGCTGGGCTTTATTGATATTAACTTTATTTCTTGGCGGAATGGGGCTTGTTGTAAGTGGGGGTGGCACAGAAATTATCAGGAGCTTTTTGTAAATGACACACTACTCGAGACATGGCCCAAGTGGAGGGAAGAAGGTGACAGTTCAAAATTGTGGAAACTTTGGTAGATTGTGAGGTCTAGGGTTGAAAAAGTCACGTCTACATTTAGTTTTGTATCATGTTCTTGTTTGCCACCAGTTGGGCAATGGTTGGTACAATTCTGTATTGAATTCAGGAACCAAAGCCCTGGGGTTGTTTGTTACAGCTGAATGTTTGATGTATAGGTGTTTATTATAGTGATGTTCCATTGTACATGAAAATGTAGCTGGAAACTACATGAAGTCACAACAATTCTGCTGACCGAAAATGTATTGCAAGGTATATGTATGCTTGCATACGTGTGGAGATTTTTGATGTTGTTTCACTGTAACACGGATTCTGCTGTCGAAGTAAGCATTATCCTTTCTGAACTTACTGCTCTTAAAAGTGGAAATTGTTCTGCCATCAGAAACTTGTGCCCTCAGCACTTTTTGCGTGTACTGAGCAGTTTTATTTCAACATTTGTCCTTTGTACACATGTAGTGTGATAATTGAATTCACCACTCTATTGACGTAAAAATGTTTTGTTTATGAGACAGTTTACTGAAAATGATGTGTAAAAGATACATATAACCTGCCTTTTTTATAAAGTCAGAGAGCTACAAATGGAAAAAAAACTGGCAACTTGTCATGTTCTTTGATCTTTTTGACATCTGTATGGGTTCCTTTTATGTGTTATAATCCAAAAATAAAACACATATTGTCCCCTTTTCAGACGTTAGCGTGGCAGTTTCTCACTGATACATTTTTTGGCAGTTAAAGAGATTTGATGAGCCTCCATCCCTGGGTGTGTGAAAAGACAAAACCCAAATCTGAAAATGGTTTTCCTGATGCATTAACCCTTACAGGCACTAGATGTGTTGCATAATGACAATTGATGATAATTATTCCTTGCTGGGATTTCCTCGTCCATTCTTCTTTTCCTATTTTTCTCATCTTTCAGTCTTTTCCCCGCACTTGTCTACTAGCGTCCATCAGGGAAGGGGATATGGGGATATGAGCCTCCATCAAGTAATCAGCCTAATGACCAGCAAACGAGCTCTTTCTTGTAGCCGCAGTCACTGCCACGAGGCAGTCTGCATCCATTTTGTCGACGGATGATGTGGTAGTTTCCTTTCTCCTCACGCAGGATGCAATCCATCTAACAGAACTACTTCCGTTCTGTGGTGCCAATAATCACTCCCAGCTTGGAGAGAGATAGAGAGAGAGAGAAAAAAAAAATGAAACGAAACCTTTTACTTCCAACGCTTGCAGTTTGTGATCCCTCATCTCTTAATTATTTCAGGTTTTTTTTTCTGGTTTAGGTTCACCGTGAGAAATGTATGTGGTAGTTGACTGTCTGGGTAGTTTGTAGGAGGGACGTTATTGTTGTGATGATTTCCTGCTACATATACGGCCCATTTATGATGTGCCTTGATGAGGTTTTTGCTGTTAGGCCTTTGTGTAGTGGAGCGATGTAGTGATGGGAGGGTGGCCCACAGCCCACCCCGGATATAACCTCCATTACTGTCACCAGACTCGTGCCTGTTTGATGATCTAATCACTCCTAATTCTAGTTTTTACTCAACTAGCACTTTGTATCACTGCATTTGCAGTCTATCTTTGAAGTCTGTCGTTTTTACTTATTCAATTTTCCTTTTTATTATGTCTAAATCCCTTGCCTTTTTGCTGCTTTTCTGAGTTTGAGCGTTTCAGAAAAGCTGTATTTCATGCATGGAAATTTGCCCATTGTAGGTAATTGTGTGGCCTGGCTGTTACAATGGATACATTCCCTCGGGGGTTGGTCATGGGTCATTACCTTAGACATGTAGTGTGTCGGTACCTGCACCATAGACCCCTGAAACGTGCCGCCTGGGAGAAATGGCGGAGTGTGTTGGGGGGGGGGTGAGATGAGGACCAGTGTATCACCTTCTGACGCCTGTATCCATTATGGAAAGTGCAGTCACTTTAACAGGAGACTGCGGTATATAGTGTGAGACCTTGTCCTGACGACACAAGGGGGCTGACTTCCTGAGTGGGTATCGGCCGGCCGGCCGCTTTCTTTAATCCTTCCATCAGCTTACAATAAGGGGGAAAAAAAACAAAACGAAATTGATAATGGTAATAGTGAAAGTGCATCTGCCTTCAGTCTGTGATGGGCCACTAGGGTCCCTCATGGCTTTTGTCATGTTCACTGCCGCCAGGAACTCAATGGTCCAGCGCGGGCAAATGGCTCCCAGTACAATGGGACCCCCGGTCATTATTACCATCAATTGTCAGGACAATGTCTGGGGATACTATGGGAGGACTTACGCCAAACTGTGGCCAGTCACGTTCTAGAGGGATGGAGAGGGAATAAAAGAGAGGAGAGCGACGGGTGAGTGGGACTTCTCCCAATGCTCCAAGCCTTCAAAAACAAAATGAAGTGAATACAAACTGGTTGCTCGTCTCCTGCTTCTACCGCATTGTTCTTAGATGACAGCTTTGATTCATTTGTCACTGCCGAAAACCGGCCAATAGATAATTAAATCTAAAAAGGTCCATTTTCTTCGACATGCCAACAGCTTTTTCATAGACCATATGCTGCCAGTAGAGTATCTTGTAATCTGCACACGTTTTTGTGATACAGCTCTTGTTGAAATTTACGTTTTTTTTGGTGCCAATTTAAAATTAAATTAGTGGATAATAATCCTGTGGATTTTCGTATAGTGATTTCATCGGAGATCCAACTGCGATGTTTCAACATATTTAACTCAGTGAAATAAACCATGTGCATGAGCTTTACTATTAACCAGACTGCTGTGATCTAGAATCCATGGCACATGAGGTGAAGCAGTGGTTACTATTCTTCATAAAGGATTCCACAGCACAGCAGTCAATAGTTGTTTGGTTATATCATGCTAATAAACAAGTCTAAAAGATCAAAGTTGTCTGTTATGCACTGATTCAATGTATTTAACATTGATGCAGCGCAGTGTAGCCTGTGAGTGTTCTTGATGGGCATGACATGCTGTGCGCGGGGCACACCCTGCACATTTGATGCCTTGTACCATTGTGTTGGAGATGATGTGTAGCAGTATTTGAATGACGTTGAATGAATTTGAAACTTGATACATGACCATTCTACACCAATGAAATTACAGTATCTAAGATAGATATAATGATAACATTTGTTATATCGTGTGCTTGGATACTGTAATTGGTCATTGGTTTAGGACGGCCACGTGTCTTGACAAAAAAAATGCATGTCACACACTGAGGGTGATATCGCACTGCATTCATTGCGCCCATTGCATGCACGTGTGGAAACCTGCCGGCGTGCTAGCTTCGCGCGATGAGAAATGCAACATCAAACACTTAATCTCATGTCGGGCAGGACACCAAAGCCTTCAGTTATCAAAGAATACATAACACTGATTTAATTTATTTCTCGCACAAAAGTAAGTTGTAACCATTTATCTGTTTGAGTTATTGGCACGATTTAACAAAACAATTGTTGACTGCTGTGATGTGGGATATGATATTTTGAACCCCCACAGGGCACTTTTGCCTCGGGTGCTATGCACCCCTCGGGTGTTAAAAATGTCATATCCCACATCACAGCAGTCAACAATTGTTAAATATATCTGATGGGCAAAACCTAATATTGATATATATCTGTTGTGTTTCTTTGCCCTGTAGAGTGAAGTGAAGCCTGGTTTATGCGTCAATTTTTTTAAACATCTTTTTCAAAAATGGTTGTGATCAAGATGACATTGTATTTAAAGTCTCTGTCTGAATTTCTTGTCTAGAGCTATTGCTTCTCAACAATGACCACTGCAGTATGTAGAACAAGCTGACAATGGATATAGCCATAGCTTTGGACAGCCATTGCGGAAACACCCTGTTGTTTTGTGGAATATCAAAGTAGTGGTCTAGTTATTTAATAAAGTGATGGCCATTCACAACCCAACAAGAAAGGCAGACCACATATTGGTAATTGTCCTGAAAGAAACTGACCACTTCGTGGATGCATGACAAGTCTTCCAGTTAATAGCCATACTGAATCATTTGGATAGAATATTATGTGCTCTGACTTTATGTGTTTTATACTAGGCTTGCCTTACCTTGTTTTCACCGTGACAGGAAGGTATTATTTTAAGCACATGGTGGAGTCCATATTTTGCACTCTCTAGCTGATTTCAGAATTTAAGTGCATTGTGTAACACAGGGTGTTTGGGGCAATGTATTTTTTTTTTTTTTTTTTTTTTTAGCTTTTCCGGCTACAAGGTATTGCTTTTGTGTGTGTGCGGTTTTTTTGTGATGTCACAGCCTTTGTATTCTTTTAGATTTTTTTTTTTTCTCAGTCATTTTGCCCATAACATTTGTACATGTTGTTTGTTCCAGGCACTTTGGGCATTAAAATCCGATTGTCTTTATACCTGGCACACACTTAGACCAGCACCAGTAGTTGTGTGTGTCGAACATTGACGTCATCACATGTCAGGTGACATCACAATAAAGGTGCATAAAGGTCTATATCTCCAGAACTTGTAAGGGTCAGGGATGCACAAATAGGTACAGTGAAAATCCCTTACCGTGGTACTTTTTTGTACAGGATGAAAAATGACTACTTTTTCATAATTGGCATTTTCTCAGCAACCCAAGGTGCTATTTTCATGATATTTTCAGTATTTGAAAGAAAAAGCTCTCAGCTTTAACCTTGTATCCAAAACTTAAAAATGCACCGATCCCTTTTTTTTGTAAAAGGTGAATGTTTTAGGGTTGCATTTTTGGGGGTCACCCTGTACACATAGCCTAATCTTGTGGCCACAGGTTTAATAAAACCGATGTTGGTAGCACACTGGAAAGAAAGTTGCATGCATGTACTCAATCACCCTTCACTAACATTAACAATGTCGCAACTTGACTAATTCATGAATACCCCAAATGTAAGAACATGTGCAACATGATAGAAAATAGACAATGTTCATCATTTAGGTAATGTAAAGACATTCTTATTTCAAGAGGGATAGAATAATACTGATTATTCCCAGGAAAATATTGGAAATATCACATGAAGGTTTTTGAGAGATGATTCACAACAATTTTTTCAGTTTGAATATTCAAAAGGTATTCTGGCAGCCATACATGTCCTTGGTAAGAAGAAGACAAAGACTTCCAAATGGTAAATTTTGAGACAGAAACTTTGTTTTTCAATTTGAAAATCTGGTTGTGGATTTTCTGCATTAGATACATGCAGAATGGTACAGATGGCAACATGTGTGGTCAGAGAATGAGCATTTGAACAAAAAAAGCCTAATACTCTGTCTTTGAATTTAACAATTCCTTACAAGTTTCAGAGTCGTTTTCCCCTCATAAAAGGATTTGATGTCACAGTTAAATACAATACCAGTTTCAAACAGGAGACAATAAAGCCGATCAAGCGAAATCCCAGTAAGAGGCACACAAGCAGAAATTTGTAATATGATTTGGTTTGATGAGCACTCTTTTGCTCCATTGATTGCGAACCATTTGTTTACCAGGTAGTTGACTCCTAGCACCAATCAGGCATCCCCTGGCTCCGTTCCAGATGTGGGCTGTTTTGAACTACATGTAGCAGTTTTTTTAAGCACAGGAAATGGATGGTGTTGAAATAAGGCAACCGTGAACTGCAGTGGCAGATTTTGTTTTCCTGGTTTGTTTCTATGGTTATTGGTTCTTAAATTCCTTCATTTGAAGGGCAAAGCAATTTATCCTCGACAAAGCAAACTTTGATAACATAGGGCAAGGCACCTGTTTGAAGACTTTTCAAGCAGCATCATGAAGCCGAGTAGATGGAAGTTGTTGATTCCATGAACGTGCCGCAAAGAACCAACCGTGGCATCCGGTATCCGGTTCCATTTTACTTGTTCTACTACCCGAAACCAACTGATCAACTGAAACTGATTAACAGTATTTTGAGTACATAAACTGACTGCTGATTTCAATACATACCGTTTTCAGCTGGAGTTCTCCAGACTTTTGACAAGTATCAAAGAACAGGTTTTCCTGTAAACAAACGGCCCTGGTAATGTTGTTTGGAACAAAACACAGTAGTGCATAGTAATGGTTATGAATGCATGAAGTGCATGTATGCCTCCAAGAAAAACAGCGCATAGGTCATAATAGGCTCAGCACATGAACAGCAGCTGGTGCTTTTATATTATACCACTTTTGAAAGCTCCAGTGGGGGAGGGGGGACACACCACTTGCGCACACATGTTTGCGCATGCACGTACGGTGCGAAGTACGCAATTTCTTAGTGTGCACAAATCCAGAGACTCTTCGCGTGAGCGTCAGGGTGCTAACTCTTCGTTTGTTGGGGAGCCCATTGTTCCTGTATTTTGTTTGGGCTAGTGAACCAGATATGAAAAGAACATTGTAGAAATATCAACCAATATCCCTTACAATAGTTCAAGTGGGTCAGTCCATCCTTTCCGTAAACTAACACCCCAGCATTTTCAAGCTCCTGTTGTTATTAGTATGAACAAGCTTAATTAAGGATTTTTGGTAATGACATGCTGATCCCTTTTGATGGTAAGGACACACTGACTGACTGAGCCAGACTGACTGCTTTGAACAAAATAAATATGCATTGATTGTTGCAAGATATTTATAAATACGAGTTGAAGAATGTCCTAGCCCTGCACGTATTGTATGCCGGTTTATCTAGCAGTAGGCTGTTCTCAAATCATCTAAAACAATCAACCAAATCAGCACAAATTTAATTAACATGTAGGAAATAAACCCAAACAATCATTTATTACATGCTTGAACATTTTGAAGGACTTTTTTCTGCGCAGTGTTTACAGTTCACCCTTTTTCAGTTCAAATTTGTACTTTCTCTCATTCACATAATTCAAAGTTTGCTTTTAAAAACATTGGAGGGAAACAGTTCAACTATTTTGTCACAGTTTATTCACCTTCCCTTGGCACTAACCTAATTTATGCAGAACAGTCGATGAAATGATTACCAACCCCAAATCATATTTACCTTGTTGTCAGGTTGGATGTGTCGGCTCACACATCATCGTAGTAGCGGCAAGCGGAACTAAGTGTTGCAGTCAGAGACACCGCCAGAAATCTTTTGTGGCAAACCCAGTTAAAACCCAGAAAACACCTTTGTCGGTCTCCAACAATCGAGCCATTCTGCCCAACGATATTAATGGTCTTTATTAACCCAAGGCCCCCTTTTACATGTTATGCATGACCAGTGCTGTTGGCGGAAGAGGGTGAAAAAGTAAAGTTTTGTCTGAAGTAAATACTTTGCAGGGTGCCTTTGATACCATTAAAAAAGGATACCATGTAAACTTGAACACGTTATTTCAAAGGGAGCCGGCATCTTTGTGTCAGTGTTGCATGCAATAGCCTTGTTTTGTAATGAGCGGTGACTTTGATGTGTGATCTCTTTGGCAGTGCGGCAAGCTTTGAAGCTCATACATGTCGGCACGACCAAAAAGCAGTTCCGATGGCCAATAAATTAACACATTCAAAAGAGCAGTGCATGAGTTTTTTTATACTTTTGAAGTGTTGTTGTGAATTTTGGTGTCTTTGTTCAAGTGCGACAATTGCTGAGAAAATTTACCCTTGTGTTATATCTGTTTTCATGTTCAATAATTCAGTGGTACAGATCTTTAGTTTTGAATTAATTCTGTTTCTTCATATAAAGTGCCTACATCCAAGAGCAAGTTTGTTCAAGTAACAATTGGTCAGCCACTTGTTGATTCTTGGTGCACCTTGCCATGCATGCAGTAAAGTACATGTATAAAGTGATAGTTGTTGGTAGATATGAAGTGATTGAATTGAGTCATAGATATGGAGTCAATACAAACAAATTAAATCAATTCGGGTCAGATTGTAACCATGTCATCTTTTAGTCTATGGGCTCTGTGCACGGGACACATCACGTGGGCGCGAATTGAGCAAATTATGCACAAAGTTTAATGTGAATGAAGCTACAGCGTTTACGCGTGAGCATCAGGCATCATTGGCAACGCGTTTGAGTGTCTCCCAGTCATCTCAGTGGCGCACCCAGGATTTGGTTTGGTGGGGGGCTCAAATTTTTTTTTTCAAAAAATATTGCCCAAAATTTTTGGCCGCAGAAAAAAATTGGAGTTTTTTGACGACAATAAACCAATGAACAGCCTTTGTGTTTTGTTTCTCAGGAAGATTGCACTATGCATGGCATTATATATCAGACGTTAGGAGTGGGTTTCACTGCAAAAAAAGGATGATATTAAAGCTGTTTGCAGTCGGTCACAATGGTCATGCAACTGAAAAATCTTCCACGCGGTTTATAGTTGTCGCTGACATCACTACAGAATTCAAATAATTGAATTTTGACAGGGTTGATGACCTCATTTTCATTATTAAACCAATAGGACTGCCTGATCTGTAAAAAGTAATGACCGCGTTTTTGTAAAGCAATTTACGGGCATTTTACTATTTGGCAGCCTGATAACAGAATCAAAAATTTATGGAAAACATATTTTTCAAAATTTTCTTGTCATTAATTCATGAAAGCAAATTTCTACCTGATGCTGAAAGGGCAAAACATCAGAAATCAACATTAAACATCTGTTATTTATTTATTTATTTATTTATTTATTTATGTAATATTTTCAATGTATTTACTTTTATTTTTAGGGTATAGGACATTGATAAAATTAAACATCAAACAACAACTGCCACAGCCAGAAACAAAAGAGGAATGTTTGGTTCAGCAGTAGCAATGCGTGATCTTAATATTTTACAGTTGAATTGTGTGCATGTAGTGCGTATGATGCACGTATGTTAACAACTATCGAGAGACGACTATAAACTGTAAAAAAAAAAAGGGCTTAGCGGCCAACAACCATCACTGTCGGATGGTCATCATCGCGTGACCGAATTTAAACCGGCCTTCAGGCTAGCAATCTCTGTGAATACTTCCATTTTTTTGGCAAAATTATTCCATCCAATTAACATATCCCCTTCAAGTGTCAACACAGAAATATCTGCCCTTCTGGCCAGTGAAGTTGCCAGAGACTATCCAGCATCCTCCCATGCCATTGCGGTCAAGCTTATTCCCCAAGACCCCAAAGCCAAGGTCTTAGTTTGTACAACACATCGTCTAAAGCATAGGAAGTATTGCATATTTAATTGAAATTTAAATTGATGGTTCATCGTCATGCTCAAGGTCTCTGTTACTGGCAACAAAATCGTGCCCCTGATAGTTGATGGTTGCCTCTGACAATATTCCATCACCCCAGTGCCAGCGCCAATGAAATTACACAGATACTATTATTTTGGCTTAATGACAGAGGTTGCATCCAGAAGAGCACAGAGTTAATTGTGGATTAAGGTGGCGACGTCCTTTTAATTAATTGTGGATGATATTAATGTTAAAATGGGTTAAAATCTTCCTACTAATTTCAGTCTCCTAACAGTAAGTTCCATATCAAAGGGATAAGGACTGAACTTTGTGTCATTTTAATAGGCACCAAAAAGTAGGTCAGTTAAATTATACCATGTTCACACTCAGCAGTGGATAGGTACTGCAGCCTTCCATAAATCCTCTCTTTATAGTGTAGGCTTTTATTACATTGTCATCCCTGATAATGTTGAATTTTTTTTAAAGACTGTAACATCTGTTTCAAAAACACAATGTTAATTACAAAATAATACTATTTGTAGTGAGATAACTTTTTGATGCAGAATTGTGTTTTGTGTGAACTAACTGATGGCAAGCTTTTTATGAGGATCGCAGTTTTGTCGAACAAGTTCAAATGATCATGTCCTTTTGAGTGTAACTTTTCTTTTTCTTTTATCCTTATTAAATCCAAACAATAACTACCCAATTTTTCTATGTTCTAATTTCAAGTCAGGGGTTTAAATAGCTGCTAATTAACCCTCCTATACAAACATGCATTCTGTGCAAAGTTGTCCTTTCAGTCAAAATCAGTCAAGTGACTATTTTAACAGTTGAGTGCTCCCTGCCTACATAAAGCAGGATTGATTGGCTGTGACTGTTCATGTTTCTTGATACTGTAGGGGATTAATAAGCCAGCTGTGCCAACCACTTGCCTGCTTTTTTCTGTTGACTGAATTTGACAAGTCACAGTGCTTACTGGAAATATGATCGGACTGTTGATGACTAGCCTGTGTAAAAGGCATGGCAGGGGAACAGGATTGATTTTTTTACTGTCTGTGAATGTTTAGACAGCAGGAGGGTTGCATATTCTCAATTTTATCCCGAAACATCCGGTCATCAAACAGAAACAAAAAGGGTTTATTTTTCGTGAATTTTTTATATCACTTTACAAATGGATAGAATAGTTTGGTTCAGTTCACCCGAGATCTTACAAAGCGGCTACAATACAATACGATATAAAAAAGTGACCTTCGTATTACTGCCATAATTCAATGTCAGTGTGGCTTTAATTAATTAAAACCATTTGAAGCATAGGGGTTGCTAGCGTGCACTCCATGTAGGATATGGTAGTGCTCTATCTTACGAAATTCCAAAGAGGTAAGCATTGGGGAAAAAGGGTTGTCTACTTGGCTTGATGGTTGCCGTCACTCCGAAGGCAAATGCCAAAATATCTCATTTGCATCGTTTCATTTGTTAATCATGAAGGTAAAATACAATGGCAGTTTATGGTGGGAATAGCAGTATTGGTGTCGGTAGCAGCACAGCTCAGCAGCACTGCTTGTATGGTTAGTAACCTGCAGACTTAACCTGGTCTAGGTACCAGGGTGCAGTGTAATAACAAACCTAAGGTGCCAGTCCAAGGCGCCATCTTGTCTGTCTGCATAACAGCGGGCAAACATACTAATGGTCTCAATGCCAATTAGCCCGCTCACCTGTGACCATAGCAGGCAAGGTGAAATATACCGACACGTGCCACCTTGATGTAGCCACACGCCAACATGCCCCATCACCGCGGCTGTAATTGCCCATTGTCTTTATGAGGCTGTTCCTTTCCCCGGCAATATTACTCCCGTAATGTCTCTGCCTGACGGGGGAGGAAAAGCATTTATGCCTAATTGGTCTCTCACGTCTAGATGATCAGGACATGTCACAAATCACATGCCAAATGTGCCTCTCCTCAGAGTCTCAAATTCTGGAAAGGGCGGTAGTCAGTCTGTGTTCCAATGCACTGTTTCTAGAAGTCCGGAGAAATAGGTTACTGTTGCATTACAGCAAAATCAAATTTCCAAATGGTCTCTGAATATTGCGACAAACATGTATTATTCCAAAAGGAAAAAAAATGATTTTAGAAACTTGAGGCTCAACTTTTTGAGTTCAAGTGATAGTTTTGCTGTGTGTCAGCATCATCATCATCATCATCAGCCTGTATCGTCCCACTGCTGGGCAAAGGCCTTTCCATATCACGCCATTTCTCTCTGTCCCTGGTATGTCTCGTGCAGGCTGTTGTCCCTGTTTCCACCACCAGGTCGTCTCTCCATCTAGACCAAGGTCTCCCTCTCTTCCGTTTAGTGGTTGCCATTCTGTTGTAAGTCATCTCCATCTTTCATCCTCTTTTCTTGCCAGGTGTCCTGCCCATCTCAATTTATTTCTTTTTGCTGTTATCATCTCATCATTTACCTTTGTCAGGTCTCTGATCCATCCAGTTGTGTTCTGATCCCTCCTACTGTAACCAGTCAGCATCCTTTCCATACTTCTTTGAGAAGTATGAAGTTTGCTCTCCATTTCTTTGCTTAGAGTCCAAGTTTCACTTCCATATGTCATTGTTGGCAAAACTCTTAGGACATGCAGACATTTGGACATATACTCTTGGACTAGTTCATGAACTAGAGAGAGAAACTGGCTTGATTTTTATCTCCAAACCTCATGCTGGTTACACAGTACACATTTCATATTAATTTGTTTTTGACAATAACTCCACATTTGTCGTCATCTTCGTCGTTGTCGCCGCCTTCGTCGTCATCGTTGTCGTCTTTTGTTGTTGACTAACTTTTGTTTTTCCTTTTTTTTTGTCTCTTTTTTTTTCTTAAAAATGTTTTAGATATTTTAAATACATAAATGTATTTTCATTCTGTAATTTTCTTCAGATTTTGCTCTGAATGCTCACTGGAGTGAAAAAGATCAGTGCTGCTACCAGCCAATCATGTGTGCCGTATGTCAGACCAGGAGGAATGTAACCCCTGCTGTGATTGGCTACAAGTTGGTTGCCATTGGACAGCACCATGACAACAGCGTTTCCCCAGGCCAAGTATGTGGGACTGTTCATTATTTGTATAGCATCAATATCATCTGATCTTCCTGGGTTTATTTTCTATGCCGACTGACCACTTCCATTCATTTCATGACCAGGTCTGGCTCTTTCCAAAAGACGTTACCCACTGCCGACGTTTCACTACAAAGAATGAAAGTGATTGTGAACTTCAGAAGTAGCCACCTTCACCTGTCCAAAGTCCAGGTAAATCCCAGGGACGTTCTCTTTAGCTCAGCCCAAGACAATGCCTGACCAGAACTTACAGCAAGGCTCCTAAAACTGTAGGTTTTGGCCTAAGGATGGAAGCAGTATATACTTGTAGGAACATTTCAGACTCTTAATTCCTGTTTAGAAAAATGGGAAAAGTCAACATTTTTGATGAGTTCAAAGTTTCCATCCAAATGTGGGAGTCATTTCATCTCTGTTCCAGTTTCCACGTGAAGCTCCTTGAGGGTCAGGATTATCTGTCGCCATTGTGAGTGTGGGGAATTGTTCATGGCATTTTGCTCAGCTGTGCCAAAGCTAACTTGTAATCTAGTCGATCACAAGTCAGGTTGCGATCGCGAGTAACAGGGATTGAACCACGACAAAGGAATGTCATTGTTACATCTCATTTGAATGGCTTGTGACTTGCCTGGAGACATAAGGATTTGTGATTGACTGGTCATGGACTTTTGGTGATTTGTGACAATTTTCATTACAACGCTATGCCAAAGTTGTCACCAGCCCTTTATCCATGAAACATGTATTCTTTATTGGACTGATTAGCGTTGCAAAGGGTGACGGTATATGTTTGCTTGCACATGGGTAGTTTGTGTAGTGCAAATTGTCCTACAGTGCAGCCCAACTTACACCTTCTCTGCATATTTCCAGTCTTGTATTCTTACTTGTATGAAGAATGTTTCCACCCAGTAGTGACCTGTCGCCACAACATCAGCATAAAGTAGGACTTTTTCAGAATTGAGATATTTGTATATCTGGTTTCTGCAGAACAAGTGTTTTTGTAAATTAGGTAGGTTTGAAAGTGTCCTTAATTATTTGTACTACCGGTAGGTATGTTTAACTCAAAGGAATATCGCGTGAACGTAGGTCCCTTTTTGATAATTCGGATGTTGATCAAATGTTTTGGAAAATCTGTAAACTGATTTAGAATTGTTTTCATTCAATGTTTAAATGTGTAAATGTCACATTTTTATCTATAACATTTGGGAGTAGTAAGTTCAAAAGAATCAAAGTTGAAGGATATCTGGATTCTGCAGAACAAGATTTTTCTAATGGTATATGACATTTGAGTTTTCAAGAAAATTACATTGAAAGTGAGTTGAAGTAAAAGTAAGTTTTGAGAAAATGGCATTTAAAAGTCCTGCTGTTACAGTGAATGAACAGTCAACAAATAAAACAGAATGAAAATAGGTTTTTAAAGATACTTGATAGAACACCAACAAAAAATTGGGCAAAGGTAGAATTACAATAATTGTATACGAGTGATGCGTAAAAGATACTCATCAATAGGGGGAAGGTTGCAGTTACACAATGTAAAACGAACGCTCTTTTGTGCGTTTGTGTGGTTCTGAGACGACACGGTTGGAAACTCAACATTTGCTCTGTCTATCGTCAAGAACGGAATGTCCAAATTCCAAAAGGGAAGAGTTTTTGCCAGATCTCAGGTCCACACAGACTCATAAAGGACATTTCTTTCACATGGTTCAACTGCAAACTCAGTTTTACTCTCTTAATTTCAAAGAATGAATATATGCACTCTGTTCAAGTAACATTTACTTGAACTGAAACTGAGGAGTGGAGGATTTAGAGTAAAATTGAATCTAGATTTAGTTTCCTCTGCAGCAATACTTGATGAGTTTTTTACTGTAATTCCTTTGGTCCCTGGTTTTCACTTGAAGTAAGAGAGTAGTAGTGGACGCAACAGGACACACAGCATGTGCGTACTTTACTGTAGTGGACTTCCTGAATATGCCAAAGCTATTTATAGCCACAGCTTCTTCGTGTGAGCATCAAGCGTCGTCAGTACGTGAATACATTCAAATTTAACTTGCGATGGTCTCCCAGACTAATCCACGCCCCAACAACTTTGAAACATTCGAAATACGCAGTGGATGGACCGGGAACCAGTCTAGGTCCCCCCCCCAACTCTCCTTATCTGGCCGTTGAAGGGGTGCTTGTGTGCACGGAGCCCATAGCTGACTTCACCATGCAAACCTTTTGATCCTATCTGATACCATGGTCATATTGGCTTTGCTAAATACGTCTTAGTATTTTGTTATTTTTTTTTACTGCCAAAAATTTGATGTTCATCATCAAATTGTGAATATCAGCAGAAGTTTTGAAATCTACTCTCCTTAAAAGCCTTGTTGATTGCCTCACCTATTTCCTCGCACAACCACAGTTTTTAAATTTAAATGCTTGTTATGCCAGCTTGACTGAACCAAGTTTATTACAGCACAGCAGTATTTGTCTCATTACAGCAGTTGATATGGCTAGCACAGCCAGAATAAGTAGCCATTATAATGGCATACGTTTTCCTCCTGTATCAAAATTGCTGTTTACTGCCTTCTAAATCGCTCTTGTGGGAAACAAAAACATAAACTCTAGTGGTGCTTGTAAGAGATGGTTCATATGGATTGGTTTTAGATCTCCTTGTCAATTTTTTTTTATTACTGCCACAGAACGTATGGTTTTGCAAAGCCAACATCGTTTTAACAAAGGGTCATAAAATACACCCTTAGCCTGTTAGGCAATTCAGCATCATCAGTGCATATCATGATATTCAAATGTCGGAAATTTGTGTCCGTTTATATGCTTGTTTTTTTCTTTTTCTTGATGTAAAATTACTTAACAAAATTGCATAACAAATGAAGTAACTTTAATTTTAAAATTAATATTTGGTACAAGATATCAGTAGGCCTTTTTTTATGGGGCAACAAAACCGTCGTCCCCACCAGGCTCCCATAAGAAAGCACACACGTAAACAAAGTGTGACATCATCAGTATCATCAGGCTTATTGTGGTACCTGTTGCCATATCAGATTTAAACTGTCTAGTCAATGTAGGCAAGTTCAGTTGTTGAGTGGTAAGATTTCTGCGCTAGTAAGCAGGTTGTTGGTTCAAGTCCAACCCAAGTAAACATTGTTGTTCTTCTTACAAGCTCCTGAACAGGTTTGAGTGTACAGTGCTTATCAAATTAAAATCACACGTGTGAGGGCAAAACCTGGCGTTTGCAGTCGGGCAACACCGCAGGTCCACTGTTACCTCCAATTGAGATTTGCGTTTTACCCAAATGTGTATTTCCATGGGAATCAACTGTTTATTAGACATGAAAAGGTCCACTTTATGGTAAAAACGACCCTCCCCTTCCACCAAGCTTGCTACTGCCCTGCCAGCTCACATCTCCTGATGCGAAATTCAAAAATAGGAGCAAAAACTCAAATTGTTCAGTGGTACTTCAAATAATTTCTTAAGTTTTTCTTTCATGAAACAGTGGTTTCATTTTTTTTTTTAGAATTAGAACTGTAGGTATTCAAATTCTAAACCATTGTCAAAATCACAATTGGAACATAACTTTCAGTGCCAACTTTAATCAAATAGTTATAGTAGTTATAATTGTGATCTTCATGACAATCAAAATACTATCCTTGTTATTTCCTGTTTTGATGATGCCTGATGTGTGACTTACCACCCACTATCCAACTATCTTATCCAACTTCTTTCTTGCTGTCGCTTTTGCATCAGAGGGCCTTAAAAATTCAGTGCTCTTGTGATAATATAGTGTGTATTAATGAGAGAAGCAACAAACGAATAACAACCCATACCCATCTCTACTGTAAGTAGCTGAGTACGCATACTGCCCATATCATATCATATCATGTCAATCCCACATGTAAGTTCAAAAGTGCTCACTTGCTCCCCCCCCCCCCCCCGAACCCCCTCCAAATAAAATGTCAGGTCAGGAAGGTGTCCTCAGTACCAGAAATGTAGCATGTCAGCATGTACAAACATTAAAGTATGGAGATTATGGTTGCGAGATCATGGGGTATATCTGTAATTTTGATGTGAATTTAACACTAGCATATTTTATGCCAGTGTCCCTATGGACTGTATATAATAATGGGACACGCCCCTTGTTTTGCAAGTGCACTTCATCAGCAATTCAAATGTTTGTATTTGCTAAGGCACATGAGTTTTTGAACCTCAGATTAAGCTCAATTTGCACATAATCTGAAGAGGAAAAAAACAAATTCTGGAAACTTTTGTTACTGAAGCAGTTGTTAATCTTCAGCAAGGTGGCGTCACGGTTTTGCTCATCAGTAGACCATGGAATTTGCATCAGCATTAAAAAAAAAAGCCTAAAAACTTGCAATAGGCCTACAAATATTAAAATAAAGTTTAATGGGACACATGCCACTAGTACATCATTATAATGTTGCATGGATCTTTATTGCCTTATTCTTCTTTATGATCCTGCTCCTTTGTATATTAATGTTCTTTCTACCAGCACATTCGCCTATTTGTTTCATCGATTCACATGCTAATTTTGTCAGCAATAAGCACTCAGTGTAACACTTTTTGGGAAGTTCAAGGTCAGTTTACAAGAGCATTAATTTTGGAGCTTTGTTGTAGATATGTTTCATGACCAGTGGTACAAGATTTGGTATATAATGAAACATACCCTTCTTTGTAAGGGTTCAAAAGAAATCTGCATGCCTGTTTGTTCTACTTTGCAAAATCTTTTTTTTTGTGTTAACAGGCCAATCTGTTAGCTAAAGAAAAAGATGTTTTTGTGTTGTCTGAGAATTTATTTTCCATCAACTGAGCATCCAAACTTTGTCCTTAAGTTAAAAATCTGCAATTCCACCCCCCCCCCCAAAAAAAAATTCCAAACAGAAAATACCCTCAGTCTGTTCCCGTGACTCTAGACCAGCTACTTGTACCCGCTTTCGCCAACCACAAGAATGTTTTATGGGACCAATGGTATTCACAAATGCCCAGTGAATCACTGACGAAGTAATCTTGTTGCAAATGAAACAACATACACAAAGCATAAACAATACAATCACACCGTTACGTTGTAAGATCAAATCAAACTCATCTGTGTTGCCATATAAATACCACATATTGCACTAAATCTTAGGTTCTTGTGTGTTCGGCCTTTCCGAGTTCAAATGAACTGTAGGCTACCAATGGATTGGTTGGAGTGGTTACATTGTCATGGCGATATTCATTCAAATTAACTGATTAATATGGATGTGAAGATCAACAGATGTTTGTAAATGTTCTATGGTCAAGGTTAGTAGACCTCAAGAGAGCTAGACCCGGATCCGCATCTAACGCCATCTGTCATTGGTGGTTTATGTACACAAATGTTGCTCGTACTCTCGATATACCAAGTCGGACATCGCCAAGTTTGTCTAATGGATTTTTACCTACGAAAATTGATCCTATTCTGTTTGTTTGCCATTTTCCCTCGATTTTTAAAACATATTTTATCCTTGAGGCAGATTGATCCACCAATAATGTTGGTTGTTTCTGAACATCTTGAATGACGTCTACGTCGAATGCAACGGTGCACATACTACGGTCGTTAAGAATGGTTAGCGCCCTCAGTCGACAAACTCACAAAGAATTGTATTATTCTTCGGCTGCTTCTTGCATGAGAATCGAACAGAGAATGCACGTAACACACACACTGTGTGTTTTAGATGATAATGCAATCATCTATCAGTTTTGATTGTGACCAATAAAATGACATTTTCCCCCAACTGTACTTCTCTTTAGTGTGCATGAAACGATGGATTTCGGGTCGGATCATTCGTCTCTTCATTGATAGATAGGCCCTACATAATTATACTCGCTTCTTGAACACTTCACGGTTTTCCTTTGACTATTCTCTTTTTTTGTATCGATTTTGGTATTTCAGGCACAAAGACTAAATTTCAACCCTACAACGGGTCCCAAAACACTGATTTAATTTCACGAACAACATTTTAGTCATTCAACTACTAGAAATTAAGACAGTTTTAAAGGCTCTACCCTTTATGAGTCTTCTCCATCTATGGTGGTTTGGATGATGAATAGTCCGTGGTTCTTCCGCCGGTCACCGTGCGGCTTTGGTAGATGCTACCGTGTGTGAAGCCGACTAGACGGCAAGCGGTCAAAGTGGCGGCGGTCGTTTCTGCGCTTCCGTTGGGAGAACAAATAGGCATTTTTTTTGTACCAAAGAAACTTGAAAGAGGCCTCCGCCCGTGTTCACGAGTTTTAGGCATGGATGGTGGATATTATTATGTGTATTTGGGTTACTCCTGCCCAAACTTATTTGCGTATATAGGTCAGATAAACTTCGTATAAACGTTCGTCGCACAACAAAATTGCTTGCCTTTCTGTGATGTTGTGGTATTGATAATTTATCAATGAGTCTGCAATGTGTAAAATGAAATGCGGCATATGGTTTTTTTATCGAGACCTCTTCTATTGAGTAGAAGAAAACATAATACATTGACATTGTGTACAGTTGTTATTTTGGTTCCATCAAAGTCCCCCTCTCTTGAAGCCAGTTTATGTGCCCTCAAGGTATCCCAAACTGGAAAACAAGCCCTGTTAAACCCCTCTCCTGATTTGTACAAAATAACTCTCTTCACTCCAACTGTACCGCTCCATGTTGTCATTTTCCCAACCGAATGGGGCGACCGGCGCTTTGCGCCATTCACACCCGAACAAAATTAATGGGGACGTTTTCACCCCATTTCCCCATTACGAAGTCCGGTCCGTGGCGGTGTGAGGCGAACATCAAAGGATGCCGCTATTGCAAGGGTGCCTTTTCTATATTCGGCGATTGCTTTGTTCCTTTGATGTTGTCCCCTTTGTTGAAGATAATGAGATCTCCTTTTGGTCTCGGCACCGTCAGAGAAAGTGTGGGTCTACTTTGTCACCCTCTTCTTGTCATTTTGCAGGCCCCGGTTCGCTTGCACCCCATACGCCGTGAAATTGATCGCAATTTTTAGGTGCCGTTAGCACTATTCACCTCTTGTTCATTTTGTTTACAGTGATCCCAATTTAGCAAGTTTTACCCATAAATACCACCATATAATGACCTCTGCATTGTGAAGGCTATCGGTTTGTCAGAATCTCTAAACTTGCGTCTGTAATGGTGCGAAATTAAAACCAATTTCTATGGGAAGATGTCCCATTCAAATTGCACTTTTATTTGTATATACCGAATCGGCCTACCGCTGGCGGCATTGTCTATCTAGCAGTTAATGGCTCACGCATTCATCCCTATACATGATAATCCTGAAATGTTATACCTACGGCGTATTTTGCAAAACTGAAGCAACAAGCCGTAGGGTCGACTGTCACACAAAAACCATGTTTGTCAGAATTCGCCAGTTTTCTTAATTTCCAAGGTTGTCGAAGCTATGTTTTCAAAACAACTGAGTTACTTCAATTATTATCTTCTATAGGGAACAAAATGTTGAATCGGGAGGTCGCTTTGTAAGTCTGACGAAAGTCAAATGGTTTGGTTTAATTTTGTGATATTTGTTTCACTGTTATATAGGGCCTAGACGCATGTTGTAGAAAGTAAATTCTTAACAATTCACATTAGCTTTTCAAAGACAACTTGCTGGTTGCGGGAAACTGGGGTTGGTCATATGGCTTTATATATAGCTCTCCTGCCTGATGCTTGTAAACGTAGCTATTCGTAATCATCATTCTACAGTACATGTATAGTCTGTAGCTCATGGGACCACATAAGCCATCCCTCCACCGTGGGAGTACACAGGATGCCATACCTGTGTCAATTTCTCCTGATTGAATGATGTGATCACGTGATGGATATCACAACAACATGTGACCTCATCACGTTTAATTCCCTGTCCGTCTTCTAGCAAACCCAATTTACCCAAATCTGGAGCATGAAGCCAATAATCCTAATTTGGTCTCACTCACCGGCATTCTACGGTAATCAAGAGAGGGAAAATCATCTTTTTTTGATTCGCAATCGGCGGCCCAAGAGATGCACCGGCCCAATTTAAATTGAATAAACGCGCCAATTCCTAACTCGATTGTTGTCTTGCCAATTTTATTTGGCGCCAATTTTTTTTCGGGGTGCGCTTTTTTATCGCTTGGCACTGCAGACGACGTCGTACCAAATTGCACATCCCGCCTGGTTCCTCCGTCCAGCTTGGGCTTTCAGTGAAAATCAATGGGTAATTGGCGCAAGAAACTGCAGTTTGACAAGCCGACGTGCCACGGGAGGCTCAGCTGCGGCCGCCGCGGACGGAACACGCTGTAAACACGGGGAGTGACGGCCGGCTGCGGGTTGGGGCTCAGGGTCGTACGATCTCAAGAACGTATCTACTGTCTCCATCCGACGGAAAACGGGGGGGGGGGGGGGAATGACTGAATGAAGGCATAAATCTCCCAGTTATACTCCTGGTGCTTATTTCACCGATATGCAGAACAGAACGTGTTGCTCAGCAGTTGTTTAACAGATGAGACGTTTTACTTATTAAGCAAAAAACTAGAGAGGAGTATACATGTACATTACGTCACTATGGCTGGCCACTTGTTTCCGACAGGCAATTTCTGTGCTCAGTAAATCTGTGTTGTGACTAGGCCTACAAAACTTTCAAGACTTTGTTCTCATTGTTTCATTTGTCTCATGGTGCTGCTTAACATACGACAAGTTCCCCCCACAAAAGAGCAACTCATTATTGCCAACAGCATGGTTTTAAAATCAGGATGCAGCACGGAAATTTCACTTTTGCTCGTAGATGGACAATGACGTAAGAAAGGCCCATTTTAGTTATGCTTGTGTCGAAAGCTATGTGATATTAGTTGGTTTCATCATTGATGATTCTTCGTTTGAAAGTGAAAGGAATCGGCGTTTCTCGCACATTTTGTATTGTGTCATTTTCTGTTCTTATTTTTGAAAGGGAAATGCTACTTAATGCCGTTCAACCAAGTCTTGAACTGTTGTGGTTCATCAGACACATCAAATTTAAATTCGGATTTAGTGCTTTGTGGTGGAAATGTTTCAACTGTTGAAACGATTCCCCATCGAAATGCCAACGAGGTCTGTACTGCAGTCACTCTCTTATCCATTTATGCGGTTAGTTTCTCTACCTTTGATCTTCTAATTTTCTTCGGATTTCATCCTTTTTAGTTGTCCCCCAGTCTTAAAAATACTTATCTTTTGTAAGTTTCAGGCGTTCTTGGCTCATCTCTTAATTAAATAAATAAAACAATTAGGCCAAATGAATGTCGATTGAGTACAATTCGAATATTTTTATTTTAATTAATTTTTTTTGCAAACCAGAATTTATCCAGCCTATTTATCACTGGACCTGTCTGTAGCTGTCTGTGATTCACTCCTCACACTGTCGTTGCCCGAAACGTGTCCGTTGCTGCTCTCATCGTGCAAGCGTGAGACTGTGGGGGCGCTCAGCTCATTTCCAGGCCGTTCTTACACCCCCTGGCCGGTAAACGATTGTGGGGTAAAAAAAAAAAACTCCGCTTTGCTACGACAAGAACACGGCATTCATGACGTTCGATCGCTGTACCCGCCTGGCAAACATTGGCAGAGTAAACAAGCAGAATTAATTTGTGAAAAAGCAATTCGCCAACCGCACACCGGCGTGTAAAAAAGGGGGAAGGGGAGGCGTTTGGGGCATGCCTGCGGAACAATTTTTATGGCCGCCGAGGCGCGTTTTGATTAATAATTGAGTTAATACACAGATTATTTCATTCAGAACGGCGGTGGGCAATAATCATGGCGGAAAGAGAAACATGGAATGTGCAGTGACTTGTAAATTTGCAGATAACCGGCAGAAACAAATCAATTCCTCTTCGTTTTGTTTCTTGTTTTCGATTGACTTGTAATTGTGATGAATTTTTTAAATTCATTCCAATTTCTGGTCAGCAGGCCTTAGCCTTTGCTTCGGAAGAGCCGTGATAGTTTCTTTTTTTCTGCTGCTGTTGATTGTCATCACCCGCAGAAACTAATCACTGTTGTAGGTTTTTGTTGTACGTAGGTTCAACGGCACAGAACGGATGTTTCGCATGAGTCGTAGTTTTGCACTGGTATAGAATTGTTTGTCCAACCATTTCCCACGTTACTCTAAGTTACAGGTGGGACTGCCACCTTTAAAGTGACCAAATCCCAATCGTTGACACCATCGCCCGAAGACAAGTATAGAAACATGCATATATATATACTGCAAAAATCACACACACACACAAAACACCCTGGGTCGCCAAAACTTCGGGAAAGGATGGGAAACAATAGTGTATATACATGTAAGTGCATTAGGTCCACAGGAAACCCGACGGCAGACATGCATGGGAAAGTGATCATTGAGTGTACTGTTGAATATAATTCTTGCTTGCCTACAGTTAGACCTACGTCATTGCCTTACCCATTTCTATACATTTTTTGTTTTACTTAGGCCTATGTGGCCGCTAATTTTTGACCGATTGATGATTTGATTGATTGATGGATTGATTTTATTGATCGAACGACTGGTTAGTTGATGAATCTGTACATGAATTTACTGATGTGGTCGATTGCTTCATTTGCTTAACTACAATAATGCCTATTTTTCTCTATTTAAGTTTGCGATCATTTCATTAGATTATTAGTGCGTTTTAATTGGATTTCTTAAAATGTAGGATTAATACGGAGTCGTGTGAGACATTGTTAGTGACGACTATTTTATGTCATAATAATGAAAGAGATAAAACGATTGAAACGCAGCATTTACGGAAAACGATTGAAACGCAGCAACGCAATCATCAACCACCATGGGGATGCCTCTCTTATGGAGCGGACGGACTGCAAGAAAGCAAAACAAAACCAATGCACTGACACGATACCTTCAGCCTAATATTAATCATTGGTAGAAATTATATGAAGGAATATTTACAGTTTAACCTTGGAAAAGTATTGGGAGTTATTCAGGAACTTCTCCAAACAAAGAACCCCTCAAGGCTCAATAAAACTAGTGCATATAGACCTATCAAAAAAATCATAATGAATCCCTTATTCAAACCCAAATAAAGACATGTTACAAAAGCGAACGGCTATTTATATGGTTTTTTACAAATGTTGGCCTACATGTAGTTCCTCAAATGACCTACGACGGTTGTGGTTTTGGGGAGAATATGAATTTGCAATGCATTAATGCGAGCTAATAATATGGATGTGACGTCGGAATATTGTGCACGCCGTCGTAATGTGGCGGCAGACGCCCCTTTTCCGTGTAAGCCCACGTGATCAGTGAGACGCATGCGCAATATGGATTTGCGCTGAATGCACGCTAAGTCGCAGTTGAACAGAGTTTGAAACCGGCTTGATCAAAATGAAGATGGAACCATTCAAAAAAACCTTTGAATTATGAGCTCGCCAAGCGTAGTTTAAAAAAACACCGAATAATTAGTTTAAGGAAAGCTTTACATGTAATTTGACAAGCTTTATCTATTTGATCAGTATGCTGATCATTAACGAGGTTTCCTGCTACGTGCGTGGCTGAATTGGAGATAATGTTTTACAGCATAGAAAGACGACATGAACTCTTGTAATACAACATCTTGTTGTCAAAACCGTCATGATAATAAGTGTTATTACTCGAAACGGTTCAGTTGACTTATTCCTGGTGGGTCGCTCAGTCGCTCGGTCTAACGGTCGGCCAGTGGTCGGCTACTATCGAAAATGAAAATTGTACCTGCATAAACCATAGAGACCATTCTGATCAAGTTTTCCAATACCGTTTAGGGAAATTGTGGAAAACAAATGTGATGTACTGTCCACCGACGTACAAAAAAATGTGTATTGTTTTGTTTTACATTTACGTCCATTTGTTCATTTTGTTGTTCGTTTGTCTCCAGAACCTCGATGTAATGTTATATCTACAAATGTTCTGAGTGTAGGCCTACATCCATCGGTACACCGTGGGATAGTCCAAGGACATTGTCCGTTCTCGCCGTAACTCAACCCCGTTTGATCAACCTTTTCAGAGAGAGACGGGGGAAAAAAAGAAGAAAACGGTCCTCACCAATTTCGTGTCAGTGATCAATCTGCAAGCTGCCATGTTGACAGCCGAAATGAAAAGGAAGGTGCATAGTTTCGACTGTTCACGAGGCTAGCGCGCCCTGGGCTCGTCGCCCCGTCTGTAACCGTAGCAGCTACGGTCAACACAGTCGGTTCCTACGCGCCAGAACCTTTTCCGTAGAGCGGTTGTGCCTTATTGCGAATACGATACCCGTGAACACGGCCATGCCTGTTAATACGACACGGCCAGGAAGGACTAGCTCTTTTCACGGGACCTCAGAAGACACCTCCTCGGTCTGCGGGAAATGTAAGCCCGTGCCCCGGGAGGAAATGTATTGTTCCGGGTTGTTTCTTTGGCATCAGGTTTTTCTTAATGTCTTAACATCCGGAACTTGGTGATAGATGGCATTTTTCTTGACACAATATTTACATGAGAGCGGGGCAAGACGAATGTAATCTCACAACATCACAACACGAATTCTCATATCACCATAATTAGAAATACAGTACTTGGTTTATTACCAGTAATGATGAGAAAAACCAGATACATGTACCTCTACCACACACGTATAATATCATGTGCAAAACCGTCATTTATATATATTTTTTTAGATATCGCGGTACAAGTTGATGTTAAAAGCACTTAAAACTGCAAAATTGTCTGCCAATCTTTCCCGTCTTTATCAAAGCCCGCCCAGGTTTATCCCTCCCAAGCAGCGGAAAGAATCCTCGCCTGTGCGTGCATTTCACGGGATGCCGCCATCTTAATAGACTTAATAGACACACTTAAAATTTAGTGGGCCATTCATACGCTGAATTGAACGAGGGTCGCTCTTGCCAATTAAAACTGAGCTCACTTCATCTCTTGGTTGAAAAATGCCAGTAAAGCTCCCTGTCTTCGTGTTGACACGAATCAGGCAAAACGATCGAGCCGGGCTAGCCGAAGGTCACCCATTAGAAAATGACGAAACTGCTGGCCAATGTCGGTATTATTCCGAAAAAGATAGCAATAGAGCAATGAAATCCCGTAGGATTCCATTTATGTTTTCATCCTTTTTTTCCTTCCCCGAAATCCGCTAAAAATGACAAAAAGTCCGTCCGACTGATTGACGGGACGAGATAATCCCTATGACATTGGCTGGAGGGAGATGTAAGGTTTAGAGCGGGAAGGCACGTAACGACAGCCTAGCCAGCGCCTCCTAATACTGCATGGATTTAATCGTCTTCACGGTAAAAAGGGGAAGAATTGGGGAAGAATAGGGATCGTACATCCGATGAAAATGAGTTTTCATATAGAAGAGCCTTTTGTACTGCCCTGCAAGTTAATCACATTATATCAAAGAGGGAGAGATCGAAGATATAATTTGACAAAATAGACTTGCAATTCATTCGGGCAGGCCGAAGGGGGATTGACAATGAAACTGATTCAAACCATTTGAGTTTTCTATTCACAGATTTGGAAGTAATGTTCTGGAGCTCTGTCAGTGTAATATCGTCAATGAAAACGCTCAGAAAATAACTTGAATCCAAATCATTTTCGAGTCAGGCCCCTGTGCTGAATATATTTATAGAAGACACTTCATTAGTACCGAAGAAAAATATGTTCAAATAGTCAGAAGTATAGGTGAAGGAATATAGACATTAATTAAAATAGTTCTCCCCAACATAGACCTTGATAGCTCAGTTGGTATCGCCAGTACGTTGCTTGCCAGGCTCGAAATCCATTCCAAAGGATTAAGTAAAAAATATTTGACATGTTTTCAAAGTCTGGTCTATGATGTGTGTTGATCACTATCATTCTATTGTAGAAGTGCTCTTGTATTAAACATCCCGAGAACAGCAACCCAATAAAGAGATAACCGATTCTTTGTTGTCCACGAACTTACCTCTTGTGTTCAAAACGGTCCTCGGACGTAAGTGTGTGCTTATTCTATGAAAGAGTGTCATATTGTAGGATGACGGGAAAGACACTGTCCTCAGACATATTGGTAAAATACGACTGTGCGTTCTACTGCGTGAACCGACAATTTAAAAAAAATACATCAAATCAATTCTTAACATAAATGATTCCTTTTCCTCAACCCAAACAAAGGACCGATTCCTTCATCCCGTTCACACAAAAAATAAAGCAACCATGCATTTCAAACAATGGTTTCTGTCTTTCCTTGATTTCCCCTAATCTGACCAAGATCCAGGAAAAAGTTATAGTTATAATCATGAGAATGACATCCGTTCGCATTCATTCCCTCTTCCGATTCTTGATGTATCGTCAGTGTTTGTGCCTATACCCGTGTTTACACACTACAGCGGTAAATTGAATCGCGGAGCGTTTTGAAAAACAAACAAGTATTGTTGGTGTCATCTGCCGCCGGAGGGGGTGGGGGCGTATCGCGCCATCATTGTACGGGCCAAAAATGTCCCGGACCCCATCAACCGAAAATGATACCCTGGTCAGTTTTGGGGCGTCATTACGGCCCATTTGACGCCCGAACCAAAATATTTATTGTTCACTTGTAGCTTTGTAAGAATGTTTGTGGATGTGTTTGCTTATTTTTCCTTCTTCTAGAAATGGGCCTATAAGTTGTGAACCGTTATTGACGGGTACCCGGTCCGATCTGGGGGCGAGGCATTAGTTTGTAAAACGGCGGGGAGGCTTGAGAACTCAAGATAATAGGCAAGCATTATTCATCTGAAAAACGTCTCCAGCGTCTAATACTTATGATTGGTTAACGGATTAACACCGCGAAACTCTCCGTGAAAAAAACACCGTTTCATTTTCGATGCTTGTCTTTTTTTAACTCTCAAAATGCCGTACCTCAGTAGCCAAGTTTGTCTGCAAATTACTGTTTGCGAGGTTAACGTTAATCGTTATGCTGTTTGTATGATTTTGTAATGTTATAATTAAAACAAAAAAGTGTGCTTTGAGTTGAGTTTGACGGTCTTAAAAAATGTTAATTTTGGCTTAGATATGCATCCAAATGAACAAAATAACAACTCCCTTTCTGTGGGAGATCGTATATCGATAATTTGGTTTTCATTTCTCCCGAGAATTGCTAATCTGCAGCGGGAGGTGTGTTGGATAATCGTACCCAATTATGCTGCAAGTGAGCGCTCAATCACACAATCTCCAACCGGGGATCAATCGAATAGTTCGGATCACCTTTTGGGACACTTATTATATCTTCTCTTACAATTTTGTCACGTACTGCCTCCACTTGCTACAAACACCTTTGGTAAAAAAAAGAACTGGTCTTGTGAAGAAAATGGTTTATGTGGTTGTTATTCAGCAGACATCCCCTGCAGCTCATCTTTGGTCTGGCAATCGGATGACAGGCGCCAGCTAGCCAGGTAGGGGCTATTCATACAGGGAGAAGGGGCCACCTCAATGCCCCAGTGGTGATGCGGTTCGCTTTCGTACGGTACAACCACTATAAGAAGGCACAGGTAATTGCTGGGCTGTTCTCGAGATATTCATCATCATGGGCCGTTTCAAGTTGGCTGTTGTAGTGACGGACGGGATGGCACTCGGCAGGGCATTGTGTGCCCCATTCAGGGGGGATACCGGTGGTCTTTGCAAGATAATTGATGGTGAGAGGCGTTAAATCCCTCTGCCGCCACCCCGCTATTGTTAGATTTCTTTAGCGTGTCTCCTCCGGAGACTGATCCGACGAATCGCTCAATCAGGCCTCTCCGTTATAGAAATCCTCCCTCTCTTTTTTAGCCTTTGTACCGTAAGTGTCAGGCTTAAGCCAACCCGGGCCATTGATAGGGGGCTGGGTGGCAAGGGCGTGGGTTAATGCGATCGAGTATGCTTGAGAAACATCCCAGAAAAGAGAAAGATATCAAGGTGGTATATTCGTAGCTGCTAAAGCCTTGAAGAATCACCTTACGTGTGTAATGTCGATCAGCATTCCCTGTCAGCATTCCCAAATGATGAAGCAATTAAAGATTTAGGACTTTCGTCACTTGGCGGGACTCGGTCGGCCGCGGGAACTGGGTTTGAGAAAGAAAAAAAAACAGGGTCTGCTTTGGTGAGGTGGATGGAAGTTGTCGAGGCGTGAACTGGAGGTTAACCTGATCGATCTGAATGGGGGTCCAGGCTGAATAGCCCAGGGAGGCAATTAGCTGACAGGTTGGTGAAGTTAGCCAAGAACTGACCGTCATTTGCGAGATGTGTGGGGCTTAAATGCACCTTAATAGTGGCCTCTTAGTTCGACTCGATTTAGCCCCTAACTACTGCCCAGTTTTGTCAAGCCAAACTAACAGTCCCTATTGTGAGCGCGCTCTCTCTTTCTCTGACCTGAATGGGCGATCTGGCTCAAGTGGTCTGGCTCTATACAATGTCAAACCAAATAGTTCCCCTTCCTGAAAGCAACTGGTGACAATCTAAATTGCAACAACAAGATTGGATTTGGCTGGAGGTGGCGCCTGGTTTATTTAAGGTGTCATCACAGATACCTTGATTGCCATGAGCCTTTTTTGTTACCTGAGTCGGGCGATAGAACGTGTTTTTTTCTCTCTGTGGAGATTCTGACAGAGCGGGACAAGGGGGTCTCAGTGGGGGACTTTTAACCCACCCTATTGGCTTCGGGAACGATCTGAACTTTTTTTTTAATCAGAGAAAGGCAAACAAAAGTATTAATGAACGGAAATGCCTGAACACTTGTCGTTTGCAAAAACGGCGTGTTCTCAATGCTTTTCTAAATGCTTATGAGTAGTAAAATAAAAAAGTCATAACAAGACAAATCTTCACAGCTTGCGAAGGTGGGATTCGAACCCACAATTCACCGCTTAGACCAGGGCTTAGACGTGCACACGTCAAGGACCGGTCAGTTTAGCTTTACCGTAATACGAATCCGAAATTCTATACACCAGTACATTATTGTAACTCAATGCCTATTGTCCGAAAACAAAAATTACTTATGCATTTGAGAAGCCAGTGAATGAGCATTAAGATAAACATCGGTGCATAGATAGATTAGGGTCTAGCGTTATTAGGGAAACCTCACGTTTGTCTGGTACTGCCTTGATTTGAAAATGTGGGAATGAACATACAGCAATTTGCATAGCTGCTTGGGTTTAATACATGTTGGAACAAAAACTTATGGAAATCGTCGGTTCGGCTGGATTTGTAATGAAAGCTGATTTCAGAATTGGGCCAGATATTGATCAACTTAATATATGTCCTTGGAAGGGCTTCCTACATCTAAGACCTAGCATATAGAGGTTTGTTTATATAAAACACATCAGTAACTCATGATTTAATTGGAAAAGGTTTGGGCAACAGTTATCCTTGGCAGCAGTCCTTCATAAAGACAAAGGCAGACTTTATGGATTGACCCATTTTAAAATCTCAACTCGCCTGTCAATAGTCAAGGAAAACAGTTCCATGCTCCGTCTTAATACAGTAATTTGCCCCCACCCCCGGCGAACAAAGACCCCTAAAACACCGATCAGTCTAACTGAAAACAGTTATAGTAGTTGAGTATATATTAGTACAATTTATTACCCCCGAAATCCTGTTGACTTTTCAGCGCTAAATGCTGCCTTGTAGAACCACTTGAGATGCGGGGGCCGGCTACTGCGCGCGATGGTGCCAGCTACCGTAGCGCGCCACCTCGGCTAATGCGTGGATTGGACCACTTGATTATGTCAGAGCGCATGTTTGTTGACAAAGCACGAACATGATGGCAGCATGGAAGTACAATAGAACTCTATAAGTAACTTTAAAGATATATTTTACAGGAATGATATGTTTCAGTCATTGGCAAGTTTTCCTACTATACCCCACCATGGAGAATTCTATTCGATGGGTAAGACGTAAACAGAGTGTCCATAAAACAATGGGCGTCTCCGACAACTCGCAGATTGTTCTGAGACTATTATGTTTCCATTGTCTGTGGCTACTTTCCGATTGTCTGCGATTATTTACTAGTGGTCTGCGACAGCTTTCACTCAGTCTCTAACTTCTGGTCGAAGACTACCTGTCAAAAAGATCTGAGCTGACATTATTTTCGACAATGAAACGGATTATATACACAATGCTTATATACAGTCAAACTCATCAAGTCCCATGCAACAACCTGTACCGTCCGGCTTTGCCGCCGTTTTAGACAACTTTTCATTGACAGCCGAATTAAAATAACCTTCCATTCACATTTATAAATTGTGACTGGACAGCCCCATTACTTTCAGCCCTTAACTTGATCATTATATTTCTAGCCATCGAGATCTGGAGAAAACTTTCTTCTATACTGTTAGTTCGTTGTAAGTGTTCCAGAAAGATAAAAATTAATGCAATTATCGAGGGTATACCGTCATCCTCTAACAACTAAGCAAAACCTTCCTGAGTATTGTGAAGATGTACCTTTCCCGCCGGAAAACATTGGAATGTTAATCATAACCTCTTCAAGTATAAGGCTTCAAGCGTATCAGTGGATGATAGGCACACTCGAAGATGTCGCCGACCTTTGATGTAGACGCCTTTTGTTCATTATGGGGGATCATCTCACTGATGAGATATCTAAGCTTTGTAAATTGCCTCAAACTGGACCAAAATTGCCGGCAATTATTACTCAAGATCACTCCCCCGAGTTCCTAAATTGGTTGTACTCTGGGATCCAACTCGAGGGCCAGCTTGAGGGGTAATGTCTGGTCACACTATCTGACTATACGGTACCAGGGGGGCTAAGCTGAAAAGGATGGATATCGCAGACAATTAAGCCGGTAAATTTGAGCAATCAAGAAGAGCAAATGGGTTTTCACTCGGACTTCTGCTTTCTTAGACAACTTTGTCTCTCTCTGTCTTGTAAATGGATGCGGTTGTCTTGAGGTTTGTCTTGGTTCTCATCATTCCTGAGTCACCTTGCGTGCTGTGATCAGACCGCGACGCCATCAAGATAGAGGGTATAACAGACTGGGCCTGCTAGGCCTGTCGCTCTGGACAATGGAGCTCATTTACTGAGGGATGCGGGTAAAAGAGGATTCGTACATCCAAGAGATGACAAAAAGCAGCGCTGAGTCTTGCCGTCGCCTGGCTGTCGTCTCTGCTGAATAGACCCCCTCCCATGGGCCCAGTTTATCCCCGATTGTCCCTCTAGTATCAACACTTGCTTGTTTAAGACCTCATTGGGGGGGGGGGGGGGGGGGGGGGGGGGGATTCCCACAAGATTGCTCATTTTGAAAGAATCAGCTTGTAATTGCCGGCCCGGCTGGCATTTTTAAGGTCCCTTTTCCCATCCATTCAACTCCCGGCTTTCGCACTGGGGTGATAATACCCTCAAAAGATGGAAGTTGACACAGGATTCAGGGGCTTATGCCTATTAAGGGTGAACAAACTGAAGTGGGTGGTGGGCCAAGTGATGTAGTTGTCACAACAAAACGGAGGGAATTGAAATACAAAATTGACAGTTTATTTGTTAAAAGGATGCAGGGAAGAAAAACTTTCGTAAGTATAATACCGGTAGGCCTACCCATAGCTGGATGAGGATCTACATAAAAATCATTTCACTTGTCGGTTTACAAAAAAGGTTCTTGCAGTTTTTCTTTACAGTGATTTACGAAATTATACTGAACAGCTGAAGAATTCGATATTAACAAATGCACTAGATGAACTTTTTGTCAAATGAAAGATTGGGATTGTTGTCTTTCTTACTCTTGGCTATGTTTAAACAAGGAGTTTCAGTATTACTCCATCAGAATAAACGAATAGCTGATTTGGCCCTTGCATAAAAACAAGAAATGGTCCGAATAATCGAAGAATAAAGACATTTTAATCATATTTGAATTGGCCCGATTTTACAAATCTGCCAGACATTTTCTTCAGGTAAACTGCCTTCATGCTTTGTCATGTTTATCACGTGTAGCAATTCGTAGTTATCAAGCTATCCTATCTAGGCCTATGTTGTCATGATTTGTGCGGTAAACATAAAAATATGCACCAATGAGCAATACTTCCAATCCAAAAAAAATCGGACAAATACTCACAACCCTCACAGATGATCAAGTCTTACATCAAATTAAAGCTTGATTGACCGTCTTTCAGTTTCTGATCTTTTTTTTGGGGGGGGGGGGTCGCCAATATTTGTTGGTGATCATTTCTAAAAGCAGTCCTGAAACCCATCACCATATTGAAAAATGATCACTCTCCTACTCCATTGGAAAATAAAGCGACTTTCGGATTTAATTTTACCCCAAGTTTCTCAGAATTCCAAGTTCAAAGACCAGTTTAGAGCTGGAACCCTTTACTTCTACAAATCTTCGATGGCAGGGGACAGTATACAAATCGTGATTTTCGGGTTGGCGTAGGCAATTTTGGGCTGATTAATTGTAGGCATCCACATAATGCTATACGGGAGCCGCCATTCCTCACCAATGTAATTCTGCCCATGCGCATATCGGCTCATTGCTCCTTGATAAACCCGTGTTTCTAGAACTGCATGGTAAGCAGAATAAGATATGGCCGTAATAAAATAAGCTTAGCATAAACTATATAAGCAGATATCATGTACCTATTGTTGTATTAAATCAGGAAAATCGTGTGTTTGCAATAACGTAATCCAAATTGAATCAATTTCTTATGCAAGGGGAGGACTTTGATTTCAAAGTAGTTTCACACATTCGTTGTACAAATGTCATTTTTCATAACAAATTTCATTTGGAAAAGAAAATGGTCACATCTCGCTTTGCATATTGCGTTTTATAAGCATTCCTTTGGAAGCTAAAGCTTATAGGCCTATAACGTCAAGTGAAAGGCGGCAATATTTGAATGTTAGCTCTTTCCTTGTTTCATAAAAATCAGCTTGAACCTTGGCAGATAAATATAATTGGCGGCTCGTTACTTAAGGTCTTTGACCTCTGTGTTAAATTCATCCACTTCAGTCAACCTTTGAATAAATTCTGCATATTTTACGTTTCAGATCTTTGAGGTGTAGGCCAAGTTGGTTACCACTCAAACGAAAGGCAGCGTACGCACGGTGTCATCCTGATACAACCGCGGAGAGAATCGTGCGTGTTGTCCCTTTGCACATTACCTCGTTTGAATAAAAATGTGGGAAAACATGCCTTTTACTTTCTCCGAAACCGCATCAGACAAAAACAAATTAAAATCATGACGAACATAATGCCTTGCCACAGAAATTAATATCCCCGGCGCCAAGGGACTTGTGAATATTGATGAATGAAGTGATGGCTGGGAAATAAGAAAAAGAGATGTCAGAGGAGAGATCGAGGGAGTGAAAGAGGTTAAAAACAGAAGAGAAAAAGCCGCCAAAAATCCCGCCAGTTAAGACAACGGAAGGAAAGGGGTTGTTCCGGCTTCCTCAAGGTCGACATTCCGCGGTAGAATCAATCTCCTGATGCTTGAAGAAGCAAGGGCAGTATGCCTCGGCATCCGGAGGCTCACAGTCCGTCTTCATTCCATTCCTGCTCCTTCAACGTCAGTCGTCGTTCAACTCAACTAACGAGGGGGGACGGTTAACAAATCCAGATGAAGGTGAACTCGGCAGTACGCATTCCTCGGGTACATATCATACCTTACCTGCATACGGTATTGTTTTTCTTTATTGTGAATCGTAAAGGATTCCGAGTAATCCCTGTGTGGATTGCCTGATAGAACTATACCACTGAATAATCCCTATGTGGATTGCCTGATAGAACTATACCACCGAGTAATCCCTCTGTGGATTGCCTGATAGAACTATACCACCGAGTTATCCCTCTGTGGATTGCCTGATAGAACTATACCACCGAGTAATCCCTGTGTGGATTGCCTGATAGAACTATACCACCGAGTAATCCCTGTGTGGATTGCCTGATAGAACTATACCACCGAGTAATCCCTCTGTGGATTGCCTGATAGAACTATACCACTGGGTAATCCCTCTGTGAATTGTCTGATAGAACTATACCACTGAGCAATCCCTCCGTGGATTGCCTGATAGAACTATACCACCGAGTAATCCCTGTGTGGATTGCCTAAAAGAACTATACCACCGAGTTATCCCTCTGTGGATTGCCTGATAGAACTATACCACTGAGTAATGGGATTGTCTGATAGAACTATACCACCTAGTTATCCCTCTGTGGATTGCCTGATAGAATTATACCACTGAATAATCCCTCCTTGGATTGCCTGATAGATCTATACCACTAAGTAATCCCTCTGTGGATTGCCTGATAGAACTACACCACTGAGTAATGGGATTGCCTGATAGAACTATACCACCGAGTAATCACTCTGTGGATTGCCCGATAGAACTATACCACCGAGTAATCCCTATGTGGATTGCCTGATAGAACTATACCACTGAGTAATGGGATTGCCTGATAGAACTATACCACTGAGTAATCCCTCTGTGGATTGCCCGATAGAACTATACCACCGAGTAATCCCTATGTGGACTGCCTGATGGAGAACTATACCACTGAGTAATGGGATTGCCTGATAGAACTATACCACCCAGAAATCCCTATGTGGATTGCCTGATAGAACTATACCACCGAGTAATCCCTATATGTGGATTGCCTGATAGAACTATACCACTGAGTAATCCCTATGTGGATTGCCTGATAGAACTTAACCACTGAGTAATGGGATTGCCTGATAGAACTATACCACTGAGTAATGGGATTGCCTGATAGAACTATACCACCCAGAAATCCCTATGTGGATTGCCTGATAGAACTATACCACCGAGTAATCCCTATATGTGGATTGCCTGATAGAACTATACCACTGAGTAATCCCTATGTGGATTGCCTGATAGAACTTAGCCACTGAGTAATCCCTCTGTGGATTGCTTGATAGAACTATACCACCGTGTGATCCCTCTGTGGATTGCCTGATATAGCTAAACCACCGAGTAATCCTCTGTGAATTGTCTGATAGATCTATACCACCGAGCAATTCCTCTGTGGATTGCCTGATAGAACTATACCACTGAGTAATCCCTCTGTGGGTTGCCTGATAGAACTATACCACCGAGCAATTCCTCTGTGAATTGTCTGATAGAACTATACCACTGAGTAATCCCTATGTGGATTTCCTGATAGAACTATACCACTGAGTAATCCCTATGTGGATTGCCTGATAGAACTATACCACCGAGTAATCCCTCTGTGGATTGCTTGATAGAACTATACCACTGAGTAATCCCTCCGTGGATTGCCTGATAGATCTATACCACTGAGTAATCCCCCTGTGGATTGCCTGATAGAACTATACCACCGAGTAATCCCTCTGTGGATTGCTTGATAGAACTATACCACCGAGCAATCCCTATGTGGATTGCCTGATAGAACTATACCACTGAGTAATCCATGTGTGGATTGCCTGATAGAACTATACCACTGAGTAATGGGATTGCCTGATAGAACTATACCACCGAGTAATCCCTATGTGGATTGCTTGATAGAACTATACCACTATGTAATGGGATTGCCTGATAGAACTATACCACCGAGTAATCCCTATGTGGACTGCCTGATAGAACTATACCATCGAGTAATCCCTATGTGGATTGCCTGATAGAACTATACCACTGAGTAATGGGATTGCCTGATATAACTATACCACCGAGTAATCCCTATGTGGACTGCCTGATAGAACTATACCACTGAGTAATCCCTCTGTGGATTGCTTGATAGAACTATACCACCGTGTGATCCCTCTGTGGATTGCCTGATATAGCTAAACCACCGAGTAATCCTCTGTGAATTGTCTGATAGAACTATACCACTGAGTAATCCCTATGTGGATTGCCTAATAGAACTATACCACCGAGTAATCCCTCTGTGGATTGCTTGATAGAACTATACCACTGAGTAATCCCTCCGTGGATTGCCTGATAGAACTATACCACTGAGTAATGGGATTGCCTGATAGAACTATACCACCGAGTAATCCCTCTGTGGATTGCCCGATAGAACTATACCACCGAGTAATCCCTATGTGGACTGCCTGATGGAGAACTATACCACTGAGTAATGGGATTGCCTGATAGAACTATACCACCCAGAAATCCCTATGTGGATTGCCTGATAGAACTATACCACCGAGTAATCCCTATATGTGGATTGCCTGATAGAACTATACCACTGAGTAATCCCTATGTGGATTGCCTGATAGAACTATACCACCGTGTGATCCCTCCGTGGATTGCCTGATAGATCTATACCACTGAGTAATCCCCCTGTGGATTGCCTGATAGAACTATACCACCGAGTAATCCCTCTGTGGATTGCTTGATAGAACTATACCACCGAGCAATCCCTATGTGGATTGCCTGATAGAACTATACCACTGAGTAATCCATGTGTGGATTGCCTGATAGAACTATACCACTGAGTAATGGGATTGCCTGATAGAACTATACCACCGAGTAATCCCTATGTGGATTGCTTGATAGAACTATACCACTATGTAATGGGATTGCCTGATAGAACTATACCACCGAGTAATCCCTATGTGGACTGCCTGATAGAACTATACCATCGAGTAATCCCTATGTGGATTGCCTGATAGAACTATACCACTGAGTAATGGGATTGCCTGATATAACTATACCACCGAGTAATCCCTATGTGGACTGCCTGATAGAACTATACCACTGAGTAATGGGATTGCCTGATAGAACTATACCACTGAGTAATCCCTCTGTGGATTGCTTGATAGAACTATACCACCGTGTGATCCCTCTGTGGATTGCCTGATATAGCTAAACCACCGAGTAATCCTCTGTGAATTGTCTGATAGAACTATACCACTGAGTAATCCCTATGTGGATTGCCTAATAGAACTATACCACCGAGTAATCCCTCTGTGGATTGCTTGATAGAACTATACCACTGAGTAATCCCTCCGTGGATTGCCTGATAGAACTATACCACTGAGTAATGGGATTGCCTGATAGAACTATACCACCGAGTAATCCCTCTGTGGATTGCCCGATAGAACTATACCACCGAGTAATCCCTATGTGGACTGCCTGATGGAGAACTATACCACTGAGTAATGGGATTGCCTGATAGAACTATACCACCCAGAAATCCCTATGTGGATTGCCTGATAGAACTATACCACCGAGTAATCCCTATATGTGGATTGCCTGATAGAACTATACCACTGAGTAATCCCTATGTGGATTGCCTGATAGAACTTAACCACTGAGTAATCCCTCTGTGGATTGCTTGATAGAACTATACCACCGTGTGATCCCTCTGTGGATTGCCTGATATAGCTAAACCACCGAGTAATCCTCTGTGAATTGTCTGATAGATCTATACCACCGAGCAATCCCTATGTGGATTTCCTGATAGAACTATACCACTGAGTAATCCCTATGTGGATTGCCTGATAGAACTATACCACTGAGTAATCCCTCCGTGGATTGCCTGATAGATCTATACCACTGAGTAATCCCCCTGTGGATTGCCTGATAGAACTATACCACCGAGTAATCCCTCTGTGGATTGCTTGATAGAACTATACCACCGAGCAATCCCTATGTGGATTGCCTGATAGAACTATACCACTGAGTAATCCCCCTGTGGATTGCCTGATAGAACTATACCACCGAGTAATCCCTCTGTGGATTGCTTGATAGAACTATACCACCGAGCAATCCCTATGTGGATTGCCTGATAGAACTATACCACTGAGTAATCCATGTGTGGATTGCCTGATAGAACTATACCACTGAGTAATGGGATTGCCTGATAGAACTATACCACCGAGTAATCCCTATGTGGATTGCTTGATAGAACTATACCACTATTTAATGGGATTGCCTGATAGAACTATACCACCGAGTAATCCCTATGTGGACTGCCTGATAGAACTATACCATCGAGTAATCCCTATGTGGATTGCCTGATAGAACTATACCACTGAGTAATGGGATTGCCTGATATAACTATACCACCGAGTAATCCCTATGTGGACTGCCTGATAGAACTATACCACTGAGTAATGGGATTGCCTGATAGAACTATACCACTGAGTAATCCCTCTGTGGATTGCTTGATAGAACTATACCACCGTGTGATCCCTCTGTGGATTGCCTGATATAGCTAAACCACCGAGTAATCCTCTGTGAATTGTCTGATAGAACTATACCACTGAGTAATCCCTATGTGGATTGCCTAATAGAAGTATACCACCGAGTAATCACTCTGTGGATTGCTTGATAGAACTATACCACTGAGTAATCCCTCCGTGGATTGCCTGATAGATCTATACCACTGGGTAATCCCCCTGTGGATTGCCTGATAGAACTATACCACCGAGTAATCCCTCTGTGGATTGCTTGATAGAACTATACCACTGAGTAATCCCTCCGTGGATTGCCTGATAGATCTATACCACTGGGTAATCCCCCTGTGGATTGCCTGATAGAACTATACCACCGAGTAATCCCTCTGTGGATTGCCTGATAGAACTATACCACCGAGTTATCCCTCTGTGGATTGCCTGATAGAACTATACCACTGAGTAATCCCTCTGTGGATTGCTTGATAGAACTATACCACCGTGTGATCCCTCTGTGGATTGCTTGATAGAACTATACCACCGTGTGATCCCTCTGTGGATTGCCTGATATAGCTAAACCACCGAGTAATCCTCTGTGAATTGTCTGATAGATCTATACCACCGAGCAATCCCTATGTGGATTTCCTGATAGAACTATACCACTGAGTAATCCCTATGTGGATTGCCTGATAGAACTATACCACTGAGTAATCCCTCCGTGGATTGCCTGATAGATCTATACCACTGAGTAATCCCCCTGTGGATTGCCTGATAGAACTATACCACCGAGTAATCCCTCTGTGGATTGCTTGATAGAACTATACCACCGAGCAATCCCTATGTGGATTGCCTGATAGAACTATACCACTGAGTAATCCCCTGTGGATTGCCTGATAGAACTATACCACCGAGTAATCCCTCTGTGGATTGCTTGATAGAACTATACCACCGAGCAATCCCTATGTGGATTGCCTGATAGAACTATACCACTGAGTAATCCATGTGTGGATTGCCTGATAGAACTATACCACTGAGTAATGGGATTGCCTGATAGAACTATACCACCGAGTAATCCCTATGTGGATTGCTTGATAGAACTATACCACTATTTAATGGGATTGCCTGATAGAACTATACCACCGAGTAATCCCTATGTGGACTGCCTGATAGAACTATACCATCGAGTAATCCCTATGTGGATTGCCTGATAGAACTATACCACTGAGTAATGGGATTGCCTGATATAACTATACCACCGAGTAATCCCTATGTGGACTGCCTGATAGAACTATACCACTGAGTAATGGGATTGCCTGATAGAACTATACCACTGAGTAATCCCTCTGTGGATTGCTTGATAGAACTATACCACCGTGTGATCCCTCTGTGGATTGCCTGATATAGCTAAACCACCGAGTAATCCTCTGTGAATTGTCTGATAGAACTATACCACTGAGTAATCCCTATGTGGATTGCCTAATAGAAGTATACCACCGAGTAATCACTCTGTGGATTGCTTGATAGAACTATACCACTGAGTAATCCCTCCGTGGATTGCCTGATAGATCTATACCACTGGGTAATCCCCCTGTGGATTGCCTGATAGAACTATACCACCGAGTAATCCCTCTGTGGATTGCTTGATAGAACTATACCACTGAGTAATCCCTCCGTGGATTGCCTGATAGATCTATACCACTGGGTAATCCCCCTGTGGATTGCCTGATAGAACTATACCACCGAGTAATCCCTCTGTGGATTGCCTGATAGAACTATACCACCGAGTTATCCCTCTGTGGATTGCCTGATAGAACTATACCACTGAGTAATCCCTCTGTGGATTGCTTGATAGAACTATACCACCGTGTGATCCCTCTGTGGATTGCTTGATAGAACTATACCACCGAGTAATCCCTCCGTGGATTGCCTGATAGATCTATACCACTGGGTAATCCCCCTGTGGATTGCCTGATAGAACTATACCACCGAGCAATCCCCCTGTGGATTGCCTGATAGAACTATACCACCGAGTAATCCCTCTGTGGATTGCTTGATAGAACTATACCACTGAGTAATCCCTCTGTGGATTGCTTGATAAAACTATGCCACCGAGTCATCCCTCCTTGGATTGCCTGATAGAACTTTACCACCGAGTAAATCCTCTGTGGATTGCTTGATAGAACTATATCACTGAGTAATCCCTCTGTGAATTGCTTGATAGAACTATACCACTGAGGAAGCGAAAATTTCCCAATGCTCGCAAGTTAACTCCCAGGAAGACTGACAAAGCTGCGGTGATTTGATTTATCTAAAACAACAGCTGGTGTTTTTTTTTAATGAAATATTAGCCCAATATGTTTACCAAACAGATAAACACAAACACGTTAAACGTTTTCAAAGGAACACGTGCCACTAGAATTACGACAAGCACCCAATCAGCTCGATTTTTGAGAGTCAAAATTTTGATCCCCGAAATTCGTTCTCGCAAGAATAACACAAAAACGGCCAATTTATAAAGGATGCTTGTGCTGACGTTTATATTCTACTATTAAAAGTTCTTTCCAATCAACATCATTTCGTGAAGCACGCGCTTTTGTAGCCCAATTGGGCTACAAAAGTCTCATTTAACCGTATTTTCAATTTTTTTGTATTGCAATTTTGGCGCCTTTCTTGTTAGGCTAATGCAAATTTCCATATTCATGAGCGAAACCGAGATGTCATTCCGGTAGAAACCTCACAAATACAGCTATTTCAGCACAAAAAGTTGCTGAATTTTGAATATTTTGCTGTTAGTCGTAAATTTTCTTTTTTTTCGGTGATTCGTTGTTGTGTACATGGCAGTAAGTCAATGCGCAACCTTTTTCTAACAAATGTTTTCAATGAGCAAATTTTGGATTCACAATTTGAACAGAAAACTCCTAAACTGAACAGTGTCTTCCTGGAATGACATCACAGCAAGAACGCCCTCTATTGTCTGGAAAAGCGTGGACAATTTCAATTTTGTTTTAAACAGAAGTGCACTTTTCGATAAAATTAACAAAACCTTTTCGGTTGTCAAATCGATGTCAAATAGTTTTCGTACATTTAAGTGGAGTAGAAAGTTGCACAAAATCACATGACCCTTTTAATACAATTTATTAAATGGCATGATGTTTCATCTAGTTACACGGAGAAATGTTTTCTGTTACTATTGATTTTCATTTTTGGTGATATTTTAGTACAATTGTGGCGACATCTGAATCATTTTGTTACATCGGATTAGAATTGGATGTATATACTATCGGTCAACTACATTGGACTTTACGATCGACACATTATGCCATTCAAATTTTTTGCCGGAACACAGATTTTGAAATTTAATTAGTCGAGTGCTTGGAAATAATTTTGCAGACGGCAGCAAATGCGAAACTTTTATTAAATAACGAAATTGTTCTGATCTGAGTTCACCGTCGGTTGGTCTCGGACCATTTCTCCAAAATTAAAAGCGTCAATTAAGCTCCTTCAATATCGATGTTGCTTTCTCAAAATATCCGGGAATATAAAGAGAACGGAGAAAGACTATCACATTGTTCAGTTAGACTTTTTTTGCATATGTCTACTTTATTTATTTCCCAACAATAGTTTTTTTTTATCTTCTGAAAGTCCTATCAGAAATGAACCCGGCTGCAAACTGCATTAGCTGTTTAACCAAAATGTTTCAAAGCCCCATTGCGTATTCATAACGTCAAGCCAACAAGATTCCCCCCATTTTTAATTCTATTTTCCGTTTGAGAAATCCCGAAGCAATTTCAGACTCCTTCAGGCCTCTTCAAGAAAGCAAACTCCGAATCCTTAGCTCAGTCGCAGTGCATGCTTTGGTATTAAAAAGAGAAAAGTCAGGATGACTTGTATTTCAGCGAGGCGGTTCACGGTTTAAGGCCTGCGGGGGAGAGGAGCGTACTAGATGCCCCGTCAAGTGGTTAAACAATCCCCGCTCGGATCTCCCCCCGTGTCTACAAAGCCGACACGGTCGTGTATCCGTGTTCCGGTTCTCGTCCATCTTCTCCTCCGTCTCCCTCCTGGCACAGGTAATTGCCACTCCAGTCTTTGTATATTGAGAACACAGACACACTGGGTAGGCCCTCCTCCTCGATCGCCGGCCGTTTCAATCAAGCGGTGCCTCAGCCCGTTGTATGTTACCAGACTCTCCGGACCAGGCGCCGCTTCCGTCCCACCTGTTACGGCGGGTATTTGGAACAAGGAGCCGTTTCTCCACGGGCCGGCAGCATAATCAATCTCACCCCCGTACTCATGTCCAGTCCATGCGACCGGACCGTACTGGATGGATCAAGGGTGCTTTAGCTGTGTAAAGCCAGGGGTTGTTTAAGAGAGGGCGGCCAACTCTCAAGTCAAGTCTCCCATGATCCTCCTCGCTTTTCATCTTGAAGACGCGACATCAAGTGTCCGCGCGCCCGAGCCTGTGTGTTTTGCCAGTGTCCGGTATACGGCAATGATTGATCATATCCCGGCACTACTTGATGCCTCTCACGGTACAAGCATCCCCTCGATAGCGCACCGTATGGTGTAACTTCAGAACTCCCGCGTCACCCCAACCCAGCCCATATTTCTCTCTCGTGATTCCCTTCCATCTCCGTCGGCAAGACTAATATAGAAATGATACTTAATTACCAGGCTGCAGCATGGTCGCACGCGGATATTAAAATCTGTCGGCATTGCCCCACACTATTAAATCAAATGACAACATGTAAGAACTCGGCCAGAAAAACCAATTAATTGAGGCGGCGGATATCTCCATGTGTCTGACATGCCGGCCTAGGAGTTCTGAGAGATCGGCATTCATATTACACACAGGCTAGCCAAATACAACCAAACTTGGTTTCAAGTAAGTCAATATTTAACCAAAGTGGCTGTTGCAGTATAAAAATGCTTATGCTTTCACTTTTTGGGCTGGATATACTGTTGTACAATCATTTCTTTTGAGCACAGAAAAGTTTTTTGAATATCTTCAAAACTTACATTCAAATCACACATGTACTGCCTATTGTATTTTGTGAGTCCATTACATACACACAAACGATAGTGAGACCGAGAATCATGCCATTACATCAGTGGAGCGTTCCGTGTCACAATTATGACGTCACTTCCCCGGACTCCTCTACTCGCAATGCATAATGACGGGCCAGCACATTATTAGAGGCGTCAAACAGTACCCACTAAAAAAAACCCCAAAATGATGTATGTATAGCCCGCGTTTAACGCCGTCTTTATATGGTTGGTTTGTTTGTTTGTTAAAAGCAATAGAAATATCTCCAGTACATGTATTTTGTCTCTTTCTATTTATCTCACAAAATAAAATGATGAAATCTAGCGTAATTTTGATCAAGGCAGACATGTTATTTTCATCTCTTATTATTTTCAGGATCCCCGTTTCCCGTTTCATTTCTTTCAATTTCGCTCTCTGGTGTAGAGCCCTCGAGTCATTAAGGTTTACGGTGAAAGCGCGCTCTTCTCCCGTTTAATTACAGAAATCCAGCTTTTCAGGCAAGCTCAGACAGTTCTCCAAACAAACTGTCAACATTCTTCCCATCTCTCTGTGTTTCCGTGAGCTTAGCAAATCGTTATTTCACCCCTTGTCAATCTTGACTGGAAGACGCTGCTCTGGGCGCTATTGGTGATGAGTCTGCTACCTGCGAGGCACTATAGCGAGTCAAGCATCGCCTCGCTAGCGCGTTGCCTCCCCGTCCATCTAAACCGCCACCTCTCTGCCGCCACGTGCTAGCCATGATTTCCCGGCCGTCCATCAAACACCGTGTCCTCCCAGGTACCCTCCCGCCGTTCTAACTCGGCGCACGCCTGTACATTTCCTCGCTGATAATTAGAAGTTAGTAGTTTGACGCCTCAGTAGCGTCTCTCAATTCTCTCCTTCATACTCTATAAAGGGACAGATCATAGTCGTTCATTGTCAAGCCCGGTAATGAAGATGGTGCCTTAGGCCAATTGGAGAGATAGAGTGAGGCAGCGATGCGTTTCCGCGGTTTTTCTTCCCCGTATAAATCCACTGATGGATACATGTTGAAATTAGAGCACATATTCGTAGCGAATGCAAGCGATCACGATGCCTTATTCCGGATGCTTGTGTAGGTTTTCGTTGTTTTTTTTGTCCAGATAGACGGACTTTTTGTCTTTCAAAATAATTAGCAAGAAGCAAAAAACACTCTGTCACTGCACTGTTTTAATACCACATAGGCCTACTATATATGCACATACAACATGGCAAGGGTAATTTTGCAGCAACACTTTACCTCACCTGTCCATTCTACATGTAGTTATATTGCATTGAAATTATTTGAATAGTGTGCGCACCCAATGCCAGTACAGAAACAAGCGAACATGCGAAATGTAGACCCAACTGCCTGACTTCAACATTCAGTATTAAACTAGAAAGAGTTTGAAACACCACTTTAAAGGACTAATCAAGAGCCGATGTTGGCATGTGGTACTAAAATAACTCCAAAAAGTGTTTCGAGAAGCAGCCTTTGGATAAAGATAAAAAAGGTAAAAAGATTAGTTTTTCTGAAAAGCAATGTAAATATTGTGAAGAATATTCTTGTGAACCAGTTTGCAATAAAACCTCAAAAGTTTCTCCACGAGGTTAATCAAGAATCCAGGGACAATGACTCACTCTGAAACAAAAAATCGAGGACGGGGGTGCAGCAAGATATTAGGCCGAAGTTGGACTATAATTCATGTTTAAAAGAAATTGCTTAAACCGTCGCTTGATATAGAAATAACCTTTGGCACTGTGTAAATAAAAAAATAAAAAAATAAAAATAAACCGCTTTTCTTTTCTATATTTCTGCGGCATTACATCCAGGGGTCAATTTCATGGCGATGCTGAGCATACAATACTATTCAGTGCGTTGTTGCGCTCAGTACCACTGCGCAGAATAGCAATAAGGGCCAACAGCAATAAGGGCCTACATGACGTCAGATGTTGGCAGATAAACCCTCTTTCAAAGCAAACATCTTCTTTGATTAGTAGAATTCTGTGCTTACAGTGAAATTGACCCATTATGGTTGAGAATATCACGACACGTCTCACTCGAAAATTCGTCCGTCTGCAACCTTACATTCTCGACATAAAATATTGCCATCAGTTCCTCAATTTTACTGAGTAGTGATGCCTCTTTTGCTTAGCGGTCGTGCAATCCTACATTGATTTGTTGAATTTCCTTATTGTTCACTGCATGAGATTGATGATTGGGAGACATCAGCACGGAATCGCAGAGCATTCATGACATTCACACTCACAGTAATCTGCTCATGATGCACCCGCAAGCGCAATATTATTGTGTTACATCTCAGCAACTTCGTCCCATCTATCATCGAAATCTTGTCGAATCAACGACGGACGATCTCAAGATATACGTACTGCTAGCTTTGTAAGAGCAAAGAAGTAGTATATGAGCTGCTGTAATCTAACGCGTATCACCTGGGTAAGTTTCAGCATGACGTCCGTGGCTGCATCTGGGGTTGCACTGTGTAAATAAACTGCCATATGCATTTGTGGAATCCTCAACAACAAAACATTGTGCATGATCATTCAACTGAACATCAAACTGAAACTTGAAGATTATCTGAAGATAGGTGATGATTCACTTCAAAGATAACCATCAGTTAAATAGTTCTTAAAAAAACACCAAAAACCCAAAACGGCAGCCAAAAAATAACCTAGCAAACCACATAGTTATGACGAGCTAGGGATTTGTTATTTTGTAAAAGCATCAATCTCGATTTTGTTCCAGAACGGTATATCTATGGAGAGGCGAATACTTATTTCCTTCTTCTTATTCCTTCAATATACCACAATTACTCAAACTTTTCCAAAAGGGAATGCATAGTGTCAATTCTTATACTTATTATGAACCTAAACTTGTCTTGAACCAGGAAACGATATACTTAATAATCTTGTGATTCATAACAAAGGTTTCGTATTGAGTACAGTGGTAAATTATCACAACATTATGTTAAACCTACAAACCGGGGATTGCAAACAAATTAGTGGGCACCATGCGAAAACACATTTTAAAATTTGACCAAGCCAATCAAAAAAGCCATCGTAAACAAGAATGCATTAATGATGATGTATGGGATGTGGAAACATTCATGAATGTTAATGACAAAAGAAAATCTTACTATGTCGGAAAATTCATTGATATAACCAGATTATGAGAAACTCTCAATGTTGTTTTCGTCATGATTCAGTGATAGCCACGTAATATTCATCAGTTCCTGCAGCTTCACCACTGGCTTTCAGGGGCGGATCTAGCTTTCAGAAAATGGGGGGGGGGGGGTAATGTGATATGTAGGGGGTTGACGGAAGGCGAGCCGAAGGCAATTTGAGAATACATTTAGGAACTTAAGTATTCCATTTATCATTGTTGGCCCCATTTTACTAGTATCATAACATTAGTCAGCTGCTGGGGGGGGGGGGGGGGGGGGGGGCGTCTGCAACCCCAAACCAACCCCACCGTCTCTAGATCCGCCGTTGGGATTTCATTACAGGACTATTAATGTTCTCCATTTTCTGGCTTTGTTCTTTTGTGTTAATGATGTTTGACAGCCAACGCCCCTTTCAGCAAATTATGAATGGGTAGTGGACTGTGGTCGCGGTAGTGGGATTTGTAAATGGCCGTGACGGGACGACAGAACGGAGCGCACCCGCCGGGCAAGGCGAGGGGACCATAGCGGGTTAGATAACACCAATCGACAGGGAGGCGGTACGCGGGTTTCCGCTGTTCTCGAGAAGCCGTGACTAATATATGACGTTGGTGGACGGATGTATACGTATCCATAAAGTCGTTAGCCGTTGACCATTACATTATGCCCTGGGTAAAAAACAATCTCATTTTAAAAAAGTCACGATGACGCTACAGACCTTGACCCAATAATGTACAGGCTTTGGTTATACCAGACAATGAAATTTAACAACAGACTATAAACAAACGGCATTACTAATGCATGAAATGAGCGGACGCACTTTCGTCATGTGTTCAAATTAACGAAGTCTTCTCGGTATACATGCAGTAGTCGGTATGCTTAAATCAATGTCCCAGTGTCAATTCTATCACGAAGGCCCCCTTCAATGGCGAAAGCTATGATTGTCCTAGCATGATAATCCGTCATGGGGCAGTATAGTTTTACACATTAGCTTGCACATTGCTTTCGCCATTGAAAGCTAGGGCGTCGTGTGTACGGTGATTCGTCAACTTCGTCGAATAGGGGTTACTTTATTCCAGCCTCGTTTCCAATAGTAACCCCTGGGTGGGAAACTTGCTTCCTGTATCCTGATTCAATACAGCAGTAGCAAGTAATGGATTTATATCATGTACTTGATGTTTTTATTTCCAACGTGTATTACGTATTTTAGCGGTCACCGTGCATTATTACGTTCACTCCACCTAAAAAATGTCCCCTTTTCCATTTTACTTTTGATAATATGTATGTGATACTGCATATTGGCTGGATAAAAGATCCCAACATTTTAATTTCGAAAAGAAAATTCATGTTTTCGGGTCTCACGCCGCGACAATGATTGATTCTGTTTTTATCCCAGACATCGCATGCAAAAACAAACACCAGACTATTCCGTACCTAACCTAATATCCATACTTGTGCAAGATTGTTGAACATGCAAATGTACATTATGGGAACGAGGTTGAGGATTCGTCTAAGTCCCAGGTCAAAGCGCATGTCACAATGTGGGCTTTCCCTATACGTTAATGCAGCCTTTTTTTGTTTATGCCTGAATGTCACATTTAAGCTTAGTTATAGGAATGGGGATTATTATGGGGGTTTTTTTTGGGGGGGGGTCGCTGTACCACTCAGTTATATTGTGCATAAAGATAAACTGAGAAATCAACGAAAATCAACCACATAGCTGCGACAACAGTGCTAGGGTTTTACATCCTAACATCCCTAAACTAGTTGCCCTGTCCTTGCCCCACACGTCACCCCACTTTGGGGTGCCCATCCAGGCTTCATGGTATGGCCCGTTCGCGACTCGGTACTGCCCGGGTAAAGGTAAAGCTGGGGATCCCCTCTGCGCCCCTGTCGTACATGGCGACAAATCCTGGCTACTTCAAATACTTCAACGTCTGGGGCCCCCTCTATAATACTACGACGGATTCTGTAATAAAGTCATCTTGTTACGATTTCTGTCCTGTGTAACGCTTTGCAAGCCTACCTACCACCCGACAGGCCAAGATTCACCGAAAAAAACCCGAATGAGACTGACGGTTCATCCTTCCGAATCATTGGTTAATTGAAAATGAAACAGGCGTTTGATCCAGGGAATCCAAACCGCTGGGAGGCAATTTCCCGGAGTCTGGTACACCGGAGCCTCAGGCCCGTCTCTGCCGACGACTCCCCGGGACGATATCTGCCGTTAGCCGCTCCCCTGGGACGATCCATATAGCGCTGTCTATACCCACTAACACAAATATCAATATTAAGGGGCGCTGCTGGAAGCGCGCCCAGTTATCTTGTCATGTCGCATCATCCTACTATCTCAAGGCAGATAGAAAAAAACTGGATGCGCTGCTGCTTGCGATAATAGCTGCGCAATTTAACTGAATGAAGAGACCAAGGTCGGGGCCAGAGCGACGGCTTAGACCGTGGAAGTGAGACAGCGAGAACACGGTAAGAAGGCCTTGGTGGATCCCCGGTGCATAAACATTACCAACAAGGACAAGGGATTGTTACACACAGCGCTGTCAGCCCACAGGCCGAGCAGCGGAGTTATTGCATGATTGGCCTTGGACGTGATGGGGGAAGAGGTGGGCTGGGTCTCCGTATCGAAGCCATGATGAATTGTCTCGGCTTCAATCTCTGAATCTGATCAACCAAAGTAGGCACATTAGAACAAACACTGAATCTAGATCACGGCTTTCAATATCACCATTAATTAATGCCGACAGCCTTAATGGAGTAGGCATCAAGATGTGTTTTCAGATCATTTCGGTATTGACTTAGTAAGCACATTACGAAGCTTTGCAATCAGCACTTAAAAGCGTGAACTCTCGTGGTATCCATTATTTCCAACATTATTATCGGTTCAGACGGTATAAGATGCTAAGACAAATTGAAAAAAAATCTGCTAGAAAAGTTGAGATATGACAAATGCCGTTGTGCAATAGAAGAACTTTTCCATACAGGCAGTGAAAACCACCATCAATTCATGATGGAGCCTCATAAGGAACTTCACAGACACACCGGGGAAGAGACGTGTACGTTCCACGAACATGCGAAGAATGAACCGTCGTCTTTTTCATAATTCAATTTGAAGTGGAACTAGAAATTCGCGTTTGTCGAGTTACAAACGTAGCGTGGTCGGGAAGAGAACTAGTTCATTGGACACTGCACAGTTAAGGTGTTAATATTTTTTCATGTCAGAACAGAAAAACGAAATTCAGCCTCTAGAGTAGAACCATTTGTTTTCACTTAAAAACCCCCAACATCTTTCTTGGGTATGACATATTTTAGTATACATTTTATGATCACGTACACGTTATTATCTCCGCAAAGGAGGTTGTGTTTTCATCGGATTTGCTTAGTTTGTTGGTTGGTTGGTTGGTTTGTCTGTTAACAAGATAACTAAAAAAGTTATGGACGGATTTGCATGAATTTTGTTAGGGGTAGTCCCGTGATCATTTTCAAATTCTTCCTACAATAACTTCCGGTCTGATGACATCATGATTCTGAAACTTTGCAAAGTATTTTTGCGGTTGTTCGAAAAATATCCAGGGGCAAATTTGGTAAGATTTTGACGAAAAGTTTTTAAATAAAAAGAACCTGTCTTTGATGTACCGCTAGAGGGCACCTTTTCGGGCGATGACGTCGTCATGCCGTTTTTGTGTTAGGCATTCTTCACTCAATACTTCCAAAATTTGTTTGTCTGTAATAAAATGCTGCCGTTTTCAAGTTATATTCAATTTTCATTGCACTTCCGGTAACACCGGAAGTAAAGGTCTAACGGCTTTTGTCCGGGAATCCAAAATATTGTCGAGGCAATGTGTACTTAATCTCAAAAATGAGAACGGTACTCCTTTCGTTTGAAAAGTTACAGTTCAAAGTAATCATTCACATTTTGAGCTTAAATCGCTTGTAATTTGATACCTGATGACGTCGTGATGACGTCAGAAATCTTCTTTACATTTTAGGACCAGGGTTCAAGTTCATATCATGTTTTATTGCCATCCCGTAGTTTGGAAGAGATTAAGTTCGTTTTGAGTTTGAGGCTTCTGTCTGTATTTAAAATTCACCTAACTTTAACCTTCCGGTGGCCCGAAAGTAAAGGTCAAGCGACTTCACGAACGCGACAACACAAATGTCAGCTCTGTGGATATTACACTTTTCGAGAAAACAGTGTAAACCGTACACAACCTTTTTATCATGAAACAAGATTGCGTTAATATTAGGCTGCTCTTTATTTTAAAAATCACCTTCATTGCATGATTTCTTCTAAATGACAGCAAGCCGTTCGGGGTGTTTTAGTACCAGTGCAATTTTTCATCCAGTCAGCTTTTCGATAATAATACGGTAGGTTTATTTTGGGATAAATGCAAATGATCCTATATGCCTTTGAGACCATCTTCGCTTTTGCGTAAACGACAAATGTTCAATTCTGACTGCTGTTTGCTCGTGTTTCGATAAATGCGCTTTTGGGGGAAAATACAGGTTCTTATAGAGAGAGAAAAAATCCAGTCAATATTTTTTTATGACAGACCCATTTAATAATTTGCTTGTCAGCAATGAAAAGAACTGTGACAATTAGGCTGTCTGGGCAGCCCTGACACATTTAATTACTGTCTCTTTAGTTGACGCTGTTGTTGCCATGATTTGTCTCCTTCACACAACACCGAATAATCGTGGCTTTACGTTAGTTCGTCTTCAGCCGCAACGGCGCATGCGTTTAACCACCAAATTATGTACAACACGAGTTTGTTTTGGCAACACTCCATACGTAGGTCGTGTGTGATTAAATAATTGCGAGTAAAATAATGTTATGGATTATCCTTTCTTTTTTGGTGTGTATTATGATCCGTCTCGTAAATACGTCATGCAGATCATCATTTGTTTACATCATAATGACTTTAGTGTTTTCCTTTAGGGGATTTACACCTAGGATTTAAACCTTTTTTAAGTATTGACTTATTTTATGGCTGATCTGGTGGCCTATCCACCGTGGCACAAAGGATACCATAAGTCTTACCACCCTCCTCCCCGGCACACTTCGGTAATTGCGTTTTATTTTATATAGACACATAGGCCCCGGGTTTGTACGTTTCCTACTGCCTACATGTAGATGTGTGCATTGGCGTCACCAGGATTTTTTTCCGGGGGGGGGGGGGGGGGCAAAGCATATTGTTTCGCCCAAATTTCTTAACTTTTTAAACATATTCTCAATTTATCATTTTCCGAGCGTGGGCAGGGGAACATTTGCCCTAACCCCCCCCCCCCCCCCCCTCAAATAAACAGCAATATGGCTTCGCACCTCTTTTTCCTTTTTTTTTCCTTCTGTTTTTCCCTTTAGTAGGACGATTTAGGCGCGATTTTTCCTCTTTTTTCCCCTTCTTTCCCCCCCCCTTTTCCTTTTTCCAGGGGGAGGGGGGGGGGGGGGGGAGAGAAGTGCCCCTTGCCCCCCCCCCCCATGGCTGTGTGCTCATACTATTTGAGAAGGTTGAAATCAAGTTGCGCATGTTATTCGTGTGTAGCCGAAATTTGTCCCCAGCGCCTCGCGATTGGAATAGGACGATTTAGGCGCGATTTTAATGATCGCAAAAATGCATCGAAGCAATTACTTCTATTGTCAGTCTGCGACAGGGATGTGTTTTATGTGGCGACTCTCCCGTCAATTTTTGACGGCAACCGCATTGGAAGATTAAAAAAGCCAACAAATATTATTCCACTTTTTTTCTCAGTCGATGGTGACGGGTGAACGATCACGACAGCGGAATTATTAAAGAATACTGAAACGAGGTAGGCCCACCGATTTTTAATTTTTGTTCGTCTGCCAATTTGGAGATAGAATGTGCGATTGGGTGGAAGTAGGGGCAATGAAGCGTCATCACATTATTTCTGTCAGCAAACATGATTTGTTATACGAGGAAATATGAGGCTGCAAAAAATGTAATTTTTCCTGCCACATTTTATTGCAAGCATCGTAGGGACAAGGAAATCTTGAATGACCTTCCTCTCTTGTTTTTGTTTTTGAAATGGCGATGGGACAAGGTCGCTTGAAATGAAACATCAGCCCTATACACCGTTATATGCGGAAGTGTTTGCTTGAAAGGGCCATGCAATGTACTTTTTGCTATATTCATGAGCAAAAGTGTGATGTTATTTAAGGCAGAAACCACAAAACCTCTTCGGTGATTTATTGTTGTATCAGTACATTCAGTAAGTCAATGAGCAAACTTTTCTCACAAATATTTAAATAAGCACATTTTTGGGTTCGCAATTTGAACAGTTAAAGTTGCACAAAATATTTTCCTCAGAAAATTCGTGCCATGACCCCTTTAAGGATAATTCACGAAATCGCATTAGAATTGTAAATAGTTATGTTTTAGTATACTATAGTTTCTTCGGTAAAAAGTACCACCAAAATGAACATCGTCCTGGCAAAAACATTGTGAAGACAATTGCAAAGTAACACGGCGTCGCTTTAAAATTAAAGAACACTTATTTCCTATTTGGTTATCAAAAACAAAGATAATACTCACAAACAAGAATAACGAATATAAGCCAGAAATCACCGAAGAATCATGTAAGACTTATTAACATCATCCTTGAGTAAACACCATAAAGCTGATCTACATGTAAGGTACAACAGAGACATAGTGCATAGAAATCCCAAAGTTCATTTTTTTTTAAATCCAAATCCCTAACCAACCAATTGACTATATTATAAATCATGACAACGGAAGGGACCACAAAGCAATCGCCGAGAAATTGTCAAGAAATTTAGAAATCCCATAGACACAACGTCCAACCATGCAAGACACAGTTCCTTACATAATTTTTTATAACCAAGGTTAACAAATGTCGAGGGTGATGGTTTCCAATGGTTTCTGAGGGTTTTAAAGGCGTTCTGAGGGTTTCTGAAGATTTCTGAGGGTTTCTCAAGGTTTCTCAGGGTTTCTACGGTTTTCTTAAGGTCTCAGAGCGTTTGTAAGCACATGCCTGGCTTCTTCCTTTCTTAACCTCATTTCATAAGTTTGAGCACTTTTACTTCAGTAAACAAATTATACCTCACACATGTAAATTCTGTTGGAGTAAATGGGGTCCATTTTCCATAGGAATTAAGAGGGAATTATTAGGAAAGGAATTCAATGAAATTTGCATTTTTGTCCTCCCACAAATTCTAAGGGGAAGGGGGCACAAGGGTAAACAGGACTTGAGCGGTGGGGTGGGGCGGGGGGCCTTCCCTTCCCCAATCACCCCGTTATTGCTCTGCTCATGGTATCCTCGTGTCATAGTACACTGAGATGGGATCTTTTCTAGGGGGGAGGGGAAGCACATTTTCCCAAAAATATCCTTGTACTTTATAGCACATTCTCAATTTATCCTTTTTTCGAGGTTGGGCGGGGGACATAAAATTGTATTCACCCAACCCCATGATACACCCCTGCAGACGCCCATTTTGTTAAATGTGTATTAAATTAACAGCAAATATGACTTCACACCTCTTTTCTTTTCTTTTACTTCCTTCCTTTTTTTGGGGGGGGGGGGGGGGTAAGCGCCCCCTTGCCCCATAGTTGGTTGAGTACAGTCGGGCAGATGAGTTGGAGGCAAGACGCTATTGGACTCATTTGAAATTATTACATCCAGGGACTTCGACATATTCACGATTTCCGTGAGTTGTTTTCCTTGTGGCTCCAGTTGAAACCGGCATTGGAACATCATCAGCTATGAATGCGGAGCCGCCTTGCGTCAACGGTACATTCAAAGGGCGTGAAGTCGCAATGTGTGTGATGATGTGATCTGTGGGTTCTATCCAATGGCTTTTGTGCGTACCGTGCTATCTCGCCGTGCATATAGCCTACCAGTACCAATGACAGCACCCCAGTCAAGTAGTCGTGACGGAGTTGACATTCAACTAATCAAACCGGTAGCTGCTCTCTAACGGCTCACGAAGAGCGCAACCATACCCCAAGCAGAAGCACCTCCGCTTTTCAGAAATCACGACCAACAAATCACATTTTTTGTGTCCGCACAAATCAAACTAAACGCGACGAGTCGGCGCCGGTGCGCGTAACGGGCCCGGCTGGTCCGCCTACAGAACACGTTCCATGAACCGACAGTAACGTGCGTATTATAGACCCTCTACCTTGAAACGTGTTTAACAATGGGTCAATTTCGCTAGCTGGGCCGACTCTCCCGCCTGCTAACGTGAGTGAAGGGCATTGTTGCGAGATTCTTCCTTGCCGTCCAAAGTCACGTTTCCCAGCTATCTTCTTCACAAGTGCTTTGAAGAAATCTAAAGCGCGTGACAAACACCGGTAGTGTAGCGACATGAATCAGTCCCTCTTTTAATTTGTTAGTTTGAAGCCCCAAGATTCACGTGGAGTCAAGCATTATTAGATTTCACGTCAGTCCCACAATGGGGTAGAACAAAAGGGCTGCAATTGCATTGGCAAAAATCTGCCGCAGTTTTCACCATGGTCGAATCGTACATCTTTATCATTTTTCCAAGGAGATAGTAATGGAATTTTACGAGGCAAGAAAGACTTTTTTTTACGATGGTTTCAACATTATCATTTTGGTGAAAGACAGACAATGATCAAGTATGTATGAAGGGAACTTTAAGTATTTTAAACTACTTGAGTGGATCCACCTTTCAATACTTGGTGTTTTTTTTTTAGATTAGTCTCCCGACAACTTAATACGAATGTTGCAAAAATTGAATCTCCAATCAGTCAGATTTTCCAGCGAATACTAGTAAAAAGTTTAGCACAAATTGAGCAAGGATCTTTATCCGTCACAGTTTCTCTGTCTCTAATTCTTAGATTGTAGATTGATTATTAACAGACAATTCGCCTGAAACAGTAATGACCATGAATCCGGTAGGGATTCGTTACAAACTTGTAAACTTTAACTCTTTCAAACTTCCCATGTGAAGTTAACTGTGTCGCGGCGGAGTAGCATGACAGTTTTTTTAATAACCAGTTGACAATCGTCATATCTCATGCGGTGAGGGTTTTTCTAACCTTGACGCGCGCAGTACGTGGTGAACTTGAAGCGTCAGTTTACCCAAAATACAACCAATCAATTTGGTTAACCTATGGGATACGGTCCGTGGAGGCGCAGAAATTAAACGAAATCACAGTCTGTCTATTCCCGCCATCTAATGACGTGTTACTGTTTTGTTTTAAAGGAACTGCGCCTATTCTACGCTGGCAGGCTGGACTCCGGAGCTAGCCATAGAGGTAGCAGGCGCCGACAGGTCGCTCCCCCGCCTGGATCGCATCTTGCACCGGGCCGGTAAGCGAGGGAAGGCCCGCTAAGCCACGCACGCAACGCCGGCCCCCTTACCAGCGCACCCGCCATGGGCCAGAGATTTGGCTCTTCTTGCGGCTGAGGTTGACGTGCCAAAACGTGCGCGATCTAGGCTCTTGTCATCACTCAGCTTCGCTTTAAAGACGCAACCCTGTCACTTCAGACTGCATGTGACTCATACAATCGCTATCATTGTCCACGTTGCCCGTGCAAAGTGAACTGATGCACTCCATGAAAAGTTCCTGAAATATACCTCAAGAGAATTCAGTGCCATAAGACCAGTGCTCGCATTAGGTCATTCCTTATTCTAAAACAAAATTACAAACCTAAAATCTACCAGAATACCTCTTTAAATGAACTTGGGTCCTCCGAAATCCATAATGTACCACACACAACTAATCAAAAAGCTTTAATGTAACTTTCTGTTCGAGTTAAAGTTTTCCAAAATGTTCTTAAGTGAGACCCTGACCTATTTAGTGACGTGAATCGTCAGGGAGCGTGTATGATGTAGTCGACCTTGGCCATGACATTGATTCTACCCCGGCGGCCCAACTGTTTGACATTAGCTGCTCAGTGTGCTAGCAGCGAGCTCCAAGGTTTTGGATTGCCTCGGTAATGTTAAAGGGGCTGTATAATATTATCCCCTTCAAAACATAACATTGTTGCACACTCTGCATCTTACGGAGCCCTCGTCTTACGTTTTGGATAACCGATAAATTTAGCTTAAGCCTATATGAACTGTAGTAATAGTACGACAAACCAGAATAGTCTCACTTGACGAAAGGAATTTAAACTTTAGAGTATAAGACTGCTTGGAATTCATACGTCAATTGAAAAGCTGTATCTTACCCAGTGCCGCCATTTTGACTGAATATGACATAGAGTAGTCTTCAATAGACAAATTCAAATCCAGAAACGGAAAACGTCCCAACTCATTTCCAACTATCATTTTTTTCGCCAAGGTTTCTGCTTCATCTCTATACTGCCTATTTCCCCCGACAACGGGAAAAACTCCATGTTGAATAGATAGTTGAACTGAATTTCAACTTTGCCAGCGAGTTAGGGGGTTGATTGGCCAACCAGGGTGCCGTTTAACTGAAACTGCTGGCGCTGGTGCAGGCCTGTTTCATTCGGCCGTTCTTCTCAGCTCCAAAATGATTCACCTAAAAGATACACCGCGCAAACTGACCTCTATATACGTAATAGGCCAACATCATCACCTTGGTTTTTCGTTTTTGTCTCCTTTTCAGTTCGAAGCTCATACAGATGCCTGTGAATGAAAAATCAAATGTAATTCAAGTCCAACCTGTCTGATTTAAACTTGAACATTAGACAACGCAAAACGGTTTATTTTTACTGGTCGAAGAGGTCAGTCCCGTGTCCTCTCTGTACCTATCTCACCGACTGACTGACTGACCGACCGACCGACCGACCGACGGACTTGTGAACTAGACTAGTTGTAGGCTGGTGAAGAGGGCCGGGCAGTGCTATCATATATGATCACCCCGTAAGCCAATGGATGGGCAAAAGCCAGTCCATTGTGCAGACCAGATGCATAAACAGACTTCCAGTGAATAGCCATTCTGAATCAATTGAAGACTGGTCTGAGACAAGCCTAAAACTAGGTTGGCCTAGTCTTGTTAAGGTTAACTGTAGAGTTGAAATTAAGTACATGTATGGATGGTTACACCTCTATGTTCCGACACCCCTATGTTCCGACTGCACATATTCCTATTCCTAACCCTAACCCTAACCCTAACCCTAACCGGGAGTAACACAATCTAGGTTGTCGGAACATAGGGGTGTCGGAACATAGAGCAGTCACCGTATGGGTGCTCATAAGTTCTCCAAGGGGCTTGGTATGATTTTGACTCTTTAAAATACATTTTGACTCAAGTACTCTTTCAACAAATAATGAAAAAATAGTTCGTCACTGAAATTTAAATAATTGATTAAAAAAAGTAAGAGATCTAGAAAGATCTCTGAAAATAGATTTTGTATGTTATTGCTACAATTTCACTCGAATATTGAATATTTGTACTCCCTAAAAAAATCACTTCAGGATGAAGGCAAATCGCCACTACACAGCGTCACTATGAAGAGACTTGATCCAATATCCATTTGAATGGCGCTGGTAAGCAGAAGATGATGCTAAGCAGACTAGTGAGAGTTTGCACTACCGCCACGCAAAGCTTCAAATCTTACTTATGTTTGCTTAGAAGAGTTATATATGGTAAGCAAAAATATCGGCTGCGAACCAGTCAAAAGCAATGAACATTACATGCAATGTTGGCCGGTTACCTTTTTTTGAAAAGAAAATATTTTTGGGTTCTTTCAAATTTCTTTACCTACAGCAGATCCAGGATGCGTTTGCTCCTTGTGCGATATTTGTTTCTGTATTTCAATATTTTGGATTTCTATTTCATTTTTTAAATTTTATATCAATCATTTTCCAAACAAACTGCTGTCAATCCTGAACCAGGGGCAATTCAGACAACTCTAAACATGTGAGGTGCTGTCTCATATAGGACCGCGTGCCTTTAACCGTTCCACTATAGCGCAGAGGTCCAATTTCTTCGGCTTATGAAACCCATCCCATCTTCCAGCCCCTTCGTGTTTGTAACAGTTACGAGACAGGGTTTGTTGACATAACTGTATTAATTCATTTTGCAATATTTGCATGCTTGAGTAATCTGGCCATGGGCACACACGTGAGTTGTATGTAGCTCGTCCGTACCACAAACGGGACGGCATCTGTTCGTCAAAGACGGGGAGAAAATAGTGCGCGATTAGCTCCGCCTATTCACATTTTGGCGCGCTAACAACCTCAATATGACAAGGGAAGAATAAAAAACCGAGATATAACGAGATTGTTTTGCCCGCGCGCGCGACGGGGCTACATCTGCGAGGAGTCGGCGACCGGAAATGGCTCTGCTTCGATGAAGGCCAATATTAGGCGAGGTCCAATTCCCGGATGACAACATTCATTGTCGAAGGATCTCCTCCGCGGTGAACGAGAACCTCTCTGCCGTTCAGCCTTTTGGTTTCGCTCTTTTTTTTTCAAACAAAATTTTTCTCAGTCTTTCAGAGAAGGATTGAAAGAGCAAGATGGGAAGAGGGTTTGTTTTTATTCGCATTGTATCGGGTATTAGTGACACACCCCGCATTGCGAATATTACAACAAAATGGTGGTTTGGTTATGATATGATAAGATGAGAGACAAACCATCAAACCACGCCTTAAATTTGAATACCTTCCAACGAACAGACACGATTGGGGTGGAATATGAGTGGTCTGAAAACAGATGGAAAGCAGCAGAGAGACGCTTAGTCAATGCATAACGCGATTCATTGCGTCAATTTGCAATGATATGTCGGCGCCTCGGCGGGGCCTTATTAGTTTTTGAGTGTTGAAAAATGTTGAGTTGTTCTTGAAAGAAAATGGAAAACGAACGGTTTGATTGAATGTTTGATTTGACTTTGTGGATTACAGGTTGGTTAGCTGGTACCTGCCTTGTTCAGTGGTGGATGGCTGGTTGGCCGATGGTGCACCGGTTGAATGTCAGTAACCATTGAAAGTTGGATGTCGGTTCGTCGGTACGTTTGTCGGTCGGTGGTTTGGTGGGTCGCTACGTCTTTGAGTTGGTCATTTATTTTGGTCAGTTAGGTTTTTCGGTTGAACTTTCGGCGATTTGGTCGTTGGTCGGTGGGCCGGTAGGACACCACATCAGTTGGTCGGTAGGGTCGGTGGGTCGGAAGGTCGCTTCATCTGTCAGTTGGTTGGTTGGTCGGTAAGGTTGGTTGGTCGATAAGGTTGGTTGGTCGGTATGGTTGGTCGGTCTGTTGTTGGGTGGTTGGGTCGGTTGGTTGGTTGGTCGGAAGATCGCTTCGTGTGTTGGTTGGTCGGTCGGTCGGTGGGTGGTTGGGCCGGTTGGTTGGTCGGCAGATCGCTTCGTGTGTTAGCTGGTCGGTAAGGTTGGTCGGTCGGTCAGCGGGTGGTTAGATGGTCGGAAAATGGCTTCGTCCGTTGGTTGGTTGGTATTGGTCGGCGGGTGGTTGGGTCGGTTGGTTGGTCGGAAAGTCGCTGCATCTGTTGGTTTGTCGGTAAGGTTGGTCGGTCAGTAAATGGTTGGTTGGTTGGTGGGTCGGTAAGTAGCTTCATCAGTGGTTGTTCTTTTGGTCGAGATTGTCGATGCAAGTGCCATGTCGGCAACATTACTTTTTGAATAGCAGGATTCATTGTCTCCAGTGCTCCTAAACTTGTATACTTTCCACAAAATGTACTTAAGGCCTTTTTTATATTATACAATAATTATTTATGTGTATTCAATAAAGAACATGGGCGGATCGGTGAAAAATTATATATCATCTTTGTTTGTCATGAGCATGTAAATGCAAACGAGTTCATGAAAAGTGGTGTATTGAATTAGGTTTAATCCCATCATCGATCAAGGACTTACAGAATAAGCTATTCCGAATTTGGATCAGGATGTTCTTCTCTTTTTTGGGGGGTAAATCGACGACTTGATTTAAGGCTAGCTGATATTTGGCCGCTTCTATTTCTTTCTTCTCTTTTTCCACACTTGCCTTTCCCCAAAGTGCATCTAATGTCAATGAATCGCAATGTCCTGTATATTGATGTCGGTGTATAAGCCGTGTTCCTCCAGCCAGCGGGTTCTAATCCGGCTAGATTTAAGCCTTTCTCGAAAAACGGCCTCTGAATGAGAAAATATGCGCATCAATATTTATGGGTTGGATACGAAAGTGCACTAAAATAAAGATGCTTTCTTGGCATTTTGCATTTTCACTGCTAAATGAGCGTTCTGCACTTTCCTTTACATTTTTTTCTTGAATATGAAGATATCAAAGGTATAATAATACCTGAAATTCACAGGGGAGCCTTGGTCTATTTAGTGGAGATGTTTTTTGACAGAGGAATATAAATTGTGCATTTATATCTTTAGTACGAGTAATCCCTGGTTAGCGATCGTGCCTGCCGCGGTGCAGACCGACCGTCACCGCGGGCTATAACGGGCCGGGTCTGCTCATAACACTTCCACGTATCCAGTGGGCGGGTTAGCATAGCACGGAAATGATCCGGCAGCATAGGGTATTTATACCGTTAATTCCATCATCACTTTTCCTTTCGGAATCCTCTTTTCCGAGTATTCCAGGGAAAATATTAGCCGGACAGGTCAGGATATTTTGGGGATACATATCCGGAGATTGATCGCTTGCACGTGACCAGGTTGCATACTCGGAGGACGAGTGAAAAAAAAATGCAAATTAAGGTGTCTGTAAAAATAACCTGTGTGGGTGGACTGACAGATGGATGGACCAACAAACAGATATATATTATTCGATTTTTTGAACAACGAGACCTTTATCATGTTGCGAACATCTTGATTTTCCCCATTCAAATCAACGTAACCAAAGCGAGGCTGGAAGGAAAAATAGTCTGGTTCCTTTTTGCACAAAACAAACACTATCATTCAGTACAGTTATTGGATACAGGGAACATGACTGAAATGGTGGCAGCATGATAAAGGTCTGTAGTATTCAAAATGATCGGTCTGGAATCCCGAGTCATTTAGCGGCAAGTCTAATTATCAGAATCTTTTAATCACTCCGGTATCCCTTAAAGGAGGACAATTTATCTATTTGTGATCTATAATTTCTGTGATTCCGTTAACTGATGTTCTTGTAGCGCTGCAGATTTTGTAATATTGATATAATAAGTTTGTAATTTAACAATTAAGTGGCAGAAAAATTCCCAGGGAGTGAAGATTACGGCCCACGTGGAAATATGACCCCAGTCAGTAGAATCTCGTTGTTAAGAATATGTAAGCTATATTCCGGACTGGAACACACCACCAGTTTCACTTGTCATATCAACAGTGAGGAAAAATCTACGCGTTTTTAAATTGTATTTGTCGAGGAACAGCCTGCCTCAGGCCGCCTATACAAAGGTTCCAACATCGTTCCTAATTAAGAAAAGAGACTGTTGCCTTTTGAATTTTTTTGGTTATATTTTTCAAGGCTGTCTTTGAAGATAATTGCGCCAACGCGCCAGCACCGCCACGATCAAACCACCAATTTCTAAGCGCCACCAGCCAAAGATGACACCAGTAATACAATCACCGCTGCCAATAATTTCTTCATCAGACGTCGACTAAACTGCACAAAAAGAGCAAGGTAAGACCGCTTCCACTGCTCTTTTGTGCGGCTAGAAATCGATGTTTCACCCTCTTTTGTAAATAGGAATGACGGACAATAAATCCAGGGCGAGTCGTGCGCGCGTTTCGTGCGACCGTGCTTCCTTTTCCCCCAATGCGATCGAAGATGTTTTATCAAACAAAAAGACCCGTCTCGCAATTTCGACTCGTTTCCTCGTACAATAACACAGCACACGCCTACTCTCTCGCAATATCGCGCTTGGAGACGTTCGGTGATGAGGCATGTGCGAAATTAAGACCAGTCCTTGCAAATTATGCGGGAATTTAAGGGCGCTGAGATTTAACTCCCTACGTAAGGTTAATGACCGCGCATTTTCTCCCCATGTAGACACATGCAAACCGGAGAGCATGTCGAAGTACAAGTGAAACCAAACCAAAAGTCAACAATCGAGAGACACGGGCAAGTTGTCCCTTTCTTTGGGGACAAAAATATTTTCTGTGGAATTAGTTCGCATGATTATTTATAAGTTAATTTATTGTACGCCAGATTATATACCATGTTGATACCTGACAAAACACTCTCATCCCATAAAATCCGGTTTTAAAATGTCTGACCTCAATAATACGCCATCTGATGATCTTATGGAAGGATGGACGGGATCTTCTGGGAAGGGTTAATTCCAAAATAAGCACCATTAAATATAGATATGGCTATCGGCGTCACCTCGGGCAACATACATCTCAAACAGGCGACGTTATTTGTAGCATTCTCACTCCGCGGTGCCAAGGGGATGGAATCTGACAGGCAATGAGTCAAGATACTTGTCAGCCCGGATTATAGATTGTTTTAAAACGATACGATGAAACGTCAGAATGATATGTATTCCCGGAACAACAAAAGTTATAGTATCTATCTACAAGGATCATCGTGTGAGATAAGTCCAACTATATACTGAAATGCCTGTGAGTTTTCGTTTTGCTTGATATTGCTTACTGACACCTTTCTTTTAGATTTGCAAAATTATATCAAATCATCTATTAAAAAACTTAACAAGCAACTGGCGATATGAGCGGCTCCTTTATACATTGCTGCATCATCATGATATTGTTTGTGTTGACCATGGCGTTAATTGGCGGAGGGCCACTTTGTAGGTCGGTCATTAACGTGAATGCTGTCAGGGCGCGGCGCCTCTGATCTGTTCGACGTAATATCTGCACTGTTTCCCAATTAAGAAATAATTTCTGTCAATGTAGGAGCACATGTTGCACGCTTTCTATCTTGTCAGATCAATAAAGAGCTAGCCTTGATTCGCTGGTTAGCACCGAGGCTGAGGCTAATATGGCATACTCGTTATGCCTTGAGGCAAGGACTAGTTCAAATTTGGCAAGAGTATGTGCTCGATTCCAGTCTGGATTGCTTAATCGCTGCACTCTGTGCGACTGCTTATCAGTCGCGTACCTTTTTTAAAGCAATATTGAGGGACTTGAATAACGTCTAGGACCAACAAGGCTATGGATAAATGAAAAACCTCTGAGGTGGAGAGGCCCTGTAGTAGGATCGAGGTTGCGATAACATCAACGCTATCACCTTTCAGTTCGCTGGCGAATTAGCGGGACTTAATATACTTTCAAGGGGACTAGGGGGTGATTAAGTCTTGATTACGTGTCCGAGTGGGATCGGGTTGTTCGCCCCACACTTTTAACTCCGAGACGGCCTGGGAAAAACCGTACCCGCGCGCCGTCCAATATCGGCACAATCCCCTCCGCAGGCAATTAAGAGCAGGCGAGAGAAAAAAAACACCAAAACTGTGAAAAGAGCGCCGATGTGGGCTGCGGGAAGGAGGAAATGAAACTTGTCGCTTTAAATTCTCTGGATGTGTTGGCTCGTTAGTCGGCAGACCGGTGTTAATTTAGAGATAATGCACAAAGCCCATGATTAGATTGTAACACTAAGAGCAACGCCGAAGCGTTTTTTTTTCTCAGCGCGCAAAGTCGTTAATAATGAGACTCGTGTATCTACCGATGAGACGCTTGGTGGTATTGGGTTGCATCTCTTGCGGGGTTGGTTTGGCCTAATCATGCTCGCTTGATTCAGGTAGATGCCACTGAGAACTGTTTCATGGGGGATATGTTAATTGTATGCATGTCTAAACCCATAGCATAAAAGTCGTCATGTTGGTACTCATTATGACACGGATGAGCCGGTGCGTGTGCATAGTACATTGTAATTGCGTAGAAAAGGCAATGCCATTTGTACGGTTTACAATAATTTTATTATTGCTTACAATTATTTTTTTTCTTCTTCAGTGTCAAAGAATGGTACATTATTAAAGACGTGTTTGGTTGTCAACTTTTTTTGTCTATTTTTAACCTTCAACACGGATAATTATTTTTTAACAATCACTGTTAATTAGGCCTACTTCCAAGTCGGCATCTGTAAAGTAAAGCTCCACAAAATTATGCAGAGTACAGTAGCAGTTGTCTGGTATCTTACTGTTTGTATGGGAATCTTAAATTTGAATTTTGAATTGAGCCTGATCACTTAATCGCAGTTTTAATGACTTTGTGTGAATTAAAAGTGTCTAGCAATTACTTCATTTGTTCATGTCTGTGTGTTTCATCGTGATTGTAGTAATGTTTCCATTGTGAAAATATAATCAGCTTTAGACGCTCCCAGCCGAGTACCACAACATACACGCTCAGTGGAAAGGTGTCATCGTCGTTGATAGGACGTCGGTGCTAGACTATACAGCTGATTAACAGGGTCTGGTTTCTCCCCGTACCGTATGCCTCGCACCATCCCGGGGGGGGGGGGGGGGCTACCAGGCGCATGTCAGCCCAGGTCTCAACTTCGGCATCCCGTCAAATTCTAGCTAAGCGTTCTGAGTCTGAGCGGACTTGCCCTGTGTGGAGCACCCATTGATGGCCAGCGCGCGTGGTTCTGCCCCGCGGCAATACGCGGTACGAGTATATTACAAGTGTACACAGTGACAACAATGTTGAGGCAACAATACAGCGATTTCTAATACGAGGGCATGCTGGGTGAGCGCAAATCATTTCATGACGGCTGCCTGAGTGAGCAAACTGAAATAAACCCACACACCTAATGCAGTATGATCTACACCGATTTACTGCAATTTACCACTGTACCTTCATGCCTCTACTGGTTTGTGTGCAGTTTATGGCCAGTTCAGTATACCAGGCCTATATTTCAAAGTTGCTTGCCCGTGCTAATTTCGAGTTTCGTCCCGAAAAAAAGTAGTTTCCTTTTCTGAATTGCTATTTTTTTCAAGCAATAGAAAAATCAATATAACTTAAATTTATTCATAGAAGATATTTCTGCTTCAAAGGAAAGAAAAATGAAAGAGTTGCCAGTTTAATATCGGGACATATGTGGTTTGTCATTTCTAAAATATAGCAGAATCATCATTCAGTCAAATTGTAAATTTCCAAAGACCAATATCCGGCTCCACTAAGTATTTAATACACTTTTACCTACACATTTGTAGCTGTTTTATGTCGACTCTACTGGAAATTATTTCCCCAAATATTCCACAATTCAGGTCGATCCTGGCACATATACACCATGCAAGTCATAATAGACATTTATAATTATGTGGACTTGCGGCCGTCTACTCAAAACGTTTGATTTATGAGACAATTACTTCACTGACGCTATGCATGGGAGTATGAATAAAATATATAACAGCAACTTGTTTTGGTGGTGCGTCGAATTCACACTATTCCCTCCAAATTCAAAATACTAATTCATTTATGAGACATCACCAACATACAATTTTAATTCCTTCAAATTGTAACCACCACAAAATCGCATTGTGAGGATTTTTGAGATCACAATAGATATAATGAGAACACAAAATTTGCAAGATGGAATAAAAACCATATTCACGTGTAGGCCTATGCATTCTGTTTTATAGGTCATGCACCAGAGAAGAATTTTGACAAGCTATTCGAAATCAGTCGGTACTCTGGAGGTCGCAGGTTCCAATCCTGCCTTTTTGCCTTTTTGTCTACTCTTAAGTAAAGTTACTAAATAAATAAATAAGTAAATATATAAAATCAGTTCATTAAAGATGAATTCCGCGTGCTGTTTTCGAGTTTCACCTCGAAAAATAGATTGTTTTCTCAAGTGCTATTTTTCAAGCAATATAAAAGTTATTCACTTTTGAATGAGACATCGAACGAAAAAATCCACTCATGTTTAGTTATTGAATTATTTCTTCACAAAATTCAAATTATTGGCTGCCAGACAATAATTCGGCTCTCGCAGGGCGGGTTTATCTGTGCGCAAAATGAGGTGCTCAGAATAAAGTAGTTTTTTTAGCTAAAAAAACCAAACACGTTTAAAATTCGTAACGGGAGAAAAAATACATTTTTTGCAGAGTGACGTTATATGTTACTTTAAAGTTGGTGTATACGTGCTTTTGGGGTGTGGCACCTTGAAAAATAGATGTTCAAACTGAATTGATAATTTCCTATCATTACATTGGCTACGAGCTTTCCAATGAGACATCGCACACAAAAAAATCGGCCCACGACAGGTAATCAATTAATTAATCATCAACTTTTGAATTAAGAGGGGGCGAACATTCGTTCCGAATAGTGTGCGCAATTTCTGACCTGGAGCGCGCCATTTAAAACCACTTTTTTAAAACTGTGTAAAAAAAACGGCAAAAACAAACAAGCAAATTTACTGTTATACATGACTTTACATTCCTTTAAATTTCGTTCAGAAAAGAAAATTGAAATTAAAAAAACCCAAAAAACATGTGAATACCAACTTTAACTAGTATTCCAAAATTAAAACAAACATGGAACAACAAAAATAAGTTCGTTTTCTAAAGGAAACACCACATTTGGCTCCGATTGAGTGCGCAGATAAAGTAATAAATAATGATGACAGCCAACACAAAATAGGCCTATACTGAATTGATCACGCACTTGGCGGTATCCAATCTGCTCGTTAACACAACTGCATGCGCTGCGCAGATATTGTCAGCAATGATGGCCGTTCATTGCCAAACGAGTCCAGTGATGACGTCATCGGTTACCCGATTCTTCAAAGCACGCGCCACTGAGGTTTTTCCCTCTTTTGAATCAACTATCAGAACGGCACACAGTCGTCACCTCTCAAGGCCCGACAGTGTCTGCCCTCCAAAATGCTGGGCCCTTTTCAGCCCATATGTGACCAGCACGCATATTGCATGTTGTTGTGCAGGAAGTAGACGACAAGCCTGCCTAGTTTGTTACTGCGTGTTTGTTATGAAAACATCCCGGTGTATCTATCTGCCGTTCCTGAGGGAACCAGGTCTCCACTGTGCAGTTGTAATTACAGTCTTGACATTGGACTGGGGCGCCAACTCCCGACCACTCTAAAATGATAACCAGACACCAGATTGATCAAGCAAGTGTCAAAGGGAAGGAATTGTGACAAATGGGCGGGTCCATAACTCGCAGCTGCAAATAAAGAATACCATTGGCTCTCAAAACTTCGACCAATAGAGTGACTGCCCACAAAATGGTTCTAAACAAAACAAAACAAAACATGCGAAACGGGAACATTGGTTACTTTCGTTACCACTTACATTGTCAATGTAACAACAATATTCCAACGCGGCACCAAAGCTTTCCACACCCCTCCATTCATTAATGGGATCGGCGGGTGCAACTTTATATGGTACCCACAATGCCAAGCGAAACAAATAAAATCGTGCGTGCGTTCTACCGATGATTTTACGCCTGGTGCGTTTTGATGGACACTCTTTATTTGTCCACAAGGCAGAGAGACGAACGAAATAATACTGGGTCTATTTTGTAAGAGACCCGTTGGCATTGAACTTCGGTTGGACTTCCAATCCTTCATTCGTTGTCTCTCCGTTGGGCGAAGAAGGAAAATCGGGGATTTTGTGGTAAGTAGCCAGGCGATTTCTGTTTTTCTCTTCTAAATTATCGCTACCAATGATTATAGTCCATGACTGTTAAGTGGTTTTACTTGTAATAAAACCACAATGCTGTGACATCACTAACATAACATTCGGCTATGAACGGGCGATTGGATTTGTCAGGAATTATAAACGAAGTTGAATAAGAACAACCATTTGGTGAAATATCACTAGGCGCGGTTTCAACCAAAATCAGCTGCGTTTGTGATGGTAAAATTCATCATAATTTTGACTACAAATTGAGAATGGGGAAATAAATATAGAAAGCCGTTTCCTTTTCAAATGTATTATCCGATTTGTTGCGAAATGCACACGGACCACGGTAAACAGCTAGCGTGGGTCGTGGTTAGCCCGCCGTAACGATCCCGCTGACTGGTCACGCTGACGCGCTAAGCCAAACACACTGAGTTTACAGATTGGACTGCAATTGGGACGCTTTCCTGCCTCTAAAAAAATACATTGTTTACATGACATTGTGGATGACTTCGTTGCTTCCGTTGCGTGTCAATCAAAACTATACATGGCTGTAATTATTTAGATGAAAACGAAACTGTTGAATGAAATTTGCAACCAAATTTAATACAAGGGTTTATTACGCATACAGGCGGGCTGAAGAAAAGTAAAGATTGTTTCGCTTTTTCCCCCGAATGTTGACCTTCTGTTTGAAACTTTCACTTGCACCAAATGCTTGTTCAATTTAAATGTTGATTGTTTATCAATGTATCGTCATCTTACCGTTTTAAAAATAGCGTCTATTAGTAATGATGAACCTTATAGGGACACAAAACATTATTGTTTTTCACTGTACCAGAATTCCATCGTTTAGGATAGTGCCGTGAAACCTTCATCATCAAGGCTACACCGTTTAAATTGCCGAACCTGAAAACTTTGAAATATTCACCGTTTATTATTACATGTAAATTCAATTTTGGAGTCCCCTTCCCTCGCCCTTGTTTTAATTGTTTGGGGGTTTAGTCACACTTCTTGGAACCATTGCAAGTTTTATTTGTCAGATCGATTTCAAGGTGTGAAGATGATTCGCGTTGGTGAGGCTTTCCTACAAAACTGTGTCTTTCAGTTATTCAAACCCCCCTAAAAAAGCTGTTAGCGTTTTAACACCAGACTTTCCCAACAAACCTTTGTATTGAAGTTAATCATCAACACTTCTCAGTCATCAAGCCTTTCAACATCAAACAATAAAGACGAAGAGTAAAGTGAGATGCATGGTGCTGACAAAAGAAGTTTGGAAATCTGATGGATTAAAATGTTGTAATAGAAAACGCGGAAGCAAGATTGTTGCGGTCAGTTTACTTGTGTACGTCCAATGAGATCTGACCGCACAATATAGTGGGCGCTCTTCATACTACCCGTGGTGGGCTCAGCTGGCTAGCTGTGGCTGGTTTTCAATAGCTGAGACGCATGCACGCAGGCTGCGCGACAATGCATGCACGATTTTCTTTCCCTTTATCAGGACAGCGCTGAACAGCTCTGCAATTGTTTGGAAGGGGTAATGCGATCAAATCATTGCAGCAATTCTCAACAGTGGCCAAATTAATAGGGTTTTCCCTGTGTTTAAAGATTACCCATGCAGAGATTAATATTTAATGGTTGGATATAAAAGAGCTGATCAAAACGAAAGTCAATGTCAAAAATTTAACTTAGTCATGTTACAAATGTTGATTTATTGTAATTCCTCACCTTTCAAAATTCCGAACAGTTTGGGTTTACGATGTTGTAAACCTTCCTATATTGTTACTTGGGTGAATTTTCATATTTGACTTTTTGTTGCATTAGGTAAATCAGTGGCACTGATACTCATCATGAATGTCACTCGGATAACGCTTTTGGTCAAAAAGAAAGGATGAAAAGTCGAAACATTCATAGGCCAATTTTAATCATAAAATACGTTTTAATAAACGAGAAGTGATATTTATGTTTGTACATAAGCATTCCACGTCCTTTGAACATTTCCTGCTTTGGGGGAAACAAGACAAAGGCGCAGCACCTCAAATCCTGTGTACTGATGTGATATGCACGTCGCAAGTGTTTTTATTGGAAAATTGGTCATAAACAAGAATTGATTATTCCACTGAACAATGCTGATGACTCGCTAGATATGCCTAACAAATGTTAGGTGATGAACAGCTAGCGTGTCAAAAGCTGATACCCCGGATGTACGGCAGACTGATTTGGCAAGAAGAAGGTCTGTTTTCACACAAACCTGCCTGAGGTAAACCGTCACACAACAACCTATGTGCTGTACTCAGTACAAAGAAAACACAAACAAGATGAGTCGATCGATTATGTTATCCCAACTCCTAAGCATCTATCTTAGGATGATGAACACCCCCCCCCCCTTTTGAACAAAAAATCCGTGGGTGATGCTCCCTACAAGCTCAGGCGCCAAGTTGTCGCCAGCCCCTGCCTGGACCCATTCATCGCGGGCGTTTCCCCGTAGCGTAGGAGCCACTGGCCCGCTGAACGTAGACAACACTCCGGACGGGACGAGAGAATAGAGAAGTGGACATCATATACGCGCCATACAAAAAGGGGGAAAAAAGATGCTTTCTTGGGGTGACAACTACCTGAATTGCTCAATTGTAGGGGAGAAGCCCTTGTGCCGTCGAGGTGCTAAAATGAATTGCTATGCGTTTTTTCTTCTACATGAAGGTTTTCCTCAATTGCATCGATAAAAACGGGAATGTGATCTGGCCAGGGCCCGTTCAATTGAGTGTTGGGTCTTGTCGGTGTTTGGCACGGCACTTTGATTTGATGCAAGTCGCACCTCCAGTGTGAAAGGGGTTGCCTTGGGTCTTCTCACAGATTTCAGTTTGTTGTCAAGGAATTTCTAAGCTTAGGGAGGTGTTTTCATTGCTTCCTGTTGAGCAACGCTTTTGCGAAATAAGAGGAAACGTAGTTCTATTATTCAGGTAGAAAAACATTAGTGCGAAATGCCGCCAAAATTGGACCTGTCATGCGAAACAAGGAAATTGCATGAATCAATACAAAACATACGTTAGGTTCCAAAAAAGGGACGACACACAGTATGGCAAACTGTACAGGTAAACATTGTGTTATACATTGTTTAAACGTGCGAAGTGACCATTTTAGGACATGTTTGCTCTGTTATGTTGTGCCATTCACAAACCACACCCCTTGCCAATGACGCCAACTGGTTTGCGGAGTGCGAAGTAGCCGTTTCGCTCCTTAGCGGATACCGTTCACCTGGGCTGCTCTACGGTATCTCCAGCACTCTTGGCGCCGCTCAGATTTAGCTTCCCGTTATACCTTCTTTGTACAACGACGTGAAAGAACCTTAAAATTTCATTGAGCAATCTAATCAGCTTGAACCCACTTGAGGGGGACAAAACTCGGCGGACAATTCACCCGGCAGCCGTTTACTTTTCGCACCACGTCAAGTTGCTTCAGTTGACTTAGGGTTGGACCTACCGTCGCCTTTTGGCCAACACTCTTAGCTCGCTATGTTTGCACACTGCTAATACATTGGGACATTACACAAAACAAACCCTTTCCCTTTCCGAGTATGTTTAGAACTCGTGCGAAATCATCAGGTGAAGACTGACGAAAGTTGAGGTAGAGACTTTCAGAACCACTCGATAATTGAACTTGACATCGTGTTGTCTCAAGATTGATAGACGTAAATGTCAATGGGTTAGTTACAACAATAAAGAATTGTGCTTTTCCATTCTTATTTAACAAACCCCCAAAAAGTTGCATCTGAGCCTTAAAAGTGAACTGAACTTGAAAATTATGAGTGTTACTCGTGTAATCACTTGGAGAGAGTACATGCAGAAATTAAATTTTGAACTTGTTCACAACATGTGCGAAACGTAATTATTATTATTATTATTATTCCATATTGAAGTTTTTCGAATAATTTATTTAATAAAAATGAAAGGTTTTACACGACATCTTTCGCAGACCACAGCCGGAAATCAACTGAAAAACAATGCCGTCTTCAAAACTGTACAATTGCCCATCAAATTCACTCCTTAAAGTTCCACAGTACATGTATAAACTGATGCTCGAATTAGTACACTCAGTTCTCAAATATGAATTATTCCGCAATCGACTGCCATGATTATCATAAAATATTCAGTAATAAATTGACAAAATGCCCGGCTGGTGATTTTAGTGTCGGTAAAATTGCATTAATTGCTTTGGAACAGAGGCAGGAAGTCTCTATACTGGCGCAGTTTTCTGCCGGCTTACGGTATTAATATAAAGGAATCTGTAAAATCAAAATACATGTTTTGAAATTCAACCATTATTGAATAATGCATTGCAAAATGAATAAACAGGTCAAGATGGAAATGTATGCCATTTAAAATCCAAACTGAACAGATGTTTGTTGATAAGGTGTACAGACATGCAGTAGGAGGAACACATCAGCTTATTACATAAAAAATGACAATAAATTAATGGTTAACTGAACAATTCCTATTACATTATCGTAATATTAAGTCCAGTCTAGAACTATTGAAACAATTTTGCAACAGTTAAAAGGTTACAAGTTAAGTTAACTATAATTAGCACAACTCCTTTATATTCATGTTTTGTGAATAACTGATTTTTGAAACCCAAATAGCAGAGCTGTTGTCGAGTATTTTTCGGGTCCCCAAGTAAACCATATTATTATCAGTGTTCGTGATGGAATCAAGGCTTAAGGATCCTCACTCCTTTTGCAGAACACATTATGCCTATTATTATTGTTAATAAATTCTGGCAATGAAAGAAATCAAGGATTCCTCAAAAGCGAGCTAGGCACTGTAGCTCCAAGCCTGAAGAAGCCTGTGGAGAGAAGACAATGAGAAGCAATTACAGTTTTAGGGGGTGGAGGAAAACCCCAGAACAATATTCTGAGGAAAACTCACGGAATCTGACAGGGACTGAAAACCCAATCCACATGTTGACCCAGGCAGGATTCGAAACCGGATCACAGCGGTGGAAGGCGAGGACAGTACCGCTACGCCAACCTGACTCCCCTTATACCGGTATACTTGCTTTGGACATTTTCAGATTTTGTTCCGGCTATATATAAAATCTTATGAGCACCATTTTCCACTTCAGTATTTGCTGATAGCTTCGGACTATGATTATGTTTCTATATAGGCTCGCATTTCCGTTTTTTCCCCATTTGTCAAAACGCGGTCACGGCTTGCATCGTGTCTGGAGGCTGAATAATCGTCATCCGTAGAAGCATAGAGAAAATACTAGGCATGCGCCTTTCAGCGGCTGATTCTACCAAAGACAAGTGAGGGCGGGCTTCAACTGTCATGGAGCCGGCCGGCCCATTGTTTTTCCGCTAATGACAACCCGTGTGTATTTTAAGCCGCCTTCTATCGTTGAGTGTATCGCTGATATCTCTCGCGCTCGCGTATAGAGCGCCATTCAAGTATCCGTGGCTCCATCGGGCATGCAAGAAAAAACATGAAAGAAAACTAAATAGCCGCATGAGATGATAACATAAACACGGTGCAGTGGCTTTGTGTGCACAGAAATACCACTGACACGTTCCAATCAGTCCATAGATAACAGGGACGCCTGGGCGGGGGATCCCGGAGCCAGCGGGACTGGTCCACACGCTAAGCGACGCGATAAAGACAAACTCCGGGAACCGCTTACCCCGGACCATACGTTAACGGGAAACCATACCGTAGGCTGGTCCCTCTTCCCCGGTAGCGTGGGCACAGCGGTAGCTAAGGAGGTGCCACGCGCTGTACATAGTACCCAGCTTACACGGACTTACACACAACCCAACGCTATTCCCACCAGACCCGTTTCGATCGAAATTCTATTAACTTCCCTAAATCCTCATTCTTTCCTCGGACCGACGTGATGAAAAGAAGAGGCTAGAACACAAACCCCTGCTCCAGATAAAGGAGAGAAAAGGAGACCCGATTGTCTGCAAACTGGGTCTGAAACAATGGACAAGCTTCTTCAGCCAGCAAGCCTATCCATGCCCGGCGGTGTCTGCTATTCCCATATGTTTTTGTAGGAATTAATCATCCATCGCGGAGCCTGGCGCCAGTAAGGTTTAGTAGCTGTGTCCCCTGAATGGGGCGGTTCAGCCCGCCACAAAGGGATTTCACACCTCGCGTGTTTTCTCTGGCGCTTATTAATTATGTTAACACTTTAGCCAGTCAACAACAATTATCTCCAGCTCGACGCTGATTGGCTGGAGGCGGGAATGTCGCGCGGCAACTGTCAATCACAGGTGTAATTATTGATAATAGGCCTCTTTGGCGCAGACACCCTTAGAACGATTTCAAGTGGCGCGATTTCTACAGCTTAAATACCCCGGCCACCCCCCTCAGCACTGATCACAATATTGATCAAAAATCGTTCCTCAAAGCACTCCCCCTACATTATGTTCAATCCCCTTTTCGACTCACACTCATTGCAATTGTTTCATGGTCACGAATATGGACAGAAAAACGTGTTTTAATCCAGTATTTTCGGTGCAAAATTAGTGGCAAGAGCCAACAAAGTGGCAGAAAGAATAACGGAGCCACACATTATAGCAAGTCATTCAACGATGCAGTAGTCTCTTTACTTTGGCCCCTGAACATGGATAATAGCGGTGACTACACGCACACGCACGCTGCGCATAACCTTTGTAGCCGTGATGTTTCGTTTGTGCTGCAGACGCCCGCACACACACACACAAGTGTGCAGTTAAAAAGAAATGAGAGAAAGGCAGAACTAGCTGGGAAAAGCGAAATTGTTTTTGATATTTGTTCCTCCTCGTCCCCTCCGATAAACGCTCGTGTCCGGCCGTAGGGTCCCAAACCGTTATAGATTTCTCTTCTTCATTCTTACTGAACGTGCCGAACGGCCGGCGGGTTAGCGAACCCTCCAGTGGAAGATTATGCCGACTGCGGGGCCCTCGTGGTACAGTTTGGTGAATGACAACAAGATACCGAGACAAGGTTCATTGTGTGCACTGGCTCCGCTGGCGCCAGTAGTACTTAGGCATTTGCGTCAAAATGGAATGCTGCAACAGCTAATCACCTTAGATGTCCCCGCATCATTTTCACGCTTTTAACAGACCCGCCTCCCAATGCACGGCTATAAATATTACAATAGGGTGATCGGCACAGATCGGTTTAGGCGAGGGGAGATACAGATAAAAAACAACAAAATTGACCTAACAGAACACATGCGCAAAACTACTGGCTTTTGATATCACGACTAGAAAATTACGCTAGCCCAAGAAAGGTCCGATGTTGTCTAAAGGGAGACACAGTAACTGAACAGAGGCAACCGGAGGTAATTTGCTTAAGAAAAACAAAATTGAACGTGTGGTTTGGGAAATAGTCAAGCGAAACACGAGCATGAAAAGGATGGGCATGGGATTTTGACACCTTCTGCCGTCAGTCTCCAAGTGAGGGGCGTGCCAAACGAACACCATACATCGCCGTCCGTGATGACACTGTGTGTGACGGTAAACCAGCCAGTCACAAGCCAGCCTAACCTAACCATCCATCCAGAGATCGCGTAAAGCCGGTCTTACACCACGTTCCACGGTACGGTAGGGTCTCAGCTCACCGTGCACTTCATCATCATTGCACTGGGTGTGCTGCCTGATGCCGGCCTAATAACTCTATCTTCTAGATATTGGCCAGTGATATACATGGTGGCAGTCCAGCCCGTACTGTGCACTACCACGCGCATGAGAAAACAATTCTCATGCAGATCTGATTTGTCAGACCCAGAAGTAACGGACCGGAATTTCCATCCACGTATACGCATTTTTGGGACTGGTTTTAAAAGTGAAGCTAATTTTATCTTATCCCACAGGTCTACGGAATAAATTGACTTTGAACAACCAGCTAGCAGGACACAGGCAATCTTGACCGTGGACTCCTATTGGACAGTGCGTGCCAAATAACCAATCAAGCTGCGTGCCTCATTACTCCAGCCGTGTTCTCGTCTGGGCTTAGTCGGAGTTGGAGTCGAGAGAGTTACTGGTTTCTCAGCAGGAAGTACGGGAGACTGGTTATATCCAGACCTGACGCAGTTGTGAGCTAGTCAGCAGCGGCAGCAGCCACTGATAACACCGACCGTAATCGGCCGTACTTGTACGGTAGCTGGCTGGCACTCACCACACGCTAGCAACCTCCTTCGTCATCGGGACTCTGCCCGGACTTTCTTCTCGCATGAAGCAAGCAGAGCTACCCTCAACCTTCCCAGCCATGGCTTACGCACCGATATTACCCCCACGGCTCAGTGACTTCTCGGTCAACTCTTTGCTAACGCAGCCGCACTTTTTTCCGGGCGTATTCCGGGGCCACAGCTTAGCGGGTGCACCGGGGGCCAGCGCCGGCAGCATGCCGGCCGGGTTCCCGGTGCCTAAACTCAGCGACTTGCACAACCCGTACACGGCGCTGCAAGCCGATCTGCTGGCGGCGCACAACCACAGGCAGACCATGCAACAAATCCATGGCATCGAGCCCCAAGAAAGTGACACAGATGACCCTCAAGTGACTCTGGAATCCAAGGAGCTTTGGGATCAATTTCACAAAAGGGGGACAGAGATGGTCATCACTAAATCTGGCCGGTAAGTCTTGACTTTCTACTGTTAATTCTACCTCTATATACCCCTTGCGAAAAAAACTTATTTTTTTTAACTTTAAACAGAGCGACATTTTCTTTGCTTTTCATATCAACTTAGCGAAATAATCTGTCATTGCAAATGCAATCCTTTCGGAATTGTCAAAGTTACTGCAAAGGCACTTATCTCAACATATCCCAGTGTATCCTACATCGAGTTTGTCACTGTGTCCTTTTCATTCTATCCACGTGCTTCGTTGGTTTTTGTGTACACACGCTCTCTATCTGCCATACACAGCTGTCTGTATTATGACTGAGATTCCACAAACAGCGGAATAAAATGCCCCGCGGCTAGTAAAAAAAGGGAACACTCACCTTTCAATTTTACAACAGAAACAAGAAGTTCTTGTTCAACCTTTATGGTTCAATATAACTAAAGCAGAAAAAGTGTTAACAATGGAGGGAATACCGTGGATTGTACACTCCCGTCAGCACGCTCACTGGCATTACCGTGATTGATATGGGCCCGAGGGGCCTACGTTGTCCCCCCGATACGGCCCCGGTGGGCGCCCTAGCTATCTTGACAAAACACGCTTAAAATAATCAACGTTTCTTTTGTCTACTGAAACAGGTGAACTCTAAACTTGTTAGAAAGTCACACGATTATAAAAGTTCTGATAAATTGTGCACAGTGCCTTCTATACTATTTTCGGTTTGCACGATATTTTATCACATTTTCGATTTCATTCCAATTCGCCAAAATCAATGGAGCATTTTATAAACACCATTCAAAACTGGTCTTTCTAAGTGTAAGTCGGTATCTAGTGTTGATATTAATTTTTTATCTCTTTCCTGGGGCGCCCATTCTAGCAAACGTGATATTTTTCTTGTGATAACAAAATGAAGTAGGAGTGCAATAAATTGACCCGTTTTCCTCGCAATTATCAGCGATAACGGTTTGTAGCCAATGGACGTGTAATCATGAACCGGTTGGTTGGCCATTCTCAACGTTAAATGACAGCACCAGATTAGCATTTCAAATAATACACTTGTTGTAGTAGCTGAAGTCCATTAAACCACAGAGCGATTAAACTGAAACAAAGAAGACTATCTCAATTGAGCGATACTTCATATCGTTTCCCGTTATCTTGGTGGAAAAAATTACAGATGGCCAACTCAAAAGAGTCTTTAGAGTTCTGCGATTTCGACTTCATAACCCATTTAAAACACGCGATGGCAGATAGCAGGGCAGCGTGACTGGCTTTCGATTTCGAACTAAACTCACAAAGAACTCACCAACTGTTTGGTCTTTTACTGGTTTTAGTACTCGCGAACATGTAAAAGTTTTGTTAGTCATGTTTGATAACTTGTAATCGTAGGCAAAAGTGTAAACTTGGTTTCTAAACTTAAACGAGCATGTGCCCTGCTTCAGATAAAAAAGGTTTTATCCTTGGAACTGAGAGATACTCAATTTGTCTCCTCTTTTCCTGGTATCATTGAAACATTCAAGTGATTGGTAAAACACGCATTGTAATCTCGGGTTTATCAAGATGAATAAACCACAGTACACAAGGTGTTGATGTCGAAACGTATATTATTGAAGACTTTGAGAAAGCTAGATATGTTTTCAACTCATCCAAACCTGGTATTATTAGACACGTTGTTACTGAATTCGCCAAGAAAATAATTTTCACCAGTTTCAGATTTTTCACTGATAGCGCGGATATCTCAATTAATGTTGCCGTTCAGCTCGTAACTTGAGACGGGTCATTAGACATCTCCTAAAGACATCTGAGAAGCCCCCTCGTTCTTGTCATTGCCTCCAGGATTAGTCAATACCTGTACACTTTGGACAAAGGTATCGGCAGTACGAATGCCGAATGTCTCATGTAACTAAGTGCACCAAGACATAAGACTTGTTTTTGCAACATTTAAGTCCAAAATAATTACAGACACTTATAGTTTTCTTAAACTTGTCCCGATATTCCTAGTATAAGACCCTCATAGACCAACATTTTTTTTCGTTTACAGTGATCAAATCAATACATGTAGAGTCATTCCGTCATGTTTTTAAACTTTCCACTTTCGCAAAGCAGTCTTCGCTTGATTGAAGTTTTCTGAGAAATTTAATGTTCCATTTATTGACCGAGTCCTAGTGATTTCAATCGAAATCATTGCTTCTCCGATCCTTGCGACTTTTGCAGATGAGTTTGGACCCGGCAAGAATTGTTCCTCGTAGAAATAAAAAATCAAACGTTAATATTCTTTCACTTGAGCTGGATCCTTTCGGGTTAAAGAAGTCGAAATGTCGCCGTGGGTGACAACTCCTGTGATAATTAAAATGACTTTTGAGTTACGAACAAACGATGCATGAGAGATGAATCCCAAGTTTTGGATGTTAGGTGATAAAAATGCCGCAAAAGAAGGATATATTTCCTCGGAGTGATTTTCCGTTCATTATTGCGCGTCTTTTTTTGTGGTCACAAAAGGTTTACCCCACGAAGCTTATCTGTAAGAAAAGAGCATTAATTAAAAACTTCACAAGCAGTTCAATATATATTTTTGTATAATTTTTTGTCCTGTTTCAGAAAATAGTTCGATTTATTCTTAAGCATCATTAACATTTTGTTGTTCTGTCTTTTGTGGATTGAACTAACTCTGCAAAGTTGCAAAAGTCTATCTCTTAAATGCAGTTAGGGAAAGGAAACAGGTTGAATATTTATCCTAAGAATCGATGATATCTCAGTGAACGACCATGTGTATCCGACCACCGTCCCAGTCAGATAATTCAAGGCTGCGGTGGCCTGGAGTTGTTCAAAGCAAGATCAAAATGGAAGCATCGCGTGTTCCAATTTGTCCACACTAACTGAAATATCCATCAAGTCTTAGGCCGGAAAGTGCTTGGAAATTTCCACTAATACCTCTCTCGTTGAGTTCCACAATCTTGGAATTTCTTTCGTATACTTAGACGTTGACTATGAACCTGGTTGCAAGTTCTATCTTTTATTTTCTCACATTGAATTGTAGAATTTAGAGCTGCTTAATCCCGTACTTTTAAAGCACGGAAAAGAATTCAGCTGATGCGATATTTCATTCAGTCTTCTTTGTTTCTGCAACCCTACCATAAACAGACGAATGTTCCCCTCCTTCAAAGTCCGAGTCTCGGGCCTAGACAAGAAGGCCAAGTACATCCTTCTCATGGACATCGTAGCTGCCGATGACTGCCGTTACAAGTTCCACAATTCTCGCTGGATGGTGGCAGGCAAGGCCGACCCCGAGATGCCCAAGCGTATGTATATCCACCCGGACTCACCCAGCACGGGCGAGCAGTGGATGCAGAAGACGGTGTCCTTCCACAAGCTCAAACTCACCAACAACATCTCCGACAAGCACGGTTTCGTAAGTTCACCAGTTTCTTGCTATTTTGGTTTTCTAAATTGGACTCTGTGGAACGCCATTTTTTACCTGATCGACACAAAAGAAATATCTCAATTTCTCCGAACCTCAAATGTTGAATCATACTGGAGGAATAAATACATTCACCGGAAAAGCGCCCAAGTAATGTGTGATATGTCAGAGTTGATCGTTGTTCACGTTGACGTGCCAGTCTTTTGCATACAAGACTAGTATTATATCAATAGTTTGTATTAATTTGTGCGAGGCCGCCTTTATTTAAATTCTGAATGGCCTTGTAAAGTAAATCCCAAGATTTTAAATCTTCGGATATTCAGATTATATGAATGCAACATTTCACAATCGCGTTTGTCAAACCAGTACTCAAACCTACCAGCAATGTCGTGAAGTAGTATTCGGGCTTTTATTGATTCGAACACACATTGTAACTCCCTGGCCTAGTACCAGTAACTATAACTTGCAACGTCAATTATTGTAATTCGCGGCAATTTGAATTCGTTCGTGTGGAACGCAACTCTATTTTGTTCAATTTTCCTGCTAGTGTCATCCTGGAAATTGTATTTAAACTAGTAATGTAATTGAAAAATGAAGCAAATTGATATTGAAAACTGATATATCTCTGTAGTACAAAGATTGTATTTTTACGATTGTCGATAAAGTCACATGTTAATCACGATGACAATTTTCTTTCCATGAGACATTCGTGATTCACTAGTAATGGCGGCTGTTTGACTTGTATAAAACCAGTAAGGAAATGGCAATACAGTGGATTCGCAATTCAGATCTCCTGCCGGGAAAAAAGTCACAGTGATCATGTTCGTCCTATTTGCACATGAAAGAAACACATTTGTTCGCAAATATACGGTTGGAGTGGCGGTATTTCTGCTATCTTGCCTTTAGGTGGATATTTATGAAAGTTGTTCAAATATTTTTTCCCGATTGCGCGTATGCGATAATGCGAGTATTTCAATTTATACTTTCTACCGTGTAAAGGTTGGAGAAAAGGCACAAACGTTCATCTGTGCACTTCAACAGATTTTTCACCTTGACAACTTCTGAATTTTTTTCTGTAATACGAGGAGAACATTACAAACAGTTTCGAAAGTCTTTTTGTCATGTCGGGCGAAACTATTTCCAAACGCACATCACATACCACGAACACTGCTAAGTTGAACTTGTGGGTTGTTCGCTAGGTCTTTGGAAATCCTCCATCATTGCTGGTGAGAGGCCAACGCACATTTTCTTATTTTCTCTTTCTGGATCTGAACTATATTTAGATTCCATGTTGCTATGTTTATCGGTGACATGAGGGTAAGGGTTAACCCTGCTATAGAAAGTTGACCTCTAACAAAGTTTTAAAAGATATCCAGTGGGTGAAATAATGACACGGTGTGTGGGGATCCCTTCTGTGTAGTATCGGGTATGTTTAAAAGCAAAAACCGGTTTCTAATTATTTGTTTTGACCCTTGCGATTTTGTCAATACTTTCATTCAAGTATTTATAACAAGATCAGGCTTCCTGACACCTTTGAACGACAAAGTTTCATGAAACCCTTCAACTTAAGTTACGATTAATAACTACCCACATTTTTCAACGGTAACAAAATCTTTATATGAATGTTCATGATTTGGTTTGGAGTTTTTTTTTAGATCTGCCTTGCAATCGTTAAGTACAGGAATAACAACTCTTCATATCAACATTTTGTTAATGATCTTGAATGAATGTACTCCATTTCGATAAACGTTCGCATTTTGCTGTGATATTTTCTACAAATAATTGGTGTGCCTTTGTAATGTTTTAATTATGTCTCATAAAACAGATATTTTTTTAATTACAAAATTAAAAAATTGTTCATGCGATAGCAAGTGTCGAACAGGTATATAAATAATCAGTTTGAGTGAATATCGGAAGCATGCACTCTTGTTGTCAACTGTTTTACATAATATATCAAAGGTTAGATATTTTCACGTGGCATCAATCTACCTGCAGGTCATAACACAGATCACAATGAAATCCCGAAATAATGCTAATTTCCTGATATTACACTTTTATGTTATGCGTTGAACTGAAGTAGAAAACAACAAGGCAGGATGAAAAAAGAATGAATTAATTTAATTTTAATTTTTTTGTTAAATTCGTCCCTTTTACGATTATATTTCATTAAGTTGAATGTTGGTTGTGGAAAATCGGGTCTAGCTGCAGCTTTATTGTGAGTATTTGTGCTAGTAAATCACGCGTGCATTCGACTGTTACACGTTTTAAGAGTGTTGTATACACTGGCGTTGAGATTATTATATTGAAATTTTGCAATCTAAGTGGTACAGTTTCCCCGCTCTTAACGCATCCATGCGACAGCAATTTGAGATCATTTTCACTATGGAACAGAATGCATGACCGCGATACGTGCGGAATGGTGGCTTGGGTTAATATAGGATGGGGGTTTTCTTCACCGCCTCCATTTCATGCTGGTTATTAATGGCAATAAAAACGCTGCAATCTTGTTCCGGATCCGCGCCGGGTGTTAAGGCTATACCGTGCCGGGACGGGGCTCGGCCGACAAACCTTAAGACGACAGTTTTTGTCCCAGTTCGCTTTGGACTTTGGATGGCGCTAGAGACGGCAGATTGTGGTAACCTAATATTAGTTTGAAAAGTGCGATTATGATGGCTATGAGGCATTTTTCACACACCTCACGTATTGCAGGGTCCCCTGGCTGTATCTGTGTTAGGGCCTCAGTGTCTTGATATCGCCAGCAATCTTACCTTCTGTATACCGGGAGGAGACGTGTTGTGTCAGCGCGATCGCCATTGCTCAAGTCGCCCCGTTGTCACGTTTTAAGGGTAACTCGCCGCTGATAGCGAGTCAATGTACAACTTGTGCACAAAAGCACTGTATCTTTTAGAAATTAGGTCTATTCTTGGGGTCGAGATTAAATGTGTTGGGCAAACACGGCAAATTGACATGGGTTAAGGCAGGAATAAATCAAGTTTGGGACAAGGTGGTCTGGGCTTTTTCTCGCCTATAGCTGAGAGGTGATTACACTTTGTGAGTTATACTTCTCCGTGGTGTCTGCACTCTCTGTTCGGCTTCTCTCTCACGGGTCTTGACATTCGTTTCTGCTGTCGATATTTGACTGCTGTATAAAACCCACAATTTTGTGTACGAAAGGGGTGAACTTGGCAGCCGCCCGACCGAGGGATTGATAGAGCAAATACGCAGGGCGATCCGTCGAGTCAACGGGGCCGTTCCCTCGATGTCACAGAATCAACACAAGAAATCATTCTCTTCAAACGCGACACCATGATTTCACTGTGTCCCTTCCAACCAAATCGATTTGAAAGCTCAGCTCGCACCAGCCGCACGGACGGACAGCTCAACAAAAGACCAAAGAAATCGGTCAAAGAAACCCTTTCCCTTCTCAACTTTTTTTCAGTGTTTTTAATATGTAAAGAGAGCCGACAGTAGCTTTAAAAATCCCATACAAAACCTGACATTGTCGGTACAGTGAATCGTGGAGTGGCTTTATTCACTGGTGTGAGAACCAAAATATTTATCATGAAGCATTTCTAAAGGACCCGTCGTGAACATGTTTTATGGATTTCTGAAATAAAACCTCTTTCGTAGTTTGCAAATTAGCTTGAGGCGAAACAAGCTGCAGACCAGGTTGCATAGAAAAGGTGCCGGGCCATTATTTTGGTGGCGACAACTGGCAGCCGGTGAAAAGAGAGATCTGTTAATCGTTTTGAAAACGTGCGCGAATTCACACTTTCACCGTTTCAATTTGTGTCGGCTTTAGAGTTGAAACCCTCAATCTCAGCTGAGATATTTGATGCTTGGCATTTTGTGATGGATTGCTATATTTCCCGGCACAAGGATGGGCTACAGTCGCATTGACTTGTGCCTTTCGCCCCGTCTGTTATACCGCCACAACACTCAAAGGGCCTTGTCTGTGAAAGACGGAGTTTCATCGACATCCACAAAGAATTACCGCTTATTCCCGCCAAATTTACTCTGCCATTTTCTTGAAATAGAATCACTGCTCAACTCTCAAGCAAAAACGACCACGTTGGCCGCCTCTTTATTGTAGCTTTTTCGCGCGCGGGGAAAAAGATCAATACCCGCATTGTCCTAAGGACACATCTATTTTTAATAAAGCGGCAACACTTCTGGGAGTTCATCATTACTGTGTTTATGATTCATATTTTCACACTTGGGGCTAGATTTGGCGGCAGGAGAATAGAATGCTACAATATTTGGTTTTGGCCTGTACTCAATATCCGCGTTGTTCACAAGCCCCGCGCTAGAGTATATTGAAAGTGTTAATAAGAAGCGAGGATGCTTGGCCGTGGCCTCTAGGGTTACATTGGGCTGTACACGGTGTTAACAGCGGGAGTCGTACCCGTGTCTACTGCTCAGTTAGTCACAAGATTTTTACCTCGACTTTGACTTTGTATTGAACTGCAGCAAATACAACATTGATTTTACGGGCTGTCATTCTGTTCCTGATCAATCTCCTTTAAACCGATAGGATGTTATGTGGAAAAGAAAATTTAATGGACAAACCATAATGTGCACACGTTTCAACCGGCCGAATAAGAATCAAACATGATAAACATTTGATATTCCCCCCTAAAATGTACTATAACAACATCACGTGTTTTCTACGATCTTCGACCATGTTATTATGTTAATATGCTTGGTAATATAGGTTTCCATACTTCATATTAAGCTTGGATGAAAGAAATCATTACCAAGATTTGAAACATTTGGATTTCAACCTCGAAGCTCTTTCAACAAATTACAACACTTTTGTGAAACTGATTGGACCATAAATGGTTTACACCACTGGCTGTGGTGTAAAATACGTAGGAAGACGTCAGGGTCCCACGGTCAGACCACGGAGCCAGACTCAGTTGATTGTAACAGCTACATTAAACTTGTACGAGTCGCTTGTGACGTAACACCCGTGTGTACCGATCCTCTTTGTATAGCTTCAGCTGGCACACACACTTCGTTATTATTCTCCTAAAAGTCGCCCGATCGACTCCATGCAAAAACCATGCAAATCGTGCATTTAAAAAAATCTGAGAAGAGTGTTTTCAAACCTAGATCCGAACGAATGGCCGTGACGCTCTTAACCGGGCACAAAAGATACACGGGTCCCGCTGACAAGACTCTACCGTGATGGATGAGCTCCGTAATATATTGCGCCCATGGCGTGCGAAAATTAATAGGATGCGCAGCAGAGAGAGAGAAAAAGACGGCTGGCAAGCAGGAGAGAAAAGCTGGATTCTTTTTTGTTTGTTTTGTGGAAACGTGGACCCCGTGTCGCCTCCATTATTGGCCAGCGTACAATGTTGTTGTGCCGCCCGGTGGTTGAGAGAGAAAGACGGTGGTGGCGCTGCCAAGGTCTCGTCCGGTTGTCGGCCAGAATAATCGGCAGCCCATCAAGGTGTTACTTTCATTTTCAATCGGGACTTGTCGTGTTTTTTTTTTAGCTCGGGAGGTCTTTTTTTCTCTCTCTTTTTTTTTTTTTTTTTAGCTCCTCGCTGTCATTCATGGCAGGGGAATTATACTGCATGGCCAATGCTGCAACCTTGATGCGTGGTATATTTTATTGTCATGTTTGTTCTCTCAAGTTGCATGTGATTTCTTATTGAAGTCTTTTTATGTTGTATGTTACGAAGTACCACTTAACCAGGATAAAATGGCTGTCTTCAGAATCAGTTTTAAGATAGGCCTATAGGATATGCAAGTCATGTCCTATATTTCCATACAGCTGACGTGGCACGCGAACCCTTCCCTGAGGCCATTTGCTGTTGGCGCAGAATTTCACGGTGTTTTCGCACACAAAGAAAGGGGTGTATTTTGTTTATGAGGTTAAAGATTCAGACACAATCGAGCAATACAAAGCTGGAGCGAAAATTCATCTTTAAAAAAAATGCATTCATGTTTTTTTTTTCTTCTGATGTCTAGACTAGAAAATATCATTTGTATCTTGTGGCTTAAAAAATGTGCTGAATTTGTATTCAATACCCATTACCTATGTAGCGTTGCAGACTGAATGGGTTATTGATAATTCCGATTATTGATAATGTCAATTTGTAGGTATCGATTTCACTGAGTAATCGACACCAGCTGGTAGTGAAACTGAAGGCTGGGTTTAATTAATGCTATGCTTGTATGATGGTGGTCTTGGTTATATACAATGTATAGCCTAGAGGTAGCGCAATTTATATGGAGCGAGTACCACGCACGGGGCAATGCTGTCAGGTCGTCCTCCTACTACCGGCAGCCCGCGGGAGCTGCTTTCCCCTCCGCGCCTTGACCCAAATCCACGTCGCCGATCATGTTGATGACGCCGGCCCTGGCCATACCATCATGACAATATTTGCATGCTCATTTTGCCATCTTTTCCTGGGCACCGCCTCAATGTGTACGAAGCAGGCGCCTTGCTGAATCAATATTTCCCCACCTGCCTGTAGGGGGCTTTCTGCCTTTACACACGGCATAATACACTTACAAAACAGAGAAACAAGCCAACTCCTCAAAAGCTGGGACAGCGAAGAGTTGCAGTGTTGCAGTCGGGTATTGTACCCCGAGTCCTCCCTGCAACCCTTGGCAGCATCAGTCTCGCCTCCTGTTACCGTACCACTCGACAGGTATGGGGTAACACACCGGTATGCCTGTAGTCTTTTACGCAGCGGCTGCATGTACAGCGCATGGTGACTGCAGAATTAATGCAGTTTTTGGTACTTCATTATCAACTTTTTTTAGTAGACAGTTCGTCTGAGCTCTAGCCCTTTTTGTATAAGCTTGTAATTTTCGAATCATGTAAAAACATCAAAGGGGAATGGTTATTAGTGAACCATCTAACTACTCGCGGTAGTGCAATTAACTTGATTGTCACTGGTGATACACTCCATGCAAAGTTACTTATCGCTAATTAGTTTCAGCCAAATGCATATTAGATGAAAGTATCGTCATCATAACGAAAGAACAAAAATCAGCAAGCTTGCAAAAGCAGTCGATGGAGGAATTGTCATAACGGGGAAATGCGCACTCGAGATTTGACACGTTTCATGAACATAGGCAAGGCCGCACGTCATCCTGTTCACGTGAGTGGTGCTAAATCCACGCTCTATCTCATCATCAGAAGGAGGAACAAACACGAACGATCGAAGTCAAATCACAAGTAGCCTGCCAAAACAGACAAGTTGGTTTCTAGCCTGCCGTGTCAGGGCTCCGTCTTTCTTCCCCGTTCTTCCCTTACTCTGCCCAGCCCTGACTTCTTCGATTTCTCGCGGAATGCCAGCTTCCGATATATTGTCAGGATTGCCACGCCTCATGGAAAAAAAAGCCACAAAGATGACATCTCAATCCATGCGTTATAGGCTTACAACTGCGATGGGCGGTGGTTTTAGGGTAGGGTATACAAATACGAACGCTTGAATAATGATTGTTTGTTCTCGGCTAGCTGTACAGGTTCGGAAAAATGTTGAGCTTTTGGAGAAATAAAAAGAATAAGAAACACGTCTAGATTTATACAGTGGAGAGTGACGTTTGTAATCGGTTACATGCTTCGGATATCCGACGATGCCGCGTTTCACTTCAAACTACCCCAGACCGGACATTTCAGCCCATATCTCATCCGCAGTGCCACCCCCTTGATGCCAGGGAAGGTTCAAATTGGGTACTTAAGCCTTCCTCCGAAGGGGAACCATACCGGACACTGCAGGCGTCAGGATCCAACTACTTGTGGCTGATTTACTACTGTCGGTAAACTTGTTTGCATTATTAAGAACCTCACAAATCTCCCTACCCAGCTACCTACCGCCGTCGGTCATTCCGATTGAGAGATGGAAGATGCGATGGGTGGGGGGATGATGTTATGTTTAAGATTTGAGAGGTCAAAGCAGAACTTGTGCGCTCAGACATGAGGGGTCGTGACATGGGAAACATTTGCGTTGTGTGATCTTTCGCAGTTTTCTCGCTGCATTTGTTTTCGTCAAGATGTGCTCATTTTGGCGAGTGGGTTTATCAGCGATGGCGCGACCTACTAACCCCTTTTGACTTGCTTTTTTTCGACCAATAATAGTATCTTGGGCCCGCTTGACACCGTGTGAAGATAAATGCGCATGGAATCTGGCTGGGCAGGCGGCAGCCCTGCTCCGGCAACAGACGCACCTTTGGCCCCGGCCCACGGTAATAGCGTCTGTGAATATATACAAAAGGCGACCCCTAGATCATAATTACAACACTGCTGTTCAGCCTAACAAACAATGTCCTAGTTTTTTCCAAGTGGGGCGATCTAATATACACACAAGATTGATAACGGACTTTTTTCCCTTCTCTCTCCCTCAATTTTTCTCTTATTTTGCGATACATTTGTGTACTGGAACAAATTAAGCCTGGCTACCGCGCTAGGCCAGTCGGCAGCGGGGCCAGACGGATATGTTATTCATTCGAGTGTTGCATTGTTGGGTTATTGTCCAAAAAATAGCACAACTGGAGAAATAAGTGATAAAGAATGGTCAGGAAACCGATAAACCATTTGCCGTTCGCACACAGAATCTTCCGTTATAAATCTTGCCTATGTGTTTTTGATATGCTATTCCAATTCCATACGTAGTAAGTAACACTTGTTAGTAATATTGGGTTATAATGCTTGAGCGAGTCGCGTGTATCCATGGGTAAAATATCGAATCAAACGGTTAACTACATTACAGTGTACAGACTGTATACAGTGGAAGAAGGGGGAAAATCTGATCGTTAAATGACTTGTTCCTTTGCATGCATGCCAGGCAGGCATGAAGGGTTGGATGTCGAGTTGACCTGTGTTTTAGCTTGGTATCGCTATCTGATCAAAATTTAATGACCGTGCTGAGATGGACACGAAAACGAAACCTAAAAGTAGCAAATTAGACCGGATAGCCTATTATTATTGCTGGATTTGAACCGTTTCGTTGGTGGCTGTTTGTACCGAGACCGTATACGTGTCACACTTCACAGCTCAATTAGTGCAGCAAGTTACAATTTGTAGAGGAGATTTCCGGCTTGAGCATTGCATTTAGCAAAACCAGTTACACTTGACGTTAGCCAACAAAAATATGTATTTTTAGTTTCGAGTCCAACTGTTTACATCTGTGTCCATGTGTAAATCGATCATACAAACACAATGCATTAAAGCGTGACACGCATTGAAGGGTGACTCAAATAGCGATTGAAGTATGTTTGTGGCTTACCGATGATCTGCGCATGCTCATGAAGAATCCGTAACAACAAAGCAATTTTATCAAATTGTTTTGCTTAAAACCATGCAGCTTGGAACATTGTTTCGGCATTGTATATGCAGAAAATTAAAGTCTTTTGTTCTATCGTTTCCACGGAGTGACTTACAGTAGGGGAAATTCCTAGCTATGGTAAACCATTCGCGAACGGGCGCGTACTCCTTCCGATTCACAAAGTCATTGGTGCCAGGAAAACTCAGTCACGTGATTGAATAATCGGTCAAGTATCTATGGCTGACAATTGTTGACCGAAAGACGGAAAGGGGAAAAGATGGCACGAATTAAAAATACCTTATTCACCCTGTGCTTTTGCCTCAGTCTGGATTTTCTCGATTCTTCATTCAGTCAGCCGTGTGCAAATACATTTGTCATACTCGATGCACCCTACTTGTGTCTAGCGTGCCAGGGAATTCGCTAATACGGCACCGCAGGACCTCATCAAAACTGGCCACCATACGCACTTATGTCCCCGCTGGTGTAATAATTAACACCTTAAGACGGGGCCCCGAAACTTCGGCTTCGTTTTTCAGGAATTACAATATGAATTTTTGTTGCCAGCAGTCTGCGGCCGGGACTGTAACCTGTGGGTTTAATAAAGATCGCGCAGCGATGATGGCGTCTGCTGGCTAAGCAAGCCACGGGCCCCGTCGAGGACCATGGCTGACAATCTGATTGTGTTACACCGACCTCCTAGGCATTTGTGACGTCACTTTGTGGGACCGGGCCGCCCAATATTGTATGGCTTATTATTGGATGGGGTGAATTTGTTAATATTACTTCATGTTCATCGATGTCAGTATAATGGTCTTGCGCCGGAAGACCCAAAGTCTGCGCAAGTATACATTCTGGCTTGCTAATTACGGCAAGGTTTACAACAAAACCTTTTGAAAATTATTCAAGGAATTGGACTGGAAACTAAAGTGAAGTATAAAAACGGACGGACTGGGCCTTTGCCAAAATGGCGCCTACCAAGAACCAGCGAAGCTGCATATTTGAACCACAACAACGTTTGGGTACCAATTTGTTCTGCTTCGACCTTTAATTTTTTGCTAAAAAGGAAAAGGTCAAAGGGTAGGGTTGTAGGTTACAAACTCAATTGGCGATTTTCACTTTCTGATACCACTGAAATGCAAAGTCCATTGACTTGCGAAATAAAACCAACGTCTACATTTTTGTGGTCAGTGTTTCAAAGAAGTGGTGGTTTTGTTTTTTGAAAATCCAATCACTCCATGAATATGACCTCCCAGAGACCAAACGAAATTGATGGATTGAAAAATCCACCCTGACGAATTTGGCCGATTGCCGTCATCATAATGGATGAAGTCACAAGTAGAAGAGCAAAGCTCTCTTTGAGTCTGTCGCGTGAAGATGTGCTGTGTATATGACAAGTGGCCCTTCACGGTGCCTGCGCATACATACAGCACCATCCAGTAAACCAGATGGAAATATGAATGAATGTAGACATCACAGACACTTGGGGTGTCGTCTGCTGATGATGGTGCCATGCTGTGCACGCATGACCGCAGCTGACAATGTACACACGATTGGCCTAAATGCATCTCCATAATCATTATGTTACTTGCACATCATTGGAGTCATAACTGAACCAACATTAAAACCATGACCAGTCAAACGTCTTTGTTCCATCTTAAAAATAACTGTACTACTTATCCTACATTTTGAAACGTGCGCGAAACGTCATTTCGAATGGTTTCGTAACTTTGCTTCATTAGCGTTTCTTATGTTTGTATGGTTTATTATCGTCTGCAAAATTTCCTGAATATTATCAAGATATTAATGTACATGCTTTGGCTTGATAATTATCGCTCATTATATCTCGGGCTTTGTTAATGCTGTATTGGTGATGCCTGCATGCTGGAGACGCGTTGCCAATGTAGTGACAGACCACACGATATAGGGGCGGCATTATAGGCGGGCTAGCACCGATTATTACAAGGTTTAAAAGATAAGATTCGGCTGACATTATAGACACAGGATCAACATAAAAATTGCCCATGTTGATATATGAAAAAAAAGTTTGTGTATTCTGCGCAGCCTCAAAGATGATCCCAGCCAAATGCTGGGCACTCGTTGGCGGTGTTGAAATGAACACGAGCTTATAAGACTAAACAATGCGATAGATAACATCACATGGGTGGGATGAAACTACAGTGATGTCTTGATTAAAATGACGTAACGCCGCGGTGACGTCACCGTTTTTTGGCGCCGGCGCGCCCCATCAACTGAAACATTCGTTCATTATCAGTTGATGCGTTGTAGAAGTGGAGGCGCCATCTCTCTTTCTGTTTATATTCAGACGGTAGGGACATTTGTCACCGTCCATTTGAACACAGGATCGGCTCCACTACTTCTTCTGTAGTCTGCGACTCTTTCCTTTATTATCTGGACATATACATTAATAATGTTTTTTTTTATCGTGCAAGTAGTATAAAACAAAACCCAAATCGCACAGCAGGGCAAAGTGCACCTTGGTAGCACAAATGAAACGGCAAGTGTCTCCGTTTGTAGTGTACCTGTAACAATTAGGCACAGAAGACAGCTCGCCCCTTTTAAGAACCGGCAAAGTTGAAAGAAGGCGGACCCAGCATACCGCAAACAAGACGTAAGAAGGTCTGGTCGGGGACAGTGAACCACCTTCAGAACTTGAATCTCGGCATCTTGAAGATTCTTGCTACATATTTATCTCTTAGATGCAGCGCTATGCAATCAATCATTCATACGCTTTTCCTGCTGGCCCACTTGCAAAGACCTCGCTCAAAATGAAGATGAAGTTACGCATGGGAAAAAGTGCAAAGGTTTACGTTTGGTTGGAGGCAGTCCTTGAATCGCAGTAAACGGTGTCAAAACCATTTGCAGGCTTGTGGCATCGTGTCTGTGCTTCCGATCAGCGCGCGACAGACATCAGCTATACCGTCTGTTAAAACAATAAATAAACCTTATAACATAAGAAACAAGTTTATTTTTTTTCTTTCTTCACTCTCCAGGACAAGTCTGCTATGTGTATTACCACGATGCTTTATTCGCAGTCTGGGTGCTAAGCCAATTCTCATCCCAGACAGCTATTAGTTCGTAATCGGCGAGAACTATGCAATTTTTTATTAGCTGTAAGTGCATCGGCGTGTCTAGCTGACGCCAGCACCCTGCACCGACTGTGTGTGTACACCGTGCTCTCCTATGTTGTACATCCAACACCACATGCTACAACTGTTCAATGTCTGTTTGCCGCCTTCATTACCTTCTACTGTCTCGAATCTGTCATCTACGGAGATAGTTCTGAGTTTGAAATGAGCAAACAGGCTTCGCTTTTTTGGTAACGGCGCGCCCTCTATGTCTCGACTTCAAACATGTCACGAACATCGATCTCTTTTCAATGAATCCGTGTTAAGAAGGTCCTTGGAAGTCTGCTAGGTTAGATTTGATCCCCGTAAGCCCGATTTTCAACACCCTGGTGAAGAAAAGTAAACTTTGCTGGTATGACACGTCGACTGGTCTGCGATGCATCAAAGCCCGGTGTGTCCTTATCAGCTTTAGGCGTCTAGAGAAGCAGTTTATTTGGTGTGAAGTGGCCTGTTATCTCTATGAGCTCACCGTATCAAGATATAGCAACACCACGGCTACCTGCGATTACCGCGTATCAATCTCCCCACACCAGACAAGATCAGTTTTAATAGTTCATTTTTGATCACCACCTTTGTCTCAGCGGGTCTTTGTTCTTCTTCCCCGTGTTTTATTGATTTAAAGTTCGATGAGTAAATACGGACCTCACCCTCTTGACAAAAGCAAGTTTTTTCCCCAAGTGTCGTCGGCGTGGCACACAGGACTCCCGGGAACCGAGCCCTGGGTTCTTTATCAGTTTGATATCGCAAAGGGGATCAGTTCAGGCCGCGTGTCACCGCTGCCTTTTGATCAAGGGTGATCAGACATCAATTAGTATTGCCGCTGAGGCGACATCTAGGCGTGTATCAACGCGCCGTGTCGCTCTGACTAGGCCCAGGTAGTCAGTGTGCTTGCCGACTCCACGTCCCGCCGTCCGGTACACCCTCTCCCCTCCCTGCCCGCTGATATTACTCTACCGCCTCCACTGATGATGTTTAAATAAATTACAGGTCTTAATCGATATTTTAGGGTTATTTATCAGTCGCTGTTTTTTTATGGGGGGCAGAGACCGCCCTTGGTTTTGGAGTGACTTGTGTACAGTAGACAAGCTCTGTGACAACACAGACTATAATCGCTTTGGAGTGCCGTTTGGTTGTCTGCCTTGCACCATGAGAGAGAGACCACTTGGCCTAGATAAAACACTATTATCTACTTCCTCGTCTTAACTCACGACCTCCTTTTTCATCACACACAAAAAGGGGAAGATATTTAGCTCCAGTTTTTCAGTTCTGTTGAAGTTCAACTTAATTCGTTGCAGGCGCCGTCACCTGTCGACTAAATTGCTCCATTCCCATGACAAAAGTAAAGAAATACAACTAATATCATATTAGCTGCAGTTCCATTTCAATTTTGTTCTTCCGTTTAGTGCCTCCCGCCCTGCCAACATTTGATTGTTTTATTTTCAGTTTGAAGAAATAAAACACATTGTTTTTGTTTTCTTTCTTTTTTTGGAACCTTTCCCCCCTTAATAAACTGAATTAACTTCCATTTCTGGCGTTGCACCTGCCATGGAAAGTGTCTTTTTCACTTCAGCCCGCCCATAAATTCCATGTCTTTGAACTGATTAGCCTGGGCGCGGGCAATAAATCGCCTCATTCGGCGCTCAAATTCGTGGATCGGTTTCTGGTTTGGAATTCAGGGCCGGCTTGTAATACCACAGAGCTCTATGGTAATACGGACCGATTAGGTCGTCTCAGTTACTACGCCTGTAACGCTCCATTGCAAGTGTTAAACAATTAAGCTTTTCAAGTCCATGATTCGGTTGGGCTGGACACCTTTAAAATTCCCCACAATTGGTAGTTCTAAAATACATCAAAATTGTTACGAAATCTTTTTTTTTTTAATATCCGTTTTTCTGAAATTACTGCACTGATACAGCTGTAACTGTTGATTTTTTTTTTGGGGGGGGGGGCTGGGGTTTTGATGGGCGGCAGCAGGTTTTTCTGAACTTCAATGTCAACAGTAGCCTAAAAATTAAATGAACAGATGTTACAAATTTAAACGATATTTTCGCACTTTTTATAATTATTTTAATTAAAAATGATAGCCAAGTAGTAGTTTTGGATGGGGAAAATTATTAAAAAGCTTTTCCTGTATTGGAGATTATAAAAACTGTCAGTGTAAAAACATAAATTACATTGCTGGTTTCTTCCCTTCTCATTTTTTGATGCACAACGTTAGGTTGAATATTTTATTTCACCGAACAATCGGCGCCTCTAAAAACTCGATATTTTGTCACGGCTGGCGAAATGCGAACCTAATCGCTAGCACATTGTTCCTGCTGGTCTCTCGCCGTATGCGTGTTGCCAATCAAGAATCATTCATTTAGCTTAGACCTTGCGTGCGGATGAATTCGCTCTTTCGCCTTTCGTTTGTGTGTGTGGATCGTGATAAGCCACTTATTTTCCGGTGTTTTATGCCATCGTTTCCCTGTGTTATTGCGATCCAGTCCCGCAGGCTTGATGTTACATTTTACGGTTGTAGGATTATGATACCGTTGGTTTTTGCCACTGAAAAGCCGGAAGCCGTTCGGGCTATTGGCTATCATCTGCACTCGGGGTGACAAGAGAAATTCAGTTTGGATTGTTTTCACTCGGGCTATTAAAGTGTTCATCAAACTAACTATCTCGTGTGTGTGTAGTGTTTTTTTTTATTTGTACACACTCCTATTAGTTTAAGCCAAAGATGTTTCAAATGTCAAAAGTAGTAAAGAGTGTTTCCAAAAAATAATGATGCCTCGTGGAGACTTGGGTACAATACGGAACAAAAGATTGTAAAGGTCTCCACAAGGTAATTTTTAAAGGTGAATAGTTTCACGAAATAGATATATGAATTTGTCTCAAAAATAGAAATTTCCATGGTGTACTTATTTGTCGCAAATTAAAGTATTTTATGTAAGGGATATTTGCTTAGAATTTCAACCCATGAAAGTAATTCTGGTTAAAATCGGAACATTTTGAAAATAGCTTTCGACCCTCTCATGATTTTATACACGAGAACAAAGCGATGTCTCCACAAGGATACAAATTTGAGTATGTGTGGTAATTGTCGATGTTTTTAAGGTCGGATCGAATAATTTTCCTGCCGTTAATTTTTTTGTCCAGGTCGTTCACTTTTTGGTTAATTGTTGAATGAATTACCATTCTGAATGGTTCTTGAATCCGTATCAACAGAAAACAAACTATTTTGAGTGATGACTGTTTGATTGATAGCAGTTGTCATTTTCATATTGTTAATTACCAAGTTCAGCCTCCACAGAAATTGAATTTATAATAGGCGAATTAATGTAATGACATACGACGAAAACATAACAAGGTTGAAAACACCGACATCAACGTTGGTTGAGTCGACGGTTTATTCATGGAATTCCCCGGGGGACCGGTTGCTACCCCTCCTCCATTGCCTTCCCGGTGGCCCGCTAGTCCCTGGACATTTTTTCCCTTCGAGGACGAAATCATTAGAAAATCCCCCGGTCAAAACAGATAAATTGCCGGCCCTTGTTTTTCTCGCTTTCGGTAATTACACGACCATGTGTATTTTAGACGACACGGACATTTCCTGTTGGAGGAGATTTATCGTCATTCGCGTTCAACGGTCTTCTGTGTTTGTGTTTGCTGTTTTATTCAGAAGGAAAATCTTTACGACAGAATATATTAGTTTTGACCGAAATCACTTAGACCAAGAAACGTGTTGAGTTAAAAAGAAATTTCATTTCTGTGTTTGTTCTATAGACTGATTGCAAAGTTTCTTCCTGATCTACACGAATTTACCAGTGTTTTGTATTTTCCCTCTTTTCTAGCAGACGATTTTAAACTCGATGCACAAATACCAGCCTCGATTCCACATTGTCAAGGCCAACGACATTTTGAAGTTGCCATGGAGTCACTTCCGGACTTTCGTCTTCCGTGAAACCGACTTCATTGCCGTCACAGCCTACCAGAACGAAAAGGTATAGTCCGCTTTCATTTTCTATGAAGAAAAATAGCTGTATAAAGAAAAGTTATTAACGGCCCTTTTTGCATTATTTGTTAAATTAGCATGACAAGTTGAATGTTTCCATTCGCGTCCCCCCCCCCCACATTTATGATAAAATTACCTTCTCCACCAATGGCGTCCATCTTCCCCCAATCAATATTTTTTTCCTTGGGAAAAAAATCCTTTTAGGTGATGATGACATTGATGGCCTTGCCTGACTTTCTCGCAGTTTCTCTTAATTAGGGGTTTTTCCCTTGGCAGAAATTAATGGCACTGAAAGCATGCGTGGTGCAGTTATGTCACGTGATGAAGGTACCTGTTAAGGTCGAAGAACTTTAGGGAGAGACATGAATCATTAATTTGTGGGCTTTTTACAGCGCACTTCTTCCAGCGTGGCCCATCATTCAAGACATGGGGCATAATCTATGACACCCGAAAACAACCACAAACTTTAGTTTAGCTGGCACTACAGTGGGGATTTTACATCTATTGCATTAAATTGGCTTTTACGAGACAAAGATGTATTTTCATTCACCAAACTATTCACAAATGGATTGAAAAATGGTAACTAGGAATAGCAAGAACGAATGGAATAGTTTACTTTTTAACCATAGTGCAAGTTATTCATTCCAATAAGTGCGATTTTCAAGTCAGGTTGTCCCGCCGACCCAAGTCCGAATAGTAATGAGAAATGCATGCGTTTTCCGGCATTAGTTTAATACCCGTATTAGCTTTCGGGCCTTGCTTGCATATTATGATAACGGGTCTGTGAGTGACAGACAAATATTAAACAGTTTATTAGTAGTTTTACTAGCAATTTTCCTGTTTATGCTTGGCGCGAAGAAGACTGTGTATATTTTTCCTTGGGGAGACATGGCCCTATCACTCCGCCTCGTAAATCATCAACCTCTCGTTTGTCTTCTTAGAGTTTTTTTCCTGGCCATGCGGCCTCTTCTCCAAAACTCATCTTCTGTGGTGAGCTGTTGTGAAATCTATCACTTAGAGGTGGCAAGTGAAGACTTCTGTGTGTGTATCTAAGAATTTGTATACACTTGACCGTGAGAGATGCGGTGGAGGGCAGGCAAGGCGGACGCCCTAAGCGCGATAAATGCACCCATCTCTCATCGTTTGCTCGACCTGTCTGCCTCTAGCCATACATCTACCATCCCATCCTGTAGCAGGCTACAGTTGGCCTTTGTGTGTGTTCACTTGACACTGATAAGATCTGGCTTAAGCCCCGGCGATTGTCTTATTTAGTTTCATCCGATCAAGTGTGTGCGGATTAAGACTGCCAGAACGGTTGCAGCAGCGGTATCCAAAATGGCGTCTCTTGAAACGAAACGGAAGTGTTCGCAAGATGGCAAGATTTGCTATAACGAAATCCGTATCATCCTGGTTAGCTTTCGTTAACATTTAATAAACACAAAATATAAGGAAAATTTATTATTCACAGTTAAGCAGACGAGCTAGTTTTCACAATGCAGTTTTTTTCTCTTCAACATTTCTGTAGTCTTTAGGTTTGTGGAGGTATCGCATATCACCGGCATGCCGAAAGAAGTGATTGTGTTTGAAAAGTGCATTAAATTCAAAGAATTGGCATAGGCCTATGGCACATCGCGGAGGGGGCTATTTTGCAGACGAACGGCAAAGTCTAGCAATCTTGCAGATATTTGGCCGTAAATCTTGCCATGATTGCCCGCGTCGCTTCTGACTCACTTGCCCTTCCCGGGGCTTCGTTCACGTTTACCTCGCTAGTTTAGACTGGTCGATAATTTGAGATGTTTTGTTTGTCTTCCGGAGAAACATTGGAGGTGGCAATTATAAGCGGTAAATCTCCTCGACAAATCAAAATCATCTTTCATTTCAAAGCTGCAGTTTTGAGGTAAAAAAAAAAGATTGCGCTTTCTTCGCGCGTCTGAAAACGGGCATCACGATTGCGCCAAGCGAGAACGGAACGCTGAACCTAATGAAGTTTGAACAATTTCACATACAACAGACATCAGCTGTTCTTTTGTTAGTTAGAATTACATCGATCACCGAGTTGGCTCCGATGACCACGAACAAATGTGCTTTACAATATTGCGACAAAATATCTTGTCAATATCGACATTTTCTCTCTCGAATTTTTTTTTTCTCTATCAGATGAACAATGTTTTAATGGTTCTTTTTGTGTTGGATTGTGAGCAAATACAATTAATTAAACACTGCATTTGAGCGTGGCGGCCGCGGGTTTGCTTTCAAGCCAGCCGGTTTGGCATTTTGGGGTAAAAAAAAGTGTCAATAATGAAACTGTCGCCAAAAATGGTGAATAATTTAACACCATCGGTCTGTTGCTGCCGTAGGTGGGCATATCACCTTCTATCGACAGCTCTTTTGTTGTCCAAGTAGGTCTGATGTTGACGAAGCCAACCATCACAAACAATCTCGCCTCTAAAAACTGGTCATTACGTTATGAGCATCATCAGTATTGGCATAATTGGAGTTCAGCCCATCATCATTGGCATAGAGTTCATCCCATTATGCCATCTCCTTGTAGCTGATGGATAGTGTGTGCGTACAGGTAGCCCGACTATCCTGATAGTAAACACAGATGTTGTTGGGTGTGCAATCATATCTCATGCTTGGTTGGGTTCCCTGCCTCTATACCGACAGTCCCCTGTCAAGGTCAAAAGTAGTAGGCGCTCAGCTTGTTCAAACTCCCTGGCGCCAGCCGGATTCCATGTGTAGTCGTCCTCAACAACAAACCTCTTACTTCAATAAGAAAAAAATAGAAAGGGCCGTGCAGTTAATTAGCTAAAATGGCGTGAAGCCGCCTAAGTATTTTGTTGACTGGTGTTTTTTGTTGTTCGGAGGTTTTACAAGAGTGGTGGGATCGAGCCTGTGGTGGGAATCAGTTTGCAGTTTGTGGATTCTCCAGCCGATGATCTTGATTAATTTTAATTGATAAATGCCTAGCGCGTGTCGCACACAGCAGGGCAGATAATGCGTGCATGAAATTAACAGTAAGGATTAGTCGTCGTAGGAGATGGGCCAGTGAGTTCATATCTTTCTCGTTCTGTTTTGGGTTTTCGTGATACGGTAAATTGACCTTTTCAGTTTTTCTGTATTCTATGTACTTGTATCGTTTTGATTTTTTTTAAAAATTCAGTTATATATATTGAATTGAAACAGTGAGATCTTGCCTATTGTGACATGTATCGATTAATGAATTGATTTTGTGGAGGAGTAGCACATTTTGATCAGGTGTATAGTATTGCCCTTTTGTATGTTTCGTTCCTGATACTTGTGCCTAGTCGTACTCTGGAACAGTGATGTATTTTAACAATTGTTAATGGACGTTTCGGCGAACAATAATGGTTTTGAGTCACATTGAAATATGGCTCGTGAAACATCATGTCTGTGAATACAGTCAGGTGATTAAAATATTGGTGATGAATACTGATATAGAATCAAGGAGCAATATTTCAGAATAATGTCTATTCAAGCAATTCACAAAGTGCAGCGGTGATGAGGCGTAAAGACACATGCACTCTTGCAACAATTTGTAATGGTCAATCTCGTCAAAAGGTAACGGTTTCTCTTGCACGCCGCAAATGGAAGATAATGGGCTTTGGGCGTCAGTGCCGTATGAATGACTGAACGAGAATATCATCTCTGTCTAACGGGTCTGGTGTCAGCCATTCACGCCTAGGTGATGTGGCCAATCTACCCTCGGCCTACACCTGTGCACCTATCGGTCATGCAGTCAGCACCTTCCCTTTAACACGGAGGTGCTGCCTTCATTTAAGGGAGAAAATCGTTCCGAACGGGCGCGAAACTTGCGCTCAGGCCGGGCCGCGAGAAGATGACTTGCCTGGCCGTGTGTGATATGCCTGCCACCCCGTTGCCAACCCTATCACCTACCAGGGTCCCTAGCGGGGCCAACCCAGGCGCCGTCGCCCTTCCCCAAGTGGCTGGCAACCATCCCGCTGGTGAAAATCACTCCTTCTAATTAGCTGAGGAATCTATCCCTGCAATCCCCGTGTAGCTAGGTTTGCCAGACGGGCCAGCCAAACGTGGCAAAAGACTGCCTGGCTTGCCTCTTTCCTATCATCCCATTGCTGACATTAATGGAGGCGATTCTGCCTCGTGTTGCGTGATCGAATCAAAAACCGCACACAGTCTCCCGCTGATATCACGTGCTAAAACACTGTTCGCGCCCCGGTCGAGTAATAACTGCGTCAGGATTCAATTCACACTCATATTTGCCGCAATTTGAAGTCTTTGCAAACTTGCCATTAACAGGTCATAAAATCACCAACATTGCATCTATATGTTTTTCTCAGACCAGGGAAACGTAAGCCAATCCTAGACTGTCAAGGCTCAGTTGACACCTACTCCCTGTAATTAAAAAGAAAAATCAACGCCGTCGCAATTGAATAATACACGAGTGAGATGTTGATGAAAATTTCATCGCCGTACCGTGAGTGGCGTTATAATGTTATACACCGAGTTATGATGGCATTAAAGCACAAGTTCCAAGTGAAATCGAGCAGGGTGACGGCGTCTCACTCCCCCGACTACTGGCCCCCTAGAGCCTGCTCCACTACGCAACCTGTGTCGGTAATCGAGTGTTGCGTGCCGAAATTACTCATTTTATTTTACGGTAGGAACCCCTGCTTGTTTTTGGGCGAAGAGCATCAAAATGGCGAAGATCTAGAGGAATAAAACCTTCAACAAAAACAGCCTATGGTAAAGCTTGACATGCGAACTTTCCGGGTGTACCGACCCTCAGTTGCCTCGTTCTTTATCGCTGTAGTGTGCAAGAGAAGTTGTTTTCTCATATTTGGAAACCATGGCGTTTTGTGACCACCGTAGCGAAGAATTAGAATTGTTAATAATATCCGGCAACTCACTCATTCATGAAGTGTTACATTTTGAAAAGTGTTGATCGCAAGGGATTTTTATGAGTCAGAAACACGTTTTTGTTTTGTTTCGCATGGGCAAATATTTTACCTTGTGGTTTTGTGTCACAACTAAAAATGTTGCTTAAAGCGGTAATTTCATTCAGGATTATTATTACAGAACTGTTTTCAAACGTTACCAATAAATTAATTTTATTTCAACATTTGTTTCGTACAAATGTTTTGGTTGCCATTCATTGGAAACTATGCAAATTAAGTATTATTTGTGTGGCCAGTTGTGAGCTTTTTAATACTACAGGCATTTGGCAAGTGATTGCGCGTTTGGAACGAATTTAAAATGTAGTGTCCATATACCCCTTAAAAAACAAAAGGACAGACGCCACACTGTACAGCCACAACGAAGACACTCAAGTAAAGAAATGGACACAATCTCTGCTGATACCTTAGGTTTTGTCTTCAGTAATTAAGGAATGTTAGCTGAGATTAATTTCTTAAATTCTTGTGTGTTGTACTTTTTCCTTTGGCTGACCGATGATTATTGTCGATGGGATTTTGACCTTTTCCGCCCTTTCCATTCCCGCTAACATCCCACGGAAGTCCGGTTTCCAGTATGGTGTCTCCGCCTGGTCCTACCGCGTACTCGACCAGCCCTGTCCCGGTGGCTCCAGCCCGGCCAACCGGCCCCACACCAGGAACAAAGAACAAACCACGCGCAGCTTGCCATCACGTCGGCTCCTTTTCATTCCTTTATTTGCGCAATCTGTGAAACACACAGAAGCATTTTTTTGCTGTTTACTGGTAAGAATTACGTCTCGCTCCACAGGAAAGGTGAGGGAGATTCAAACAGCCAGACCACTCATTAATAATGGGAATTTAATTGGGAAAATGGTATTCACACGGATGATTTCACTATGCGGTCGGTGGTACAGCAACTCAGCAAGAAGTCGGCACTCGGCAAAGGTGTGTGGGAGTGGAAAGTAGAAAGTAGTAACAAGTTTTAAAACCGGAAATGCATTGTGGAATGGATTGGCCACGGCCGGTTTAACTTGAGGTGAACCCGTTAAGCGTGACTCAGCATATTGTTTCTGCCTCCACTTCCCGTATCCTCTGCCGCCATCTTGGTGCCGGACCGTCCATTTTGGTTCGTAAATGGGTCTCGTGTTTCTATGGTGGAAGTAGTTTCAAGAGAGTGCTTTTTGGCACTTGAGGACACATCTCAAATGATGGAATGAAGAACACAAGTCCGTCTTTTAGAGGGATGGATTGTTGTTGGCGGTAACTTGAGATCGGCTGCAATAATTTCGGATCTGTGAGCGGATCTGGTTGGCTCGTCTTGCCGGCTCAGCGAGCTTTAACCCAGCCTTTGGGTAGGGGGGAAAGTAGGCTGATCCCGTAATACATGGCGTCTCCTCCTACTTCTCCCTATCGGACGATCCGTCCCTCTATTCGGTATGATTCTCTTGATATCAGCACGGAGTCTGACCGGTAATACGTGTGGTAACACAAGCTCCTACTGTCTGGACCTGGGATCGTTTTTTTGGCGCGAGCGTCGGTTGGTTTCCGGCACGAGAGGGTCTCCACGGCGTCTCCTTACGTCTGCTCACTGATTACTTTTTCTCTCTCAAAGCCTTACATATTTGCCACTCCCCCTGTCTTTCCTACGTCATTGTTTTTGCCTATTTTCCCCCTCAGTTCTTCCAATATCATATTGATTGCTTCTGTCCCTGTTTCGAAACTTTCAGGTTGATTTGCGCTTTAGTTGTATAGAATAAGAACATATGCCGTATCATGTACTTAAGTACCCGTGTCAAATAATCTCCATCAATTTTTAAGGTATCTTTATGCCTGCAAATACAAAGGGAAGTAAATTTTACTCTTTCGACTACTATTAATAGTATTTGCAAGAAGTAGTATCTAGTGAATCGTGTGTTGTTGAATACTTATCAACTGTAAACGTTTGTGTATGCGCTCGATCTTGATATTGACTGACATTTTGTAACCTTCCTTTTTTCTTTCTTTTTAAATTCAACAACAGGTGACACAGCTCAAAATCGACAACAACCCATTCGCGAAGGGGTTCCGGGATCAAGGGACGGGCAAACGAGAGAAGAGGTAAGGAACTTTCAAACTGTCGACCTTGGTGTGAAACCCTAAATTCAAAACGCGGCGATGTTTTATCGCTGTCGTTTATCGGCTGCTGTCGACAAAAGCTGCCTACACATACAAACACTTCAAATGTTCCCATTTTTGTATTAATTTATTAGTCGTCAGATCTGTTCGTCACAAGGAAGTTTTGAATTTCATAACATGTCAGATTTCCATCTGAGGAAAACATACAAAACGCACTGAACTGAGAATTGACAAAGCGTCGCAAGTGCTATAATGATCAAAGATACCATATCCGTGACGTGTAGTCGGGTCCCGTGTACCGCCGACATGTACCCCGAGGGCATGGGGCCGTACAAAGGGGAACTGGGACAATAACACACCACTACAAAAGGATTTACAAACATAAAAAAGCACAAATATGTAGAAAGGAAACGACAGTGTTGATTTGATCGTCGTTGGTTTCGGTCTAGTTTGTCGTTACGCGTCGCCTGGCATGTACTTTTCCCCCTACCTGACAGTCGCAAAAAAACCGTGAATTTCACAGAAAAAAAATACTGATAACAATAAATGGATTCGACTGTTTTTAAAAATCACCGGTTGATAAATTCAAGCAGATTGAATGAATTCTATATGCCGATGTCGAGTTCTATTTTAGCAGAATAAATGTAGCATTTCTTATTGTTTGTGATAGGCAAACGTGTTCACTCAGTGCGACCATGTACATGTATTTGTATATCTGTGTTGCCTGTGCTGAGTGTATGGAAAGCAAATAAAATAAGTGCTTTCGTTTCAAAGAAAATACTTTAAAAAAACACATAGAGAAAGGCATGCAGTTAAACATGCAATGATGTGTTTTCCAATTAACCTCTGTACCGTAGCGTAATGCCGTGTTTGCTCAACACCATGTGCTGGAGTATTTCCCAGATCAGAAGTTAAGAAACAGAAAACCGTTTGTGAAACAGATGCAGTCGATAGCTTGTTGTTTACCCAGCAGACACCCTTCAAAAACTGTACCGACTGTAAACAAACAAGCTGATACAAAAGGCTAAGGCATTGCAGATAAAAATGTATTTCCAACTTTTCCCGCAACTGTTTAATCTAATTAATTACGTTTGGTTAAAACAAGCGGCTGACGAGGTATGAGAGTGAACGACCAAAATCTTTGCAGATGTTGAATTAACGTTAAGAAATAGGTTAATAGGTTGTGAAAGCCTTATAGTACTATGTTGAGCACATCAAAGATAACGTCATATTATTGTATAACGAATTCTCGTATACTAAGCGCAAAACTCTGTAAGCTGTTTGTTTCTGAAGAAAAAGTCCTGGAAAGAAACTGTCTTAGAATTTGTAACAATGAAACACTACGTATTTTCTTTATGTAGAAGGCTTAACCCATGATGACAAACCTATGAATTACCATTGCTGAAATTTTTGTCCTTAAAATGAAACACTAATTATCCTGATCCCTTAATTATCCCATTGTGTGCCTGGGAAATCCATGCCTCATTATCGCTGGAAGCTCGGCGGCTGTTTCATGTCAAGTTCCGCTTTATGTCATTTTTCTACAGGAAATATCCGTCAGCAAGTTACGACCTGGACCACAGGGACCCGGATGACGGTGCTAGCGATCAGGAACCAGAAGCAGGTGAAGTCAGCACGACCAACTCGGAAAAGCACGAAGACAAAGGTGAGAGAACAAGGCCCAATTGAGAATGTGAACCACTTCGGATGGCTTTGAAAGATAGTAGTCTGTGATTTAACCCAAGTTGAAATTTTGACTTTTTTAAAATTGGCTTGAAGACACCGGATCACACCGTTTAAGAAAAGCCTTCGTACGGTGACTACATAAATAAACTTGTATTATTAGGGAGCCTATGCCTCATCTCAGAGAAAATGACAGAAACCGATGTTGATTTCGAGGTGCATTTTTTTATATAAAGAATGAGGCTTAAAGCTTATGCATACATGGCCTGTTAAACACTCATTCAATCTGCCGGGTGCACCTCGTTAGCAACCCGAACACGCACTGAACCACATACCAATTAGCCGCATTAGGCCCCACATCAACCTGCCACCGAATATCCGATTATATCATATCCGATTATTGAATAACCGGTTTCAAAAACATATCCGAAGCTAATCCTGGCTACAGCCCCCCCCCCCCCAATCCATTAGTGATTCACTCATTTGCACCTGACAAGGTCGGGGTTGGAGGAATGATGGCCTGTTAGCGGTGTATTGTTTCACGCTGAGTGACTGTATAATTGAGGATCCACTTACTCAATTTCGGCTCAACTTGATAATATGCAGTCCTACTACAAGAGACACAATTTTATTTTTTAAGAAATAATATTTTTTTTATTATGATATGAAAAATCTTATGTGAGTCATAATAAGTTTTGAGTGACGTGCCCCAGAAAAATGAAGTGGTCTGCCTTGTGTCCCCTATCGGAAATGTTAACTGATTTGCAGTTTAACCATGCGCTGGGTTTTAAGATTGGCATAACTGTTATGAATGATTGCGACTACACTTAATATTGCATTGAATATCTGAAATGTCAAAGCCCAGGAAAAACTATAAAAACTCTCAGGTGGAAAAAATGGGAATAAATACATCATTACAACATATGAATTCATATTTCTCTCTCAAACTAATCGATATCTTTGTCAACCTGCAATTGATGTGTTTAAAACCGAGTAGGACTCCAGTGAACGCTCTGTTTGCTCCTTTCTTGTTATGTTGATGAGCTAAAGCAAATTTCAGGCACTATCCTGAAATTTTTAGTAGATGAATAAATGTCAAATTTTGTTGTTATACCCATTAGCTCTGTGGCTTATATACGGTCACTTGTAGCCATAAGTAGGGGCTTTTCCTTTCAAATAATTTCGCATGTTTTTTCTCATAATGCATTGACTATTTCTAAGCTAGGCTACACGGTCAGTTTTGATTATTTCTTGTTCTTTTGTTGTTCTTTTTCTTCAGTTCTTTCACATCACGAGAGAGACATAGCCGCTAGACTGGCTGCAGACCATGACGAGGTCACGGAGCTGCTTCGCCGGAGAGCCGAAAATGAGAGACGGTGCCACGAGAGTAAGCTAGAAGACGTGGAGATGAGAGACGTCAGCCGAGAGAAGGTCCCCACCCTGGGGGACAGACACCCTCACGAAGACACAGCGGGACATGGAGGCAAATCAGACACTGAAGATCGCATCACGGGTAGCCGCAAACCAGAGACCGGTCGGGAATCGGATAAGAGTGACTTGTCATCCTCATCAGGTCCGAAGAGCGGTGGATCGCCTGGGTCTTTGCTCAACCCATTCCATGCAGCAGCTACAGGCCATGGCCCTCATCCACCTGTGGTCACACCGGTCTATCCGACCCCACATCCGTTTTTCCTGCATCCTCAGATGGCTCTACCCGGTAGCGTTGCCAACCTTGGAGCCATGTCTCACATGATTCCCTTCGTCTCACAATCGTCTGGTTCCTACTCACCATCCTCACATCATTGTCTGGACGTTCATTCTGCATTTGCCCTGAGCGCCCATCAGAGCCTTCTGGCTTCGCAGTCTAGTCTTGCCGCGTCTGGTTTTGGACTCTACTCAGACCCTTCAGCGTTAAGCCAGGCCTACGCGAGCAATGCCTGCACTGGTGCAATATTCAGCGGTCACCCGCGATTCAGGTTTTCGCCCTATGCCTTGCCGGCTACAAGTACGACAATGGTGACCACGGCCAGTCCATTGGCCAGCACGCTCCCCTATGATAACTCTCTTCACTCCTCTAGTTTGTTAGGACATTCGGCCACTTCACCTACAATCAGCACCTCAAAGAGCTCGAGCAGCCCCGGCGCTTCAGTAGTAAGCTCGGCAGCTAGCGAGTTGCAGAGTATACAGAGGATGGTCAGTGGGCTCGAAAAGGAACCTAAGTGACGCTTGCAAGACAAGTCATGACGTCAACTGCAGATATAGATAATTATAACTACTTTGATAACTAGAGACAAATTATAATTGCACAAAGAAATTTAACAAGGTATATTGAAGTCAAATGATAAATTATCCTGGTAGACTACAAGAAACCAAGTGTAAGATTCTTATTGAATATCACTCTGGATTCATGGAAATCCTCTGAAATACCCAGTTATATTGATCTCTTTTTCAAACTTTGATATCATAATAATTATTGATGTGGGCCAACAGTGATCAATTTGTTTCATATTTTTGTCGTAGGCCTAGTGGTGCTTTGTCTCAGTATTAAACAAATCAGAACAAGAAGAACTCAAATGCAGACTTACGAAATGGCTTTCAGTGATTGAAGCCGACCTGTAGCACAAACGCTTAATGTTGAAGGTTTCGTGCGCTGTGGTGTTCCGTTTAACAGCAAACCTCACAGCGCGAGCTATTCCACGTAGTTGTTTGTAGCAAAAAGCCCTGCGTAGACACAGAATAACAAATTGATTTTCTCCATTCGAATTGACATTTTCTTGAAGTTCCTAGTCCATTTTTGAAGTAGCCCTGCTCTGGGTGCATGGTTTTTCTTTTGTTTTTTTTCTTCTGAGAGCGACATCAGATCCAGATGAGGAGGTGATTGTTATTCAGTCCTAGAGATCATGTGAAATCGATGGCCGTAGCGTCATTAGACCCCGGGATAGATCTCCAGTGACTCCCGTGTCTGAATGGAAGGAGTCCTGGGATGAATTCCCGTCAGTCGCCGACTTATTGACAGGGTGTTACACGATCAGTTTGGCGTCGTACAGGCCACAGTCTTGACCCGAGGTTTTTTCTAATTGTCGGATTCTCGATTCTGAAATTTGGGTCAGAAACATAACTTTTAGGGTGTTCAAAAACCATGGGGTTTCGGAAGGGGAATGAAGCGATTCCTGCTGGCTGGGGAGAGTTTACGACGCATTCAACTTGTTGCCATAAGCTTGGTTTAATTCAAAAGTAAATGTTTTCAGTATCCCATCCACAAGGATGTGTTTTGCTGTAGGAATCAATTTGGTTAGCGGATGCATGGCAACTGTGTTGGTTTTACTTTTGATGTATGTGTAGATTGTTGCATTTGTGCAAATTGTTTTCGATGGAAATTGTTCTCAGACCGATATAAGTTATGTAATCCTTCCAAAAAGGGATTCATCCTCGGCGTTATGTTCACAATACCAAGGATATACTAAATTAAAGTGGAATTTCGAAGTAACTGTCAGTTCTTTAGCCTGTAGAAACCGCGCAAGAATCGATTGAAAATACCACAGGTGTTGTCTTATTCGATTATCAACGAAACTGAACGTTTTCCTGATATGCGATATGCGTCTCATTTTTATTAGTGAAATGAATCGGGTATTAATAAATTAAGATCAAATTGTTTTGCATAATGCTGCCTTGGGTGCGCCGCCTTTTAATATAAGGTACGAACGGTAATAGTTTTTAATTTAAGTAAAAATATGAATAAAAAAGACTCAAGAAAACCATTGTACATAAACTTTAAATGGTGTTGGATATATTTATGTTTTGTAAGATAGATACAAAATTACTGGCAATTTCTGCAAGTAAACAGAGTTGTTGTACATTCAGGTTATTTATGAGATAGTTCGTTAATATATTAAAATGCAGTAAATGTTATAGTAATGTCGTCCGCCAAGAACAAAGAATATTAAATTCAAACTAATGCATAATTAGTGATCCCTGTGCAGAGTTCTCGTTGACCTCAAGTCAGACAACGTGTCATGTGCCAAAGGTCAACCGGTCAACCTTTAGTTTCCGGGGTTAAATGAGCTGACATTTGACCTGGATTGGTTCGATTCACTTAAAACTGCTTTCATAATAAAAAAAAACCCAATTTTTTTTATTAGTCGACACATTTAGGCTAATCCTGAAGTCATTTAAAACTGACCCATTAAAATTTAAGTGACTTTCATTGTCTATTTCCAAATGAGAATCAAATTTGCTTTCAGAACAAACAAGGCAATATTATTATTCATGTATAGATTCACAGTCTGCTTTTTCTCTTGTCAGTATTCTTGCTATTCTTTTTTTTTTTTTGGTTCTTTTTTATTATCTTCGTGTGGTGTTTATTAACAAGCCGCAGAATCATTATTCTTATGTGACTGTCATAGAAATCTTGTCCTCTTAGTGTACATTTTGTACTGTATATTGAAATCCAACTCTAGAAATTGGAGGGGAATTATCAGACAAAACGGAGTATACCTCTGGTGGCGATTTACCATTAAAAGCCCTCCAGCGGGCAGTGCCAAATGATTGAAAAAGTGAAGTTTGGTGTCGATCTTAGTCTTATTGTCTACTGTCTGTCTGCCGTCTGTCTGCATTCTAAAATTAGTTTTTGAGAGAACGTCATGTGTGTGAAAAGGGTCTAGAAAGGTTGATGAAGAATGGTTGTGGGTTGGGAAAAGATACTGTGCATGAATCGAAAGGCAAATTGGAGAGAATGCTCGATTTAAAAAAAAAAAACCCAAGCTTTTCATGATGGGCAGTCAAATCCTCAAGATCTGAGCATAAACGGATTTTGTGTGCGTGTGGTTTGTTGGGTGGATTTAGTCGTTTTGTTTTTCCTGGGTCTATAATAATACATGTACATGTAGTGTGTATGGTTAACACTAGTACGTCTGGGTCTATAATAATATGTGTATGATAATGATGACGTTGGTGATGATAAAGTACCAAGGGCCGAGTTGAATTGTTTGCAGGACACACCGATATCCTGGTGCATGTGTTAACGGTGATCATTGTACAAGATGGTCATACACTCCCCAAACTCCTCCCCCTTCCAAGTCTATATTCACCCCTCCCCCTTCCAAGTCTATACTTCCCCCTCCCCCTCTTCTCCGAATTCCCTTGAGAACCATGTAGCAGCATGTCTGTGACTGACAAACTATCTAATCGCGATATTATCAATGAACTAGGTGACACATTATATTTGTTGTGAATTAACTGGTCATCGACTCCTAAGGGGGAGAGTGGGGGAACCGGGCCCAGTTAGCGCGTGAGTCGAAACAGAGACCCGAGGAGCCAGCGCTTAATACACCGACGAGTGACACTAGCAATACCGCCAATTTGTAAACGGAAAGACATCTATTAGGGCTGAAGGGGTATCGAGGCACGGTCACGTTGGGTGCTTGGTTCAAGCGCGGACCGTGCTTTAAAATTCACAGAATTTTTTTTTTAGGATTTTTTTTTGGGGGGGGGGGATTTGTGTGTTGTTTGCAAGCCTTGCTTCTTTGAACTGAAATGAGGACCAAAATAAACCACTAAGTATTTTGCTTTTGAGTTTTCTACAAACACAAAAGGTTGTTGAGTTGAGCCATTTGTTTTCAATTATTCTCTGACCTCGAACGTAAATGATTAAAAATATGAAATATTCCTAGAATGACAATTAGATCTCCAACATGTGGAATTTTTAACTTTCTTGTCGTCATTGTACCATTAAACCTTCATTATAGGTTTGCCTTATCTTAAAATGTTCCGACAATTTTGTTTTAAGGTACCAAGTTGATGTTAAGCCAAAATGTGGAGCTGGCTTTTGGGCTACATGTGCCTGCCAAGGAATTACATGTATATCAAACGTTTCGGGTTCTGGACTACGGTAGAACTGTTACTGATATTTTGAAGTTGCAACAATTTGCGACTCCTGATATGGGCTGTTACAATGTTTCTGCCAACATTTTGTTATGAAATCCTAGATTTCGTACAGAAAAACCTCTATCCAGCAGGTTCATTTGTGATATGATTGGTTCTCCTGCTTAATGTAATATCAGAGTTAAGAGAACTTTCTTCGAAGTTTTCGTGGGCGGCGAAAATTAGCAACGCGCCAGCAGCCAGCCGAGAATTTGGTGACCTCTGGTTTGTCAGAGAAACACCGAGTATTTCCCTAAAATGCTCGGGGAATAGGACAATTTCCCCTGTATGAGTGACTCACAGAGGGAGATGCATACGCATATCACAACTGGATTGAATATACCGCAGCGAACTTGGCTATACGGCATGCATGATCGGCTGGGACTTGCAAAGTGCGTAGTTAAAGTCCTACACAAGCTCAGGGATGTGCACGGTCGATGCGATCGCGCAAATTCGAAGTGTCATCTGTAGACTCCACTTCCCAGATTGATGAACGGATTAAACTTGTCCGATCTCGTGTATTGCTATTTTTGACACAGATTGTTTCTGATCGCTTATGTAAACAAGTGGTTGGGGTTATTATGATACAGAGTGATTCAAAAAAGAAGGCAGAGATACCGCAGTAACTGCATTTCGAAGCAAGGCGTTTTCTTCACACCAGTTGTTAGATTTAAAGTTGGAGTTCCTTTATTTCGTGGTAAAAAGTAAATGCATTGGTTCTATAGTTTTGTTTTCCTTTTGCTAAAAGCCCACAAGTTTTTTTTGTTCTTGACTTATGAAAAGCAAATCACCAGTAATTTTCTACGGTGAACTTATACTATCTTTAGGGCTGCCGATTATAAATAAATGGCATCTAAGCCATAATCTTGAGATAAAGGTGACAAAACTTTAAAGAACAAAACCCAGAGAGGGTGGGAAAAATGAAGGTGCACTCGGGAGCAAAGCTATTAAGATCGCGGAACACTCAGCGGTGTTTAACGTGCATTACACCTACTAGACGTACTCGTGGGAACATTGTGTATTTATAATGGGAAATTGGCAACTTGTTACGCCATGGGCCTAACATCATAGCTGGCTGGCTGGGCATTCCTAACATTAATCAGGCACAGGTTTTGACGTCGAAACCCTCACTCGGTCTAGTAGGGTGGGATATGGTGTGGGATATGGTATGGGATGAAGCCAACCATATCGCTGGGTAAGATGATGAATAAATTGGTAGGTATAAAAATACCAGGAAGTGTTAGAGTGTTTGAGCAGAATTAGGCCTACTTAATGCTGGGACGTGTCAATGACTTCGGCATGGCACACTGAGAAAATGCCTGCTATAATGGCTCAGCCCCAAGGACGTGGAGGGAATCACGTATTTCTCAGTCCAGAATTCGGTGCGAGACGACCCCGGCCGTCTATGTAGGTCTCTGCCGTTGTAAACCCATCAGCGGAATGGTAAAAAATCTTGGTCAATGCCGACACAGGGTCGATGTACAACCAGCACTAGCTGTGGCCTCCGTACAGCAGGCAACCGTAGTCCCATGAGAGAGGCCAGCGGACGGTGCAACCTCTGGCGTCGGTGAAATCTGTGCCGCTTGACGGGGGTAAGTATCCGGGGTGAGCCAGTGACCAGGAAATTACAAGCGCCTGCGTTATATCATCACAACCCATGACAGGCGGCACACTTGTACTTACACAAAGTCATATTTCAGGCTCAATTTTTCCAACATATGTATGATTAAATACTAATGTGTGGTTTTGTTGCTACATGTATACACAGCGTTACAGGGGGGCTTGTGGGGAAATGGTTTGTGGTGACCCGGAGTCGCTTATGCCGGGCTTTTTTATGGCTTGTACCGAACCGATAAAAAAAGTCAAACAGGAGGGAGTTGTAAAAGGGTGTGCCTTCTGCCAATGTCTGGTTTGGTTTAAATCAAATTACTTCAAGACTTCTGTACAGGTTTATAGTAAAAACGATTGAAACTTAGACAAGAGGGGACTTCTGTGCCTTGAAATCAAACAACAATCAATACTAGTATATGCGATTCCCAAAAACGAACAACAGCATTTTCAAAGTGTGGCATTGATGACGGCTTTAAGGGAATACACAACATTTGCAAACATCGAAAAATAAAACTACCAAGTTTTTAAGAAATACCTTACTAGGATGTTGGTAAATGACAGTCTAAAGCATCCTGTAAAATTATGGCACCTGGTGTGAAGCCATTTTTAAGAAAATGGTATTTTTGTATATATTGCCAACGGTGGTCGTCCGACCACCGTTGGGAAAAACCTAACTATATTTCAACTACTGCTCCAAAGTTACCTTTTTTCAGTCCAAATTTTGTTTGGTATTGGTTACATGTTCATGAACGGGTGCAGGCCAGCTAGACTGGTTCCCTCACCTTACAATTTTCTGGCAACTATAAATTGATCCATTTTATATTTAGTGGAGTCAGGGAACCAGACTACTTGAACAGTTTTGTTTTTCTTGGTTTTTCCAGCATTTTCGAACACAAAACTTCAAACATGTCAGTGTAACAATATTTGATATATTATACTAACCCCTCAAATACTCCATTTCTGAAAATTACAGCAAAAGCCAATGATGTACATTCCCTTTAACTTTCTTGAAGAGTTAGAGAGATAACCAGACATGTTAAAACTAAAAGCTACAACCTCAGGTTAGGTTTTCCGTCAAGTCAAGATAATGTTAACTGGATTTTTGTCCATACCCGTGGGCGGCAGGCTGCCATAAACCTTACAGGACATGGGCACTGACGGAATTTATATGCCATTTTACGGCCCGGCCCAACACTGACTTCCTTCATGTTTTTCAATTTCGTGTTATAAGGTTGCATGTGTTCGGGAACTCTTAATGTAAACCAATACAATATAAATTTCTCATTAGGAAAAGTATCGATGTACATAGAGAAGCAATGGGGTGGCTTATACAACACTTGTGAAAAAAAATCTGTTATGGCAAAAATTGTAAGTATCAGACATCAACCTACCAAAATGTAAACAACTAACTGGAAAAAATCCTGCTTTGCGAATAACCTCGATTCTAGTACCGACCCGAATACCCGCATGTATGCTCGATACTTACCGACCACTAATCGATTCTCAGCCGTTGTTATCTCGGCCGGTGGTTTTTTTCCCCCCTAAGAGGAGACACTTGACGGTCACCTGTTCATATTTGTTTTCGTTCACTCGAGTCGAGGACCCCAACATCTCAATGGCGCCATCATTTTGATATCAGTTGTGATAAATTGATTAATGACTTGGTGATATAGGCGCGAAAACTGGTACCCACCAATGTACATTGTACATGTACTCCCGTCCCAAATAACACAGGCTGTGTGAACGTCTATTAACCGCAACCTTACCGTTACCATATTACACCAATGTGGCGCTTTACAATTTCATGCATGCAGTCTCTCCCTTCCACAAAACACTGTTACTTAAAGTGTTAGCAGTGGTATTAAATAACAGGGTGTACTCATATTAGATGGTGGCAGAAAACTCGAAAAGTCGAATCCAGATTTTGATGGTTAACGATTCTATAAAAGAGATAAGAGTTCATGTTTTGAAGTTTTGACGATTACCAATTTACCAGGTATACCGTATAGGCACAATATGGATTGAAATATGTGGTTCTATTTATAGGATTTTTACTTTTTTCAGATATTTGAGTTTTTTTCAGGCCATATGTCATTATTATTTTGTTCTTTAATTTTTTTCTAATAGGGCCTATAAATTACTTCTTTTGAAGACCAGATTTGGAGAAGTTAGTTTAGAGAAATATATAGGCAACTTGAATATTAATTGTGTTGTCATGAAGAGCTATTGATGGATTTCATATATGGTATAATAAAAGTAAGATGGTATAATTATCTGAACAGAATAAAAGCCAAAAGACCAATCCAATATCATTTTTTTGCAGATATCCTTGCAGTGGGGGTACCCGTAAGCTATACTTGAACTTCCTTTCAAGAGTTTTCCCAGAGTGGAATCAAATGTATTTTCATCTCACTGATGGTCCAGCAAACTGACATGAAATCTCAACGGGTTGCGATGAAGTTATTATTAGAACGGATCTAGACCACTGACGAAGGATGACCTCATTTTCAGCAGGATCACACGTCATATCTGTATGTCCCAAAACTACAGGGGATTAAAACAGAAATGTCGAAGTACCTTTAGAGATTAAAACAAATTCGGATTATCCCATCATGAGTGCGATGTATCCAACGCCTGTACAGACACTGCAGGCTGCGGGGCAAAATATAGCAGCCATTTCGTCTTATCTCCCTACCCCTTCCCCCATGACGCGTAAGCAGAGATCTCCCGTCCCCGGTAAGTAGGGTGTGGGCATGGGGGTGAGGAACACTAGTGACGGCAGGCCAGGGCAGTGGCAACATGGTCTCTGTCACTCACCACCCCAAACCGACCGATTCCTGCCGGCCAAGGACTTGGGGGAAGTCCACAGCCAAAGGATTTATGTATTTCTGCAGTGGCTTTGTTGGTTGGTAATTAGCTGGTTATTGGCATCGGTAAGTCATCACAGACATCATAATCATAACCACGATGCAGTATGGCATGTACCGCCGGCCTGTTGCCACTCACCCAGCTTGTTTGTCTCCAGACCTTTCCCCTTTCTTTCTCTGTTTTTCTCTCTGAACAAGTTCATTCCCATGGTACATTTCCATGCGGAATGTTGGCAGGTGGTAGACCGTGCATGGGAAAATGTTCACGGCAGTTCCTTCATGTAAATGCTAATGTCAGGACTGCGCCCACCCAAAGTTGTGGAAAACTTTTTATCGGTCTTGTGCTTTCGGACTAAACACATCGATAACAATAGGCAATGTCTTTTCTCAGCACGGCGTTGCTGGAAATCAGACAAATCAGTCCTCACGAAACATATTCCTTATTCCATTGATTCCTATCTGTAACTGCAAGAGTCCTACTGCATGAGTGGTGGCAGTCACCCTGTGGTTCTGGCTCCAAACTGTAACAGGAATATTTAAAGAAAATTGCGATATGAACCGGCCCAAGGACGGATCCAGAACCAAATTTTTTTTTGGGGGGGGGGGGGCTCGAGTGTTTGTTTTTTTAAAAGGTGAAGGGGATTAAGTGCAGGCCTATATTATTCATATTGTACGCTATTTCCACATTGTAATATTAAAACTAAAAGGTAGGCCTATGTGTTGCTGATGCCCTTGCCAGGGAAATAGGCCTACGCAAAGTTTTAAGTTATTTCCTGAAAATTTAAGACAAAAGGTGTCAATTCACTCCTCCGATTCCAAAAAATCGTGGGGGGGGGGGGTGATGGCCCCCTTTGGCATCCCCCTGGATCCGCCCATGGAACGGACATAAAGTACGTGGAACGGTTCGTACATTAAGCCAGGGTCCTCCCGTACCAACTGCAGGTCATGTGCCCTTTTCTGCTACCCTGGACACGCCCACTCTGTTCTAATTGGTCTAAGAATAGGCCCAACTCAGCACATCTTGTCTCCAAATTTAGAATGATTTTGACCCATAAACTCGAACATTCCGCAAAAAAAGTTTCCTTTTGTAAGAACCAAGGAGGCCACGCGAAACCAGCGTGCGTCTCCGGCCTTCAGGTACGGGGACTCAGTGTCCCCATGCCCCTTCCTCTTGTCTAATTGTCTCGCTGAAAGACGGCGACCTCGTGGGGATTGCAGATTGCCGACCGGTGGGGAGACTGGAGAAACAAAAACCAGGAATAATTGAAGTCGATTAGGTCTTGGTGACAATTAAACGAGGACAGATTTGCGCCGCCAGGAGACGGGGCCAATTCCAATCCTTCCTTGGTGATAATGTGCCGGTTGGTGTCAGGTAATCTTCCTTGTCGTAATCACATTTCCAGGGCTTTGTATTCCGGTGTAGCATGAACTTAAGTTTTATGAAATACGGACTCATCATGGTATTGCGCATGCTCATGCATAGATTAGGGGAGGGACCAGTCACGTGAGAGGGTTTAACCAATAAAAGGGGAAAAAAGTCCGATTTTCATACGAGTCAGATTTTCATATGACACTGGCATAGTGCCTTGAAATAATCGGGGACTCATAGAAATGTCAAATTCATGTCAAATGTTAGTTATTTATGAAGGTCATCAGCGTGGTTTTGCTATCCTCAACAAATTTTGGCGGTGTTATGTATCGAAACTATTAGTCATGTTTAGTGGAAAAATCAAGCTGATTCTCAGGACTTTCAATTTCAAACAACTTAGTGTTATCTGAATCCCAGCAAATCAACGCCTTTTTTACACAAGATAGAATGGACAGTTTACAATCAAAAAATCAATTCAGTTTAACCAACAGAAAGAGACGAAACTGACGTTCATTTTCGATTTTCAGGGTGATTTTCTCGGAATCAATTTCTGGACAGGGCCAGAACTGGCTCCAACAAAATTCGTGTATCAATACACGAATCAACCCCAATGTACGGGGTGTGTTCACTATAGTTTTCTAAGGCATATAGTTTTAATAAAAGAGGACCCAAAATCATGCTAGGGCAGTGGGTAAAGTTCCTCGGTATGTCACTGCGAATCGACTTGTATTATTCTGTGAGACCGTGGGCCTACCCGAAACCGGGGAAAACATTTCCAAAGAAGAGGAAAAGGGAAACCTTAGAAAACCTAAAGCTGTGATATTTAATTTGTCCTGATTTTGTTTCTGCAGTAACAGCACCATGAATTATTAATCCTACCCAACCAGTAAAATGAGCCCGTTATAGGGAGCGCATATCATGTATAACGTTTTGTTATGTTCCTACGCCTGTCACACGACTCCTTACGTAAACCGTTTAATTTTACGTTTATCGGATCGCATGGCTTGTCTCCTGAAATCAAAGGTTGCGGCAGGAATTTGCAGATGTCAGAATCACGACTGGTCCGAATGCCCATTTTTTTTCAAGACACCAACCGAATTTTGAACATGTCTGCCATTGTAACGGAAAAGTAATTCTGTTCAGTCGATAAACAGTGCAAATATTTAAGAGTGTCATCTCGATTTTTGTGTGTGACTTGTTATTTTCTATAGTAACGCAAAAAGTTATTCACTTTAGGATGAGACGGACAGTTGAGGAATAATTAGGCCTATAATATACATGTACTTTTATACAAATTTGGACTTATTGAAGGCCCGACAATAATTCAATTCCTATGGGCCGGGTAGACTGGTTCCAGCTTCGTCAGGATCAATAGTTTAGGGGCCGGAACTAGTCTACTCGCAAGGCGCATCTGTATGTGCGCAAAAGTAACTCAAAATAAAACCTTTTTTTCAGAGAGTTGCAGACGTCCGAAAAGTTCAATAGTAGTTTTATCGTTAAAATGAATCATACAATTTTAAATTCGTCCGGAGGCAAAAAAACTTGAATTCTCAAAAGGGCATGGACGGTACAAGTTCAGTCGTTGCTCAAAACACTGCTCACGATCTTTTTGAAATGAACGGTAGACTTTGTTACTATAGCACTTAATAATAATGGTGTGTTTAGCAGCGCCATAAAATTGGCCCCAGATGTTGGTACAAAACGCCCAGGAAATTTGCCCCATTATCAGATATGGATGCATTCTGAACAGTAACATGTGTGTAATGAAAGCAAGAGGTCGTTTCAAACGGATGTTTTGGTTACAGACTAATCGCATTTTACTTGAAAGGCCTCCCACACGAATTTCCACTTGATTTTTCCCACTTTTGATTTAAAGGGTTCGTGAAATGTATTTTTCCTAGGAACATATTTTGTGCAACTTTCTACTCCTCTTAACTGTATAAAAACTATTTGACATCCCATTTTTGGTATATTTTATTGAAAAGTGCACTTCTTTAAACATTTAAAATTTGTCCATGCTTGTGATGTCATTTTAAGACATTCTTTAGTTTAGGGGTTCTATGTTCAAATTGAGAACCCCCCAAAAATGTGCTCCTTGAAAACGTCTGTGAGAAAAGTTTGCTCACTGGCTTACTACCATGTACTGACACCACAGCGAATCACCACCGTACATAACTCTTACATCGAGGTTTCTGCCTGAAATGACATCACACTTTTGCTCATGAATATGGAAATTTTGCATGAGCATAAAAACCAAAAAGCACCAAAAAGCACCCTTGAAAATGGCAATACAAAAATTGAAAATAAGGGTTAATTGGGCACAAAGGTGCATTTCCAAGGATTACATTTAAAAAAAATTCATTGCATGGGCCCCTTAAAACTCACACTACCTCTTGAATACATTCAAAATTACAAAAAGATTGCAACCGAAAAGAGTATCATTACTATTAACTATCGAATAACTTTCTAGAATAAGATCAATTTGGTATTCAAAACTCAAGGCAGAAGTCCTCATTTCATGCAATTATTCCGAAAAGATGTCCTATACTAATCAAACATGTGAACAGTGGTACAATAATTTCTTTGATTTGCAGTCAGTGCGCATGACTACAGCGAGTAATGACGCATACGCTGATCACGTGCTTTCTGACGCGCCATTCTTGATCATTTTGTGTCTGCAGTCTTGTTCATGCAAGTACTATGTTGCGCGTTTGATCACGTTGGGAAACTTTCGGGTTTTAAAACTCTTGCTCCGTCTCCGGCATCGGCTGCATCCCTGGCTTCAGAATAAATGAGAAGCTGTTAATATCCTAAAGAAATGGAACACAGTAGCTTTGACTTAATATAAGAATTGTCTTTGGTTTCCGAAGCAGAACGTGAACCCATAATTGAGCAAGAGTTCCCCAAGTCAGGTGTGGATACAAAATCATCTCAACCCAAAGCCGGAGATAAAACCTAGGTTTCGGAAACACAAATAAGCTTCAAGATTCAAAATAGTGTGGTTCGATGCAACCTCGTTCCTAGAGTCTACTATTATAAGCTTCCCATATCCTGATTCGTCACCGCAATAACAATTTGTGTCGCGTAATTGATGATTTAATTTTGAACGTGTATTTGGTGTTTGACGTTATGGCTAATCCTCCACGCTTTTCATTTTACCCTTATATCATTTGAAAGTGTTCAAATGAAGGTTGGCTTGGTGTGATTGTCACTTTATAAATTTGGAAAGTTATTTGGTTTTCCGATTTGGGGTCACGAGGAACCAGTAGGCAGTACACGATACATAACATTAATGAACGGGCAGCTGATGTTGGCGATCGACACGATTGGATGGCGCGCATTGGCGAGGATTTTGGTGCGGAGCCACATATCACAGTTTGGAGCCGCAGGTTAACAACTAAACATGAATTTTCAGTAATCAAATTTTCAGTAAAATTTGTATGTGAAAATTAATCATGGATTTCGAGGGCGTTTACTTGAACAATTTTTGTAAACAATGCATGCGCGTTATGTTCATTTACAGAAGAAAAAAAGGAACAAAATGTTGCCCGTTGGGTAGCCATTGAAACATAACAGTAATGCAATGCAGGATACCAGGTAAGTGACCTGCTGAAAAGGTCAATCTCTCAGTATGACCAATCAGAAACCAGTTATGACGCTTAAGATCAATCACATGATGTTGGCGCGATGTACTCCTGACATTACTTAATTCCTTTTTTCTTGCGGTCGGTCGTCAGCCATTGTGATTGATATTTTGTGTACCTGCTAGACCACAATCTTGTTGATCTAAGCCTGGATCAGATCTCGATGGTCTACCGCAGCTTAGACGGGCCACCAGGCTGACAACATTCACGGTGACCACCGATACCGGATACCCATTTGAGGTTTCTTATCCTGGGGACATTATGGCAAAATGACCGAGTTCAGAACCCAGCTACAGCTTGTTCAACCGTTTACGCTTCCCTGTACAAGATGAGTTCAAAAATGTCAAATGGCCAATCTGTCCATTAAAAAATGGGGTGTGAAATAATTGACACCTGTAGCAATTTGTTTGTCAGCAAAAGAACCTGTAAAAATAATTCCTGGTGTGATTAGTGTTTTGATGGACAAGTTGTTGATGTTTTGGTTTGAAGTATGGCCAAGCTTAGGTTTTCTTCTCAGTCAAATACTGTAACAGTTATGAAATCAAATAAGCTTGTGGGGTTGATCACAACACAATGTGAACTGTAAGATCATGAGATAAGAGCCCGATAAATCTCGATATTTTTGAGTTTTGGATGATTGTTTTCATGTACATTTGTTTTGCTATAAGAAAAAGGAATAATTAATCGTCCTGCCCCTACACGCGTCTTGCATGCTGCATGAGAGGACTGAGAATCGCCTTCATGCGATGTGATGGATCTGCCGTGCCATCAACATTAACAGGAACAAGCTCTAAAACAAACACGATCATCTCGTCTCTTCCCAGTCCAACTTCATCCGGTGTTATATCATTTTTCTGTTTTTCTTTTCAGCAGCCGGGCTCATTAGGTGGCGGGCCCAGGCGCCAGCGTATCAGTAAGGTGTAAATTGGTCGGGGTTGGGGCTCGTGGTTAAATAAGCAGGCGTCAAGTAGTATTTGTATACAACATCGGGGATTGGTGCGTGGTCCAGGCTGGTCCATAGACCAACGGGCAGGGTTGCTGCTGACGATATCCTGATATCGGGCCAGCGCGGATCGGGCTATTAGCACTGCGTAAACAAACCAGGTTTATAGGCCAGTGTGGTGACGCTAGTCACTGATGAGAACAGACTGACTGGCCATGTGTGTCTGATATGGCTGTCCCAGTTTTGCTTATCCACCTAATTATATTTGCATAATTAGTGCCTGGGTACCTAAGTCCATGCTCGTTTCATGTTTAGCGCTGATTTGGAATAATTGGTTGCATTTCCGAACAACTGAAGTGCAAATAAATCCCATAATTACAATAATGAGCGCAAAACAGAGGTTCAATTGTGATTTTTTTTAACATTTGTATATTATTAACATCTACCTTGAATTTTAGTGCCGAGTTTTCTGCTTACAACTTAAATACAATGGAGCCGTCCGGTCAACACCAATGTCGACACGAGTAATCGGCACGCCACCTGCAAATTCTCACAAGTAACACACCAAAAAGAGTACAAATTATACATGAGGTGGGGAAAAACTCAGACACATGTACGTCAACTATATATATGTGACAACGTAGCAATGGAATACATTAAAATCAGAAATTTATATTAAAAAATCTGGAAGGTTTAGACATAAGGTCCCCTTCATTCCATGATGACAAGAATGTAATAAAAAGGACAGTATTAAAATAATCTCAATATTTCAAGACAAAAAAATCCGTCAGAATTACAACAAGCGATCACTCGAACCTGTTGATAACATCATCTTGATAAACACGAAACTCATAGACGATTTTCCTTTGTAATTTGTAATCTTATTACAAATGATATTAGGGTTCTAAACTTCTATAGGCTGTAGATCGCTTAGTTGCTAATGTCTGTGATTTTATCAAAGATTGTTCAGTTGTAGATCCCAAATTCGAAACTTTTCTGTAAATGAGATTTCTCTATAATTCCCAAGTTTTGTTCAAGATAAGCCTCTGGTTTTTTTTTAATGACAGTCACCCATCACAAGGCATATTAAGGACCTCTCAAGGTAAGGGCTACATACAATTAATAAAGAAGGGGCAGAAAAGGAAATCTAAGACAAAGAGAAATGTCTTCAGAGGCATATATACGTATTGACGTTAGGGCTATAATATGCTTGAACTGAAACAAATCATGTGCATGAAGTGGCTTTGCCAAACACGTTATAGGCGAGAAATATTTGGGTTATCCTGTTAAAGTGCATGTTTATTTCACGTGGGATAATTGGAAACTGTGATAAAATCACTTAATCACTGGTAAATTGAAAACATTACGATTACCGATTCTGCAGCTGCATGTATATATATATACAAAGAAAACATTTCAGAAAACAAAATAAATTAGGCTAAACGATATAATGGACTTTCACTTTCATCATGGGTGATGTGGCTCATTTTGAAATTAGAACAACTTTGGACGCGTCACTTCCATTTATAATAAAACGTTCAACTTTCATTTTTTAACGGGGTCGTAACGGTAATTCATCAATGAGATTTCCACAAAAATAGGGCAAATTTCCAAAATGAGAGACTAACTCGTTACACAATCCGTGTCCATATTCTGATCCCCAAATCATTACGTTTCTGTCCATTGTATATATCTCACTGTAATTAGCAACTCAAATTTCATACTCGTCTAAAAATGCATAAAACAAAACATGACAAAACGACTTTTATATCTGTGTGATATTCTATTCACGCTCTTTCGTAAACGTTTTGTGTTACAAAATATTATGCCGTAATTCAGACATACGAACACGTGTCGTGGGTCGACATAGTAATTAGAGCCATTCATTGGGACCACAACTTTAATTCTTTGATGGAATGAAAAAAGTCAAAGTTTACAGGTTTGAAACTAAGTTTTCTTACTTTAATTACGTCTATATTTAACATGGTATTTTGTCACCAATCATTCTTTATTTATACGTTCATCAAACCAAACTGAACATGCATCAGTTTTTGAAATGCTGAGGAAGATAGATGTTCAAAAGTTTCTAATGCTCACACAATACGTTTCTTAAAATTACACTGCCTCGGCCCGAATCACCACGGGGTTAAGTCCCTGAAATCGTTTCAGAACAGTTCAGAAAGTTTTAACAGATTGTTAATCCCTGGCAGGAATGTCTTTTGAAGAGATTAATAGATTTTCTTTTACAAATTACCCAATAAAATCCTATTGTTTAGTCATCTGTGACGGTGCGGTGCTAAGCCATGCCATGCCGTTAGTCGTACCGTAACTCTCTGGATCTGTCACCCGTGTAATTCTCAATGTTTACCGTACCCGTACCCCCTGGCCGCCTGCTGACTTCACTACACCGTTGAGACTCCAAGCATGTAGCTCTACTCCCATAGAAGAAACAGTATTAGAATAATCTTCGTCTCTGCTGTTCTTTTCCTCTCAAGGTGCTCGTCATCTCCTTCAGCTTTTATTCAACTTGGCTTCTGGGTCAGTGTTTCCTTCCCTTTTCCACGTCGAAATTAGGTAAGCAAAGCTCTTGACATCCAAGTGCAGAAATAGAACTGTGCTCTCGTTCGGTTGTGCTGCCATGCAGCGTCCACGGCGTCCAAGTAGTTCTATTCATTTGGCATCATAATACACAAGTTTTGATACATAACTTTGATACTATAAAGCGGATCATCATCGCATTGGACTTGAACATTCTGCGGTAGTAAATTTCCTGAAGTTATTTTAATCTATAGGTGACCCTCGGAAACAGGCAACTTTAAATCCTGTACTATACCCAGTCGAAATTGAAAACATCTTGGTTTCTTTCATTCCGGGACTGCTGAAACGACAAATCGTTAAATTTAGAATGTATGTGTAATTGCCAGGAGAAAACTCAAGTTTCAATTCAAATTAAGGTTTACTTGCTTCAATTAATAGAGGAAATGATCCCTTTGAATTTTATTACCCAATAAAAATGACCGTGCTTCTCGGTCGCGGCTCGCCCTGACCTGCGGGTACCTTTAGTGTAATTCGTTCCAGATCAATGTTGTACACGGAGTTTGAATGTGGGGTCCGTGTTTGGTGGGTGGATATTATTGAACAAAAAATACATATTGAGAGTGACATTTTTCAACACCCGGGAGACACGGGTAAAACACAATGGAAATTGTCAATTTTAGCAACTTTCAAATTCTTTCAAAAGTATCACGTTAGGCCTATGTGTATGTTCGGCACCCAATAATGTGGTTCTGAAACAACAAACGAACATCGAAACGCGGCGATTCAATTATCAATTTGTTTATTTAAAGAATGTATACGCCTAATAAACCTGATTGCCTTATTTTCAAATTTTTGACGAAAACGTAAGGTATACAGCCCTTTTTCCTTAATGAAAGCATCATCAGCAACATTGTCTTAACCATTTACATTCCTCAATAAACTAGTAGGCCTACGGTAACATTAAGAGTTTCAAACAAAATTTCATAATTTTCAAACTTATATTTCTAAACTGAAGACTAGCGTTACTATGACATTTCGTGAAGGTACTTGGTAGACATTACCTGAAGAGACCCGCCATATCGTTTTCACTTGTTCTAGGCTCGAAAGCAACTAACAATATCCTCAAATCGCAAATGCAATATAGAACTATTGTTTTGTATGCTAGGCAAGTTTTTCAATTACAAAAATACTCAATTATTAATTTCATTCGCACTCTTTTTGCATGCCAAAACAAGACAATATGTTAAAGACATCGTGGTTGACCATGCGTACTATTTCAATTCAAAGTACACGATAAAATATTTACAGATAGCACTTTCAATTATCGCATTAGCAGATACACAGGCCGAGCACGCATGCCTTTACGGCACTTGCAACACAGACCTTCTCGTCAGTAGTGACTCTTTGCCAGTATTTATCCTGTAATTCTGCACCGCGAAATTCATACCGCAATTAAAATGCAAGGCGAGAAGCGAGTTGGCAAAAAACAATTAGATGTTGGTGAAACTACAACATCAGGATTTCTCTCAGCGGCGAGCGCGTTTTCGCAGACGCCTCGACCCGTCAGACAGCTCGTTTCACGGTATAACTCCGTCACAAGTCCCGGTGTTACCTTCGACTTGACGTGCTTTTTCGATCACTTTCCCGGACCGGTGGTTTAGAGGGAGGTAGGGTTTCAGACGGTAGTGTGGATGATGTCTCCAATGACGCCGTTATGTGAGTCGTCAAGGTCGGGGAAGGGGGATCGGTTTCCGTCGGCGTATATGATGGAACTGTCGATCTGCTTTCCAGAACACTGACATCATAGGAAGAAAAAAGTAAACTTGGCGATATGAAAGTCATGTTCATCTGGATATCAACTGGGCATAAGTGAAAGATATGACTACTTTTAATTCGCTTTAATTCGCCAAAAATGAAAGCATTTATATAAGCCGGCATGAATTCCTGTCCTCTCTAATGACATAAAAGCAACGCAACTGACATTAACATGTTTACATTAGATTTGGATATTAAAATAAAGGAGTGAGATGTGTTTACATCAGTGAAACAAAATGATCATGAACAGAAACAACTTTTTTTATACAAAATTTTTTTTTTTTTCAACGAACTAAAAAAAGTTGGGTAAATGGTTGGTATTTTTGTCCAATATTGGTCAACATATCAACTGCTACACTCTTGGGTAAGTTCTTCCCAATAGTTGGTAAATTTTTACGCGAATTAACCAATAATGAGGTAACTTCATACCAATGTTTGGCAACTAACAATGCGCAGCAGTGTTTTACCCAACGTGCGCAGTTTAATCACTGATGAGCCGTTAATCGTGTTTGCTTTATAGTTGTAAAATCCATAGCTCATATTTACTGACGTCCGTAAACTTTCTGATATTTGTATGAAAGTAATCGTGAAAATACGGAATCTTTTACAGCTGCTCACCCTCTATACTTCACAGTTGTTGCAACACGCAGTGGATAACATCACATTGAGGAAGTGTTTTGAAGATAGGAAACTGTTGAACGAAAGGATACCGGATTACCGAGTAACTGAAGGAGACACAATACTTCCAAACTGGATTCTTTTCCAACTGTAGTCACTCCTCCGATTCTTCCTTCTTATATTCGTGTAGTGAATAGTTACAAGTTAACCGATTTCTTACATTTTCTTCCATAGTTGTCAGTCTCCCCTAAAACCTATAAAACCATGTCCCACTTAGGTTGAGCCGACGCTGGTCTGGTGACAAGAACCATACAAGCAGATGGGAGTTGTACATGGATGAAGGTGTCTGTGTTTATTGTACGGTGACTGTCGTCAGCCACCAGGAGTAAGGCGACAATGCTAGTGGGTGTTTATAGCCCCTTGCACCGGGCGTGACGACACAAGAGACCCCCGGAAGCAAGCAAGCAATCGGGATAGGAAACTTTTTTTGGGGGGGGGGTGTCGCTGGCGGTTAAGATTTCGTGGTACATGAGAAGAATAACATTTAAATATCATTTACTTTTTGTAACCATGAAAAGGCATGAATATTCAGATTGTATCGGCGTTTAGTTCATTTGTAAATTACAACGATCATAATAGTCGAATCATGATGATTTTGAAAAATGTGAAAACTGCATTTTTTTAAAGTTAAATTTAAAATTCTAGGTATTTTTCAATGCAATGATTATATGATTATATAATCATTATATGATTATATGGTTTTAGGGTAGTATTTCGCCATGCTTTGCTTTTTGTATGCAAAAAAAAACCAGATGAGGGGAACAGTCATAACAATATTTTCTCATATAGGGCCTAAGATAAGTCGGCTTTAACAACCCGTTATCATTTCAGTTTAATACTGGGTCAAATACCATTGCCATGCCTATAAGCGAAGGCTTCCCATTAATTATAGCATTGGCATGTACGCATGCGTACATCCGCAATTAAGGATTATGTGCTTTGCCAGGTATTACGAGCAGAATTTCTTGCCAGCGTTGTCAGCACAGAATTGGATCATAAGCGCATAATGACCCTTATGCGTAGCGGCCATCTTAGGGACACCTTTTGTTATTTTAATCATGGAGCTTTGAATAACAATGAATGCACAAAAGGTTAACTCTTCATGCATATATCAGCAAAACAAAGGCATTGCCCTCTAGACGGCTGCTACGCATAGGGTCAATTCCGTAGGTAGCTGCAACATGAAATTGGACCCATTCGCTGTGGACTCTTGAACTGCTAAGCAGGACGGATTCATTAGTACTTTAAACCTGTTCACAGTTTAACAACCCACGCAATCACTCCCGATTTGTTCTGAGCTGATAATTTCTGCTTATCATTATACAACATTTGCTTTGGCTGTAATGTTCAGTTTGGATGGATGGGGGGGGGGGAGTGTTTTATGGCAAAAATTGTTACACTGACTTGTTTGACGTTTTGTGTTCATAGATGCTGGAAAAACCAAGAAAAACAACCACGTTCCTGTAGTTTGGTTCCCTGACCCCACTTAAGATGAAATGGACTTTGTAAGGTCAGTGAACTAGTCTAGCTGGCTTGTACCTGTTCATAGGTGTGTAACCGATTGCAAACTAAATGCGGACTAACTAATATGGTAAATAGGGGGCAGTGTCATTTTGTTCGAACGCTGGTCGGGCCGACCAGCGTTGGAAATTGATACAAAAATACCACTTTTCTTGAAAACGACAGCACACCAGGTGCCAATATTTTACAGGATGCTTTACACTGTCATTCACTAACAGTCCAGTAAGGTATTTCATAATAATTTGGTAGTTTTGGTTTTTGATGTTTTCAAAATGTTGTATATTCCCTTTAAGCAATAAATTCACTGTAATATCCATGCAATTAAATGTCCACAAGTGCCTATGTAGTTGGATTACTGTCTGTCCACACTTACCCCGCCTCCACGCGTGTTGTGTTGTTAGACTGACTGACCTGTCGTGTCGTCTGTCCGTTCTAATCGATGACGTGACCACCCTGTACACATGGCCGTGGCTCTATCATGGCGCCTCCGTTAGGTCGATGGACTACCATCGTTAGCATGTACCCTGACCAACTCCCTAATGTTACGTGCTTACAACTAATCTGCTTAACAACAACAACAATTCAATACATTTATTTCGATGCTGCAATCAAGGCCGTTATTATCCCTATTACATTTTTTTAGTATGCAATTAACAAATGAGTTTTTAGTTTTCTAGCAAAAATAGAGAGAGTGGGTGATGATTTAAAAGAGTCATCAAGACTATTCCAATATAGAGTGCCACGTTGGACAACACTATTTTTGGATGTACTGTCTGGCTTTCTTACAAAATCCACTTTTTATTTCCTTCTAACGAATTTCAAACCTGTTGTTTTATTTCAAAGAAAAAAGAACACCCTTTTACCTTTATAAATCTTGGCTTGTGGAATCCTCTGGAAAAAAAGTTTCATTTTTCGCACAAAGTTGGCCTGCGAGCAGTGGCGTAACTACGGGAGGGGGGGGGGGCTGGGGGAGGGGGGGGGGGCACGTTTCCCCGTTGTCCGTGTCCCCCTGGGTGCCCACCTCCATTTCTTGAAATAAACAAAAAAGTATACACCACGCTGTCGAAATAAGCGCTTTCAATGCCTTTCGCGAAAGTCATTGAATGTATCAACCTGTATTTTTACGTACGTGTACGCCAATGTATTTACACTTTTGTCGTGCCAAAACTGTTGGGCAAACTACGTCCGCAATGATTACGCGTGGTTGTTGTAGAATGTCGAGTGCTTTTCAAGAACACATCGATTTCGCCGTAGTTTTGAAACAGAGCCAATGCCATAACACGGAGCGGGTTTTCGCAAGAAATCTCTTCCACGTGAGTATGTTTTTCATAAGTTTATAAGCTGATGTTTGTAGCTTTTCATAATTTCATTTATGCATTCATTCTTGGGCGTGTGCTATTTGAGGTAGTACTAGGCCCTGCTCCAATTAGGTCTATATTGAGGGAAACAGGTCATCTCGTACCTTGGGCAACTCGTACCTGGGACAACTCGTACCTTGGACAACTCGTACCTTCTACTCGACACCTTTATACCAACTCGTACCTTGGACAACTCGTACCTTCGCCAAGTCGTACCTTCAGCTAAGACGACTCGTACCGTCACGCGTAAGTACAGTCAAGTCGTACTGTCGTCAGTCTGGACCGTGATCTGAGGCCAGCTGGAATGGACCGTAACTCATTGAAAGTGGATTGTGAAGATGGTGTGGGATAAAAATTAACTTTGACTTGGAAAGCATCGTATCATTTGGGAGTCGAGGTACGAGTTGACTCGAAAGCACATTGAAAACAAAATCCACTGTTTCAGTCCATGGAGCTAGGAGGCATGTTCAGTCATACAAAAGTAATATATGACGTTAGTTAGAGATAGCTTGAGTACAGCGCATTTATATATATTCATCGGGAATTCGACATATTATAACGCTGGAGTGCAATCTATGTCATATCCGTAGGTTCAAAATGGCAGAGTCCCTAACTCTTAAAAAAAAACACCCGGACTCCACAAAAACCTTTTCCGGAGTTAGCACAACAACAGAAAAATCCAATTGTTGTAATTTTTATTGGAATAAGATTCGTTAACAGCGGGAGCTTAGTCCCTATGGTTTGTGTTTCAAAAAGTATAACAGCTATAGCGTTTACGTCCATATATATCAAGGGCGGATCTAGGGGGTTGGGCCAATGGGGGCATCCCCCCCCCCCAAAAAAAACCCCAATTTTTTTAGTGACGTCTCAATAAGGCCAAAAACAAATATACTTCTGTTTTCCTTTGCAAGTTCCCGTACATTGTATTTTGCGGTATTTCTATTTACATAGAAATAACTCGTGAATAGAATATGCAAATTATGTGAAATTTTCATAGTAACCAGTCAATAACATATCTCGGCCACTTTCCTTTTGGACTCACCCTGTAGGTGTATAACTAAATGCGCCCGCACATTATTAGTGTGGGTCAGTTATGGCAAGACGCATTTTCCTGCAAATGTATCGCATGAGGGCGGTATTCGCCTTTTCAAATTCAGAGCAAGGTTCAACCACCCAATGAAGAAACAAAAGATGGAGGGAACCCTAGCTCTTTGATCATGGTTGAAACATCGTAGGCTGTAGTCTGGGCCATACGCACTAAACAATCATGTAAGCGGTAGATTCGCATTAGCTGATACTACATAATTATAAGCGGTGCTATTTTGTTGGGGGGGGGGGGGGCGGGGGGATTCGCACTGCTCGAGTTCAAAATGTCCAAACTTATCGGAGGTTATTGCCAAGCCCTCAAACCACACGCAGGGCCCTATTCCAGCTGTAGCATATCAGCCAGGACAGATTTAGGAAATCAAAGATGGTGTAGCTTATGTAGTCGTGTCTCCGTATCTTTAAAGGCCAGCCAAGCTTCACTGCACTTGACGCGCCACCATCTTCTTTATTTATTGCTTGCGGAAACAATTGCTTATAGGCTGATGAATGTCGTGTACACAAGCCCTGTGATTGGCACATACAGAGAGAAGCCAGGCAGGCTGGGTTGCTTACTTGCTCTCTATCCGTGCGATGATGTGAGTGAGATTAGGTTAGGCTTGATTCGAGTCTGAGTATATAGCCACTACACGGTGAGTCAAAAAAATAATAAGAAGAAACGAAACCCAAAATGGAAGGACCAATTGTGAAAGACGTTTTGCATGTAGCATCTTCAAAATCTGGGATATGAAAGCCCAGTCATTAAGCTTTCTTTTAAGTTTTAGTACAAGAATCATTCAAATCACTCATGTACTTTTCAAGTTTTGAACACAAGCACCGTTTTAAAGTTCTGTCCACGGATCACAAAAAAGTAAGTGTTCTTTCAGCAAAACCACGTCTCATCGGGATGCATGAGAATTGTTTTCGTTTTGCTGAAAAACACTCACTTTTTTGTGATCCTCGGACAGAAATGTTTGTGTTCAAAATTCCATAACTTGAAAAGTACAAAAATGATTTGAATGATTCTTGTACTAAAAGAAAGCTGAATGACTGGGCTTTCATATCCTAGATTTTGAAAGTGCTACAGGTAAAACTTCATTCACAAATTGGTCCTGCCATTTTGGGTTTCTTTTTTTACTCACCCTGTATAGGCCTGTGTCCTTTCTCTGATCGCCCTTGTGGCATTAGAAGGACTTTGCGTAGATTTACCCCCCCCCAACCATAACACTAAATAACCATTTTTTTTTCTAAGCCCTTGGGCCGTTGTCATATCATCCTGTACTTTCATAGAGCACTCATTAATTTAGGCCACAGTATGGTGATAAACAAAAGGAGTTTCGTTTTAAAGATGAACAGAGAAACCTTTTTTGTTTGGCAGATATTCCTTTTTCCTTAATTTTACAAGCACTGAAAGTGAAACTCGGGGAAAAAACTGTGTATATTATAACATGATTCTCAACGCACATCACTGCAGAATCTCAATTCTGACTGATAACTGCAATAAAAGACTTGAATTAAGCCTAGAGATTGACTGAGTGACCCCCAGTGACCGACATCCAGTCTGTTTGTGTGTTTCTGTCAAGAAGCGGGCTGGACTTGAGAAAATTAGCGCTCCCGTGTACACGTCGCACACGGCCACTTCATTTATCAGCACTGATGATGAAGATGTCACACCGTGACGGTATGGCAGCATGCATGCTGTATCACACAAGCTGTGGCGCTCACGGGTTTATTTTGCTTGCGATAACATTCACGAACGAGGCTATGTGATGGCTTATAATTAAAGACTCCTTTTACACACTGTCATGTCTGTATTGCGGTCTAAACTGTTAAAGGGGCGATGAAGTGAATTTCCTACTAAAGAATTTGAGAATTTTATATTGTGCACCTATCCGTGCCTTTGAAGATTATGAAACAATTGAACACCCCTTCGGCTTTTTAAATGTACATTGTATTTAGCTATGTACAATTATTTCTTGACACATGAGGGCGTTGTTGTTGTTGTGACGTCACTGTAGGACTCACTGTCCAGTGAAGTGTAGGAAATTTCTGTTTTTAAATAGTGTGAACCAAAGTTGTCGCTTGGTGTAACATATTCGCGCCCGAATTTCATAAAACTTTGACACAAGGGTCATTAAGTAAGAAAGATATAATTTGCGATATATTTAGGTCAAATATTAAAGGTCAAATGAGGTCAGTAGTGAAGTCATTCACAGAAATGTATGTTAAGTTTAATGGTGAAAGTTTGTATACAGGTTCAGAGCTCCACAAAGAACATTTTGTTTACAAGGAAAATGATTGAAACAGATTGTTTCGAACAGCACAACATGTCAAAGAATGGTTCAATGATTCTTTTGTATGCACTGACATTCTTTTCAGCAAAACACTACAGTACCAAAAAGTACCAAGTTTTAAAGTTGATGTTTTGCCAGTGTTTAGGCACTGGCTTCATCAGAATGAGTCCTTAATACCCAAAATGTAAATCGTTGAAAAACTTCATAAGATATGCGCCGCCTCGGGTCTCATTAAAAATGTCATGTTTTCCTGTATTTGTAAACAGTGTCAATTATTTCGCTAACTTGTTAAAAACCTTTGCAACACATGCTGTGTTGAATTCAAATCAGTTGCCCACGCAGTGTTTGATTTCTAATTAAAGTGACAGAGTAGAATCGATATCATCGATTGTCATCGATTGTCATCATTATTATGCCGAAAGTAACGCCAAGTACAACGACAACAAAATGCTGTAATAATTACGTGTGAAATGTGTAGGCCTACAAACAATACAGTTATTTTATTGGATTTGATAAAGGCTTGCCAATCAGTAGATTGGCAAGCCTTTCAAGGCTAATTATTGACAGTAAGAAACATATAAGGGCATGTTTTTTATGAGTTACTATTTTTTTTTGGTAAGTGAAACATTTTTTTGTACATTAATTATTCACCTTTCGATATAGTATAAAGGTCCCCTGGTATTAAACTCAAACAATTGTATACGAATACGTAATGGCACACAGAGGTGCACACCTAGTGCAGCACATTATTGCTGGTTTGCGCTAACATTAGTAACACTTTATACGTGACATTTTAGGTTTGTTGCATGCAGTGAGCGCATAACCTAACATTGCGCTGCGCCACTTCGCGACCTTCATTCGGAGAGGGCAGTTGATGCTTTACTTATTAAAACTCTACCAAACCGAGTTCTGAAATCGGCGCAGAGACTTCTCTTGATAACCGTATATTCAACAGTAATGTACAATTATTTTAATTAATTTTAACTTAAGCATCCCTATCTTTGAGCAGTAAAAACGAATTACGGATTATATATCATTTTTGAAGACATCCAAGCATCGATCGGTAATGATCGGAAAAGTTAAACTCGTTTGTGATTGGGTGCGTGTATCAACGATGTATTTTGAATATCACCCCATGTGCACAGGCCACGTGCACCAGACAACCAATCACAGCAATCCCACAGGGTCATGGCGCACGTGCTTTAACAAATTATACCAACCTCATTACCAGGATGAGACTAAGGGTGCAGACTTGCAAATCGACCTCCATAGACCTCAGTGATAATTATGCGTACTTCCGAAAATTATTAAAAATACTCACAACTCTCCTAGGTGTTTGAGACACCGATCGAATTAAAGCTTTTTCATCATCTTGCATTTTTTGTTCAATTGTTGTTCAATTATGTGATGACTTTGGGGGAAATTCCATCTAAAGAAAAGTAGTCCCGTGGCCCATCGTCATTTTGAACTATATTCTTTGTATCGTCATTATCGATGCAGCTTTTCAAATATCATTTTGTTTTAGGTGCTTTCCTATCTTGTGCTTTCCTTATATTTCTATTGTGCTTTTTATACTTTCCCATTTCTTAACTTTCTTAAGTTTCATGTTCGTTCTTATAAGTAATTTGTAAATTTATTTGACTTCATTTTTAGTTTTTCTTTTTAGTTTTATTGTTGATAATTCATAATAGGCCTATGACCTGTCGACCAAACCATTTTGTTTTTCTGGAATTCTGAAATTCGTACTTGAGTCAGATAGCCTAACGAAGAGCAGTAGTGAAGAAAACATTGTGACTCGGGTACGTATCTGAAAACACCCGGCAACAATGGCAGCTCGAGGCTAGATTGCTAATGAAATGCATGGGTTAACGACACCTGAAAGACGCCTCCTTACCAAGCAGTTTTTGTCTCTGGTTTTCAATGAACCTTGTACTATCGCTTCCGCATCTTCGTTTTTCTTCAGTGTCTTTTGTCTCTGCCATTCATTCCATTCCTCATCTTCTTACCTCTCTTCTCTCCTGCATCCTTCTCTCCTTCCTCTTTTTCGTCCTTCCACTCTATTTAATTCGCCAATTAAAGCACCTCTCCCATCGTCTCTTTTCATCTCGCCTGTAATTCCCGGCCTTTGGGGCTCTCCCGACCTGCCAGCTAACAATGCTGCACATCCTTACTGCGGAGAGTCGTTTCCTGTCCAAACCCAAGGCCGACATGTCACCTTTTCAGCAAAGTAAAAAGAAAAACCTTCTCCAATGCTGCTGATTTTCATCTTCTATTACTTAATAGTCTCACAAGGCTTTTTTTCTTTGTTAAGTCGGCGTGAAATATCTATCTACCAAAGTGTCATTAATTTCAGGTAAAAATAGTTTGGTTTATCATTGCCAGCGTGATTTTTTTTACTTTTCTTTTTTTATTCTTTCGAAATGTTTGCTGTAACAACCGGACACCGCAGATCTCTTTTCTACAGTATGAATCTGTTAAATAAAAGTTTTCAAGTTTTCAATTTCGAAGTTCTCCATTTTTTTGCACTTTACAGTTTTGAGTGGTTCAACCGAGATGCACAGGAAAGAACAATCTGATTCAAAGATGATAAACTGTATTTTTTATAAATGGCCTCAAATCAGTGATTCATACCTCTAGAAGTTTGAAATCTGACTGAGGAAGTATCCGAGGGACGGCATTGTACCACGAGACAATGGCTCCAGAGCTTATTACCGCGGTAGAAAATGCCTCTTTTGCCTTCATGTGAAAAAAAATCCCGTGTGAAAACACCGGCATGGCGTTCTTTGTCTATTGATTAAATTCTGTCGTATTTTGGACAGATATCTCGGTCCCTATCTTGAGAACGTCACAACCGTCCTTCCCTGACGAGTAATCGATGGGCATTTCCTTGCCCATCAGCCCGTGTGATTGTTCTTGTAAACCCGAGGTTCACTCGCCCCTGCGCATCAATACTCAGCCTGTCACTAATTTTCTCAAATACATCTTTATCAATACAATTATCTACGTTATTTAAATGGCCGTGAAGGTGGTCTCATGTTCCTGGTATTCTTGGCGTGAATGTCGTTGGCACATTCTTCACATGGAATTCTCGCATGCAGTCTTTTTGTTACCAGTTAAAATACCATTTTACTTTTACATATACCACCAACATAACACTGTATAGGCGTTTCAGAGTAAACATCTTTTTTTTTTTTAATGAATGAGGCGTCAAACTTCAACTGTATCGATAGTAGTCTGATACCCGTAGCGAATGTATCATGGTATAGTTGTCTTCATACAATCAGTTGTACTTAGCTCTTAACACGATGTAGAAATAATTTCATCACTCTAGGATTCAGCATGGCGCACAGAGGACACATCAGTCAAACGGGGAACAAGGAGACAGAGAAACTTTTAAACATTTAAACAAATATCAATTTTCGAAACAATTCTGCAGAGGGAACAGGGCTACTGCATTGCAAACCCTAGTATGACTTGCCTGGATTTATAGTTCAAACACTGGACAATGAGTGTGTGTATGTTCGTATCAACCTGACCCGTACAGTTAACTCATCGGTTCAAAAGTCGGTGTTTGTTCCAAAATCAGTGGATTTGTTAAAAATGTAAACTTGCAGAAAATGTTTGTGAACTTTAAAGGTATGTCATCTGTCCTAAACAACGAGAAAATTCTGGATCGTGTTTGGTGTTATGGTGGTCTGATAACAAGCTGGCAACGCGGCGATACGCCAGGGTGTTTTTCCTCCCGGAGCTGAAGGTCGGGGGTTTCATTGTTCAGCCGTTTGACCTTCGTCGGTGAGAAGCCGAAGCCCAATGTCAAGCGAGCTTTGTGTCACCAGGGTGACATAGTCGCCTCTCCCTCGCTAGCTGCTCTCGCTTGTGCACGCTTCCTTTTCACAGAGGGGTCGGTACCTAATAATTGTGCCATTCGACATTGCAGAATTAGACAAATATCCGCTGCAGGTGGTATATATGATGATATAACAGCTCCTAAGCAGTAGCGTCTGCTGTCACCTTGTGCCCAGTATCGATGAAATCACACGATTCCTTTATGCCGGTTCTAGATTATCGATTACCAAATCCCTGTCGAGGCGTGGGCTCATTTTGATCAACCCCTCCGAGTTCAACTATTTTTTTGTTTTAATTATACGGGTGCTCGTGATGTAAGTGTCATGGTGTTGCACGCGTGTGTGTGTGTGGGGGGGGGGGGGGAGGAGAGGTTGGTCTTAATTACTGCAGAAATCAGGACAGGAAAAGAGAAGCGAAGGTGACAGTGTCTTGTTCTCATTTCGGTGGAAGTATTACCAGACTTGTCGGCCCTGGACTTGGCCATTGCGGTTGATATGAATGACCGGGCGATGCTTTATGACAATAGATCTCACTGATCACTAAACCTTGACCGTCTTCCCTATTACTAGCACATGGAGTTTCTAACCTTGTTCTGCCACAATGACTGAATCAGGGACAGAGGTTTAGCTGCAGCTATATCAGTCATATTTGTCCGGACAAGAAGACACTAAATTCTTATCTTGAATCTTTTTTTGGCTGCTGGACGCAACGGTACATAGCCTCTACTTCAACTTGCATGAGTGCTTGGGACACCATCTTTCAGTTTTTTGACATTTTCATTTTCAAACTGCTGTATTATGGCGAGTTGACAAAATCTCTGTCTGTCTGTCTGACGCGTGGGTCGCCTTTCTGGGCCCAATTTCATAGAGCTGCTTAAGCACAAAATTTGCTTAAGCACGAAAAAACATTGCTTAGTAAAATCACGTAACCCGCCAAAACTCCATGCGATGTACATGGCTTGTGACTGGTATTTAGCTGTTGTTTACTTAGCATAACAATCGAGTGGAGTTTTGGCCGGTAACCAGATTATATTAAACAAGATTTTTTTGTGCTTAAGCAAATTTTGTGCTAAGTAAGCAGCTCTATGAAATTGGCCCCTGCTTAGTTTGGTTCATTTGACTTGGCTCTGGAAATGAAAAATACTGTAGGTTCAAGTAGTAAAGATTGCGGATTATTCGAATTTAAAAGTCCAACTTATCCTGGGTTCTCTAAGCAGTAAGTTAGAAGGGTACTTATTTCGAGGAACATGAAAGCCAGATACTTTTCCATGACCAAAATTTGTTATTCATCCGCCCCGAGTCTGGCCAGAAGGCGTGCTGACAACACAGCACAGTGTGCAATGCTGATCGACTACTACAGGTGAAACATCGATTTCTAATAATTGGCCGTGCCTTTGAAATCGAATATGATTCTGTGGAGAGCTCATCGAATTAATGGCTTCCATCCAGTCTTCTGGATCGTGAACCTGGCACTAATAATATCAACAGACCACAGGGCTATCAAAAGTAAATTTGTTTAGATATCCGGGACTAATAGATTTAGGAGAGAAAAAAAGAGTACTCAGCGGTTTTTTTTGGTTTAGACGACCTCTGTGCGGCGATCGAAAGTTATTCATGTACCCATTCATCAACACAAATGTACAATTTTTCAACTCATCATGCACATATGGAAATCATTCTTTTTTCCAACTTTACCGTGTGAGGCTATTTAGACTTGGGTTCAAAATTTGAGTGTTCCAGTCAACTGAAACCAAAATGAACCAGATTGCAGAATAAGTTCAGCGTTTTTACCCATGCGCATTAGTGAGCATTGAAGGATCAATGAGGGCTGTGAAAACAACCTCGATTATTCACGAATTGAAGTTAGAGTGTTTCGTTTCTTTGCATATATCACGAGAAATAGCAATTTTAGAGGAAAACAATTGATAAAACATGCATGGTGGAGCGGAGCACCATGTAAGGCAGGCTTGTTTTCTACAAGTTCAGTCAGGTTGCGCATCATGACGTAGTGCACGGGGGGGGGGGGCCATAGGAAATCCCACCACGAGGTTGGGGGAAAAATGACAAAATTATTATTTGTGAAATGTAGGCTATGTATAAAGCATAATAAAAGGGAAAAAACACTTAGTAGGCCTACCCCGACCCGCCACCACCTCACCCTCATTCGCCCTGTCCTTGAACTTTCCTTGTATAGTCCCAACCACTCTAGGCAATTACATGAACTCGATCCATATTGTGTTTCCCCTATCCCTACCCGACTTCATCACTCCAAAACTGTTTTAATCCTAGCAAAACATGGATCCCAGTACAGTCCCAAATCGCATCCTACCTCGTCCATTCTTTCCGCCCTACAGCACCTCAAGCACGACTCACCCCCTCAAAACCCCCACCAATTCCCACTGCAACTTGCAATGCCAAACTTACCCTCCCCGCCGCATTCTCACACCAACCCCGCATCAATCCCCACCGTTGTCCCTGTTCCATTTCAACCCGCCCCATTCCTCTCTACTCTACCCCGTTCCATCCTGCTCTATCCATCCTTCCCTGCCTCCAATCTGCTTCAAATTCCCGTTTCCCTTGTATGTCAAAGTGCGGGTTTCTGGGTGTGTCTCCCATTGTGAAACGCTGAGAAACTTGTATTCAAGGCTCATGCCTCAATGCATGCTTATGCGCATGCGCACAAACTTTACTGTTTTATTGTTCTGGGCTGTTTGTTCACAATATCATCACCATATTGTTTTTTCTTGTTAAGAAAGATGTGTACAGAGTGCGATTTGCAAAATTCCAATTTGTATGAATTGAGTGGAAGCCGGATTAAGTTTCTCCATGGAGGTAGTCCAACTTGAGTAAGTCGAATCAAATTTAGCTCATTTTGAGACGAGTGTCGGATTTGAACTTAACTGGGTATGTGTGGAGACTGTCGAGGCGAGTTTACAAGAAGCGCGGTCGAGATGTCTAGTAGCATCAGGTGAAATGGGTGCACGGTAATGTTAAAGCAATTATCTTGCAATGTTTCCCTACAAGCAGATTTTAGCACTGAGAATGGAGTAATCTTTAAAACTTATAGACCTAATTGGATTGAATCGGAAGTGCACAATGTAAAACAGACCTGTTTTACAAATACATCCGGGTAGTTGCTTTGCATAGTTAGCCTATTTTTGCATCCATTCAAAAGGCACGAAGTGACATTTGCTGTAGGCCTATTGCAGTATTTTTCATCCACAGACGTTTACACTTCCGTGCACTAATAATGGGTTAATAGGTAATGTAGTTTCCAATACAAACAAGGATTAGCATTACAATATGCGTGGGCCTTAAATCGTAAAACAGACTGTCTGGGCTAAGCTTCAACATAATATGACATCAATCCATACCATATTTCAATTTCGGTACAATTCCGCCTGGCGCCGCGCCATCTGCCTCGTTACTGTAACCATTCTCTGTCTGAGCACGCGGCAAAGAACACATCTCTCAACGACCAGAGCTGTAAAATGCTCCCCTAATTCGCCCTTAAATAGCCGACAATTGCAAGCAAGGTAAGGGGAACCTAACCCCGCGCGGTGGGGTACTCCAACACCAAAAAACAACTGCGGCCGAAATCAGACTCATAGCAAATCCTCTTCCATGTCAGAACCTCCCCCGGGGACCCGTCTAGAGTCAGGGGTTAGGTAACGTGACAGAAATATTACAAGTGACCCCTGACCCCCAGCGCGGGTGGAAGAATTTGGCGCCCTCCCTAGGGTGGCGTTGCTCTACTTTTGGCTCGTTGGAGTTTGTAGCTGTTAAGAATCTTTTATTGGTTAAACATTTTCCCCGATGGTTAGCAGCGAGAAATGGTGAGACTCACATGTGGCATTATTTGCCTTTTGATCAGTAGAAGGACCAAGGGGTTACAAAAGGGGAAATAATATTAATGAGCCAAATTGGCCAAAAATGAATAACATACTTTCAAGTCTGTCACCTTTTCGATTTGGTACCAATCTTCATGCGTTAAACAATATCTTGAAACTGTTGCCACACCCAGCAAACGATTGACGTGGGGTGGGGTGGGTACGTCTCGTGGCTCATAATGGCCCACATATCTATGACATAGTTTAGAAATAGTAGTAAATAGGTCTTAATAAAAAGCTTTCATCCGAAAACAATTTGTTGCAAAAACGAACCATTTAACAAGGAAACAACAGCCCAACAGAAGCGTATAGTATTCGTCTTACGATGACATTTCAAGAGTATTTTCCAGACAAATTTCTCAAGTTTACTCAGCTGTGCAGGATTATTCTCTTGCAAATTCTCATCATTTAATGATGGGGCCTGTGCCTTGCCTCGAGGCCTGACCTGACTGACGACGTTTGAAATCATTATTCATCACACGAAGACCAAAAGAAATCTGGGATTTTTTTTATTGCTCGTGGCAAAACTCAACTAAGAAGACGACCCCGTGAATTGCGTCGGGTTTTTTGTTTCACGCGGTCGGCGCGAGCAGGCGACCGGGCAAGATAATGAGTAGGGCCGGGGCTCTGCCCCATCAAGGTGATACACCTGGCCCTCGGCACTTTAACACTCGGACACTTTGGTGTCTTTCGAGCTCCCCAAAGATAATAGAAATGCACGATGGGGGACGAACACCCGAAACATTTACGGAATCCTAAAATTCCAATCGGGTTAATGAAATCAACGGATGGTGTAAAAAGTCAGGAATATACATATATTTAACAGTGTATGCCAGTTGGCCACTTAAGCATACTAAAACGGCCTTTTATCCTCAAAAGAGCTGTGTAGCCTCAAAAGCATATTTTGAATGAATTTAGTACAATCTTCTATGACTTTTAAAGGCCCTCTCTCCATTTAAACTGATTGCAAATGTTAAAATAGTGTTTAACCATAACGGGAGATGTCCTTCAATATAGTAGCTGACAAGATTACACAGCAAGTTATCCTTTCGATGTCTGTATTAACTCAGCGACACTCCTCTCATCTTCACATTGTCGTTATTGCTTGGTGTATTTCGTTCGGACTTCGAATCCCAACAGGACCAAAGGTTGATTAATGTTCACTCGGATTTTCTTAGTTAACCCGCCCCTTACACTGCTGAATGGTAGTAGCTTGTTATGTCGCATGGCGCGGTCGTATATAGGGGAAAAGGGGATGAAACCTTTCCACTAAATTACTTCTGTGCATGCAGGCTTCAAATGTGAATTCTGAGGTACGGTCCAACTTAGTTAGGTAAGTTTTTGTTGTAATGTTCGGAATTGGAAAAAAGAAAGATATATTATCTGAAAAGTCAAGTTTTTTTCCCAGTTACCTCCATCTGCCTTTAGGCACAGTAGGTCCGCTATTGTATAATACCATCGGTAAGATTCTTGAGTGAGTTTAAGAAGTTGGAGAATTTGTTTTGAAATTTGACGACGGATGTACTTCCTTGTCCCCATACTTAGTTTGAAAAACACCTAAAGAAAAATGCCGGATTCTGGCTGCAAGGTGTGAAAACTTGAATGCTGCTAAAAGGCTTGTACTTTGGCGTAGGATTAGCAAAATCTTGAAATATCTCCAAAGACCCACCGACCGAGAGGGGGCGAAATGTAACAACCCGCCGCTAGACTCCATCCCGCAGAAGGTGATAGGATCAGATTTAGGGCGTGAGCGGGAAAGCTTTGCTGGATAAGCTGGTTTGGGATGTAGTGCCGTGAGTGTGAAATGCTGGCAGCTTTAGAGGGAATTGAATTAGTCAAATATAGGGTGGTGAAAACATGAAGATCGGAAGGTGGACCTTTGATGCACCGGAAATACTACGAAATAATGATTTATTTTGTGTTTATTTTTCTTTTTAATTTGGCAGCATTAGTTTGCCCTGCACTATCAGAAAATGACATTTAAAAACATTATTATGTTAAGTTTCTATTGGAAGTACGTTATTTATCTTTGCATCAACACATCATACGAAGGCATAAAACAAATGATATTCACTGTTCTTGTCAACCGTCCGAATGATGAAAGAAAATGATTGGAGTTTATACCGACCAAGCACATATCTAGTTATTCCCATTCATAAATACCTTTTCGGTCAGAAAATCAAAATTTTCGGTCCAAAATTGAAGTCAAAACAAGTCAAAGAAAATTTCCAACAATTTTGTGCAACATTTTCACTTCATGTTTTTCGAAACACCCCTCTAGCTATATAATGGAGTGTCCAGCTCGCGAGTAAGTCGTAAACAACTCCTTTTATGGAAATTGGCACGCGCGTCGCGCGTACTGCGCGATGTCGCGCAGAATGTAGCTGTGACGGTGCGTTGTAAATTTTGGACTTTAACATACTGACTCACTGGTAGCATGGAGCTATATAGAAGCTGGTAGTATTTCGCATGCCTACGTGAGGATTGTGAACGTTCAACCAATTAAACGGTAAAAGGCACCGGATTTCATAGGAGTCCAAATTTCACGTGATACTGGAAAAGTATTTAAGACCAGCCAGTCGATCTTTATCAACCGTTTAAGACCGGCCTCATGACGGGCTCTCGACCAATAGGAATGGGTACACTGTTTTAGATTTTATGAATTTGAAATCAGTCTCTAGATGCAGGCAAAAACAGATCCTTCCTTAGCGCAAATCTGGGAGAAAATCTATATTTTAATTATTGTTCACATGCCTTTTCAGAATCAAGGGCTTCATTCTAGTGTGATAAAAGAGTATCACAATGCAATGACTTTTTTTAGTTAAAGTTAATTCATTTCAAATTACACCAACAACAAATAAAAGAAAGGTATTATGTATGAAACTTGAAAGATCAAATCCTTTAGAAGCCATTCCTATGTTCGGCAAAAAAAAAATAGGTGGCAATAAAAAATAAAGATCATTTTGAGGAACTGACATTGTGACGAATCCTTCGCTTAGATTGATGGTTGTTGTTCTGTACACAACTCTTTATGTATATTATTCTAAGAGGTTCATTAATGTATTCAATGCTCAGTACATGGAGCAAGGATAAATGGATAGAGCTATGATATTCGAATGGTATAAAACCCAATGTTGTAGATGTGTTTATCCACGGTTTAGCATGGTATGGTATACGAATGGTATAAACTTTAAACCAATGTTGTAGACGTGTTTCTCCATGGTTTAGCTTAGGGCGGCAGCTGGGTGGATTTAGGTACCGTTGTCGACGGGTGTTGGGGGGCGGGGCTCAGATGTCGCCACTTTCCTCCTCAAGGTCTTGTCCACAGTCATTATTGCGACACTGAAACAATACTCTTACACAGTGCCTCCTTGAGCCTTTTGTGCAGGCGGGGGGTTATCCAGTGCGCTCTAAATCAACAACAAATATCCGCTGCCGTTACGGGTTGACCTTCAGCGACCGTCTGTCGCGCGAGGCACGCCTAGCCTCTCCACAACAATGGAGGTCATTGCCAAGTTGGGACCCGGCCGGCCGTGCCCCCTCGATCCCCCACACGTTTCCGGCGAGGCTCATAACGATCGATACCAATACCAACGGGGGACTCATTGAAAAACAAACCCTGTGTCGCCTGCTTCTCTGTCTAGGCATCCCCACAAGGAGAAACTTCAGCTTGCATGGATACTTTCTCTCTATGCAAGCCGTAGGTGCGAAATCTACTTAGTGGATTGAGGCCGCCAGCCTATAGCGACCTCATTTCGGCAGCCACCGTTCCCAACTCATGCAGCTACTTCGTAAGACTGACTATAGGAGTGGATTAATACGGACAGCGCGATTTGCATCAGGGATCGTCACCTACGGCCTACTCGAGTTTTGGACGTGCGAAAAGTTCGATCCTCACTCGACTGCTTGACGCCGATCAAGGGCCCGCACGCCCGCCGAGTGCTCTGATGTCGCTACCCAGCTACGGGTCCAAACAAAAGTCCCCGGTCCCTGATTCTCCATCTTGAATTTTTGACACCTTGCTCAGCTATGGGCCTTTGGTTGAGTCTGGGAAATAATGGGCCATTGTAGGTGATTGTGCGCGGGCCTTTCATGGAACTGACTTAATTTGACGCGCGAAAATTGCTGGCCAGCAATATCCGATGGAATCATGGAGAGCAGCATTGCGAGCTGGCCAATAGACCATTATCATGTTGCGTGATTTTTTCCCATTCAAATCAACGTAACCAAAGCGAGGCTGCCAGAAAAAAATAGTCTGGTTCCTTGTTGCGCAAAAAACATCATCCTTCAGTACTGTTATTGGATACAGGGAACATGACTGAAATGGTGGCTGCATGATAAAGGCCTATTGAATGAGAAAAGAAGTCATGTGATCAAGATTACCAAGTTTACGATCGGCTTGTATCATGAAATGCCATCCAAAGCTCAACTTTTACAATTTGTCGATTTTCCCCCTATAATACATTTTTAACTTTATATTTTATTCGAATTAAAAATCTCCCTCATTTCCTTATTTGGAAGTCTGCAACACCCTGATTTTAATTTTTTTTGGCACAAATATATCTGCTTTGCGAGCAGCCTACCCCGCAAGAACGGGAATGATTATAATTAAATAGCTAAACATGGGCCGATTTTGTTTTCGGTCGATGTCTCATTCAGAAGTGAATAACTTTTGTATTGTTAGAAAAATAACAAAGTTATAAAAGGAATCTATTTTCGGGACGAACCTCGAAAATAGCACGGGCAGTTGCATCCTTAATTTTTTTATTTTTTATCTTAAACACTTTTTACAGAGCAATAGGCCTAAACAATAAGGTTTGGACTGCAACAATAATCATATCGATATAAAGAACAAATGTAGAACTTGTTAACGTTAAGTTCTTTTTCAAAAGTGTTTTCAACATTAGCTTTCAAATGAGTTATTTCTAATTACCTTCCGGTGTTGCTTCGATATCGTCATCTGCAACGAATGTGAGTTATGTTCGATACATTCCCCCCGTGTCATGTCAGTGTAATAATCCATGCGTGTGATTTTGATCGACCAAGTGAAATCTCTTCAAACTGTTTTTCGCAGGAGTTCGTGTTTGCTATTCCGATTACGTTGGTGTTGTGTTTTCGGAAGTGAATAACAAATTAAATTCTGTACGAAAACAACACAATCATCATCATCAGGGAGATTAAAATGGCATTCAAACAGGACATTCCTGGCACGAAATCTCGAAAACAGCTCCGAGCTTATCACGCACACGGCATCATTACGACTAATAGGATGTACTTGCCAGGTTTTGTTTATGGCCAACCCAATATAGGTGGGCCAACCGATGTGATCCCAGAATGTGGAATACCCACACGTGTACCCTATCTTCTCTGCTCAATGAATCCATGTTATGATGCGCGGCTTTAGCACGGCTCCAGCCGGTATCCTGATCAATGATGCATCTTCCATGCCTTCTTCGCCCCCTTGCTGCGCGCGACTCCGCTGCTACCGCGGGATGTGAAAGTGGGTCAAGGGTCAACGCGGCGCCGCCATGTTAGATAAAGTCAAGCCAGCTACCTGTCATAAATGTCATTGACGCCAAAGCATAACGCTAAACCATGCGGAAATGTGGCTGTGAGATCATTACGACCAGGTGCGGCCAGCGATAACCATGGTTTCAGTACCATTAGTTCAACAAATTCAACTCAATACAAACTGATGGCGGTATATTATTCTCACCTATTTTAAACTCATTTTAAGAGCTCAGTACTGTATCCGTTATGTTCCATTTAAAATTAGGATTTTGCTTTACATGCATTTTTTTGTTTTTTACATCACTCAACATCAAAACAAGAATGTTCAAAACCTAACCTAAAGTTTCAGCTTAGTGGATATTACACTTTTCGAGAAAAAAACATTGAAAAACCATGCCCAACCTTTTGATCACGAGACACGATTTCGCCAATACAACTCTTTAAGTTCCCAAAAATCGCTCAATTGACTGATCGTTGGAAATCACTTACATTTCTTGATTTCTTCTTTTCTTGTAAGTGGCAGCAAGCCAGACGGAATAATCTCACGGGGTGCTTATCTTTAATCCAAGTAGGAATTCTGATTATAATTAGGTAGGTTACTTTTGGGACAAATGCAAATGATTTTATGTGCCTTTAAAAACTGTGAAATGCGTAGAAGCCCGGTGGGGTCAAAAGTAATTTGACAACAACACGCCGTAAACAAAGATACCAATGAAACGTCCAATTCCGGCACCGTGGGTAGTTCATTATTATCGAACATGCATACCAAAAAGTAGTTATCGTGAGGAAAGCGCAATTTGCTTAGCTGATACTAGCCGTGCTTTGAACAACTTTTCCTTAGGTTTTTGTCTGGAACTGTTCTTTGAGTTAACTTGCAATAAGTAAAAAAACGATCGGAAGGAACGATATTGTAGTTTCAATACTACATGTCTGTGAAATGTGCTTTGGATTTTGTGAGTTAGAGTCTGCTTGTAGACGTTCTTTAACCTTGACAAGAGGACGAGGTCGGGAACGCTTTGCGATTGACGTTCACCGGAACGATTCTCGGTCAGGACCCGGCTCGCACTTTTCGCGCCATTTCCCGTGAGTTAGCGGCGCCACCTCAATTTGTAGGAATTTTCTGGGCTTTACAGCGACACTCACTGAATCGACTAAAACGCGATCATCGCGAAGCGTGGGTCAACCGGGTTAACTCCTGTCCAAGCGCTGGATTTCGCCCGACTATTGAATTGATGATTATCAAAGACCTACATATTTTTTAATGGAAAACATGTGGTCCTCTCGTCTCTTTTTTTTTAGGAAGCTGGGAAATTGAAATAACATACGTCAGAGAGGCGCATGAGTTGATTTGGCTGGCCCTGCAGTAGGCCTTTGTGTGATCACCAAATTCGGACAAATTACTCTAAATATCTTGGTGTACATTTCAGCCTGGATATTGCCGCGTATGTGACATGAAGTTGGCTGGAAAATGCTAGCCTATACGCCTTAACTGGGATGGAAGGGTCCCAACACTTATAAGAAACTGTTGGAATTTCAGGCGTTCTATCAGGTATACCAACGGATGGACCCCAAAATAGTTTGTTTTGTATAGAAGCTCGGTTCCATTACTCTGCTCAAACCAAAAATCCCATTATTTATATGGTCTCAACTCTTGAAGACACTTTTGTGTGTGTGAAAATACGGTGGTTTTGGTGCTCAACGATTTATCATGAATTTGAGTGAATTACAAAGTGGATTCACACCAGCAAATGTTTGATTGTTGTGCTTGCATCATGTTCCATATCCATTTCCATATTCCATAAAATAAACAAAGTGCACTTTTTTTCACGACGTTAGCATAAAATTGCGTGGAGATAGCTTTTTGCCTTACTCTGAGCGAGTTTTCCTCAAAAAATGATTCATGTATTTGGGTCTCAAATGTAAGACTTGTCATTTTCTTCGTTTTAATCATTGGAAAAGAATGGAAACAAATTTAACAGGAAATTGCCAAACTAATTTATACATGCAAACAATTGAACACGAATTTACACGAGTCAGTGATCAAATTAAATGGATAAACCCGACGGGAATTTTGCGCATGTCCATTTGAACTTGATTTAAGTGATAATGAAGCTAGTGAGTACGAAGTACGGTCTTTTCTTGTGTAGAAACTCGACACCATGACAGGAGGGAAGAACCAGTCCAACACAATATTAAAATTGACTAGTATGTCGAAACAGGTAGACTGGTACACGAACCACCTTTTTTTACTATAGCAATAGCGGTTTAGACATCTAAAAAGTAAAAGGAATTGGTATAATGAGAAATCTTGGTCTCAAATGGGACATTAAGCCAGCAGACTACAACTGCGTCATTTTGACGACACTGTAGATAATTGAACTCTACGAGAATGCCAATTTTTCCTATCCGAGATATTGCATTTGAATTTTAGGTAAGAATTACCGATAGCACGCAATAAATATAGATTTAAAACGTCATGGTCTTTGCTGTGGTAAGGTTTATAAGGCAGCTTATAGTACTGAAGTAGTAGTTTAGAAGCCCAACATTACTTATTGCTTTTGACTCATTTCAATACCTGCCATTGAAAAGCCTAGGCTTAATTGCGTTTTTCTTTATCCCCCCTATATTCCTTAGATTTCTCTTAATGTACACGCATTTTGATTTCAATTTTGTTTGTGATTGAATAGAAATAAATGTTGCATTGAATTGTCTTAGCGCCAGTGGGTACGCCCGGGTGGCCATCACAGCAGCCACTAACGAAAATGGTGTTCCTCCTTGTTGGGGCTGACGTTATTTTGACGGCGATCAAGTGGCCTTGCGCAGGAGTCTGGATTCTTCCAGTCGTCAGCGCTTCAACTGTTTAAAAAATTGATTTGCGGTTCGCGCGCACATGTCTGTTCTTCAGACATTTGGCCGTGGGGGCCCCTTCAATGCACGCCATGTTACCAATTCATAATGCTAGTACCGTGTGCACCAACGACTCCATCGCCGTGGGCGAGTTCTAATCGTTACGGTTCGCGCCTAGCTTTACACCGTCAGACACCGGTGTCTCGATGTGGGTGGTTGGATGTGCGAGGCATTAAGAACAACCAAAAAATAATATGTACATGTGCAGTAATCGTCTGAATGCCAAGTTGTGCTATAGTTAGCCTGAAATCAATAGTATTTCACGCGGGGAAGGGTCTGTACGGCAATCAGGCGTAATTATGGAACTAGGAGAGTGCAGCAGTGGTAGACTCGATTCAAGCCGTTGCTGCAGTCAACACTTACTGCGATTTCATCTCCCTCAATTCCAACACGGAATGCTCTCTGCAAGGTAACTAGAGATTGAATTTGTAGGGTTTCATTAATAGAAAAAAAGGTATTTGTTGGGTCTAACATAAATGAAACTACACTTTCAGATTGTGTACACTGAATAAAATCGGTTGATACTACAGGCAGCAGCAGACAAAAACACCCAGAACATAACCATGATATCACTTTCATATTGTTCTATTCGCTTATGGCAAAAATACAATAAGAACAGCTTCAGAGTTTCAAGTAGTGTTTGTATTAACAAAATACGAACAGGCAAGGTAACAAATGTGGTTTCTGAACTACCATTAGGTCGTACAAACCATGAATTAAAGTTGATGTCTGTCAAAGCTTAAAAGGTATCGTCGAGTTTGCGCGGTTCTATCCGCAACGAAATCTATCCCACTACGACTACATTTTATGATAACGAGGCCTCGTAGTGGTACAAGGTCTCAATAGGATCATATTGGTCTTGCATGATTCAAATACTGCCCAAGCATGCATGTTTTGGGGAAAAAAAGAAAACGTCTGAATCACAACAAGTAGCTATTAAAGAGACTATTTTTAAAGTCTGTCGTCCGATTTTGTAGCTCTCTGAATAGTTTTGCCGAAGCATTTTTTTTAAAGTTTAAAGCACGGGACCTATTTTCCAGACACAAATTGGCTGCGTCGTGTCAGAAACGCATTAAGTCCCAACAGCTTTCCGTGCCAAGTTTTCCGTTCGCGCCCTCTCTGAATGACACGAAAAGAAGAAGGAGAAATACGCATACAATTGCAAAATTTAATTATTGATGGCATCAATATGCGCCTCAACAGCTGTGGTTGCCCAACCATGGCACCGTTGGGCTGTGGGATGAGACTGAGAAACAGGTGGCGTGAAGCCGGCCCTGGCAGGAGTCAAAAATGCATGCATAAATATTGCCGAGGTGTGAAGGCTGTATTAAAAGATCATTAGTCTAGTTTCTTTATTTCTTCTAGTCTTCCATCCCTCGCCCTGTTCGTCGCTTAAACAATGTGTGTTACAGTGGCACATGGGATGCACGCAGAGGGTGGTTTACAAATGACCCACAAGGGATGGGGTGTTTCATCACTCTGGTGCACTTTTGTGGCAGGGAGTTTTGGGAGCAACTATAAGACAGGTAACGTGAGGTGTTCAAGACGTTTCACTACAGCCAATTTGTAGTTTGTCGTCACAATAAAGACTCTTTTATACAAGTATGGTGGGTAGTCCATCAAATCCAACGATGACATATGCAAGTATAAAAGGCTTTCAATTGTTAAGAAGTTGATTAGTTGAAAAGCTCAGGTCAACTTGTTTATAAAAGACATGAGTCCATCTACAATAGTTTAGACGTTTGTATTATTGGAAAACAGCTGTAGGGCATGCAGTGTGCGAGTCGTACCTAAACAAAGCAATGAGGTCGGCACAAATATTGTTGACATACACAACGATTTAAAAAAAAAACTGGTCTTGTCATATGAGGAAAGTCGTTTGGGAGAGGAAGACGTTCATCATCCGTTGTTTATAACCTTACGAATATGTTCTAAACTTGAAATTGTTTGAAGTAATGTTCAACCCGACCTTGGTGCCTTCATGTTGAGACATTTAGGAAATAGGTTAATCTTAATGTCAGTGATCCCATTTTACGTTTGAGAGAAATAAAAGGAAATTTAAAAATGACGCACCATGCTGTATACTAATGGAGTTATAACGAAGGTACAAATGAATTATCTTAATGATGTAATGCAACATGCGACAATTGACTGTAAGTAAGCCTATTACTGTTGACGATGTTGATCCTTAGTGTATGATCGATCTGATATAGTTTATGATAATAATAATATTATTATTTATAATTTAACTTGATTATAATATACGCACAACATTTCAATCATCTAGTTTTAATACAACCATTACAAGCCCAAGCTCGATATATATCGAGAAATGCTTTGAAATTTCCCATAATTCAATGCTGTATTTCAAGCGTGGTGATGATAATTTTAAGATGAATTTTCGGTCATTGCTAAGATGAGAGGTCCAAAAAGGTGAACGAGATTAATTGTCAAGTAAAAACGCATAATAAACATGCCTGGGTTTGGCGGCTATGATGTATTGTAGGCGATCCACGCACAGTCTTGAACCATGCGGTCAACAGAAAGAAGAAGAAGAAAGTTTCATGTATTAACTATTAAGCCATGATTCAGCACCTTTAAAAAGCCAAGGGCCTGCAGCATTGATGCGGTCCAACGAACCAAACAACCGGAGCGCCATTGCTATTCAGGCAAGTGCCATTGTCTTTCACACTATCACACCTCGACACCGAGGCGGCTAGGGCTTCCGACCGGCTTAACACGCAGTCTTACCGGCTTCAATCTCACTCTAGCTCTCCCCTTGGTCAACAAATCCTATCAAGAGGTGAGCACACCTCGCATCTGAGATCCTCCTCCCCAGGGGAGCGGGAACAAGTGTCAGAGTGCGCCCCCCGGCAAGCCACGCTTGCCTCACGGTGCTCCCCACCTCCGCTTTTAATCACTTTCGGCGGGAAAGGGATACCCAGGCGCGAAGAATCCAAATGAGCTTATGCAAAATACATCTCGGTGTTTTGTGGAGGGAAGAGAGAGCTGGGTTTTGATTTGAGCCTTGTTGCCCCGAGCGTTGTTTCTCTACTCCTAGGAGGCTGTCGGCGGCGGCTTGCAAGCAGATGATGCTATAGACACCAAGGGTACTAAAGAATGAAGACCGAGCTCTAGGAGACGGCTGATGAATACTCAAGTGATCCCTCGTTCAAGTTCCCGCCAACCAAAAAAAGGAGGGAAAAAGAGTGAGACATGCACGGTACTTGCCATTGATTTCTCTCCTCAGCACCGACAGGAATTGGGGAGAGAAGAAATTGTCAGAGGGCGTCCAGTCGGAAATGATTTCTTCGCCTGCCTGATTGTTCTACGATCAAAAATCATGCACTCGGTCGGGCGGGATAATTTAAAGGAAAGATTTGTAGCTATTCTGGCGACAGATTATGATGGCATGCACTCTAGCGTAGAGAAATGACTAGTCGCTTACTGACAACCATGCGTGATGATCATTGCGCATACATGCCGAAGTAATTCCGATTTTCTCTCACACACGGCATTTTCCCGGCGGAAGAAAAAATACGTCACCGGCGTTAAAACAATATCACACAACGTATTGACATATTATGAAAAAAATATCAGTTTGAGTGCAACTGTTCTCATGTTTAGCCGAAGATGCGAGGAAGAAATCGATGGTAGCATCGTCCATGTGTATTGGGTGTGCCGGCATACCCAGAGCTCATTATGTTGATGTACTGGGTACAGAAACGGACTCAAACAAGTTAAAGATAGATACAGCCTCTCATTATTTTGTACCAATCCTATATTAAGAACACAATGGGTAAAGCTGAACCTGGATCTGGACAAGGTGACAGGTGATGTGGAGCCAGCAATCTCCACATCACCAAAGATGTTTGAAGTCCACTCCCTGATTCCATACTCGATATATGACGATCCAAACTGGCACAGTTTGAAACTACATGACGGATCCATCTGACCTTCACTTAACTTGGGTAAATATAACCAGAGTTTTCTTTTAATTATGATGTCATTAGAGTGCTATTTGCTTGTGTTGCAGTTCGAACATGGGGGATTATCTTAGATCAAAGATGGATTGAACGAAGGATGGGTCAAATTGGTCATCTTTGGAACCAATCACGAAGGGCTTCATAAAGGTTGATTTTAAAAACCACCCCATATGACAACGAATTCAAATCTAAGTAAGAACAGGTACACAAGACCTGAGGTGTTCATTTACACCTGTCGGAAAAATGAAAGCGACACCACAGGTGTTACTTTTACACTGTATGCCTCGATCGGGTGGAAAGCCAGAGCTGACGTCAATACAGTGAAGGTCATCAGTGGAGCGTCAGATCAGTTAAGTTGACCCAAAACCCTTTGCGTTTCCTATCAAGATTCGTCGCAGAGTTAAGTAGCAGGAATACCATCCAGCGGGCGTGTTCTTTTTAGGAAAATGGCGCAGATGTACATGTATAAACGTGCATGTAACATGCTTATCATGCTAACAGATGCCATTTAGTGAAGAGGAACAAGATGTAACGTGGACCAATTGTCTTTATCATGCATTTTTACTGCAAAACGTTCTTCCTTTTTTAGGGTATTTTTTAACACTTATGCACATGAGAAACAGGATTCGAGAGCTAAAGAAAGGATATAATAAGCAAAATCCATGATTGTTGAGTACATTGTTGTCAGTGACTCCTTAACATAGATTGAACGTTTGTGCATTCTTCACCTCAACGGGCCCGCTCACTTCTAAGGATGTGATAGTAATACAGTCCTCGGCAACACCTTTATCTCATTATCTCACAGCTCTTTGCGGATCAAATTATAGATGACCGTGATCTGTTCGTCTGGCCCATGTCCCTGGCTAATTCTCCTCATCGGTTCAATTCAGCTGCTCTGCAGCTCGGCCCGCCGGTCACACTGTCTCCAAGAAAGCAAGCAAGCAGGCAAGCTAGTCCTGATATCTTTTTAGTTTCTGATTCAATTATCGGGTTTTCCCCTCGCTTGGATACTTATGATGCTGAACGCTTATTTGTACAACTGTGTGTTACCAACGTGACTCCCTGGCCGTTTTCAGCAGGACCGATCCGTGGGGTGTCACGAAGCCCACACACGGCCGACGCTCCGCAGTTGACTCAGGGCTCGCCTCGCTGCAACCACCGATTTCTTTTCCTGTCTCGGCATTTTTTCTTGCTAGAAATTCAGGACAAACATTGACTTTTCGTGGCTTATGATCATGACTCAAAGCTTCGATTGTAACACTCTTCTATTTTGGAGGTGAAAGTAAAATCGCCGGTAATTGTTTGCCGTCTGACACGTAGGAGTCTAGTTGACACATCACTTTTCAGATCTGTTGACCATTCTGGGCCATCTATTGACCTTATTAATGCCTCACATGCAATTCGCTGGTAATCTGCAACACCGTCATGGCTGATGCTGTTTTACAAGGTGTACCAATGAAGATTATCATCAGGTTGCCAATTCAGTTGTCAAACGCTCTTCGGACAGTTCAATAATTTCAGGTGTAAACTCTACGCCAGGCGTTTGAGCTTGAACTTACTCTTTATGAATCATGCTAACCTCTCGGCGATAATGTGAACCCCTGCCATCTTTTCGAATGATCATTTCAAACGATTTCATACTCTACAACACTTTGAACACAATAGAAATAGCAGTGATATGTCCAAAAGAGGCATTGGTATATAGACAGTTTCATATGAACTCTGCAGGGCTCAATTTTCTTCTGAATTTGCAGCGTCTCAAAAATATACAAAGTTTAGAGGTTTGGAGACATGCACTAATCAAAAAAGGTCCTAGAGCCTCATGGTAAAAACGACCAAAGGACCACCGACTCCCAGTCTAATCTTTCCCCCTGTTCACATCACATTTTGCCACAGTATTGTCAGAGCACGGTGGGTTCTGTGGAAAAATGAAAAACAAATGTTTGCACGACTAACAACACAGGGAGAGAGCATCACATTCAAATTATCCAAGTCTTGCTACTGTGGAACGAGGAGCCACATCACATGCGTGTTACTATAGCCACAGGACCAAGCCAACAAATCCCTGCTCTTGTGTTTGTCCAAATAACCATAATTAACCTCGGATCAGAGTATTAATGGCATTACACGGAGCCAATAACAGTTTTAACTGGCGGCCGTCTTCGCCACCCGTCAGTATTATTAGCACGCAACACTCGCGCTCAGTCGCCAAATGAAACAAAAAGCGCGCGCTGATCCGGCGGGCTCGTCGGCGGATTTACGCTCCACTTGGCGCGTTTCTTCTTCCTCCCTACCACAAAATGCCACCGTTTTTGTGGGCCGGTGTTAATGACTTTGCAGACGATCATCCTGGTGGGGCTGTCTGCACCGTCTAGCCGGCGTTATTATTCTAGGGCTTACCAGAACGGCAAAACCCATTCCAGACGATGATCCGAGTGACTATAATAGAATTGATGGTTTATTTACTTTGCCAAATTAAATGACGCTTCCTTGTGTGTGACGTCAGGCAAAGCATGAATGGTAGTTTCAAGTTTAATATCATTCCCAATCACCAGAGGTTCCGTTGTTTGCATATCTAATGACTTACAGCTTTGAAAATTGCGCTGAAAGGGTGAAGGACCTTTGTTCAACAAATTCGTTTAATTGGACAAAATTCTATCCAAAAATGTGTGTGGTTGGAACCATAATCCACGTTTTGCATATAAAATGTTTGCTACGCGATTTCGATTCTAATGTAAACTGTTATCGCATTTGGTCTTCATTCTGAAAAAAAATCAGGGGCATATCCTACTGTGGTGTTGTTGACGGACGCCGATATTATTTATGTTAGCGTATGTAGACACCACCCACCAAGAAAAAGGTGGAACTGGAAGTGAAAAGAGAAATATGAACACCGAAGGAGCTTAAATTAAAAACATCAGGTTGAAACAGACTTTAAACACTCAAAACTGCTGGAAACGAAAGTGAGAATGGGACATGATTTGCAAACATTCAAGTTTCAATAATGAAAAGTGCCACCAAGAGCTGTTTGATTATATCCCAACGTTGACCATACTGGGGACCAGTAGCTAGTTTTCATGTAAAGCCTTTGATTGGATCAACTCTGCGCGTGCGCAGTATGATTTTTTTATTTTTGAAAATGATGTTTTCGTTCTCACACATGGATGACAGTATGGCTATCGGAACACTGACCGTCTTACCATACCAGTGGGCAAAATCGCCACAGCTTCTGCACGAATGCAATTTTTAAGCATTTAACTGCATAAGTTCAAATACTGAAAGCAGTGCCCGTCTCTTTATTGATAGTTACCAGAGACTAGCGAAAATCGAAACTTATCACCACACAGACTGCGCATTAGTGATAGCACTGTTGCCATTTTGCAATAGGGTGGTACTGCGCTTACATTATCGTTGTGATTTTGTATCCAGGGGGTGGGATTCAGACCTACCCTAATTTGCATACACCGGGAGGAATTCCTCAAGGATTCATTGCCTGCTACCGGTCCTTACATTTGAAGTCCGAAGGACAATGGAGGGACCGGGAACCAGTCTAACCCCAACGACACTGATCCAGCAATGTTGACAAGAACTTGTTACCTCTGGTATTGTGTGTGATGACAATGTCACTTTCTCTCAACAAATTTACAGCTTGAATGCGCGGGTTGTATAATGAGAAAGCCCAAGAAGCAAGGAAAGAATCCCACCACCGAACTGCGCCAACTTCAGTTCCAACTTCACTAGCTCACATTCAGCCAAGTTAAACTTATCCTCCCCCCCCCCCTACGAAAATCCAAACGAAATTTGTAATCAAACAACGTGGACTTAGGTGTCAAATGCCAGTGGGCATTGATGTCTGTGGTATCCAGCAAATTATCCTTCCATTATTGCTATAGCCATGGGGTATTATATAGCACGGATAATGCTCATTAATGAACATGTAGGTCATAGTCCTGGGGCTACTATGGTGAGAATATTACGATGACGCCATTCCACACACGATGCACCTTCAGAGTGTTGCACTCTCTCATTGTTGGCACAATGAATAATTAAAAAATCACATGAGAGTAGGTTGCTCGAAAAATTTATTTGCGCACACTAGAGGGCGCTTCAAAGAATGTATGCAATGCGATTGTCATAATGTTAGCTTGGTTTTCACATCACAAACTATACCATGGCACACGCGCAGGTTTCCTAGTTCGCTCGTATTCACCGTTATGTCCACGAGCATTGACTCCTTCATGTATTCTCTTCCATGCCATATTGTGAAAGAAACGCAAAACGTATAGTATACCGTCTCAGATACAGGCAATAGTGGCGCGAGCGAAGTGAGGGACCTGGCGTGGTGATGTGAAGGGCGTATCCAGGAGGGTGTTAGGGTGGTGAACCACACCATCCCTGACTCACCAATGGTAGTAATTTCCAAATAGAAAAGTATCCCATACATGCAATTCCATAATTTCCCTGAAGTCATCACTCAATATTGCCGATCTTCATTCATTGCCTGAGCTTGTGGTTTTTTTTCATGAATTGACTGCAGTCTGCGATGCCTCATCCACCTCCCCCTTGAAAATCTTGGACTTCCACAACCCAAGCACGTAACCATCCAGCGAGATTTTGCAAGTAACTATGGAAAACGCTGACTAATTGTAACCAACCGAATTCGCAAGCTGCGAATTCAAATGCAAACCGCCCTTCCAGGAGCTTTCCTCATCTGGAAATAGGAATTGTTGTTGGCATTGTTAAGGCGAACAAGTGAAATGCCTGTGCTATAGTTGAGCGTTAGGGCGTGGTGCAGCGCGAAATTCATGAGAGAAGGATCGAGCGCTGAATTCTTTCTTCGTTCATTGCGTTTCATGAGTTCAGCCACATTGATTTTCCGTCCTTTTGAACCATTGCTATTACTGTGCTACCATTATGACGAAGCCTCGTCTAGCTGTATCTGGCTTCTGACGGCCCTTTTTGTACAGAAGTACCTTTGGGTGAGCTCAATTTCAAAACTAATTTAGTAATTTAATTGTGTATGTTGTAGTGACTGTATTTGAGCATTCTCGCCCCTCGACTTCGTAACCAGCTGCGGCTTCCAAGTTCCAGTGCTAACTAAATATGAACGATACTGAAACCAGGTCTTTCCGATGTTAACCAAAATTTAATAGGAAATACCGGTAATACAAGTATGTAACAACCAGAAAGCCAGTCGATCCCCCGTCAACCCAATTATTGCCAACCGCAATCGGTGACAATTCAGGGACATGATGGGCCTAATTTAATGGGTGGATGAACACAGCCTAAACGCCGCGGTGCCCCGGCGCGCTTGAATCATGCGCTATTGAGAAAAACATGCCCCTAGGTCATTGTAGCTGTAAGCCGTGCTGGTAAGCCAACCACGGTTCCTATATAGCTCTATGGTTGATCCAATTAAATTGTCCTTCTTGGTGAGTTTTGTCCGTATCGAAGAGTAACTGAAATTTCTTAGAATGTCGTGAACTTTTTAGCTGAATTAAAGGGAATGTACATCATTGGCAATTGTTGTAATTTTCAGAAATGAACTATTTGACGGGTTAGTATAATAGATCAAATATTGTTACACTGACATGTTTGAAGTTTTGTGTTCGAAAATGCTGGAAAAACTAAGAAAAACAAAAATGTTCGAGGAGTCTGGTTCCCTGACTCCACTAAAGATGAAATGGATCAATTTATAGATGCCAGAAAATTGTAAGGTAGTGGAACCACTCTAGCTGGCCTGCACCCGTTCATGAACATGTAACCAATAGCAAACAAAATTTGGATTGAACAAAAATGGTAAATTGGAGCCAAATGGTGCACGAAATGGGGGGTTCTCGGTCGGTAGGTGTTTTCAGTAGCGCTACTGAACCCTACACAACTGAACTAGTATCCTGTCACAACCTAAAATACGCACACACCTGGTGCCATAATTTTACAGGATGCTTTAAACTGTCATTTACCAACATCCTAGTAAGGTTTTTCGTAAAAAAGGGTAGTTTTGTTTTCCGATGTTTGCAAATGTTGTATATTCCCTTTAAGGAGGAATACCAAATATTATTCGTGCTTCGAAGGACGCGAGAGGGCGTCTACAGTCGGAGGGGGGGGGGGAAGATAAGCGCATTCAACCATGCAGGGGAAGGTCTAGGGATAAAAAAGGTCGATCCTTGAGCAGGCTGGTATCATGATGAACATTTTAAAATTGTATTTGCAGAGGAGGAATAATCTATACCCATTCACACACTATCAATGTGTTAATGCTGGATAGTATGAATGCTCAGCTATTTCTAACTTAGACAAATCTTGCTGTTTTGTTCAGGTCTTCTGTCTGGAACACTACTTTAAACATAAAAAGTGTCTTATTTTAACAAAGACAGGGCTAGAATAAAACCTTTTGACTTTGAGTTGGTAACCTTTGCGGCGGAAAACAATCCCCACCGGTAACAATGGTTTCACTTCGATTTCATTGTGTCATATATAGTGGAGCCCCCTAAGGTGGTGCACTTCGACATTTCCCCCCGAATTTCCTCATGCAGTGTTGCAAAACCTCTTTCTTGACAAGCTTCAAATTCTTTCTCTTGTTTGCTGTCGAACCCTTGTGAACAATATTAGTGTGGTGAAAGTGAGTCCGAATTTCAAAAAACGGTGGCGTCCGGAAAATGGGCATACAATCGGTCGAGCGTTCCCTTACGTGGTGCACTTGAAAACATTTCAGCAATTCAGAAGTTTACATTGATAAATGTCTTTAAAGTCGACAAATTCTGATAAACAATATTATCTATACTCACATATTATCCAACAACATGTTTGTCGGAAAATAAAAGGGTTCACTGCACACTTAAAAATGTAATTTTACCGGAAAATATTTCCTAACTTTGTAACGGGTTGGTAAAGTCAAGGTTAATGAATGGGAATGTTTAGAGCTTGATGAAATTTCACTTACTTCTAAATCTTAGGTAAAACTTTTGCTCAAGCAAAACATGAGGCTAAAGTGCGCCATAACGGCGTTTCGAGGCACAACCCTTGATAACGAAGTCAATTTGTTCGCAGCCGAATCGCCACCAACTATAAAATGAAATCAGTGAGGAAATCACCATGGTCCAGACCAAGGAGTTCACAAACGGCAGGTTTGTTTCGTCATTCGCCACCAAACCCTAGCTCAGCTATTCCTTTATGCTTCGAGGTGCTAGGCTGTGTCAACGTGCAAGTCCGTAAACTTTCATTTGGGGTAACTCAGAAACATGACCAAGTGTATCGGTAAGGGGCGAGTCGGTGCCCCGTCGCCAGCAACACTAACCTCCGCCCTTCGTTATTAACTAGAACTAAGTCTGTTAGCAACAACTGATAGCATAAACTAGCCCACGCTATGAATATGAATTCCTCCAAGATAATTGTTTTCGCACATGGCCGTGGACTCTCTCAAAAGTCCTTCTTTCCTTGACTCGAAAGACCGTGAAACCCGATGGGAAATATCCTGATGAGTTTTAGAACAGTTCCATTCCGTTCTTGCCTGTCATCACCGTGCACCTTGTGGGCTTATCGCGGCGTGACCCAGGCAGGTCGGTGAAAGCCCGACGCGCTGCTAGCTTTCTCTCCGCGCTCGACTTGGCCCGGCCCCTGGAGCTCTACGGCACAAAGTATGTTTGTCTTCTCACAAGACGTGTCCGTATTTATACACAAAAAGGATATCACCGGACGTTTGACATGCAGCGGTATGTTATTCTAGACACACTACACGAATATTGTTACCAAAATTGTTTTTACAGAGCCGAGTGATTGTATACTTTGAATTGACAAGGTCGTATTTTCGTAAACTGTGTTCTTTGTTTCCTTGTCTAGCTAGTTAAAATGTAATGGAAATTCCATTTCAGGACAAATTATCATCTAAGCTATTATTATCTTGTATTGAATAATCGATTAAAGTCCATTCGATATTTCAATATCACAATCCAATTTGAAGCTCGACTTAATTACTAAAATCTCAAAGAGCGCCGCCAACGTTTCAAAAAGCCAAGTATTGTTTTATTCATTTATTTTTTTTCAACAGGGGGCCGGTTCTCACATTAGCGATAATATTGTTGTTTGGGAAATTGTTATTCGTTAAACAAATCGATCGTAAATCAATCCATTTATCAATTAAGGGGGCAGGTGTGAGATGTGATATTTTGTCGTGCCGACAAAATACCGACTAGCCGACCCTACGCGGTGTGAAGGACAAGCCCGCTTGATTCTGATGGTTTGTGTCATGTTGTTTTTGAGTCGCTGTGAAATTAACTCCCGCCATGTCTGCACAATGGACCAATCACAGGGCTTCCTCACTACCGCATATTGTCTTCCCTTCGTAGGTATCAAATTACTGTTGTTGCACTCGACAAGGAGACTGTACTGAAACACAAAAGGATATAATCAGCCCACTGTAAAGAATCTGGGTCGTGCTGATAAAGTTTGGATTTAAGGGGCAAATTTAGAGCATTACTTTTTCGGCCTAAAATGGCCGGGTTTATATCCTTCAATTAGAATAAATATTAAAAGGGTAAGATAAACAAAATCATTGGTTTTGCCCATCAGTGCGCTTACTGTTGGGGGCCAACCTGTGATGCCTGGATTTGAAGTTCAGAATAGAGCCAATAATTAGCAAATTAACTCCGGAATTAAAACCCGCAGTCTCGTGCATGCTTTGTTCGAGCTGGCTTATTGTCAACCAAAAATCACATGACGTTATTTCAAATTATTTGTAGGAACTATTATGCATTCTATGATGGGGAGATTGGAAATTATTATCAGTTATACTTATAAACCGTTTATAATTTTATTTTTAATGTTTGTTTGTCTTCTCGGTTGCTTCGACAGTACATTTTTAGCTTCCGGCCTGGCTCTTCCTCACCCTCCGAGGGAGCCCTTCCTATCGAGTAAAGCGACTGTCTTTCGCTCACGTGGGATTCCTTCGTACGCGGTTGACATGAGGCCGTTGTTCCCAGCCCCAGTTCGGTCCCCGTTTGATTTATTCCCATTTGCCCTCGTTCGCATTTAGCAGTGTAAAGCTACCTCTAGGGTCTCCCTGCCAGTTTGCCCCGGTTTCCTTATAGGTTAAAGGCACGGTACGGTGTGGGACATGATTAAACCAATCATCGCCAGCAACATAGTGGCGGGTTGGCCGGTGCAAGATTGTTTTTTTTTCGTAAATCGGCGGAACCCATCACAGAGTGGGTGGAAACACTGCAGGTGCAGGAAAACGTTCCATCCGTGAATTGTATTTCATGTCAAGAGTGGTTCCTCTACTCTGAAAAAAAAAACCCCGCAGTATCTTCTCTTATATAGGGTGATTTAGTGTGGTTGCATGGCATAAAAGGCGAGATAGTTGTGTGACTATGGTTGAAGAACGCAAGGACAATACACTCGCTTTAAAATGTGACTGCCCTTTAGGATGTCGAAAGTGACACACTTGGCAACCCCAATGCCTTCCTGAAATTCATGATACAGGAAATAGATGTTATTTGAGATCGTTGGAGGATCTAAATCCCCATAAGACGACCCTACATCTGTCCCAAAGTTCGGGTGTCTCATCTCACGATCTCACCCCGGCCCCCGCTTAGCTAGGATACAGGTCCGTAGTTTACTGCCAAGTGTAAGGTAGATGATTGCCGGTGACAAGTTACCGCTGACTGCAACATGATTGGGTCATTTCAAATACAACATCATCTGTGAAACATACATGAAATGCGCAACACATTAATGAGGCGATACTCTGGGGCGATCGACTGCGTGCAACTCGATACACGGATCCATTTATAAACCGATTGGGATGAAATATTGCCCCGTAGTGCCGCCGCGTTTCCCTTCTGCTTGGTGCGCCCGTAATAGTTTCCCCGTGTCACAAAGGAGTAGAAAGGCGTCGACCGCGACATGGGCCGAGCGGTGACGGGAGCAGCCCGGGCATCACCACAGGTGTAGCACACTGCCAATTTACGATAAGTTGCCGGTCTGCCAGGCACGGTTACGACCCCTCCGTGGCTTCTTCCCCATTTTTGGAGCGCGGTTGCAGCGTCTTGAGGGGATCGTAAATCATCCATTTACCGAAAACAAGAACACGAAATCAAAGGTTTCAACTACAGAATTAAATGCGTTCATTCGGTGCGGAGGGCGATACCCTATACGAGTTCAGATCATTCACAATGCAGAAACTACCGTTTCTCCATGCGCACGCTCTCCAAGATTTTCTGATCAATGCAGGCCAACATAAAAAGTTAGATTGAGTATGGTCAAACATTTTTAATCTTCCGTGTTATGTTTGTTAGCAATAAGCAAATGTCGGAAAAGTTGGTAGAAATTTGGCCGATTGTCTTTTTAAGGTCTTCCCCAACTACGCATGCGCGTGCATGTTTAATTTGTCCAGGGTAAACTACTGACTGGAAAAGCCGGCATGCCGCATCATCGTTTTTGCAAAAGGCTACTGGGAGTTGATATTCAACTGCACATGATCGGCGCCATACCCTATGCATCTCGATGATTGATAGCTGTGTTGATGAGGTCCCACTGGTACATCCGATCTCTGGAAAATATTCCCAATTCTATATATAGATCACACTTAAATGTTTAATTAAGCTCTGTCAACTCAACATTTTTGCCATAATTTTCTTTTGCTCGCGCAGAGGTTAAGAATGCATGGAAACGTGGCCTCCAGCGGTTATGTATAGAATGGGGTTTCAGCGACCGAGCAAGCCCTTTAGGTGTATACTCTATAAAAATCCTGCGGGTGCGGCGCATGTGCAAGTTGCTGGATAGTCAGGGCAATTGATGAACAAGTTTCGGGGATCGGCCTGCCGCTCGTTGCGACAACGGAGGGGATTTTTTCGGGGTCACCAAGCGGCCCGGAATGCGGTCGACACGCCGTCTACGACCGGCGTGGGAATCGGTGGATGAAGAGGCAAGAAACCGCCAGGGTGTACGGCGAGGAAGATGTAAAAACACCGCTGGAAGAAACAAATGTGTTAGGGTTTCCACCTGGCGTGACTGGGGGTGAGGGACGGGGGTGACATTGACGTTTTCTGGATGGGTTGGTAGTGGCAGCATTCCCCCGGGTCGTTGGGTATCTGTGCCGGATCAGAAGATTGTATGGAGATGCATTCCTTACCTAGATGTTCAGCTTGGACTGCGCGGTTTCTGGTGACATATCAAAAAATGACCTCTGAAGCTCACGTGTATTTAACCAATTTTTTATTAAGTAACGAGGTCATATTTCCCTTTTGAAATCTCTTTTTGTTGCATGCGAATCTCTCAGTGACGCATTTCTTACGAAGAGATATCTTAAAAGAAAAGCGGCAAATTATAATGTTAATGTCCCCCAAAAGCCATGAATATATTGTTCTATCGTTTCTGGCCTGACTCTTGTGGGCAAAGTTGTTGCACCCGAGCTGTATACTTATCTCGACCAGCCTTTATGTCTGTTATGTGTCGCTTCCCCGTTTTCCACTGTCTATAGGCCTACATCACACATGTTCTTGAACTATTCTTTCCAGACATTGCATGGAAGATTAAAGGTGAACTATTGAATCAGAGAGCATTTATACACCTGGGCAATTCCATCACTGCTGTTATTCTACAAAATCAAAGCATTTAGGGTGGATGTTTCTCACAGAAAATCCCTCGAAAGTAAGTGACTAAACTACAAGATGGGCCAACAAAATAAAGTTCGGTTGGTTTGGCAATGAACTTTTTTTTTATCGGTAACTCAACAGAAAAGGACATAGCAAACATTGAAATACCCTGCATTTGAAGGTTTCCTCATACGCTACAATTTCAATTAATAAAACTAATCAGTCACAACATCTCCTGAGGGATATATTTCGGTGACTCACGTTACGGTAACTCACGTTATGGTAACTCATGTTACAGTTTGTCCGCCCATCTTTGGTAGGCCTATTAAGAAACTGATTATCAAACAAAGTCTTTTCGAATAAAATATGAACCTTTTCTCTGCCTTAAAAACAGAATCTCACAATAATTTTGCAAGTAAAAACAAGGTGCCAAAACTACCTAATATCCATAATTTTAGCCCCCCAAAACAGCTTTTGACAAAAACGAATACACTTTACCTCATTCCAACTCACTGCCTATTCACTCGAGTGAAAGGTATTGTTGTCCCTTTTGATGTAATGCTTGTAGTTTTGAAATTTCATAAATTGTCTCATGAAATTGCCCACCACATATTTCCGATCAAATACACAAACTTGTTAATGATTGTTTTAATACATAAGGAATGGTATTTTGCCTTCTAAATATCGATGACAGTGACAATGCTCATTATAGCAGCCGACTATCTTTCTTATGTAAACTTCACTTTTTAGATAGCATGGAATTCATTGATTTTACTTATATCTTTAACAAAATTACATTACGTGACAAATTGCAAAGTAAACCTTTTTCAAAATTTAAAGGCTATAGTATTTTTTCGAGATTAGGTATAATTAAACAATACTATAAGTTTCAGGTATTTTTTAAAGGTTTTGATATTGTCACGCAATGTGAGCTATATCGAGTCAATTATGTCCAATTTAATTTGCACTGTCTGCATAATAATTAGGACGTGAAGTACTTCAGTCAGCCAGCATCATCTTTGCTTGAATCATTCTATAAATATAACCCATTTAGTTCGCCCACACATTGTGCACATCGGGGAGTTGTCCTATTACGTGTATTTATCTGTTCCATTAACCTACTTTCTCGGTAGATCGTGCCTTCCTACTTGGAAGGCAACTCTCCTGATTTATCGGGAAGTCAACAATTACATATTCAGTGTTTGTTTCTCTGTAACGAGGCACACTATACATCAAACCTCCCCCTTTCCCTCCTCAAGATGTCCCCTTCAGAAACCCACCAGGCTTGAAATCTAGCGACAAGAGATATTGACACAGGAGGAATCAGTATCTTAGTCACATCGCAACGACACCACTCTTGGCGGAGGGGGTCCAATGCACGCGTATTACACGGCATGACTTGACGAAGCACGCGGGAAGGAGTCAGGCCCATCCCCCGTCCGTTAATGTGTTTTCTTGTACTGAGTGGCTGCCCTCATAAGGCGATCACTCATCAGCGGAGGTTGCTCAAGAGTTACAGTCGGCTTGATATTCCATCTTGCCCATCTTTGTGTGCTGAGAAGCGTGTCATTGCCTTTCCTCCTCCCACTTGACCATCCGTGAATGTTGTATACATACCGGCAAATCTAAATAGGGAATGATCTAGCTGCCTTGGCCATAGGTACATGTGATAGATTGGGTGGGTATCTTGACTAGTGGAATGGTTAGCTACCCGTGAATACACACACTCGTGCGGCTAAGAGGCAGGGGGGGGGGGGCATGTGGACGGGGGAAACGGCGATGAAAACTCACCGCAAAAGTTGTCGGCCAATTTACTCTACTCACGGAAATGCCTCCCGCACAGTACGACACGAAAGGGGGCTGGCGGGTGGGTAAGGGGGTCCGGCCTGGCGCTCGCCTTGCCTGCTTGGGTGTGCAGGATCACGCTGGCACGGAACACTCGACCAGGGATGCAAGAGTCTCTCAGCGACCGGCCGCCAACTTGTAGCGTGGATAACGCGATCTCTCTGGAGTGTCTCTCGAAAATATTGACTCGGCCACAAGTCCCCTTCAGGGTTATTAAGACGGACCCAATTCGGGCGCGTGCACAAATACTTGCGCGGCTGAGCGAGCAGCGAGACGGGGGGCTTGGGCACGTTCTTACCCGTCCGAAGAGATGGCTGGTTGGAACCGCCGCTTGTACAGTCGAGTACGAGTGCCTAGCTCTCGCTTCTCACATCTCGCTAAAAGGTACCGAGTCTTCTCAAGTTGATAGTGACAGAGTGAGAGCAGGACATGGCCCGTTGTCTTGCTGATGTTTTCACAGAAGAAGGATATTCCTCCATTAACCCTTGATTTTGTCTACGTGATGCCTCGTACGATCTGTACCTCTCCACTGAAAAAATATCGACCTCGATTCACAGGCCTACCTCAGGGGGAACGGACCTTTTAAATCTTTCCAACTGTTCATATACCTGTAACCCTTTAATTGTTTTTGTTATGATGTTAAAGTCATTTTCCTTTCTGCAATGTACTTCGAAACCATTAAAGTAAAAATAGCGCAAACTTTTTTTTTGCTACTGAGAAAGAATATGCGCCCAAATACAATATAAATCGTGTTTTTTTTTCACTTGAATAATGGAACAGTTCAACCCAGGACTACATGTCATCGACATCACAGAATTAAAGTGGGACTTCAAGATTTATGGTTGCCGCTTATCTTTTAACGTATCCCTTAAAAATATATACTGCATAATATTTTTACTAACTAAGGAAGTCGCATGTTAAAAAGGGACATTTTAACTACGTTTTGGAAATGAATTTAATCCCAAAAATTAAAACTCAAACTCAGCTGCTCACTTTTTTAACGTGAGGATGAGATGTTATACTTGTTTGTCTGCTCCACGGCTTCCGTGTATTAATTCCTGTGTGTTAATACCCTAAACTTGAAGTATTTTTGTCCTAATTTTATTGCAATTAAGTATCAACATTAGGCCTTGATACCGCTACATCAATCTCTCCCCAGCCCTACCCTGACCTGCCTAGGAATCACGGAAGCCCTTTCTGCCTCACCGACTGCCGGCCCCCACCGACACCAGAGATCGCCCCCGGGCCAAGTTCACCCCACCATACGGATGGTGTTCAACCCTGCAACTAGACTAAATATCCCCCGACATCTCTACCCCCTGGCGACATGGCTATCATCGGTGGTCCAAAGCGCCCAGCGACCCGAAATGGAATTCAACAAACTATCGGGGTAATTTTCATCCCTTGCCCCACCACGCCAGTCTCTCTGGGTCTTTCAAGGAGATATTTCGCCGTAGGGGCAGGGGCGGTGCACTGCGTTATCCCGGCTATAGGCTGGGTGTTTCTTAAGAGGGCCCTTGTTATGCTTGTAGTATTTTGCCGGGGGGGGGGTTCCTTCACCCTGATGAACAAAATATCTAACGATTGTAGCGTAAGTGATTGGTTTATAAATATAATACGCTACTATTAGAGTAAATAATTGTCACTGAGTGGGATTGCTGTAGCTTGTGCTGGCTGGGTATTGTTGCTATACAGCCTAAGGCTAGACGTCTGGTAACCTTACAGACAGTCTTGTACAGTGAAACCACTTTAGCAGTTGAATGGATCTGGACCAGTAAAGTCTCTAGGTTTGCATGTACGCAGCTGACGCCCACATGATAAGACAAACTATCAGGTAATGTCGAGGAAATGATTATCTGTGGTGCTGGCTGGTTACTCTTGAGATACTTGATGTAGGCTCTTATACTTACTATCAATTCCTTGTTTTTAACCGAAATGGAAAAAAAATCCTCTCAAACAAGTTACGACGTTCTCATAAAACACGCTATGTATGTGAGCATTATAGAGCTATGGTCGATTTCACAATAGAACAACAATTTAACTCACAACTTCCACTGGCCCATACTACTTTAAAGATTGAGCATGCGCTATCCAAAAAGTCCTTCACATGAAAATCAAATCACAAGTCATTCAACATACATGACTTGCAACTCAGTGCCGACAATCCATTGTCTAACATCACAAATACAGTGGTTTGAAACTTATTCCATAGATCTATGATATATAGAAACAAAATCCTGTACAAGAACGAAATCAACACAAGTCCCCCACTTCCCGATCATAAATCATTATCAAACATCAAAAAAATAATTAATTCATCACTCAACACCAAAAACCATAACCCAGTTTTAAGACCCGAGCTTTGAGAACAATAATTAGAATGCGTTTTCTTTAAATTCCATTTGAAGAAATTGTCAAACCATTTGCAAGAAAACACAGCTATTTATGCCGATTCACAACTCAGCAATACAATAAATCTGAGGTAGGTTATTACTGTAAACATCTATCCTGTTGAAATATCAGCTCATATAACTGAATCCTACTTTTTGAGAAAACTGTAAAAATGCATCTTCATTTTTCTCGATGCAAGGCAAGGTTTTAACTTGAAAGTCCTCCCTTCCAAAATGTACATTAGGCCTACATGTAAAACGTTTAGATTGCACCTTCTTGTGGTGCGATCCCCACTTTGTAAATTGGGAAAAATAATATTACCGATTGCAAACTAAACAAAATTCAGCAAATGATTAAAAAAAAAAACCTGTTTATTTTCCTCGTGATGGTTGGTCCTAACTAGGCCTGGGCGAGTAGTGGATTTTTTTCTACTCGAGTACTCACAAAGAAATTACTCGTGAGTAGTCGAGTACTAGCGAGTAGTTAACCAAATTCCCAGGAAAGCAGAACAGTGACATGCGTTATTATGATGTGAATTAACTTTGTAAGTCACACCACATTCTTAAGCACTGAGATATCCTTACTGTGCGAGGTTTTGGGTCATTTACTTGATTTTTTTTTTACGAATGGAATCCTAGGGAGAGAGAGATGGAGGGAGTGATTCCCTGTTTGCAGGGGACGTATTTAGTCGTCAATTCTAAACCTTAAATTGCTACTCACGAGTACCTGACTTCTACTCGCGCCAGGGCGATTACTCGAGTAGATGGAAAACCAGGAGTAGAACGAGTACTCGAGTAATCGAGTTACTGGCCCAGCAGAAGTCCTAACCATCGCGACTAATTGATGTTAATTTCTCTTTTCTCGAAAATGACAGCATACTATAGGCGCAATGCTTTCACAATGATGCTTGATCCTATTATCTACACACAGTCAAGAAGGATATTTCATATTGGCAGTATAACCTTTGAATGTTTGCAAATGGTGTTCATTATCTTAAAGCTAATTTATGTTACTCATTGATAGACAAATATTCTGCAGCTTAACACTTGAATTATATGAAATCAAGCCATATTTCATATACATGTATATATATATATTTTTCTCAAATACATTTTCAAAAACTAAAAATCAATAGAGCATTCATCATCTAAATCAACCATTCATTATATTTTAAATGAGTTGGTTATGGTCTAATTTAAGCCAATTCGATTGATTTAATTTCATGTTATTCTAATACAAGTATTTTTTTCTAAAGTATATTACATTTGTTTGTCTATTCTTTCATTATGAGTCAAACTGTTATCCCTTCCACACGACCCGTTTTGGAATCCTTCTGTCAGTAAGTCCAAGGCTGGAAACTGGTTCAACAAAGGATTGTTTTCCACATAACACCTACAAACCACACTTCCATTTTTTTTGGTATTTACTCCTTTGGGGATAGACTTGTCGATAATAACCTATAGATTTATTCCAAGAGGTAAAACACCACGGGCAGCTGTATAGCCTAGGCCCGTTTCAGACGTCGTGCTAAATAAGCATGTGAGCGGCGGTGGACGATCCGACACTTTAGAAATTGAAAAATGAAGTTATCTATCCGCTGAGGAATGGGAGAATGGGCTCTGCTTTATTGAATGGTTAAATGTGACTTTCGTCCGGAGATTGCAACAATCCCATGTTTTATTTCAAAGTTCTAGGACACAGAAAATCCACACGATGTCATACATTTACATAGAGAAAATGTTGAATAATCCCGTGTCTGTGCAGCCAGTGCGGCAGTAATGATTGCCTTGCCTTTTTTCCAGCAGTGAATGAAACCATCGAAGTTTGAGTAAAACTTTAAACATATAGATAACGCTGTATGAAATACATATCACGCAAGTGACACATGTTTGATAAACGTGTGAATAGAATTAAGAATAGCGCTTCAACGGCTCGATTTCTGAGGATCAACTTTTGTACCCGAAGATTCTTTTACGCGATAATTACAAATCTAAAGTATAGTTATGTTAAACTTCATACTAACGATCTTCCGAACTGTTTCCATTTCGTGATAAATGCGCGCATTCTCCCGAAGGTGCTCTTTTAAAGTCTTTGAAACCTAGTTAGTACATTTAGGGGTTGGGAAGAGAAAGATTTTGTGAACTTCTTATGATTTTCACCCCCATTTTTTGGTTCATGTGATCTCCTGCCCTTTTCTGTGACTCTCGATTCACCCTTATCAAGTTCTATTGCAATGTGTGAAGCAGAAATGCAATGTTTCCGCTGGTGTTTTATTTCTTGACTCATACTTTCTCCATTATGATAGAGTAGAAGGGAAAAGAGGAAAGAAACAACCTTTGTTTGCAAGTCGGAATTTGAAAATTGGACTTGGAATATAGACTTTGCTGCTCATCTTAAGATACCTGATATTCCATCTGTGGTCATCTTTATGCATTGTTAGAATGTTAGCACTTCGTCAAAGGTAAATGTATTTATCGGTTATAACATTACTTAAATTTACCATTCATATTTTTCTACCATAACTAAACTGTCAAGGAACTTTCTTCGCACAAATAAATCCAGTGCCGGTTGATTCTGCATTAACATTGTTGTTTCTTTTTTTTTTTGGCACCAGACAGACTCAATTTGCACCGATCCGCCAATCAGTGCACACGTTTCTCCCCCTAGTATCCCATTTAGCTTGTAAAGTACAGTCAGGCCACCTAATAATGATAAATCTTCCGCCTAATTGACAGTCAGAGGTGTCGGGGTTTAAAATCGAGTTTACCGGTGTGAGTTTCAGGGGCCTTGCGCCAGACGTGGCACATGTGGTTTCGGTTACTGTACCACTTTCTCGCTGCCTGGTCTTGTTTTTTGGCGGTAACGCGGGATCCTTGTTTAATTCCACGCCCCATAAATATTAACACGGTTTAATACCGACTGCAGCATTCACGGGAACCAAAGTCGGCCCCAAAGCAATAAATTCAATCAAATGCGAGGGAAGTCAGTGACCGTAGCTCCAACACATTCGTCACCGTTCATGTCTTTGAATTTCCCGCACTTGTTGAAAGCCAAGTTTGGTATCTCGGGCTGGACAATGTCTGCTCTGTTCTTGGATCGAAATTCACATTATCTGAGAAGAAAACAAAAACGACAGTGAATACATATGTTTTTGGTTAATGCTTAAAAGAAATCGCACATTCCAGTTTTAAGCCTGGTTTTGGAAATATTGTCACTGTGTTTCTTTTCACAATTTTGACAAGTCCGTGTAGATTCAAAATAGTGTGGCACCAAAAACCCACCTTGCATCCTATAGGGTTTTGACGGGGGGGGGGGGGGGGGGCGGCTCGACGGCCACAGGACGGACATTAGAAGAACACTGTATATTTATAAGTAACGCATGTCCATTTTACATAAGAAAAAGTGCATGGGGCTTGTAAGGGCAAGGGGATAAAATACTTTTTGTCTACGTCTGCATTGACAATTAGTCCCCGGCAGAGGGTAGCTCATTACTGCAATGACATGTTGAAGTCTTCTATAACATCTTTCGGTACTCTAGTCATACGAACATCGACTCTTCATGAAAATAGTTTCCCCAATTTTTTTTCTCTCAGTATCTGACTGAAAGGTTGTCATTTGGAAATCCGGGTTTCTCTCGCTTGGTTATTTTCGCAATGGTTGTATAAACTGCATTGGTTATTATAGGGACCTCATTTTCTAAAGGGGCTCTCAATGGGTTAACAATAAATACCTAAATTTTGCCTTCCCAAATTCTAAGCAAATGGATGTTTGGCAGGGGGGGGGGGAACGGTACAGGTCCCTAATTGCGCCACTGCATTCTCGATATGTACATCTTGGTCTGGTTGAAGCAATCGTGTTTTTAGGTAACTTTGGTTATTTGTTCCTTTCTCAAAGCAAAGCAAATTGTTCTTGTTAAGTTATATGATATACAACAGTAGGCTGGACTTTCAGAGACCACATTGGCAACATTCAAGGCAATGACCACCTGTTCAGACGCTCAGACCGGCCGATCATAATAAGAACCGACCCGTTTTGACTCGGAATTGGTCGTACAAGTCAAGGTCTGACCAATGCATGCAAAAAAAGTATGAAATAAAACGACAATAACAGCAACTTAACGTCAAGAGGAAGAACTGGTCACTATCGGATGAAGTTAAGTACGACGGGGGAAATTTACTCGGATTCGCTTCCGGGGCCATGTTGTTTGGGGCTATAAAACTGTACAAGTTTGTAACTCGTGTTGATGGGTACATCGCAGGCTTCGCAGGTGCCCAGTAAACATTAAAGGGGCACTCACTGGCCTTATAACCATCTTCGGTCGTACCTAAAAGAGACACGGGGTCGTTCTAAAGCCCTTTCCACTTGACACCTAAAAACTTGAGATCTTTTCGCAATGCTACCGTGTGAAAGGACACCTATGCTAGAAAATGACAACTCGTGTGAAAGCATGCGATTGCTGTAATAATTCTTTTTTGCTAACTCGGTCACTATCTTTTTTTCTCGTCCTGTATTAATGATAATGAGGAAGGTATGTTGATGGTACATGTAAGAAACAATGAGTATTATAAAGAGATACATGGTTGAGGATCATAATGACGCCTGATTATGGTATCAGTAGGATAAGGGATAACGATAAGGGGTGAAGACCGTCTGAGATTAGATTAATGACAAGATAACGGGTACAGATCGGTTAATCAGAGAAGTACCACAAGAATTGATCACGGTTATATGCTTGATACAGACCACGGGGATGATACGGATGATGAAAATGATAAGGATGATCACGTTTATTGCAAAGACATTGATGGCATGGCGACTATTGTAGGGCCTACGCCAACACAGGTTGCACTCATTAATCCCTAATGTGATGGTAAATTTCTCTCCCTTTATCCGTGGATCTTGATCTTTCATGGTTAGACGTCCAACAAATGTTCCGTGGTGATGTTAGATTATATACACCCGAGTAACTTGGTGCACAAAGAAAAGGTTGTGCGTCCGAATTTACGTACATAGCCTTTAGATACAGACACATTATCATCTAAAATTTACTTTACATCTAACTGAATAAAATATCAACGAGCTGCAGACATTGTGTACTTTGTTCTGTTTGATTTTTTTACTTTTATTTCAGAGAGTGAAACGGTGGATTTAAAACTCAGCATTAAGTATTCGGCACTAAATAAAATCCTGTCAAACTCTCACATCATTTACAATGATCATGGGAACTTAATTTTCAACATTCCTTTGTTTCACCAGCCGATCGTAAACTACAATCCTCCTTTTTTGCCTGTAAAGAGACCAGATAATGCGAGGGATTTTCCGTCCAGCGTGTCCAGGCAGCGATGAGCGCCGTTCAGTCTAGCTGAAGGCCCTGAAGGAATCGTCGCGGCACACGCTGCAAATGGAAATCGTTTCGGGGGGCCGAAATATACCCGCGGCATTTCAATCAACTGGTTATATTTTCTTCAGCCAAACTTGAAGAAAGAAATGGACTGCATTAATACGGAGAAACATCTTTGGGAATTAGGTCTGAACGCGGGCAACATGTGCCGTTACGTCGAGATATAAGATACATACATCCCAATGTAAACTGTTTTCGTTTTGCTGAAAGAACACTCACCTTTTTTGTGATCCGTCGACAAAACTTTAAAACGGTGTTTGTGTTCAAAATTCCGGAACTTGAAAAGTACATGAGTGACTTTAATGATTCTTGTACTAAAAGAAAGCTTATTAATTGGGCTTTCATTTTGCAAGTGCTACATGCAGAACTTCATTAAATAATTGCTCCTGCCATTTGTATTTTTTTTTTTTGTTACTCACCCTGTATTTCAATATTAGCCTATATTTATTTGCATTCACATTAAAAAAAATTATATATTTTATTTTATTATATGTTTTCTATTTTCGAAATCAGAATAAAATGAGGTAGCTTCTTTTAGAGAGATCCACCTAATTGGGGAGCAAGTTGCAAAAGTAGTGCACTTTGAAGTCAAAGCGGAAGTCTATTCTTTCCGAAGAAGCTTAAATGTTTGCTTGGTCATGTTAAGATTGCGTTTTCAATTATCTGCATTCTTTGGTATGGTTAATGCGCATTGTACATGTACTGGACTTGTTCGTGAACGAAAAAAAATGTGATGAATGTATCAGGGCTGATAGATAGTTTCCTGTAACCCAAATGAACGTTCAAAATGAGGAACGTATTTGCCTTTGGACGATGACATCCAAGTTTCCTGCTAGTGAACTTGTTCGGCTTTTGCCGATTACACCCAGCATTCGGCTCAATCAACAGTAGAAAGATGCAAAACTGAGAAAAATCATTTCATTGTTTTGTAGTTCATTGAAAAGAGATTAAACTCTAAAAACCAAATCGTTTTTGTTTATGAAAGGAATAGTTCGATTCTTAAAACGCCATAAATACACCCAGGTCTACATAACAATTTGTCCTTAAAAATAATAAAAACATCCATTCTTTTTCAACAAATGCCTATAAAAATAACCATTTCTTTTTGGTTTCCTCTTGTGAAACCGCGAAATTCCAAGCGCCTATGCCGTTGTCATCAGCATAAAAAAAAATGGATGGGTCTAAGACCCTGGACTCGTAAATATGCTAAAGGCCTTACCGGGCCTACCCGCTGTGCTTCAGTAATTGGCTGTTATGGCGTTAATTAGGTGGGAGGGCTTTACATCGCGCTTGTAAGGGGCGTGGCCCATGTGCCTCGAGGGACACAGTCCAATCACGGTACACAGTGATCACAAAAGGCATCACGTGATGACCCTGTCAAGTTTGGGCTCACATTTGACTGTGTTAGAACACTATACCTAGAACACCGTGTGCCATTGTAAACGTGGTTGACTTGCTTACGGTCCTTCTATACGTTTCTTGTACATTGTGTATATGATACTTTATGCTACAACATCAAGAGAGAATGAAGATATTGAATTTGCCAAGGAATTTTCTTGCGTTTCTATTTTGGAAATGCTAATGATGTGAAACTTAGCCTTGAAAATAACCTCCATCGCCTATATTTGAACTACGGGTTGGTTCTCATGTGACGATCGCCTACCCGTGTTTCCCGTCCGGGGTGAAGATTTTTGTCTTAATTTAGGATGGCGGCAGTTGATTTCCATTTGCATGTTCAGTTCCTCATCTGAACCAAAATATCATACAGCGACGTGTCTGGCCGTGCCGCCCCGAGGCGGCCCCACAAATCGCTTGCAGATTGGGGAAGCCCAATCACACAAGTACGCATACTGCAGGAAACTAAAATGAAAGAAAAAAAATGGATTTCCTCCCAAAACAGACTGATAGATGAAATGTCTGATGAGAAGGGACATATCCTCGTTCAGTTGGCCGGAGCCCGGAAAACGCAGTGGTGAAAACAAGGCGTTGGGTTTCACGTGTTGTAAATTACACGCCAAAGCGCCTGTACGGTACCGGTTGGCCCATCTCCTGTCAAGTTGTCCGAAAATATTGTGGTACAGTTCATGAGACTTGGCCCTATAGGAGTTTCGATCATCTGTCATCAACCTGAACATTTGACAATGGAATTTTGACAATTCTGTAAGTAATATCGACTACCGGTATTTATTGTTTAGTGGAAAGTTTCCCAAATTCATACCAAACTGCTTGACAAACACGTGTGCGCACGCATGTTTACATTACATACGTAGTGTGTACATACCTTTGTTTCCGTGTAGTTAAGAAAAACCTGTGAAATAAACTAATTGTACTCACATTGTGAAAACTCTTTCAACCCATATTTTGTTTCTATGATTCCCTTTAGTGTTTCTCTTCATTTTGCCACAGATAAACCTAACACAAAAACCTGTGTTTCAGGGGGGGGGGGGGGGGGGGGGGACACTGTGTGAACGTAGGCAAGTCCACACAACGTCGCAGCTACCTGGTTTATGTGGACCTCTTTTGTTCGGAAGTCCACACAGTGAATGTAATGCTCGTACAAGCTGACCACTTCCTTGCAGGATCGTGCCTGCATTTCTTTTGGTATTTCTGACAAATTGCAAAACATTTTTGGCGGTAACGACTCTCTCGCTCTTCGCAGAAAATGTTCAATAATGATTAAAATCGTAATAAAAATAGCAACCTTTATAGCTTAAAAAATAAAGGTTCGGATAATGGTAAGTCAAAATGACCGCATTACATTTTGTTCACTCTAGAGGGCGTGCTACCATGTCATCATACCACGTGATTTACGCCGCAGGCAGTCAAATTTAAACGTCGGAATTGATTAAAGAAAACCTCAGCCACACAGTCACCTTTGTACCTTGGAAGCGACTGTCAACTACTTCCTCAGTTTTTGTTTGTCGCCACCAATACCCACAGCTGCCAATCTTGATTTCTTTGAGAACGTACATGCCCAATTTCTGACCTATTTTGCGGGCATGATGTGATCTGGGTTAATGTGCTGCTTGTCTATAGCGGATATTCATGTGCAACAAAGTCCGGAATGCGTCTCGTCTATCGCTGTGAGCAATGCTCACTGCAAATCCTAAACGCATGTCCATACTGTTGGTACAATAATATTTAAAATAACACTTATTAACCCACATTGATGGCTCTCGCATTAACTAATATGAAAATACCCAATCGACCAAGGCCGATGTTGATATGCAATCCCTTATTTACTTATCCATCAAAGAGGAACGATTGATTTGATGCGAAATGTCTATAGACCTTTTTATCGCCAATCCGTAGTTAGCACATTTTGCCAACCACGGGTTGCAAACTATGGAAGGCCCAACACTGCAAAAATGAAGAATTGTTATTAATGATTACAAAAATATTATTTGATTGTTGAAAATACAAAATAATCAACACACGCAACAAAATACTTCTTAAACATGCCGTTTTCTTAATATGTAATGAAGTGTTATGAGGACTTTTTGGAAAAATATGTTGCCAACCACGGCTTTAATTTATGCGCTTGCGGCAACCCGTACAAAATGGCGCTCAATGTTTACAAACAATAGAGAGGTATATGGTTGCAGACCGGTAAATCGGTCCGAAATTGCCTACGCCGGCCAAGTCACGATTTGCAAGCCCTCAAAATTTTCAGTATTTGAGCATGCTGTGGGCCATGAACTTGAGGGTTTGTACAAAATATGGGTGGAAGCCGTGCACAGGACTGTGAGCTTGTAGTTCCGTTCATTTTGGATGAAATCTCGGCCCTTAAAGCGCTCTATTTTGCAATGGAGAGTAGGCATCGTTTTTCAAAATGGCGATGGGCTTCAGGACTATTTTCAGGGGTGGTCATCTTCGGATGGAAATTTCTCCTAAAAGTCATCAGTTGACCCCCCCCGAAAATTGAAAAGAAAATGAAAGATGATGAAATAAGCTTTAATTTGATGTGTGTCTCGAGCACCTTGGAGAGTTGTGAGTATTTTTCCCGAATTTTTGAAGTGGGAGCATTTACCATTGGGGTCTATGGAAGTTTATTTACTGGTCTGGAACCCTATACTCCGCAAGCGCCCTACCTCGACATTAATAACGAAAGGGCAGGCAATATTGTAACTCAAAAAAAAACCCATTCAGTTTGCTCATTTGCAATGCTCATGCCGGCACAGGTTGAAAGGATGAAATTCCAGATAACAAGAAATACGGTCACGTAGAAGGTTGACTTGATAGTAAATAAATTTTACCGGTGTCCTGAGTATCTAGCATAAGGATTACGCATGGTTGGAGAAAAGTTGCAAAAATATCATTCAATCTGCGTATGGGTTATTTTATTTATTAACACTACTTTCAGCAGAGCGCAGCTAGCTACATCGATTAGCAGAGGCTATGCGACAGGAAGATTATAAGACACACGAAAAGAGAAAGCGCCGACGACGGCCGACCGCGGCCTTCTTGAACTTTGTCTGCAATTACGGACGAGCTCAAACACAAGAGCGGTAATTTGGGGGGAGTTGCCCGGGCAACCACCCCCGAAAATGTCGCCAAAGTCCGGAGACGCGAGGGCGTGGAAAATGCCTAGAAGTGGGTCAGTTCAATATCCCCTGCTAATTAGGCGGACACACTGTGGCATTGTTCAGTGCGCAGAAATGAGGAACACATTGTGCTTTACCGTAAGTAGGCCAGGGGGCAAATTTCAGATGTAAGAAGAAACAACAATATTCTTTACGAATGAAACTGCTAATTACGTTGTGAATAGCAATGCAATGATTTTCGGACCCATTACATCAATGCATGTATTACACACATATGAGACTCGTTATCATAATTGTAAATCCACTAATATTAGTTTTGTCTAAGAGCAATTGTGTGCTTATTATTTATGCACATTCGAGAGTCAAATATTAGCTGTGCGATTTTTAACTAAATCTTACATTTTGGACGTTTTCTTATACAACTGCGTTTATGTCAAAATACGTGTCTAGTCGAGCGACCTTGCAAGAATTGTCTTCTGAAAAAAAAAAGATTAAGAGAGTCTGAGACAACATCGAAAGATTAAACTATACCGATTTAAACATTGCCACTACATCAGTTGTTTCATCATTACATGTCCAAAGAGAAAAGGAATAATAGAAATGCAGTCATATTACAAGCCTGCGTGGTTTTCCGGGTTAATCCTTGCCTGTCAACGGCCCGTCCCCGTCTGGATCTCTCCAGGCGAGTCTTGGTCCGAGCGTCCCGGTTGAAAGCTCGCACTGGTCGGCCGCTTCACTAAAGCCTACAGGCGCCTATCTGTCTGGCGTTCAACCCCAGCACAACGTCATTTAAGCCTCCATTTTAATACCTGACCGTTTTATTATTTTCTCCGCCTGATTTTTTTTCAGGAAGGAAAAACGATAACCAGGCCGCATCAAATGATCAGATTCGTGCACGTCGCGTCGAGTGCATGGCCGTTAGCCAGACATGATGGAGCAGAAGAAATATTGATACGGATTTTTGGCGCGAAAAACTGAGTGTGCAATTATTTTGAAATAAAGACGAGAGTTACATTTGCAGATTTGCAAACGGCGGATATTTCATGTCTCTAGTTTCATGGTAATATCAAAATATATGATTTCCCGGCTCAATGACTATCAATTTGTCTTCTAAGTTTTTTTTTCTTTTTCTGAATTCACAACCCTATTTTAATTCCTTTTTTTCAGCTGCTCAAAATAAATGATCGAAATAAAGCAATTGGTCATCAAACGTATCTCTTGAATTTAATTTAATATTGTTTATTAAAACGAAGATTTACCCTTTCAGACGCTTCAAGATTGATGTAAACCATTTCGATATTTGTCTTAAATTCAGAGACACATGCCATGATGCAATATACAGTCACTCATGAACAGTCATTCGCGTTTGCAAATCAACACAATTTTTATCTTTTCTTGGTCAACAGAGGGCGCACCAAATGATTGTACACCCTCGTCCTCAACACCAGATATACTGGGTGGTGTAAAAATAGGAAACTTTTGACAATTTTCACCTACTTGGTAAGCATATTTCAAAACTTCAATTTAATGGTATTAAAATATTGACCTTTAACCGTAAGTGACGAAAAACGATTCAAATGCATATTTTGTCTCTGAGATATGGTAGTTCAACAATTTCATGTGCCAAACCTGTTTGTTCACAGACGGCTTTATTCCATTCGCTGGACTGAGCTCTGGAGCTTGATTTGAAGACAAACACACTTGTATTGACTTGTATTCAAATTGGCATAATAACACTATTCTTGCGATTTTTTTTTTGTACCATGTATGGTTGAAGAGCTACACTTCACTGCATTATAAAAAATACTAATTCAAACAAGTTAGGTAAGTAGGTTAAAATTCCTGTCTACAGTGGGTTTCCTTTTTTACACCGCTCTATAGTGCCAAAACTGAGCTGGTGTTATATCGACGTAAAAAGATCTGAGCTGTCAGCTTTCCTTTCTTAGTATGTCAACCACTTAGATACTGACAGTTCAAAATCTAATTAAAGTCTTCATAGATCTCGCCCTCGCATTTGCCACTATTTTACAGCTGTTTTCTTGTAAATTTAATAAGACTTTTTACTCAAGATAATCCTATAGGACTAGGCCTACTGGACAGATTAACAGCGCAGTGATTGCCCTTTTTTCCCTTACTAATTAATCCTCTGTGCGGGAGTGGGATGACTTCAACACGCGTCTCTATTGTTAACCTAATTACCGAATTGTCTAATCCAAGAATAAGAGGCCGCGGTCGTAAAATAGAAAAAATCATCTTTGCGACATTTGTTCGTGAGAACCCAAAGAGAGTAGATAATTATAGAAGTCTTTTTGTTTTCTTGTCTTAACGAACCCGGCCGTGTCCTCCGTTCCCATGGCAACCAAATCAAAGTCCCGATTTATCCAATTAAATACTCCGTCCTGGCCCAATCCAGCGGGTATCTTGTACTTTTCTGGCCAGCGGTGCTAATGGACCGCATCTGCACGCATTGATGTCAACTGTTGAATTTGGACGGGTGAAGAGGACACGTACACCGGGGGAATAGGGGCTCTGAATCGGCTCGGGCAAGCTCGACTAGCCTGCATCTCTCTGTCTGTCTTTTTTCTTCTGTAGTGCCTCCCGTTGAAATGCAATCCCCGAAAAAGTCAAGTCTTGTCCTGGCTTGAAAACGGGAGCAAACACGCCACCAGAGCGCTCGGCAAACACCCCCCTGTTTAGACTGAACTTGACTATTCAATGACCGAAAATATCCAGAGTGTTGATGGGTGGTTTGGGGCGTAGTGCGGTACCAAGCAAAGATAAGATGGGGGCAAAAGGGGAGGGGGAGGGGTCGATTTATCGCTTCACTTGGACTTGCTAAAGATAGGCCCCGTGTCCTTAATACCGGCCACCGCTGATGATGGCCCGGTAACACGGAGAATGTATTCTTGATTAGGTGTACGTGTCCGACTAGTTTTCATGGAAACCAGAGGAAAACCGAGTACCGAAAGACCTTTACACCAACTAAGGAATGTAAATACAGCAAACATCGGTGATAGAATCGACTAAAGCTAGGAGAGAACCACAATATGTCACATTGGAACACTCTACCAACAACATCCTCAACGCAATTGAATTCTGTAGAATTGCAGTCACTTCATTCTCATGCAGATTCTTATTTATAGACAAGATTCCCTTTGAACGTAGAGTTTTAGTCAATAATTTTCGTCAAGAAGTATTGTCGAATTGACGAATTTTAGTTGCAATCAATGGACATAAAGTACCTCGTCAAGTTTGAATATTTTTCTATGACGTTTCGTGCAGACGTTTCGGCTGAGTGTATACTTTTCAAGATAAAATTGAAAACCATGCATACATCATTGCATCTCAACAGATCCAGTGGTAACCAAGACCCGTTTCCTTTTTAAAAATCCTTTTTAACCATTTAATATACCAGATAGGTATTATGTAAGAAGAATTTAATGTTGATTGCTGTTGTGTGAATGTAGCTTCTTTCAAAATAACAGCATGTCATACGAGAGGATATCCTGTAACGATAGATACCTGTTCATGTCCATACCAAGTTTCATTTAAAATTTAATCCGTTTGTTTGGGTACAAAAACATTTCCAATTTTACCAGGTAAACATCATCAGATCAACTTTAAATGCAACTGAGAGACTATAGTTCAGGAAGAGTAAGCATTTAATGATCGGTACTGTTAATCGAGGTTTCCAGTTTGCATAAGTGCCGATGTAAGTGCCATCTTGTGTCTAAAAAAGACCCGACCGGTCGTAAACTGTGCAGCTTTACCCAGGAAATGGTTCTCCAAACCAGGAACAAATAGGATTTGTATTATCATTATGTAGAATTAAACTCCTACAGAGCCCGGCAAACGTGCCCCATTCGCGCTTTGAAACACGGATCTTCGGAGGCACATGGCTTTAAATGTGTTCCCGCTTTCTTCTGTACACATTTTAACAGGCACCTTGACGACTGAAATGGCTCAATTAAACCATGTACGATTGCGTGTTGTTGTTGAGCAGATAGCAATGTGAAGATGTTTCTTCAGTCAAAATGGAAAGATAAAACAGCACATGTCAACACAAAGGCATTTGGAGTTGTCGGTATCATTTTGCGTCTCTCTCTAATTCAACCCAGTAGTAAAAAAAACTTACCATGCAGGAAAATGTCATGTGATGTGTATATTGCTTAGTATTAGTAAATGTTAAACACTGTTATTGTGTTTTGCAATGTAAATTGACTGGGAATCTATTAACTCAGCTATATTAATTCAACCTAGAAACCAAACCATCAGCCGTTTATATTGAACAATAGGCGGGCCAATTTCGCCAAAATGTTAGATCTCAAAACAAAACTAAACAAGATTGCAAAAATTTCTCAAGTCTGTTTAAGTGGCTTTATGCAAGGAGTTTGAGTTAAAAAAGATCAGTTTCACAACTTCGTTTATAGGCCTAAAGTACCTTTTGTGAAACAGAATTCAAAATGTGTTATGCCATATATAGAAACTGCAACTTTGCCAGTTTCTTTGAGTAGTATTTTTAGAAAAGCGTTGACAGGTGTAGCAGAAAATGCAGACTATTAGTGGTGCCGAGACGCAGAAAGCATTTTTTTTTCATCCAGATACGTGAGGCACAAACGTTATGAAAGGTCTAGCAAGCTCAATCATGTACCTGTACTGACGTGTCAGCGCAGAGTTGCAGCTCGACATTAACGAGAGGAAACTCACCATCTCGGCACCGAATCTTGGCCGTTTCCCAGCGGCATGGGCCCGGCGGCGCAAGGAGCGTTCCGCTGCGGCCCAGGCGGCGTGAAGGAGGCCTGAGTCCTTGCACGTTGAGTAATCATATTTTATGCTAGGGCACAACAGACATCGTGGCAATCTGTCGATCCGCATTAGTATCAGACCAACAGCGTGTATGTGTCACAGCCATACCAAGGGGGACGCAGTTTCAACTTTTTAAAAGATATTGCTGGAGTTGCTTTTACACACAAAAATGACAAACTGCAGTGGCCACTGGATACTGTTTCTTGAACGATGGTATAGTTAATTGTAACAGTCCCAAAAGTAATATGCTACACCTCAACTAAAAACAGAAGTCAATTCAAATAAGAGTTCGCATACAGACCATTCTGAGCACGCTATCCTACATTCATAAATGTTGGTCCTATTTTAATCGCGACAACATTGTGGCATCTTTTGTTTAAAACAATAGCCCCGTGACAGATTATCTGAACGATGCTGACAAACTGATTTTACCAATGAAACGGGTATCTGATTGATCTTTAGTCCAATGGAAGACTTCAATCAAAATAGTTTGGGTATCTGTCAATAGTCAAGTACTATCTAATCTCAGACCAAACCTCAAGACAACATTTGTGATTACTGATAAGCATAGTCTATGATGTCAGAATGAAGTATTTTGAAATCAAGATTCATCTTGTAGAAGCTGATCCCAATCCTCAATCCAACATGATCATTTAGCTGGGGCGTAGGGGAGGTTTATGTACATAGGGGAGGTTTATGTAAGCGCCCTGTGATGGCACAATGAAAAGGGGGTTGGGTTGTACAACAATTACACCTCTGGGGCCTACCCGAATTGTGTATTCTGAGTAGTCGTTTGCTGTTTTATTTTGTGAAGATGTTGATGTCCTTCGTTTCTGCAGGAACGTCTCCCATTACAATATGAGTACGATTACATAAAGATACCTTAGATTGTTTTTCCAATGAAATAATGAAGTCCAATACTAGCTGCAAAGTTGTAAAACAAAAATTGACAGTCCAACAGCACTTGACAAGTCAGAACCAACAGGTCCCTTCCCAATCCACCAATCACGTCCTACGAACAATGACGTGTCAGTTCGACGAAATCGTCCCAACCAATCCGACCTCCACATTTTGAAGCCTAGACACGCCCACGGTTTGGCAGAGGGTCCACGCGGGTTCAAAACATGGCCGGACGGACTTCATTCGATCAATCCGCAACCACGAAAGTGAAACGGCATGCAGGCGGCCGGCATCAGATCAAGATTCGTCATCCATTTTCAGAACGAATTAGATCTGAAATACTCCAGACATCGGTTATTTACGGTACTCTTATCCTGCCTCAACCAGATATTTTGCTGTGCCGTGTGGACCCGTAGCCTCTTTGGCTTGTCCTCCATAGCTACTCCCGCGCAAACATGTTGCCACGGCTACCCCTTTTGCCGCCACGCGCCAAACTACTTTCAGATGGCGCGGAAGTTTCCCGCGTATCACCTGACGTGTGACAAGCACATCTGTCAACACCTCCCCTCTCCCGCCGGCCTGAGCCTCTATCAACTCAAAAGAGAGGGGAATTTTTTTGTCGATTGACGGCCTGACTAGGGGAAGCAGCACAGGAAATTCTTGACCAAACTCCTTTCATAACATGCATGTGAGGAGAAGCCGCTCATACAGAAGGACCTGCTCCCCTCTCCTTCCTGCCCACACGGCTCATGGGTGCACGCATTAGGGTATAGCGCCCCCCCCCCTTCTGATCTGTCAGTCAATCTCGGGAACCTAAGGGGGAAGCTTGTTGCAAAATACACCAGGCATGTTGGCTGGAGATCTAGCAGCCTCATGAGGCCCAACCTTTAAGGCAGCTCAACTTGAGTAAATGTTGTCACAGGACGAGGTTTGACGAGAGAGGGAGCAAGCAGCGTGCTGACTGGCACGGAGACGGGACGCGGGGATCTCTGGTCCCCATCACAGAGATGGAACGTGAGAAGGCAGGAACTGACCAGACTCAGCGATAGAGACTTGAACAATGGCAAGCTTAATTGACTCTGATGGAATCTTTTCATCTTGACATGTTTTAAGCAATTGATCATTACAAGGTTACAGTAAAAACAAAGTTGGATACCTCTGTATGAAATTGTTTTGTCATTTTCTGCGCATATTATAGGGACCGTATGCGAAATCAATGAGGACTTATTAAATGTTGAGCTTTTTGCCTAAAAAAAAAACAATTTCGAGTAATGGAATCATCCATCATTTATCCATGACCCTGCCTTTAATCCTTGAATATGACCAATCGAATGACAAATCAATTTAGTGATAATTGGAAGGGGATAATAGTTTGCCCTGCGATAAGATCAAGAACAAACCGAGAGGTGTTGATGTGTCCATTACAGACGGGAGACTCAGGAAGCGGGAACCCCCATCGGGCTACTGTCTTTCACCAGCTTTCTAATTGATGGTCGTTGGTTGATTAATCTGACGTCGCTGTTATGAGCCCCTTCTTACTCCCCAGTCCCTTTGCTGAAGTGTGAAGCTACTCATCTCAACCCTTTTTGTCACGTGATGAGAACACTGTGTATCACTGCTCCGATTCTGATCGACATAGGCCATACAGTAGTTAGTTGTCATGACAACACAGGATTCTCAATCAGCAAGCAAACAATGAATTGTCTCTATAGTAGAATTTCAAGTTCTCTTTTGTGTAACGCCCAATCCTCAATCACATTTACAGTCCTTGCAAATGTATTAATACTAGTGTAGCGGTAAAGCCACACATCAGGGTCGCCTCGTCGGCAGGCCTCGCCAGTTAATTAAAACACGGATGACAAAGCTTCTATCTCTAAAATTTCTTCTTTCTTTTTTTGTGCAGGGCCCTCACAAAAGGTGTTTAAGGCTCAGTGATGATGCAGAAAAATAAGAACCCTGAAATTACAATTAGTAAACAACTTAACGAGCTAGGGCATATTAGGCCTACACAATTTTCCATTACTAAAGTTTCCGTTTTAAGAATTAGATTTCAAAATAATGTAGTACAGAATCAGATACATACCCCAGTATCAGGTCATTTCTTGATTGGTTCACAGCTCAGTTCAACACCAGAGATCTAGGCTCATCAAAGGCTTGAACGTATGTAGCCCGACAATGAGAAAAGGCCTACATTAAAAGTCTGCAGTCGTTAGTCGAACTGACTAACGTGGTAGCTGGTTTTTTTGGCATGCGTGTCCCAAATGTATACATTTCGTGGGGCTGAAGAAGTATGGAGCTCATATAATAACAAAATTAGTATGGAGCGCCTCGATGATTTTCGCTAATTCCCCACACTAGCATAGGTTGTTTTTTTGCTTCCTATCTTTTTTTCTTTTCTTTTTTACACAATATTGAGCCATCCATTTCTAAACGTCGCTAGCTAGGCACTTCATGAACGCAATAATAATTGCAGCACGACCTCTCCGTTAAAAACAGAGGTGTTACCAAACCACCTGGGCCTCATAGTTGGGCCCTTGAGCTAAATGTACATGTAATCTTTAATGAGTGGACAGGGAACACGACTACAATGTCAAGCCATTCTGGAAGTGCAAGGCATATCGGGAGCAATTAATTAGCTGCTTAACATCATCCACACTCTCCATGGTGAATTAGTGGTGGTTACCAGAGCGCCGCTCAGTTGACAGAAGGAAGGGAAAAAAAGAGCCGAATATTAGATCAGAGCGAATGGAAGCACAGCATTTCCGCAGAGCGTGAAAAACATGAAGACCTTCCGTTTTGCTTAATAGGGCGGGCAGCTGGCCTCTGGCAAGGTGACAAGAAAACTGGGAATTTTTTTATATTGAAATCTTGGTGCATCGATATCATAAAATACCAGTCTGTTTTTGAACCTAAATAAATCTTTGAACATCTTAAAGTTTGGTTATTAAAAACAAAGCGGCTAATCATTAACACGTGTATACCTGTCAGTAAAATAGAGCTTATACGATCAACCGATTAACCAAAGCTTAATTTCCTATATACAACGGTTGTGAGTTACACCTGTGCAATTCAGAATCATGGTCAAAACAACAATGTTTCCCTTCTGACAATAAAACTGTTAATTGAAACACTTTGTCTGTTCTCTGAATATGTTGTCTCCTCCAGCAAGCTTGAATGTATTTTTATTTCCTCCACACAAAAGGTTTTGAACTGAAGGACACGTGGTAATGAGGCTCAGAAACAGTTATTGTTTGTTTGTTTGTTAGTTATGGTGTTTTTGTTTGTTTTTTTGTACACCCAACCTGAATGATATTATGTTAAGGAGAAATGACGAAAAAGTGGAGATTCTTCGATTCGAATGGGCAAGGACGCGCAGCGTCTGAGCCCTTTTGAATCAAAGAATCTCAACCTTTTGAGTCGTTTCTCCGACTTAAACTACGTCCCTCCTGCAACTATTTTCCAATTAACAAGGGAACAAAAAGCGTTGATTCTTATTAATGCTTTGAGGTATGATATGAATTCGATCCATTGTTCAGCAATGGATAGCTGGGTAAAAGCCTTATCCAGGGCCCTCATTATGCGCTTCAGTGTACAACTTTTGTTGCATTCTTCACGATGATGCATGCAGAGTTGCATACATACAGACGCCATTGGTCGCTTGTAGTACAAACACAATGTATCTCTGATGGAATTATACATGTACATGTATGTTAGTGCTGCAGCTAGCACATTATACTGAATTACAAAACTATTAAAATGATATCGATGCGAGCGTACGGGATGGAGGATTTTTAAACCAACCAAAAGGAAGTTTGGCGAGCAGCTTATTTGTAGAACACTTTGTCCACTGAGATGAAGACATGGAGTACAAATCGAAATATCTCAGTCACCACGGGAATTATTTTGTTTGGAAATTACATAACATTGGAATATCATCTGAGAAGTATTGATTGGTAAGTTTCTGGCAGTCAATTTGATTATTCAGTTACGTATCTATTTTCTATAATTGTCATCGAAATGTCTCTTTTGTTCTATTTTTACGGGTCATTACTTAAATAACAAAGAAAGAGTGATAATAAAACTGTAAGTAAATGGGTTAAGATATGAACACACAAAAAACTGAAAGCGAAAACGCGAAATTCAGTAAATATCATTACAAAGCTAATTTTAGAAATTAAAAAAAATAATTGACAAACAATAAAACATGACTTTCAGTTTTAACATTAAAATATAAATAATTCATGTAAGTAAACAAATAAGAATTAAAAATACTGGAAACTAAAAATATATTGAAAATAAAATTACAAAGGGAGAGTATTTTATACTATTTCACTTTGAATCCATAATCGTAACCGACAAAATTGCAATATCTGAGCGGCAAAATGAAAATGCAGAGAACATTCCATTGTGTCAGACACAATTCAAGAAATAACCGAAATGCTGACAGGCAACATCAAAGCAGTGCACTGTATAAAAATACTTAAATTGAGACGAAATCTTTTTGGAAATACTCTGTAAATTAAGCAGTTTACGGAGAGGTATAGTTGTAGTTTAGCTGTATTTTGCTCAAAGTTTTTTTGAATTTTCTGGGTTTTTTTGGTCTTGGCCAGCACGAAAATACACTGTTTTTATTACTGTAAAAGATTCCTTAAATCTGCGACGAAATTTTGGTGTTGTTATTAAGTCAGGAACCTTTTTTTTTCAAAATAACTTGAAAATTTTACAAACCGTTACTTTTCCAATTAATTCCATTTATGTATGGAATTGTTTGCAGGGGCTATTCACATTAAAGCCTGTTGATTCACAACTTATCTTCAGTTGAGTGTGCATCCTTTTTAAGAATGGTGCATCCATAAGAATGTACAGATAACTGTACATTCTTAGAAATAATCGACACTAGAGTGACGTCACAAGTTTAAAGGTCATTGTCCGTAGGCGGTCTCCCACTTCACTGTCTCGTGTGATAGCATATACACATACGACATGCGCACAACGCACAAAATTATGTCGAATCTCAATTTCTTCGATAAAGAGCGCCACCAAGTGTCCATTGGTTCTTTTTGAAGCCTCATAACCCCACAAGGTTTGTAGAACAAGCCTTTTTAATTTACCTGTTTTCATGGTTGTCTATCCATGCCCCTAGCGTGGCCTGCAAGCCCTCTATCATCAACCCAAATAAATATAATCAGTTGCAATAGCCATGCAAGTACTGGCCTATACCTGTCTTCTTTCATAAACCAGATTTACTCGACAACCTTCCAGACCACGGCCCATTCAGCCCGAGACAACAGCGAAAGCATTCCCCCGGCCACACCATGCTTACCCCTTGCTAATCCCTGCCCAATCATGTTCGCAGCCTCCCTTTCCTGTAAATCAAGTCAAAGGCAGTTTTTGTTTGTTTATTTCAGTGTTTTGGTCTCTTTTTTTGTGGGAGGGGGTTCTAGTTTAAAGATTGAAGTATATGTGGGGAATCAGCGAAAATCATCGAGGCGCTCCATACTAATGTTGTTATTATATGCGCCCCATACTTCTTCAGCTCCACGAAATGTATACATTTGCCCCACGAAATGTATACATTCGCCCCAAAATGTATACATTTCGGATGTGTACACAAAACGGCTACCACGTTTTATAGTCAGTACGAGTGTTCGACTATCGAATACAGAAAATCGAATCATAGCCTTTTTTTTGCATTGGCAGGTTACGTTTTCAAGCTTTTCTTGCGACTACCCCTGTTTTTGAACTGACCTGAAGGAGCTGTGAATCAAGTAATATCCTTTTTTGAACCTGATACCGGGGTATGTATCTGTACTACATTATTTTTTAAATCTAATTCTTAAAACGGAAACTTTTGTAATGGAAAAGTGTGTGAAAAAATGCCCTAGCCCGTTAAGTTGTTTACTAATTGAGCCTTAAACACGTAAGGGCCCTGCACAATAAAGAATAGATCAACTTTGGAGATGAGAGAAGCTTGCCATCCGTGTTTTTATTTACCGGCGAGGCCTGCCGACAAGGCGACTCTACACTGATGTGTGGCTCCAAATAAACTATGTAAATTGTTTTTCTTCATTTTAAAAAGGCCTCACAGGCTACATTTGGCACTTCAGGCCGACAAACCTTGCACACAACTCTTCATAAATTCGTATAATATTCTTTCAGGTAAATGAGACCATAGAGCAAGTATGATGAGACGTTTAAGCAATATGATGTGCAGAAAGCTATGTGAGAATTTAATATAATGGGTAGAAATATAATGGGCCGAAAGCTATCTTTATGTGTGGCCTATCGCATACTTTTTTCAATACCAAACTTTCGTCGACACCTTTCACTGCCTAGAAATCTTTGGAAAGGATGGTCCGTGTTTAGAGCAAACATTAGGCCGACAAACAGGGGTCCAGATGCCCCAGTTAGCACCCAGTGCAGGCTAGCCTCAGCTGGCCGGTGTGGCGCGGGTATTTAGCATGTCACATCTAGCCCTGATGGATGCTAACACCTTCCCACCAACTATCAGCACCTAGCAAGGTCGCCTCGTCTCCCCATTTGCGAGTCTTGGTGTTGCAGAAAGCAATGACTTTGCCCTCCTTCTGCAGTGCCTTGGTACAGGGTGTTGTTTCCAATCGGTGAAGGTCGGTCCCACGAACACAATTGATGTCATCATGAAGCCACATTGGTTATCAGCGACATCAACCAGCACAACATTTCGGAAATGATTTTTAAAAAGGGATTGTTGATGAACGTAATGCACTTTATCCTTGATATAGTAACATTATAAAGATCGATACATTCTGAAGAACCGAATTCTTGTACTTCTAAGAGATGTTGCAAAAGGTTTAGCAATAATCAGACAATATATTCGGAGCATTTAGAGAAAGTGTGACTCATTACATTACTCTCTCTTTACTCTGGCGACTTCCGTCGGACATTAGTGATGTCTGTCCAGCATTGTCTTTCTATCATGCAACTATGAATTTCCCTTGGTTGTAGCTGGGTGTCTTGGCAGAGTGTATCAACATATGTAGTCATTGGTCATCCCACGTTTTGTTTCCCTTAGGTTGGCTGCCACAGAGAATCAAGCTGGCCACTGCTTGGTTACTGGATCTTCTGCAATGCCCTGCAAACTGGAGCAGTCTCCTCTCGACAGTAGTTGTTAGTTGTAGTGGTCCGTTGAGCTCTGGATTGGTTGTGTGACTCTTCCAGCTGATGTTGAGTGCTGACCTAAGCAGTCTGGTGTAGCAACCATCAATTGACTTTCTTAGTTTTGTTGTTATTGTCCAGGTTTCTGCTCCATTGAGGAGAACACTTTCAACAGTTGCCTGGAAGACTTTTGACCTTTATCTTTCTTGACAGTCTGGATTGCCGTATCTTATTTAGCCTATTACAAGCTGTCCATGCCATAGCGTTTCTGATTTTAACATCTTGCCCACTGTGCTCCTGACCCATGATCCTAGATGCTTGAAGCCATCTACAATCTCCTGCTGGCTGCCATTCTGTGTTTTCAATTCAACATGATCTTGGTTGAATACCATACACTTGGTTTTTGCTGAATTCTTGTGCAGCCCAACTTGCATAGCTGCCAGCTCTACTCGCTCCAAGAGTTCTTAACTCATGACATAACGCTTGATTATTAGGTAATAAGCCAAATACAGCATTTACATCACACCAAGGGTTAAAAATGTCGCAAGTCGCAATGCATCCGCAAGCAATCGCAAACAGTTGTCGATTATCTGTGGTGACAGCAACAGAAAGGGCATATTAGGATCGCAGGAAATCGGTGTCTCCAATTTAAGGATGGCCAAAATGACACCTGTAATAGATGCATTGGAAAGACAACCCAAATGGGATTTTCTAAAAATAAATTAATTGAAAATATGCTGTTTCAATTTACAATAGACCCGCATGTCTATAAGTTATAATGTAACTACATGTAACAGGAAACTGGGACTTTTTAAAGGTAACAGGGTCTAACGTTTTGCCCGAGGTGATGGTGATGACCATTCAAACAAATAATGAAACAAGAAATTAGAATTTAATCGACTTTTCTGAAGCAGATTTTTTCTTCGAAATGAAATGAATGATTTTAGTACCAAACAATAGACAATACACATGGCGTTGGCTTTCATCGTTGGTAATAGTGTATTCAAACAATTAACTTGTAACCACAGAAACGTATTAAAGGTCTATGGAATGAAATTTTCTCAGGAACACATTTTGTGCAACTTTCTACTCCTCAAAATTTATGAAAACTATTAGACATCCCTTTTTGGTTAATTTGGTTGAAAGGTGCAATTCTTTACACATTTAAAATTATCCATGCTTTTCCGGACAATTGTTGCTGTAATGCCATTTCAGGAAGACACTGTGCAGTTTAGGGCTTTCCTGTTCAAATTGTCAACCCCAAAATGTACTCAGTGAAAACATTGTGAGTATGGCCATTGGCTTACTGCCATGTGCTGACAACAACGAATCATCAAAGAACAGTTTATGTCGTCAAAATATCCAAAATTCTGGGAACAGTTGGTGCTGAACTTGCTGTAACAGTGAGGTTTCTGCCTGAATTAACATCACACTTTTGCTCATGAATATGGAAATTTGAATTAGCATAAAAGCCAAAAAGGCACCAAAATACCCTTGAAAATGGCAAAACGAAAGTTGAAAATATGGTTAAACGGGACACAAATGTGCATTTTCTAGGATTGCATTAAAAAAATTGCATTGCATGGGCCCTTTAAAGAATTTCTATTTTGTGTACAGCAACATTGACAGTTCTCGTGTCTTAAAAGGAAATTTGACCAGCGCCGACTGACATCTGAAACGGTTAAATAGTGTCTTGAGTCTCGCCGCAAACTGCACCACGGAATAGTGTGACATTACAGCCTTCTTGCCTTGATCCTATCTGTTTGTATTGTGTTAAACTGCTAGTTTCGTTCTTAAGCCGCAAAATGTCAAGCGTTTGGTTCGACAGGGAACCGAGTCTATAACAAGACAAGTCGCGGAAAACACAACATTTATTTATAGTTTGGCGCGCGATTCAGTCTGTCAGCACTTCTGGTTTCAGTCAGAACTCCCAACGTCATTGTGTTGGTTTTTGTCGTCAGAACGTGGAGATTGTGATAGACAACTGTTACGCCGTCTGTCTATACAAACATAAAAAAGTCTGAACTTTTGCGACCTCTATATCCAAAGACCAAGAATGACCAAACAATATTGCAAGAAACTCCGTCCGATGGCCGGTCGAAAGGGAGCAAAAGGTCAACACCAACTACGCGTGGTAAAATCAGGTCGTCATTTCCCGCCTTGAAGTTGTGCTGCTACCTCGTTTTTGGCGCGCTGCGGCTGGCTGGAGATGCGCTTGGTTAGGTTCTGATTGGGCGCGCGGATAAATATTGCACGATGTGATTTATCTGGAGGGCTCACGCCGGCTTGGATACCCCGTCAAGGAAACCCCAGGAATACAGTGTCGTGCTTGAGCTCTTCTAGGGGACCGTTTTCCAGACAGATTAAATGCTTAGTTCACCCTCCATGCCACCACGTCCGTGTTTGTTTTACGAACACGCTGCCAGCGATTGAGACGAATGAACAGAAATTGAATTTTACGCAATCTGGAGAGACGATAAATTCCCCAATGTTCCAGACGTCCCCGCCTTTTTCCCAGAGACCTATGATGCGTAATGCGACTGGGGACCCATGAGTTTAAGATTTGGCCTACTTTTTAGCTTCTTATATAGTGCGATTATAATCTCTACAGTAAATGCAGTAGAAATCAATTAAAACTAGAAAAGTGTTCGTGTAAGAACACTAGCTGTTTCGTCTGTTTTTGAAATTGCTCTGTCACACGTGGTGACGAAATGATTCGTCATGATGTCACTGCATATCATGTATAACACAATAACACCAAGTTACAACTCAATCGGACCTTTAGTTCTCTAGATATAGGCCTCAGAAAAATGACCCTTTAATGTGAGGTCACATGACATGTTATGACGGCAGCATGACGTCACTTTAAAAAAAAATGTATAACACATTCCGGTATATATTATCAAGTTACAACCAAATCGGACCTATGGTTCTGTAGATATATACAGGGTGAGTCAAAAAAGCGGAAAAATACAAAATGGCCAATAGCTTTATACATTTGGTCCATAGGACATGTGTTACTATGTATTTTGTGAATGTGCAAAATAACAGATGTGACGCAATAGACAAAGATTCGCGTCAAAGGCAAATATAATCAAGTATATACTTTTTTAAAGATGAAAAAAGAAGCCGTGGGAAAAAGTTGTATTGACAACATAATTGCTCAAATAATTTCACAGTATTAAAATTCCCAGGTCAGATTCGAATAAGACATTTTATTCAAGGTTGTTTCTTACATACTAGTACAAAACTAATGTTATAAGTATATAAATCAAGAACTAAATCTATTCTTAATATGGATCAGCAAAACACATGTTCGTAACTGAACAACGTTCCATTTGACACGGAAAAGTGTCATTTTGACACCAAAAAAATGTCATTTTGACCTAGAAGAATATCAGGTCAAATCTAAACCGGATACTGAGTCGAATGACCCTGACTTTTAAGAGTGTAAGAGGTCATGCTTGAATAAACCCATTTTCCACAGAAACAAACTAATTAATGTGCAGTGTCCGTTTTGAAATGCGTGCCAAAAGCACCGCTACAGTAAACCATTGAGTAGCGTTCCAGAAAAGGCGCGGGAAATGGATACCCGCATCGTTAACGTTGCCACAACTGTTTCATTGGCTCCACGTTGTACCCTGATTCGAGGCAGGTGCGTCGATTAAAGCCAACCTTCCCCCCTAAATGTTTCACGATGTCGTTTGTCTGAACAAAGTATAAAGGTCATCAATCCATCTTAGTTTGTTTAGTCAAAACACAGGGAAATTGATAGAAAAACGCAGCACCCCAATCGACCCATAAACCAAACCACAGACTGGGCTCCTAAAACTTTTAAAGCCATTTTCTTTTCTTTTTAAAATTCTTTCCCACAAAGTGAATTCCTCAATAAAGTAAATATTAGTTTCTGCATTTTTTACCGAAGCAAGTTTATCACTTCTTATTCCCACGGTATAAAAGACTTGACAAGAATATAATAGTCGATTGGCGTATACATGCTTGTGAATGATCGAAATTGAACTCTTCCATACTTTTATGGTTAGGTATCTCCTTGTCTGTGCATGTGATATATTATTGGTATATAATCGATTATTGTCACAGCAAATTCTATAAAATTACTGATGTTTGTCAGAAAAAAACTCCATTAAACTAAGGTTTAAAAAATCGGAAAGAGGCCGGTTAAGTGGCTCATCAATTAATTGTTCAGGGAACAAGTTTTGCAAGTATTGCTCAGAAAGAATGAGTGCCTTCCAATCTTTTCCTTGCTGATTTTCGTCCTATTCGCAGACACAAATACCATAAGTTTTGAGTACTGGCAACCCTTGACGTCAGGGCGTGAAAGCTGCGCATATTTGTCAATCTTTGTATCTACCGAGGCTATGTTTCCGAATCGCAGCAGTTTTCTTATTGACATTTCTGTAAACCGATAATGCATCTATTATACGCAGGACGAGATAACCAAATTAAGTGATCTATCCGGTTTGTTTACACGTAAAGGCCCTCTTGGGTTAGAGTGCGTCCGTTTAGGCTCGAAGAAGACTTTATTACAGGTGAAAGTAAAGTTCCAAACGCTTATTGTTGCATTTGTACTGCAAGATCTATAACCCCAAAGGCGTTTAGCGGTTTTCAGGTCAGACCTACAACAAGGCCTATACGGACTTCCCAAATTGGCTTCTAGCTAATTTGTTTATCACGATACAAGATGCTTAAAGCGGCCGTCCGTGATGGGGGCGCTCGGTTTGCGGGCAGGAATCATCTATTAGCATTGAACTCGCGTGGGGAACATTGCTAAATGAATGATGGGAAACGGAAATGTTCGTTCAATTCTCGGGACACGTCTGCCTTTCGTCAGACGTCACATTTTACTCAGTGATTCCCCCCGTCACACGAGTGTGAGGGCGGGGTCGCACCGCGATATGCGGTGAAAACAGGGGGCTCCGTGCAGCACAGCGGGGGCTGCAAACTTCCTTGTGAGTGTTTTTGGTGTCATACATTTGCTTCTTCCCAGTTGGCCTCTGCACTAACTCAATTTGTAAGCTAAGTCTCATGCGTCAATCATTTCACGATTTCTTGTTTGTAAGTTGTCTCCTATCCTATTCCTAAGCCTTGGGTAGTCCACAGATAATGTTTTACATCAAATCTCATCCGGCTGTATGATCTAATAAACAGCTGCTGTCTTCGATAGTGAGTTGAAGCGCGGAATGATCATAATTTCTTCTGACACATCTACTTAACACTCCAAATCAGATACAGTTTTTGTTTGTTTTTGAGGCGAATTTTTCATACTTTTCTGGCTTCCTGATGTGCCGTGGAGACTGGGCATGACTGATGGGAAGGGGTCCCAGGGGACACGGGAGTTGATGAAGAAGAAGAACCAGCAGATGAAAATGGATCACATGGCTAAATGTTTGCAACAGTTTGCTGATGAAAGACACCCGTGATGGCCTCGTGGTAACATTTGACAAAGTGCAAGTCTGATACGTCACTCTTCACGGGTCAAAACTTGAACCTCTTTCGTCTTGTCGGTCGGATTGCCTATAGAGTTCATTGTTCAGAAGGTTAACATTAAAGATGACCACCACCAAAAACAAATTACCATTACAATCAGGGACGAAATGGATAAGCTTTCACATCGGTGCAATGAAAATCTAAATAATTTCTTATAAGATTGTTTCCACGCTCCCACTCCGGCCCACGGATCTATAAAGATCATTGGAGACATAACTAAGTTTCAAACAAGCAGACACAAAGACAAGTGTGAGTAGGTTAGGGGCGTAAACCCCTTGAGGGTGGGGGGGGGGAAAGTTTGCTCCCACTTTTGGACTAGAGGGGTTGATAGGATCGCCAGAACAAAAAAAGAAAGTGATCGACCTCCTCCCGTCATCATGACGACACAAGGCAATAAAAGCAAGTTGTCTGAAATGTTAAATAAGTTACAGAGAAAATGAATAAAGAGAAAGCACACAAAGTTTCTGTGAAAACAGCGCCACCGTTGCCAAATAGTTTCCAGTGCCACCTTGCCCTCGAAAATCCCCGATTATTGTAAAGCAGTAGGCCTATCATCGCCACGGTCCTGTGAACGTGATTACACGCAAGACATACAGAGCGGTTTCGTCTACCTAAACACCGCCCGCTCAGACTGCTGGTAACCGTTAGTAAGCAAAAATTGTTTGGCCTACAAGAATAACCAGTTGACTGTATGATTGACAAGACTGGGCCCCCGAAATGCCTGCGTGAAAATGATACTGGAGATCAAACTTAAAGGAGTCTTGTGTTGTTGGGACTAAGACGGACAAACTCACGAAGTTTCCGATATCCCCGGGATAAATTAAAGGGTTCATGTGATGAATTTGTCTTGGGAACACATTTGTGCAACTTTCTACTCCTCTTAAATGTATGAAAACAATTTAACATTCCGTTTGGTTAATTTATTGAAAAGTGGACTTCTAACACTGAAAATTGTCCATGTTTTTACGGACATCTGAGGGCGCTGTTGCTGTGATGTCATTTCAGGAAGACACTGTTCAGTTTATTGAAAGATGAGAATAAGATTAAATGGGACACACAGGTGCATTTTCAAGGATTGCATTAAAACAATTACATTGCATGGGCCCTTTAAGCCATATAAGACACTATTTGTACGAAGGGAGAACATTACATGACATTTTGTTCAATTTAAAATGAGAGAGAAACGAAATTTGGCAAGATAAAAATCAGTTTTGGTGGATATATATGTCAACTGCAATTCATCAATATCCTGCATATTATTCTGAGAAGACTGTTTCGGGGTACTTTAGGGCTGAAATTATACATGGCGCTGCTACGTACACAAATGGGTCGATGGCAGAGACGTTTATCATGCCGAACATTAGTTACGAGCCAAACTTTCATACTTAAAATTTCACATTCCAGTTTTCGGATAATTTGGCAGGTTGCGAGCCCATTCATAGAGTTAATTTATTTATTTATTTATTTAGTTATTACATTCCTTTACCCAGGGTATGCCCAAACAGGTCGAAACTGGTTTCCATTGGGCCCTACATACACTACAAAATGACTACACATAATGTACAAATACAATACATTACAAATACAATACAACACAATGAAATAAAATAAAAGCATATTGGATTACTGCATGATTGTAAAGCAATTATCAGAAATATTGTACAACTATTACAAAAAAACATGTACAGTTTGAAACGACAACGGACTTTCCTAAAGGCCTAAGGTGAATTAAGTGAACACGAAGAATTTGGACTTTTCTTGTGACATCGGGAAAATATATTTCTATACATTCGCTAATTACGGGAGGGGCGAAAAACCCGTGAAAAGCCCTTTTGGGAGAAAAAAGGGCAAATCCTTATCCGGATCCTTATTATTATGGCAGCCAAGTTGGTTAACTCCGTAAGTCAGCACAGATTTATATTTGTATAATCAAATCATAATCATTTGTATTAATATGACCTTTAGAGTTTAAGTATAATTTTAATTAATGTATGGCCCAATCTCTTTTGGCGAAAGGCAGATAAATTGTAGAGCTTCATTGTAATTTATGCATTAAAACACACTATAACATTCTAGCCGTGCAGACTTGCTGGGTGCATTTTTCCTCCTCTAGAACCTCCCACAATCAACTCGATTGACTACCCTCACTGACACAACAGAGGGCGGTATACAACGAACACAGCTCCTCTAACAACAATGGTTGTGTTCAATGTACGGAAGTTACGGAAGTAGAGGTAACATTTTCCACGTGATAAAAACCCACGATTGAAAAAAGACTTTCCAAAAAACACTGGGAACCCTAGCAATTACAGAACAATTGAAATAAAGAAAGTCTGTCTCTTTCCCGTCTCTCATCGTGTACTTCTTTTCAAAGACATCCACAGGGGTAAAATAAAACTTTATTGCTGCAAAATCCCACGTTTTTTTCCCGGCCGGCGCAAAACAAAGAGGCCGCTTTGGGCAATGAACGGGCCTAATTGAATAAGTCTATCCCAGGACGGGGCCATGACTGCATCAGTGCCGCTCTGTCCATAGTACCATGCCTTTTGTACAACTCAGACACCGTGAAATATAATAAATGCCGTCTGTGCTAGTCACGTTCTTGGGCTAGAGATCATCTTTCAAACTCGTCATTTTCTGCTTCCTGATTGTAATGATCTCGGGCTAGAGAGGCAACCCATCCACAACATGATTTTTTTTGCCCCAAGGGGAAACCAAATATTTGTATCAATATTTAATGAAGAGTTGATGAGACTGATTGCGCGAAACCGGAGAGTAGGGGATGGCTGGAATTTTTATTTACATAAAATACATATCTGATTATTTAAAATGTCGATATATGGTTATGGAACCGGGTGGATAAAACACTGCCTAATGTCATGGCTTAAAATGTTAAACCGGTCAATAGGATAATGACAAAACTTCACGTATTGTTATAGGCCTATAAAAAAAATGAAATATGTTATTTCCATTTCCATTAGTGAATTTGTTGTCCAGGAAAGTGTACACATATGATTGTGAATTCAAATCAGAAGTTGAAATTAAAAATGAACGATGAAATATTCTTTTTTCCCCCGTAAAAACAAAAGTTTTATATTTACTTTTTCAGCACTGATTGTTGATATTCTGTAAGTCCCTGACAAGTAAATGTGATTCTAAATTACAATCATGTAGATTTCCTTCATTATTATTTCTGAAATTTAGTCTAGACCAAAATACGAACTTTTTAAATTTAGTTTCTCATAAACGGAATGACTTTTTAAAACCCGTAGCACCGGCTTTTATTTATCTAAATCTCGTTATATCAAAAGCACAAACGACATTATTTCACAATTTTGCTAATCCCTCTCAGGCCTACAGACACATTTCTCTATCCAAAACCACAATTATTTCAAAAAAAATAAATCCCGACACTTTCAACAAAACATGCGGTCTGCAGGATACGCCCGACCCAAACACACGCACACACACAAAGAGAATACCCTGACGCAAGTGTAATGTGGAGTCGGTGTTCACCCCCAATGTGGATAATAGTTGGATACATGTATAGCGCAGGGGTGTATAGTGAAAAGACCGGCAGTTATATCAGATCAGCCGAGCGGCATTAAATCTTAGCTCGCGGGCTCCTGGCGAGCGCGAGCCCCGCAGAATACCGGGAGACTGCCGGGGGCTTCCCTTCCACACGATGAGGCCCGTAGAAAAGCGACAACGGCGGGTTATCGGCAGACTTGTTTTCCAACGTCGCGGGGGCACTCGCCAGTGTGAGACAAGCCGTTGTTCGTGGCTGTCAACCCGGGGAGCGGGCCACACTTGAACACGCTAAATTGTAACAGTCGCAAAATCAGCGTGTACCAGGAATAACGGCGTATAAAACATTTATCCTGCCACTGGAACTTGTTAATAATAAATCGGAGCGTAGTCGAACTTCTATTTGTTGTTGCCCCTTCTTCACAAATCATCTTTTAAAAAGAACCAATTTTGTATATTTATTCATGTTTAAGACATTTTTTTAATATAAGAATAAAGGAAGAGATTTTTGTATCTGCTAACTTTAAATTATAAGAATCGTACGATTTGTTGATTATGCAACCAGTAAATCGTGTTGTCGGATTATATGTCAATATGGACACGGGAAAATAGCATTAAAGTACATTTTCCAAATCAAACATGGTGGTACCTATACGCCCCTAGCAACGCATTCAGTACCAGAGCGATTATCTTGGTAAATTATCTTTAGTTAGATAATTGTATTAATCAAGGTTTTATCAAAATGACCTAAATTGTTCACAACCATTAATCCCGTAATAATAATTATATAAGATGTGTATAGGCCTACTTCATGAAAAATGTGGAGTATAAGATCAAAGATGTAAAATACAGAGCTGTTTCGGTATCTCTGTGTGTGATTATGTCCATATGGTTAAAGCTCTTGGCCTGAGCACTGCCATGCGGGCCATTGCTGCAATTCGATCAGTAGTTAGTTCGTTCGATCGATCAGTAGTTAGTAAGGGTTTTTAGTCCGCTGTACCGACGCCTCAAAATCTACAAGGAGAATCATATAATATACCTTTGGTGCATTAAAAAAATTAGTACTTTGATACCCTTCCTTTTCATTTTGTTATTACAAGATGTAAAATTGCCTCAATTATGAACAAGTGTTTTTCCCCTTTTTAAAAATAGATACTGATTCAAAAAGAGACAACACAGCGCAAAGATTTTAGGCCTACAGTTGCTTCAGCTTTTTTTTTCAGGATTAGTACTTCGAACTGCGCCCAAACTCTGAACAATAGGAAAGCTGTAATTGATGCTGTACGAATAGCATGAAGAACATCTCCTTGCAGAGAGCACGGTATGTATTCACACTGTGAATCTGCCAGCAAGATGATGGATGACGGTAATTAGGCTAACTGGTACCCGACAGCTGGTGCCCATTCTCAGTGCCTCAGGCAATGTGATGTAGCTTTAGGGACCTCAGATGGCTGGGGGCCACTATGAAGAAAAAAACCCGCGAATTTCTGATGAATTAGCTGTGTTGAGATCGAATGTTACTCGTGCAACGATCTGACAAGATTTCACAATGTGTCTTCTGGTCGATGCCTCATTCCCTCGCCTGACGAGCTCGCTAGCGGTCTGCCGCGATGCATTGCTAAGTGTCTTCGTTTCCCGTACTTACCTTTACACGGGACGTTTTACAGAGAACCGAGTTCAGTACCGACCGAGGCGTACGAGGGTCGGCAATCTTCACGGGCCGGTGACCGGGACCCATGCCTCTGGGGCCCCGCTTGGATCGCGAGCATGGGCCAGGCCTGGGTCCCTAAGGTGGTGGTCTTTCACTCCGATGGCGCCAAAAAGTTGTCGCCCGTAAACCGTGAACATGAAAAGCAATGTATCAAACTCGCCCGCTGACAGAAGTTGGAGTAGACTGATACTAGAATACCTGTGTTTCTGGGTCAGGGTTGCCTGCTAGGACAAAAACCCTTGAACATACATCAATGAAGAACAAAGAGTAAAATGTTTTCTCCATCAACCTATAATGTGAACTTACTACTTGCTATACATGTAGATTTGTATCAGTGCAAATGTAACATGTTCACTGCGTACTACAGATGGTCACCTCCACGAAACATCCCATCTGCTTGAGAATACAAAGAAAGCCCTGGTGTGGAGTCTGGGCGCTTGTTGAAGTAGAAATGTATTTTCATAACTTAAAAAAAGACATGAGACAATAATTCCAGATCATGTCCGCTTCTTATAACTTGTTGGTGGTCATCGCCCCACATGGCTCCCCATGATAGGAATGCGCACATATAAGCAAAGTATGACGTTGTGTCAAGGCGGTTAATTGTGAACTTTTGAGTTATGATTAGACGACATTTTCCAACATAGCCTACCGTCTGACTCTGTAAATAGAAATTCGTGAACCTTTTATTTATACAGAGAATGTTGGACTAAATTTTCAAATTTTACTGATGATACTGGCCATTGCGACCAACATAAATAAGGGATTATCATTAAAGTATAAGACACAATAGAAGATCTTAAGCAGTATCTAATGACATATTTCGTGTATATACACATATTCTAAACCAACTTTAAACCAATAAACGCCATTATTAAACCTAGAAAAGTAGCGTTTTCAGTGTCTGAAGAAAATCGGAAATTGCTCTATATTTGGGGTCGGCTTGTCTTCTGTCACAGCCGATAATCGTGTGGCCCCTCCAAAAACAAAACTCGTCTGGTTTTGTCGTCATGCAAGAAAATGGAGGGTCCATTGAATGGCTGCCTGCCGCATGGGTGTGATGCAGGCATCGTGACAGTGTACATGAATGGTGTGGTAATGATTCCAACACGTGACGCAGTGTTAGGTGACGGAGTAGGCGACCGGTCTAATTTTCACCGGCGTAAAGAAAAAACAGGTGACGGCCGCTCGTCACAATATGCCCGCCGGTTACGGGCGCGCTCTGCCCCCTTTTCCCTTTGACGAAAGGGAACTAAAAAGAATGGCAATATAACTGACAAAAATAAGTGATTTGGGTGCTGATTGTCCTGCTTATGAATTCTCGTATTTTTTTTTACCTCTGGCGCGCGACACCATCCGTCAGCTGCATTACTTTTCCAGGAGAGGAGAGCATTTGATGGGAACCGGGTTGCGCAGTGTAAGTGTTGTCAGCCACGCATGTTAAACTTCTTTTAATTTCTCACCACAGAAGTCCACGGAGGTCTACGGCCGAAAATGAAATGTGACTTTTATCCGTGATATCTTGCACATGCAGACTTTGATTGTCGAGATCTCTGGAAATCAAATTTGTCATCATATGCATTCATCCTGAGAATGTTGCTGTGAAATGTCATCATGTTCATTTCTCCATCGTGGGTCTTACCCGGAACATAATGAAACCATTTTTTCCTCGATTCAAATCAGTGAACAAGACGAGCTTTCAGTGACAAAAACGCCGCCAAAAACGTTTACCTCAGCCTTTTAATTCAATGAAACAGATTCTTCAGCACACTTTCCATATTAAAAATAAAGTGGGGTTAGGAGTTCGGGTACACGGGTAGGGCAGGTGTGTTTATACAATGTCACAGGGAAGGGCCGTTGGAGGCTGAGACTAATGCGTGGTTCAGGCCGGTTAGTGTTGTTCCGGAATCGATTCGTTGGACGCGCGTTCCTTTCCACTCGCATCCCATAGATTTTCGTGCTGTTGCCCGTTTTGATTGAGTTACAAGGCGTTTCAAGATATCGTATTTCGTACACGGGAACAATTTGGTTTGAATCGATGGGAAGACCGCGACCGGCGATCGCCAGATGCGCAGGCCGGCCGTAGCGAGAAATGAACGGTCGGGCAACAAGGTCAGGGTGGCCGTTTCTGGTGTCGTAGAATAAGTTTTATGTAATGATCTTAACTTCAGCGTAGTAACAGAAGTAAATCTTTTTGAAAGGCATTGGAGAAGATATGTTGTTTTTCCATTTTCTAAATGTATTGAAAGTTGAAAAGATGATAAATAAAATTGTTCATGGTGAGTTCTATTCCAAGCGCATTAATTTCCATGTATAAGAAAGCCCAAAGAATTTCTATTTTGAACATACGGTATAATGTAATATCGCAATTATGTATTTTGATCATTATTTGAGTAGTTGATCTTGCTCTGGGCTCGAATTTGGAGGTTTCAATAATCAGCCAGAACATGATTACCATGAGTGAAAATTTCATTATTATATCTCTGAGATTAGGACACTTTACACGGGCAGTTTGTGACCCGTTTTTCGATTTTGGCGCCGAGATATTTCACTGCTTGAATTAACCCCGTTTTATGTAGGCAATCACTCACAATTCCCGGAGTCTTTTGTGCTATGTTCCACTGTCATGCTTAAATGAAATAAAACTGCGCGAAGAAGCGAAGGGCAATTCGCGTGCGATCGGTGCCGTTGTTTTCCCCCGTCAAAAATAATAACGGCAAACAGAAGGGAGAAGAATCGTGGCAGAGATACCCAAGGCCAGAACAACAGATCTCTGACGCCGAGGAACACGCCAGAATTGTGATTATTTGAAAGGCAGGGAAGAGTGGGGAACAAACAACGGTCTCCCCCCCCCCCTCCTCCAGCCGGCTAGCCAATGGTCCCCTCTGGTCTATCTTGCCATCATCGTCCTGGTGTGATGATGGGCTTGCAGCACGGCGGCCTAACACAAGGCCATGTTCACCGCAGTGCTTGTGACGCGCTGCCGCCGACGCCCCGTTGGTGTTCGGTACCACCACCCCGTTGGCTGAAAACTCTTGTGTCACTCATTGTATGGAAAGATGAGCTTTGATAGGAGAAATGTTTGATTGATATGGTTCTGTGGTTGTATTTGTTTTGCTGTTGATGCTGATGTCAGCTGTGCCTCAGCTTTCTGCTCTTCTCCATACAGAATAACAAGCAGAAAAACAATCTCTGATCGCAGATATATATTCGTCCTTGTTACAGCAGGTAGCTTTTAAAGGTGTACATTCGTCCGGAGATCGCCAAATTATGTTTTAACATTTAAGTCTGGGTCACAGAAATCCCCATAATGTCACATTTTTAATGTACGGTTGGGTGTCCCTTTATATATTCGTGGGTAGCGCGTTTTAGAGCCCAAATTAGCGCAATCAAGACATATGTCCTTTTTAATTCGGAGCTTTCGGTACAGAAAGGAAAGAGGAAGAGCAAACAAAACTTAGCCAAAATTTAACCAAACCAAACCCTTTCAAACCAAACAGTAACCACATCAAACACCAAACCCAGCAGTTACACGATGAAATTGACAACGCCTTTAATGAGTTCCGCATACCAATTCTTAAGATATCCTAACACAATCCAATCGCGTAAAGGCGCATGCGATCGCATCTTTCCCAGAAAGAAAAACAATGCTTTGACTGACAGATCCGCTGAGGTCCGGTGATTGTCTCGGCTGCACAACCTCAATACAATGGAAACACTCTAGCAATTTCCCCAGAAACTCCATGATATTTCAGAAAATAATATCCCACCCCCTCCGGGGAATACGTCCGTATTTACCCACGTCTTTTGTACTCGCAAAGCGGCGCATTAGACGCGCTTTTCAGCGGTACATTTTAACCGCTGTCCGACTAGAATCAGGAAATTGTCCGGCAATATTAATCGGGGAAACATCCGCCGGATGAGAAGTTAAAGTTCATGGTTTGTAATGATACAATTTTTTTGGCTTTATTTACTGCAGTATCTCTCTCTTTTATTGTCCTGCCATTAAATACGTTTCGCTGTATTTCCCCCCCCCCCCATTTTTTTAAGTGCACAAATTACAGGGAATCTGAGCCAAGGTCCAAGGAGATTTGGCCTCTTTTCTTTAAAAAAAATTACAGTTGAATATTTAATTTTCGACCGTTTATTGCTGAAAAGGGATGTTTATGTTAAAATTTTATTTTCATGCGTGATTTTTTTTTTTAGAAATTGGTGCGGTATTGTAACGATTTTAAGCTTCGCACACTAATCAAGACCTGTTTTAGTAGCCATCTTCTTTAAAAAGCTTCTCGGCTTTAGAATGGGTTTTTAATTGTTTTACTTCTTTCATGTATGTCGGCACTCTTTAAAATGTTTCCTAAATTAAAAGATTGCTCTGATATTTTTCATTTTGAAAATATTAGCGTTGTTGATTAATAACCAAAAATACCATTACCAGAGCCTATAGAAAATTATAATGTTTTTCACCAACAAGATCAAACTCGTCCTGCAGTGCGAATAGATTTCTAACCGTACCAGCAATCCTTATCTAATGTGTATTCAATCTGATACTGTAAAGTTTTGCTTCGTAGAAACTACCGCACTTGCCTTATGCGGCCCAGATGGGAAGACAAATTGCAGCTCAGATGCTCCTCAACAATATAATCAAATATTAATGATCTTGAAGTAGGTTCCGACTCGCTGAAATATCGCAACAGATGCAGGCCTAAGAATAACACGACCTCCAATAAAACCTGACCTGAGAAACAGCCACCAATTCTAGTTCGTTCATTACAGCCGAACAATTAACAAATCCCATGCCGTAACAATGTTTGCCTCCATCCCCTTTCCATTTGTGCGCCTCATTAAGTCCTAAACCTGACAGTTGGCGAGACAGATAAATGGAGAATGTAGATATTATCAAATAAAGACAAGTGAGTGTCAAGGTGAGACGGCGAGGGAGTTGTTGCCGTATACACGGCTGGCCAGCAGGAACGCATTGGGTGTACCGGAGGCGCCTGGTGATGTGGACCGTGCGCCAGCAGACAGTTCCCCGGGGTGACACGGCCATGGGTCCGCCGTCCGCCTGCAACCCACTTGGCCAAGGTCATGGTCAAGTCCGTAATGAAGAGAACAGCCGGTTTACCTTATCTAAACTATGCGCTATCACGATGAGATGAACAGGGGACCATACATGCCGGCTGTTGAACTGATAGCACGAATGTATAGCTGGAGAAAGCCCAAAATATGTCACAAAATAGCTTTGCATGCTCTCTTGATAAGATGCTTAGACATTTGAAGCAATTTGCTCCGTATGAAAGAAATATTTCAAAGATATGCATGTGTAAATGTAACTGAACAATAAACGAACATCGAACTTGGATATGTTTCGAAGTGTTCAACTTCACTGGTCATTGAAACTATTGTTTAGATCAGGCTGGTTATTCTTTTGTAAATACAGGCATTACATTTAGAAAACAGCATTTCTGAAGATTCGCTACAATGAGGAAGACTCTTTCACCGAGTTCCTCATGCATCGATTGAGCCCCTTTGTGAACCCGATGAGCTAATCTTTACAAGAGTTTTGAGTACCTGTATATTCAAGCTTAAAATATCCATTTACTTCCATTTAAATAGTTAGCAGAGCTGTATGGGTCTCACTCATTCTATCCCGTTTCAATAAAATCTTCTTTTTTTAAATGCTTTTTCCCCCTCTGTAAGCGAATTATTCGAGGCACGAAACGTGTTAGTCTCACAGCGGGGCTCTGCTGCGCGATCCACGGTGCGTGAAGTAACCGCCTGCCCGCTGTGCCCCTCCCTTCAATCTCGCAAATTAAACAGATGAAGTTTCTCCGTGGGAAAGCTAATGGTGGCAGAATGCAACACTGATTCCGGCGAATCCGGCTAGCTGTTAGATGACCCGGGAGGGGAGCACACAATCGCATGGTCTGCCATACCGGTCTTTTGTCCAAACTTGCAATAATTTCGGAACCATTTTTTCTATCTCGGAGAATACACGACCTTGGAATGGGAGGTTAAAAGTTTAAGTTTGGATAAGACTTGTGCCACAAAATCATTTGAAGCTACGGTGGCCCTGAAAAGGCAAACTAAAGTTGATATTTTGTTTTACAGTATGAAAACAGCATAAGTATTTTTCCAAAATTCTCATTGCAACTTGAACGAGAATAAAGAGATTTTGCAATTAACCGAGTGCAATTTCAGTTGTCTTCCAAATCGGGAGTTCTGACATATTGCTCTGATATATTGTACGCTTGGGGGAGAGGTTAAATTAACCCGGGAGCTAAATGTTGAACAGACGCCTCAACAAAGTTTCCCATGGGAGGACAAAGTGAAGACACTGCCCCCACTGTCTCTTAGTCCGTCTTGTGTTGTACCGCAACATCCTCATTTTTTCTTGTAGCCGAAAAGTCAAACCCTGCCGCAGGAAGTGCACTTGTTTCCCCTCCCTACTCCCGAGTTAGACCTATTGTTCACTAATTCAAGGCCCCTGGAGCTTTTATCATGCGAATGAACATCAATATCAGGCTTTTTGAGACTTGAAAGGCAGTGATTAGAGCGCCTTGTCCCTGTACTGAGCAAACAGTTGGGCCAGTTAACAGCCCACTAACAAGATTGTCTGGCAGCCCAATTGTGATAATGAAGCGCGCTAAAGCGCCGGCCACGCTCATCTTGACCTTGAACGCTTGTTATCAAAGATTAAAAAAGAAACCCAGGCAGAAAAAAGAGGAAGGCTTCCTTATATCCGTCGAGATTTCACAATTTGGACCATTGTGGCGTGAATTATTCCTTTTTGTGTATGGATTCTTCTCTTTTGATACGAGTCAATAATGTAAAGTTAGTTACTCATACTTGGTTGAAGCTACCCATGGCGTCCTACAGCCAGATGAGTTAGTGTTGCCTCTTGGGATAGTCCGGTGAGATGAGCCTACTCGTCCCGTCGTCCCTTGCTTCTTCAACTCCCTTGGACCCCCTGCTACGAGGGAAGCGGGTACTAGCGTAGCAACTAAGAGTCATCCTAATCCAATCACGAGCATTTATAATTTACTAAGTACTTCTTATCAATTACAAAAAGAATCTGATTGCTCGACTGACCCATCATGGCGACATAGTGCTTTGTATTATTTGGATGCTTGTTGTTGCACTGGGACAACTTCTCCCCTTGAATACTGCTGCCTGAGACATGCAACACATGGTTGGCTGATCATTTCATGTCTTAACTCGAAGTAGAGTTGTTTAAGTCTTTCTGCACTTTTCGAGATGTGAATTTAATGGCGTGTCTTAGTAGCTGAGACCATGGAGGTAGCCAGGTCCCCTCCCACGTATTTGGCGTCATCCACTCTTGTACTGGTGCTCACTGTATATCGTCAGGTGTAACTCACCCGCGTCGACGCATGTCTTATGTTGGTGTCACAATAGTGCTTCAAAACTAGGGATGAGTTTTGATGCAAAATGAGATATAATACACGCTGTACGTTTTAAACAATTATCCTCATCTGTAAAGGGACTTTGACCAATTACTTTGTGCACATTAGTCGGATTTCCTGGTTACAGTTTCATTTTGAAGGCGTCAGAGAAGTTTGATTGTTTGTAAACATTGATTTGTGAAGAAGATGGCTTCTTTTGTAGTAATGTAAACTCTTTTCATATTTGGCCTTGCGTCTGAACTCTGAAGGTTGAAGTTTCGTGAAAAGATGCTTTGCCTGTCCCAAGACCATCCCAGAGAGCTCATTAACAAAACATAACATACAATCAAATTTGATCCAGAATCCGGGTCATAATTTAACCTGGTATTTTAGGGGTCAAGTGACACATTTACGGGTCAAATTGACACTTTTGCCGACGTTTCCGTGTCAAAATCACCCAATAGCAAGCGATCTAGCCTGAGAAGTGTCATTTTGAATCATGAGTGTCATTTTGACCCAGGAATGTCATTTTGACCCAGGAAGTTTGACCCAGAAGTGTCATTTTCACCCAGGAGTGTCATTTTCACCCTGAAAAGTATCAGGTCAAATCTGACTTGGATTCCATGACTCAAACTTGACGAGGTTGTACTCTTTAAACATTTACAGAACTGCCGATATATAGTTTCATTAACAATATAAAGGGTACGATCTGAATGATATGGCATTAATGGGATGACCCGTTTGATCGTGGGAATTTTTATGCCATCCTAAGAACAGAAAACAACTTGAATATATCTCCTACCTAATAAACAGATTCTTCGGGGACTTCACAATTTGACACTGTAGAGGTTAAAGCTTATTGTTCGACTTGCACAAGTCTAGTTTTACTCTTCTGAGTTGGACACGTCGCTTCACTGCAGGGCGCCAGCTAGGTCCGTCTCAAGGTCATGTACAGCGATTGATAAGTGCCACTAAATCCTTTTATAAATGTTACAAAATGAAGTACATCCATGATCTTATTACAACATGTTAACTAACGCCTCGCTAGGCTGCTTTGACACTTTTTTTCTGAAAGAGGGAGGAGAGAGCATAAAATTATTTGAGCGGAAATAATGTTCAGTTTCGAACTTGAACCAGAAACGCGGGTTAGCGAGTGCTGATTTCTGTTGGGAATTAGTGTGGTTTCAAAACAAAATCTTGGTACGGGACTGAGTTTTATTGATCACACGTAATGGTGATATACATGGGTATTCTTGAAATATCGAAATCTATATCGTGGTTGCCTGGAAGCAACTGCAGCTACAATCAACAACAAATAATAATATGCACTAGAATACAGGTGTGAACGAGAAATTTATGTAACGTCATGAAAAAATGCGACATTGATGTGTTACGCAAACCACAACATAAAAGTCCGGTCAGATTCACCATACAAAGAACGATTCTCAAATTCACGTGGAGTGAGCGTGTGTACCATATTTTCTTCATAATAACAAATTTTATTCTATTTTTGGTAATAAAAAGTCTTGCCTACACTTTCCCTAATCCACAGTTATCTCTTCCGCTGGCAGGCTAGAAGATGCAATATAAAGAAACAGCAAAGGCTCAGTGCGTGCTAAGTGTAAACTCCACACATGGAGTCTTCGCAATAATTAATGGCGGGAAACCTGCTGCATCTCAATCCGGCTAAATCCTCCTCTCCCACGGGTCCGGAGGACTCCTTCACTCCCCTCCAGTTTGCAACTCCGGACACTCGGAGTCAAACACCTGACGCGGAGGGGCCGTGATCCCCCGGGCCGAGTCCCACCGCCTTGCCGCTAAGCCCCGACTTTCCCACTCGTCATCAGAAGGAAACATAAAGCGGGAGGCTCTTAATTCGCCACCTGCACAACCAGGAGAATTGAGTGGGTTCGGGTCTTGGGATGGTACTTCCACAAATCCGGTCTTCTTCCGTTTGCTTCCCTTCAAGGAACAACGAACTGGTGGTGTTTAAAAACGACGCTTGAATCAGAAAAACAAGCTGTCTTTGATTGCTTATCAACTCGTTTACAAAAGTGAATGTGCTAAATGCAACATACATTGATATTACGGACCAAACCTTGCATCCCTCCTTAATTTCATTCTACAAAAAAAACCCACCGGTTAGCTTTGAATGGGTGGATTGCCCAACAAGGTTTTAACCTCATTGAAAAATAGCCATTACCTCAACAGTCTTTCAAAATCAATACATGGAGATAAATACATTTTTTCATAAGTCCTTTTACAAACAATGTCATGACACCAGCAACAGGGCACACTGTGGAGTGCATGATTGGCACTTTTTTTTTAGCTGCGGGATAGCAGCTCAACACATCATCATGCCTCTCCGTTAGTTAGTTAGTTAGTTAGTAACAAACGTTGACATTGTCTATTGCTCCTACATATTTTGACCGATTTCAACCAAACTTTGTCCAAAGTATCAGTAGCCCAGCCCCACCATGTCACATGACCAAACTGAGGTCAAAGGTCATCATAGGGTCACTAGGGTCAAACACCTGATTTTCTTTACAACTCAAAACACTTCTCCAGAAATTACATGGCACAATCACGTACTCGTTTCATGCATGAACACGAATTCGCTGGCCCGCAGCTTGCGAGATATTTCTGATCGAGCTCGTTACAAAAGGAACTATAATTTATTGATTCTTTAATGTAGATGGTCCAGAGCCGTATACACAGAGTTTGGTCAACTTGGTTACTGGGATGAGGCTTGTTAAGTCGTTCGATGGACAAGATAGACCACATCTCATTTGTTTACAAAATTGCGTGCTGTGGTCACGTGACGCCGACTTCCACTGTTGTTTTCACTGCAAGGGAATTTTTTAATGTGCATGTTACACCACTCAGAGGAATAGAAATGGAATGGAAAGGCTGTTCCTTCTGTCGGCAGCCGACAACATGACTTCAATTCAAAGGTGACATAGTCAACACTCTTAGGAAACTTATACAGGCGCCATTTTGTAAAGAGTGAGTGTTCTTTTCGCGACACGTACTGTACATTTGACTCTAGTACATTGCCCGCTGCTATACAAGATGCGGACTTACCAGTTTCGGCAAGTTGATCGAAAGAGACTTCCACAGTGGTATACATTGGTCGTGGGTTCGAATGCTACTCGAGTTCTCTGTTTACTCCAAGAACACAGTGTTTTTACGGGGAAACTGAATTTGGAAACGGATTTCAAATGTCACCTTTAGCGTACACGCCTCCGTGAACAAGACTTAGTGAAGATAGGTATACACTGTGCCTGTTGTTAAGCTGTATGTGTAAATTTTCATTGATAAACAGAGCAAAACCACTCTCTTTATTTGAAACAAACATCGGCTTTTCCATGAAAGTCAATCAATTTCTACCTTTGTTATTATCAACGGTATTATGCCACCTTTGTTATTATAAACGGTATTATTTCTGTGTTGTATAATTACAGCAATAGAGGGCGCCCCACATTTAGGGCAATGTCACGAGCGCGTCCTTCAAAAACATGCCCGACTCGAAGTTGGTAATCTTGTGCTTGCGCCCAGAAGTGGATTTTTTTATCAGCTGGACATCACAACTGGAAGTCATTAATGGCAGGGACGCAGTTGGCCAACAAAACAAAAAGGGGGACAAAATATGAAAGATCCAGGAACAAATAGCGCCCAGGCTAAAATAATTAGATTAAACTGCTTGGTGACAGATATTAAGCACATGTATGATAATTGCAGATGGGATGTATTTATGCGCGGAAGGAAACACAATTTCGCCGTGGAGTCATATTGGTAGAACCAAAGGACGTTGGGTGAATGGTAAATATTTGGTTAATGGGCTATGAGATTAGAAGAAAAATGATAAGATCACTCAAAAATGTACACTGGAAAACGTCGAGAATTTTATTACAAATACATTGTGTTTATCTAAAAGAGATAATGTGAAAACTGGATTAAGGAAACGTGAACTTAGAACAAAGAACCTTTTTCAGCACCATGACTATACATATTTTTTTATGAAGAAAAATGTACGAACTTTGATGATTTAGATGATGAAAAAATTACTTCACCCCTTATTCAGCGTGACTAAAAAGTATGTCAAAACTGGCTTATCATCCCTCATATAAGTCGATTACTGTACGGTGTCCCAAACTGAATTTGGTGCGTAGTTCGGAAGCGGTGTTGGGCCAAATTTTGTTTTACTTTGAATAACTTTTGAACGATGGGTTGTAAGACCAAATGATGTCACAAAGCATCATGTACCTTTTCTTGTTATTTTTTGTTTTTTAGTAATTTGCTAGGTCAAAAAATGACGTCACGCTCTGTTTATAAGTGTGTTGTCCAATGGTGACGAATCACCATTCTCCCAGGAAAGTGCACATGTAAATTATGTCTTTATGAGCTACTGAACTCACACCCTGAACACCTCCTCGTCCCCCTCCCCCACCCCCCTCAAAAAAATGGTCTCTGTCTTAAAAATAATTATTCCGGAATCACGTTGAAAATTGGGCTTTTATAAAGAGTATATAGGTCATCCTCTTGACCTCTGATTTCCTTTTTAATAAGACTTGTCGATCGGTTTCTATCACAGTTGATGCGACGAAATATCCAAGTGGAGGGAATAATCCAAATGAATAATGACACAGCATATGAGATTCTATTTTAGAAATAAAAACATCTCGATCTGATAGAAGACAGAATTCCTCTCTCACATGCGGTGTTAATTCAGTTGACTCAACGGTGGAAGTCTGGATTTATCCAACGGTTTCTCTCTTTGTATAGACGTGTCTTAATGTCAGTCAGACACGACTCGCCTGATTGAAAAACGGTTACAAATGACTGGTAAGTCTAACCAAGTTTGTCGCATGGCCAGTTGTCGACTGCGGAAGCAATCAAATGGTTACTGAAAATCTGGAACTCGCCGGGATCAGTGTCCTACAGAGGAACGCTATTAAGAAGCGATTAAGAGTTATACACACCAAGAACAAAATGCTTGTATTAGCACTGACTCTCAAGAGGCTCATAACGCCGCACTGATTGGTTAAAAACAGTCCAAGGCAGACGTAGGAGAGCGCTGATAGGCCAGACCCAGCCGCCGGAGGGGTCGCGACAAAAGGTCACTATCAAGCGGTCTGACAGATCCGAAGCGGAGCGTAACGCAAACTTGTAAGTAAACTTGGGAATCAAGCCGCGTGGGACTAGAAATGGAGAAGTCTAAAAGTGAGTCTGTTGTTGAGCGAAGGGGGGAAGACTGGGACACGGAGAGAGTTGAACTTGTGCCGGGGTCCCCCCTCAGCCTTTTCCTCATTCCAGGGCTAATTGCCGATTATGAAGACGGTGGATGTTGGCCCCCAAGAAGGCGCCAAACTTGACAGGGTGATGACGGAGAGCTGTCAACGCCTGGCCTGACTAGGCATTGATGACGGGCCCAGATACATAGCGCATCATATATATTGCACACACAGTGCCCTGGCCAATATTATGCACGTATTAATATCGCGATCATATCTCTGTGTGCGCCCTAAGGATTACGACCATCCCCTTGTAATACTCGTTGAAGTCAAACTCTTTGCGTGTTTACATCGTAGTATTCTCGGGACTTAAGACCCGTAGGCCGGGCTAGGGAGTAGGGGTTGATGATGGCCCTAGGGGTACGGGATGTCACCGGAGGTTATTGGGAATGTAACATTGGGGCAGGGACCCCCCACAGCCTGCTGGGAATTATGACAAATAATGTCTAATATCATGATGTGGCGCGTTACTAAGCGAAGCCTAGCCCGTGTGCTATGGCATTCAACGGAAACATTTGATTGATTTTGTTTCCCAGCGGATACTCGGTTTGCCATTTTGACTTGCAAGCGTCCAATTTACAATAGAGACAAGTTTTTGTTTGCTTGTGTTTTTCTGTTTATTACTGCACCCAAACTATACAAACGAGTTGAAACAAACTCCAACGTACAATTCAAATTACACAGCTTAAACACATTTCTGAACACTTTTTTGCACCCACTTTTTAAACATGTTTAAATCCACGACATGTTTAGCTTTATGGATGTCTGTGACATGTTTAGGCACGTACGAGCCCATTAGTACCATCTAGTACACATTGTAAACCTAAATCAAAATGACTTATCGGGTTGAAGCCAAATGACAGACTAAGTGCACACTTTTATCACACTTTCATTATCATCTGTCTACGAAAATGAAATGGGACATTAAAATATATATTTGACTTTTTATAAGTTATTATTAATGACACTTTCAGGCTTTCATACTGTGCAAAATCCTAAATATGTCTCGGACTAAACAATATGAAAAAATGGGGGTACAAGAAAAGTGTTTAAAAGCCAAGTTCTATTTTTAAAGTGTAGAACAACTTATCTTGCAGAACATGGGAAACTACCTGTATGTGAAGGCAAATCTGTCAACTTCTTCTTAAATAGAAAAAGTCGGGTAAAAATATTTCGATAAAGGTACTTTTCTCTGATGTTAGTCGAAGGAGTGACATCGAACGCTTTTTGACATCATTTTCTTGACCTACATATTGAGAGTCAAATCAATGCTTCGGGTCTATAACAGTTGTGACAGCTTTAAACCAATGGAATGACAATTAAAAAAAGAACGAACTTATTCAATTGATATGTTCGACTAACACGACTTCAGACAGATGTCAAGTAGAAAACACTGTGTATGTAAACGTCATTTCGTACTTAGTTAAGGGGCTTAGTTAGCGAAACTTTGCTCATTGTACGCGATTTAGATTCATTCAGTAGCGAATTACCATGAGCAAGATGTAGTTTCCAGTGTATTTTATTCGCCTAAATGCGGGATGGTTCTGTCGAAGCAAATAAAATCGAACAAAAGACTAAAATGACAGAGCCCAATATCTCAATGCTATATCAGTGCTATAGTGTCATAAGTTTTTCTGAATATCGAAAATTGTTGCGGAAATTCATCAATGGGCCATGTCGTAAATATCAGAGGTAGAGTAGACATCAATATACGCTCCTCTTATCAGTCCAATCACAGTGGAAGATATGTGTATCAGTCGAGCAAGATAGCCTCTTAAGATACACTTCGTTAAGCACAATTCACATAAATTAGAGAGAAAAGAGACAAGGCTTGATGGCCGCTTTTATCAGAAACGAAATCTCTAATAGCGCCGCCAACGCCAGACATAATAGTCGAACTGACCTGGCGATTGGAAGTTTTGAGTAGGTTAATATCTCATCATAATCTCTCCATAAGTTGAGGCTTTCTCAATTACAAAGATACACTTCACAGGCGTTTACAGTCACCCTTTAGCTCTCCCGAAGTTTATTCTTCATGTCTCGAGAGGTATGGGGTTCAGTCGCTAGTTTAGCGTCGGAGGGTTTTGCAGTAAATCTCTCCCCCCTTGAGACACGAACCAACCACAAACCGTGTACCGTAGCTTACTCCCATCCAATCGACACGTCTCTTGTAACACATGAGCGAAGAATTCTTCTCAGCTGGGTTTTCACGCTACTCGCTAATCGCGTCCGAATTACACGCATAAAACTCAAGGGAGGGAGCGGTCATGTAGCGGGGAGCGTGTTTTCGGCTAAGTTCAAAAGACCGTTGATTGAAACGGTGAGTCGTGCTAGCTGGCTTTTTCTGGGGGATGTTTTAGGTTGTTTTTATTGCACCCAGTTGTCCCTTTTCTTCATGAATTTGTGGCCGTTGGGTAACCGAACCCAGGCGATCTTTGCTGCCGAGATTTTAATCAGGTTGCAGTGGGGTTACAAACCGCGGTTCTCGCTTGGAGATGTTTTGGGCTTGTAACAGTAATGGTAAATGAGACATCAGTAACGCCGAGTCTCTCCACAACAACTGCCAACAAAATGGGCTGTAATTGAATCAGTGCATGCATAAAATAGAACCCGATACTCCGTTTACATTCGTCGGTTTGTTGACAATCGTGGAATCGATACTCGTTTTCAGACGTCGAGAGTGTTTCGGGGTTCATACCACTCGATATAATTGAAACCGGTTTGACCCTATATCAAAGAGAAATCCTTTTTTCGCCGCTGCCGTTTCTACTGAGAAAACTTGTTGTATAGTTTATATTTTGTTAGTATTGAGACCACCGATGGAGTCACGGTTAGCCAGTGAACGAACAGTGCGATAGCTATAGCGTAGGCCTATATCTTTGTTAGCGTATTTCACATTGTCACTCATAATATGACATAGCTGAAGGCTGAAAAAGAGTTCATGAAAAGAACAAATCCTTATGTGAAGACGTCTACCAGCGAAAAGGGTTTGGTTTCTTGATAGTCTGTTTTACTATCTGTACCAAAACGGCAATCACTGTCAAAGTGATTGTTTTCCACGTTAGTCGGTACGCCGGCCTGTCTTTTATTGTCTCTTACCTTCTCTCACGTTTGCTATACCGACATGTTTGGGTCTGAGTCTTCTTGAGTAACTATTCTATATGTTTCATTCTCCCCTTTCATTTTCTGCAAGGGTGGACAAGAAGACCACGCCCCTGCAAAAGCTCCTTGGGGTGTTGAGATGATTGGTTGAATGCATCCCTTCCTGAGGTGCTGGGTCCAGTAGCCTGCCTACCCCCCCCCCCCCCCCCTCCTCATGGGGCGAAGAACCACCCTGTTTCCCCTCCTCCAATAATCCAGTCTGAATCCGGCTTGTCCAAGGCCGTCTTGTTAGCTGAACATGCCACCTTGGACTAGACCGTAGTCTGTCAACACCTCCGGGCCAAATGCAGCCTTTCTGCGCCTAGTTGGGCTGTGACACATTGTTGTACCTTTGGTCTAGGTCTTCAAACAGACATGACTAATGCAATCATTCATGACAAGCTCAAGGTTGGGCTACTCAATGTTCTACAGCGTTTGTTAAAGCTAGTTTTGTCTTTTAATTTCCAATCAAAGAGGTTATATGTTAGGCATCTTTGGCCACCATTTCACGTCAAAGTTTTGCCTACTTTAAACCAAGAATACAGTTAGGTTATTGGCAAGTGTTCAAGTCCGCACATCCTTTCCGGTATTACACAGAAGATCGAGGAAACAAGGATATACTCTAACATAATTCCCATGTATGCTACATACCTGCCAACTATGTCGAATTTCTCGTTGGGATTAAATGATGTATCAATTGCTGGCATCGGATGTGACTCAGGTACAACAATCAGCTCACGAAATCAGGGGGCGGAAAGGGAAGATCTACCGCTCTAGTTCTCCCTGCTGGTCATGTCGATCACAAGATACGCATCATCCATGGAGGTGGCATTCGCAGACACTATAATAAGGCTTAGGTTGAGAGGAGGAAGTTGGCACACAAAGAATGGGACAACTTGGACTTAGTCCGCGATACGAAGTGACAAGGGTGTCAGTTAATGGTTTATATCGAGAAGAGGGGAATGTTGGTTGCTGGGGCCTGTTCGTGTCACTCCAGTTGTGTCGCAGCAATCTTAAACAGGAAAATGCCTTACGAAACATTGTTATGCACACGAAAGACTGGAGATCTAAAATTGTTTTGCAGATAGTCTACGGCGGAAAAGCAGGCATGACTGCCTTTGAAAATACGCTGCCTATGGCTCAAACATTTGATCAGGAAAACCACCAAAAAAAACCCAATAACCCTTTACAAATTCCCTGAATCCAAGTTCCGGAATTCAGAAGTTTTTGGGAGACCCTTAATTCATTATGAATACGATAATATAACACGGTATAGTGCATGCTTTCTACACCGGCTATACAATATCACGAATACGTTTCCATATCAGGGAATCCAGGATAGGTTTCCATATTAGAGACTGATCAAGGATAAGTTTCCACTTCAGGGAATCAAGGATAAATTTCCATAATCAGGGAATCGAGGATGAGTTTCCATATCAGGGAATCAAAGATACGTTTGCATATCAGGGAATCAAAGATAAGTTTCTATTCCAGGAAATCAAGGATACATTTCCATAATCAGGGAATCAAAGATACGTTTCAATATATGAGGGAATCAAGGAAAGTCTCCATATCAAGGAATCAAGGACATCTTTCCATCTATCAGGGAATCAAGGATAAGTCTCCGGGAATCCAGGATAGGTTTCTATATTAGGGAATCAATAAGTTTCCATAATCAGGGAATCAAAGATACTACCATATATCAGGGAATTAAGGATACGTTTCCATATATCAGGCAATCAAGGATAAGTTTCCATATATCAGGGAATCGAGTGTAAGTTTCCATATATCAGGGAGTCAAGGATAAGTCTCCAAATCAAGGAATCAAGGTTAAGTTTCCATATCAAGGAATGAAGGATGAGTTTGTATATCAGGGAACTTCAGGATAAGTTTAATATCAAGGAATCGAGGATAAGTTTCCCTATCAGGGAAACAAGGATACATATCTCAGTACTAACCCTTCCCGAACTTTATCTGAATACCCAGTGGTAAACCCAATGATTCATATAGGCCCAATACATATCTCGACTCCGGAATACAACTTTGTGTTAAGGACAACCTCTACTACCTCTATATCAAAATTCCATTTCCTGATTACATACCCATCAGCCGTATCTACACACTGACGTTATGTGACACGTGCCATCCTTATGACATTCATGTCATCGATTTACATGGAATGTGCACCCGATGTGACATGCTCGCATCCCGCACGCGCCTGATGATAATGCATGCGATAAGAATCTAGCTTTCACTCCTACATATGGTAACAGTTTAGCACCGCAAAAAATCTATCAATCAAAATCATTTCTCGGGAGATGAGAGGAACATGAAGGGAAGAAGACAGGAGGAGAAAATGACGAATGCACCTCTCACATGTTGAACGACAGAATATGACAAACGAACCGGCCAAAAAAGCACGATGAAATATGATCGGAAGAGAGGTCAAGATCCGGGCGCTTCCTGACCTGCGTTCTCGGCCAATCAGCGTGGTTTACGCAGCCATCAGGCCTAATTGGAGTCGACACGACTCTCGTAACCGCCAGCAAGCCAGCCCTGCTTGATGGACCCAACTTCAGTCCCTCCCCATGTATGATGGCGGAGGACTAGAACCCATCTTCGCATCTAGGCCCACTTTTGTCTCATGGAAGAGACTCCCACCGCTAATCAAGCCCCCAACAAACAAACAAACACACGAACGAGTTAACTATTCCACAAAACTCTTGTGCTGTGAGAGCCAACCGCAGCTTACACGCATTGAACCTAAACCTGTACCCTGGCATCGCCCACAGTTTGCCGAGCAGTTCATCATCGTCACAGTTTAGTGTTCCCGATAATTGAGAACAGTGATCTGATCCCATTCCCTAATTCTCCAACAGGAAAAACATTGGTCTGGTTTGTGTCTCAATCACTGCCTGGCCTGTCGTGGAGGTCTCGGCACCTTTCAGCACGAAGTATGCAATCGCAGCTTCCTGTATCCCAGTTGGGACTAGTTCATTTGACGGCTCAGTAAAAGAGAAAACTTTCAGTAAATGAATTTGGCGGGGTGATATTTCCCCCCGTCTTAAAACAATATCCAAGTTAAATTCCAAAAGCCGGGTAAACGTAATTATAAGCAGTCCTCACTGCTTCGTGATCTTGAGGTTGCAGACCAGTAAATAAACTGCCATAGACCTGAATGATAAATACAGCCACTTCTCAAGATCAGGGAAAATACTCACACAACTCTCTATAAAGTGTTTGAGAAGCCCATCCAATTAAATCTTATTTAATCATCTTTCATTTTCGGTTCAATTTTTTGAGTCCAAATGACTTTTGGAAGAAAATTCCATCCAAAGACAATCACGCCTAAAAGCAGTCATGAAGCCCATCGCCATTTAAAAAAACGATGCCTACGCTCCATTGCAAAATAGAGCAACATTAGGGCCTGTTTTCATCCAAATATCACAGAAATACAATGTTGAAGTCCTGATCACGGCTTCCACCCTTTGTTTTACAAACCCTCAAGTTCATGACCCCAAAAAATGCTTTAGTAGCAAAACAAAATGCCAAGGGCATACGAATCGTGATTTGGCCCGCTATAGGCAATTTTGGGCCTATTTACTGGCCTGCAACTTTGAGTATGGTGACCCGCAATGACAATCACAAGTAATACGCCATATTTTGTGAGCAAAAAAGGGGCTGTATCAAAACAATTTTGAGGATGCAAAACGGCAGAAATGTCACGTTTATTGAAGCAAATGTTCAAATTCGGAACTTCACATCAGTTTCAGAATTATAGGTTGTAAAAGTGTAATTTCTGAATTATAGCAACGTATACACTTACGCTTACGTCACTTAACTTACTTCTGTCGAAGTTACTTCAGTTTCCTCTACTCAATGTGGCCTAGTATTGCGCCCCGTTGAAATCCATCCAAACAACCGTGGACCAAAATACACGTGAAGTTCACTCAATTACAGCAAGTGCCCATGGCGAAGTCAAATGATTCCATGCAAACAGATAAGCCTCATTTCTTTTAAAAACTACGCAGTAGCCAATAAAATGTGTTTTTCTCGAAATAATTACGCTTAGGCCTAATGGTAACAACCACACCAATTCTCTTTCGTTTTGCTATCTGGTATATCGAGTTATCGGTATTTTTCGGACAAGCCACATGTAGCTTCTTTGTTCCAAGACATTTTTGTTTTATCTTTTCCCAGCTTCATTCGATCCTCCAGTGTATTCGATTGTAGCGCTTTACTACTCGATTCCTAGCTCTGATAACAATCGATGACTTTTATTCGATTCCTACTTGATCGAGAAGCGCACGACCTATATAGCTTTGTTCTTTTTCACCCGGCACTTGACTTTGACAACTCAACGTTTTCTGATATTTTCTGTTTCTCCCCTTGTTAACCCCTCGAAAATCCGGAAGGATATTTGGGAGGGGGACACATGCCCCCACTTAGTAAAAGCATTCTTTCCTACGTCAAAACGTGATTATGTGGGTCACACCTCCGATGACTGGCCCTACACGTTCCTGGCAGACCACACGCCGACCTAGATTCCCCACCCTCGTCTCCATACCCCGGACACCCTTTCCTCGAAAACAATAACCAGTCATGGTCAGATCACGTCTCATTAAATCAAGAGCAAAGTCAGCACGGTCATTGTATACGTCGTCTCGTCGAGCTTGCGCCTGTGTGTTACAATATTCCCCTTCTTATAGCCCCAAGGCATTTTACCTATATCCCCTACGGGGGTAATATGATTGTGAGTGTCCTGAGATCCCTTTTCACCTGGAGCCACCATGGCACCCGTCTACCTGGCTGGAAGGATACAGAGACGAGGGTCCTACAAGCTTGACCCTCTTACGTCTTTCAGGTCACAGGCTGTGCGTCGTTTCAGGCACTCATGGGCCCTTGCGTGAAGGCGTCCTACCCTCTTCCTTCCACTGATCCGGCCTGTCACTTCAGCTAGACTCCCTGACAATTGACTGCTTTCTGATTTACTCTTCCGTTTGCAATAAAATAGTGACAGAAAATATTTAGAAGTTGCCCCTTCTATTTCTGTACGTCTTTCTGTGTTCATCCTTTCATTTGTCCGTAGCTAGGGTGCATGGGGAAGTGCTGGGAAGGGCTGGTCCCCTTTACTGTGTATTTGTATTGGCAACATAAACTATTTAACCTAAAAAAATGTAGCCATTGGCAAGATATCTGCCGTTATTACTACAATCGTACAAATACCCACAACTGCAACGATATACATAATCAAAAATTATCGGCAGGCTATATCATGAGTCAAGTCCGCTCATGCACTTGAAGTAATAAGTTCTCGAATATTATTCCACCGACCCGAATTCATCATTTCCCGCGAAAGGCTCCTGCCAAACGTAAAAACAATTACAGCTGAAGGAATTGAGGGTTCAAAATAGTTATAAAAATGGCCCCTGGTGTATTGGCAAATCCCGTGCTCGGCTCGGCAGAGGCGGCTCACACTAAACACACCTGCCGTCACTCGTCGGCCCGTGTGATGCGCCGATCCCCGCTGATACGGGTCTGCCCGGCATTTTGAAAAGATCCGTCAACACTCAAGCCCAAGACTAATACGAACCTCTTTTCATTTCCCGAGATATTTTTATTTCTTTTAAAGGTGCGGTGGTTCTCTAGGCAACATATTAAAGGTGCACCGTCAATGGATATAAAAGACGATAACTTGACTAAATTTTGATCGAGCTTGGAGAACGGAAAGAGAAGTGCATTAATTCTATGGCAGATCTTCCGATGTACTTGAACAGGAACCTCTGTCTCGGAGATGTTGTAGCGAAGGCTTCTAAAAAAACCGGTCAATGGCCAAACCGGGGGGGGGGGGGAGGTAGTGGCAGAGTGCAAAGGGATAGCAAAAAAAAAGGGATTATAAATGCAATATCAGGAACGGGACACACAGCCGTCACTAGACGGGGGTGTTGGGGGAGTGACACCCCCTTAATTGTTTTTGTCGGTAAAATCGTTCGGCTGTCGGCAAAATCGCGTGCCCGTCGGAAAATGGGCCCCCTATAGGAGGATAATATCTAGAACCCCCCCCCCCCAGCATTTTTATTTTACGGAGGCCGGTTGGCCGCGAAAATTATCCTGTCTATCTGTCGGCAAATTTCTTGACACACTTTCACTTTCAAAGTGAGCGACGTTCCTGTTGGGCCGAAAATTCGACTTGGCAACGGGTATATACCCGGGTTACGCGACCTATAGCTGTACCCAGCACGATATGTGGCAGAGGGGTACCCCCATGTCCCTATACCGTAATCGCACCCTAGACTATTGCTACTAGCACACGCCCTTTTATATCTCAAACTAATTCTTGAGATTCTGGTAACACAATAACCAACACAAGGGGGGGGGGGGTGTTCCCTCTGTCACCGTGCTACATGTGACGTGACTAATAAAAACTAAAACGAAACTCAAAGCAAGTTTAAATCTTTTAAAGACCACTTTCCTAATACAACTTCGAAAACGACAAGTTCAATTACACGGATAATAAAACTAAAACTCCTACAAAACAAGAACGGTGCAAAATAAGTTAAACAACATACAAGTATGTATCAATCGTATCAATTATATATCAAATGATTGAAGGGCCCATGTAACGTAATCGTTTTAATGCATGCAGTCCTTGTACGCCGACATGCGCCTTTGTGTCTCATTTAATCTTATTTATTTTGCCATTTTAAGGGCATTTTTGATGTCTTTTATGTTTTTATGCTAATGCGAATCGGCATATTCATGTCAAAAGTGTGATGCCATTTCAAGCAGAAACCTCAATGTAACAGCACCAAAACTTGCCAGGATTTTTGATATTTTGCTGTGGCACAGTCGTAACTTTTCTTTTCTTTGGTGACTCGTTGTTGATTCAGTACATGACAGTAAGCAAAGTTTTCTCGCAAATGTTTTCAATGTGCAAGTTTTGGGTTGACAATTTGAACCAAAAAACCCTAAACTGAACCAGTCAGTCTTCCTGAAAATAATGAGATCAAAGCAACAGCTCACTGATTTGTTAGGAAAAGCATGGACAATTAAAAATGTTTAAAGAAGTGCACTTTTCAATAAGATTAGCCAAATAGGGATGTCAAATATAGTTTTCATACATTTGAGAGGAGTAGAAAGTTGCACAAAATATATCCCTAGTAAAATTCATGTTATGGGCCCTTCACAAATGTTAACTGTATGTTCCGGTATTCGTTTATTATTTGTCCAAAGATTTTGGCGTCGGTTGGACAGAACTGTCACGAAATACATATAGAACAGAAATCTGAGGAGGAACATCTTTTTTTTTCCTCAACCAATTTTTCATTCCCACATTTTTTGAAATAGACTTAATATTTCCAACTACCTTTGTCCCAAATCGTTCATTTAATCATTTTATATGGATGCCGAACAGCCGTCATTTTGTGGTTTTTATTGGCAAAATCGTGTCACTATCGGCAAATATATCACCATAAATAGAGCCCCCTAGTGTCGTATGCTGTCCAGTCCTGTACTCATTGAGCAGCGCCACCTAGTGCCAGATAATGTGTAACACCCCCCCCCCCCCCGTATCATTTTCTGGCTATAGGTTGGTGCCAGGATTTGTGGTCATGTAACCGCATTCAAATTGGCCTGACGACGTCCGTGATCCTCATGGTTAAACTCCACCATTTGGCCAGTGGCTCGATTCAGCCCCCTCCCCCTCCCCACGTACCCCCAGTCCACGGCCAATGACATGTGCTCGTTCCCCCCGACAAGATACTTCGTGTGCTGTCAATCTTCTTCGTAACGAATCTCTAGCAAAGTGGAGTTGGCACGAAGCAGCCGAGTTGATTGAGACCTCATATGCCGGGGTGGTCCCGACGGCAGTTCGTGGCCAATTCCAGCGTTTCCTCCATTTATACCATGGCTGGTTCACCTGGCTCTGATCATGGAGTCAAGGGTGATTGGCACTGGACCCCGATGTGACCTGACGTAAACCCAGCAAGCCCCCCTCCCTCCGCCCCCCCCCCCTCCCCCAACTTGGTATGACCACGACCACTGCTGTTATACCAGATCCCACTTTTTGGTTTTGTCCCAATTTATTTGATTTTGAAAGGAAAGATAAGGTCTTAAAATTAGTGGTTTTTTTTTACTTTCGTGAATAAACAACATGGTGATTGTGCCCTTGGGCACGACACTTTACCACAGTTGCTTCACAGTGAATAATAATTGGTAAACTGACTAAGGCGGAGTCGGTTTACATTTAAGTGTTCATAATCTTGAAATGAACCATTGTGGCCAATTTACATTCAATTTCAATCTTATTGCCATTTCGTATGGTGTTTCAGAGCCTCTTTGTTTGGTCTTATGCCAATGCAGTTGACTTTCAATGGCAAAGGTTTCAGAGTTTGTTACCAGAATTTGTTTTGTTGAGCTCGTTTCTCTGATAAATTTTAATGTTTATCCTGCCTGGCAATACATAACTTTGATATTTGTAGACAAACCAGTTCTCAAATTGTTGAAGTAAAACAGTTTCCATATTTCTTTTTTTGTCAAGTTCAGAGACATCGCACGCAGTTACTGACGAAAATATGTAGCGTGAAATGCGTTTAATGAATATTTTAATTTAATGGAAAGAGATGTGAATGAAAGTTAAGATGGGTCCAAATAACCCAGTTAATTTATAGGATGTTAATACACAGTTGTTCTTTGAAACCGATAACAAAATATGACTATTAGATCTATGTTTTTGATGCACCATCTAAAGTGATATTTTGATTACGATATCACCACATGAAAATAATGTGAAAGATGGGTGACATGTTATTAAGCAATGTTATTGACAAAAAGGGTGTGGGCATGCGGGATTACGTCAGGCGGTGAAAACATCTATCCATTCGCACACCAGTTTTCACCGGTTTCTATGAGTTGCCATTTAACACTCCAGACTCAAGAACCTGTGAGTTTTAAGTAACTAGGTCTGGGAACTAGACAGAGCAATGTCAGAAGCTCCCGGATGTTCGCGCTCACCTATAGCCAAACGCAAACTTACGTGTTTTTTTTTTACCAACATCGAATTATAAGCGCATCAGTAAAGGTATTGGAAACCATTTGCAAACGTTCAATAATATCACTGCCAAAATATTATGAAATATCAGACTTGATTGTAAGTAAATAATGGGACTATGCATCCTGTGAAATCATAGCGCCTATATCTATTATGTTGTCATTTTCGGGGAAACAAAAGAGACATTACCATCGTGTCCTGGCGATGGTTATAGTACTAAACCTTTGCGAGAACAAAAACTCTTTTTTTCCCCAAATACTACTCCAAATTGACAGAGTTTAGTGTAGTGTGCAATCGGTTACATATCCGTGAATGAAAAACTTTTCCATACCACAGGGGCCATACCACAAGAGCATGCAAGTCAGAACGTTTTAAGAATATTTTGGAAGGCAGAGCTTTCAACGGGAGCCTTGCTCTTCGTCGAGAAAAAATGAAGATACATTTTCACAGTTTTCTCAAAAAAGTATCTACTGAGCTGAAGTTGCATCAGATTTACTGTGTTGTTCTTTGAATCGACAACAATACGATTTTCTTTTTGGTAAATGGTGGTTCTTTCCTTTAATAACCATGGATGTATCCTTTTTGAGCTTGGGTGGTTTAATCATTCGTTTTAGATAAGAATGACAGATAAGAATGGCAGAAGTCCGATTTGAAGACACTATCTCTCGAGCTCCTGGGTTATTTTTATCCTTCACATTACCGTTTTACAACTCAACACTTGTCCTCCCAGTGTCATAGTTATCATATTACATATACAGTGAACCCCACAGGCCATCTTTGCTCTAAACGGAGAAAAAAAATACTCGGGCTACAAAAGAAGGTATTTAACAAAATAAATTTTGCTGATTTGGCACTGCTACTCTCATATCAGGAAGTGTCTTTTTAAAGACAAATGAGTGCATGTTTTACCATGGGACCGGTAATGGCAAACCACTTGCACCTGCACAGCATAGTTATATCAGACTTTGCCTACAGCGGGGGATGAAGACAAGGAACCGAGATAAGGGAAAGATGAAGATCAGAAGATGACGAGGAGTTAGGCCCAGGGAGCTTGGAACATGACAAGACACTCATGGTTAAAGAAAACCCAGACGGGGATTTAGGTTCTATGACGAGGGTAGGTAAAAACAAGAAGTGGTTATGCCCGTGGCCTGAGGCAGGAGTGGGCAGGGCAACAGCGTGAACTCTCGGAGAATTTCTCGGTCATCGCTGGAGCCAGGGTGGATTTTCAAAATTTGTTTCTGTAAAGTGTCCGGACCGGGAGCGGAAAAGGTGGTTACTTGGTGAGAGAGGAAGAAAACAAGGGTTCTTACCTGGGGTGATTTATGTCGATAGTATGCATGTAGTGTAAAGACAAGGGTTGGATTGATCTCGTGGAGTATACAGTGTATCCAAAAGTCGGGCAGGTTGATCTGATTGTAAGTCGTTAATCCCTGAAAGGGCCAGGGCGGAATCCGTTTTCCCTGTACATCTTCGCCTTTTTTTTCTTGGAGAGTTTTTTGGTACATGTATTATGTCTTGGACACCAATTTCATGCAAATCAGACGCAAAATGTCGATTTTTGACGCGAGTATACCACTGTAGTGTTCCGGTCTCGGAGCCAGTGTCCTCTCTGTATATCGCAAATTGTCTGACTGACGGACTCATTGATTCGCTGATTATCAATCGTTGGTATTTTTGCCAGTTTGTTTGTCGATTATATTTGTTTGTTCTTTATTTCTATTTACAGGTTCACTAAAAATGCTGTCATTACACTACATATTTTAAAAGCATTTCCCTTATTTGATTGATTGTTTGTGCTTTGTTCGCCCATTAGGATTGTATGCCGTCGCAGATAAGATCTTTATTTTGTTTCTTATAGTTAGTTTGTTTTCCGCCTTATCAGATATTCTTTTTCTTCAATTGGTTCATGCATTTCATTTGCTAGACAAAACTGGGTTCTATTTTCTGAAGGAATAAAGTATAAAAAGGCTATTCTTGTTTTCAAAGGTCTAAACAAAACGACTCCTTTGTACATCACGAATCTTTTAACACCATTTACACAGATTCGTGAAACAAGACAATCAACTAACAATGCAATATACATTCAAATCAGAACTACGCAAAGCCATCAGTTAGTGATATTTCTGCCAATAACACTCTGGTTCAAAATGTGCTGATCTACGGAGCATAAACTTGGTTGCCACGGCAATTTGGAGCCGCATCGGGAATTTCCTCGTGTTTTTTTCCAAAAGGGTTTTCGCTAGGTTTTCGCTCATCCCGTAATCAGCGATTCACCTTATACTTGCCTTATAATATTTCTAAAGTACTTGCATTTGTAAGTATTAATATTCGTCGTCTGTTTCACCAATGCACTTTTTTCTTATGAGTTTTACATTGCTTAACAGTATTGAATAAATAATTATTTCTTAAGATAACCTTGACCTTTGATCTCATATCAAGCCAAGAATACCCTACTAACCCCCTCGTCTTTATTCTTTTCAACTTTTGCTGGCCGATGTAATGTTACAGTTGCTTTGCAGTTACAGTCCAATCGCCAACATCCTCACTTCAATTTCACAACAGTTGTGTAATTGAGGGATTGAGATACCCCTGATCCATTCATGTCTCTGTATATTACGAGAGAGGAATCTTCCATCAGCGGGCCCCTGGAGCATTGCTGGACCGAGCGGACGGCGCGGCAAACGGTTGTCATCCAACTTGTTCTTCTGCTCGCCTCAACCGCCGGTTGAGGCGAGCCGAAGACGGCACGGAGAGAGAGTTTCCCCACAAAATGATCAAGTCCAATTCACTCAATTACGATAATCATATCAACCTGAACAAAACAGCGTCTCCTCTTGCGATTGCCTGTCAGAAGAATGCCCGGCAAAACCGTTCAAAGTCCACAGAAGGAAAACAAAAAATGAGCAAACAGAATGACCCTCTTATACACTGAGGAGAACAAGAGTCTCTTTTATCAAAAGGACGTCCAGTGGGACGGGGGATTTAATCTACCCGAAATGCCACACCATTGATGGCAAGTCATCGGGGGTTTACTGGTAGCCTCAACCCTCGTCATTGTTTTGCCAACTTAATATCTCTAATGTTATCCTCTGTCATTTTCCCGTTTTTTCATCTCTTCGTGTTTTCTTCTCCCCTCTTGTCTCCCCTATGAATCCTCCCCCTTTTATCGAATCTCCCCTCTCATCTCTTTACCCTCCTCTTAATCTAATCATTCGTTTTTCATCAAGATTCGCCTGAATAGCTTGAGGAGAGGAGGCAGTGAGATGCGGTCCCCATGGAGACCCTTAGCTTGTTCGACCCTGACGTCTCTTCAGTGTCTACCTTATTCTTATTTTCTCCCCCGCCGTATCCCGTCCACGCCAAGCGCGCCAACCACTTTACGGGCGGCCCCTTCTACCCAAGCACTTGCCCAGGGAGGCCCGAGGGAGCATCCCTGGACTCATGCATCCACGCTCGCGTGACTATACGCTTTCTTCCTCTTCGTTCTTTTCAAAACTTTCCTCCTTCGCGGCTTTTGCATGTGTTAAACTCCGTTAGTCCTTTGGTTTGATGTTGCAAATGGTTCTCCAAATCGCCGAGGCGGGGCGGCTAAAGTACAGCATGCACGCTCAATCGAGCTGCGAATGCGTCTTGATTGCCTGCAAAACCGCCAGTCTTTTCAAAGTCACACGCTTAATTAAACCCGAGAGTTTGGCCAGAAAATGCGCGGCATACGCTGAATAGTATTTGGGAGACAGGCTAACATGGAAATCTCCGGATTCAAATGACTGAACATTATCTTCGTTGTGAACATTGAAGGCAGTATTGAAAAGTGAGCCATGCATGGGTTGTGCCGGGATGGGGCTATTACCGAATGTATACAGGCAGAGCATGAAATGTTAATTGGATCATAAATGAGGCTCGCATGGTTTTCAAAGTAACTAATATTCCGCATTCATTTTTTATACAAGGTAATGCTCAAGAATATTTATCAGTAAATAACATCAAATTTCGTCCTGAAGGTTTGGTATGAAAGAAATCACGTGACAGTGCACCTTGTAATTATTTCGCTCTTTATCAATACCACATGTTGTGCTGGTTAAATCGTGGAAAAAATGTGAAAAACGAAAAGATACGAAATGTCCAATTACTCAGGTGTTGAAACAAATCGCCAACCTCATATAAAGGTTTACCTCCACATCAAGTTTTACATCACGAATCGTCAAAACATGCTGGGCCTACAGCTTGCATTTTAATGTCTATTACATGCCTGATGCGAATTCAATACCTCCAAATAATCAAGTATAACACGCTATCCCTAGGCATGAACATCACACCAAATCATTATCTTTCCATGTATCGTTTTTGTGAATGGAGCAACCAATCTGTCATCGTCGTACTATTGTTTTATTGTACTAGCCTCCATGCCTCTTCGAATGTTCTCTTAGTAAAAAAAAAATCGCTAAGAACCATTGTCAAGAAAAAAAAAAGCTGGGCGATGTGTTCGTAGTAACCATGCCCGTTTGAAGAACAAAACCACCGTGCCGCGCCGGGGGCTTAAGCCGGCTTGCGCGCTGTAATCCCCGTCCAACGGGACCCGCCACAAGAACCCTCCCCTCCCGAAATTATTATGGCGACTTGTAAAGCCAGCCCCTAGACAATTACTTTTCTGGGAATGCAATTGCAAAACGGCCCATGTTTTTGAGCTGGATCTGACGGAGACGCTAAGCCCCTCCGAAATATTGCCCCCACTTTTATTTCTTGCTCCTGTTTTTAATTTTCGTTATCATTTTGATATTGCGGAGCAGAAGACAGGGAAGGCCCTTTTCTGAGCGATTTGGAGATCACTGTTTTATTTTTATCAAGGCGCTTTTCATTTACCCCCAAGCGTAGCTCTGTAGCTCGTCAGAACAATTTTCATTTAGAAAATCTACTCCTGTTAAAACTAAAGACACTGTTGCGTTTCTACATGTTACACGCCCCAAATGTTGTTTCCATACTATTATGCATGTATGCTTCCCCTGCATTTTTTCCAATCATGTAAATAGTTTGCTATGAATTGTTTCATTTTCGAACAAAGCGATTGTCTTTACATAAGTCTGCAGAAACAAAGACATCTCGTTCAACGTTGTCGTTTCCCTTGATAAGAAAATAATGCACCTTTTACTTAGATGTAGAAATAGAGTTTTTAGGCATGTTCGAAAATGTCATCCTTGCCGTACTTTAAACCGATCAGCCGAAAATGTAAATCATTAATTAACAAACGACACGATGAAAATTGATGGCGAAAATATTGTTGCATTTTATATATTTCTGGGAAAAAATGCAAACCTGTTTGCGTTTTTCAAGCCTTTTTTTGTAATGATTGATAATAAATAAATAAAAAGGATATTCAGCTGTAGGCCTATTATGACTTGGCAAAATTGTTTTCTGGGAGGGGTCTCCTTCAAAAAGTCCAGATATTTTCGGACCGAATTACATGGGGCAGGGATGGCCACCCTTGCAATTATTATGGTAGAAAATGTTTAGTTATACATAACGCACACAAAAGGTTTTCATTGTGTACATATTATGCATTTACAGATGCGCATCCTCTACCCGATTGAAATTGAATCTTAGGTAGCCTATACGAAGAGGTATTAGTTAATCTTGGCTGCCTCTCATTATGTAGCACGGGTGAAATTTTAATGACTTTGATATAATCATTTCTTGGAGTAGGGGGAAAAGGATTCCAAAAGATGCAGGATATTTTAACGTCGTTCTGAAATCGAAGCTGAAGAGAAAACGCGGCAAAAATTGACATCAAAGAAACTATAGGCTTAACACATCTGTCAACTCAATATGTCGGTATCATATGACTTCTATTAGGAGCCCACGTCGGCACAGGCAAACGAACATCCAACACCACATCTTTATCTTAAATTTTCAGCTTTTTTCCCCTCCTAACCCGGCGCGAGAAATAATCACTTCTTGATGATTTTCCCTGCTTCCCAGCGGCGGCAAATTGGTAAGAGAGCAAGCAAGAAGGCACACGGCACGGCCGTGAAAGGAACGGTGGGATTAAGGCGGCCGTGTGTCGCGGACAAGACACGGAGCAATATCATCATCCGTCTTCGGTCCTGCGGCTGGCGGTGACTTCAGCTCTCTTTTTTTATATTTTTGTCTTAATCCGACGGCGGGAGAAGAGAAAAATGAGTCTCCGGTTTCATTAATCGCTACTTTGTTTCATCTTGCCAAGGTATCAGTTTCGTATTTAATACTGGTTATTAGACGGCAAAAGTGCGCGTGTTATATGCGGCGTTTTATTGACAGATTAATTTGGGTCGGTCAACAACACTTTTTTCGGCACCGATTTCGACTCCGGTGTCTCTGAAATTTGTCCCAAAATAACAGATGTGCGGAGAAAAACAGCTGTCGGAAATAGGTGCGAAAATAAATTATAAGTATAGCCTGGTTTTAAGCTCCATTACGAAATTTACCGTTACGTTTTGATGTTTTGAATTTTAATCACGTCACTCCGTTATGGTAATGTTTCACTTCTTTGTGTTAATGACTGTGACATTTTAAGTTTGGTCTGTGAATTTGTAAGTGTACAAAATATTATTTAAAATGTAGAGCAATGTGAAGATCGCAATAGTGTTCATTGCAAGCCCATTTGATTGTTTTCTACTCAGAGGAAGAAGCTTATAAGAAGTACTGTTGTTAGTTTAGAAATGAAACGAAATATGAATAATCTAAAAGCGAGACAGGTTTCAAATAGTTTTGTGTTATGAACAAGCTTGATCGGAAATATCTCGGAAGCTGCGTGCTAACGAATTCGTGTTCATGCATGAGTCAGGTGATTGTGCCATGTAATTTCTGGAAGGAGTAGTGTTTTGTAGTAGGTTTTTGACTCCAGTGACCCCATGATGACCTTTGACCCCAGTTTGGTTATGTGACATGTTGGGCTGGGCTACTGATACTTTTGACAATGTTTGGTTGAAATCGGTCAAATATGTATAGGAGTAATAGACAAAGTCAGCGTTTGTTACTAACTAACGGACTAACGGAGAGATAGGATGATTTGTTGAGCTGCTATCCCGCAGCTAAACAAAAAGGAACAGGAGTTCTAGCCCAATGTTTCGAAACAAGAGGTGTTTGCAAATACCAACCTTCGTGAGATTGAAATCCTTCTCAATTCGTTTCCACACTACCATCTCATCTACACGTGTTGAAATCAACACGGGTCTACCTTGAGCGGGACCGGGTGCCAAGCAAACACGTGTCGCAAGGCGTACCGTTCACACTCAACCGGGTTGTACTCGGGTCAGCTGTAGACGTAGGGTTTTCTACCCAGGTAAAGCCTCTCAACCCTGGTCCCGACCAGGGTTGGTTTTTACCCGTGCAGAACACCGGTACTAGTGTAGCAGTCATGTTTGATTCTTGCTAGTGTGAAAAGGGTTCCTGAAATCTCAGTGAGTCAGTGTTGGACCCGGTTCTTACACTGAGATTTTTGGATAGTATGAAAGACCCTTTTGTGGGAGTCCCCTTAAAGGTTGTAAGCTCCTCCCCCTTAAAAAGGTGACCCCAACCATTAATTAAACCCCTCTATCAAAATACCTCATCTTACATGGATGTACTCCAAGGTTTGAACCAAAAGAAGATTCATGTATGGGCCATACATGTGGGTAAAACCGCCACCCCTCCTTCCCCCCGACAACCCAAGAGTCCCTCAAAAAGTAATGTATCCAACTGCAAGCATTGAGCCACATTTTAGATGCTCTGGGTGGGATAGTTGTAGGTGCTTCATACTAACACAAGGCATTGATGGGTGACATGATGGTTTCCGTATACGAGGGGTTAGCTGTCCAATGACCGACGGGGCAGCGAGCAATTGAGCATTAGGCCTGAAATCCAAAAGATTCACTTGGAACTGTCTTGTCATATGAGCTACGATTTTGAGGCAGGTATGTTTCCTCCTTAAATCCATCCCATCCAGATACACAATCATGACACAGACACCGATCAATTTTTCTCCCACAATTGCGAGAAAGAAAAACGGAGAATTTTCCTGATTACAAATCCCCAAATCCCTAACAATAGTGATGGAGCAACTGATCAGAATCCGAGTTCGGGACCTATTGCATTAATCCCCTTCGGCTCAGTACGGTAAAAACCACCCGAGGCAACACACGCTGTGCAGGCAAGACCCATAATACCTGAGCCAGTCCCGTCTTCTCCCAAACTCCAGGCGTCTTTCAACAGCGTTTTTCAACCGAAATCCCCCTCTTCAAATCCCCCGCCGATATGCGATAGCCCCACGCCTCGCTCGAAGCGGTGCCGGCGGAAATTGGCCGCCCGCGACCGACTCGGTCCTGCCAGTACCGGTTAGGTCTGATGGACGCGCCACAACTACCGGCCAACAACCTCTTATCATGTATCCATTCTTCTTCTTTCCATTCCTTGATGCATTCTGCTGATTTGTTAGATTGCTCTGCTAGCCCATGTTCTTTTCTTTCTCAAATTTCAAAACAGTTTTTGTGACTTCTGTGTGATTGACTCTGGACAAAGTGATTTGGTATAACCTCCTCTTATAGGTCAGATGCAGGCATTTTCCAAAGCACCGGTGAAAGGAGGCAAAACTAAGGCAACTGTTCACCAATGTTCAAATCTGTGACGTTTTATGTTGTAGCGCTCTCTGTTGATACAATACGAAGCAGGCAAGTTAAAGTTTTGATCTTGCAGCTAGCATAAAATGATCAACTGATCGGTTGGACTTAGTGCAAATCTTTCTTCTGCAGGCTAGTAACGTCATTTACCTTAAAACGCATGCGTGAAACATAACATGTAATTGAATAAATATGTCATGTGATTTGCAATAACTTCATATCAGCCTAGTTTGAAAGGCCCATGTAATGTAGTTTTTATGAATGCAATACTAACTTGAAAATGCACTTTGTGTCCCATTTAATTTTCTTCTCCATTTTCATTTTGCCATTTTGGGGGGGCATTTTGGTGACAGTTTGGTTTTTATGCTGATGCGAATTTCCATATTCATGAGCAAAAGTGTGATGTCATTTCAGGCAGAAACCTCAACGTTACAGCTATTTCAGCAGCAAAATTTGTCAGAATTTTGGATATTTTACCGTCGTAAATGTTCATGCCTTTGGTGATTCTTTGTTGTTTCAGTACATGACAGGAAACCAATGTGCAAAGTTTTCTCACAAAATGTTTTAAATGAGCACATTTTGGGTTCACAATTTGAACAGAAAAACCTTAAAATGAACAGTATCTTCTTAAAATGACATCACAGCAACAACGCCCTCATTTGTCAGGAAAAGCATATAATGTTGGAAATTAAAAATGTTTAAAGAAGTGCACTTTTCGATAAATTTAACCCAAAAAAGGCTGTCAAATAGTTTCATACGTTTAAGAGGAGAAGAATGTTGAACAAAATATGTTCCCAAGTGAGATTCATGTCATGGGCCTTTTAATGAAATTCTACAGTGGAAAGCGTGGCACCACTGTGGCCTGCTACGCTAGGTCGGAGATCACAATGCTGCTTGTTGCGGATTCGAATCGCCGGATTTTACATTTTCATTTTTTCCCGCCAAGAGTGAACTTTCTTAAGTTGTGTTTAATCAAGTCCTATATACTGATCGATGAAATAAGTCCACTTTTTTTATTCATGGCCCAGGAGGATTTCTTTTACAAAAATGAAGTTAAGTCCAAGAACCGCTGCCAGCGGTGTATTTTGAAATAAAACTCTATGAACTACGAACCCATTGAATGTATTGCGCATGCCTCAGTGACGATAATTTGGATAGTGACAGGTCACGTGTGAAGGTTAGAATCCATATAAGGTATAAAGAGGCCGGATATCATAGAAGTCCAAATTTCATAAGAAAACGTTACCATTTGACGCATGCGCATTATGGTCCTTGGCTGTACTTGGTTGCAGAAAAAAGTAATTGCGGGTGGGGTTTATGAAGCGATGAATAGGAAGGACTCGGGATACCAGACCAAGATGGCGGCGCGCGGCACACGTTCAACCTGAAGCAGAGTGCATAGAGTGGTGCTAAAAACGACTCCATTAAACGTCTTATTGGTGGCAAATAGGATTCGGCTTCATCAGATGAATACCGCATACAAAATCGACTCAATTAATTGCAGTTTCAAATACTCTGACGCATTATTGATAACCATGCAACTCGTATTGAGTCATTTAAACTGTTCGCAAGCTAGACTTAAACCAGCATAGAATTTTTAACGTCAAAAGTCTAGTCTCGAGTAGACCAAATAGTAAATAATTTCGATACGTGTAAAGTTTTTGATCGAATCTTCAATTTGTATAGTGTATTCTGAATAAACCTGGTAATTTAAAAAGCAGAATCAGAAATACTACCTTCACCAAAACTGCAAATTTAAAGAGAACATTTAGTCCCACTCACTTGTGCAAAAACCGATCCTCAAGCAAACCCGAATCCATGGAACGGAAGAAGGCGCTTGCCTTTAATAATCAATTGCTCAGATGGATAGAGCTCCAACGGGCAAAATCAATTTCTGGCGTAAAACCTCTTATCCCGCGTGTTTTCATGACTTACATAGGATTTTGATCTGGATAATAAATATTCCGTGAACCCCGATGACAAGTCGTCAGTACGACCCCGTCGTCTAGGCTCCCGGCCCCGGCACTTAACTCATCCCTGGCCGCCTCGAACTCCCGGCGTCTCCGGCAAATTAATTTCCGAAAATTGTCTCAAGTTCTTCGATTTTTTCATCTCCAACCCCGTGGTTTCCCCTCTCGTGCCCATCATCTAAACATGTCCGTTTGTGAAATTACCAATTTTCTTGAGATGATGACGGTGATTTTTTTTTTAATCTTTCACTTCTTACTTCTTTCTTCGCCCCATTCTCTCCCGATCTCTCGCGATCGGCGAAGAGGGGAAAATTCTTCTTACACGACCCCGTCCTCTGCTGTCAGATTAATCGGTGGAGATTGAGGGACCTTAATTTTCTGTAATTACAGTCGGCCCGTCTTCAAAAAGGATTCTTGGATTTACGGTGAAGCGGCGAAGGCTCGCGAGGCTGGCGCGAAATAAGCCCGTCACGAACCGTCAGGTACGTACACGCGGTGAGCTAGCCAGCTCCGTGAAAGGGATTGGATGTTCGCGCTTGTCATGTTAGCAGTAAAAACATGCCCCGTAGTCTACCGCACGGGCATTAAAGCTGCATGCGCATTCGCAAACAACCTTCCAACTAGCTAATGACAATCAGTTCCATAGAGCCAATTTTTCATGTGTAAGTGGGATCATGTCCAGCGCAACTAATAAATAATAAAAATGAAGATGTGCACATTTAGACTGTATTTCCATGTAGGATTGTGCTGCTTTGTCTAAGAGGGCCTGGTTAGATGTCCAAGAATAACAAACACGCAACTTTCACCTGTCGATTGCAAAATCGCTTTATTTACGATTGCTTACAATTAAGTATAATAATTGAAACTGGCTTTATCGTTAGAAAGTTGAGCATTTAGAGTCAAAAAATTCATATAAGAATAATTGTTGACTGCTGTGATGTGGGATATGGCCCTCGCCATATCCCGCATTATAGCACCTGAGGTGAAGGGTGTTAAAAACGCCATATCCCACATCACAGCAGCCAACAATTGTTTTGTGATATCGTGCCATTAAGTGAAAGAGATAAAGGGTTGTAACTTACAATGCAAGAATTTTTTAGAAATAAATTAAATCACTGCGGTTTAATCTTTGATTACTGTTAAGCTTTCCTGCCGGACATGATACTTAGCGGTTGCAGTTCTCAGTCGCAAGACCCACGGACCAGTCGTATACGCACGCGCGCAGCGCAGAGGCAATTTATATGCAACGCAGTGATTATGAGGTAATTTATATGCAACGCGGCGTATAAAAAGTAAACTGTTTTACTGACTGGACACATGGCCGTTCTACAGAATAAAATTACAGTATCCAAGACACGATATAACGATCTCCAACATTACCCCTTCTAAAAAAAAACTCGGATCGATAATTTACCTGAACACAACGGTCAATTGCATGCAATAGGATTCATGACAGGATTTACAGAAGTCTATGTACGTTCATGGTTATGTTTTTTTTTACTGTAAAAAAAATATATAGATAACTTAATTTCTTTGAACAAAAATGTTCGATTTCTTTCCCCATGAAACTTGATTTTAATCCACTTTTTGCAAATATCATTTGTCAGGTGTAATATTTTGTGTATGGAAGTTTCTCAAACGTCAGCCGCACTGTGGAACTGCCACAATTTAATTCATGTGTATAGGCCCTATATACATTTCTATGTAGATACCGAGGATTTAAAAAAGCAAGTTGTTAAGAACAATCCACGGCTTTTTCTACGCGATTAACTATACGAATCAACATGAAGTTCGAGCATTTTCATCTCGCTCCCATTTTAAGGAGGGGGCATATCGTCATTGTAGGTTATATTGCACTCGTTGATAGCCAGTTTAACTAGAAGTGAACTCGTGAAGCGCACATGTTGAAAACTCACCCAAATTCCGTTTGTAAATAAGACCGTTTTCATTAGTCTGGTTCCCAGGCCGAAAGATTATATCTATTCGGACAAATCTTAGGTCCGGTAGCCGCCACGGTACGTACATGTACATGACAAAAACGGTCTGGGTCCTGCCCATATCCGAAAATATCCGAAGCTTACCGAATACACTCGGATATTTCAACTGCTCGGGAAATTTCTCGGGCGTAAAATAGTTTTAATCCGTTCTGAACAATTTGAGTTCATAAATTCATTGCTTACATTTAAAAAATTTTTTTTATCAATGTCAGGCGTAATACCCAGCATCTGAATTATGATATTCACTCGTACGAGGGCGGGCTTTGCTGCGTTATAAAACATTTTTGAATGTGGCGGCTACCTGAACTAAAATTTATCAGAAATGTCAGAATCTTTTGGTCTGGGAACCAGACTACATTTTCATGATCAAATTATATCACACTAAAAGTAGACCCAGTCGAATTGCAACTGGCTTCAACACAAGTATGGTGCCTAGTCTGTTAAGAGTCGTTAATGATCTTGCACTGTAGGCCTATGCGACCAAGCATCTCCGTTCAAAAAGCAACACTATTCATTGGTTCAAAAATCACATGTAACTTTAGAAACAGTAAGCTCAGACAGACGTAAAATTGTCATGGTTGAATCATAGAGAAAGTTACGCTGGAAAATAATAACATCAGACATATGCCACTTTGGCCATCTTTTTCCCGTCTTAAATTTGGTTCTTAAATTTTGGTCTCCATCTGAATGTCCGACTTAAGAGAAAAATCAATGGTAAGAGAAATTCAAGGCTAATAGATACCGTGGAAACAGTTATTTATATAGTTTGGGCCAAGGACTGTATTTGTTTTCCACATCATTCTCTTGTTGGTCGAGAACGCAGCATTCACTTAGCGATCCTGCAGGAGTGTTTCAACCTCCAATCAAAGCATGGAGCAAAGCGCGCCAATTTTCTACATGACTGCCGCTGGAGAACCAGGCGCCAATCACGCAGGTTAATGCATGAGCTGGCCTACTATTGTTTCAGCTAATGGAGGGTAGGTTAATGGAGACATACGATCATTTATAGACCGCTACACTACATCTGAACCCCAATTATCGGTGATTTGGTTTCGGTTCTAAATTCCCGAATTTAATCTACAGATCGGGCCTAAGTGACGCGCTGAAATGGAATGACATGCTGCGTGTCTCATCTCCACAATGGCCTTAGCTGTAATTTTGGTTGCTATTACTGAAGCGCTTCAAAATAAGAATCCCCCCCCCACAATTTTTTTTAATGTTTTTGCCATTTTAAAGATCATACCAGAGAAAAAAGAAACACAAAATTTAATTCTCACATCAAAACAAGTCAACCACGCTGAATTTCATATCACTTAAAAATCGATCTGTACTAATTTAAGATAAAATTTGAATGAAATTGGACCACCATCTTTAACTTCACAACTACATAATTCTTATTATAGTGGCTGCACATCAGATACGAATTCTCATTAAAAAGAAGACAAATTGGGATAGGACATCATTTGCATGGATTGTCATGAAGACAAAACAACAAAGGCAAATGGCAATACCCAATTCAATACCCAGCCCGCAAATTGAGTTTCTGGTAAAGCAATCTAAATAAAATAAGATTACCAATCTGGTCTGCTGTGCACCAAACCCTTCTCTAATATTCAAAACTCATATTGTCATATTTTTTTTTAACAGCGTTAAACGAGGGGCGGAATTAGGGCAACAAGAAGAGGGGAAATATTCTTATATGACATATAATTAATATTTTTCCGGAAAACGTTAGTGGGGATTTCAAACTGATTTATAGGATAATAAAGCCAGATTCTCCAAACGACTTCAAAGGTCATTCTTACAGCTTGTAGTGGCCCCTTTTGGTTTGTGACGCACACCACCACTTACGGAAATAGCCAGATAACAAATGGCAAACAAATTGCGGAGAACGTGATATAGGCCAAGGTTCCGCTTTATTTTAAAGCTGAGAAACGAAGACGTCTGGCGCCTGCAACTCCGCGGCCATCGCATGCCGACCGTGTAGCACGGGCCAGATCGTACTGAGTTCAAGATCAGATGCACGGCTAATATCATCGGGGTTTGTTACGCCACTGGTAGGTCTGCCCGTACCCAGTCACGTCTACCTACTGCGAGCTCAGCGCAAATTATGTAATACCCACGGCGCGTTTCACAGCAGCGGGGCCGGTTTTCACTGTGGGTGCCACGGTGCTTGTAATTGGCCAGCTTGATTTCACGACGGGCTACCGACGCCAACCCAAGCGGACGGACCAGGAATCGCCGTGCTTAAACGAGCATTTCACGAGCCGAAGAGACGGACAAGAAAACATAGCTGACCCGTTCAAGGGCGCGCGTCGCATTCCACCGGGGATACGTCTTGGAGTATAATATTTCTGGACAGCAATTATTATGCATCATAGCCATTCATTAAGAAAAACATTTGCATATTGTTGGAGCCATGCGCAAGAATAGCCAATCACGTGGAAGTCAGGTTGGCAAGAAATCCACGTTCAGGGGCCATTTTTTGCGCAGTAGACATGCTCCGAATTCGATGCTTGTCACTGTAATGTCAATCACCTTTGGCTTGGTGTGTCAGTCATGAAGTAGGCTGGTCAAGCTCCGCCTCATGTCGCAAGCGGCAGGACAGCCCCGTGTTCAACATTGTAGCGAATTTCCTGTTTTGATTGACGGGTACAGTACGGCTTATATCAGTCATCACCAACAAGGCAATTCCCGCTATCAGGGCATATGTACTTCAGGCGTAATGACCAAAAACACAGACCAAAATATGTATGTAATAATAAATAAATGAATAAAATTGAGCTTTCTGGCATGCAAACTTGACGACAACATTTTTAAAAATATTATAATAGGGCAAAAAAGAAATGAGACCGAGTGACAGCGACGGGTATGCGCTGATGTTTGGTCGAAACCGTCGAATAGGTAGGACCGATCAAGCAACTTCAAATCTTGATATCAAGCAATTTCGTCTGTAATTAGGCCTATGTTATTTCAAACCCACCCACATTTCGTCCTGCCGTTTGACTGAAAAATGATGTTTTTCAACAACAAACATTCCGATAAAATCCATGACTCGTCAGGATGACATAATGCATGCCGTAATTATGTCAAATGTTGATGCGCTGGGTTTTGGATAATTATTTGACCGATATAACTACCTATCCACATCACGAAAAAAGTATCAAGTGGCTAGTTATACCATACGATTACTTTATTAATGCCAACATAATAAAAATGAAGCTGTAACTTCGACGGGTATATAGACTTACAAGTTTTGAAATCAATCATAACATTAATTCTAGGGTTCAATTTTAACTTGCTCTTGTCAGGAAAAAAAATGTTAGTCTTTAACCGCTGGTGGCGCTATTACAGTTTATGGTAAGAGGAATGGCTAGCGGATTCCTGAAACCTTTCGTTGTGTCAGTTTGTAAAAGTTTATTTCGTAATAGCTTTAGTGTGCCTCATTATTATTATTATTTTTTAAATTTCTGTTCAATTTTAGTCAAATTCTAAAAGAGGTACTGTCCGTTCTCGAGCGGAACAAAATCAGTTTTCTCAAAGAATTTTCATTTTGTTTGTTTCCTACAAAAAAAACCCCATCTTTTTTTCTATGTTGGGTTGCAAAACTCTGACAAACGTTTTCTTTGGGGACTGCTTTCTGTGCACATTTCTTTAGTTTCTAACGACACAATTGCCCACTCAGTGAAAAATATGGAGCCTCAGCCAAGCACATCTCAGTGGTTTTATCATTGAGCCAGAATTTGATAAAATGTTAATGCCAGTTGCAGACGATGGGTGCAACCAAGCAAATGAATTCCCATAGCATACCAGTGATAAATTCCCATACTTCAAAATCATTTTTAAAAATAGGCCTACTCCAAACTCTCACAGGTGTTCAGGCTGCACAGAAAAATGATGATCAACATGTCGTCTTTCATTTTCCTTTCAATTTTTGGTGGGTTGACCAATGACTTTTTGAGAAATTCTCACCCAAAGAAGACCACCCCTAAAACAAATATTTCCCAACTTGATAAGTAGCCATTTTGAAAAAAGATCCCTCCACAACATGGCTAAATAGCGCCACTTTTGGACCCAATTGCATCCAAAATGCTCAGAATTGGAAGCCCCAAGTCCAGGCCAGAGGTGCAGTGCCATATGTCTTCAATCCCCCAATTCCATGACTCTCAGAACTCTCTAATATAAAATAATAATTAATCGGACCCCGGCGGACAGATTTTTGGCCTATTTACTGGGTTGCATCCCGATACCACAGTTTGGAAGGAAAATGGCCCGGAGTCAAGTTTCCTAAAGAAATGGCGGTTGCTCGGCCGTTGGTGGCGCTATAGCACATTTACATGACTATTTTTGTTCCTCTTTACTGTTTACTGTTTTATATATTATATGGAGCTATAGGAAATTGATATATTGAGGTACAAAGAAAAATTTAAACCAATTCTACACCCGTGACAAAGTCTTGTTAATTCTAGGACAGGCCTATTTTTTTTGGGTGGGGGGGGGGGCTTTAGAGAGTAAAAAAAAAAAAAAAAAAACCCGGAAAAACGCATTACAAAATACACAGTTTTAAATCATGTTTCATATACTCCCTTTTTATTCCCATTAAAAGCAAAAAAGCCCCATTCTCTTACAAGCATCAGTCAACTTTCTATTGCATTCCTATACCGGGACCATAAAGCATCAGAACCATGCAAAAATATGCAAATACAACGTTTAAAAAAAACCCAATATATGAACATATATAGTAATCAAAATATTGATAATAAACCCTGGGTAAACATGAATATTTACACATACCCAAAATATATTTGAGACATCAAAATTAACATCTTGAATAAAGACCAAAAATTGTTGAAAAGATCTGGAATAAAATATTTCACAAATATACTTCTCATTCTATATATCACACTGTCAATTTCTTGAATTCCTGTTTACAACAAGAAAGCCTGAAAATTCATTTCACAGCAAAATTAAACCTTTCAGACTCATTTATCATGATATTCCTCCACAACTGTTGAAAATTAAGAAAACTGTATGTCAATAAAATACATTAACATCAAAATAGAATAACAAAATCCATATATACACTATTATAGTGGGATTAATACAGTCATCATTCACCACTCTGTGTAAAAATTGATATTGGTTAATATTCAAAATATTCCAGGTACATATTTGAAAAGTTACTTGAATAAAACATTTCATAACGCTAGTAACTATTTCAGGATATGGCTCTGCCAGCCTGCCTACCTTTATCATTGAGGATTTAATACTTACAATAGAAATATTTAATAACAGAAAGAGAAGGATAGCCAAATTGTAATCACGGTTTTTGACTCAGTAACTGGGATTTGAACCTGCAAACCATCCAGAAAACCATTCCGCTGCTAAACCATTTTAGCTATATATATCTTTTCAAATGGCACTTGTCAGAAGCTATGAACCTGTTTGCACCATGTAGCCGTCAGGACACACAGTCGTGTTTTACTATACTCTCGAGGACAATGCTTTGTGTTTCCAACAAAAGACCCAACTCCCGAGGACTGAAAGGATCTGTTGTTCTCCCTTTGTGTGTCAGTCCTCAGGGGTTATGTAGAACACTCACAAAGTCACAGGACAGTGCCACAGATCTAGGATCACTCACAGAGAATATATCTCCTTATTAACTATCATTCAAAATGCACTAAAGGAACGGACTAGTGGGTTTTTTTGGCACATAATCCATAATCAGTCATGTCATTAAAACTGTGATTATAAATGCACTATTAGCAAGTTATATCAATAATGTTTAACATTATATCCACAACCTCATTTCTGAAATTTACCACATCAAATTATTTAAGTATCCAACACTCTTCCCATGAATGCCCCAAATCCCTTTCGATAAAACAAAACCTTTGTTCCGTAGTCTTTTTAGCATAATTTCCTATATTATGAGAATGATTAGGCAACAAGTATGTAGCAACATAAAATCAATAAAAGGTATTGTTATTTTAATTAATTTCCTAAGTAAGAAAAAATGTAAAACTATACTGCGTAATAAACACAAAAACAAGTTAAACACAAAATGTAACTTTCTGCGTAGAAATATTCCAGACTTTAACAGCAAGAGTCTCAGAAAGATATCTGTGTAATATATTATATTATTAGGTATTTTCTGTGTATGAACGTAGGCATTACAATTTGGCAAGTTATTCATTAAATTCCAGTACCTTCTACAATGCTTGAATTAATCACGAAACCAATTTAAAAAAAATGTGATTTCAGTAAATTGTATTTCAGACCAGAAGCTGGCTTATTATACATCAAACACCAGTACTCCAATGAAACAGTACTACAAAATATCAGTATGTAGTTGAGTCCTCACAAGTCTATCACAAGTCGATCAAAAGTCCAAAGTTAATCAAATAAATTGTGACAAAGCATTCCTTTGTTATTTTGAATTATTTGTTACTTTTCACTGGACCTGTGAATTACTTGTGACCTTGCCATGGATATATCGCCTACTCAAATATGTCATCATCGAGGTCCTCGGTGTCAGAATCCAGGAAAACTGGATTCTGCTTGGTGAAATCATGAGGGGATTTGGAGATTGATGGCCTGTTATTTCGTTTCTGGTCTTTGACGATGTCATCTTGGATACCGGTCTGTGTTGCTGATGTAGACGAGGTCTTCCTCTTGCTGTTGTTGCTGGATGCAGCTTGGTCAGGGTCTACTACGGCAGGGACTGAGGGTTCGCCATTATCCTGATGTATCTCCTTGGCTGCCTGCTGGCTCAGAATCTTGTTGTCTGGTATGAAGACAGGGTTTTGGTAAGCCACTGCCCCTACAGAAAGCTTACGGCTTACAGAAGGCCGACGCCCAGCTGACTTCTTCCGAACACGTTTATCTCCTGGCTTCTCATCAGGGGTCTTCTCCTGTACCAAGCCCAACTGAGCCTGTTCCCAGTCATCCAGGTTGCTTCCTTTAGCCTGTAAGGTGCCTCGATCTCCGATAGGCATAGCTAGAGTCCCCATGAACTCGGCGACCGCCTTCTCACCTTCTGTCTCCATTTTCTCTTTTTTCTCTTTTCCATCCATGACATCCACCTGCTGACCTTTGACATCGTAACCGGGAGGCAAAAGCCCCAGAGCAGTTGCGAGGAAGAGGTTGTCAGGCGGTGAGTAAGGTGGAGGATTGTCCTCTGGTTCCTTCTCCTGGTCCTCAGCTTTGGCAGTAGAAGTAGCAGCGGCAGAGGCTTCTGGGATAGCTACGGATGCAGTCTGTTGGCCTGGGGAAGGCACTGATGAGGCTTTCTGCTGCTGTGTCTTGGGCTCTTCATCGACTGGATAATCCCGTTCTGGGTAATCCAGCTGTGGGTAATTCTGCTGTGGGTTACCCTGCTGTGGGATTGCTTCCTGTGGATAATCCCGCTCTGGGTAATCCTGAGATGGATAATTCTGATAATCCCCTGACGGGCCTTGCTGTGACCGGAGGTCCCCACCTGATGATACAATCACTGGTTCAGCATCACTGAGATACCTATTTCAAACAAAAAAAACAAAGTAAGACGTTGCTAGAACTGGAATTGCCTTGCCACTGTTCTCTTTCCATCAATGACATCCACTGCTGACCTTTACATCATAACCAGGTGGCAAAAGCCAGACGCTGCTAGAACTGGATTTGCCCTGCCACTGGTACCCAGTAAGGCAGCGATGTCAACGTTAATTATACTGATGCGAAAAATCTGACACAAACCCCATTCTGAAACGTAATTTGGCTGTATGCAACTGATGCACAAGAGCAAATTGCAATAACATTGTTCTAAACACAGCAGTGTCAACGTGAAGACATTCTGTTTTCTTAATTCTAGCAGTTAATACATTATTTTTGGTGTTTAACAGCCAAATGCAATAATGCCATAACTAATCTTCTAAGCACAATTGGGAATCGAGCAAAAAATATACACAATGTGCACTGCTCTCACTGATTTCCATCTGTATGCCATTTGTAAAAAAAATCTTGCTATTTGCAATTTTTCAAAGAAGTTGTATTCCATTGGTCTGTCCAGTTTCAATTTGTGGTTGATTGGGTGAAACATTTGTTTTTTTACATTAGACACAAACTCTTAAAGTAACTCATATTTGTTTAAATTCTATGAAGGTCAAGCAGAAGGCATATAAAGATTCCTTAGGCAGTGGCCATACGACCCATGGTTTACCACGGAGCACAAAATTCAATTTTTGCTGAGGGAGGAAAACTAGAGTGCCGTGGCCTCATGGTCCGGAGCATTGAATTTGTGGTCAGCGGGTAATTCTGCAGGTTGTGGGTTCGAGTCCAGCCTGGGGTTATGGTGCATGTGCCCTTGGGCAAGGCACTTTGTCACTCATTGCTTCTCCCCACCAATGAGTAAATGGGTACCTGTGACGGCAGAGATGGTTATTGTGATTGATAGTGCTTTGCGCCAAAATGGCAGCATCCAGCTGTATACTCTCCAGGGAGCTGAGATGGTATTTGGAATGTTTTATTAGCCCAACGAGCAGGGTAATAATTATGAAGTGTCTTGAGCCCCAATACTGGTGGATAAATGCATTTTATAAACACACATTATTATTATTATCGACCTGGAGAAAAACCCTTGTGGCACAGGAGAAAATCAACAAAGAAATCTACTCACATAATTATAGCCCGAGCCGGGAATAGAACCCAGGGCACAGTGGTGAGAACCGAGTGCTTTACGCACTGCACCACCCTTGCAAATGAGAAAATCTTACCTAGATCTCCATGGAATGAAGGAATCTGATGCTTTGTAGGGCACTCGGCGGCGATATCGGCGCAACCCCAGGCAGACCATGCCGATAACGATGATGACGAGGACCAGGAGTGATATCACAATGATGATCCAAACTGGGAATCCACCACCCACTGTAGGTGACCCATTATTGTAACCACCATCACTTCCTAGTCCTAATATCTTGATCAGTGGTTTGCAATCCTTAGTTGCAAGGTTTTCTGTGAAAAGCAAGTGTAACATGGTTTATTTCAGGTTGATAGTTTGCCTTGGGAACTAGTTTGTCAACTTCCAATACCTCGGGAGCTAATATGGACTGTTCACCCTCACACCATGTTATATTTGTTATATTGTCTATGTGATTCAATATCGTCTGTGTGGAGGTTTGAATGAGTTCATTACTTACCAGGACACACACAAGAGTACTGGCCAACACCTGCTTTGCAGACACCTCCATAAGTGCAGGGGTTGGGATCACAAACACTGCTGTCTATTTCACAATTCGGACCTGCAATTTGAAAAAAGAAAGATCACAATTTAAAACAAAAAAGGTTTGTGCATTTGTCCATCATGATCCTTCATACTAAGAAAATCAGAATCAATCTCGACTTGATGAAAGCATTTGTTGTTGGCTTTTGTTCTTCAAATACTTCATTTTTGATAAGCGCGTGTAGACCAAGTATTGTCTGAGAGCGTGCAAGGAAAAAAATCAGCTAACTACTGCAGAACAGTTTTGTATTTAAGTCCATCACAAGTCATCCAGTCTCAAGTCCGTTGTTCTGTGATATTGGAGTTGATATCTTGTACGATGAAAGTGTTTTAAAGGCAAGTTTATTTTCATGCAAATGCGAAGTGCATTTTGCGGCATGAAACGTTCACTGCAAAGTTTGCCTAAGTTGAAATGTGCTCAACGAATTCGCAGCACAAAAACTGAAACTGACATCACAAATTTGTGTTCGCGTTGGTTTTTGCGCTGTGTGTGAATAATAATTTTTAAAATAATAATAATATTGGCTTCTTGTATAGCGCTCATGTCCGTCACTAAGTGACGCTCCTGGCGCTCTTATTATTACCCTGGCTTTAGCACGGCTGCCATTATGGCGCTCAAGCATTGAAGGAATTTCTTCCTACCAGGTACCCATTTACTACACCTGGGTGGAGAGAGGCAATCATAGTAAAGTGCCTTGCCCAATCCCACAAGCACCATGTGAAGAGTAATTGGCTACCAAGTTGAGTTCTGACCTGTGAATGGTGGATCACATGGTTTGCAGTCTATACCACCGTAGCCAAATGCACAACCAGAGCAGTCACGCTCATAGGGTTCAGTGCAGCGGCAATCGTGACCACCATTGGGCACGGGAACGCAGGTACCATTGTAGGCACAGATGACATCATTACAGACAGTGGGGTCCAAGTCACAGAAATAGCCTGGAATTTCAAACAGTCAACAAATCTGATTAATTCATGAATTAATACAAATCAGTCAATACCTCCAAATACTAATTGTAAAATGTAGATTGTTTTATTATTCACATCAATTTACTAATTTTTCATTTACTAATCACTTGACCAATGAATAACTCAAAATAAACAAAATATGGCAACTCCAGTGTTAAGAAAGGCAATGTAATGTCTGTGAGAGAACCAATTAACCATGATATCTAATTAATGGTTAACTGGCAGAGAAACGATCCAAAATTCCTAGTCCGTAATCTCCTTGACTATACTAGATGATGGATGTATAAGACTTGAAAAATATGTTTTCAGGTTTATTCACTGAGCTCTTAAAAGCTCTTACCCCATATCAACAAGCGATATGTATTGAATCATAATAATAACTATTAACAGCACTTATATACAGCACAACCCTAAAGTCTTTAGCACACAAAACTGTAGAAGTTGAACTGTTTCAAAAATGGGCTGATAATTAAATGATTTGGTCATTTATTCCATTCTTCCAGATCTGAAAATGTGAACTTTGATTTTGTTTCCACAATAAAATATTACTTTTTCCAACACTTTCCTGAGGATTTGAATGAATAAAACCTAAGTCACATACCTTCAAAAGGTGCTCTACAGTTGCATGTATACAGTCCTATACCATCAATGCACGTTGCACCGTTCTGACACTGATGTTCAGCACAATCGTCTGTGTTGCCATCACAAAGTGGGCCCTCAAATCCACGTTTACACTTACAGGTATAATCAGCAGTGTTTGCTGTATTCACACACTTGACAGTTCCTGGCAAAAAAATGGAGAAGTAGTGTTGAGTACATGAATTCAGATTCCAACAACAAATATAAGGTTGTGCATTAGCCTGAGAAACTAGATAGTGTGGTTTGGAATGTGAGCACTTCGAATGCAGGAATGTGAGTACTTGGACAAAAAAAGGTGTGCTGAATATGTCCAAGCAAAAGGATTTGTACTTTAGTCCAACTCCTGCCCCAAACATACTTGCATTTCTTGTCCAACAACTCAAATGCAAATTCATTCAAGTAACTCACTTAACACAGCAGTGGTTTAGGTTTGATTTCTAGTTAGGACTCTCATCTAGTACATTGTAAGACGGTGACCTGGCAAACCGAGTCCACATAATTAACTATTTTGACCTCTCACGCTTATTTTTGACACTTTCAAATATGAATTGACAGCATTTCTATTCAATCTAATCACTTGTTGCAAAAGCTGACCATCGACACAAACTCATCTTCGGTACGGTCAGACAACCGTCCTTACCCTGCGCTACATAATGGACTTTGGCTGCCACTGAGTAGGCCATGTGACACAGGCTCTGGCCCCCATAGGTTCTCAATCCAACAAAAACATCCCTACCATTCAAGGAAATTCTCTGGTGATCATATACTGGTGATCGTTTACTCCAAAAAAAAATTACTGACATTTGCCCTCAAATATGTTCCAACCACACAGTTTGCCATATTTTTGTTGACTAAAAAATTGTACTAAAAGGCTACATGTAACCTTCTCCTATGTCCTATCAAGTTAAAAAATATGACCTAAAGAACGATGAAGAATCACGTGTATTCAATGTGTAGGAAAACGTCACAAAGTCTGCACAGACAATTTGATTGGCTGGCGACTGTCAAAATAGTATATAAGTGGACTAAATTTGCTAGGGTAGTCTTACAAGGTACAACAGTATTAAGACGCCATAGCTAGCCAGGATGAGGACTCTATTCAAGTAGTGGTTCCCCTACGAACCACTCCTTATAAGAATCTTATAAGAATCTTGTGAAAAATCTGAGATAAATCTTATAAGAATCTTATAAGAATCTTATAAGAATCTGATAAAAATCTGATAAGAATCTGATAAAAATCTCATAAGAATCCCGATTTCCTTTATCCTGTGATGTGATGTCAGGAATTAAGACACTGTTCAGTTCAGGGATTTCTGCAAATTGTGAACCCAAAAACTTGCTCATTGAAAACATTTGTGAGAAAAGTTTGCTCATTGGCTTTTATACTGTTATGTACTGACACTGACACAACAACGAATCCAGGACAATAAAATCCCCAAAACTCTGGCAACTTTTGGCACTGAAATAGCTGTAACATTGAGGTTTCTGTCTGAAATGACATCACACTTTTGCTCATGAATATGAAAATTTGCTCATGAATATTTGAAATTAATTTACCTAGAGGATTACATTGATTCTCTTGGCAGCTGTCCACCTCCACTGTACAGTCCCGCCCACTCCAGCCAGGTAAACAGTGACAGGTGAAGTTTCGTATGCCACCAAATCCATTGACACACATACCGGTGATAGAATGGGAGGTATGGCAGGGGTAGGGTGTGCACTCATCAATGTCAGTACAGGTATCGCCATTACCTGATGCAGAAATAGAACATAAATATCAAGTGAAAAGACACGGACAGAATCTCTATTTTGAAATACTGGGAGAAAATGAAGGTTTCCTCAACTTATTTTGTGACATGGGAGCAAAATGGCTGAAAGGTCCCACGGTATGCCTTGTTGACCTATTATGTCAAATATCTTGGATTGAATTACCATGAAATACCATGAAATACCATGCCGCACACTTAGCACAGGATTTTGGTCGATTATAATTCATTACAAAAAGCGTTCAAACTAACCTGATTAATAGTGTATTAATACTTTTCAAATTGACAGCCTTTTGGCAGGTGCATACTGCATGCACATTCTAGTGCGAAGCAATTTGTTAGGGTCATCTGAAGTCACAATGAAATAGCAATTGTTGACATCATGAAATTTGATTTGCTTATGCAAGAAGCAGGAACTGATCCTAAGGATGGTCAACAAGCTGTATCATTTATTACAAGCCAGAATGAACATGGACATTCAACTCATGCACAGAGCTTATGCCCTCCGCACTGTAATTTTACAGTAGGTGAGTATAACGCTTCCCATCCTACAATGGTCTCCAATCACAAGTACCCCCTAACTTGGTTTTGAAGACAGAGATTGAAGTATAAGACTACTGGGAGGAATAGATGCATTGCAGCCCGCACTTCAAGTGCTAGCACAAAGACATCAAGAACAAAATAAGTTGTGCATTCTTCATGCAATACTTGAGCAAACGAGCACGTATATGCAGTATGTTCTTCCTACTGGGGCTCTCAAAAGTTATCACAAATTGCCATCTCTTGTTCATTCACGGAGTCTATAGTCCAGTGCGAGTTAAGTCACACTCAGGTATTACTCAATTTTTGAAGAAAAACATAATAAGTCAATCATCGAACTGAACTACCCACATACCTGTAAATCCTGCTTTACATGTGCAGTATCCACGGAAGCATGTTGCGTAGGGGCTGCAGTAGCCAGGCCGGCTACACCGGTCATCAGATGTCACTCTGATGGTGATGACTTGCCGGAAGCTAAGATGGGTGGGATCAGTGACTTGGACGAAGAGACTCAGCACATTGGTTGTCCAGGCGTCTAGCCGCTGTGCTAACATCAAGCGGTCTCCATCGATAGAGAAGAAGTTATGGGAGTCTTCCTGATTGAAGAAGCTGAAAGCAAAACCACCAGCTGTGTCCGGATCTTGGACAACGAAGGACCCAAGTGACTGACCCACCATTAGGGTCTCTGGGATAGTAATTGTGGTGTTCCCATTAACTGTCAGGGATGTGGGAGGCTCAGGTGCATTGGTGAGCTGAATATGAAAGTTCTTGACTAGCTCCAAGCTAGTGCGGAGTTCAGCTACTTTGACTCTGATGGTAATAAGTGGAGTGGTTTCATAGTCTAGGAGGCGCTGCACTAGGACCCTATCTTGCTGGATGTAGAACGGAGTCCCATGTAACATCATGGTATACACATATGCAGATTGTGTACCATCAGGATCGTGAACAGATAACTGACCTGCAAATAAAACACCATAAAAAATAGTTTGATTTTTCTAATACAATTTTACCAAATTTAGCAAGAAAATGCAGAATGTACAGTTTTATGAGCTCAAATTTTGTTGAGAAATGTCTTAGATGTAACAAGAATGCTAACGAAAGGCACATGTCTTTCCAAAGAACTATCCGTGGCAGTTTGTTGCATTTAGTCGGTCGTCAAGACTATTTATTACACGACTATCTGACTAGTGATATGTACTGTGGTCAGAACTAGTCGAGGCATGCATCAGCTCAAAATTGGTTGTGCTATTTTGTCTAGGATGTTTCTCTGTATAAGTTCACTCTCTGTAGAATCATACAGAAACGTTAACTTCTACAACTTAATATGGTTGAATGATCCATCAGGAACACCAATTCTTACAATAAGGCCAAAAACCCTAAACTTGTGTTGCCTTCATATGAAAAATATCAGGAGAGGCGGTTGATCAGGTATCAGGAGAGTCGGTTGATCAGGGATTTTTTTTTTTGGGGGGGGGGGGGGTTGTTGGGGTATACATAGTTCACATATAGGCCTACCCTCTCTTCTATTCCAATCCATTACCAGTTCTACTCTACCAACGTACACGGCACATTTTGGCTACGTGAACTACATGTGCAAAATACATGTACTATGTACATGTACATGCACATGCAAACAAAACACATAGAAAACATTTCACTGTCCAAACGTTTTTGAAATTTTGAGCACACTTCAGAACAAGACAATTTCTATAATTTTGCTGCTACATATGCTATGATTTTGCACACATGCCACGATTTTGCACACATTGGCGAATTGTTCATCCCAAAATGAAAATCATCAAATCTTGATGTGCACATGCACGGTTGGAATATCTATCCTGTTAGAAATTCTCTAGGTTCCAAAAATGAATGACTAGGAGAGATGTACTTTTTTCAGCAACTTTTTCTTACCAACTTCCGCATCTATTGAGACTCCCTCACTGACTGTGATAGGGCTGAGGCTCATGTCTAATGGGGCTTCATCTACATCCAGGACAACCACACGTACGCGAGCAGTCACCACCTGTTCCAACAAAAGAAAATAATTGTGATTGACTTTCAAAGTAGTTGGTGGAGGTGGGTATTTAACAATATTACAAACCTACAGAGTTTGATTAAAGGCCAGCCACGACAGCCATGTTGGTGATTTGCTTGCTGATTACGTGGATTGAATTTTCAATTCATTTCAGATTCCATGGGATCTTTCCACAGAGTATTTAAGAGGTGTTCTTAATTCCCACCTCTAGAACTGAACTTGATTACTTGTTGCTATGTTGATAATGTAGCAAGTGCAGCTGGATCACGTGATGGGTGCGATTAGTGGGTGCGTTCGATTAGCTCACCGGGGTCGACTCGAGTTAGCCCCATTCTGGGGGCTCACCTGGGTCAGCCATCACAGACCCTGCTCATGGAGTGGAGGCACTGGTGGAAATACGTCACACGCATGTATTGTTCATGCCAAGAAACAGACAAATATGCCGGCCGGACAGAAGAAGATCAAGTGAGCCCCAACATCAACTTTATTTGAAATCCAAACATAATCACTTAATGAGCTCATTGCGACTTTAGAGGCTGCTAATTCCAGCCTGAATTTGTTACCTTTCGATATTGATGGAAAAGCAGTAGATGGTTTGTCAATGGCTACAGCCATGGCTACGGGTGTCACGCGAGGATTTTGATGGCCCACGGATTAGCCTGGATCTCGTGGTTAACGCATCTGCCTTCACCCGAGTCGATCTGGGTGAGCTACTTGAATGCACCCAGTGCTTACATGACTCTTGTGTCTTTCAATGTTACCAGTGTGAGAATTCGCTGGCACGCATGCAATTAGTTGTGTAATTTGGTAAGTTAATTTCAGGCTGCTGAGCTCTTAACAACCAAGTGACTGGTGCTTCTTACCGAGTGTCGCTTTCCTTTTGATCAAAGACAAATGTGAGTTACAAGAAAATAATTAGCTAATCAAGAATCCCTTGTCCAAATTGACCTCCTCATTTGTTTAGTTTGGTCCTGCTATATGTCCATGAGTGGTTTGTCTGTGTTTGTTTCATCTCCCTAAAGGCAAGCCTTCTAATTATGAAAACATCCTTAGACTGTGAATGCAGCATTACAGTATTGCAGCGAAATCCGTATGTGCTGTAGGCGTCAAAAGAGGGCACAGTTGTGGATTCTTTTACGTCCACATGGGATTCCCTGCTATGTTCTCAGCTAGGCTGTAAAAGTTGTGTGTATTGCACGCTCTCTCTAGCTCTCTCTGGTAGGACGCACCTCCTAGTGGAGCGACCTAATGCGGAGCTGGGTGACTGAGCGCCCTTGCACTACTAGAAGCGGAACTCCAGTCATGCATGGCAGGACAGGCCTTGGAAGCTTACTAAGGATCCAGGTATCCAGACATGCATGGTACGGCGGGCCTTGGAGGCTTACTAAGGATCCGGGTATATCAGTTTCCCATCAGGGAAACAGGATCGAGAGGCAGCCCTAGGAGGCTGACTGAGGATCTGGATATACCACCGTTTCCAAGCAAGGAAACAGGATTGGAGTGAGCCACATAAGGCTGACTACATGGATCAATAAGGCCCAACGGCAGCTGCTAGGAGCAAGACTACTGGGTAGCATGGCCAGGGCACAGAGAAGAGCTGGGTGTTGTTTTGTTAGGAAGTACTCCTAAGGCAACAAGCCCTTCATAGGAGGCCGCTGTGCAAACCCTCCAATAAGAGGCACCCATAAAATAAAAGTTTATAATAAGATGAGCCACAATCACATATGCACACCCCTTAAGGCCCTGTACAGTTGATCAACAAACCAGACACCCTTTGTTTCAGTTCATTGTCCTGGTACAGTCATGATCTTGTCGTCCCCCCCCCCCTCCAAATAGAGACTATTGAGCTACCAACTGGAAGTGGCGGTATATTTGGCCAAACGGACCCAGGTTATTCTCGCATATAATGGTGGCAGTGGCTGCCGCGCTACGGTATTCTCAGTCAGAGAAGAACACAATCCCTGGTAGAAAGACTGAGAGGGCTGGAGAGTTAAACCTGGCTTGGTACGTGGAGCAATATCCTCTTGGCCAACATTAGTTTGGCCAATACCCGTGGCCAATGCTGATGCATTTATTCAGGAATGACTTGTGAATGGCACTCACCAGACTAGGGTTGACACTGTCGCTAGCCTTAACATACAGCATGTATTCCTCCTGTGCCTCATGATCAAGGATGCCCGCTACTAGTATATACTGGCCAGTGTTGGGAATGACAAACTGGGAGGGGACGGTGTTAGGGTCAGGGTTAGTTGCTCGCTTGGACCTAGCATGGAGCCCGTGAACATCTCTCTTTCTGCGTCCTGTAAATGGAAATATAAAGAATCTTTCAATGACTATTCATTATAAGACTATTCATTTACATTGGAATTCTACAGTAACGTCTGATTGAAAATAAAAATTAAAATCTGACTCTCAAAAAAAAAAAAGCATTGATAATTCTTACCAAGTCTGTTTAATCGGTTGTACTCATTTTCTGAAATCAATGACAAGACAGGCGGTGATTGGCCTGATGTTGGGGTTCCATCAGCAGCAACGACCGTGACGTAGGCTACGATAACCTTTCCATCCTGGGCATCTTCATTGACAGTTACCGTTGCCAAGGTGATGACCTGACCCTGTAGGTTGCCAAGGTCGGGTGGGTTGACGTTGGTAGTGGTGTCACCGGCAGCTGCATTTGTGAACACGATGCCGGTGGGTCTCTCAGGTCCATCCAGGACATCAATGACAAACGTTTGCTCCACGGTGTTCACTGGGAGTGAATCGCGGCAGCTGACATTGATTGAATGTTTTGTGGCTGTCTCGAAGTCCAATCCCTCAGAGAAGGCTACTTGAAGTTGTATCTCGTTGCCAACACTGGCTAGATCGAATCGTCCCCCTGCATCATCAAGCAACACGCAGTAGAACCTCTGGTCTGAGTTAGAAGGGTCTTGGACTTGGATGGTTCCTACGATGGTGCCTATGGCTGAACCTTCTAAGATCGAAGACCCTGTTAGCTGGATGCCCGTAGGTGGCAGGTTCACACCCTGTACTGGTATTGTGAACGTCTGAACATGAAGAAGAGGTATAGACACACCCACATCCTGCACACGGATTGTCACCTCAACTGAGTGGTCATGTAGCGTCCCAGTATCAACAGCAAGCTTGTTACCCCCGGTGATTTGAAGAGCGCCCCCAGGGGTCTGTGTTTGGATGCTGAATTCATGCTGCTGTCCAATGTCTTCATCAACGGCATCTAGAGTGGCTATTACCGTTCCAGAGGACAAGCCAGCTGAGAGGGTTCTTGTTGAGCTCATTACGATTCCAGTGGGTGGCTCATTATCATCCAAAACCATCACAGTCACACTCTACAGAGGGGAAAAAATACAATGTAAAAAAAAATATCACCACAAATGTTCAATTCCTGTGTTAATTGATAGCTTTATTTTGGACCAAACTGCCATTTATATACCAATGCAAACAATACAAGTTGAAACTGATAAATGCTCCCTTTTCCTCAGGTGTTGTCTTGAAGCTGGAATGCCATAGAAATTGCAATCCAAAAAAATGCCTATTTAATGGGACACCAGAAACAGCTATGCTTGGTAATAGCATATTGGGATGGGTGTATATGAGTTTGCTTTGCATTCAATAGGGGATGTTGAACAATAGAGAACAATAGAGGACAATAGGGTCCACAATTCTGGAAGGTCCTCAATATGATGATCGTGTACCAACATATGGGAGGTCTTTCCAAAAAGTTAAAGTACCCCGGTACATACAAAAGAAGAGCAACAGGGGGTCCACGATTGCTGGAAAATACAGTGGGCGGGTCAACACCGGGTTATGTGGAAGAAATAAGGACCGAGTTATCGGGAATTTCTGCTGTCCCATTTGTGTCTTCGGTCCCCATAATAGCTATCACTCAACAGGTACGTGGTCCCCACAACTATTGACAGAACAAGATTGTGCGTGCATGCTGACATGAGATTATACTGTACCATTTGGGTACAAACCATAGAGACATATGTAAATGCCTATCCAGAATACAAGTGTATTTTTAAAATACCTAACAGAAAAATCTGGGTTTTGCTTGATCATGCTGGAAAACAAATTGCTGTTTTTCATGTAAAATGCAAACGTCAAAATATTACATTTAATTTCTTCATTTTTTCTAACCTTCCGGGGTGCAGGGTAGTGCATCATTATTTCTTTGAGAAATAAATAAAAATGAAAAACAAACACACAAATACACACTATAGCTATTACCTTAGTGAAGCTCAGCCCATCAGCATCAGTGCTGGTGATATCTATGTCGTAGCTATGGCGTCTCTCATAATTCAGCTGGACGTGTGCGATTAACATTCTGCCGATGATTGCAAATGTGTCCGTGTCTGACACTGTATACTGGAATATGGTCTGATCATCAGTGTCAGGGTCCACGGTGTTGAGAAGGGCAATGGAGTCACCTTTGAATTGAAAAATTGGAGAGCAAAATTACAGAGGTTAAGATATGTTTTTGTCTAACGTGTTTGGCTACACGTATGTGTTCCAGTTCAATTGTACCCAGACATTTTTTTAAAAGAAGGTATTTACAGAATTGTGAACCTTAGATTATCCCATTGGCGGTATTCTAATGTTTGGCAGATCGAGTCTCGGTTTCTAAACTCACTTGAAAACTCACTTGTTCAGAGAGTCTGTACCAAACACCAGGCAAGCCAAATTCTGCAACTATGCCTGTATATGTGGTGTATTGCAAGTTGGATCAACTAAGTTAAACAAGATACTACATTTTCCTTCTATTCAGGACAAACAAAGAGCAGACACCAACTATCAGCCTACATACCTCCATTGTTGTTCTCTTCAATTTCAAAGACCCCTGTCGCTGACTGTATATCAGTAGGCTGCTCTGCCACATCTCTCACTGTGATCTCAAACTGTTTGCTTATACCCAGCGATCCAACATCACTACATTCCACTACGATGGTCGGCATCGTGTTGCTAGCTGCGAAGGTCTCATAATCAAGTCCTTGGCTCTGAAACACCTGTTGGATTAAAACTGAACTTTTAGCAAAAAGTGGTGATAAAAGACGCTGAATGTTATCACCCCGTTCTCTATTATCTGGATATCAAGATCACTCATCATCGACTTGACTGAGTGTCTCCTGATGATAAACAGAGCATACTGTTCGAAATGTCAAGTTAAACTAACTGGGGCCAATTTCAGTAAACGCTAAGACACACCTTAGGAAGGGTAACTCGTGACTTGTCCTAGAATTGATTTCACCAAACTTAAAATGTTTTCAGCACGTCCTTACTTCATTAGCAACGCGGCTCAACTCTTAACTTAAAATCGGTCTGAGGATCATCTTATCAAATTAATGCGTACATTAATTTACATATCGTATGGAAATTATTGCCGTTAAAGACGAGTGTCGGCTTAGAGTAACAGTTTTGAGGAAGAAAACTGCTGAAGAAACATGATTTGAAAAGATTTCTGATACATGGGTAGTTTTAATAGAAAAGCTTATTAACAAAATTATAGCCTATGCCAACACTTAGTCAACTTAAAAAAATATAGAGTGATGAAATGGGGCGCAAGAATGACTCTATTGTATCTTGTGTAGAATTACCTTGGGTGTGAAATTTATTGAGTAGAGTATTTTTTTTGGTAGAAAGTTTGTGTTCTATGCGCGAGTGTGGGAAATTGGTTTTGTGCATTTCTTTTCAACGATTGTTCGTCAAGCAGTAAAAACAAACATGAAACAGCTACCAAGTTGGTACTTTTGATGCCTCTTGCTTAAGATGGGTTAGTGAAATTGACAGTGTGTTACAAGGCACCAAATTGCCGCGCTGATCAGTGTATAGAAGGAATGAATTACTGATCAGTGTAGGGAAGCATGGAGGAAGCAATATCATCTTAAAAGGAATGGAAAACTACTACTGTCGTCATTCCTTAATCCCTATTGGATGAAAACGCTTGGCAAAAGAATGTCAAACGTCCTTCAAAAATTCCATTTTCTTAATTCCAATGTGTCTGAGAGCAAATGTGTTTGAGAGAGCAAATTGGAAATTGTAAAATTTCTACTGCTATGTTCATTTGGACTTCAAAACATTGACTTCTTCAAGACTTTTATGGGTGACTTCTAGACCAAAAAGAAAAACAAATAAACAATCATTTTGTTTACCTCTACATCAAATCCATTTAATCGAAACAGGCCCCCAGCACTGTCCTGCAATGCACAGCTGAATTGCTGTAATGTGTGCGCACTATCTGGGTCCATCACTGTCAGTGCTCCAATGACTGTCCCCCGGGCACTATTCTCATCGATTACTGCTTGGCTCAGGAGAATATCAGTAGGCGCTTCGTTGACATTCAGGACATTGATGGTAAACGTTGGTGTCTCTGATACCAGTTGAAGATTATCAGGATCTCGGGCAGCAATGACGAGGGACAGAGAGGTCTCTGTCTCAAAGTCCAAAGCTCGACTTGTGACAACGCGGTTGGAATTAGTTGTAGCTCCTGCTTGTAGCTATAGTAGACAAATTGCAAAAAAAGGAAGAAATATTTCATTTGAATTTTGAAATTTGCAAAAGTGGGATCTGAACCAACGATTCTTGGGTTGCCGTACTGCGCTCTACCAACTGAACTATCTAACCTTATGCTTGTTTTTCCCCATAAATGTCAATTGGATTTTTTAAAAACACTGTATAGTAATCACTCAACCTAAACTAAGGGAATAAATGTGTGGTTTGGCGGTTTTAAACACTCTGTTTAAGACCGGATGGAGTCTGCATGCTGATAATTACCCATTCATAAATACCTTTTCGGTCAAAATGTCCAAACGTTTTGGTCCAAAAGTAAAAACAAGTGAAAAATTCAAAATTTTCAATGATTTTGTTCAACAATTTCACTTCATGTTTTTTTTATACACCCCTCTAGCTATATAATGGAGTGTCCAGCTCGTGAGTAAGTCATAAACAACTCCTTTAATGGAGATTGGGGCGCGCGATGTCGTGCAAAATGCAGCTGTGGTGGTGCGTTGTGAATTTAAGACTATGAAATACTGCCTCACTGGTAGTATTGCGCATGCCTACATACGTGAGGATTGTGAATGTTCAACCAATAAAATGATAAAAGGCACTGTATTTCATAGAAGTCCAAAAATGTATGGACACTGGAAAAGTATTTAAGACCAACCAACCAATCTTTATCATCCGTTTAAGATCATCCATTTAAGACCAGCCACGTAACAGGCTCTTGACCTATAGGAATGGGTAAACTGTCTTAGGTATTTATGAATATGAATTTAAGTCCAAACATACAATTTTGTCATAAAGTAGAATCTGGCCTGGAAACACTTGGTTTTTTACTCATACTATTTAAGTTACTTTGCAAGTTTTACCCTTTTGTTCAAAAAAAGTTACATTGTTTTACATTCTATTTATTCCCTGTGAATCAAGATATGCTTGGAGTGCTGGTCTGTTTTAGGCAGTACAGGGAATATTAGACAGTTTAGGAAAGAACAGTCACTAATGCGTTAATCTGTAAAACCAGATGGCAAAAATAGGCAATTCCTTCTAAAAAAAAATTAAAACCATCAATAGTGAGGCGTCCTGACAGAATGAATTGGAAGTTGGCACAAATTCAAAAACTAAAATGGAGTGATTTTTTTCCCCGATTTATTGATATTTGTAACCTTTGTTATGTATATCACACATGTTTGAAAGAAATAGTAAAAAGTAGTGGATTAAAAGTGTTTTTAAGGAAAAACAGCTGGCATCTTTCATTTTCACGACTACAAAACTATTAAAGTCAATATATGAGAACTTTAAACAGCAATATATTTTATAACTTGTCAACGGAAAGTCTGATTTGAATGCAATAAACAGTATTGCAAGGAGAATTTTATTATCTTTCTTAATACCAGCAAACCCTCATTTCGATCTCTGCCCTATTCTGTCTTATTTTTGCCAGAATGTCTCACAATTAGGTATTTGGAATTTTCTTTTCACGAATAGATGGGAAACTTGCTTCAAAAGTTCTTTAAAACATTAACTAAGAATTGGAATACATTGACATACTTCAAAAGCGTTGGCTGCATCCAATATAATCCGGAAGGTGATACTATCTCCCTCTGGATCAATGGCCGAAACAATCCCCACGAGGGCGCCCTCCTGATTCTCATGGACTGAGCTGTAGTGGAACATCAAGCTACCTGGTGCCTCGTTTACATTATTAACCTGATGTAAAGAGTTAGAATGTAAACATTAGAGGATTATTGATGGTAGAGTATATCATTTGTCATTTTTGCACTTTCTTTGTTTGAAGCAACAAAAGTGCTCAAAATCTAAAGACTGGTGCTTTAACATAACCTGATCAAGTTTTAGTCCTGTGAATGCTGTATATTCCGAGAAAACAATATTCCAGGATCTCAATTTCAATTCAAAAGGTGCCAAGTCCTTTTTTAAAAATTGTGCCTGAAATCAGCATCCCGGACACGTCATTCAGCCAATTGCAGCTATGCGACGTCAGGCACTGAACTGACCAAAAAAAAAAACCAACCGCGCACGTGTGCATCGTGTCAATGCTTGCGTGCACCCATTCACGGATTCACCAAATTACAAAGCAGCTAATAACGGAAATTTCCAAAAATGAGTCATTTGACAAATCTTTGAAAATGGCCTTCTTTAATCATTTTCTTCAAAATGACAGAATGCTAGAAAGAATAACTTCACAGGGAGTTTAGTGCCATCCCCGTCTTTAAACCAAGTATGCTTTCAACAATACGTGTGCCTGTTATTTTTTGGATAGCTGTTAATGATCTACTTTACCTTTAAATATCAAACATGAGTTTATAATATACCCATCACTGGGAAAATGAACTCTCCGTGGCGAACTCTTGGTGGCACACTGCATTGTGAAACGCCGGAATTGAATTTAGTTGTGAGACTTTGACTTCTAGTTTTACCGTTATTTCAAATGTCTTGACAGCAGTATTTTCACCGGCCTCAGCTTGGACGATGATGTAATGCGTAGACGTCTCTTCATAGTCCAATGGTTGGGTGGTTCTAAGCTCCGGCGGGTTACCAGCTGATCCTTGCTGGATAACGAACAGCTGGGAAGCGCCACCCACAATGGTAAAATTAAAGTCACTGGGTGGTGTGATGACTGCACTCAACGTACCTGAATTGTGTTATAATGATGGACAAACTTTCATCAGCACCTTAATGCTAGGCCAGTAGTACCACAAACTGTCAAGTTATAACTGTTTTAGACCTTTTTGACTTTTCTATGATGTCACAAGCTTTTACCATGATGTCACGGGTGTCGCTGGGGAGGGGGTGTCAGTTTTGTCGGAAAAATCATGGTGCAGTCGGCAAAATAGAAAATGAAGAATGGAGAAGGAAGGGGAAACGAAGAAGGAAGAAGTAGAAATGGAGAAAGTAAAAAATAAACACTGCCGCTCAAAACCCAGCGAAGCTAACATCCAGTTCTGTAACCAATGGCAAAAGATTGCACCGGTACATATATTAAAAGTTCAATTTTAGGATTTAAAGGCCCCCTCCCCAGTCTGGGATTAGGGGACGGACCTGAACAAGATATGCTCACATGTACTGAGCGTGTAAACGCAGTTTTACAATGAGAATATGTCCAAAACTATTCGATATGATAGGGCCAAATTTTGACGATTTCGAAGTTGAACTTATCCCACTGAAAAATTAAATCCATTCAAAGTAATCAACTTAATTAACCATTCATATATTTAAAGAGGAAATTAGAAATGGAGTTAAAGGGATCATTTTGGACGGAAATTATAAATTTCATTAATTTTGCGTGACGGTCCGACTACAAATTTCATGATAGTACCCCCCATTCAAAGCGGTCTACGACGCCTATGCATGATGTGGACTTGGTGCACAAGTATTCCCTCAACAGTTACAAAGGGAGAGTTGAGGAGACATTCCAATGCATTGCCAATGACACCTGATGCTCATGCAGAGACACTATAGGCTTTATTAACGAGTCGCCCACATTACATTAAAATCTTCATTTTTGGAACTTGCGAACACTAATAAAAGTAACAAAATAAAGCCATTTACATATTGAAAGCATTTTGCTCTGATGAATAATTAAAAATTTGTGATTAATAATACCCTAACATTTTAAGCCACATTTAAAAAAAAATGAAAGTGAAGCTTGAAAGTAAAGCATAAATAGTCACCATCCTATTCAACAGCTTACAAGGTTATGCATGATTTGTCACAATGACTGTGTTGCGCGGCAATGTCGCACACCTGCATGTGAACAAATACGTGATGTGTTGCGCGATTTTTGAATTAAGTGCCGTCAAGGATATCAAAAAAGTGGCAATTTCCTCCTATATGTTGACCAGCTCAGGGGCAGGTCGCCGTTAATGTCCCTCGCCAGCGTCCAGTCCCCTGGGCCAGTCTTAAACGTACTTGTTTAAAACCGACCAAGCACATAGTTTTAATGAAAGTTAGGAACTAACCAACGAGCGTGTCGGCCGGTTGTTCTTCGGTGATATAGGATGAACTCAAGGAAATGGTGATTGATGCACCGTTCTCTCCACTGGTGCCGTCATTGTACACATTGATGGCAAACGTTGTCGGTCTCGCAAGTTCTGCAGTCCCATCTGAACACTGGACTTCAATGGCAAACTGGTTACCAGCCATGGAGCTTAGATCTTGGCTGACCTTATCAGAGAGAAGGGAACCGGGAAATACAAGTAATATTTGGAAACAAAAGATCGTAAGCACCACTGCATCAGAGAATTTTGCGACAATGGAAAATGCAAGCAATAGTGTAACCGAAATGCACGCACGCCTCATCTTTAAGAATGCGTGCGGTGTGCGCACGATTGTGGCACCACTTCAAAAAATGGCTTTTAATTTATTTCACCGGATTCATAGATTGGCTGGCCCTCTGGGACCTGTGAAAAAGGAGCAATTGATCTATCGTACATACCTCTAAATTGTTTCCATTGATCATAAACTTTCCATCTGCGTTATTGACCAATCTATATGTAAACGTGTCTGTGGCGTCTTCATCAATACATTGCAGCTGTGCTACAGTCTGTCCTATGGCAGAGCCAGCCCCAACGTAGGTCGTTGAGATCTCCAATCTGATTGGTGGATCATTCACGTCAATAATCTGCATAATAATATAATATTCATAACCATGTGAGCTATATTTAAAAAAATAACATCCCACGCTCAAATCTATATGTACCACAAACTAGCACATGGGCTTGGGAATATGCATTTTCTTTATTGGTTTAGCAACATTTGTGGATATTTCTTGCATGCTCTCTGACAAATGTCCAACAGTGTTAAGTTTTATTTTTATACCGTAGCTTCCTGCCTCCAATCTCTCAGTACGTATATGTATGTTAGAAGCACTTGGCTTGGATCATAAACACATCAATTCACACAGATTAAATGCTCTTTTTGTCATTTTCTTGAAAATGTGAATATAGATACAAAAGTTCCTCACGACAAAATTACAGATGTCACAAATCTATGTGGTTGATAACTTGATATATCAAAATAATATCACCATGCTAGTCCAGCAATAGGGTTGTACATAAATTAGAATCTGTGAGATAGTAGGACTGCATATAGGGCTGTGATAAATATCCTGAATACTCCAAGATGTGATAATTAATGGAATACTGATTTAAATATTCAAAATATGTAAGCGGTCTTGAAAAGATGATGACCAATGTAGAGGGTTTGTGGTTTTTGTTTGACAAATGCCACACTTTTGTTGAAAGCCACTTTCGGGCATGATTTGAGAGCTTCTATGAGGAATATTAACTCAAATTTCAAACACCAACCATTATGATCAAGCATCAGCCATTCGGCCACCTTTTCTGTATATTATTTTAAAAGCTCTTTGTCAATTTTTGACAAATGCAGGTAAACGCAATCCCGATCAGTGACCACTGGCCAGTTAAGGCCTTTGTGCAAGTTAAACTTGATCAGTGTATTTCACAATTGAGTACTTAAATAACTGATCAAGCTCAGGCTGGAATAATTGAATACTAAATTATTCAAAAATGAACAGCCCAACTTCGTGTCACTAGTGTTGTAGTGGAGTCCATCATAAGTCATCCACTCCCAATTGTCCTATTAAAGTCACAAGCTATACAATAGTAATTGTTCGTCCACTGTTCAGGGGTTCGACCTTAATTTTTTTTTTTCACTAGCCAGCTGGGCTACTGAAACACACTCTTAACTAGCCTGTGGGCATTATCACTAGCCCCGCCTGTTTTTTTTTTATAGATTGTCTCACATAAACAGCAATGTGCATACATGTGAAATTTGTATCCTGAGACAATCTTGTCAGTGTTTTTAATAAACAGATCTAATAATTTAACCCAAAACAGTCAATAAAATTAGACACAAATTGATACAGATTTGCTTTCTGAATTTAATGATTTATTTCTTCCTGTCCTTTTATCTTTGCCGTATCGCAATAATTGTTTGACTCGCCAGCTGGGCTACTTGAGGAATAGTTTGACTAGCCCGCCGTTGTTTTGACTAGCATATTGGCTAGCAGCTATAACCGCAAAAGTCGAACCCCGCTTTTACTTGCAACGCAAATTTGTCAGTTGACTTGTGATGGAATTGAGGACAACACTGCAAGTTAAAAAAGATATGGGACCTTGACATTGAACTGGAACGTTGATGTTAATCCCTCGGGATCTTCTGCTACTACGGTAACGGAGTGAACTTGACCAATCAGGGGAGACTCAAAGTTTAGGCCTCGGGTGCCAACTTTCAGGATGCCATTCTGATCTGAATAAAAACAAAATGAACAAGATGAAATTGTTGCTTCATATATTTGGAAATTTTACTTGATTCTTTGGGTATAAACTACAAGACAAATGAAGGCGGTCGACAGTTTGGGTGGCCACCCTTTATCATCTTGCCAATGATAATTATAGCGAGTGAGGCAGCTTCGCCAATTCAAAGACAATGTCAGTTCCCTGGGGAGTGCACAGCTCAATGCTGCCATTTTGGCTCAAAGCAGCTAAAATCAACAACAATATTCATCTTTGCCCTCACAGGTACCCAATTTACCAAGGGCACACGCACCATAAACTCAGGCTGGACTCGAACCCACAACCTGCAGAATTACCCGCCGACCATGAATTCAATGCTCCAGACCACAAGGCCATGGCAGACATAACAGACATGGCTCATTAACAACTACATTTGACAAATTAAGTAACTGGCTATAGTGGAATCCAGCGATTCGAATAAGAAGCTTTTACTGTGGTGGCGTCACGCTCACATGCATGCTGCAGGTTTCTTTTATTTTAAAGATGAGACGTGCACGCATTTTGGTATTCCTATTAGTTAAAAGAGCCCGGAGTACGTGCGTACTCCCCGAGCGCGACTAGCACAAGCCTTGCCCCACCACAGAAAACGGCTGCTGTCAGATTTGTCCATAGACTACCAATCAATGTACTGTGTCTGCAGGGTATGAGTTAGAATACAATCTACCTCTCACTCACCAAGAGTTAAGATGTCACCGCTGTCAATGATCTCAAGGGTCAGAGTGTCTTGATCTGGATCAGTAACCATTGCAGTGGCAATGATAGTGTTTGCTGCAGTGTTCTCGTTCACACAAGCATGGATGGGAAGGCCGAAGATAGATTCATCATCTGTAATGAAACATCAGCAATGGGCATAATCAATCCTAAAAAAAAATTCATTCATGCCATTCATTCAAAACGTTTACCTGCATCAGGTGAAACAGTATACACCATGCTATATTACCACAGGGTTTTACTACACAAAATAAGGTTACTTTCAGCCAATGGTGTGACACTGTAACTTATAAGCACGTGTACTTCACTGTCAGATCGTGTTTCTTTCATGAAATACCATGGAATACTTAAGCCATTTGGAGCAGAACAAGGAGTAACAGGCAGGATGGTTTAGGGCGGTACATGAACCAATGGGATAAAGCCAGCCTCGACTCCATGGCCGCATGCGCGTTCCTTTACTAATCCTGGCCGTGAGGAATAAACAAAGCTGACTGGCTATTCAGAGCATGCGCGCATATTTTGAAGGGTGCACGCCCTATATGCACTCGCGCATTATCTCCTGCACGTCACGTCATGTACATGTATGAACATTATGTTTAATACTATGCGATGGTCGTACAACATGGTGTCTGGAAGTTCTGTCCACAGATCACAAAAAAGGTGTGCATTCTTTCAGCAAAAGGAAAACAATTCACACACATCCCCATTTTCTATTTGCTGAAAGAACACTTATCCGTGATCTGTGGACACAACTTTAAAAGGAGGTTGTGTTTAAAATTCAGTAACTTGAAAAGTACATGAGTGATTTGAATTATTCTTGAGCTAAAAGAAAGCTTATGAATTGGCCTTTCATATCCCAGATTTTGAAAGTGCTACATGCAGAACCTCACTAAGACAATAGTCCTGACATTTGAGTTTAATCTTTTTGACTCACCTTTAGTGGGAGATTTAAATTAAAAAAACCCTTACCCCACAATATGGGGATAGGGGTCTACTCTTCTTACACATTTAAAGAGATTGCGCATCCTTGGAAAAGAGGTTGGGTAAAGGCATGCGCTTTCTTTTTTGTTCAAGCCAAAATGTTTCTATACATTTTTTCTCTTCCATCATAAAAATGTTAGAAAATAAATTGTTTAACTGAAAAATTTACCTCGATCGCATAATGCAGTCACTTGCCACATAAAAGCATTTGGTGGTTCATTCACATTTTGAACGATGATGGTGAACGTCTCCAAGTAAGCATAATTCCCAGTATCAACGGCTTGTATGGTGACATCGATGCCAGTAGGGTAGTCAGTGAAGCTCAGATCAGCAATCACTATCAATGCCTTACCTATTAGAACATAACATGCATTCTATCCTGGATCATCTACATGTACAAATTTATACTTGGTATGAAACTACTTAATGCCCTTCCAGTGCAGCCCGTTTATAGGTTTTAGGACCAGTGAGCTTGTAACAACCTTTTCTGACAGCTGGAAGAGTAATTAGTGAAGTCTCCCATCATTCATTTGCATATGCAAATAGACACTTGGAAGGCATCACAAAATCTTAAGGATTAGAAGCTGGTGTGATCTGTGGATCTTTTACCCCTTGATTTTATTTTTTACATGCACATAACCCCCCCCCCCCCTGCCCCTCTAGGCTATGCCACTGCTAATAAAGGGAGATAGATTGGCACAATGGTAACTTTCCTCGCTATCCACAACAAAAGCCCGGGTTCGATTCCTGCCCGGACTGCATGTGGATTGGGTTTTCAGTCCTACCTGATTCGGTGGTTTTCCCCATAATATTCTTCTGGGGTTTTCCTCCCACCTCTAAAACTGTAATTTCTTCTCAGTGTCTGCTCTCTACAGGTTCTTTCAGGCTTGTGAGCTACAGTGCCTAGGGCACTTTTGAGGAATCCTTGGTAGAAAGAAATGACATAAAATGATAACTACAAGCACTAAATAAACATGGATGTGCAGTGGCATGTACATCTAGGTTTCCATGTTTCTTTAAAATTGTTTATTAGGACCGAGTTATGGGGACTTTCTGCTGTCCCCACAGCATTTTCGGTCCCTACAAATACCTTGTATTGACGAGTGTATGGCCCCACAACTACAGAACAAGACTGGGTGTGCTCTTCTTACAAAGGTAAATTGTCAGAACTGTAACCATATAATTGTCAAGTGCATGGTCTGGCTTAACGTTTTTGGTGGTTGTGTAAGCCATTGGTAGTGATATCATTACCTTGCACAGTAAACAATGAGCTGCCTGTAGTCACACTGAGCTGATGTGTGTCACCTTCGTCTGGGTCCTCTACGGTCAGTGTTCCAACGACGGTATTGACAGCAACATGCTCCTGGATTGTCGCCGAAGACAGAGTAATCCTTTCTGGAGGATCATTGGCGTCTGTCACACTGATGGTAACAACCTGCTGGACAGTCAAACCACCTGTATCCCTAGAACTGATGGCTAGAGAGATAGTAGGGTTTGTCTCGTGATCAAAACAGGAGGCTTCAGCAACCACCAGATCAGAATCTGAAACTGAAAAACAGCTGCTGAGTGGACGTGTGATAAGGTTGTATGTGTGGCTGTCACTAGCGTCTTCATCATCTGTCGTCAGTGTACCAATGACAGTCCCAGTAGCTGTGGTGCTGTTAGGACTAGCCTCTGCGATCGTTGTCGATGATAAATGAATGGCTGTTGGAGCGTCATTTTCATCTTGAACCATGATGGTAAACATCATAACATTTGACAAACTGGGGCTGCCGTTGTCTTGCACTTGAACCACAACGGAGTAGGACTCCGTATCCTCAAAGTTCAAGGTACCAGCAACTTGAAGTTGATCCTCCTGCAGATCAAATTTGCCTTGGCCATTGGACACCAGTGAAAAGGTCACATTTTGACCTTCGTCTGGGTCCGATGCCACGACCATGCCTACATTGTCCCCAATGGCAGCATGTTCACTGACTGTATTAGATGTAAGCGAGGGCTGCGATGGTGGTTCATTCACATCCAGGATGGAAATTGTAATGTCAAAGGTTCCCGACAGTGGTGGGTCACCGGTGTCAACAGTGACTACCTGGATAGTGTAAGCTGGATCTGCCTCATAGTTAAATCCACCTATAAGAACATAAAACATCAAAGAGATGAAGAAATGCGGCTTAAAGAACAAATTACAAAACACTGAAGCTAAAAATGCAAAACAAAGAATACAGTCGGAATTGGTGACTGCTCTATGTTCCGACACCCCTATGTTCCGACAACCTAGATTGTGTTACTCCCGGTTAGGGTTAGGGTTAGGGTTAGGGTTAGGGTTGGGTTAGGAATAGGAATATGTGCAGTCGGAACATAGGGGTGTCGGAACATAGAGGTGTAACCGTCGGAATTTGCCATTCTGTTACGTCTTTTTTGCTTTCATCTAGACAAGGCATCAAGAGCTATATATGTTTAGGCACCACAGCTACATAAGGTGTAGGCAAACGGAATGTTACAAGTGTATGGACTCAGTGTGCAAAAAAACTCATTAATGTGCAAAAACAGTGACAGAGAGACTAAGGCAGATTCTCGGCTGCTGTAATCCTGAGGCCAACATCAAGCTACAGGCTCATGCACTTTTAGGTGATTGTTTGTTGGTATGTTGTTGTACAGGAAGTACTAACCAGTGGTCTTGTACGCACATGGAGCTGTTGTATTTAAAGTGGTCATTCAGTGCTGTCTACTACTCATGCTTAATGTCCATAAATTACTTGAAATTACAATTTCAAATAAGTATTGTTGCAAACATCCAATAGTCTCATACCATGAGTTTTCAATGTATCTCCTGATGAATCAATATAGAACTTTGCCGATGGGTCCGATGTCAGTGTGTAGGTATAGGACTCATGGTTATCAGAATCCACTGTGTGTAGCATGCCTAGAGTAGTCCCACTCACTGTGTCCTCGGGAATACGGAATGATGATGGAACGATGGCATGTGGAGGGTCATTCACACCTTCCGTGTCATCAGTAGAGATACATTCTGCTAAGCTGATGGACCATAAGCCGTTCATTTGACATGTGATAGTGGGGGTGCCAAGTGGATTTCCTGGGATGAAAATATCAAACTAAGCATGAGATCATATTTCAGACAGATTGACACTTACAACATTTGCAAACATCGAAAAATAAAACTATCAAGTCGTAACGAAATACCTTACTAGGATGTTGGTAAATGACAGTCTAAAGCATTCTGTAAAATTATGGTACCTGGTGTGAAGTCATTTTGAAGAAAAACGGTACTTTTGTAAACATTTCCAATGGTGGTCGGCCGACCACTGTTGGAAAAACCTACCTATTTTTCAACTATTGCTCCAAATTTTCCAATTTTTTTTGGTCCAAATTTTGTTAGATGTTGGTTCCATGTTCATGAACGGGTGCAGGCCACCTAGACTTGTTCCCTTACCTTACAATTTCCGGCATTTTTGATCCATTTCATCTTTAGTGGAGTCAGGGAAGCAGACTACTTGAACATTTTTGTTTTTCTTGGTTTTTCCAGCATTTTCGAAAACAAAACTTCATACATATCAGTGTAACAATATTTGATCTATTATACTAAGATTATTCGTAACATATGCCTGCGCACTAACAGCAATCTAGTCCATCGCAGGTTACTCCCCAGCTAATGCCGGTACACATACTCCTGGGTGGAGAGAGGCAAGTGAGGGTGAAGTGGCTTGCCCAATGACATAACATATGGCTAGCAGCTGGATTGGAACTCTGACCCTCTGATCATGAGTCACAAACCCTAACCACTAGGCCACACTCCCACCTAAAAATCAAGTGTTAATTTCTCCTCTGCCTTTTCACAAGTAGGAAATTACAATTGAAATTCATTGAATTAAAATGTAATACATAATTTTTCATTGAAAAGGGCCATCAAAAGTTGATTGCCCATTCCTTCTCGACCTTTCACATTTTTGTGTAAGGGCAAATCTTTGTTGTTGTTTTTTAAGCCTTTCGGAGTGTTCATGTCACTTTGAATTGATAGCCCTATTTCGTTCTTGGTCCGTGCCTAAAAAGCCGGCAGTGCCAGCCTAAAATTACCCCTAACCTCGAAAGACAAATGACGAACAAGCTAAATTGTTCTACCATTGCAAGACATGTTTTACGTCATCTGCATCAAGGGGAAATGAACCCTAGTTCAAAGTCCAAAGCCTGTGATACTGCCCCATTCTTACCTTGAACACAGGACAGACTGCATGTACTGCCATAGGTTGTATCAGGGCATGAAATATTAAAGCCATCTATGCCAGCAGGTTGACCGCAATCGACAGCTGTGCAGGAATGACCGTCACCTACTAAACGGAAGCCGTCATTGCACAGGCAAACGTAGGACCCTAAGAATGAAATCAAATTATTTCATCTCAGATTTTTAATGAAGGTAAAAAACAATGACCGCATAGATTCATAGCAGTCTAGTACAGACAATGAAAACTCAGTCATCTTCTGACTCCTGATCCTCAAATTCAAAAGGAAAGTCATGTCAAACTACATTTGTCTTTTTACCTGATAGAAGGGATCTTTTTTATCTCGAACAATAATAATAATGGATCATTTTGGCTGGGTTGGATTTGTTGGGTTAGGGTGGGTTGGGTTAAGTTTAGTTGGTTTTGGATTGGCTCAGTTGGGTTAGGTAGGGTTGGGTTGAGTTGGGTTGGATTGAATTGGATGGGGTTGGGTTGGGTTAGGTTGGGTTGGATTGCAAAGGGTGGGGTTGGGTTAGCATTGTCTGGCTTGGCTTGGCTAGGTTTGGTTGGGTTGGATTTAGTTGGGCTTGGTTACCTTGGGTTGGCTGGGTTGGGTTGGGCTTGGCTGAGTTGGGTTGGATTGGGTTGGATTGGATGGGGTGGGGTTGGTTTGGGTTAGGTTGGGTTGGATTGGAAGGGGTTGGGTTGGGTTGGCTTTGTCTGGCTTAGCTTGATTTTGATTTTATTGGGTTGAGCTGGGTTGCATAGGGCTGGGTTGGGTTGGGTTAGGTAAAGGAATTCTGGTAAACAAGCTCTTATTTCAGTAATATGTCTATATTCAAACACTTAATAAATTCCCCATTTTGCATTTTGTTCACTCCTACCTTCGCCGACACCATGTTATGATAGGAACATTTCTATTGTTATGGTAATTAGGACTGAGTTATGGGCCTTTTTGCTGTCCCCATAGTGTCTTGTCCCCATAATAACTATCGCTCAGCAAGGGTGAGTGTTTGTACATCTGACGTGTATCCCACGTATAAGGAACGTACTTTAACCCTCCTGCTATTTAAAAAGTCACAGACAGTCAAAATTTCCATCCACTTCTTATCAGTTAGCAGTCAGATCATATGTCAAGCAAACACTGTGACTATTCAAACTCAGTCAACAGACCATGAACAGACAAAGCAGGCAAGTTGTGGGCACAGTTTGCTTATCAATCACCTGGAGTCAAAGCATAACATGAAGTAAACTGGTTGAACAAAATCATTGGAAATTTGCCAATTCTTGACTTGTTCTCGCCTTCAGCTTGGGCCATTAATGACCAGGAACCAAGTCAGTTGAAAACCACACATTTCAAACTGTTCCAGCACACTATTATTCCCTTATTAAAACATACAATGAACACATGAAATGCATAAAAGTCACAAATGAGAAGTAAAGTAGATATATCAAAGCAGTTTCATGTGGGAGGATGTGCTTGTTTCAATGCATATTAAAGCAATGAGTAAATTGATTGTTTGTATTACATGCCTTACCATTGATATTGACGCAAATTTGTTGGCAATTGTTTAGACCTTCCTCGCATTCATTAATGTCTGAACATGAAACATCATCATCACTGAGAACAAATCCAGTATGGCAACTGCAACTAAAATTTGAATAACAAAAAGAAGACAAAACAGCAATTTTAATAAAACAAACAAAACAAATGTTTTACTTTTAGTTCCTACTCTTTGGTAACTACTACATACAGTAGAACAATTATGTTTTAACTTGTAGCTAAACAAATACAATAAGTTGCTTTTATTTAGAATTTGTTTGGAAGGTTTTTCAATCATGGCGGCCACCAAAAAAATTAGAGACTTTATAATTCTAGTGGGAGAATGAAGTAAGAAAAAAATGTCTATTGCAACCAGTGGCGATCCTAGACTCTAAAATTGGGAGGGGGGGGGGGCAAAAGGGGGGCAATTAGGGGGCATGGAAATAAAAATAGGAATTCAAACCGAATTTTAAAAAATCCATATTTAAATCCCACCACTAGTCACAGATCAAAAGGAGAGAAATAACATTTCTACTGAAGGCCAGCAGATCAAAGGATGAAGGCAAATAAGCCATAGGCTATGAGTTCCACAAAGATTAAATAGAAAGAAAGCTGTTGTAGACAAAAGTGCTGTAGTTGGGTTTATTAGAGGTCCACACAAGTTCAACACAGATCAATCACAAGTCTATTAAATGAACTTTGACAAAGGCCTTTGTTATTATTATGTCCCAGTTACTTGTGACTGGACATGCGAATTGACTTGTGATTTACTTTGTAAATGGCTTTGTGATGGAATTCAGATTGACTTGACTATAACACTGATTTAACAAAACATAAATTGACAAGAAATCATTATCAATCAAAAAGAACTCTATGAGCCGATAAAACATCTATGAAAAGACAAGACTCACCACTATATATCAGCCATTTTGTGCCATTTTTGTTTGGGGGCAAATAAATATTCTCATGAAACAACTTCTAGAATTCTGGAACTCAAGTAAACAATTTTTATCTGTACGTAATGATCTACAGGACTTTTGAGGCTTTTAAGGAGGGAAAAACATAACGTAAGAAGAATATTGGCAACATCCTGAATAACTTAAAATGTCAGCAAAATAGCTTTTTCCTTGAACTTGATTGACATTTTTAGATAAGGCAACATTTTTTTTTGTTTAGATATCAGAACAGAAGATATCAGGACTATCAATATTTCAACTCCAGCCTAACGTACGGCCCGTTGCCAAAAGGGGGGGGGGGGCCTTGGCGAGCAATTGGCCCCTTAGCTCGGGGCTGGCGACGGCGCTGCTGACGTAGCCTTAGACTGTCCATGAACTTTAACATAAAAAAATGTTTTCGACATTTTCTGAACTTGTTTGCCATGATTTCATTCCTACAACAGTGCACAGTACACAATAGGGGGGGGGGACCAGTGGGCTCAAGGGGTTTTGGTACAATGGACCCTTCATTGGCAAACCGGTGGTACGTTGAAAGCAAAAAGGGATTTTTTTTTTTAAAACCCAGATGCGAAAAGGCACTCCATGTTTTGTTAACATTCCTAGTAACATTTCAATACACTGCACAATAGTTTAAAAAAGAGCAAACAAGTATGGTTAATCTGAGCTATAGTCTGGCACAGCATCAAAAGATCAACTCATGCATTTCCTGCAAATCCAGACAGTTTGCATGAGTCAGACAGTACCATTTCTAATTTCTTTTCAGGGTTTTAATTTGGTTTGGATAATATGTCTCACATGCTTGTGACTATTCTTGCTTAACCATGATTTTGATGAAATCCCAGAAAAAATGGATGAATCTTGTCGAAAATTAATTTGTCTACATACACATCAGTGTTGACAATTACATGTGCATCAGTGTTGACAAGTTATTAGACAAGATGCGAGATATAAATTATATAAATTGTCCATAAATTACTTATTATGAAGAAAAATTAGTGGGAACAAAAATTGTAATTTATATTTGTCTTCATTGATTAAATGACATAAATGTATGTACATGTACCTGGGACTGACTTCATGAAATCGAATGAGTAGGAACACAGTGCAAAGCAGACCAGGAATGAATTGGTAAAAATACAGTGGTATCTCAAAACTACATTAATGTATGTAAGGTAAGCAGGCAGACTTTTTTGGGCAAAAAATTAGGCCCAAGCCGGCACCAAGTCATGGGGAAGTTTTCTATTGTTAATTGGCAAATTAGGACCGAGTTATGAGAACTTTCTGCTGTCCCCATAGCGTCTTTGGGCCCCATAATAACTATCGCTCAACAGGTGTGTGGTCCCACAACTATGAAACAAGATTATGTGTTCTTCTGAGTGCACATACATTTCATGTTTGAGTGTGTCTTTTTAACAGTCATTTTTATCAACTTATAAACACAAACATGAAACAGCCCTTGTATCCTCATCCATTACTGCTGTAAACACATCTATGTGATATGTTTTGCTCAAGAACAATAAAATTTAAAAATAAAACAGTTCAGGACATGCAGTGTTGTAGTACTCGTACTCGGTACTCGTACTCGAGTACTACGAGCACTTTGGTGGGTCTGTATATCGGTCTGACTGGGCCTGGGCCAATTACGCATATGAACCATTTGCCGTATGGCCATATTCGGAAATAGAAGCACTCGTACTTGTACTCGTACTCGGCATACAAGTACTCGTACTCGTACTTGGAAGTACAAGTACTCGTACTCGAAGACCTGTACTTGTACTCGTACTTGGTAACCTAAGTACTCGACAGTACTCGTAATCGGAAAAAAAGTACGCGAATACAACACTGGGGGCATGTCTAAGCTGCATTCGGATCTAAAATAAATTAGGGACTTGACAAATCCAAAATGCATTGTATTTAAAATAAGAAGAGTTCTGTCAAGTTACCGGTAGCTTGAGAGTATTGAGAATTGTGGCAGCATGATTTTGCATTTTTACAATTCTGTTAACAAAATTCTTTTGACTGTCCATTCTGTACCAATCCTGAATAGTTTGATCTCCATTATGGGCTTCATTATTGTAAAACTCTGCAGCTGAGTAAACAGCTTTTGTGCACTACTGTGCCTTGCAGTACCAGGCCTCCAGATTTTTTTCTCACTCATACTAGGCATTGAACTATTGTCTGCACACCAGCCAGCATATCTGAATGCTTCTTGCCTTTGTTTTTTTGCTTGGCTAATCTTGTGGAAGCATGTTCAAATTCAGACTTTTTAATGAAGTTGTTTGCTACTGTCAAACATGACTGACTAGAGTTTCTGAATGCTGTGTAAATCATTAGGATTCATGGTCCAGTGATTGGCGCCTTTGAAACTGCATTCAGCACACATCAGAAACTTCAAACACAAAATGTCCACAATTTTGGAATAAAAAGTTTATTACATGCATGACATGCAATGAAAAAAAAACGGCTTGGAAAAAACTGAAGTAACTTTTCTTTTGAAGACAAAGTTGCTCGAAATCATAAGTAGGGTGCATAGCAACTAACATGTGGAAGGTTTAACTCAGTGGCTACTGTACGTTGAGAAAACAGAAAAAGCCACTTTTTCAAGTCTCGTACTAAAGCACATGAAAAAAAAAGTGTGCTCTTTTTAAAACTGACTTCAATTAATGTTTTCTTCTGAAAAGTTACTACTTCAGGTTGAATAATTTCACAGGGTATTTTGTACACCCCTAACTGTACTTTGAGATACATGTAGTTATTTCTCATTCGTAAATACCTCAGACAGTTTACCCATTCCTATTGGATGAGAGCCTGGCTGGTTTTAAACAGTTGATAAAGACTGGATGGCTGGTGTTAAACACTTTTCCAGTGTCACAGGAAATTTTGACTCCTTTGAAATCCGGTGCCTTTTAGTTACCATTTTATTGGTTGAATGTTCATCATGCACACGTAGGCATACAAATACAACCAGTGAGTCAGTATTTCATAGTCCTAAATTCACATGAGACAAGCACAGCTGCGTTCTGCACGACATTGCGCATTACATGCGAGCCAATCTCCATAAAAGGAGTTGTTTACGACTTGGACTCTACCATAATATAGCTACAGGGACGTTTAAAAAAACACAAAGTAAGGTTGTTGAATAAAATCATGGAATTAAAAAAATTCTGACTTGTTTCGACTTTTGGACCGAAAAGTTTTGATTTTTTGGACCGAAAGCATTAATGAATGGAAATAAATATGTGCTTGGCCAGTATTAAACAATCTATTTAAGACCGGTTGGAGGCAGGATGCTGATAATTTTCGGCTAGGGTAATTGTCAGCATCCAGACTCCAACCGGTTGAGTGTTTAAAACCGGCCAAGCACATATTTATTCCCTTTATCAAATCTGTAGGTCCATTTTCAAGTTTTCACCTATGTTCCTATGTGCCTTTTGTATATAAACTTCATGACCTTTTCCCATTTGAATGTTTCGCTGTTTAAGGGGAATATACATCATTTGCTTTTGCTGTAATTTTCAGAAATGGATGGAATTGGGGGGTTGGAAATATATAGCAAATATAGTTACACTGACTTTTTTGAGGTTTTGGGTTCGAAAATGCTATAAAAACCAAGAAAAACAATCATTTTCCTGTAGTCTGGTTCCCTGACTCCATATAAGAAGAAACAGAGCAGTTTACATACATTGGGGAATTGTAAGGTCAGGGAACCAGTCTAGCTGGCTTGTACCCGTTCATAGGTGTGTAATCGATTGCAAACAAGTCCGATGGTCAATTGGGGCCAGTATTTGAAAAAAAGCCAGTTTTTTCCATCAATTTCCAATGCTGGTCAGCCGACCAGCGTTGGAAATTGATACAAAAATACCACTTTTCTTGAAAATGACAGTATACCAGGTGCCATGATTTTACAGGATGCTTTACACTGTCATTCACTAACAGTCCAGCAAGGTATTTCAAAATGATTTGGTAGTTTTATTTTTTGATGTTTGCAAATGTTGTATTTTCCCTTTAATCAAGTCCTTAGACTTAAACAAGAGACATTCCATTCTATAGAATCTGAAATGCACTGAGCTTTTTTTTTTTTGTATTAAGTAACCCAAGTTAGGTTGGGTCTTTATTTACAAAAAAATAATGTAAGTGGAAGAATTAAATGTACGTTGTTCTTGCTGGTTATTCACATGCAAGAATGTTATCGACTGGTTCACATCAATAATGTCCACATCAATGACTCCAAGCTATTACGTTTACTTCCTTATTCCCACAATGCGGCAGAGTTTTGTATTTGGTAGGTGCCAAACTTGTATTCAAGTCTAGACTACACCCGTTATTTCTTTTCAATAACGGCTTTCCGTGTCACCAATAGCAGGCCTACACATTTATCATGCAATTACATGCGCAGGATTTTGGATTGAAAGCTTAACGATTCTATGGAATGTGAAAAAAACTTATGACCTATAGCATCATGGAATAAAAAAGCAACCCTTCCAGTAGCTGTACATCTGAATTTCAACTTCAATAAGATTATATCTGAAGCTGCATGAAAGGGTTGTGAAAAGGTGCCAGTGGATACTTTGTACAAGCATATGCAGAAAGCGTACTAAGCTCCATTTTCTGTTATTTATACTTTCGGTCCTATCTATGTCTTGTTCTTGTCTTCAGTGTAACTTTAGGCTTTCCATACAAGTTCTGATTTGGAAACATGCCTCTATTCAACCCTGTCTTAATTTGTACTTGTTCTTTTTTTTCCTTGTAGTTAAATCTATGCTTTTCTGTATTTTATTTCTGGCATTCAAATTCAAGTTTAGTCTGCATTGAGTATTTATCAATTGGTAACTCTTAATTTATACGTACAGTGTTATGTTTTATGATTGTTTTCCTGTACAATGCTTTTTTCACTTTTAACTTTTTGAGTTTCTTAGATTTCCCTTTAATTGCAATGTACGATCTTGGATTTTTTACTTTTGCTTAGGATTGAACAGAAACAAGTGCGAGTGCACAATAAACTCTGGCCTAGTTCCGGAATGTCTCACTTCATATGCAAAATAGATGCACATGCGCATCGATCAAGACAAAGGGTTCCGAAAACTTTCGCCAAGAGTGCATTGCAATTGGTAAATTTTTGGTGAATTAGTAGTTATATTTTATGGGAAACTTAGGAGGCCCGGTTTTGGTCAATTTTGGGGGGACAGACCTACCAACCGACCGACCAACTGACCGACCAACCATGAAGTGACATGTAGATGCTCCTATCAGAGCTTAAAAATGATGCGTTGAATTAAATTTGATTGAGTTTGATTAAATTTGATTGAGAATACACGCTTGGTGAAAAACCCATAGCCTTTTATAATCTGTTAGATCTCTGGTTTGCATGAACGAATTTCCATGGCATTTTTACAGAATACACACAAGAATATAATTAATATAATCCATCAAGATGAAATACTCATGTTAAGTAGTTTTTGCGAAATTAAAGGATATGTCTTTGCCTAACTTTTTTGGGGACACCGTGTATTTCATTTACATGATCATTACTGTCAATCACATTGCACATGGCATATAATAATGACTGACATAGCGCTGGGTAATAATATCAAACAATGGACTCTGTGCGCCAACAAAAGAGGGCATGTTTTTACCACTTTTGAGTGTCCAGTGGACATACCGCGTGTGCGTACTGTTCTGTACTGGTTCGTGCAAAGTACACACAACTTCCTGAATGTGCCAAATGTGCCAAAGCTATTAGGCACGGCGTCTTCGTGGCGTGCGCATACGTTTGAGTTTAACTTGCGATGGTCTCCCAGACTTATCCTCACCCAAATAACTTTGGATCATTCAAAATATGCAGTGGATGGACCGGGAACCAGTGGTCTCCCCCAACTCTCCTTTTCTGGCCGTTAAAGGAGTACATGTATATGCATGGAGCTCATAGCCATGAGTGCATACAAGGCACTCACAGGGGATATATGTGTGCTTATAAAGACAATATCTCAACCTCAACGTACCGGAATGAGCCTTGCTGATTGTCGCATCGCTGTGTGCACCCACTATGTCCCGCCAAACATTCATTCACATCTTCACAGGTCTTGCTTACTGCATCATAGACAAATCCACTCGGGCACCTACAGAGGTAGGACCCATCCCGATTAACGCAAGTGGCATGTGCTGGGCATGGGGACACCAACTGACACTCATTGATGTCTTGACAGGTTCTTTGGTCCGTCCGTAGCTCGTAGCCAGTAGGACATGAGCAGTAGAACCCTGAGTCTGTGTTGAAGCAGGCATACTCGCATCCACCCATGTTTACATTGCATTCGTTGTTGTCTAAAAGGATAGTAGAGTAATAAATTGTATAGTGTCAGGTTGGTGCGGTGGTTACTTTCCTCACCCCCCACCTCTTTGGCCCCGGTTCGAATCCCGCCCGGATCACATGGATTGAGTTTTTAGTTCCTACATGATTCCGTGGGTTTATACCCTATGGGTTTTCCTCCCACCTCTAAAACTGTAATTACTTCTTATAGTCTCCTCTCTACAGGTTTCTTCAGGCTTGCGAGCTACAGTGCCTGGGTACTTTTGAGGCATCCTCGGTTTTTTTTACCAGAAAGAAATTTAAAAAAAAGAATGATTAGATAAAATAAAATAAATTCTTTAGCCTACACTTTTACACGTAAAGAACTTACAAGTTTTATTCCCTGAAATAAAAAAACCCACAAATATACACAATTCTGCTAATATTTTAGACAAGCTTTTCCAAGATTAAATTTTGGATATCATAAATTGTTAAGTTTTATACTTTTCCCCATCCAAAACTTTTCCATCTCATCGTTCAAATCAAATCAACAACTGTCAGTAAAATTTAGACATTTTCGATAAACCATTTCTAAAAGCTTTTCAAAATAAGGTCCTCAAAAATTATGCAAACCCTATTTTTGTCTCAAACAGAGACAAATGGAAATTGTTCAGCTACTCGTCATTTTTCAAATCATGCATGTATAACTAATACTAACACTGGAAAGGGTGAAAATGGAAGAATTACTATGCATTTCACACTGATACATAGCAATATATTTGCCGTGTACACGCGAAGCAGATAATGAATTGCATTTGACATCACAAGACAACACAAACTGATGACCTATCATGCAAAACAATTGTATTTGTTTATTTGCAAAACTTCTCTAACTCTATCCAAATAAACTTTTTTTTTAATACCTGCACAAGTGACTCCATCTGGCTGTAGGCTAAATCCTGTGATACACTGACATTCAAACGATCCCACCATGTTGTTGCAGGTGTGATCACAACCACCGTTGTCAATGGAGCACTCATTAATATCTGCAACAGAAGTATAGATGACACACATGCATAATTAATCAATGCAGTCAACTGAATTACTGAATTTTTTTCTGACGAGCACATGATGCCTATTAAGAGTTCCTGTGCCAGGAATTCATAATGAAGTCCAAAGGGTATTACAATCAAGATATGAGAATGGTCGAGTGTTATGAGAATGGTAGAGGAAATGTAGATTTGTGCTAAGAATGGACAAGGCGACGCCGAGTCCATTCTTAGCACGAATCTCCAGTTCCGAGTCTATTCTCTGACTTAAACTATTTTTTTTTGGTCAAAACAACAAAAGGTTTATTCAAAAGAGTCCCATGCATCAACCCACTCTCCGCGTTTTTGAATAAGTGTAGATTCATCAAATTACTCATACGTACAAATTAACCACAGTACAACGAATGGTAGGCTTCAGAATAGTTGGGCTCATGTCTCACTGCCAAAAGCAAGTCAACTTAGTAAGTCATGTCTGATAGCGACAGTTTGGGATTTTTCTTGACACAATTACCTTCAAATCTCAAGCTCGTCAAGTGATAGAGTATGGTGCTAGTTTGCAATATTATCGCTTTTCAATTTTTTTTCCATTTTACCTCACTTCCGCAGTACAATTTTCAAAATCAGGTATATGTCATTCGTTGTACAGCAAACTGTAGATTTGTAAAAATAATCTACACTTTGAACAATAGTGTGACGTCACGAGAATAGTTTAATTGTAAAGATACAGCAAAACTTTGTTTACAGACATGCATGTAATTCAGAAGTTGTTATAAACAGAGAGAAAATCCAAGCTTCACAAGACTCTGCAGTGATTTTCTGTTTTTCATGGCACAAAAGGTAAATAAAAAAGGAGGAAATCAGCTTATCAGAGGAAAAGTTGAATGCCTACATCTAAAAAAATTGTCTAAATCTTCAAGATAAAGTTCTCTTTGAAAACAATAATGTAAAAAGGGATTCCTTCTAAGGATAAAAATGAGATATTAGCCCCCAGAATGCCCTTAATTCTGAAGACCAGTTGGTTCAAACAAATTTCCTTACCACTACAAGTATGCTGGTCATCATTCAGTGCATATCCATCATTGCAACTGCATACGTATCCAGTGGAATAGGCGGTACAGTTCATCTCACAAGCTCCTATGCCATTATTGGCCTCGCAGTAGTTAGGATCTGCAACGTCCAAATTCAAACAATAGGTGAGGCAAAAATCCAGAAAATCCTTTATTTGCTGTTTTGCTGGTACCCTCTGCCGATGGGGGCGCTGTTCAAAACCGACGATTATGCACAATATATGGTGCTTTTAATGAGTCGCATTAAAAAAAAAGGCACCTGTAATGGCAGATGAAAGCAAAAAGGGCACGATTGCGTTTTTACAGGGCACTTTTTTGGGGAAAAAGGGCACTTTTTCGGATAAAAGGTGCACTTGTTCAGGTAAAAAAGGGCACTCTTGACAAATATTGGGGGGTAAGCGCTGGTGACAAAGGGCATTTGAATGGAAAAGGGCAGTCTTTTCAAAATATTGGGGGGAAATTACACCCTTACCCCCCCCCCCCCCCCCACGGTACACTTCTTACCCTTGCGTGTATTTTTACAACCGTCGCTCAACGACTATGATCTGCCCGAAAAGGGCTTAGTGTTCAGCAAACCATCAGCGTTGGACGTTTATCATCGCGCGACTGACTATAAACCGGCATTTAGGCCATAGCTCAGGTCATATCCCATATCATAAGGGTGCTTTAAGTCAACCCATATTTGTGCCCTCTGGACATGACTACTGAAAAGTTCCTCCTACCTTCACTCAGTTGCCTGGATGGGTGAACTGCATGAATCACATATGGAAAGACAAATGGCCCTGAAATTCGAATCCGGTCTCCCCCGTGGTCTTTGTGTGCACTGATGATGTGGTGTTGGAGAAGATCTGTCCAATATATGCGATCGTCGTACAGGGTAAGATCAAATGGATGAAACAAGAAGTGTTGGTTCAGGAGAACAGTCCGACCTGTGCCATCTAGATTGCAAGACTCTATGCGATCCGTCCAAGCATCCGCAAAGAAGAGACGCTAAAAAGAAAAAGAAAAAAAAATCAAAACATACAACCCACCCCAACCAAACCTAACCCAATTTAAATAAGACAGGTTTGAATGGTGGACATGATCAATGAATTGGAGGTTTGCGGTACCACCATGTAAATGATATCTGTTGTTAGTGAGTTGTGTGGTTCTGAGAAGAACCAGTTGGGTTAACTCGACGTTTCAAACAGTATGCTCTGCTCGTCATCGAGACTGATGACAAACAGAGCACACTGTTCGAAACGTCCAGTTAAACCAACCGGTTCTTCTCAGAACCACACAACTCATTAAGAGATATATCAATCACATGGTGTTACCGCAAACCTCCGATTCACTAACCTAATTACCCAACCCAACCCAACCCAACTCAACCCAACCCAACACTCCAACCAACCCGACCAAACCAAACAAAGTCCATCTTATCCAATCATAACTTTCAATCTAATCGAATCTACCTTGATTTGTCGATGAAATCTACATGTAACTCAATTCTCAACAAAATCCATTTTAAGATTCTTGATTTAATTAAATGCAATTTAATGGAATCAATATTTTATTCAAATCTTAATCTAGTTGAACCTATGCTTCAGGGAGAGTCAAAAAGAGAGTGACCCGAATTAATGATTTTTTTTTCTAAAACAGCAATCAAATTTGAAACACCAATGAATTAAATTTATCTTAAAAAGAGCATGTTTTCCACTCATCTCAAAGAAAGAATTTCTGAAATTGATCCATGCTATCAGAAGTTACGCACGTTTTACTAAATGAACGAATGCCATTGGGAAGCTATTGAGCTGCCTGAGAATTACAGATTACACACAAGCATTCAAATACAAATGAGATTTCAATAATTTAATGCAAGACTGAAACATTATTTTTACTGTCAGAATTTGTGTGTAGAATATGAGGAACAAGTCATCTATTTTTTTCTGAAATATTAATTGAGAATTTGGTATGTTTTCTTTTGCAAGTTCTCCTCCATGCATCGAGGTGGGAAAACATCCATGTTTCGTTGTATTTAATGGGTACCGGTATGCATCAGTTCGCAGAACCGTAAATGATCATTGACGGACAGCTGAATTTTGTGATCTTCATATTAAAATAGATGTAACTTGGGAACTGAGTATGCAAATTACGGGAACTTTTCACAGTTACTGGTCAATAATATGTACTTTATGTCTGTGTTGATGTTATGGAGTAAGCCACATTTTTTCAATGTTTTTTTTCTAAGTCAGTCACTTTCTTTTTGACTCACCCTGTATTTTATCCCCCTTCCCTATATCTTACATTTGCATCATAATCCATGGTGATTGCGTTTGGTCTTTGGATATTCGTCGACACAATGGTTTGTTGCTGCGTCCCATTACTCATACGAGCTCTCTGGATACTGGGCGACCCAAAGGCCACATCCGTGAAGTACATCATGTCATTAAGGGGATCAAGAACAATTCCTCTGGGGTTGGTTATACCATCTGCTATGACAACCGCCTTGTTTGTGAATCCATTTAGGTCAAGGCGGTTGATGGTTCCCTGGGCTGTCAACAAATACAATGTAGATTAAGAACAACTTTACCTACTTATTAAATGCTAGCATTTGGTCATAATCTGCTGCTGTTAATACCCATAGAATTAAAGGTATTTGTCATTTGTGCATTTTTTTTTCGTTTGGAGCAACAAGAGTGCTCAAAATGTGAAGAAGGGTGCTTAACAACTAACTTGGTGATGTTTTAGCTCAGTGAATGCTGTATATTCCGAGAAAACAATATTCTAGGATCTCGATTTTCAGTTCAAAAGTTGCCAAGTCATGTTTTGAATTGTGCCTGATATCAGCGTCCGGGACACATTCTCATTGAGTATACGCGCTTGCGTGTGTGTCGTGTCAATCCTTGCGCGCGCGCACCCATTCACAGCTTCACATTCACAACTACTAACAGAAAATTTCCAAAAATGCGGCTTGAGACACATCTTTGGAAATGACCTTCTTTTAATGTTTTCTTCAAAATGGCAGCATGCCAGACAGGGAGTTAAGAGCCATTACTATCTTTAAAACAAGTATGCTTTTCAATAATAATTTTGTAAGTTACTTGTTTGATAGCTGCAAATGACATACATGTACTACCTTTAAGAACATAATAAGCACATATAAATCTGAAAATGGTACAATTTGCTTGACTCTTCATATCTTTAAATGAAAAATTACTAACAGTCCCGTCATTATTTACTTGGGGCAGGAAGCAATGACACTCTGTTGTTTTTTGTTCTGAAAAATTATGATTCACTCAATTAGAGTCACCACTTGTTTGGAGTGGAGAGACCTGGATGAAACTACACCTACAAGCAGGGATTTAGTCCCTGCAAGTCCATCATAAGACCTTCAGTCCTGATTCAACTCACAATGAGCTTTGACAAAGGCATCCCTTTGTTATTGTTCATCCACTGTTACTTGTGACTTGACTTGTGATTTACTGTGTAGTGGCCTTGTGATAGGCTTGTGATGGACTTGACTCCATCCTTGCCTACAGTACAGTAGCTTACTACTTGCTGTGAAAATACAGGTGCTGGACCACAGAAGGAACTCACCATAGTCTGTCCAGAACAGTTTCTTGTTAATCCAATCCACTGCTATTCCATCAACTTCAGAGTCGTCTCCAGTGGACACAACAATTTCCTTGTTAGCTCCATTGTCTATGGAGGCCCTATGAACATAGAATTATGAGGTTTCATAAGTTTTCAGAAAAAGGCAAGGGCCACGTTGCCAGGCTTAGTAATAGGAAATTGAATTTAGGGTGAGGTGTACACAGCCAGGCATATTTGACTCTCAGGAAAAACAAACAGAAACAAGTGTCCTGCAGGCCCCCCTAAGAATAATGTCTGAAGTACAGAATGCTGAAACAGTACCCGAGTACAACTTACCCCAAAATACCAACGTAGTTTGTGGGGTTTTTTTTACTAGCAATAGCATTACATGTATTCATATCCTTCACGCATTTGTTGTTGTATTATTGTCCACAAAATGATGTCCAACCGATTTAATGATAAATACTTTGCTCAAAGAAAAAAAATACGTTGACGATGGTTTTAAAAGTTCCACATGTACATGTATGGGAACCCTTTTTTTTATAAGGGTATGTGCTTCGCCGGTTTTAAACAAGTACATTTAAAAGCCGGCTAGTGGCCTGGACGTGGATAATGGCTGCGGTGCCAGAAAAAGTGTTTAAAACCAGTCGACTGCAGTCAGTGTTTTATCAACCATTTAAAAAAACCCACGTGATGGGCTCTATTAAATGCCGCCCTCGTTTGTCAGTTGGGAGAGATATGTCAAGTAAAGATCAGTGGTCAACGTTTGCTTGCGGCTGAATGAGAATCATATCTAAATTGCTGATTTAGGGACTGTATCAAGAGAGCTAGGTATCGGACTTACTTGGCATGGGCTTGCAATTATACACATGTGCCTACTGGAAAGGCCAAATCCACTCCCCTTTTGAGACTGTTACATATGGTGAAGGGATGTAAAAGTTTTGAATATGTCTATACCTGTTTGTAGAAAATTTGGTAACAGAAGTAAGCGCTTGACAAATATGAATAAAATAGGAAAATAAAAAACGCCACCTGTATATTCTTCTGTGGTCCTGGTCACTCCAGTAGAAAAGGCCTGCCTGATAGTCAAAGTCGAGTGCCACAGTGGAACGTGCGTCCTGTTGCAGAACCCTTGAATCTGTCACATCAATATTGAATCGGAAAATTCTATACTGGCTCGAGAAGATCAGGTAGGCCTCAACGTCATCTGGCGTCTGGATGACCTGGGATTGGCATGGGCCTGCTGAAAACCAAAGGAATTCAAACATTTCACAAAACACGGCATTCAGAAAACCTATGTGGTTAGGCCTATGTGGGCTCTATAGTAATTAGAGTTTAACATTTGTGAGAAACTGCAGATATTTTTGTCAAGATAGTAGGCTGTTTTTTTGCGCATTGATTGTATCATTATCACCTTTCGTTCAGCATATCATGTAAAAGACTTTGTAACAAAAATGCCCTTTAGGCCATTCAACATTGATTTTTAGGTTTTCATCACCTCCCGCCTCGATTTTCACTCCCACCCCGACTTTTTTTTTAAAAGACGGGCCTTCAAAAGGACTATGTTGAGTCTTTTTAACTTTTAAACTGAGGTTTATCGCTGGTTGATGTTTGAAGACATTTGTGACAACGATTCTCTTGAAATCGCATTTTTGGACAAAAGAGGTTTAAGGTTCATTGTGTTTAAATGGTGATATTCTTTGAACAGATTGAGCAATTTCAGTAATTTTTTTTCTCTAAAAGTAATGTATGAAATTGGCTTTTAATTTATTATTTTTTTTGGTGCTACATATTTTTTTGTAATTTGAAATATAATTTTTGGGGTTTGGGTTCCGCTTTTTTTTTTTTTACTCACCCTGTACTGCCGACCAGTTTACAATCAGGTTAAGTGTGACTTGGATGCCTAAATACAATGGGACTTTGTTTCACTTATGGGGAGTGAAGGCATTTTGAGACTAAAATGTGAACAGTGATCAGAGTGGTCATCCAAGTTGTGCCCTTTTAACTGATTAAGACTCTGATCACCATTAATCCTATAATGAGTTTGATAAAGGGATGAAATGGATCCTGCCTGATAAGATTTCAGGCACAATCAAGTGTCACACTTAAATTCAGTGAATGCCCAATAATAATGTGTGTGGATAACTGGTGGTTGTTTATTGTTGTTATGACATGTTAGAGGATTATCCCTGTGTGTCAGTAGGCTGGGGTGCTGATTAAAGCATGGAGCTATAATAGCTCCATGCTTTAAAGACTGCCTACAGGGGATGAAATTGTTGTGTGAAAACAACAGCTTTTCAAGGGCTCATTTTGTTATGTTCTTCACATTTGCCGAAATTTGATTGGCTATTTGCTACCAAAAAAAGGAACCAAAAACCTCTCTAGTTCTGACTTAATGTTCAAAAATTAAAACCTGAAATCGTAACAACCAATTGATCTGATGCATATGACAGCAAAATAGTCTGAAGCCTTGGAGCTGCTTAAAGTACACAACCAAAATCCTCCAAATATCCAATGAAATGTAAAAAACTTGCTTTTGGTTGTGTTTGTACAAATGCACCTGTACATGTATCTAGCTCCAATGTACATGTACCTTCAAGTGAAGGTTATGCATTCACATGACAGCCAACAAAGCAGTGCAAAAGTTGAAAAGAAGGGAACATGTATGTACACGTATGTACCACCATGGAGGAAGTACATACAGCTAGCCAATTGTTAACAATCTTTCCATGGTCCACCAAATTTATGTTTCAAACCAAAGTTATGCTTTCAAAATGTGAACAACTGATGTACTGGCACAGCTACATTATGTACCAATGCAACAGCAGCTAGGAGCCCACGCTCATTTGCAGAGTACAGAAAAATAGACAGTGACGCAAGTACTGTACTGAGAAGTCTACAATCCTGATCACATGATCACTAACAAATCAGTGCATGCATAAGTCGAAAAGAAGGGAAGCATGTCCCCATCTACACGTAGGCACTCGTACCACCATGGAGGAAGTCATAGAGCTGGCAAATTGTTAACAATATTTCCATTGTCCACCAAATTCATGCTTCAAACCAAAGTTACGCTTTCAAAAGGCGAACAATTGATGTGCTAGCTGGCACAGCTTGGTACCAATGCAACAGCAGCTGGAGGCCAGGCTTGTCTGGGAATTACAGAATAATAGACAGTGATGCAAGTACTGTACCAAGAAGTCTACAAAACTGTTCATGAATATCAAACAATATGGCTGGAAGTCTAACATGTTGGATGCATTATAAAATGTAGTATTCAGACACCAAAGTCGAGTAGTCACAAACAATTTAACAGTAATTTCTCACAAAACTGTAAATGTTTATCAGTCCCCATCTATTTTTTTCTACATTAGTGACCAACACTGATGCAATAAAGGATAAAAATGTGGCTCCTCTTTTATGTAAAAGAGTGAAAAAACTCCATATATGGCTCTTAAGAAGAGTGGAAGTTTCACTTTTTTGGGGATGGTTTTTCAGTATGGGTCATATTGAAAACCACTCTAAAAGAGTAAAACGTCCACTCTTTTCAAGAGCCATATGGCTGGCAACTCTTTTACAGTGGCTTTTTACTCTTACACTAGCAAGAGAGTAGGGATGCTGCTTTCTTTTCAAACTTAATTCGTTCAAAACTACTACAAAATAAGCAAAATAATTGAATGCAACATGTTTGGGCCCATCCTCTTTGCCGCTACAATTAAACTTCTTTGTTTCATTGTTACGGCTATCACATGGCAAGTGAGGATATGACAAAGCAGGCGCGGTTGTAGAGCCAATACTTTTGGGGGGCTTGCGGGGTGGATCCAGAATTTTGTTTAGGGAGGCATGCTGAGATGTAGACCGGTTATTTTCTCAGGACAATTAGGCCTCCGAAAATCAATAGGGGGGGGGGGGGGGGGGGGGGGGGGTCTGGGGGCTTGTGCCATATTTCCAATGGGGAGCGATGATAAAATCGTACAATCAGGCACACTATATTAACTAAAAGTGTACAAATGCACCCTTCTCACGACTATTTATTTAGGGGACACCGTTCGCATGTACATCACATTCTTACATTTTACTAGTGGAATTTGTTTTTTTTTGGGGGGGGTTGGACAATAGAATTGGGGGCTACACCCCCCCCTCCCCCCCCCCCGAGCCCCCCACGTAGAACCGCCACTGTGACAAAGGACCAGAGACAACAGGCCTGGGAGGCAGGGGTGTTTCGGGGGGGGGGGGGGTTCAGTGATGGTTTCCACTCAGTGTGATTCTAAAAAAAAATAATTATATGCTCATAATGGTCTCGCCAATTGCCTTCTCGGTACACCGACGATGAAGTAATGTGACATTTATAGAGGATTTTGGACCCATCTTAATCATTTTGCATTATAGTTTGTCCATTCTCAGACTGTGTTCATTGTTGAAGTGCAGTTCAGTAATAAAGACAACTAGCTGAAACAAAGAGACAACGTTCTTATCCATTTTAGAAATGAAGAAATCTAGTTGAGGCCTGATGTGGAATTAAAAATATTGAATTTTGAGCTAGAATTCCACAGGATTGTCATCATGCTTTTGGTAACCACAAAATCCAACTTACAACAATATGGGATCAACAAATACAGAACAAGTATGCATGGAGTGGACACAAACTGGGGAATTCATATGTGACCCGTTCAGGTCAAAAATGAGATTTTTGCTTATTGTTAAAATATGCATATTTTGCTTCTAATACATGTAGGTGGTTTAATTTTTGAAACCGGACATTCCTGGGCAAAGTTATGCTATTTTGAAGTTCATCGTATCCAAAAGTAGAAAACAGAGAAAATGGCAGTGAAAGTTTGGGGTCTATTTTAAGACCTGTTTCAAGTGACATTTCTTTAACTGATATACCTTAGGCCAAAAAAAAAGTCTCCGGTTTCTGGTATGCGCGTGCGTCGCCGTAGCCATGCGCGTCGGCAAAATGAAAAAGTTTTTTTTTCAATAAAAGATGATGTCTCAAAACCGCCAAACTCACTGGTTTGACTGGAATTCTGCTGCTGCACAATTTTAATGTGTTTTTAGATGGGGTTATGATCGAGAATAAGCTTTATGTGGCCTCTCTGGACTCCCATATATTTGCACTAAGTTTAGTCGGGCACCATTTGCAGTCATCAGCCGACATTTGAAGCCAAAAAAAAAAAAAAAAACAGGTTAAAAAAAAAAAAAAGCCGCGTCGCCGCACCACTTTTGGGGCAAGCTCCATACCAGAAACCGGAGACTTTTTTTTTTGGCCTTAACAAATCATCAAAAATACTATACTTAGAGTTCAAATTAGGGTTTTAAACTTTTATATTATATTTTAGAAATGTTCAGGATTACAAATATGCAAGAATTAGAAAATCCACAAAAATCACCCCAGAGTGTTTTTTTTAGCCCTATCTCAATTTCAACCTCTGCCCAGAAGCGTCTGCTTTGACGGAACAGGTCACATATGTGGGCCATATAACTCGACACCCTCCCCCTCCCCAAACCACTGTCAATGATATTTCCACTGAATTCAGAAGAGGAGTGAAGATGACTTTGTTTAAATTGATGCCACTCATCCCCTTTCCCTCAATCACTCATTAAACAATAGAAAGAAAAAGGGGGAAAGAGTATCCACTGACATCAAATGATCGAGGCCCAGCTTCCCCTCAAACCCCCCCAAAACACAAAAACCTAATTTTGCAATGGCCAGCCTTCCACTTGCACAACCCCCATCTGGCCCCAGAAAATTTGGTGCTGGATCCACCTTTGCATTATGACTGTGCAAAGCATCTAAGGATTTCTCCTAATGAAATGTAGGAATCTTTCACAGTAGTTACATATCAAACTTACTGAATTGATCTTTTTCAATTTTCCAACACTGAAGTGTGACACTGAGAAATTTGCTTAATTTTCACCTTGGGAAAAACAGACATTTGACCACCACAGTTTTCCATTGAATAGACATTTGATATCAGAATCACTTCTGTGGCCATAGCCCTAACAATAAGTTTTGACCTTTACTAACAGTTGAAACAAATTAACGGTAAGAAATTTCTTTCAGAATTCTTATTCATAAACAAATTTATGTGTGGCCCTGGACTAGCTAACCACAAGTGACCACTTATCCAAGCAGCCTGTTAGGCCTACTGGGGGCCTTGAATAGGTTTCTATCAACATATCTAAACAAGTAGGTGTTCAGACTTGAACCAAAACACCTAAATAAAAAAATAACTTACCCAATAGCAGTAGACTTAGTACAGCCAAGGTCCACATATTTGTAGAAGATGAGCCAGCAGGCTGCCGGGACAGTACTTTATCAAGAGAACCTTTTGATGCTTGTGTCTGCCTGTGTCGTAATATGAATTAAAAGTCCGGATCCAGGGTGAAACTTGCCAACTTCAACACTACCTCGGGCAGCATACAACGGTTGGGGTTGGCTGGTACTGCGCGGCTGCCTAGATCAGTCAGGCATGAATGCTGTACTGTCACTACGTCATCATAGCCTTGCGCTTATCAACAACCGTACAGGAAAACCCCTAGAAGTATTGTATTCTCAAAAACCATGTCAAACAAGGAATGGACATCAGTTAAAAAAAAGTTGTTATGATTGATGTACTTGGAAAGATTATAGTTTGATGCAAATGTCGGAAATTTACACACACAAAAGGAAGATGCTGTATCAGAAGTAAAACTACAAAACATAGGTTGGTGTACTTTTAATAAAAGAAAGTATCCTTTACATATGATTTCAGGGAATAATTTGCCAGATTAAAATGCTTCGTTTTTTTGGTTAACTTACCAATGCTTCTCATACATGCTGCCTGAATTCAGACCTTAAACCAAGTTTTTTTTTTTTGGGGGGGGGGGAGCGGGCCCCTCTAAAATGGTGGAAAGTCAAGAATTTGAATTTGCTTGAACAATATGGAGACATGTGACACAATTGAAAAAAAAAAAAAAAAAGCAAAAATCTGGGTATAATTGTTTTTTTTTTTTTCTGGAAGAGAGCTGTTGTAATGGCTCTGTGCACAAGTGCCCCCCAACAGTTACAAAGGGAAAGTTGCATGTATCTATAGACCACTAAGAGGAACATTCGAACACATTGCCAATGGATACCTGTTGCTCATACATGTAAGGAGACGCTACGTGAACTTTAAAAACAAAGTTGTCTTGCGTTCTTCACGTCATACATGCAAGAACCAGTATACCCACGCAGTGCCTCCCGTCTTTAGATCTCGAAAGTGGTCGAAAAGTGTCGTCTGTACTTGCTTATATACAGCATAGAGTCCACTCCATATGGCTTGTGCTTAATAAAAAAAGAAGCACATTGATCTAGTGTTCCTAGAGAAAAGCATGCATTGCATCCTGTAAATGACTGCTCTACCCATAAAATACATGAAGTTTTGGAGTCTGTGATAAAAGTTACATTGTGTATTTGTAACATTTAAGGGGTAAAAAAACCCAGTAAACTAGTTTGTTATAAGGTGTAGCAGGTGACTCCAAGATTTGTTATACATGTCAAGTAAATACCTGGAAATAAATTATTTGGCAACCATTGCTTTCCTTGTTTTATTATGAAGGTAGACACAAACAATTCTTAAAATCCAACCAACCAGGTAAACTTTAAAATTTCTTTACACGTTATTGTCATGGTTGACTAGCTTCCATCGTAATAAAAGGCCAAGCAACGTCAACAAAAACCATTCAGGAACTGTTCCCTATTCTTATCCTAAGTATGGGTTAACCTCATTGACTTTTTTTCATCTCTGAACAAGTTTTTGTTGTGAAAAAATTGCTTTATCACCGTTTGTACCACTGCGCACCAGGTGACAGCCAAACAAAATGCAAATTTCAATTGCTACCTTAGTCTTGGTTCAAGACTAAATTTCTTTTTTGCAATATACAACCAGTTCTTCATAACTTCCAAAGTGGAAGAGGGTACCCGAGTTGTAACGAGTCATTGATTTTTGTGTCTCGAGTCAAGTCAAGTCATTTTAAACAAGTGCCTCGAGCCGAGTCAAGTCATTAGGCCAAGAGGGTCAAGTCGAGACATCGAGTGTAGTCGACTCGTCGAGTTGAGTCGAGTCTACTATTTACCTCAAGTCAAATTGAGTCACAATCTTGAACGCTATCTAACAAATAAATAGAAGACAGAATCATTTGTAGCACTAACAGTTACCAAGAAGTGAAACTTTGGTCTTTCAGGTCTAGATCTTTTTTGCTGATCCCTGACAAAATTGGATTGTACAAAAATGCTTCTGAAGATATTATTTCAGAGTGTGTATGTATCTCTTTCATTGTTTTATAAGGATGGCATAAAGCTAGCCGGCGTTCGAATCCAAGAGCTTAATAAGAAATTGCAATTAAATTTGTATTCGCAGAGTGATGTCAGCATAAATTTTGCACCGTAAAGTTTTGCTTTTTGGGGGGGACTCAAGTCTTATAAGCCTTCCCTCAAAGCAAGATGAGTCGAGTCTTCTGATGAGGTACTCGAGTTGAGTCGAGTCATTTGCTCACAGTGACTCGAGTTGAGTCATTTACCCATAGGGACTCGATTCGAGTCGAGTCACCAAAAATTGTGACTCGAGTTGGATTCGAGTCGAGTCATTGACTCGTGTCATTACAACTCTGGAGGGTGCTAAGAAAAAGATGAACCAGAAAATCTGAGCATACTGCATGCATGTACCTCACGTGAACTGTATTCAGGCTGATGTGTGCGTGTTGTGAGGTATGCACCGACTTTCTTGGGTATCAATGCCAACATTCCCAAGACTGAATTTAATTCATCTTGCTGATAGCGCCCTCAACAACCTCATGGCTTGACCGCACTTGCCATGGATCAGTACCACCTACATCAGCGTAACAAAATCTGAATCTTGCTGTCTCAAACAAAGACCATTCCTTCCTTTGAAAGAGGCCATTTATGAATTTTATACTGAATCATATTTCTGGCAAATTTGCAAAAAAATTGGGACCCTTTTTTTTATTATGTTGGATGTAAATTCTTTCCCAAATGGATTTTGCTGTTCACTATTTACCGTGACCATGCTATTTCCTGTCACCAGAGGGAGCTATTGTTGCTATGTCATTTCAACACTGTCTCAATCACAGAACTAATAGGGAAAAAAAGTCAAAAACATACAGAGAGCCCAAAACAAATTGTATGTCATCCAGACCAACAGACAATTACAACTGATGTCACATCTGGGGAACAAAGGTTCCTCCGAAGGTGAGTTGACACACACTGTACTTTCATTGAAACTCCTGCTATTTAAGCAGTCACAGACAGTCGACCTTTCCATCCACTTCCCTTTAAAAAGGCTAGTCACCAGCAGTCAGATCATAATCAGACAAGCACTATGAAAAGTCAAAGTCGGTCAACAGACCATGAACAGACAAAGCAGGCAAGTTGTGGGCACAGCTGGCTTATCAATTACCCACAGTCAAAGAGGTACATGAACAGTATAACCATGGCATTAAAGCCCCCTTCCCCCAAATAATAAAAAATAAAAATAAATAAAAAATTTAATAAATAATAATAAAAAATAAATAAATAACAAAACAACTAAAATAAAGAAATAAATAACAAAAAATTAAATAAATAAATACCAAAAAAACCAAAACAAGAACTAAACCGCCCGAACCAAACCAAAAACCACACACACTTTCTGACCCTGTAAATTGGCCAGAGGAATTCACTCCAGAGTTTTGTACCACACACCAAATAATGTCAACCCTGCCAACATGACCATGTACATGTAAAGTCGACGAGATTGGGGGGGGGGGGGGGGGGGGAAGGAGGAGATCCACAAAAGTAATAAAGGGTCTATATTGAAAACATGTAAGTCTAATTTGCACTCCTTAAAAACTGCCAATTGTAATGGTTTCTTTAACACTTTTTTATAATCATTTTTTGTTATAATCCACAAAGCTGGAAAGATCCAGAAAAAATATCACCCCTGATGTAAAGGACAGTTGTACTAATAGAGAAGTAAAGAATGAAGGAAACCCTAAAGGACATATTGTGTCATCAGAAAACCTGGGGGGGGGGGGAGAGAGGGGTGGGGCGAGGAGATTGAATCTCTCCCCTTCCCACTGCTCTCTCAGTGTTCCTCCCAACATAATACAACCCACTGAGTTTTGAAAATGGTCTCCAATGGTTGTAGAATGTGACCTACTTTGTTTTGGTAAACAAAAAGCACAAAAAAGGCAAAATTTGCAAAGTAAAAATGGTACTCACCTGAGTGTTGTTTCCAATGGGCCACTCAACCTGCTCTTCCACTCGTTCTCCAAGTTCAACTTTGGATGAATGACGAATTGTCCATGATGAAACATGTATCCGTACCTCTAGTGTAGGTTAGTCTGACCTACCCCTTATATCAATCCAAATATGGCCAAACAAATCTGTTTCTTGGTCATCTACTAGTAGCTGGTTACTAGATTGGTGGATGAAACAGTTTAACATCTCAATTTCAAGCATTATGGACAACATTCCAAGGGTTTGTTGGCCAACTCTGACAATGAGAAAATGGTGCTGACTAGGTCGGGTATAATCATTGGATCTGCGTTATCAACTAATCGAGCTGAGCGATAGGTTGATCAGGCCAAAAAAAAAAGGTCTTTTTTTCCGGTTTCCCTACCTATCCTATTCTGAGAGCCCTAATTTTTTTATGGAAAAATGAGGAAAAAAGACCCAAACCATCAATTTCTACCGTTTACCCTTGACTCTCTGTGGGTAGCACATCCTGATTATTCCGGCCTTGCTCGCTGCGTTTTTATGTCTTCCGTACTGAATAATGCAAAACCTTTTTGTGTTAACATGTCATCCAACGTGAACTGGTTAACAAGTGCATTTTATGCAGGCCTATATGGTTTATGCCAACGTTTACTCAGAAGAACCTACTTAACTTAAAGGATCACAAATGACTTTGCGTGAGTAATAAAGACAAGCAACATGTCATTGCTGCAGTTTGTTTAAGGTTCATGGTAATTTTTGTAAGTTGATTTCACATTTTAGAGGAAGGAAGTACGAAATATACCCTGCTGATCCTTCTTGTTGCCTCTACTTGGTATTTTGCTAGTCTCCCGATCGAGACCAGCAGTATGCAGCATATAGAATCACTAATACTAGAGGCTCTGGTATTTAGTGATTCTATATGCTGCATACTGCTGGCCTGGATCGCCAGACTACCTTGAATGTCTGAGACAGAGACCAAGACTGAGACCGTGGGGTACCGAGACGGGAAAGACAAATCGAGACTGGTCCCTGAGACCTACACTACACTGGTGTTATCACCCCTCTCTGAAAACTTTAAATTTAGAAAAAGCTGACGCTTAGAAACAAAAGCGTTGATGAAACAGATTAAATTAAATACAATTAATATTTTTCCTCACTGAATTGTACTGATTTATTGCTATTCATTGCTATTCATTAAAAACAACACAACCGCTTTATAATATTTCTCTGTTATTTACATTATTTCATGTTTACTGTTTCAGGTTTTTCAAGAGTCTTTAATGAAAAGCACAATTTCTGATGAGTAGGTTTGATTATGTAAACTATTGCAAGCATTTGGGTTCCAAACTTGAGAGGTCTATAAGCAAGAAAGTGATGCACACAGTGCATCATCAAAGGTAGTGGACACCATGTAAACTATGTATTTTTAATGGAAGAATAGTTTTTTCAAAATATAAAATTAGTTAGGGACCTGGTGCATGATAATGGCCCTTGCCTTTGGCTTGGCCGCTTGGGCCATGATCGATGATCAGGCCCCTTAACAGTTTTAAACATTGCTGGAACAACACTATTTAAGAAACAACAATATTTAACCCTAACACCTTGAGCACTTTTACTAAAAAGTATTCTGAATCCGCTAAAATCCACCTATTTTGTCATGCACAAACATTTTGGTGTTGGCGATTGCTCAGTAAAGAGGTATCCTAAATCCATCAAAATCCTGCAGTACTGCTAGGCTTACAATCCTGAATCCATCAAAATCCCCGTTTTCAGTATGGAGGTATCCTGAATCTGCCGAAATAATCCAAAACAGGAGTATAGATTTTGATGGATTCAGGTATGTTAGGGTTAAGGAACAACAATATTTAACAAACGACATGCAATAAGTCTAAAGAAAGAATTTATACTTAAACGTCAATAAAATTTACATAAAAGACAGCATACCTGGTGCAAAGATTTGACAGGATCCTGCTTAATCAATTAGGATACTTTTAGGATATTTTTATTATAATGTATTATTATTTTATTTTCCAAGTGGTGTCTATTAAAACCCTTACAATCCTCACTCAGTCCAACTCTAAGACCAGTGTTTGTTGGAATTTGTTAATACTAGTGTGAGTACTGCACAGAATATGCTATCTAGCCTACATGGGGTTAGGCATAACACAAATAATCATTTAATCATATAACAAACAACAATTTGTAGTACAGTTTTAAAACGGTGTTGAAATTTGCAGGAGTGAAGAAAGTTCCTAGTAAATCACTCTAGGGGGGTACAGGTTAAACATTAATGTGACTCATAGTGTCCTCATTAAGTTACTAACTTTACCTAAAATTTCTTGAATATAATACATGTAATTAAATTTACAATATTATTAATTAGGCCTGTAAGTCCATTTGAAATGGTAAAAACATTATCAATCGTATTTCAAAATCAGTATTTTTTTAACTACTTAACATGCTTAAGAACACTCTTAGTGCCAAATAAAGTAAATAACATGCCAGAAACATGATTTTGTCAACTATGTATATATTACAATTCAAAGTAACAAGACTGAAAATAGAATGATTATTATATGCTTTTCCTTTGTAAAAAGAAATGTTTATGATTAAACAGTGGTTGATTAGGCCAAAAAAAGAGTTCTGCTTCCAGTTTCCCTACCTACAATGTACCCTATTCTGACAGCCCCTACACTAATTTTTTCATTGGAAAAATGAGGGGAAAAAAACAGCCAAAACCATCATTTTTTACCTTTTACCCTTGATTACATGCAGACGCCTCCATATGATTGTACAAAAAAAAAAATTGAGGAAAAAATCCCCCACCCACCCTGATTTTAAATGTCATGTAATTAGAAGCAGAACTAATTTTTTTTGCGTTAACACGGTGTTGAAATTTGCAAAAGTGATGAAGGTTCCTACATGTAGTACATTTGTGAATCGGTTAAATATTATTGCCATAACTTCATTAAGTTATTAACTTAACCTAAAATTTCTTGAATATAATAATTAAAATTACAATATTATTAATTAGGTCTGTAAGTCCATTTGAAATGGTAAAAACATTATCAATCATATTTTAAAATCAGTGTTTTCTAAACTACTTAAGAAACACTCTCAGTACCAAATAAGGTAATCAACATGCTTATGTCAACTACGTATAATCACAATTCATAGTAACACGACTGAAAATAGAATGAGTTATTTATTATACATGATAACATTACCGTCATAAATCTTTAAGAAATGGTAATCCATGGCTTTTAAAGCTATACGTCACAACAAAAACCTGTACTGTACTGTTTAGGGCTACATGTAGGAATAGAGGTAGCACAGGCTCGGATCCAGGGTGGTTGTTTTTGGGGTCAACCCCCCCCCCCCCAGCTGTCAAAAATTAGTTTCTTTTACACTAAAACCTGTCTACGTGTACATCTCAGCATTGATTTACTGATGAAACACCCCCCCCCCCTGCAAAAATTCCTGGATCTGCCCTGTTTCAGCAGTTTTTAGCGATGTTGTGGCTCATGACAAAAAAAGCAAAGAGAAACCAATCGAGAAAACACTGAGAAAGTTAGGGGAAAAAGAAAGACATGTAGAAAGGATGAAGAAATACTTAGGGCCTAATTACAAGCTTCTACATTGCACAAGATGACAAACCTTTCACATACATGTATTTTGATTCCTTAACCTTAACTCCATTGGCCTTTTTGCTAGGATGTAGCCTCAATCCTGCAAAATCCTTCAATTAGCCTCATTGAAAAATAGCATATAGCCTCAATCCTGCCATGGAGGGGTGAGCACTGCCTGAATCCTGCAAAATCCTGCAGCAGTGACTGTCAATACATGTACCGTATATTGAGGCTTGGCCAGTGATATCCTGGAGCAGTACGGAGGATTTCAAGCATAATCCAGGCCTATATTTATGCATGGCTGAGCATTAACAACACAAGGTCTGGCCCAACACCTTGACAAAATGCATCCTACTAAATTAGTAACGCACGTTTGCCATGTAACCTCAATGTAATTCCTCCACTTTGGCAAAGAGGATTTTGAAGGATTCAGGGCGGTTATAGGTTAATCCAGGTGTACGTGTACATTGTACATGTAGCTTCACAACCTCATAAATCATTGGACAATCACTATGGACAATCATGGACAATCACTATGGCACGTAAAGATCAGGCAAGATATGTAGGGAATTCATACAACACATCGCAGATGACATTTTCAACCCAAAATTTCAACCTCGGATATAAAAAATTATGACATCATTAGAACACATATATACTTGAAAAAGGCTGCACTGACAGATCAATTACGGAACAGGAAATCATATGCAAAAAGCAATGCTGCCAAATAGCATACAGTTTGTGACCATGGCCATACCCAATGCAGAGCACATAAAAGCACTGCCGGTAATTCAGAAACTCAGAAACTAGCCTAACAACATTGTGGCATGCTGTTTAAAAGGTGCAGTGGTTTTGCATATTGTTGTGTGAGAAGTCACCATCTGTATGTGTTAAGTATTACACAAATTGTAAGGCAAAATTGCCCTTGCTAAGTTGCAGGATTACAACAAGTACATGCATCGTAAACCTAACTGCCTTACAGAGTTGAGAGGTCCTGTTCCTAAGTCACCGAATAGCAATGATCGGGCTATTAAGTTTGTGCAGGTTTTCAAGTGTGAATTAAGAACTGTACACCCCGTTATCTACATGTAGTTCCAGACTTTTTTCCTGAGATTTCTTCCCAGCTGCCAGTGGCTTATCTTTAATGGCAAAGAGGTCACCCTAGCTCATGTGGACAGCACCATACTACCTCTGCGGGGAGGATGGGGTCACCATGAGTTCACCCCCTTCCAGTGAAGACCGAGACCCATTCTTGACTGCCGTGATGGCGCCAGAAAGGAATGTCCCTCATTCGGTGGTCAAGGACTGCTCGGGACTAACCACCACCATAGAAGATTTCTGCTATGCCTTCGAATGCTACCATGTTCCAACAGATTATCTCCCAGATGTCCTAAAGGTGGCGGCCTGATCCCTCCTTGGTAGGAAAGCTGGAGTGCAGGCTGTTCTCTCATGCCTGCAAGCCTCTTATGGAGAAGCCTCTTACTAATCACTAGTTGGGTGCTACAGTGGCATCTGACTGATAGGCGACAACAGATGGGGAAACCCATGAAGGAATACGAAGTGGAACTCCAGCAGCTGTGTTCATACACAGAAGGAACTGCAACTCTACAAGCAACCAGACACGCTTTTGAAGGGGCAATTCATAGATGGCCTCCACCAAGAGAGGTAGAGACATTTCAGCCAAGACCTCCTCGACAGGAACCCAGACGATGTTTTTTTGCTGAAGCTGAAGAACTGGGTTATCCGATGAGCCAAATGTGAAAGCACACACATGAAAGGTAGCCAAAACAGCAGTATTTCAGCACAGGAGGATAAAGAGAAGGAGTCCTACAACAGATGAAAGGGAAAAATCCAGTCCCTGACCAAGTCCGTCCAAAAATCCTAACTTCCATTAATTATGCCCACACCTGTGAGACTGCCAATTGGAGTCAACTATGCATCATACCCCAGAACCCAAGCCACCTGACAATGCACAATTCCACCGGCCATAACTTGACCCAACTATCCCAGAGCCAAGCACTGATTTGCTACAACTGCCATGGACAAGGGCACTTTGCCCAAAAATTGTCCAACCCCCTGCAACACTCCATGGAATGTACCACATCAATGTCACCAAGCAAGAGGGCAACAGAAACCTGTTTGCTCTGTCATCTCTGCAGCCATGTTTTTTGTTATGGTCAAATTTCTGTTTTTTTCCTCCATGTTATTTTGTAAGCCTTCACGTACCCCTAGACTCCTCCCTAGACAATAATCTAAAGTTTAATGCAACAAAGTGCACCAAGACCATCCGCAAAGAAGATGTGCCACTGCTTTTCTTGCATGTTGTCACGTTCACTTGTTAGCGATGTCCTCCCGCTCTTTCCACTTGCAAGTACTTGTGGTTCCTTCACATCTGGAGGGGTCTGTTTCAGCTCAGTGGCAAACATACAATGTGGACCTGGCCCTATGAAAGGGTGAATGCCTTGGACGCAGCCATTAATGTCAAACCAGTACAGGTTCTCACGGTAGAATGGAAGTTCTTTATCTTGGAACAAAGAGACTGTGACTACAAATCCATCAAGTTGGCTGAGGTAACAGGCTTCTGTTGGGACCCCAGGAACCATGATCTTTGCAATAATTGTTACAGGAGATGATTGGGTAATAACAGAAGGCTCTGCCATACAAGTGGTTGTATGCGTGGTTCTCTGCAACACAAACACATGGTTTGCGACTCCAAGAATCACTTGGATGCATTCATCAGCCTGGTTAGATGGTGATGTACAGAGCTTGTTTATAGACAACACCTTCATGAAACTTCTTTCTCCAGTCAAAAGAACTCCATTTTTGCCAGAAGGAAGACCAGGTTGCTCAGCTGAAAACTGTGGTTCTCCATGTATGATCTCAATGGGTTCCAGTGTGGTTGATTCCAGAACTAAAATGCGATCCCTCAGGGAAATAAAAACCATGCTTTCCACCAGAAGGAAATGTTCAATACTTCCAAGCGGTTTTGTTTGAAACTGAATTGTTCCATTTGTACTCATCAACCTCAGTCTTGATTTCGTCTTGTTGCTATGAAGCACCAAATCCGTGAACTCACAATCGTTGCCAAGCATAGGGCAGCTGCTTGCTACAACTACAGCTGGCTGGTGTTGCCAGACATGGCTCTGCAAAACTGTCCCCTTGGCATCAAAGATAACAAGCCTGTCTTCATCTGGATCCGCAGTGAAAGTGGATACTTCAATTGCAACGAATATCTTGGCTGATTTACCAACATGATCATCCTTTGATGGCAGACGCCAAAAGGCATTAGGATGACTAGGGCATGGAATCACTGGTTTGCTGAAGGTTTCTGGGTTTGTGCAGTCTACAAAGACTAAAGTGTCAGCTTTGCCATCATGTAAGGATGATCCATCTTGTCCATCTGTGTGCAAAGCCAGAACAGCTGTTGACTGGCTTATTAACATTACTCTCCAGAGGACAACAGTTTGTGTTTCCAGCTCAAGAGGTCCAAAGTCCTTAATAGACTGCAGCACTTTCTTGTGTTGTTTCTCAGTCAGTTGTTTAGAACCAACACACTTTCCGGGTGTCTTTCCCAACTGCCTTTTTATATCAAGGAGGGTACACCTTTCCCTGGAATCACCATCTAATGCTGTTTTGAGAAAGTTATACTGCATGTTCTTGGATGTGTTACTACAGAAATCAAGAAAATCAGAAGCATCTTCTATCACTTGTAGATCGTTACTGTAACCCTCTGCGATCAGCTGCTCTAAGATCATCATCTTTTTACTTTCAACAACTGCCTCAACCAAATTCAGTGTATGAGTGCCACTGTCAGGACTGGAATATGAGAGTACTGCATGGGTTGCCTGTGTTGTTTGCAGATCCAGGGATCTCTCATGAACCATCGTCTCTTTTCCATCTCCTTTGTTTTGATTCCATGTGAGGAGCGATACAACTACACCTGTACTTGAACTGTATACATGAACTGGAGTTGGAATAACTGTGTCAAAAGTCAAAGTGAATGATAAGACATCCCAACGCTGAATGATTCGACAATTACTCCATGACAAAGTCTCCTGTTCATGGTATTGCCCAGGCACACATATCCTTCCTGTGTAAGGGTCAAGTAACACTGGTCTCAAGGGCGGAAGGTTCTGCATCAAGCAACCTCCTAGAAGACCATCTTTATTGAGATACAGAGACAGATCATTGTCCTGATATTCTGCTACTTGTTGGTAAGGGGTACTCCACAAGCCACGATTCATATCTTCTCCTTCAATACTTTTTGTGTTACAGCTACAGAATCTGAATCGTCTTCTCCACACTAAAGGCAAAGCTCTCAGATGTTGAGGGTTACTTATCCTCGGTTTGCCTGATTTGTTGGTGTTGCTGGTTCTTTGCCAATCCCGGAACACCCACCAGGGATGAGACTTTATCTCGGAGCCAACAAACACTGATACAGCACCTGGGATCTGTTGTTGAAGTCTTGGATGGTGTGATGCATATTGTTGAACATAGTTCATGTAAGAATCCTCTGCTTCCATGTCTTCTCCTAGCATTGCTTGAACCAATGACAGATGGAGGTTTACCTGCGGTGCCCTGGTGACAAGTCGCTTTAGGAGGTCCTTTCCTTCCAGGAGCCATGCTGCAGTTTGGTTGTCTGTGCAATCTCTATGAGTGGACAGGTATCCTGTGTGGCAGTGCAAGAATGATTCCGCAGCCATTTGTAGTATGTTGGGGTTAATATCTGGTTTGACAGTAAGAGTACTCCAAGAATCAGCTGCTCGTATTGCAAGTTTACTACCCATCAACCCTTGGTCATATGCAGTGGCCATCAGCACCAAACTCTGCGTTGAACAATCCACTGCATAACGAGGAACATACATTGAGTACAGATCGGCAGCTTGTCCGTAATATTTCACTGCTAACTCTGGTTGGCCAACATATGAATGCAGACGTCCTATCTCATTCAAGTACAAGGCTCTCTGACTAATCCACTCTTTCACTTTTACAACTTCATCACTTGTTTGTTGGAGATCACTCTCTATGTCATTTTGCATTTGCTTGGAAAGTTTTAAAAATACTTCTTGGGCTTTTGACAAGTCACCTCTGCTCCACCATACATACGCAAGTGCGGGCTCAAAGCAATATTTAATGAGCTTGGGGCAGACTTTGGAAAGAGCATGGCTAACTCTCATGACGGATGCCTCCAAAGCTTCTTCAAGAGCCTTCTTCACAGGTATTTGGTTAGTAATATGTGGATCTGACTTCTGGAGGAACAGTTGCTGAGGTAGCATCAGTTGAATGGCATGTGCCAAAGTAGCAATACACCAGTCACTACATTCTCTGCCTTCCACTGCAACAGGCAGATACGTACAGGAATGTTCATCATAATAACCAAATGTGTACCCACAGTACAAATGCTGGCGAGCTATCAGGTCTGTTTCCCATGCAGGGCGGCAACCCCGATAGAAAAACACGTCCTGATTTGGGGGGGAATCTTTGGAACACGAATGCAAGTGAAAGTTAACTGTCTTTTCTCTGTTCATGAGTTCATTCAAGAGCCATGTGAGCTGGATCTTTTCCAGCTTAACTCTCTCCTGATGTCTCCTCAACAAAGGGACAAGTCCTGGAGGGACCTGAATTGCCTCTGGCATCTCACTGACAGACATGATCTTATTCATGGAAAGGTTCACCAATGATGGCACCTTGGATAAAACAAATCCTTGGGTTAGAACATCTGTGTTGGTAAGTTCTGAAGGTTCATCAGTAATATCCAATTTGTGCTGAATGTGTACCGAAGCAGAGGGCATACCTGCATCTTTGGACCAATCAGGAAGGTCAACCAGCTTTCCAGCGTAGAAATCTTCCTCCCACCAATACGCACCCTCTCCTGATGCTTTGGAGTTTCCAGACTGAAAGTTGCTTTCTTGTGCCATACTGATCTGTAGTTCTGAGAGATGCTCCTCTTTGAAGAAAACGTGTCTGCAACAAAACAAAATGATAGTGCTTTAGGAATTTAATAGTTTAAACTACATTCAAAAATGGGTCTTATGACACTTACAATGTACTGCCAATAGTGTAGCTTCTATAAGTTATCCCGCGAGCGTGAGTGGAACACGCAATAATGTAGTGCGTCTGTGAGTGGCATATGGGACAAAGACGCACTACATTTTCCATGTTCCACGAGCGCAAGCGTGAAAACAAATTTATCTTCAAGCAAACTTGACGCGCAGTAAAGTTGGACCATCGCTTTAAACGAACCTTCTAGCAGTTTAGTGCATGCAGCTGGAATGTCGCTCGCATCTTGGAATGGCGCAATACGCAGGGTGCAATATGGACAGTGCAATACAGCCTCATATCACACTGTTGTTGCCATGGATCGACCAATCAGGATCGAGGATTCAAGTTTACTTGAAGATAATATAATGTGGTACATGTAGATCGACAACGGTGCAGTTTGAAAAGTTGCAAGAGAAATTGCTCAGCGTAACCAAACACAAATCCCCATATTTGTCCCAATATCGACTGCACAGCGCCCTTATAAAGCAGTGGTTAATCAATTTCAAATGCATGCAAACACTGTGTGATCAATTTTCCTGCCGTTCATTTCGGGCAGTGTCACACTGTCACGCAGCAATTTCCACTCCACTCGCGAACTCTTTAAATTTGCAACTTTTCAAACTGCATCATTTTTCATAAACCACCAATCTTGGACAATTTACAGTCTTTGGTAACAAACAGGGTATCAAAATCTAGCTGATATAATTCTCCCAGGTGTATATAAATAACGTCCTCACAAGTCCATCACATTCAAAATTATTCAACGAGTGTGGACTTTCTTTTTAGGGCCGTTTATTCTCGTGTCAACCAGAATTACACTCTTCACATGCATTTAAATTAAAAAACTTCATTGATCCTTACCAAATCAAGTGTACTACTTACCGTAGTTACGTGAACATAATCAAAACTTGAACTTTGGAGGTAGACGAACCAAAAAGTCCATTTTCTTTCATCTTGAAGTTGCAGGGAAGATGTAGTCAAAATCAGTCACATGGCACAGTGTCTGGGAGGCTTTCTGCTTGCCGAGCTGCAGATGGAAAAGAGATGTTGTCGTGAACAATCTACACAGGAATAAAACTACTGCAAACTGCTTACTCTAGGCTACTACACGTACATGTAGCTCCATAATAATTGGTCTGGAAGTGAAACGTGAACGAAATTGTTGAAACAAATTATCTCACGAAACTGCAGACTATAACTCAGGACCCAACTCATCCTCTGCATTCATCTATACAGTCACTCCCATCAGGAAGATTACGGACGCTCCCCACACACACAAACCGGTTCAGATTTTCTTTTTTACCTAGTGCCATTCACCTCTATAATTCTAATTTTATCAGATAAATACTGTCTCTTTGCAATGTTTTTACAATTCAGATTAGACCTTTTTAAATAAATAACCTAGCATGTCAGCATGCAGATTTGAATACTTTTTATAACAATATAGCTTTTTGTTTTCAAGCTTCTTTTTTTAAAGTAGGGATTTTTGCTGGTGGTTTTATACTTATTAACTTTTCATTAACTGAAGTTTTCGACTTATGTAAATTTTTAAGTGTCTAAATATATGTATATTGTTTTTATATGCACATTGGGAAGAAGAATTTCACTTTTAAAGTCTTTTAATTGTGATGAAATAAAATATTGTATTGTATTGTATACCAGAGGCTAAATGTTTACAGATAACTGAAAAAATGTGTGGGAAATTGATAAATGACCTGAAAAGTGAAAACCCTTAAAATTTTCTTTGAAAAAGCTGATGCTACCAACAAAGTGACATCACGTATTATTGGGGGAGGGGGGGGGGGGGTGGGGGTAAAGGGTGAGGAGAATTGGTCATGTATCAAGAGTGAAGTCATAGGCCTACACGTGAATTTCATTGAAAATTGGTCGCTTGGTTCACAACTGCCTTTCTTGTTGATTACAGATTTAGATATTTTTTCTTAAAATCAACAAGATGAGGAAAATCCTTGTAAAGCCAGTCCCAGAGTGCACAAAACTCTATTCAACTAGAAATTCAAAATGGCTTTTCACTGAGATTCTTTGTTAATAATTTGAGGGCAAAATTTATGTTATCTACCGACCATGCAGCAAAGAAATTGCACAAACAAGCATGCAGGAGTGGGATTGCATGATTACACATGTACATGTACATGTAGTTTATAGTTGCTGATCAGGAAATTTCACTTTCCTTCAAAGTTCTATCTTAGTTTGGACATCTTTCTGGCTTGGCATAATAACTAGCAGACTAGGGGATATTTTTCAAGCTGAAATCCGATGGGTATGATGAACTCAATGGGTCATCATCCTATGACACTAGACTTGCAAGATTGTGTCCAAATACATGTATAGAAAGTAGGCAAATCATATAGTGATGCTGTAGCTCACTGAAAAGACGATAATGCCCCCCCCCCCCCCAAGTTGGATCCCAAGTTGGATCCTATCTTTAAAATCATCATCTGTCATCTTATAAAATTGTCCTGTTTACAAGTTATAAAATAAACTATATAGATTACAGATTTGGTGTCCATTTTGACAAAACGGGAACCGAACATCGAGAAATAATATGTTTTTGGAGGGATAAAAAATATTCAGAAGGCACATTGTGTTCGCTGAATATACGTATAATGCAGGGCCGTATTTTGTAGAAAGTGCCAAGTCGGATCCTGTCTTTAAAATCATCATCTGTCATTTTAAAACTTGTCCTGTTTACAAGTTATAACATGAACCCTACAGATTACAGATTTGGTGTTTATTTTGACAATACAGGACCTGAACATCAAGAAATAATGTATTTGGGTGGGATTATGCACGAGGCACATTGTGTTCGCTGAAGTGTACACAAATAATGCAGGGCCGTAAGAATTTTGTCAAAAGTCCCAAGTCGGATCCTATCTTTAAAATCATCATTTGTCATCTTGTAAAATTGTCCTGTTTACAAGTTATCAAAAGAACAAAAACCTACAGATTACAGATTTGATATCCATTTTGACAATACAGGACCTGAACATCGAGAAATAATGTGTCAGTTGAGTGGGATAATATTCAGGAGGCACATCGTGTTCGCTGCATACGTATAAAGCAGGGCCGTATAATTCGTCAAAAGTGCCAAGTTCGATCCATCTTTTAAAATCATCATCTGTCATTCGAAAAAATTGTCCTGTTTGCAAGTTAGAAAATAAACCCTACATATTACAGATTTGCTGTCCACTTTGAAAATACGGGATCTTAAAATCAAAAAATTATGTGTTTTTTGGAGGGTTAGGATATTTCAGGGTACAATATTTTTTTATCATGATAACTCACCTGGTAAACCCAAACAAAATGATCCCTACTATGAGGGAAAACTATTATCTTCAAATAGCGTCGCATGCATAGTCGCAAAGATAATTGAAAAGTACAATATTATAATGTACAATTATAATTATAATGAAACTAAAAGAGAAACCAAATTCTTTTATCATCTTTGAGGCAACAGATTTTGTTTACTTTTGTGCTATTTTGGATTACGACATGCATGGTCTTCTATTCACTATGGCAATGTGCAGATAGAGTAATTTCCGCCTCTGCATAATACACATGACACTATGTCGGATGTTGTGTTTTCATCTGAAACTAAACTCAAGTAAAAACTTGATCTTTAGGATGGAATGAATTTCACTGTAAAAAAGGTCTAGTCCCTAATTTCCGACTGTGACTTACTTATGATTGTATGGGAATTTGTATTTGTTATTATAGTCTTGTGCTTTGACAAGTTTCGCAGCATGGTCTGATGTGAAAAATCTTGAAGCAACATAATAAGGTTCTGTCACAGGCATTCATAGTTTACATTCAAAACCAAATCCAAACTTTTAAATCACTCAGACACTAAATGTCACGTTTTACTTTATTCACTTGCTTTCAACACGAAAAGACGCAATTTACAGGCAAGATAATGGTGTAATAATCAGCATAAGTTCATTTCCCTAACGTCTGTGAAATTATTCATTGCTTATTGATAAAACAGTGTTAAAATTCCATAACTTGAAAAGTACATGGGGATTGAGTGATTTGCATGATTCTTGTACTAAAATAAAAGCTAATTGATTGGGCTTTCTTGTCCAAAATTTTACAAGTGCTGCAGGCAAAACTTCATTCAAAAATTGGTTCTACCAATTCGGCAGGATGCATTTTTCCCCTTGGCCTGCAAATAAAAAAAACAACACCATGTTTAGCATCCCCGCCCGCTTCCTTTTTGGAGGCCACCTCACTTGTTTTTGAAACATGAAAAAATGATAAATATTTAACATTGATATAATTTTGGCCTCTTTGTCTGTTGCATCTAGCCAATTTAGCTGGTATGTCATTCCTGAGTCCTAGTGGCAACCATTGAAAATAAACAAAACTGGCGGCCATCATGAAAAAATTGCCCAGTGGGGCGGCCATTTTGGAAGGAAACAAAAAAAGGGCCTGCTAAACATACAGAATGTACATGTTATACTTCACGCGCACAACATCAAATCGGCACATCTAAGCTTTTGTGCTTTCCTCCCTTGTCCAGTTCTATGAAATAAGTTTTGTTTGTAGAGAAGTTGGAAAATAACTCAATTTTTTGTGCTTCTCACCACGAAAAAGTGGGGGAATGATCCCATAGGCCCCCCCCCCCCGTCAAGAAAGGGGGGGGGGGGGTATATACCCCCAGCCCCACGGGATTTACATCCCTCAAGCTCACCGCACACGGGGGCCACATGAGCAAAAGCTCATTCGAGGACATTTGTTCATAACATAGCTCAGGTGTCGGTTCCTCGTACACGGTGAATTCTTGCCTCGCCACAAGCGAAAGAAATCAAACAGCCAGGTAATAAGCGTTGTGGATGGGAAATTTCGTTTGGCATCAAACATACAGAAATAAACAAAGCATTTCACTGTCCACGCACAAAAATCCTGTCGTGTGTTATAATTTCATTCATTTCTGCTGTATTTTCGACTGAAAAAGATATTTCTATGTCTGGCATGAGTGTCTGGAGTCATCCTGGAAAGTATCTTTAATTGAATTCATAATTTCTATCATGATCAATATCAGTTTTTTTAAAACAACAATCAGAAAAAAAAACGACTTAAGTTAAAATGTTTAAATTTTGAATTAGGAGTGTTGCATCTCAGGCGCTCAGACAAAATATACAAATACAACTTGGTCATAATATTTTTTGAAAATTGTAGACATGAGTAAGATTTGAGGCTTTGCATGGTGGAGATACTAAATAATGAAAGGTTTGCGGAAACACCATGTGCGAATAATTCCTCAACTAAGAGAATGGTTCCTGAGATCCCTCTGCGCCCCATAGTTGCCTCTCGAGGTTCCCCCACCTACAACACAGCCCAACACCTAGCCAAAATCCTCAGACCCTTGGTGGGTCACTCACCACACCATGTGTGCAACTCTTCCCAGTTTGTCAGCATCACCAGAAACCTCACCGTCCAACCCACTGACTTGCTTGTCAGTTTTGATGTCGTCTCACTCTTCACCAATGTCCCCACAGGCGAGGCCTGCAAACTAGCTAAGGAAAGACTTGAACATGATACCACTCTTGCTGAACGCACAGACCTGTCCCCCGACCAAATTCATGATCTGTTACTAACATGTATCTCTTCCAGTTGTTTTCAGTGGCAAGGCAAGTTCTACGAGCAAACGGCTGGGACCTCCATGGGATCTCCTTTATCCCCGGTCCTAGCCGACATCTTCATGGAGGAGTTCGAGTCTTCCTCCCTCCTCACAGCGGATCTTCGGCCGAGCCTGTGGCTACGCTACGTTGATGACACCTTCGTAGTGTGGCCCCATGGCCCGGACACACTCCAAGACTTCCTCCAGTACCTCAACCAGCAACACACCAGCATCAGCTTCACCATGGAACAAGAACAGCACGGCACCATACCTTTCCTGGACGTCAAGATCTCCAGGAATCCGGATGGCACCCTGGGACATAGCGTCTACAGGAAACCAACCCACACCGACCGCTATCTCCACCAATGATCGTTTCATCACCCCAGCATCAAGTCATCAGTCAAGACAACCTCAAGCGTGAACTCAAGCACATCCAGGCGTCACTACAACGGAACGGCTACAAACCCAACCGCATCACAATCAGCAAACCTGACCAACGGGTCTCCTATACCCAAGGTCCTTCCACTGTATCTCCCTCAGTCACTCTTCCTTACATAGGTCCAGCTTCTCATCATCTGCAATGCATCCTCCGACAAGCCGGCGTCAAGGTGTACCACTCATCTGGCAACAAGCTCCAAGGCAGCTTCCATACTCACAAGGACAAGCAGGACTCCTCTTCCAAGGCGGGAGTCTACCACATTCCATGTGAATGCGGCAAAGTCTACATCGGCAAAACCAGTCGGAACCTTCCCACTAGGCTCAAGGAACACAGAGCACATGGACGGCGACTTGGACGGCGAGGGGATTTTCACAAATCGGCCATTGTCAAACATTCCCACATCAACGACCACAAAGTTGATTGGGATGCGGCTGAACTCATCGCACCGTTCCAGTCCTGGCATCCAAGACGCATAGAGGAAACCATCGAGATCCGCACGCACAACACAGTTCCGCAAGACATCGAGTTTCACCTCAACGACATCTGGCTCCCACTCCTCCAGACTGATGGGTCTCCTATACCCTAGGTCCTCAGCCACCACCTTAGACTGATGGGTCTCCTATACCCTAGGTCCTCCCTATACTGACACTGCAACCCTACTGTTCCACTTCAGTGGGCACCAAGCTTGTTCTAGGATCCTGTCTACTTGGCATCCTCACAGGATGCAACTTCACACTTCATTGACTTCGCCTTTTGCTACTTAAGTATTCACTTTCTTAGAGTTTAGACACTCTCCTGAAGACGGTCAGAGCATACTGACCGGAACGTCGAGTTTATACCTCTGGTTCTTTTGCGAACCATTCTCTTAGTTGAGAAATTATTGGCACATGGTGTTTCTGCAAACCTTTCATTATGTAGACATGAGGTTTTATAAATGAGAGATGACTATCTTAAAAATACGATTCTACTTAGAATGTAATTTGTAGCTTTTATTTTGTGAACTGTAAAAATGACAAGAATAGTGTTCATGACCGTCACGATTTTTAATACAAGATCCGAGGTGCCACCATTGACGAAATACCAGTAGGACCATGCATTTTACGTATGTTTCATGGAGCACAAAGCTTAGTAAACCACCAACCACCACAAAAAAAACCATTATTTCCTTTAACTAGTTCCTGTGTTTTCCAAAGTGACACTAAGTCTCGAATAGTGGATTTATTGTGTAACTTGTGAACAGCAGGATAAGTAGAGTCTAAAAATAACTGATCATGACTGTAAAGATCGGATCCAACTTGGCACTTTCGATGAAATATTCGGCCCTGCGTTATACGTGTATAAGTATCTTCAGCGAACACAATGTGCCTTGCGAATTATCCCCCCCCCCTAAAAAAAACAACATTATTTCTCGATTTTTAAGTTCCCGTAATGTTAAAATGAACACCAAATCTGTAATCTGTATTGTTTACTTTCAAAATTTGTAAGCAGGACAAGTTTTAAAGACAGATGGGAATTTTTAGGATAGGATCCGACTTGGAACATTGGACGAAATACGGCCCTGCAATGTCCATGTAAATTAGCGAATATGCCTCGTGAAAGCCCCACCCGAAAAAAAACTTTTGATTTTCAGTTCTGTATTTCGAAATGCACACAAAATTTGTAATCTGTCTAGTTTATTGAGTAACTTTTAAACAGGACAGGTTTTTAAAATGACAGGCGATGATTTTAAAGACAGGAACCAATTTGGCACTTTTGACAAAATACGCGAACCAGATTTCGTGTGCACCTCATACCGAACATTATGTGCCATGTGAATTGAAGTGAACCCCTATACTAAAGAAGCCATTTCTCAATTGTATGCACCCGTATTTCCAAAATGGCCAGCAAATCTGTAATCTGTATGGTTAATTTGATGACTTGTAATCAGTTCAACTTTTAAAAATTAAGGATACTGATTTTAAAGATGAAATCCGACTTAATACTGCACCTTAATACGGCCCTGCATTAAAGTGTACACTACAGTGTGTCTCGTGCATTATCCCGCCCAAACACATTATTTCTTGCTGTTCAGTTCCCGTATTGTCAAAATGGACACCAAATCTGTAATCTATATGGTATATTTTAATGATAGGATGACAGATGATGATTTTAATGATAGGATCCGACTTGGCACTTTAAACGAAATACGCGAACCTGCATTATTCGTGTACACTTCAGCGAACACAATTTATGTGCCTCATGAATAATACCGCCCAAACACAATATTTCTCGCTGTTCAGGTCCCGTATTGTCAAAATAAACACCAAATCTGTAATATGTACGGTTTATTTTATACATGTAGCTTGTAAACAGGACGATTTTTAAGATGACAGATGATTTTAAAGATAGGATCTGACTTTGCAGTTTTGACAAATTATACGGCCCTGCATTATACATATTTTCAGCCAACACAATGCGCCTTCTGAATAATCCCTCCAAAAACATATTTCTTGATGTTCAGGTCCCGTATTGTCAAAATAGACACCAAATCTGTAATCTGTAGGGTTTATTTAATAACTTGTAACCAGGACAAGTTTTTAAGATGACAGATGATGATTTTAAAGATAGGATCCGATAACTCACCTGGTAAACCCGCACAAAATGATCCCTACTATGAGGGAAAACCATTATCTTCAAATGGCGTTGCATGCATAGTCGCAAAGATAATTGAAAAGTACAATATTATAATGTACAATTATAATTATAATGAAACTGAAAGAGAAACCAAATTCTTTTATCATCTTTGAGGCAACAGATTTTGTTTACTTTTGTGCTATTTTGGATTACGACATGCATGGTCTTCTATTCACTATGGCAATGTGCAGATAGAGTATTTCCGCCTCTGCATAATATACATGACACTATGTTGGATGTTGCGTTTTTATCTGAAACTAAGCTCAAGTAAAAACTTGATCTTTAGGATGGCATGAATTTCACTGTAAAAAGGTTTAGTCCCTAATTTCCGACTGTGACTTACTGATGATTGTATGGGAATTTGTATTTGTTATTATAGTCTTGTGCTTTGACCAGTTTCGCAGCATGGTCTGATGTGAAAAATCTTGAAGCAACATAATAAGGTTCTGTCACAGGCATTCATAGTTTACATTCAAAACCAAATCCAAACTTTTAAATCACTCCGACACTAAATGTCACGTTTTACTTTATTCACTTGCTTTCAACATGAAAAGACGCAATTTACAGGCAAGATAATGGTGTAATAATCAGCATAAGTTCACTTCCCTAACGTCTGTGAAATTATTCATTGCTTATTGATAAAACAGTGTTTGTGTTTAAAATTCCATAACTTGAAAAGTACATGGGGATTGAGTGATTTGCATGATTCTTGTACTAAAATAAAAGCTAATTGATTGGGCTTTCTTGTCCTAAATTTTACAAGTGCTGCAGGCAAAACTTCATTCAAAAATTGGTTCTACCAATTTGGCAGGATGCGTTTTTTTCCCCTCGGCCTGCAAAAAATAATCTCCGCCCGCTTCCTTTTTGGAGGCCACCTCACTTGTTTTTGAAACATGAAAAAATGATAAATATTTAACATTGATATAATTTTGGCCTCTTTTGTCTGTTGCATCTAGCCAATATAAAGCTGGTATGTCATTCCTGAGTCCTAGTGGCAACCACTAAAAAACCCCAAAAACTGGCGGCCATCATGAAACTAGAACGGCGAAGCCGCCATGGCTCGCTGTCGAAGGCGGGAAAAGAGGCTGAAGGTAGGGTTGGGGATGGGCATGATTGGGATCAGGATTCTGGTTGATGTGCCAGGGTGTAGGGGTCAGTTTTTAAATGCCAACATAAAAAGTCAACAAATATCCTAATAAATACATGTACATGTACACATTTTTACATGGAAGTTTTCCATTGTTAGGGTATTAAGGACCCAGTTGTGGAGCCTTTTTGCAGCCCCACAGCGTTTTCTGTCCCCATACATGTATTACCATGGAAGAAATTTTGTGTAGTATCCACAAATGCGGAACATGAATGGGTATACATGTACATGTAGACACAGCAGCATCACCACATGCCCCAAACCTTACCCCATCCCCGCCCCGCCCCAACCCACCATAACCCCCTATCCACCCCAACCCCCTATACCAACTCCATCCTCCCCCTACCCATCCCCACCCATTACCTATAAATCTCAATCCCACCCAAACTCCAATCCCTATCTCCTTCCTCTTCCCCCACCTTCCCTTACCCCACCCCCCTACCACCACCAACCCCATTCTCACCCACCCATACATCCCCACCCCAACCCCTACTCCAATCTCTATATCCCAGCCCAACCCCTTACACCCACCCACCCACCCCTACACATCCCCACCCAACCCCAACCCCTACTCCAATCCTTATATGCCGCCCCTCCCCCAAACCCTCCTAACCCAAACTCTACCGGTACACCCACCTAACCCAAACCCTACACCCACCTATCCCATCCTCCCACTACCTGTCTCCCCCTACCTGTCCCCACCCACCCCTACACATCCTTACCCCACCCAAACCCAGTATTCCAACCCCTTATCCTCCACCCCATCCTCCCGTAACCCATTCCAATCCAAACCCCTATGCCCCACCCCAACCCCACCCTCCCCTACCTATCCCTACCCATCCCTACTCCAACTCCATAACACTAAAAGATCAAACCAGAAGCACTTTCACATACATATGAATGCTCCTCCAAAATGCATAGTGCACATGTTATACAGGTATACATGTATGTATGTACGTGTTATGCCAGTATACATACTTTAACAATTAAAAACTTCAACATTTTCTTTAATCAAAATTCCGCAATAAAATCATAAAATTAACTGCAAAGAAATGAACCTAATTGTAAGTTACGCCGTGTCCGAAGTGGGCTTCCAGAGCTACGGCTACGTCTATTGTCAGTGCGTCCCCGCGTATTTTCAATGGGCGCGGACCTAGACCTAGCTTTAGACAGTTGATTCGGATGCAGCCTAACAGAGATGATACATGTAAACTGCATTTTTTTTACCAAGTTAGCTAGAACCAAAAACTTCAATATTTTTATCTGAATGCGGACGGCCGGACGGCCTGACAGACGTACGCCGGACGGACGCCCGGACGGAAATTGGTATTACATAGACTCGCATCTGCTTCGCAGCTTGCCAAAAATTGCCAAGTCGGGCGGCCATTTTGGAAGGAAACAAAACAAAGGCCTGCTAAAGATACAGAATGTACATCTTATACTTCACGCGCATATAACATCAAATCTGCGCATCTAAAGCTTTTGTGCTTTCCTCCCTTGTCCAGTACTATGAAATGTATTTTGTTTGTAGAGAAGTTGGAAAATAACTCCACTTTTTGTGCCTCTCACCACGAAAAAGTGGAGGAATGATCCAATAGCCCACTGCCCCAGGTCAAAAAAAAGGGGGGGTGGGGAGGTACATACCCCCAGCCCCACGGGATTTACATCCATCAAGCTCGCCGCACACGGGAGCCACATGATAAGCAAAAGGTCATGCGAGGACATTTGTTCATAACGTAGCTCAGGTTTTGGTTTCTCGTACATGGTGAATTCTTGCCTCGCCACCAGCGAAAGAAATCAAACGGCCAGGTGATAAGCGTTGTGGATGGGAAATTTCATTTGGTATCAAACATACAGAAATAAACAAAGCATTTCACTGCCCACGCACAAAAATCCTGTCGTGTGTTATTATTTCATTCATTTCTGCTGTTTTTTCGACTGAAAAAGATGATATTTCTATGTCTGGCATGAGTGTTTTGAGTCACCCTGGAAAGTATTTTTAATTGAATTCATAATTTCTATCATGATCAATATCAGTTTTTTAATACAATCAGAAGAAAAAAAGTTAAAATGTTTAAATTTTGAATTAGGAGCGTTGCGTCTCAGGCGCTCAGACAAAATATACAAATACAACTTCGTCATAATATTTTTTGAAAATTGTAGACATGAGGTTTTATAAATGACAGATGACGATCTTAAAAATAGGATTATTTCTCGATTTTTAAGTTCCCGTAATGTTAAAATGAACACCAAATCTGTATTGTTTACTTTCAAAATTTGTAAGCAGGACAAGTTTTTAAAGACAGATGGGAATTTTTAGTATAGGATCCAACTTGGAACAGTGGATGAAATACAGCCCTGCAATGTCCATGTAAATTAGCGAATATGCCTCGTGAAAGCCCCACCCGAAAAAAAACTTTTGATTTTCAGTTCCCGTATTTCGAAATGCACACAAAATTTGTAATCTGTCTAGTTTATTGAGTAACTTGTAAACAGGACAAGTTTTTAAAATGACAGGCGATGATTTTAAAGATAGGAACCGATTTGGCACTTTTGACAAAATACGCGAACCAGATTTCGTGTGCACCTCATACCGAACATTATGTGCCATGTGAATTGAAGTGAACCCCTATACTAAAAAAGCCATTTCTCAATTGTACGTACCCGTATTTCCAAAATGGCCAGCAAATCTGTAATCTGTATGGTTAATTTGATGACTTGTAATCAGTTCAACTTTTTAATGTGCCTCGTGAATTATACCGCCCAAACACAATATTTCTCGCTGTTCAGGTTCCGTATTGTCAAAATAAACACCAAATCTGTAAGGCAAAGTAAAAAAAAAACATGTTTCTCGTCCGGGGTTTTTGAAAAAAGGGAGGAAGCGGGGCCTTTTATTTTAATTTTTTTCAAGTTGGCCGTCATTTTAAAATTTCCTGCAACCGTTGGTGTTCCACTGTCCAAAGACACTTTTAAAAATGAAAGACAAGTTGGATAAGAGAACTGAACATATTTACAGTGTCATTTAGAGTTGTATTGGTATTGGTATTAATTTTCCGATGAATTTGTGGACTTTTTCGGTGTTTTTTTTACTACATTTTTCAAAAATAAAAAATAATGAAAAAATCCAGGTGGCCTCCAAAAAGGAAGCAGGCGGGACGAGAAACATTTTTTTTTTTTACTTCGCCTAAACCGTAGGGTTTATTTTATAACTTGTAAACAGGACGATTTTTAAGATGACAGATGATTTTAAAGATAGGATCCGACTTGGTTCTTTCAAGGAAATATTTTATTTGTGTACACTTCAGCGAGCACAATGTGCCTCGTGCATAATCCTGCCCAAACAGGCGCGTATCTACGGGGGGGGGGGGGGGGGGGGGGGGGGGGGGGGGGGGGGGGGGGGGCTAGGGGGGGCTTTAGCCCCCCCCCAAATTTTGTCTAGCCCCCCCAAAATAAATTCCTCAAAAAAAAAATATGCATTAGCAAAACGAAGGATTGTGATGTACATGAGAACGGTCTCCCCCTAAAGAAATGGTCGTGACAAGGGTGCATTTGTAGGTAATATAGTGTGAATGATTTTAGGATTTTATTGGCACTCCCCATTGAAAATATGGCATGAGGCCCCCCCCACCCCCCTATTGATTTTCGGAGGCCTAAGTGTCTGGAGAAAATAATCGGTCTACATTTCAGCACGCCTCCCTGAAAAAATTCTGGATCCACCCTGCTAGCCCCCCCCCCCCCCCCAAATATTGGTTCTAGAACCGCGCCTGCGCCAAAACACATTATTTCTCGATGTTCAGGTCCCATATTGTCAAAATAGACACCAAATCTGTAATCTGAAGGGTTTATTTTATATCTTGTAAACAGGACAAGTCTTTAAGATGACAGTTGATGATTTTAAAGATAGGATCCGACTTTGCACTTTTGAAGAATTATACGGCCCTGCATTATACGTACATTCAGCAAACACAATGCGCCTTCTGAATAATCCTTCCAAAAACATATATCTTGATGTTCAGGTCCCGTATTGTCAAAATAAACACCAAATCTGTAATTTGTATGGTTTATTTAATAACTTGTAAGCAGGACAAGTTTTTAAGAAGACAGATGATGATTTTAAAGATAGGATCTGACTTGGCACTTCAAACGAAACGCACGAACCTTCATTACGTGTACATTTCAGCAAACACAATATGTGCCTCTTGTACTATCCGGCCCAAAACACATTATTTCTCGATATTCAGGTCCCGTATTGTCAAAATGAACACCAAATCTCAATCTGTATGGTTTATTTTATAAGTTGTAAACAGGACAAGTTTTTAAGATAAAAGATGTTGATTTTACAGATAGGATCCAACTTAGGACTTTTGACGAAATACGCAACCTTCATTTTTAGCGAACATAGGCATCTTGAATTAACCCAAAATAGTATATTTTGATCTTTAAGATCCCGTAATTTCAACATGGACAAATTCGTAATCTGTAGGGTTAATTTTTTGCAGACAGGACTAGTTTTTCAAATGACAGATGATGATTTTAAAGATAGGATCTGACTTGGGTCTACCTCTTGCCGTGACACGGTCGCTGCTAATGACCCTGCATATCATTAGCTGTTTTTTTATGAACGAAAAGCGCCCACATGCACATGTCTGTAATAAATTTAAGAAAACGGACCCTCGCAAGTGACGTGACAACCATTATTCTGCGGCTTAAACCACAGTACAAGGTCTTGACATCCAAAATTAATATTTAAATAGCTCCACCGTATGAGCATCGTGAGTCTTTTCTGTACTTTTTACACGACTTTAATAGAGGATCCGGCTAGGTCTGACTATGTCCGACAGGATCCGACTTTCACCCAGACCCCAGCGCGATGTACCGTGAGCACGCATGGCGCGCTGACATGGCTGAATCGCAAGGCACAACCGCTCAGGAAATCGTGATTTCTACTACCAAGAAACTGTTCGAAATTTTAAAACAGGTGTCATGACATTAGAATTGAGAAAAGTCTGCTTTTGATTGTAAAGGTGATTTTTGAGCAATATTTTTTACTCTAATTTGAGCGCATAATTCATGGCGATCGTACCATCACTTACGCGTGATGGTACAACTACAAGTCATCTTAACTGAAGGTACGACCCGGTATAATGACGTCGAGTTGAAGGTACGAGTTGTCCAAGGTACGAGTTGCCCAAGGTACGAGATGACCTTTATGCGTGCAATCATGGCCAGATTTCGCGCATCCACAGTTCACGCCTATCATTTTGTTGAAATGTTTTTTTTTTTTTAATCCTGAAGTCTGCAGTTACGAGGTTGAACTTACAATGTACAGGTTTGAATGTCTATAAAGAAGATCGTGGAATGGAATATTGAGTAAAGTCGATGTTGTTCCAGTTTTCACACTCCAAGTCCAAGGTCGTCCTGCCATCAGCTTCCTGTCGTCACGTGTCTTTTGTATGTAAACAGCCATTGTCAGGATGACCGTAAGGACATGAACAAATTCTGCTAAATGCACTTCAAAAATCTGCCAATTTCCCCAGAATTACTCGAAATACACTATTAACACTTAAAATCACATGCAGATTTGTAGTTTTGCCTTAATTAAGGTTCAAATTACATTATAAACAATCTATAGTAACATTACATAAAGATGTTATGAAATTGCGTAAATTTCAGGCAAAATGCGAAGGCAGAATTCAGCCAGAAATCTGCCCCAAAAATTCATTCTGTCAAATTTTCTTGTCTAACTCGTTCTTCAACAAAAAAAATCTGTCAAAGTTAGCCGAAAATCGGCTAAAACGGTAACCCTGGCTGTCGTCTTTCGCTGAAAATCAACCAAGACGTATCATGCAAGAACCATGCGGTCGATGTTCAGTCGTTGGGGCACCATACTATTTCTGTAAATTCTGATTGGTCGTTTTCAGAACGAGCCGTTCTTGTTGATTATTTGATCGATGCGCGCGTTGTTCAACTGCAAATCATTAAACCCATGATCAGGTTCATGATTTGCAAAACAGGTAGGCAAACTGTTACTTGTTTTCCATATTTGTATAAAACTTGGTAATCATTGCTGTTTTAAATTTCGTATACCCATACCATTAAGAGCATCACTTATGCCTATTAACGCTATTCCAGGCAGGTATTTTTATTTGTCAATAATGTCATGTTTCGTTTTCCTAGTCATGCAAGTTCCGGATAGCAAGCATCATTCAGGCTGCTTTCAGCTCAACTAGGCCTACTCCACGAATTCAAGTGACATTGATTAAAAAGTTTACCTTGAGTGATGGAGAGACCACAAAATAATTTCCAAAATTTAAGCTCTTGTTACATTTGTTTTATTTTGATTTTATGACGTCAAGTACCAATGTCACTTTTCCTAGTTCCGGATCGGTTCAATCAGTTCCGAATCGATCAAAACTGCTTCATCTTCATGCGAAAAAAAAAAAACACGTGAGAAATTTCTTTTTTTTCAGCCAGAACCAACCGAATCAAGCATATTTTCTGATAAAGTATTATTTCATTTTCCAAAAATAGTTCGTTCAAGAGAATTCCAGCAAATTTTAAAAAGAGAAAAAAACGTAAATGATTTTGAAACTTTTGTCTGCAGCGCAACCGCTCGAACTCACGCACGGACCGAAAATCTTTGACCCAGCACAGAAAAATCACACAAAATCAATTAACGCGCATGTAGTTGGGTCATAAGTGCATGCGCTATCTGGAACTAGGCAAACGCATATGGTCATTCGTTGGCAAATTTTCAAAAATTAAAGACTTTATAACTTATTTTGATTCAACAAGCATTCGATGGAGGAGTTTATACAAGGCAGTGTATATTTTGCCTGAGACGGCAAACCTTTAGTAAACGTTAGTTTGCCGGATATGCACTGAACATGCGCAGTTACTGTTTTTTTGTACTTAAACATTTTCCGGTGACAAGTTTTAGTCTGGCTCCATGCCAAAATTATCGTTGTTACTTCGTATTCACAAGATGGGATTCAGACCATTTTATAATTTCGGACTTTATTTCCCTTTTAAAAAAAATCCTCCAGAGCCACAAATCTGAAAAAGAAAATGTAATACTCTGCAAAAAATGTTTGAGACATGTTAAAATAATAAAATTTTCTACAAACCGTCCAAACATGTCGAAGTGCGAGTCGGAAATCTGCCCAAAATTCCTCTTCTAAAGAATTTATTGGAAGAATCTGTGTGTATCAAGGAGCTTAAATTTTTCTTTTCAAAAGCACATTGTCAGAAAAAAATTATTGGAGACTAATCCAAAAAATTAGCAAATTATTAGCAAAGCAAATTATTTGTCACCAAAATTCCTTAACTTTTTCATAATATTCACAATTTATCATTTTTCGAGCTTGAGCAGGAGCGCATTTGCCCTAACACCCCCCCCCCCATCAAATTGGCAGCAATATGGCTTCGCACCTCTTCCTTTGTTTTTTTCCCCCCGGGGGGGGGGGGGGGGGGGGGGGGGGAAGGGGCAAGCGCCTATGCACAAAACTGAAAACAAGTCAGTGTAAAAATATACTTAACCCCAAGGCCATCCATGTCTGAAAATTACAGCAAAAGCAAATGTTGTATATATATTTCCTTTAGCCATATCCCATCCCATTGCCACATCACTCAAATGAAAGGTCTTGTCTTGATACCACATTTGAGGTTGTAGTGCTTGAAGTTTTGAAGATTTCATATAAAATATTCAATTTTTTAGCCATGTCCACTTTTGCATGGAATTGCTCCTGCATTTAAAATGTGACATTCTGTTTTAATATTTTTTTCAGAAAAATGAGCAGGCCAGGTACCAGACCAACTGCCATGGGCACTAGGGGGATAAGTGCCCGGACCAGCGGTTTAAATCAGCTGTTCATGGGCAAGACAGGCTCAGCAGGATGGAGAACACACATTGCTCGGGAGGGGCTACTGGATGCACTTCTTGTACTATATGAAGAATGCCACAGTGAGCAGTTAATGAAAGACAAGCACATTGCTTCGTTTGTGGACAAGTGTGAGTATAAGAGTGATTCTTTAACCCTAACCCTGCTGAATCCAACAGGATCCAACTATATCATTTACCCGTTGGAGCCTGTTGGATTGAGCAGTAAATGTACATATTCAGAGTCAAATTCTGTTGGGTACTGATAAGTAACGCCAAGTTGGCCTCTGTTGGATCCAGCAGACAACTGATAATTAGGCACAGTTAGATTCTGTTGGATTGAGCAAGAAGTAACCGTTGGACTTTGTTGGATTTAGCAGGGTAGTCCTGAGGAACCCTTAAGGATAAGTCACTACATAGACAGTCTTCGGCTGTGGATATTGGTCGGCGCCATTTTCTTTTAGTAAACGTTATTTTCACAGAGGCTTTCTCTGATTGGCTTATAAATACATTGTATATAATTAGTCATTTTGGCTGCCCAGCTTTCATTTAGTAGGCGTTAATTAGCAGCTAGTAGTCTTTGATTCTTGCGGCAGACTAGAGTTTACTACCCTGTATATGTAAAAGAAAGCCAGCGCAGGCAATACGCAGGAAGTGTTGATCAGCTAGAAGATGCCAGCTAAATATCGACATTTAGAGTTGACCTCTGAGTGACGTAACTAGTACGGAGGCGAAACACCCTAGGCATTTTTGCTAGAATGTAACCTCAATCCTGCAAAATCCTTCAACTGCCTCCATTTGAAAGTAGTATACAGTCTCAATCCTGCAAAATCCTCCATTATTTCTTGAATGTGGTCCTTGGAGGGGAGACCACAGCCTTAATCCTGCAAAATCCTCCATTATTTCTTGCATGTGGTCCTTGGAGGGGTGACCACTGCCTCATTCCTGCAAAATCCTCCATTTTGCAAAGAGGATTTTGGAGGATTTGGGAAGGTGAGGGTTAATGTATTTGCCATGTAACACATGCTTCATTAATTAAACATAGGTTGATTTTGCTGTTCTTTCTGATGTTGCAGATAAGTCTACTATTAATGAGGTAAAAAACCTAAGGATCAGCATCAATGACTTTGAGGTCAAGAAGGTGATTGGTCGGGGTCATTTTGGTGAAGTACAAGTCGTCAGAGAGAAAACATCGGGAGATGTGTATGCAATGAAGATACTCCGCAAAGATGACACACTTGCTAAGGAAAATGTGAGTAGTACATTTATATTCATAATCTTTCTGCTTTCGATTTTTTGAAATATCGATCCATCTAGCCTCACCCTACTTTATTTTAATCAATCACAATTACAATCAAGGAGTACCCATTCACTGGGACCTGAACGTCACATACACATAATGTGAAATAACCCTAACCCTCCAGGTATTTTGGCTAGAAACCCTGCCAAACACAGCAACATGCAACACTTGTCTAAGTGACAAGCCTGCCCAGTACAGCAAGGTCCATCAGGTCAAAATTAAGTCTTAAGACCAAACTGCCTCAGAGTCTGTGGTCACCGAATGCAGCAGGATACAACTGTCACATTGTTAAGGGATTAGCTCTCATTGTCTCAGAACTGGCCCTTTATGCACTGGTATTGATAACCAGAATTGTACCTAGATTTTCCACTTGATGAACTGTGTTGCGTCTGGCAGGGTTAGGGATAATGTGATAATGTCAACAGAATCCATTGACGAGACCCAAGGTATTCTCTGTTTTCGTGGATTGTATTTACAGGTTGCCTTCTTTGAAGAAGAGCGTGACATCATGGCCCGTGCCAGCAATGAATGGTTGACACACCTACAGTATGCCTTCCAGGATACCACCAACCTGTACCTCATCATGGAGTTTCATCCTGGAGGGGACATGCTGTCTCTGCTCAGTCGGTTTGATGATGTGTTCGAGGAGAGTATGGCTCAGTTTTACCTGGCTGAAATGGTGGCTGCTATCCATAGTTTGCATACTATGGGATATGTTCACAGGTAAGGTATCCAATCATACTACTATTTCCACTTACTTGTACATGTATGTAAAAAAGAATAATACCTCAGACCTAAGCAGAGGTTCATGGTTAGTCTGTCAGTTTTCCTACTTACTATTTGGTTGAGTGAAAAATGTTAGGAAATTCTGGTAATCTGTCAATGAATACATTATACTATTTCAACTGTCAGCTCTGATGACACCCCGATAAGTAAAGAGTCCAATGCTTCAATCTTTGATGAAAGGTGTTTACTTGTAGACTCGGGCGTGTTCATCTATTCAAACTGTGGACGAAAAATTCCAGAGAACAAAAGAGAACAATATTTTCCACGATTCCCAGCATACGTCCGCGATTGGGGTCGTGTACAAAACCTATGGGAGTCTTCCTAAAAAGTTAGAGTACAAACAAAAGAGGGTCAATAGGATGTCCACAATCGACGGTGTAAACGCGCTTGTGTGCGTTTGTGTGTGCATTGACATGTGCACGCATGCAATTACTGTATGCCGAGGGTCTATTTTAGTAGTGTTGGACAAAATGTTCAAAGTCTTAGAGAACAATGAAATGTGATGTACCCAGGTAACTTTTGGTGATATACTCCGCAGAGTCCATCGGATCATCAAATGTGAACTTTTACAGTACGTCATGTGAACAGGTCTCAACCTATGAAATTGCACAATCACGATCAATGTGCTCCATTTGTTGATTTTAAGTTTTTCTTTATTTCATGCAAACAGGGATATTAAACCAGATAACATCCTTGTGGACAGAACTGGCCACATCAAACTTGCTGATTTTGGGTCTGCAGCAAAGCTGTCATCTGATAACAAGGTAATGAAGGGATAAATAACCGACATGTACATGTAAGCCAACAGTGATTGTCCAGTTATTTGATCAATCGTTCAAACTGTTGCTTTAATGCAAGTACAATTTCAGGTTCACTTAATCAAAAACAACCTTGTGAAAATGAAGACTTTCTTACAGAAGGCCAAAAGGCGGGGCTTAGTGAATATCATAGGGCGGGGCTTAGTGAATCAGTCAACATATCATAGGGCGGGCCTTAGTGAATCGGTCAAAAGATCCTAGGGAGGGACTTAGTTATTCAGTCAACATATAATAAGACGATGCATAGTGAATCGGTCAACATATAGGGCGGTGCTTAGTGAATCGTTCAAAAGATCAATGGGCGGGCCTTAGTAAATTGGTCAAAAGATCATAGGGCGGGACGTAGTTATTCAGTCAAAATATCCTAGGGCTGGGCTTAGTGAATCAGTAAAAAGATCATAGGGCTGGGCTTAGTGAATCGGTCAACATATCATAGGGCGGGCCTTAGTGAATCGGTCAAAAGATCCTGGGGCGGTACTTAAGTTATTCAGTCAACATATAATAGGACGGTGCTTAGTGAATCGGTCAACATATCAAAGGGCGGGCCTTAGTGAATCGGTCAAAAGATCCTAGGGGGGGGACTTAGTTATTCAGTCAAAATATCATAGGGTGGGGCTTAGTGAATCGGTCAAAAGATCATCGGGCAGGGTTTAGTGTATCGGTCAAAAGATCATAGGGCGGGGCTTAGTGAATCGGTCAACATATCATAGGGCGGGCCTTAGTGAATCGGTCAAAAGATCCTGGGGCGGGACTTAAGTTATTCAGTCAACATATAATAGGACGGTGCTTAGTGAATCGGTCAACATATCAAAGGGCGGGCCTTAGTGAATCGGTCAAAAGATCCTAGGGGGGGGGGACTTAGTTATTCAGTCAAAATATCATAGGGCGGGGCTTAGTGAATCGGTCAAAAGATCATCGGGCAGGGTTTAGTGTATCGGTCAAAAGATCATAGGGCGGGGCTTAGTGAATCGGTCAACATATCATAGGGCGGGCCTTAGTGAATCGGTCAAAAGTTCCTGGGGGGGACTTAGTTATTCAGTCAAAATATCATAGGGCGGGGCTTAGTGAATCGGTCAAAAGATCATCGGGCAGGGTCTAGTGTATCGGTCAAAAGATCATAGGGCGGGGCCTAGTGAATCAATTTGTCAATTAAAACCAACATTTAAAAGGAATGACTCGGTGTTAAAAAAAGTAATCCTACTTTATTTTTGGGTGGATCTAATATAGTTCATACACAACATTCACTGTCATATAATATGTCATTATTGTTTATTTGTATAGGTCTGTGCCAAGATGCCAGTAGGTACGCCTGACTATGTTGCCCCTGAGGTGTTGATGAGTATGAACAGTAAGGAAGGGACGTACGGCCTGGAATGTGATTGGTGGTCCTTGGGCATTGTAGCCTATGAAATGCTGTTTGGAAAAACACCATTCACTGAAGATTCAATAGTTGTCACCTACAGCAACATCATGGACTTTAAGGTAAGTCTTTTTCAGAAAGGCTAATTCGATTCTAAATCAGCAGTTTTGACATGCCTGTTTGTGCATTAAAAATTATTGCTTTCTTTGCTTTTAATAAATGAGCGTTTGTAAGCATTTGGTACACGCAAGCCTTTATTTGTAAACTTCTCATGATCATTGCAGAACAAGTTGAAGTTTCCCTCGGTACCTGAAGTCAGCCATCACGCTAAGAATCTGATGCAGAATCTACTGAGTGACAAGTTGAATAGGCTTGGCTATGAAGGCCTGGGCTGTCATCCATTCTTCAGTAGCATTGAATGGGCAACACTCAGACAAAGTAAGTACTTGAAATCAATCTGACAAACTGACTTGTATTCTTGAAGAGTCAGTGCAAAGTTATGAAATTATTAGTGCTATGCATTTTCGAATAAAATAGTATTTGATTATTCTAAGTTGGACTTGATTGAATACTCAAATTTTGAAATTGCTGATCGAGTTTTATGTGAACCATCCTTAAAGATAAAGTGGACCTTTTGCAGCTATCCAAAAAGTAACCAACCGAATTATAATTAAAAAGCTTACTTGGTTTAAAGATATTAATGGCACTAAACTTCCTGTGAAACTATTTCTTCAGATGTGTTGTCATTTTGAAGAATACAATAAAAGAAGGTAATTTCCAAACATGTGCCAAGTGGCACATTTATGAAATTTCTGTTTGTACATGTAGTTCGTTTGTTATTGGGCGAATCCGTAAATGCATGCAAACATTGACACGACGTACATGGGCTTGCGCGGTGGCCATTATTCGTCGGTTTAGTGTCACTGTGTAACATCATGTAGCTACTATCGGCTAAGTGAGAATCACGTCCAAAATGATGATTTCGGGATCGTGTCACGAGAGGGCACAATTCAAAATATGACTGGGCAACTTTGAACGGAAATCGAGATCCAGAATATTGTTTTTCTCCAAATATACAGCATTCACAGAGCTAAAACTTCATCGCGTTAGTTGTTAAGCATCCATCGTTAGATTTTGAGCACTTTTGTTGCTTGAAAAGAAAAAAAATTCACAAATGACAAATGGTCCATTCTACCCTTAAAGAGGTTGTGGAATGCTGAAAGTCGTTTTGATTTTATATATTTTTTTTTATTGTAGAGTAAACCCATATATATCATAATGACAAAGTCCCATTCTTTTGTAATGTGCGTTTATATGTTTATAAAACTGAAATTCATGGAGTAATTTGTTGGTCGGCGAGCGCATAATTGAAATCAACAGTCGTCGGGTTCTTCGTAAAATGAGAAAAATTGTGACGTAATAAACGGGACTCGTTTATACTACGCTGCATCGGGAGTCCTATTTATTACGTCACGATTTACTATGTGTTGTTTGCTGCCCCCAACAATGACTTTTACACAAATTGCACGTTCGGGTCGAAACAGGACCTGAAAAACAGCTCTCAAAAGTACCTTTTGTACTCATTTCATGACAGACACAATAGTCGTTTTTATTTCATCACACCTTAGGCTACATATATATATAAAATATATCTAGGCTACATATATATATAAAAATGGCGGAAATGTCTTCGAGCATTCCACAACCTCTTTAAAACTGGTATCTGATCAGGATTTCTGGTGCCTGCACTTATCGAAAACTGGCATACAGCTTATTTAAACAATATAAAGAACATAACATATGTCGCTATATGTTTTTGAGGTAGGGGAATGACTTATGTTTGACAGATTTTGCAGAAAAACTTTGAGCTAATTAATATCTTCATTGGAGCTCTCAAGTCATGCATGTAGTGTTAATTTGGATTGGGATCAAGTAGAGGAATAGACCTGTTCTTGTTCTATCTGTGCTACCTATTGTAGGTGTGCCACCCTTTGTACCCACTGTTACCAGTGTCGATGACACATCCAACTTTGATGACTTTGATCCTGAGCCTCTGCGTGTTCATTTCAACTTCAACAAGCCTGGCTTTTCAGGACGGGATTTACCATTCATTGGCTTCACATACACCAAGGAACTGGCTAGCATCACTGCTGTGGAGCACCTCAGGTTAGAAAGCATTACAATCTTGAGCAAAGTCAGGCGAGGAATGTAGTTAACCCTAGCTTGACTAGCTTCATTCGAAAGCAGGATGGTCGGACTGGTCTCTTGTCAACTATTTAGAACCAGAGCTGGCGGCACAGTTGCATCGCTGGTTACCAATAGCCTTGAGCATCATCATGCACAGCAACAGTGTTGCAAAATGTGATATTTCTATACATGTACACATTTAGGGTAACAAAAAAAAAACGCTTTAAATCCACTAGTACACTGCATAGGGATATCACATTACGCAACACATATGCCAACTTCGAGATGAGCTAAAAAAAAAAAAACTATTATATCCAATTTTTGGAAATTTTGTAGAAAACATGTTGGGGTATAATTTTCAACCAAGTTCGTCACAAGGTCACATGATCCACAAGGTCAAAGTAAAGGTCATCATAAATTCAATTACTCCGACAGGAAAAATAATGGTAAATTTTGACTTATCTTGATGTTACCTTTCCAAAGAAACCAAGATTAACAAATTTGTTGAACAGGTTATGGAGATATGTTCATTTGAAAATTGGTGGCCACGCCCATTTTGACCAAAATTGCCAAAAAATTTGGACGATATCGCGAAAATCGTTTGTCCGATGGCGCTGAAACATAAAACTTCAGCTTTTTCAGCCTAAATTACCCCATACACTAAATATGCACAAAATTGAAGGGGGTGGGGTTTAAATGTTCAATTTGTTTGGGTGATTTGACATGGAATGGCCGGCAGGAATAAGTTCTGTCCTATATCAACCACTAGTCGACTAATGATCCTCGCCTGAAGTTGAATGTAATATTAGTACCTCATTCCATAAGCAAATTGAAGCAAGAAGTACGGTTAACCATGTAGTTTCACTGTCTTTGCCAGGCTAGTTGACCATAGAACAATTTAGGGCGATGACCATGAGTCAACTAATGGTTACTTTGTGATGTAACTTTAACGCCTGTGCACTAATAGCAGTGTGCGATTGCCTCCTGTCAAACATTTGTGAAAACATCACAACACATGATGAGTGCAGCTATTTGTAACCAGCGATACATCTGTGGCCATCATAATTCACAGCCGGGAACTAAATTGTGAAGTTTGTGAGGACATTTTTACCAGCATTTCAACGCCTAACATATTAGGCTCAGTCAATTTGTTTTGCAGATGATGTTTCCTCAGTGCAAAAAAGCAACAGTAGAAAGTGGATGTTATCATGCCCGGGTATAGAAACAGCACACATTGTATTCCTGTGAAGTACATGTAGTCATTCACACTAAACTTAGAAGTGTGAAGTGTTGAACAGTTCTTTTCTTGGTGCTGTCATTGTAGAAATACTGCCAACCAGGAATGCGCATCGCCAATGACCAAGAATAATCTGGAACGTCGTCTAGCAGCAAAGACACAAGAACTACAAGATATTCATAGCAAGTATCACAAGACAGAGGGATCCCAGGCTGCCTTGACTAAACAGGTCCGTCAGATCATTCATTTGTGTCCAGTCTCACAGACCATTGCTAATGTTTCATTTAGAAAGGCCACGTATGATCAAGGGTCCATTAAAGTATGTTGTTGAGGCACTCTGACACTTTCCTTTCTTAACAGGATGATCCCCTTTTAACGGTTGAACTCCTATAACATTTTTCATATAAATTTGAGTTATACAAATTTAAAGTTCATACCCCGTGCTTTTCAAAAAATAGACATTTGTTTTTTTCTTGTAACAGATTTTCAGTTTGAATGGTTTGTTTTTCACGAAAAAAAACTGCATTGTTCAGAGTTTGGGGATCTGCAACTCCCTGAAGAAAGGCTTTCATTTTGTGCGCAAATGAGTCTGCCCTGCGATAGCCGAATTATTGTCTGTCAACCAGTAATATGAATTTTGTGAGGAAATACTTCAATAACTAACAAGGGTCTATTTTATTGTTCGATATCTCATTCAAAAATAATACCACTTTATATTGCTAAGAAAAGAGTAATTTGAAGAAAAAAAAACAATTCTATATTTTCGAGGTGAAACTCGAAAATAAAGCAAGGAATGCATCTTTAAGCATTTGAATATATGCATGCTATATTAAAAACTTATTAAAAATCATTTTACACCATGACCTTACTTAGTACATGCATCTGAAAACAAGATGAAACGCTCTTAAAATTTACAAAATCCATACCTAATTCATTTGATATGAATTTTTTCTTGAGAATTTGGTGGATGTTGATATGAATGAGCCTTTTTTTTTTAAATTGATACGTACTTTCCCCTGCTATCCCCAAACCCTGCATGTTCATGTTTAACTGCTTGCCACAACCTGGACATGCATGGATCCGTATTGTTGTTTTAATAGCCTGTCACTGATTTTTCAGAATGTGAACATCATTTGATTGTCATTTTGTGTGCACTCTGTACATGTATCTTGCATGGCGAATCATGGCCATTGGAGGGGTGCACGTATTGTTGTCCACTTGCAAGTTAGCGGGCCTTAATGGATCAGTCAATTCAACCAAACATGTATCTGACTTGTCACGCCTTTAGGTATCAGAGCTTCAGGGAGTTGTCAGAGACAAGACGGTGTCATTGAAAGCAGCACAAGCAGAGAAGATGGCCCTGGAGAAAGATCTGGCCCTGTCTGTGGCAGAGATTGCTGTAAGTTTACATTACATCATCAGATCAAATGAAAACATGAGGAAGAAGCTGTGTGTATATTGTGTTACTTTAAGTGTTTACGTACATGTAGGTAATACAATCTTTCTGCAAGTTTTATGCACACACTGATTTTCCTGGATGTTAATGCAGCGCATAAATAGCACACATCGATGGACACCATGGCCAAGTGCATGTAGCACAAAGACAATCCCAAAGAGAATGAATACATTGCAAATGGCGTCTGATGCTCATGCGAGATGCCATCGGTTTGTGTACATCCAGAATAATATTTGTCATGTGTACTTGGCACCATTTGTGTGTGAACTATTGCATGCAAACTGAATCTGCCCCCGCAGGATGTCTCGCAAGGCGTCATTTACTGTCCAGGGATCCCATAGTGGTACAGGGTGAAAAGGACATTCTTTTACTAAATCTCCCAGTAGCATCCCTGATATTAAAACCCTCCCTGCCTCACAAAGTCAGTTATGCCATCACAGCAGTCAAAGTCAATCAGGTGACAGTTTTAACAGTTAAGAATGTTGTTGTTAAACTGATACAGCCATGTTTTGACTGGAGGTGATTGATATGCCAGCTGTACCTACCAGTTACCCCTTTAGTCTGTTGAAGGAAGTTGAATAGTCACAGTGTTTACTGGAATGTGATCTGACTGTTTTTACTAGTCTGTATGCCAGTGCATGACAGGGGAAGTGGAAGAATTTTTTGACTGTGACTGATCAAACCATAGGGGGGTTAAGCTCATACATGTAGTAGCATCTCTGATAATATGCACAATACATGTACTGGTATGTAAAAATCAATGAACAATACTGTCACTCTTTGTTCGACATTTTCTACAGCCAAAGTAACACACCTTTTGGCAAATGGTGCCCAGTGATAATCGCTTGGGCTGTTTTGTTTGTTTAGGAGCAGCATGTTTTTTTATGGCCTGAAATGCAGATTGCACATTAGAACCCAACATTGCAGAAGATAAATGCAACATAAACATGTGCGTTTGGGTACAATGGAGTATCATTGTCTTTTATGGGAGGAGTAATACATGCATGTTTAATGCAACTTCATCAGAATATGAAGAGGATGTTGGAGATGGAGAGAAGTCAGATCAAAGCATCGGACAGCAAAGCTGTGCAGCTACTGGGTCACATCAGAGAAGCTAACAAGAAAACAACACAGATGAAAGATGAAGAATTCAGGTCAGTGCCATACATGTATGCATTCAAGTAGTTGAAAAGAAGACAAAACAGGAATTAGAGGCGTCAGTGTAAGCTTTATTTCGCCATCTTGTGTCAAGCTAAAACACATGCTAGGGCCTTTTGTTATATTCATATCATTATCAGGCATGCAACTTTTCCTCGGATCAGCTGGTTTCCTTGTTTTTTATTTCACACTTATGCCATTAAAAATTTAAAAAACACTGTACAAAGTCTTGTAAAGATTGGAATTTCCTCGTTTTTTGTTTCTCCCAAGTTGCATGCCTGTATTATGGCTCTTAATGAGAGAATAAATGTGTGCTCGGGAGGTTTTAATCACTCTGTTTAAGACCGCTTGGAGTCTGGGTAATTATCAGCACTTAGACTCCAATTAATACCGACCAAGCACATATTTATTCCCATTCATAAATACCTTTTTGGTAAAAAAATCTAAACTTTTCGGTCAAAAAACCCGATTTTGTTCAACAATTTCACTTCATGTTTTTAATCACCCCTCTTCGAGTATAATGGAGTGTCCAGCTGGCGAGTAAGATGTAAACAACTCCTTTTATGGAGATTGGCTCGCGCGTACTGCGCGATGTCGCGCAGAATGCACCTTGGGGGTTGCGTTGTGAATTTAGGACTACAAAATACTGACTCACTGGTAGTATTGTGCAAGCCTACGTGAGGATTGTGAACGTTTGACCAATTAAACGGTAAAAGGCACTGGATTTTTAGGAGTCCAAATTTTATGTGTCACTGAAAAAGTGTTTAAGACAGCAAGCCACGTTTTTATCGTTTAAGACCGGCCATGTGACGGCCTCTCGACCAATAGGAATGGGTAAACTGTTTAAGGTATTTATGAATAATATTTAGATATAATATTTCCATTATGTGAAATGCATGATGATCTGTAAGCCTACTTGTAAATAATGCAACTATCCGTCTGTGGTTGGCAAATTCAACAAAGCCATCCCAGCAGTCAAAATCAATCTTGTGACTGTAACAGCTTAGTGCTCCCTGCCTATAAAGCAGGACTGGCTGTGACTGTTTATGTTCATGTAACTTAATTTAGCTTTGCCTTGACTGTAGGTGATTGATAAGCCAGCTGTGCCTACCAGTTACCCAGAATCTAGTTTAGCTACGGCTAACAAGTTTTGTAAAAGGTGGACGATGTTACTTCCTAGAATGCATGAATCATGCAGTAAATTACTGTCGGACTGTTTTTATCTCAGAGCTGAGTTGGAGGAACATCAACAAGCCATGTCTCAGCTGGAATTGGATCGCTATATGGCCACACAGAGAGCTAGCAAAATGGAAGGTGATCTCAAGATGACTACTAAGGCATGTGAGGAAGCAAAAGCTAAGGTCATTGAGCTCCAAGCTAAACTGGCCAAGGTAAGGCAGCTATTAAAAATGGCCATTATGCCTAACTCTTCAGGGTATTTTGGCTAGAAAGCCTGCTAAACGCAACAGGCCTAACGAGCTCCAACATGTCAACTATCCCAAGGCCAAGCTGTCTCAGAATCTGAAACTGCCAGATGCAACAGGATCCAACAGTGGCATTGTTCAATAGGACTAGGTCCTTTTGTCTCAAAATTAGCATTCTTTGCATTGGTGTTGCTTGCCCATTGCACCAAGGTACCACAGAGTTTTACACCTGTTACAACAATTTGGTAAAATGGTCTCCCAAAGAGGTTTCTTAGTATCCATCTTAATATTTAACCTGTTGCCACTCTACAAAGATACAATGTACGGTTAAATGCTTTTGACCATTTGTCTGATGGTGATTTATTGTGTAAAATTGTGATCAGTGGTGCTGCAGTTCAGTCACTGAAAAAAAGTTTGCCCAAGTTAAAATGTAGTTCATATCAATGTTACACGGATGTATGTATATCTATTATAGTACCTTTCATAGGTACTTTATGTAATTAACCAAAAAAGAGAGAGGTGATTTTGGATCATTAATAAGTGAATGATTTATGTTGTTTTGATATTTAATAGAGCAAGGAGGCATCAAGACAACAAGTCAAAGAGTTGCAGGCCAAGCTGGATGAGGTAAAGACTCAAACTTATTTCTTTCAATATTGGTTATACATGGTTTTGATTAAATGTTGTATTGTGTTGCTAACGTTTGCCATTATTGGTGGGAATCAGCCCGTCCTACTTGTGCAAACATTTCAAGCATTGGCAATCGTTAGCATTGTTTACGTAAGTGGAGCATCACCCCGGGATTTTGGGACCGCGCATGTAATAGTTTACATTATAATTTTTTGGTTTTGTCCTTGTGATGGCAGATTTCCACTGCCAGTAGCAATGAAACAACCGAGTTACGCAAGAAGCTATCTAAGGCAGTAGAGTCCAGTAAGGAAGCCACAGAACTCATGGTCAATCTACGACAAGAGAAGAATCGTCTTCAAGATGATCGTAGGCGGAGTAGGATGCAGAGAGAATGCTGCCAAGACATGAGGAATAAGATGCAAGAGGCGCTGGTAGGTTATTGTAGACATACATAATATGTGATATGTTTTGCCTTGGGACGTAAGCTATCACTAGTGGCTGATTTACACAGGAGCATGGTATTATAAGAAAGCGGAAAGGGATGTATCGTGTGATATAAACATGCTATAAGACATAAGAAAACTTTATTAACCCTAACTCCCTAGGAGGTGTGCAAAATTATATTGAAATTGGAGGATTCAGGACTGTTAGGGTTCTCCAGATGAAGAAATTACAATGCTCGCAAAGCTTATAAAAAGGGAAGTACACTGAATACAAAATAGTCCTACATTAGTTAAAATTTACAGAAACCAGATAAAAACATTGCACGTGAAGGAGAAGCCTGTACCTGTCACCCAGTGTCTAGTCATCAAAAACAAAATTCATCTTTTAAAAATGGCTTTGGAGAATTTAATTCCCATTGGGACAAAAGAGTGAAGATGGCGATTGGTGCGAGCAGCTGGCAGTCTCATTCTTCCACTTCTAGGAATAATATGACCTGCAAGCTCAGCGCACAGTGGCTGGCTTTCGTCGTCCAAAATACGACCAAACATACCAGTCACTCCTCCCGGTACAGAGAGTCCACCGACTGCAAGCACAACCCCGTCATCCTCTCAATTTTCCTCACTAGCTGATCAATCATACCTTTATCCTTTTTCAAAGCATTCCCACCCCATCCCGTCAAACAATAACTCCATACCCCACAGATCACTGAACAATAGAATGAGACAAGAATGGGTAGAAAATGTGACAAGAATGGATAGAAACATGGGTAGAAAATCATTTGGAATTATGTAACTTGATGCAAATTAATGAAAGGTTTACTGAGCGACGTCGTGGCCAAGCTCCATAACGCCATAACCACCCATATGTCGATTGGTCAGAATGCAGATGTATCACATGATACATATTCTGGAAAAAAATCTCTCTGGTTTCTGAACACATTGGTTTATCCTTCAACCTCGTAGTTTGTAGCCGCGCAGTGTAAACATTCCAATTTTTTGGGTAAACTTTGGAACGTGTTATCTTGCACAGTGTGTAGGCCCTATCTGCTTGTATGTGATATTTGTTGAAATATAACTGTTGTGTATTGAGACAAAAAAGTCAGTCAGAAAAGTTTATCCATTATTTTATGTGAAGTGGTGTTTTGTCTGCCAGATGGGTGCAAAAGGCACCCTAGGCAAAGCTGTGGGTGCTTTTTGCCCCCGAGGATGTACAACACCCATGCGCTATATCACAACGTACAATTGTTTTGTTATACCATGACATTAATTTTTTTATAACATTTGGGAGTATTTTAACCACTTCACGACAGTACTTGGGGCCGAAAAACACCATTTTTGAAAAACCCAAAATATATCAGCCAAATTTTAAAATCACGTCAAACACCCAAAATACCGACTCTTGAGAGTCATTTGTACAATATTTGTACGATACTACTCATCGTTAAGTCATATTTTGCAACACTGCGAGGCCAAGTTCAAGTTCAACACACGGTGTGTACAAAAACGTCCACAGCCGGAGACTAGGGAAAGCTTGACGATTTAACTTGTCTCCTGCCCTTGCGAATACACATTGCCAGATCGTGTTTACACGTCCTCAGGCGTTAACTGGTTGAGAAGTAATAAAATGATTATCATGATTATTGAACAAATTTAAGTATAAATCGAGAAATACTATTGTGATTGATGACACATGTTCCTATTTCCTACATATATTGGTTGCAGGATTGTCAGACTTCCTTAGAGCATCGTCTTCATACTGTAGAGCAACGTGAAACTAGACTGATAGAGGAAGTACAGGCAAAGCATGGACTACATCAAGATCTGACCAAACAGATTATTGTAAGTATACAACTGATTATGTTGTAAAGGAACAGCTGAACACACACCAACAAAATCTTGTACATTTGGACATTAGCGTTGCATGTTATTCTTCTACAACTAATTATCCGCTTGCATGTTGGGTTTAAACAATAAGATTCAAGTTCAGATTCAGATTCAGATTCCAGTAAGTTAACAGTAGGCCTAGTTTTGATTATAAGAAGCCCAGACTAACGCAATTAATTTCCTATACTCCAAGGCAGTTTCTTCCAAGAAGACATATGGAAAATTTATCTTATATATGAAATATTGTGTCTACAAACCTCAATGAACCTTTTTTCAATCCAATTCAATCAACATTTATTTCCATAATCCCACAACTTTTATTAAACAATGTAACAAAGTGAAGTAATAAATAATATTATTAAGATTATACATGTAGATAGATGAGAAAGAAAGAACAATAAATCATTGGAAATTATGGAGGTATCTTCGGAAGCCGGGGGCTTATATGGAAATTAAGTTTTTGTTAATGCGTTTTTTGGCTTAACATTCTGTGGCTGGCAAAAAGTGATACTTTTTTACTGTAATATGTAAACATTGTTGTATTTGCAGGAGTTGGAAGAAAAGTATGAGGCAGCGTATGGGGAAAGGAAACGGCTTGAGCGAAGTCTACACAAGAAGGAAGCAGAGATGGAGCAGAGGGTCAAGGTAACTGTGTTGATACAGTGTAGTCTTGGTCTAAAGATGAATATTGTTCTTCTAATGCAGCTGGTTCCTGACGAGTTAGATGAATCAAATCCAGTCAAAGAAATATTGGCTAACATGTCTAGTTTGAGATTTTTCATTTGAGATATTATTAAATTGTCATTCAACTATAAGGATAGTGTCAAAACATTTCAACACATGTGGTATACAATAGATGTCAATTAAAATTTCTGAAGAAAAATTGTTGACAATTTTACCAAAAGTTGAGTAAAAGGCGTCAATATTTTTGTCTGATTATATCTCAATTAAAAGATCTTGTAAAGATTATAGCTCTCATATTGCATCCACAATATGTTATGTTGATAGTCATGTTACGATTTTGTTTTAAAAAGGCAAATCTGTACGGTAAAGGTCGTACAATGGTCACATGACTGAAATATTGATGCGCGATCATCTTACACGCTCTTTATAGTTGTTGCTGAAGCCCCAGCGTTTTGAACTGTGCATATACGGGTAGTTCGGGAATCGGGTAACCGATATAAAAAAGCATGTAAAAGAAATCCAAACCCCAAATTCAAATCTTGGAAGTTGCTGTCCAGATTGTGCATAAACATCTGCACAATAACAATACCACATCATTGCGTCAATACAGTAAAAAACAGAAGTGTGTACAAAACACAAGTGTGTACAGTAAGGTCTTTAGCTTTACCGTGTAAATTGCATTTTCGCAAGCGTCATAAACGAGAATCTGTTTTGTTTTTCCATGAAGCCTGGTTTTCATTTTGAAAATTCCCTATTTAAATGACATTCAAAACCTTTCTTTTTCATTGTCTGAGAAGTTACTAAGTAATATGTGAAATTAATTACGGGTACTTGATTCCATAGTCTGGAACCGGTTCCTGACATCAGCGATTGGGTACTCGGGTACCCAGTTCTGATGCACAGCCCTACCAGCTTTTCACATTCATTATGGCGCGACCGACCCTAAACCAGCCTTCTGCCCATTTTTCACTGTAATTATTAGGCCTCACATAAAGTAATGGTTTGTGTAGACTACCGGGGGATAATCTGACATGACGTTATCGACTTCTCATATGACAGGATCTGCAGCAGCAACTAGCCATAGCTAAGAGGGAGCAACATCATGTAGTGGAGAGACGAGTAGCCGGTGCCTCACAGGAACACCAGGTTAAGATACAGGAACAAGAAGCAGTGAGTACCAGCCAAAAATATGCAAATATATACACTGATTGCCAGTCTTCAAAGTGCTCATACCTAAGGGCACTGGAGGACGTTAGTCTCTATCACAAATTGTTTTGGTGAAGGAAACACAAGTCTAGTCTAGTCCATCACAAGCTCATCAAAAATCCTTCATGTCAAGTCACAAGCTCTTCAAATGAGTTATGACAAAGAATTACATTGTTAGTCATACCCTGTTATTTGTGACTGGGCTTGTAAAAGGACTTGTGATTCTTCCAGACTTGTGATACACCTGACCACATCACTGTAGCACATGACAGTGCAAAGCATTTTTTGGGAGCTAACTTGCAATGATCAATGAATGTCCATTCCGTCCGTACTGACATACCTACATGTGCTGACCCAAAGTCACTGGTTAAACGTACTGTAAGTTCCTCACTTGAATCTATCACTAAAATGGAACAAACACTGACTATTATGTTGTTATCCAACAGACTATTACAATGCTACAAAGCAAAGTCGATGTGCTGGAGAGACAGATTGAAGAAATGATGGAAACAAAGAACGACAAACTGCAACAGGAAAGGAAGGAACTCAAGTAAGCTTATTCAGTTTTTCTCTCCTGACAATTTTCATTTGAAATCAAGAAATTGACTAGAGCGAGGTTTGAACCTGCAACCTCCGGATTACCGTTCCGGTGCTTGAATTTGTAATAAAAAGCCGTAACCTCGCTGAGGGATGTCCGTTTGCTATTTCCTATGTCTGTATCGTAACTTTGGGCGTGATCCCGGCTGCATGGCATACATATATGAGCTTATGGCTTCTAACTAGCGCCCCTTGATCAAAGATATTGACAAATTGGGGAACAGCCAACATAGGGCTGGAAAGCTGAGTTGGTAGAGCACCGGAACGGCAATCTGGAGGTCGCACATTCAAACCCTGCTCCAATCAATTTTTTCGTTCAACCTTTCAAAAATTGTTATAATTCACCTAGTCAGTTTCCGTTTGTGGTTCAGTTGAGATGTTCATTTTGGATGTTTTGGACATTGCTGTTGTCAACCCTCTGAAAATATGCTATAACATTGGGTTGCTTTTTCAACCAAATGGCACAAAAACAAATGCCTGAAGTATTGTTGGGCCGCAAATACTTCAAAATCTGTTAAGGTAAATATTCCATGACTGATCGTGGGTGTATTTTGTTTGTTTGAAGTCTCATTCAAAAGTGAATATGTGAACATGTGAATGCTGGGGGTTTTCATTTTTAAACTACACTTTGCCTTGTATTCTTGTAGACGTGCTGGGGAGGAGAGAGTCGCTGATCTCAAACAGGAGAAATACTACCTTGAGACACAACTCGGCAAAGTGGAATGTGAGCTGAAACAAGCGAATATCAGCCAGGCAAGCCTCAAGAAAAGGATTAGTGAGTTACAAGGACAACTTGACCAGGTAGGTAAACTCTGGCTTATGAAATCTGAAACAAGCCAATATGTGACCTGTTCTGTCAAAATCAGACTTTTCTGGGCATAAGGTCAAAATGAGATTTTTGCTTTTTTATTAAAATATGTACTTTTTCCTTTTAATTTAAGTGGTTGAATTTTTAAAACCGGTCATTCCTGGGCAAAGTTAAGCTATTTTGAAGTTCATCGTGTCAAAAAATAGAAAACGGAGAAAATGGCAGTTTAAGTTTGGGGTCTATTTTAAGACTTGTTTCAAGTGACATATCTTTAACTGATATATACCTTAACGAATCATCAAAAATACTATACTTAGAGTTCAAATTAGGGTTTCAAACTTTTATATTATATTTTAGACGTGTTTAGGATTACAAATATGCAAAAATTAGGAAATCGAAAAATATCACCACCACAGCGTTTTTGGCCCTATCTCAATTTCAACCTCTGCCCAGAAGCATCTGCTTTTGACAGAACAGGTCACATATCAGCCAGATAAGCCTCATAAAAAGGATTAGTGAGTTACATGCACAAGTACAACTTGATCATGCTGGTACATGTAGACTTAGGTTTTTATGGTGATATTTCTTCCTCAGAATGCAAGATATCAGGAGCAAGAGATGCAGGAGTTACGTCAGCAGCTGAGAGATGCTCACGCCATCACCAGGGATGCTAACCAGAACATACAACAACTAGAGGATTCTAAGGCCGTCCTACAAGACAAAGCTAGCAAGCTGCAGGGAAAACTGGATGCATACAAGCAAAAGGCAGAACAACAGCTACATCAGATACAGGTACTAACAAGCCCAGATAGAGTTGTAGAATATTGGCAAACAGCAGGAAAACAGAGAAAAAATGAGGTTATTCATTGCAATTTAAGTTCTGGGGGGACTTAAACCCATGACCGGGGGGCTGTGGTGCAATGGTTACGGTATCCAGGGTATTTTGGCTAGAAACCCTGCCAAACGCAGCAACATGCAACACTTGTCTAAGTGACAAGCCTGCCCAGTGCAGCAAGATCCATCAGGCAACACTCTCAAGGCCAACCTGCCTCAGAGTCTGCGGTCACCGAATGCAGCAGGATACAACTGTGGCATAGTCAATGGGACTAGCTCTCATTGTCTGAGAAGCGGCTGTTTATGCACTGGTGTTGGTAGCTAAATGCATCAAAGTGCACCAGACTTTTCCACCTGATGCACTGTGTTGCGTCTGGCAGGGTTAGGGTTAAAGAACCCAGTAACACTTATTGCTAAGAGAAGGGGTATGCCCCGGTGTTTCTGGCAGTGGCTGTATGCCTTTTATAAAGGTGCTACATATTGGGTCTCATATTTCTCATAAACTTCATTTACCCGTCATTGACCGGTGACTAGTGTAGATAAAGTTCATCATGAATTTGTTTACCTCAGCGTAGTTTATTGTTCACTTTCCAAATCAGACGGAGAAGCAAGAGATTGAAGACAAGTTTGAGACGCTGAAGACAAGCTGTTCAGTGATCACAGAGCTTGAGGAGCAGCTAACAGAGACATCAGAACGTTGCCAGGAACTCATGCTACAGAACAGTGAGATGGAGACAGAGACCGAAGGACTGAGAGAGGAGAAAGAGAGACTGGAGATGGCCAACGAGCAGATAGATGAGGAACTGAGGGAGAAGAGAAGGACATGTGCCAATCAGGAACTGGTAAGGAATAATGTCATCAACATGCAACTTGTATTTCACTTTTATGAGGTAAAGGGCATATCACAATTCTATGTTCAGAGTCCTAAACAGGTTAGAACCCATGCACCCTAGCCACCCCAACTCCATCAAAATCCATAACCCTATTTTGGTGGATTTTGGGGGACTTGGTCCAGAATGCCTGGCGAGACTAAATATTGATGGAGTATGATGGACTTGGGCTGAGTGATTTTACCTAGCTTCTTGTACTGCTATTGTGATTAAAGCCATGTGTAGCAAGTCCATGACCAGTGCATCAGTGGTGGATTCCATTATGCCATTATGTACAGTTTTGTATTGGAAGCCCAGTGATTGATGGATTTGATGGACTTGGTCCAGTTCCTATTAAATGACGCTAGGGAGCTAGGGTTGATTTATTAAAACCCTAACAGAACTCAACCCATCAAACCCCAACGGCATGTTTTGTCTGTCAGGATAGGTACAGTACCCCTAAGCTGACAGTCTTTTACATTGGGTTGGCACACCTCCAGAATCAAAGTCAGAAATGTGTGTGTGCAGTTTCCCATATGGTGTTGGAGTTTGCCAGGATGGGTATGGTTCCTGGTAAATCATGTTAGGCAGTTTTTTCCTTATTCTTTTGACATGTTTTCCTTCAATTTTGTCCTTGATGACCATCACCAGACCATCTCCATGCTGAAGTCGTCTTGTGTGATGCTGGAGGAACAGATTGTAGACATGGAAGCATTGAGCGCTAAGATGGAAGAAAAGGAGACGACACTCAGACAAGAGCGAGACAGTCTCAATGAGGAACTGAGCCAGAAGATGATGGAGCTACAGAAAGCTGGACAAGCATTGGAGACCGAGAAACAGGCTAGGTAGAAATACTACATTAGCATTGATAACAAATAATTGCTTGTACTTTACTTGTGAAGTATTATCAGATAATATCATAATATTACTGTTGACTGGACTTTAACCGATATCTCTTCTGAAAGTTCTGCTGTCTGTGTTACTTTCAAGGTTTATCCCGAAAATAGATTTGTTGTTTGACTTGCTATTCTTCTAGCAATACAAAAGTTATTCACTTTTGAATGAGACATCTAACCAAAACATTGGCCCCACTTTCAGTTATAGAATATTCATGAGTTGGCCATAGTGGGGGAGTGTGGCCTAGTGGTTAGGGTTTGTGACTCATGATCAGAGGGTCAGGGGTTCGAATCCAGCTGCTGGTCATATGTTGTGTCCTTGGGCAAGCCACTTCATCCCCACTTGCTTCTCTCCACCCGGGAGTATAAATGGGTACCGGCATTAGCTGGGGAGTAACCTGCGATGGACTAGCATCCCATCCAGGGGGAATAGAAATATTCTCAGTCGTTCCATGCTACTGAAACCGGAGATGGTCTGATGGGCGACATTTTTTTTACGAGTAGGCCATATTAGATTGAAAGCTAAACTGTTCAATTTTGGAACTTGCAAGTAGAAATACCTGTCTGCTCTGATGAATAAATTTGTGATAACAAAAATGAATACCCTACTGTTTTAACCACACTTAAAAAAAAATAATTAAAAGTGAGGCTTGGATCGCACTCCAATCATAAAATAGTCTGGCACCATCCCATTCAACAGTTCACAATTTATAAAACATTCAGGGAACATGATCGGAAATGGCTTCCCCCGGGAATAAGGTCTATTACTTTAAATATTGAATTACTTGCGGCAGTACAGTAACTCAGTTTTTGCTTCTAAGACTGGTTCCCATGCCCCATCTGAATCAATAATGGACGTACTGTGAACCAGTCTCCAGAAGGGCGGATCTGTTTATGCACAAAAGCAACTCAAAATTTTTTTGCAAGGGTTGCAGATGCTGAAAATAGCAAAAAAAGTACTTTTTCATTGAAATGAAACATAAAACAAGTTCTATTTTCGTTAAGGGGAAGAAAAATCAAATTTTGTCAAAAGCACATAAATCTTTCATGTAAGAAGACAGTAAATCTTTAATTGTCCATCCTCTATTAGGTTTTTTCAAATCTTGAATTTCTTAAAATAAAATTGGCCAGTTTTTTTGTCAGTGAAGTAGATCAATACCTGAAAGCTGCTTAATCTAAGAAGCACTAGTGAACAGGTGCTTGTGGGTTCGAGTCCCACCCAGTTTGTATCACGCAATCTCTGGGATGGTGTCATATGAAAATCGGACTTGTGTGAAAATCGGACTCTTTTTCCCTTTTATTGGGTAAACCCTCTCATGTGACTGGTCCCTCTCCTAGTTATCTATGCATGAGCATGCGCAATACCACCAATGAGTCCGTATTTCATAAAACCTAAATTCATGCTACAAAGGCACTGGTTACATGGTTCTTGTGATATTACGTCAGTGTAGGGCAGAAAAACCCAATGCTGAATTAATGACAAGCTGTGTCCCAACAAACTGAGTCTTCTTCTTGTGTTATTGCAGGGAGTGGTCTGAGCAGAAGGTGAAGGAGGCTAACAATACCTTGCAAGAAAAAGAGAGAACTCACAAGGCACAGATTGAGATGTGGCAAGCACACGTAGAGGAACACAAGCAGAAAGCTGCCAAGATGGCTCAAAGTGTAAGTATTAGGGCCAAATTGTACGTAGCATGAACGATTTGTGACATCACTTCAAATTTGTGTGCTGCAAATTAATGAGAATTGAACATATAACAACACAGGCGAGCATGCGTCAGTCAGCCTTTGTGAATGGCTCAACGTATAAACATTTAAACGGTTCTTAAAACATTTGCTAAACGTTTACAAAATGAAACGCAAAGTCACATACTTAAAATCGGCACAAACATAGATTTCACACGTAAAGATTATGGTGGAATTTAATACAGAACAAATTTTTTTAATGAATTTTTTTCCCCATTTGACCTGTTTTTGTGTTCTCAGAAAATATCAATCAGATTAGTCATTTGATAAATTGAACTGCTTCCTCTTTGTATGTAGATGAATGAACTTGAAAAGCAACATGCTGTACTTGAGGTTAATCTCAAGGAAGTTGAGAAAGCATGCAGTCAGGAAAAGGATGACAACAAACAACTTGAGAAAGAGGTAACTACATCAGGATAACATGAAAACCTGAAGTCTAATGAAGAATAGGATAGAAAAAAACGTTTATACAATTTACCTTTCTTTAGATTTAAAATGGATACCAATGGTTTGTATTTTTGACTACTGTATGGATTATGATAAAACATGCTACTTTTTCAGATCAACCAATTTCTTGGTTTCAATTTCCCCACGTATGGGCCTTTAAATATAAAAAAAACTGCAAACAGATTTGACAAGCGAGGAATTTGGCTGGCTAGTGAAAAAAAGGTTGAAGGTTGAACCCTGCTGTAAGTCTATCCTTTATTCTTTAATAACAGTGGTCGTGAAAATCATAGCTGTCGTGAAAAAAGGGCTTTTGCAGACAGGTATCTAAAACAACAAAGTAAGGGGAGCTATTAGAAAGCTCAAAAAAGGTTTTACTTAAAGGGATCTGATTAAAAAGAAATGACTTTTGCAATTTGTACAAACATTTTTATATAAGTTGTACTTCAGCTGGATAGTTTGAAAAGGCAACGTTCCTCCCTCAGAAAAAAAACGTAGAATTTCCCCATGGCTGGTAACTTACATTACAAGAAAATATATTATGTTCACGTGAAGCACTGGAATTCTTTAAAACCTGTATGGCTGTAGCTAACCAATAAATGCTATGACTTGTTTGCCCCAGGTATCTGAGCTTACAGGACAGTTGCAGAAGAATAAGACGACCACATTCAAGTTGACTCAGAGTCTAGAGCAAGCTATAGAGAGAGGTGAACAGTTGAAAGCTGAGGGGCAAGACCTGGAGAATCAGATGGAAACCATGCAGGTATTGTACAATTAACCTATCGCCGTTTGCGAGTTAGCCACGCCCCTTAGACAACTCTATGGAGGTTTTGTACACTAAGTTTGGTTTGTCTCAGATTTTGCGCGTTCCACGTCCATTTGTATATCATGTAATTGGACAATATTTCACAAGCTGCGTTGACGCGATTCAAACACGATTCTACTGCAATATTTCAATCATTTGATGTGTTTTGACAAAACCAGACACTTCTAGGCAGAGCTTGAAATGGAGATACAACCAAAAAGAAAGAGAAAAAAAAACTCCTTGTTTCAAATATATTTTTTTATAACCGTAATTATGTGTAAAATTTAGTTGAAATGTTTTGCCTCTAAAGATGATTTTTGGATGATTTTTAGAGTTGTATGTTTCAGTTCAAGAAATACATAACCGTTCTAGAAAGCACTCAGAGAGCGCAAACCTCAGCCAAGGCTTAAGGCAAGAAAAACCAAAATACTTCTGCATCCGATTACATGGTATTTGAAAATAGAGTAGGTAAGTTTTTGTATTTTTTGGAGCAAATTTTTTTTGTGTTGATCATATGTAGGTATCCGCGTGTAGTCAAGGGTAGAAGGTAGCAGGCCTAATTGATGGTTTTTTCTTTTTCTTCCCCCCCCCCAAAAAAAATGAGGGTCAGGGCTGTCAAAATAGGGTAGGTAGGGTAACCGGAAGCAGAACTATTTTTTTGGGGCCTTAACAATTCCCCGCCATATTGTAAGCACACCCAAAAGAAATACTCGCAAAAATGGTATAGAATCCTTAAAAACCATCCTGGATCCAGACCCAGATCTGGATCACCTCCAAAATCTAATCGATTTGTACTTGTACCAGGGAACATCCCTAAAAAAATTTCATGCAAATCTGTCTACAACTTGTTGAGTTATTTTCTTAACAGACAAACCAACCAACCATAACCTCCTTGGCGGAGGTAATAAGGATGTGACGTTTACATGTGAAATGTTGAAATGAAAAAGTTCTAAATCATCTTACTACTAGACCACCGAGCTTGCCGAATGAAATATCATGTTTAACTTGCTGTATTAATAACTGCTCTTTGATCTAATATATACAGGTGCAGCATACCCATGAGAAGGTGAAACTAGAAGGTACTCTAGCCCAGCAGACCAAGTTGATTGACTTCCTCCAAGCAAAGGTTGAAGCTCCGCCCAAAAAGAAGAAGAAGAGATTGTTTGGCAAATCAACCAAGGACAGCACCATGTCAAGTATTCCTATGCAGGTAAACCATGCTATATAGAAACACGCTTAGCAGTAAAGTGTTGTTATTATATTTGCCTCAAACAGCAAACACTAGAATTAATAAGTTAGCTGTCATGCAGAAATATCAATCGCATTAATGAATGTTTTCATCACGTGTTCAGACAGAATCTTGCTTGTACATTTCTGAAATAATGTTTATCTTGGGAGATAGTGTACAAACATGCAACATGGTGTGAGGGGAAGAAGTGGAAAATCTGTATGACAGTGTGTCTGTTGTAAAGGTTCCACCAGTAACTTCACTTGCCATGGCATCGTTGTTATAGTTGGCAGTCTAGGAGCTTATCTTGAGGTAATACATCCCTGGTCCTACTGACAGGGTAGGCGGCAGTAAAGTGTGTGGTGCGTATGCACATGTTGGTATAGCTACTTTCACATTGATTAATGTAAAATAAAAAAAAAATAAAAAAATCAGAAATATGTAATATAATAGGGCCTAATAATTGGCATTGAAGAACGCTCTTATTAGTAAACTAAATCACAGCGCTTACAGTATTATTATTACTCCTGATCATTGGGCCAATTCCAATTACCATTTCAGCTCCCTGGGGAGTATACAGCTCGATGCCGCCTGTTAGGCGCATGCAAGCTTATCCAATCACAATAACCATCTCTGCCCTCGCAGGTAACCATTTACTCCTGGGTGGAGAGAAGCAATGAGTGACAAAGTGCCTTGCCCAAGGGCACATGCACCATGACCCCGGCTGGACTCGAACCCATAACCCGCAGCTTTACCCGCAGACCACGAATCCAGTGCCCTTAACCACGAGGCCACAGCAAACCAATATCTTTATAAATATCTAGTAATAATTGAATTTGGCCGACTTTTACAGATATTCCCTTCAAGCAGTAAAATTTCCACAAAATTCGACAAATTTGATCTCATGCCTAAACTTTATCATACTTGCCACTTTGGAAATACAACTGCTTTGAAACCAAAAATACGAGAGAGATGTCAGTAAACAGCCTACTAATTGAAACAGCATAAGAATTTATGTCTTGTTTTGTGTCTTAGATTACCATATGAACCTCAGAGGTAAATATGAAGGCGGACCAACATCCTCCTTTAACGCATACGCACCTGTACTACATTGTAATACATTGTATTTACTCTCTGAAAAAAAGCATAGAGTCCTCCGTCGGTTTCAGGCGCTCCAGTGAGAAAGGGTTGAAGTGAGTTTGGACAATAGAAAATTAGGCATGATAAAAAATCTCCAATCTTTGTTTTTGTCAGCGTATCATAAGACGTTGATTTCATTAATCATGTTGTACAACAGTTTGGATCTATGCATTCTGGTTTGATTTTTTTTCCCATCTAGTACAAGGAGCTACAGCAAGCCTTAGAGATGGAGCGAAGTAGGAAACAGGATCTCCAACGACAACTGACTAAGACTAAGGCAGAACTACAGGTGGCTAAGATGGAAGGTTTGTACAGCTTGCTTTGTAGTCCCAAATAACAACTTTCAACTTTTCAGACGGTGTAGTCATTGTATGCAGCTGTTTATAAATAAACATCTTAGACATTAAAATCTCTTCCATCTTTGTGTTAGTGTAGCGTGTTAGTATTTAATATTTTAATATTTTATATTTTAGTACTTTGTGTTAGTTTCTGTGTTGGACAACCTCCCATAATGTCACCTTTTTCTTCCTTTGGCCAATTGGTTAACTGAAGGCACTTGCTAGCTAATATATTATTGCCAGTGTTTATTGGTTAATCAAGCCTAATAATTTTCAAGTTAACTATTCATTCCGATATTCAACACCAAATGTAAAAAAACCCCAACATATTTACTAACTACAACTTTTTCTTATTGATCTGAATTTATAGCAAATGATTTTGTACTGTTTGGATTACACTTGCGACCTGATCTCATATCATGTATGTACATGAAGACAAGCAACGCCCTTAAATGATTCTGCATTCTTTATTGGTTAATATATGTGCCTGGACAATGCCGTCTTACCTCTGATCTGATTGGCCCACTCAGAATGTGCTATCATGGCCTGATGAACAGGGGTAATAAGTGTAAAGCACTTTGAGACCTTTGGTATAAAGTGCTATATGGGTCATTCCACTGGGTTGGGAGCAGTGCATGTTACATCCATATATTTGGTTATACATGTATTATTAAAAGTATCAATGCATTCTAAACAATTGCTCAACATAATATTTGTCTTAGGGTGTTTCAATACTTGAGAAAGTTTGAAATCATTTGTAAGTACTTTGACAAAAATATGAGCAAAAATGTATTAATTCGGATGTAACATTGACACCGTGTCAATGTTACATCCAAATATTCTTTTTTTTGCCATTTTTTTACATGTATGTTACAATATTACCAAAACTTACATTGCATATTTACAACTGGACACCTAAGCACCAATAAAAGCTTTTGTTTTGGTATAGTCAGGGTTCAAATATAGCAGAAACAATACCTCAAGTGTGGATGTAACGGTGTAAAAATCACTCAATGGAAGTGTGACATTGGGTTTTACACCATGTCAATGTTACATCCACACAACCAAGCTATCATTTCTGCTCCATTCTATACCTGACTACCATAACAAAAGCTTTTCGTATTGTGTTGCATGAATAGTAAGAAGTACGCAGAGTGAATTTGGGTAATCTTTCGCAGAAATTTTAAAAAGGTACAAATGTCATATTTGGACATTACACTGACACGGTCAGCGGTCAATGTTACGTCCAAAATGACTTTTTTGCTCATATTTTTGGCAAAATGCATTGAAATGTTTTCAAACTTTCTGCAGTAGTGAAACACCCAGCCACAAATATTATGTAGAGCAACTGCTAGCAAGGCATTCATGCTTTTCTTAATATGGTCATATGTCACACATTGTTCCCCAACCCGGTGGAATGACCCATATACATGTAAGCACCACATTATTATCAATATTATTTTTTGTTGCATTTAATTCATTTGTATTATTTTTCTTTCCCTTCCCTCCCCCAATTCTTCCTGTCATTGCAGCCAATACCAAACCCCGCTCCGATTTCAAGACTCCCAAGCCTGTTGGTCATACAGCCAATCCTCACTTGTTATCAGCCATAGTCCTATCCCCAACCAACCAGCCTAGCCCTAGCCTCTTCACACCAGTCCCCAACGCCAGGGCTAGCTCCAAGCGTAAGACGGCGCAGAGTGGCAAAGAGGCTAAACGCTTGAAGGAACGTATGAAGCATAACATACCACATCGTCTGGTAACCGGACTCAACACACGTGCCACTAAGTGTGCTGTCTGTGTGGATACTGTGCACTTTGGACGACAGTGTGCAAAATGCCAAGGTAAGATTTTTTATGGGCGGTCCCTAAAAAACCCTGGAACCTCATACTTCCACTACCCTGAGACTCAAACCACATATACCAATGTATGGAGAATTTTTTTAGAAGAAAACTGAAATCAAGGTGCTCAAATTGGTCCAGTAGTTTTTGTTCTAGAGCCTATTTTGTGAAGTAAGGTGGGGGCATTTTTGTCCCGATGAATTACTAAACCGTGCCTGGGAGGTTGACTTACATTGTAATTGATAGAGGGATTGTTATGTAATAATACCCACATGAAAGAAGTGTGCTTCACAAAATAGGCTCTGCAGCAAAAAGTACTGGACTGAATCAGGATATTTTGGTATCATAATTAAGGATTCTTCATCAATTGATACAGGTGGTTTGAGTCTCAGGGTAGTGGAAGTATGAGGTTCCGTTTTTGGGACCACCCTGCATTTGTGGGGACATTTTTGTGTGAAATGTTATGAATTTATTTTCAAGATAAACATCAATACACATATACCAATGTATGGAGAATTTTTTTAGAAGAAAACTGAAATCAAGGTGCTCAAATTGGTCCAGTAGTTTTTGTTCTAGAGCCTATTTTGTGAAGTAAGGTGGGGGCATTTTTGTCCCGATGAATTACTAAACCGTGCCTGGGAGGTTGACTTACATTGTAATTGATAGAGGGATTGTTATGTAATAATACCCACATGAAAGAAGTGTGCTTCACAAAATAGGCTCTGCAGCAAAAAGTACTGGACTGAATCAGGATATTTTGGTATCATAATTAAGGATTCTTCATCAATTGATACAGGTGGTTTGAGTCTCAGGGTAGTGGAAGTATGAGGTTCCGTTTTTGGGACCACCCTGCATTTGTGGGGACATTTTTGTGTGAAATGTTATGAATTTATTATCAAGATAAACATCAATATTGCTTTTGGCATTAATTTTACAAAGAAAGGTGTCGGAAAAGTACCTACCAATTTAATGACAGAAACCTTGTTCAAGGTTAAGATAGGACTGATTTAAAATACCCTGTGAAATTATTTCATCCTAAAAAGGCAGAAATCTTTTGGCAAAAACTAACGTTGAAGGTGAATTTAAAATATGATACCCACAAGCAAACTGTTTATGTGCATTAGCAGTGGAAGCAAGTTAGTAAATTACGAGACCAAAAAGTTGTGCATATGTTTTCACTGTTTTATCAACATGTATTGTATCTGCTAAACTGAAACTTCTACAGGTTAGTTGTTGCGCACCCTAAGCTTTTTAGCAAATTTCTTGCTTCCAAATACAAAGTTCAATTTAAAAAAAAAAGCACAAAAAACAAATGATCATACATACCTTCAGTACTGTGCTGCTTATTTTCAACTGCGTGGCTGTTGATATTGATATCTTTCCTCTATGCAGAGTGTCACCAGGTTTGTCACCTCAAGTGTGCCTCATCCTTACCCCATACATGTGGTCTGCCATCCCAGTACGTACAGCATTTCAGTCAGGCCATGCATTGCAAGACAGCTTCGCCTAAAGTGGGTCCTATTGAAGGGGAGAATGGCTCAGTCACCCTGCAGAGTTGGATGAAGATACCCAGGTATGGCTACGCTCGTGGGATTGAGGAGTTGTCTGATGATTATGTCTTTAGATTGTCATTACTGAGGTAGTGTAGTGCTCACTCAATGTGGCACATGTTCTTGATTTGTGATGTGTATGTCATTTTGAAAACCCTCATGTTGCATTTTTTTTTTAAATGATAGATGTCTGTGAAAAAAATTCAATTTACAAACCATAGGAAGCACTTCAGTACATGTGGTTGATCAAAGTACATATACAGTGAAATCTTCATAAGTCAAATCTCAAAGGAACAGGTTCAAAATTTGACTTAAGCAGAGTTTTGAGTTAAGCAGCGTTGTATATCATTGTTATATTACTGAAGGCAATGGATTCTTTGTTTGACTTAACAGTTGTTTTGAGTTATCAGAGTTTGACTTAGCAAGATTTCACTGTATCCAATGACTGGCAACCATCTGTTGAGTCACCAATATACATGGTATACAAATATTGAGTGGCTCAGCGTGGAATGGGAGGAATATTATCGCAAGGTAAAATCTGGACTTTTCCATTTCACGAGGCGAAGCCGAGTGAACTGGAAAAGTCCAGATTTTACCGAGCGATAATATTCCTCCCATTTCACAATTTAAAGCCACTCAATATTTGTTTTATATAACTGACATATAGATCCTTGTCATTTGATATATTTGAACTTTTTTTTCAATACAAAATTGGAGGAAAATGTATTTCTCTCTTCCAAACCACCCTTTCACGAAAATGTTTGAACCCAACGCTGTAGCGCTGGCTCTTTGGAACAATACGCGCTACGCGCAACGCTGAACGCGCACACCAGCATGCATTTGCACACAAATACCGCGTCATGATCCTAACTGTTGAATAGTATTTCCCATTCCCCATGGGCGGATAGTACTTTTTGAGCCGCGGCATGAATGGGAGCAATAACAAATGCCACGTGATGTGAGTTCCACCAATCAAATGACAAGGATCTGTATGTCGGTTATATAATATAAAATGTATTGTGTTTGATGTATTCAATGCGCGGCCAAGTTCAATGTCCCATACCTCTTCTACGTAAGGATGTCACGATTAAACGATTAAACGAAAACAATTCCGTTTACAAATTTTCGTCAGCCTTTGTGAATAGCCAAACGTTTAAACGGTGGAAAATATTTGCTTAACAGCAAAATTAAGCACAAAGTCACATCCTTACTCCTACATATGTTGCTCACATACGTCAGTATAAACTTTTAAATCCTATATTTAAAGATCCTACGCTGTCTGTCTGTCTGGTGTCTCATGCCTGTGTGTCACTGATGTCTCATGTCTGTGTGTCACTGTCACGTGTTTTTGTAAAAGGCCTAAGAAGTGTGTGGTAACACAATGCAAGTGTCAATAAAGAGGCTTAGATATCTTATAGCTCCATGGTTGTATATATATGCTACAGTTTCACTGTCCTCTGAAGTCACGGTTGGCATGTGAAAAAAAATTATTTGTTTGGTTTTGCTTTTTTTTGGCAAATTTGTTTCTTTCAGACTTTGAATAGTTCAATATTACAACATTATCTCTATGAAAACATCCCACTCATTACTCCTTACTCCCAACATGCAGATTGAGGAATTTTCGTTTATAAAACTGTCAAGTTTTCACTCCAAATTGTGGATTTTCCCCACTTCCGGTTTCCAATAGCAGGTGCTACTTGCTGAGGTAGGCCCTCTGTAGCTAATGAATATGGGATAATGAATAATTTGGATATTTAGGGAATTTATCAGACGAAGACAATGAAGAAAATGTCTGTCTGGTCAGATGATTGTATCAAGTCGCCCCCTGGCTGATTTTCCCCAGATTCTCATTATTTATTTACTGCTTTATTTGTTTTGTTTTTCCACTGACAACTTATTTAAATCTGCAAACAATGCAAACTTTACGACTCCACCCAGTTAGCGGGTGCCGCGCGAAGCGCAACATCCCGCTAGTGGTGGAAAAAAGGTGCTCCAAAAATTTTTTTTTTTAAATCACCCAAAAACACTGAAAAGAAAAGTTAATATCTTGGATCTTGTATAAGCATCCTCCTAAATACCCCACATAGGTTTTTAACTGGAATCCTTGAATTCCTCCATTACTTTGTTTCCCCTCCTCACATGAATTTTGGTACATGAATTTTGTACCCGCAGGAATGGTAAATCTGGTTGGGATAAGAAGTGGGTGGTCCTGGAAGGAACCAAGCTATGTATCTATGACAAGGAGAACACCAATGGTAAGTCACATCTAATGCAAGTATGGTATGAAGGAAAGCAAGGTTTATATGCCTGAAATCGTTTATTTGTGTATGTTTCTTTCATGTTTATCTATAATTTCTATAAATTCATATTTGGCATGAGAAGAAATACCAAATCTGTATTAAACATCATGGCAAGTATTCGCACTGCAGATTTGCACAATGTTCTTCACATTTGAACTGCTCCAAAGTTTACTGTGAATGTTTTGTGACATCAAATTTGTTTGGCATTTCCCATTTTCCATTGTGTGAAGAGAACATTGGCCTGTTCTTATTCTTCATGAAATAGAGCATAATAGTATTGCAAGAAATCAAGGTCACTCAAAAGTCAATAAACTGTTACCTAGTGAAGGTTTGAGGTAACACCATGTAGAAATCTCTTTTGAGAAGATGTGTGGTCTGAAAAGAACGGGTTGGTTGTTGGTTGTAAAACTCAACGTTCCAAACAGTATGCTCTGATCCTCTGCAGGAGAAGATCAGACTCAGAGCATACTGATTTTTGTTTTCTCCTCAAGACGATCAGAGCATACTGATCAGAACGTTGAGTTTTACCACAAACCGGTTCTTTTCAGAACCACACATCTTCCCAAAAGAGATTTCTACATGGCGTTACCGCAAACCTTCACTAGTTCATACCACCACCCATGCAAAGTTTCAAATCTTACAAACTGTTACTTGTTGACAGTCATGAATGAAGTGTTTGTTTCCATGAGAAACAAAAGCATCACACATCCTAATGAATGACACATTTTGAAATTAGTTTGTGATTGTGTTTCAGGTTCCAGTAAACCGGGTGATGAGTTTGACCTGTGTCCCTCTGATGGTCGGGTGACGATCCACGCAGGAGTGACTGCTGCTGAGCTAGGCAACACCGCATCGACTGACCTCACCTACGTGCTACGCATTGAGTTGCATCCGCACACAACTTGCTGGCCTGGACGTACACTCTTCCTGATGGCTTCCAGCTTCTCAGACAAACAGAAGTGGATGATGACTCTGGAGTTTGTCATGAGTGAAGGGAGCGTGGGTGCACAGGTTGCCAGAGATAATGCACGTCTCTTGGGGAATACCCTCCTGAGCTTGGAGGGAGAGAATAAAATGGATATCAACTGCACGCTGCTTCTTAGCCAGGAGGTGAGTTGTTGATAAACTAGTAGTAAGATTCAATACGAGTAATTGAAACAACGTTGGAGCTTTTCCGCAGCACATTTGCTATAAGTTAGAGAACAAGAGATCTATGTGTTTGTTTTAGGACAGATCACAGGGCTTTTCCCCTGATTTTATATGTGTATAGAGAGTTTGATTAATTAATTAAATTAAATTGAATTGAATTAAAAAGCCTAGTGATATTGAGGAAAAAGAGACATGCCAAAATTTTGCATTTTTTTTCTGAGGGGTTTCAAAAATTGTCAAGGAAGTTGATTGATGTCATTATGACGTGACTTCAATTCTAACCTATAACACTTCCCTGACTGTGTACGCTGTACATACCAAGTTTAAACCGAATTGGACCTATAGTTCTGTAGAATTAGGCCTATGCCTTTGAAAAATGAACCTGATGACCTCCGTCTTTATATGGTCCAAGTGTTAAGTTTGATCAAAATGTTAGCATTCAAAATGTTCAAAGTGTCACCAAGAAAAAAACATGTACAAAATCTATGGGAATTTGGAAGAACAAGGAAGAAGAAAAATAGAGAAAATAAAAATTAAAAATCTGAACAAAAACAAAGGTTGTCCCACTAATTGTGGAAAAGCCAATGGAGAACTTAAAATTGTTTGATTTAAACTGATGAGGGGCCTGGTTGCCGATAATGACTCAAGCCAAAGGTTTTGATGGAATAAGATTCCTGACTCCAGATTGGTTTACTGTGGTGTGTGGAATTTTTGGCTGATTTGCAAAGTTTACAAGCAAAACTTCTATTTTTGTGGGCAGCAAGCTGAGAAATCACCTTAAGAATTATGACAGCTATTTACAATGAGTCCACTTGAATGTCAGAGTGTATTGTTTTGATTACATGATCTCATTACGACGATTGATTCCATGCGAGTTCGAAGAGTTAAGAAACTGGTTAATGATGTATTCATTGTATGAATTTGATCATAGTTGATGTTGATTGGCTCTGAAGATGGACTGTTTGCTATGGCCAGCACTGATAAACCTCAGCCGCTATCACAGCTGAATGGTGTAGACAGTGTCTTCCAGATGAAGGCTATAGCTCCTCTTGGCATTGCTATCATGACTGTTGGTAAGTCTCCAACTCTTTATACTTGACTATAACTGGCACACCACAGCCTCTATCTCATGGTGTGAAGAGTATCATCTAGTAACTGACTATACAGTGAAACGCTGCTATAACGAACACCGCTGTAACTGACATTTGTCTATAATGAACATCTCCTATGGCTCCCGAAATAGTAAATTCTATTATAATTCACAATCACTATAACAAACAACCACTGTAACATGTTTGTTATTATTATTATTATTATTAATCATTTCTGGTAATGAAACCAAGGATTCCTCAAAAGCGCCCTAGGCACTGTAGCTCGCAAGCCTGAAGAAACCTGTGGAGAGAAGACAATGAGAAGAAGTTACAGTTTTAGAGGTGGGAGGAAAAGCCCAGAAGAATATTTTGGGAAAAACCCACGGAATCAGGCAGGGACTGAAAACCCAATCCGCATATTGGCCCAGGCGGGATTCGAACCCGGGTCACAGCGGTGGAAGGCGAGGAAAGTACCGCTACGCCAACCTGACTCCCCATTCGTTATAGTGGCGTTTCACTGTAGTACTTAAAAGTAAGGAAGAATGTCAAATTTGAAACGTCATCCATTGCTGGATTGCAACGTTTGATTTCTGAAAAGCAGTTTGATAGAATTTTCCAAAGAATCATGCTTTGCCTCTGTATTTTCTGTTTAATTTGTGCTGTCAGGCCCTGAGCGTAGACTGTGCTTTGCAGACCTGACACATTTGAAGACTATGGCTAGTCAGGCTAGTGTGACCGAGGCTGTCATCAACTACACGCCCATAGAAAATATTCAGGTTTGTATAATGGTCAAGATGCTTTGATCAGACAAAATATAAAAACGTCATTTAGAAAGAAAACACTCGCAAGGAATCTGTGCAAGGAAAGTGGGATTTAAAGACTACCATGATTACATTATCCACACCAAGTGTAGATTTTATGAGCATTTATGTTGTGCTTAAAACTGACCTTTTAACCTGGAACAAAAATGTTGTGTTAAATGACAATAAATTTGCAGTGTGGTTGTTCATTGTTTGGACTATGTTAGCAATTTAACTGGAACAATCTAAAGAATCGATTTCTTATCTGAATAAGGGTTTGTGCTTGTGTCTTGTATGGCTCTGATGTTTCTGGTCTGCTACTGCATTTTATAAAGTAAATATGTCATTTTGCTAAAGGTTCTCAGGATTTCAAGCTTTGTTGTGTATCAGGGCAACATTTATTTCGATAAATGTGAAGCTGACAATTAAAAGCTTTCATGTCATTTGCAAACTAGATCATTTCTTGTGATGGAAATCACCTTTGACAGTATCATATCTTAGAAGCCTGTAATTTGTTAACGGTATAACCCAAAATGTTCGAATTTGGGTTTGAGTGTTTTCTTATGGTGGAAATCACCTTTGTCTGACAGTATCATATCTTAGAAGCCTGTAATTTGTTAACAGTATAACCCAAAATGTTCAAATTTGGGTTTGAGTGTTTTCTTATGGTGGAAATCACCTTTGTCTGACAGTATCATATCTTAGAAGCCTGTAATTTGTTAACAGTATAACCCAAAATGTTCAAATTTGGGTTTGAGTGTTTTCTTATGGTGGAAATCACCTTTGTCTGACAGTATCATACCATAGATGCTTGTAATTTGTTATAACCCAAAATGTTCAAATTTGGGTTTGAGTGTTTTCTTATGGTGGAAATCACCTTTGTCTGACAGTATCATACCATAGATGCCTGTAATTTGTTAACGGTATAACCCAAAATGTTCAAATTTGGGTTTGAGTGTTTTCTTATGATGGAAATCACCTTTGTCTGACAGTATCATACCATAGATGCCTGTAATTTGTTAACGGTATAACCCAAAATGTTCAAATTTGGGTTTGAGTGTTTTCCTATGATGGAAATCACCTAATTTGTCTGTCAGTATCATACCATATATGGTATGATGCCTATAATTTGCTAACAGTCTAAACCCTAAATGTTCAGATTTTAGTTTTAGTGTTTTCTTATATGACCATACAAATTAGGGCTGTCATCATCAACCGAATACTCGAATAGCTTTTTGTCGGTTTGAATATTCGAAAACAAAGACTATCCGCATACACAAAACTGTGTTGTTATTTTATTGTAAAGTTGTGGCGCTTTATTGTCAGTTGCCACTTTTTTGTCAACTTTTTGGTAACTTTATTGTCGATGGAGGTTCATTGTTCCCATCCTTTTAGCAGGTTAAATCCTTTTCACAGTTATAAAATACCTACTGCAAAACACTCCAGCGCCCAATATCTATCGCCGTGCGCCAATTTTAATTAGCACACTCTTTGGTCAACTATTTACCAGTGCAGCATGCAGTTGCAGCAGGCAGTTTCGAATATCCGAATATTTGATCAAACGCAGTTTTGAGTAACTGAATACTAAATTATTTGAAAATGGACAGCTCTAATACAAATCTGTGAGATTGACCTGTGTGATGTGTATTGACTTGATACAGAATGATCCATATTTCATTCTGTAATTTCCATGAGTTTGTCTCGTTGGTCAGGCTTGTCATCTGTTTGCCTATGGAGCAGTCAATGGGGCGGCATACATATGTGCAGCTACTCCTCAGAAGATCAGGATTCTCAAACACAGTAAACTGAATGGTGTCTCCAAGTTCTCTACACGTAAGGTAAGTGTGGCATAAAATGTAAGGTCCTTACACACGATTTATCAGATAAATACATGTATGAGAATTTACTAGGCCTGTCTGTTTACGGTTTTGACTGGAACCGGGTACCCTTTCCCGGTCAAGGTCGGGTACCCGGGTACCCGTAACCCCCCCCCCAAAAAAAAAAACCCGGAGGTAAGTGTTTTGATTTATAACGCCAACCCGGAAGTAAGTGCTTTCGTTTCTAAACACCCCATTTGGTATATCGATTTGGAAATGGTCGATTTGTCAGTAAAAAATAGGAATTGCAAATTCAATGTCTATTATATACAGCACCTGAGTTTATGAAATAAAAGAAACGTAAGGTGATTAATAAAGAGTTTAAAGACATCGATGACAAAGTCGGCGAACTTCCAAGAGCTCCCCGCTGTGTATTCTTCAGTGAGTCCATCCTGCCGTCTGTGTTTTATTGGTTAAAACCTTTCACATGACCAGTCCCTCTCCTAATTATCTATGCATAAGCATGCGCAATACCACCAATGAGTCCGTATTTCATAAAACCTAAATTCATGCTACACCGGCACGGCAGTCAGTACTAACGGTAAGTGAAAGCACGTGCACAAATGGTGTCGTGCTTTATCATAGGGACCCGGCGCATACGTCTTGTACTACGCTAATCGCTAGTCAAGTTGCACTTCTTACGTGCGTTGAGATTGGCCAGTTCCGCAGAAAATATTTACCCGCGGTTATTTCTTTTATTATATAATTTGTTGTTAAAGGTATATTTTTTATCTACACTTTGTTCGATCATAGGAAATTATAAATGCCCTTAAAACTTTCTCAGGCTTTGAGACATCGTACATCAGAAAAAATCGGGTTAAAGAAAAACAATTAACAAACAGTTTTGACTTTTTCTCAAAATGTGACCAAACGTGGCTACTTCCTGAACGTGGCATGATGATCACCGGACAGCAAGGTTATGAGACAGGGAATGTCAGGGACAAGAAATAATCACACAGACACAACAAAGTAACTTGGGCTTACATTTTGTCATCTTTTTTTATTGTTCGTGACTGCAATTAAAACGTCAATCACTTAGTATCGTTTGTTTATTCCGCCATCTGCGGTGCATCAAAGAAGATCATTTCCTGGCGGCCCGCTACGAGAAACTTATTAAAAACATGATGGGTCAACTTTCGTGCTTCTGGAGAGAGACACATCAATTCAAACTTCAAAGATAGTCAACAAAACTGAATACAAACTAAAAACCGCAAGATGGAGTTTTCAGTGAATGATCGGTAATTCACTTTGAACTTTGTAAATCTTAGGTTACGGACTTGTTATGGGTACTACCCGCCATCTACGGCGCATCAAAGAATATGATTTCCTGGCTAGCGGCTACAAGAAGCTTTATTACAAACACAAACAATGGGTTGATACTATCGTGTTTCGCCACTTTCGGGCTTCTGGAGACGCATCAAAGATAGTCTAAATAAAACTGAAAACAAAATATAAACCGCAAAATGGAGTTTTGGAATCGTCGGTAAACTCACTCTGAACTTTGTAAATCTTCTGTTGGTGATATTTGAATGCACGTACTTGTGTTTTTTTTGTCTCGGACGTTGCGTCGAAATTTATAAATTCGGTTACGGATACCCGACCCGATAAAATGGAACCGGTTCTTGGCCTCCGCGGGCGGGTACCCGGGTACCCGCAACAGGCTTAGAATTTACCCATTTCAAAGAAATAAAATGTATTGCTTTTGCTGTAATTTTCAGAAATGGATGGATTTGGGGGTTGGTGTTTTATAGCAAATTGTTAATACACTGTTTTAAGTTTTGAGTCCATTGATGCTGAAAAACCAAGAAAAACAATAATGTTATTGTAGTTGGGTTCCCTGACCCCACTTAAGATGAAACGGATCAATTTGTAGACGTCGGGGATTTGTAAGGTTCACAGGTGTGTAATCGATTGCAAAGAAAATGTGGACAAACTACATATGATAAATTGGGAGCAGTATTTGAAAAAAGCCAGTTTTTTTCCAACGCTGATCAGCCGATCTGCATTGGAAATTTAGACAAAAATACCAGTTATCTTGAAATTGTCAGCACACAAGGTGGCATGATTTCACAGGATAAAGGCTGTCATTCACAAACAGTCCAATAAGTTATTTTGCGATAATTTGTAGTTTTGTTTTTTGATGTTTGCAAATGTTTGTATATTCCCTTTAAGTGTTTGGATATTTTTTGGAATGTACAGGGATTGTACTGAAATGCACTACATTTTCCCCTTTTCATTTATTTACCCAAAAATGTTTCTACCAATTTGATGAGAAAAACTTTGCTCCAAGGGAATATAGTGCTGGTCCCAAATACCCTGTGCACTTATTATGTCTGAAATGGTATTGTTTGAAAGAAAACAATCATTAAAGTTTGGGAAGTGTGCCTGCAGGCACACCTTTCTGATTTTAAGCAACAGAAGACAGTTACAATACCAAAAAGGTGTTTCTCTATTTTCTCAAAATTTACAAATTAAGCCACCAGGCTAAAAGTTAATCCAAACGTTACACTAAACATATGTGAATCTTCTGAGGGTTGTTTATACTTTTAATTTGCTTCATCAAACAATGCATTACTTTCTGTTTATAAATTTTCTCTTGTGGGTGTCTCTTCCCTTGAAGATGGTGAGTTTGTGGCCCACCGAAAACTCCACAATTGTTATATATGTACTATTGGTATTGTTTCATGACGCTCTTTGTGTTTATGTCCTGCAGGAGATCAATACATCGGAACCCTGTAGTTGTTTGTTGTTTACACCAAGCAGCCTGCTTGCTGGTACTGATCGCTTCTATCAGATTGATCTAGACCAATATCAAATCGATGGTGAGATATTTCACATTTGTATATCAAGGTCATTAGCTTTGAGATGGTTTATTGCATATATTAATCAGGGAAAATAGTGACATCTATGTAAATGGATCATTAAACCCCTGTCAAAACTACTATTGAAGTTCATGTAGTTTACATATACACATGATTTACATTGAAAAAAAAGCCACGTAATGGAACCTAATTCTCACAGATAGATTGGCGATCTCGAATAAATAATTATGTAAAATAAATAGCATAAATTGAATATATACAGGTTGAGAAAAAAAAACGCAAGCCAAATGGCATGCCAAATTTTTGAATGAAGTTTTGCTTGTAGCACTTTCAAAATCTAGGATATGAAAGCCCAATCAAGTAGCTTTCTTTTAGTACAAGAATCATTCAAATCACTCGTGTACTCTTCAAGTTACGGAATTTTGAATACAAACACCGTTTGAAAGTTCTGTCCACGGATCACAGCAAAATGAGAACAATTCTCATAGAGATAAATGTGAATTGTTTTCGTTTTGCTGAAAGAACACGTACCTTTATTTGTAAAACATCAAAATGCACCTAGTCAGTTTCCAGTTGTGGTTTATTTTTAAAATTATTTTTAAAATGATTAACTTTTGTATGGCTAGAAAAAGAGCAATAAACCCAAATTTATATTTCCTAGGTGAATTCTAAATTAACAAATCAGTACATCTTTAAAGTTATAGACAAAATGCGTTTACTACTGTACGTGTGAGACCAACCCGATATCAAGTCAGAGAGACTATCTTGAGTCATTCCCTGCATCCAATCCGTCATGTCGATTTGATTGCTATGTCTGACAGAGTTTCTGGATTCTACTGATACTTCCCTGGCGTTTGCCGTCTTTGGAGCAAGTCAAGTCAACAGCTTCCCAATAGCAGTGGTGCAGATTGCTCCAGACGGCTTCCCTAAGGAATATCTACTCTGCTTCCATGGTAAGACAACATTAACCTCTGAACTCCTTAACCCCTTTGCACCGGGATTATTTTTGCTGAAAATTTCGATTTTCGCAACAGGCAAATTTTCCCGCCAACTTCAGGCAGATGCCACAAATACTGATTCACAAGAGTCATTTCATCAGTATTTGTATGATATTTATTGACAAAACCTTATATGTTTCAATACTCAGGGTGTGCACTGCAGACAACAATAGGCCGTGCACAACAGCCAATTCAAGATTAACACACAGTCTGCCTTCACAAACTTCACAGACTTTGTGTGTGTGTACAAAAGACACGAGGCGAGTCTAGGCAATCATCACGTCTTAGCCCGTCACCAGCCGTGCCTGTGTATAAAAACAGCCAGTGCATGTTATCACGTCCTCCGACGCGAACTGGTTAAAATTGAATGAAGACAGTAATTAGAAATTTGTAAAGATTCAGACAAATATTCAAATTAATACTGAATTGATTTGTGTTTGCTCTTGCAGAGTTTGGCGTGTTTGTGGATGGCAAAGGTCGGCGTACTCGTCCTGAAGACATGAAATGGTCACGTCTACCATTAGCATTCATGTTCAGGGGCCCTTACCTGTATGTTACCCACTTCAACTCCATGGAGGTGTGTGAAATTAAGCCAATCGTGGAACAGGACAGGTAAGGAGCTCATGTCTAGTCACAAGTTAAGTGGGAAATAAATAGTGTTATCTTCAAGTAAACTTGAATCCTCGATCCTGATTGGTCGATCCATGGCAACAAGCCGTGCTACATATAACCATGTAGCACGGCCACGGTCCATACCGCACTCCGCGTATTGCGCTATTCCAATACAAACACGCACGTGTTATAGGATAACCGCTGAAAGGTTTGTGTACAGCGTGCGTGTTCAATCTTTTTAGTGCGTCAAGTTTGCTTGAAGATGAATTCGTTATCACGCTCGCGCTCGTGGACCACGGAAAATGTAGTGCGTCTGTGCCCCACTTACCACTCGGCCTTCGTCAGTGACGTCATTTGAGAGAGATCTTTTCCAAGTTCAATCTGATTGCACATGCAAAATTTGCCTATTTGACTTTCGGGTAAATGCTGGAGATAAACACACACAGATCTGTATGGGATGATAGATACCAAATTTAAAATCTGAAATTTCCATGAAGAGAAAACTATGAAATACTTTTGTGCAATTGGAACACTGAACTTGCTTTGCTTGTATTGGTCACAGATTATTTGACAGGACAACCCTTCAGAAACCCTGCATACTCAGTATTGTCATAGGGTTTGCAATAAGAATGGAAAAATAAAAATCAAGTGGATCTCAAACCTATAACATCCTGCTTACAAGTGCAGACGTCTTACCAATTGACCAGCGAGCTGAACAAGGTCAGCTTGCTGGTTGGAATCAGGCTCTGATCGTTTCTCTTGTGTCCGTCTTCTTCTTTGTAGCCCTGGTATACACACCTTCCTGGATCTTGCCAGTCCTCGTCTTGTTGGTCATGGTATGACACCAGGCACTGCGTACGTCACATCCACCACTGACACCCTGCTGGATCTGATATGTCTGAAGGGACATACAACCCAGACTAATACACAGGAGGAACCAAGGAGGCCCCTCCGACAGCATAGTGGATCCAGGGGCAGTACACAAAATAATGGGTAAGCTTATAACCTGTCCTATCAGAAGGAACTGTCATATAAATGAAAACATCTGCTCGAAAGATTTTAACAAATCTGTTCAGAATTAAAGTCTTTTCATTTGGGTGGCATGGGTGGCTTGTGCGTAAAGCGCTCGCCTCTCACCAAGGTGACCGCGGTTCGAATCCTGGCCGCGGATCGCATGTGAGTAGAGTTGTGTGTTGGTTCTCTCCTGTGCCACGAGGGTTTTTCTCCGGGCCCTTCGGTTTTCCTCCCTCCGGAAAAATCAAACACTTTCGATCTCAGGCTGTGCTCCGTGGTCATATATGGGTCGATGTGGCCGGCAGCCATAGGCGCCTTCATGTGCCAGCGGCCCGACCATGTTGTAGCCGCGTCCTTCGCAATTCAGCATACCAGCTGCGAGTAAGGATGATTAGCCTCCCAAATTATTATTATTATTATTATTATTATTCAGACTTTGGCTTCGCAAAACCTATGCAGTGAAATGTGTCCTAGATTTGAAAATCCAAATACTCTCAGGTATTGCGTGTATTTAATACTCTAACTTCTTGTATTACAGATGTACTGCCTGTGATATTCAATAAATTAAATTGTTCTCTTCTAACCGATTTCCATCTTCTGTGTTTATATTATATTTTTACTGTTTTTGTATTTTGAGCACCTGCAACCCTCTGAAACAAGGGTTTTACTTGTTTTACTTTGCTTTTGTGCTGAAACAGATCCGTCTTCAAATAGATTGGTTCCAGTGCCTATGATTGATGCTGATAGGGTGCTTGTTCTTGGAAGAAAATAATGCAGATTCTACTGTGCAGCCCTGGAGCATTACTACATGTGCCATATTTCCATGAGGGCGCTAGTCATTTGCTAATATTTTTCCCCCAAGTCACCTTCCTTTTCTCTGTTTAGCATGCTCCTTTTATCCCCCTTGGTCTCTCCTGGATGTTTGGTGAAAACGGCCTTCTTCACAACAACCACGGCTTGCCCCATAATAATAATAATGAAGATTTATAAAGCGCACATATCCACCTATTAAGGCGCTCAAGGCGCTATAAACACAATCAATCTAATTTACTCAGAAAATAAACATAATACCAATAGAGAGAGAAAACAAATTACAAATTTTAAAATAAGAAACAACATATACACTCTGTTGGTGTCTTGGTGCATTCTTCCCACGTGAACAACATGAACGTCGGCCTACATCGTCGGGCATCTCCAATTCAGATGTAAACATAAAGATGTGACGAATGCACACCGACGCCCACGCCGCTCACGTGATCAGAATGCACCTGGCTCAGAAACAATAAACGGAATGAAATTTTTAAAGCCAGATTCATTAAGCAAAAGCCAGAGTCATCAGATGTGTTTTGAGGGATGCTTTGAAGGAGAGAATGGAATCAGATGTCCTAATGTGTAGTGGTAGCTGGTTCCACAGTCGAGGTGCTGCTGCTGAAAAGGATCTATCCCCCCATGAGCGGTGTGATATGGGTTCATGGAGTAAACATTTATTACTTGATCGGAGCGTGCGTGGTGGATTGTATCATGAGAGGAGTTCAGTGATGTAAGAGGGGGCTTTGCCATTGAGAGCTTTGTAGACGATTAACATGAGCTTGTAGATTATTCTATAAGAGACTGGCAGCCAGTGGAGATTTTGGAGCACAGGTGTAATGTGAGCGAACTTCATGTGTGGATCCTTACACTGAGAACTTCATGTGTGGAGTCACATACACAGAGAACCTGGTGGCTTCCACCTCGTCCCCAACGGCTCTTTCCTCACAAAGAACTTGTCAGCAACTTTCTAATCCCATCTTATCAACTTTCTAACCACCAGACATTTCATAGCTAACAAAGTTCATTTCACCTTTTCCAGATGACCAATCTATGTCTCCTACTAGCCTCCAAGTGGTACTAAAAAAAAAGCACCCTTTTTTGGCTTAGGGGAATAATGTCTACCCCTTGCTGGACATATAATTGATAAGTAAATTTTGTTAATTGCATTGTTTTCTTCAGCAGTTCACTGAAACGACCTCTCTCAGAGGCTTCGGCCAATCAGCCATCAGGTAAGATGCTGCGTAGCTCCTTTCAAAACTCCAGTATGATGAGTCGTCAGTCTTCTTCTTGCTCTAGCTCATCAACCTCATCTTGGGCAAGTAGTTTGCGGCGTTCACCTCGCTTCAGAAACATGTCCTCATCAGATGAGGAATCTGTGACAAGCTGTAGTTCATTGCATAAGAGATTCACTCCCAGTAAGCAAGGCAAATTTACTGCCGTGTGATAGACAAGCAACTATTGAACAAATACAGTCCTGTTTAGTTATGGACCTTGTAAGAATATTTGTCGCGACTGAGATTTGTAGTTCACTGCAACTGTATACATGTATACAATGTGTTGTAGATGCATCACAGGTGAGTGTAATGGATCGTAGTATCTTTGTACATAGCATTGTTGATTAAAACAATTACACATGCATTTAATTTGATCTTCTTAGTAGCGTTAAGTTTGTATTTCTTTCTTTCTTTTTTTTTTTTTTTTTTAAATTTAGACTGTATAAGATCATAATCAAATGTACATTGATAACCATATTTGATAACCTTCTGTTGATGTGACATGTTTAATCAATTCACGATATGCCATGTTAATTATTTTTTGCAGTGCGCAATTCTGTATTTTTAATATTTCAATTTTATTGTCCACAAGTCGACTGTATCACTGTGACATTATGCCTGTTGGTTTCATCTTAGTCATGTTATTTCCTAATATTGTACAGTTAACATCAATACTTAAGAAACCAACCCATATTTCAATTTACACAAATGTACATTGTATCACAGAACAGTTCCCTGACAGTCTGTGTCACATGACCTCAACATCCACCTTTGTAAATAATGTGACGTGGTCTTAAATGTTAGTGCAGGCTTTTTACGCAGGGCAGTAAGTAGGCCCAAAATTGCCTACTCCAGTCAAATCACGATTTGCATACCCTCAAATTCTCTGCTTTTAGAGCATTTTGTGGGCCATGAACTTGAGGGTTTGTAAGAAAAAAGAAGGATGGAAGGCCGCTAACAGGACTTTGAAATGTCGATGAAATTGGGCCCTAAAATTGCTCTATTTTGCTATTGAAAGTAGGCATCATATTTCAAAATAGCAATATGGGCTTCAGGTCTATTTTTTAGGGGTGATCATCTTTGGATGTAATTTTCTCCCACGGGTCCTCAGATAACCCCTCAACAAAATTACACAGAAACTGAAAGATGATGAAATAAGTTTTAATTGGATGTGTGTTTGAAACACCTTGGAGAGTTGTGAGTATTTTGGCTGATTTTTAGAAGTGGAGGTATGTATCACTGGTCGATGGTTGGCAGTTTATTACTGATATGCAACCATAAAACCCAGTATGACAAAAGCTGCAGTTTTTGGGTTGATAGATGGTTGTCATACTGCCCTCTTGTGCTGCATGCTGATATCTTCAATGTTCCTTCAGAAAAATCAGAAAAGATTTCAGATTAATCCTATTTAGGTACCCTCCTATGGAGTACCGAAGTGTGACGTCAGCTTTCATTGTTCTGGTTCGCGCTGATGTCTTAACACACTTAAGCTGTGCGTGTGGAATAGAATACATGGTGTACTTGGGTATTCTTTTCGGCCCGTTAGTGTTACCGTGTGACATCATCTCAACTTAACCATGTTCACTTCACACGGTCTAGTATAGCATGAATGGAACCGGAAGTTAACGCAACTTGAGTGCTTAGCCACAATGGGTGCTAATAATCAGTGGTGCGCGCGCATGTATAACGATGTCACTTACGAACCGGATAGGTCTCTCAAATGACGTCATTTCCTAGAGATCGCTACGTGCATTGGTATTTTGGGTGTCACATTTTTGTGACGCGCATCAGCTACGCCACATTCCGAAGAAATTTTGAGCAACATGCATATGTGTTTAGAATATTTTGCACACTGCACGCACTCACACGTGATGGCAGTGGATACGCAGTTGTAATTTTTCCACGAAAATGTCTGTCTATGAGAGGGGTCTATTTTGGCTGCTGTAATATCAAAAGGACTAAATATGCATTAAAAGCTGCTTTGATAATTTTTAACTGAATCATACGCCAGGCATTGCTGCTTCAGAACTATTTTTTCCCTCCAAATTTCCATTTTGTATAAAAATGAAACATTTCAATTTATTCTAAGTGCTTTGTCTACGAAACTTGCAAAACAAAAAAAATACATACACATGAACTTGATTACAACTGTGTTAATTCATTTTATTAATTTCATTAAATTTCTTCAAATCTTTGTTACATTGATGTACATTGAATTAACAATTTGAAATGAGTACAGACTGTAGTCCAATTTTAAATAAAGCAATAAAAAAATCTCATGCTGTATCAATCTAAAGCTTAGGACTTGTCTCTCCATGATGTTTCTTTGACAGCTCCCCTTTTAAAAAATATAATAAAATTTTGTTCTAGCAATTTTAGACATATTATACATCACAATTTGCTAAATATTTAATACTACAATACACAATGCTGGATTCGAACAATTTCAATCCTCCCCTCCAAAAAAAGGGCGGGGGGGGGGGGGCAAACAAACGAAACTGTTGCACTTGTGTTGGAATTCTTTTCCACTTTACTTATTTTTTCACATATTGCAGTACATGTATCACCTGAAGTGCAGTGGGGCAGTATAGGTAATGCCCTGCCCCCTTTTTGTACACGTTCTATGGGGAATTGTGGGAGGGGGGGGGGTGGTTTGAGGAGGGAATGCGGATCCATTGTAAAGGGTATTCAATAGATGAGAGGATTACCGGGTGTAGGGATTATATGTAAGTTTTAATTAATGTTGGGGACGTGTAATAAGCCTATAAAGTATTAAGACAAACCAATCTTGTAGTCACCAAAAAAACCCACCCTTTTTATCATTACGGAGAAACCCTACCTTAATGACGTCAAAGTATGTAGAAAATACTCCTGACTATTGAACACGCAGAAACAATCCGCGCGTTGCTTGAACAATAACTCATCAAATACCAGTCGTACTGGTTTGAAATTTCCCTTAATTATTGTTCGGGACATGTTCAATAAGCAGTATGACATATTAAGATAAAGCCAATGTTGTAGTCACCAAAAAACCCCTCCTTTTTATCATCACCGAGAAAACCTACCTTAAAGACGTCCAAGTGTACAGAAAATACTCCTGACAGTGCAGCACGCAGAAACAACGCACGCGTTGCTTGAACAATAACTCATTAAATACTTGCTGTACTGGTTTGAATCTTCCCTTAATTATTGCAGAGGACAGTTAAAATGAGCCTATAAAATATTCAGGCAAACCAATGTTGTAGTCACCAAACAAAACGTGTTTTATCATCACGGAGAAAACTACCATAAAGACCTCCCATTGTACAGAAAATACTCCTGACTATTAAACACGCAGAAACAACCCGCGCGTTGCTTGAACAATAATTCAACAAATACCTGTCGTACTGGTTTGAAACTTCCCTTAATTATTGTTAGGGACATGTCTAATAAGCCTACAAAGTATTAAGTCAAACCAATGTTGAAGTCACCAAAAAAATATCCTTTTTTATCATCATGGAGAAAACCTACCTTAAAGACGGCGAAGTGTACAGAAAATACTCCCGACTATTGAACTCGCAGAAACAACCCACGCGTTGCTTGAACAATAACTCGGTAAATACCTATCGTAATGGTTTGCAACTTCCCTTAATTATTGCTGTTGACATGTTTAATAAGCCTGTAAAATGTTCAGACAAAACAATGTTGTAGTCACCAAAACAAACGTGTTTTATCACCACGGAGAAAACTACCATAAAGACCTCCCATTGTACAGAAAATACTCCTGACTATTAAACACGCAGAAACAACCCGCGCGTTGCTTGAACAATAACTCGGTAAATACCTATCGTAATGGTTTGCAACTTCCCTTAATTATTGCTGGGGACATGTTTAATAAGCCTGTAAAATGTTCAGACAAAACAATGTTGTAGTCACCAAAACAAACGTGTTTTGTCATCACGGAGAAAACTATCGTAAAGACCTCCCATTGTACAGAAAATACTCCTGACTATTGAACACGCAGAAACAACCCGCGCGTTACTTGAACAATAATTCATCAAATACCAGTCGTACTGGTTTAAAACTTAATTATTGTTGGGGACATGTTTAATAAGCTTATAAAATATTAAGTCAAACCAATGTTGTAGTCACCAACAAAAATCCTTTTTCATCATGGAGAAAACCTACCTTAAAGACGTCCAAGTGTACAGAAAATACTCCTGACAATTGAGCACGCAGAAACAACGCACGCGTTGCTTAAATAATAACTCATTAAATACTTGTCGTACTGGTTTCAAACTTCCTTTAATTTTTGCTGGGGACATGTTTAATAAGCTTATAAAGTATTAAGATAATCCAATGTTGTAGTCACAAAAGAAAACACACCTTTTTTATCATCATGGAGAAAACCTACCTTAAAGACGTCCACGTATGTAGAAAATACTCCTGACGATTGAGATCGCAGAAACAACCCGCGCGTTGCTTGAACAATAACTCATCAAATACTTGCCGTACTGGTTTCAAACTTCCTTCAATTATTGTTGGGGACATGTTTAATAAGCTTATAAAGTACATGTATCAGTGTTTCCCCTGGCTAATGAACTGAGCGAGGTGGTAACAATTCAAATTGATGATTGAAATGAAATTAACAGTCTGCAAACTGAAAAGAATGCAGCACTCACAGAAATGCGCGATGATTCCAAAAACACATCGAAACTGTGAGTTCTTGATACGTGGAGGTATTTAAGGAAAACGCTCATATATTACACAAAATGATATTTTTTCAATTGATATACCTTTATTGTAAATCTTCACAGCGAGGTGGTGATATTGGCAAAAATTGAGCGAGGTGGTCACTGAAAGTAGCGAGGTGGGCCACCTCACGTTTGAATGGGCAGGGGAAACACTGACATGTATTAAGATAAACCAATGTTGTAGTCACAAAAAAAACCTTTTTTATCATCATGGAAAAAACTAGCTTAAAGACGTCCAAGTGTGTAGAAAATACTCCTGACGATTGAGCACGCAGAAACAACCCGCGCCTTGCTTGAGCGATAACTCTTCAAATACTTGCTGTACTGGTTCAAAACTCCTCCCTTAATTATTGCTCAGGACAGTTAAAATAAGCCTATAAAATATTCAGACAAACGAATGATGAAGTCGCCCAAAAAAACCCGCGTTTTATCACCACGGAGAAAACTACCATAAAGACCTCCCATTGTACAGAAAATACTCCTGACGATTGAACACGCAGAAACAATCCGCGCGTTGCTTGAACGATAACTCATCAAATACTTTCCGTACTGGTTTCAAACTTGTTTTAATTATTGTTGGGGACATGTTTAATAAGCTTATAAAGTATTAAGATAAACCAATGTTGTAGTCACCAATAAAAAAACACCCTTTTTTAATCATCATCGAGAAAACCTACCTTAAAGACGTCCAAGTGAGTAGAAAAAACTCCTGACGATTGAGCACGCAGAAACAACTCGCGAGTTGCTTGAACAATAACTCATCAAATACGTGCCGTACTGGTTTAAAACTACCTTTAATTATTGATAGGGACATATTTAATAAACCTATAAAGTATTAAGACAAACCAATGTTGCAGTCACCAAAAAAGCGCCTTTTTCATTATCACGGAGAAAACCTACCTTAAAAACGTCCTCCAAGTGTACAGAAAAAACTCCTGACGATTGAGCACACAGAAACAACCCGCGCGTTGCTTGAGCGATAACTCATTAAATTCTTGCTGTACTGGTATAAAACTTACCTTAATTATTACTAAGGACAGTTAAAATAAGCCTATAAAATATTTAGACAAACCAATTTTGTAGTCGCCAACAAAACGTGTTTTATCATCACGGAGAAAACTACCATAAAGACCTTCCATTGTACAGAAAATACTTCTGACTATTGAACACGCAGTTTTGAACACCGAAGAGGCCGGAAACAGTGGAGTAAACCTTCCTCCCCGCTTTTTGATGTGTAGAGAAATGAAGTACCGGTACGTATAAAAAGTACAGTCTGCTCTGATGAATAATGAAAAATGTGTGATATAGTGAAACATGCTCTTATGCTTTAAGCCGCATTTATGAAAGTGAGGGTATAGTAAATAAATAGTGTGGTATGCATACCATTCAACAGTTCACACTAAACTTAGGAAATATATTCAGGTAACACAACAAAAATGACCTATAAAGGGCGACAGTAGTCACATCCACCGAACGTATATAGCGCCACCAATGGAACAATAACCCCCTCCGATGGGGGGGGGGGGGGGGGGGAGGAGGTTGGGGTAGCTTTAGCCCCCCCAAATTTTGTCTAGGCCAAATGTAAGAATGTGACGAACATGCGAACGGTCTCCGCGCCGGCCATTTTGTACACTTTTAGTTAATGATTGTAGTATTTTATCAGCACTCCCCATTGAAAATATATGGCACGCCCCCACCCCACCTATTGATTTTTAGAGGCGTAAGTGTCCAGAAAAAGATAACCGGTCTATATTTCAGCACGCCTCCCTGAAAAAATTCTGGATCCCACCTGCTAGCCCCCCCCCCCCCCCCCCCCCCCCCCCCCAAATATTGGCTCTACTAGAACCGCGCCTGCTGTCCGCGCTTTTTTTTTTTGAGTACACGATCGAGCGGAAGTTCGCACGCGACCCCCTCGGGTCGGGTTCGGTGTGCCCCCAATGCATTTACTCTGACAACACCCAGGTTTACAACATGGATAATCATACAAAATTGCCTATTGGTCTAGGATAACATTCCAACATCAACTGATTTCCCCATGACAAAATACACGATAGTTACAACATAAGGATTAAGGAATTATAATTTGCCCCGCCCCACTTTAGCCCCCGCGGTTCGCCCCTTCCGAAGTAATTTCTCGAAAAAATGTTTATTCAAATAAGAGTAAAAACAAAACAAAACACTGTACAGTAAAAAAAAATTGCTCAAATTAAAAAAAAAAAAGCCAAAATTCGATCACGTTTTGTTCGTTTACCCATGGGTGCAATTTCGATACAAACATATCGATATATCGTGTCGATATCGTGCGGAATAGTGCATTGTGGGAGTTTTGCGCGAAATAATATTGTCAAGCTGCACAATTCACTGAGCTGTCATAGACCGCGTGTAGACGAAAGGGATTTTCTTCGGCGATATTAACTCTCTACACATAAAGATCTGTAAGTCAAAATGGCACTTAAATGTATCTTCATGTGCATATGTTTGATTTAGAATAATGCATGACAAGTAGGCTGCAAAACAATCGTGCGAGTGAGACCTGAATTGGTCCTTGGTGTCCAGTCATTCTGTGTAGGCATTGGGCCTAGCCCGTTTTGTATGTGGCGCACTCTAGACTTTTCTTATGTTTACATATTACGATTTATATGTGGGTTGTCAGGCTGTTGTTTGTGCGATTGTGTAGTTACGGGCCCCGCTTTATTTGTGGTCGAGTTAGAGTCGAGTGTGTTTTTATTATTCCAAAATGACTTCAGCAACCTAAAGGCTAAAGCTGACTTCTCTTCATTCAATTTTTGTAAAGTAGGCCTAATTGTAACAGTCATAATTTTCTTTGTTAAACAATCATGACAATGCAATTTTCTTCAGTGTCTTTTTTAAAGGAGGTGGATGTTTGGCCGGCGCCAGCTTTCTTGAATTTTTAGCATGTTTAGTAATAGACCCGTGAACGTGGCTATATACATAGCCACGCTTCAGTCTATAGTAAAAACACTCTATTGTGAGCCGCGGTTACTAAGATGGAGTGACCGTTCTAGCCGAATTTCGGCTACATTTGACAGAATATTTGCATACAAAAATGAGTTGTACAGAAAATCAGCAGAATATTTTTTTCGGCAGAATTATGAAGATGAAGGAAAAATGAAAAAGATTAGAGAAATATGGCACATTTGGTTTGAAAAACCTTCATTTTTTGAAAGATCCCTGAAACAAACCCTTGCACAATGGAACAGCAATATATACTGGGTGATTTGGCAGACTTTCGAAGTAGATTTAGCAGAATTTTACATGGTATTATGGTCATCCTGCCGTGTAAGACGGTTAGTCGGGTACCCACTGGTGATACTCCTACCGTTTTGCGCATGCGGCAATCGGGGTACCAGAGTGTCATGCCTGTCTTTGATTTTCTGATCATTTTGAAAACATTCATTGTGACAAAGTTGTACTGTACTTTACATCGAATTTCTTGGCAATGACAGATCCAACACTCGCGTAAATTCACAGGAAGCCCAACAAGTAAGTGATTCACCTATGGGCAAAATTTTACATGGTTATACGTAGCGGATCAAAAGATAGAATGCTTTCGCTTGTATTTACCCGAGGGAAGCGCGTGGCGTTGTATACAACGCCACGTTCACGGGTCTAGTTTAGTAAAAGATATGGAAAGAATTCCATATATCCTCGACCCTCCATGATCTGCGCAGGAAACACTTGCAACACGCGCACGTATTCACACACAATTTAAAGGAGAATGCGTAGAAAAAGGACCGCGTAGCTTTGGGGTCTGACGATATGGATGTCAATAATTTTACCCTGCAGTTATCTAACAGCCATTAGAAAGCAATTTAACATGTCATAAAAAGTCAAATTTAGATGGGAAAATATTCAAACATTATTCAGATTATTCCTCAATTATTCTGAAAAAGCCACCGAAATCATCAATTTTTCTCATATTTTAGTAACATTTCTTCCGTTTCAAGTCAATCATTAGCTCAGTGAATGACTGAGGTATGTTTAATGGAATCTGGGTTGGGATAAAAGAGGGAAAAAGGACTATTTTGTGGAGGCTGGGTTTTAAGGGTCTCTAACAATCTCGCAGACAACATAGTTTTGTCTCTAGCATTGCACATGAATTCCTGATGAGCATGTCAGCTGCAATTTCTCAGAAAAGCCTAGTCCAGTGAAATTTGCCTTGGCAATAGTTCAAGGTTAGTCCGAAAATTTGGGACTCTCAATACTGTGTATGAGAGTCCCAAAACTTAAGGTATCCATATCGTGCAAAAGTTTGTGCTGCATAATAAAACCAGTGTGAATCAAATTTGCAAGCTTCTTACTCACTACAGTTTCCTCAATAATCCCCGAAACTTCTGCCTCGCAAAGTTGCTGTTGTGAGTATTGCATCACCAAAACTTCAGCTTTTAATTCTAATTTTGCAGGGAGTTATCAAAATCCAAACGCAAAACATCACGTTGATGTGTACTGCAATGCATTGTGCAAAAAAACTCCTCAGCTAAAACATTTTCATCGTGTAGATAAAACAGCGCCCTCTTGTTGATCTGAGTGAATGCAGAATGCTTCATTTTTTAACAGAGGGCGCTATGTTCTTTTTGCCATCGATTAAAAAACAGTAAGCTGCAAGGCTCTTCCTACACCGACCCAGAATACCTTGGGAATCACACAACCATTTCTAGAGCACGGAGAATGACGTGGATGGTTTTTGAACTGCCAAAAACTTGCCTTAAAATTGGATTGAAGGTCTCAAATTTCGCAGGTGACATGCTTGCAACTTAAGCATTTTGATGTATGTGTTGTGTGGGCATTAATTAGCCGAATGGTGAGTAAAAAAAACGTCAGTAGTAATTTTGCACGTTTTTATGCACTCACGGTCCCAGTCTGGTTCAAGGTGTAACACTACATTTTGTACATGTAGCGTTTGCAAAAACAGATTGAGCTGAAATTTGGAATAGGTCAGCTTTACCAATGACGTATCAGCATCAATAACGGTGATTTTTCACTGACATGAAGTGTAGAATTTCTTTTTCTGCTATAATTAACAATCATACTGAGCATATTCTTTGAAAAACAGAACGTTGAAATGTAACAGCCATTTTTTTGGGGGGAGGGGGGTGCATTGATTTTACTGCTTTGTTTTTAGCGTCACTGTACGTAATCGGATTAAATTTGCTTAAAACACAATGCTACCGTAGAAGCGAAGCCTTCGCAACCACAAGGCTGAGTAGGCAAACTAATGAGGAAATCATGGGCTTGATACAATTTAATCGCAGCCTGGGCTCAGTGCAAATCATGCATCAATACAAGCACAATAACTGTGCCGTTTGCCGACTTGCAGTGATGGCCGCAGCCACAGTTGGCAGCTGACTTCAGCTATCATCAGTGGGCCTATGAAGGACATGTGCATGACCCTGGCATAGGTTTATGTACATGTAGGACCTATGTGTAGCTGTACCTGAATGGACATTGATCAACAGTCATTGTACATGACCCATGACCTTGAGAAAAAAACCTGCATTCAATTCAGACAAACTATATTTCACCTGAAATTTTAAGCTGCGGACAGCAGCTCAACAAATTGTCATGTCTCTTTGTTAGTTGGTTGGTCAGTTGGTAACAAACATCAGCAACAGCCTTGCATGGCTATAAATCACCTCATCCCTCATACCTGGGTATATACCGGTATATTTCAACTCCCCCCTCTGTTTTCACTTTAATGGGTCTCCACTGACCGCTTATCAATTTAATGCAGTCCTGGAAAATTGGGTCACTAGGATCAAAACCCTGATGTTTGTAATGAAAACACTTACTCCTTCCAGAAACAACACGGCACAATCACTTAACACATGAATTAACACAAATGCGTTGGCCTACAGCTTCCGAGATCATATCGAGCTTATTATTTTTTTTACAGGATAACTACCATTAGAATATTGAATATTATTTAACATGTATTTTTTTGTTTGCAATGTACACTTCCTTGTGTTGAAATATCCGCATCATTTTAGTGAACTATACGTAGTTTGAACTGAACAGCCACTACAAACATACAAGGTACATGTACATGTACAAATGTACATAGTTGTGGAAACAGAAACTGCTGCATGTTCATGTTTATAGACTTGTACATGTATGACATTCACATAGTGCAACTACGGATGAATTTGTGTTTATTTCAAGAATTTCAAAGAATTTACTTGTCGTAAAATTGTCATAAAAATGTATAAACTATGGAATCAGTCATCTCTGTGTACCTGAAATGCATGCAGGTACCATATAATGCATAGTCACCTCTTAATATTAAATAATAAGCATAACCAACAGGAATAAACATAAAATGAAAACTGTATTTTTGAAAATCTAAGTGCCAATTGTTTTTATTTGTGATACATTGTATGTTGGAGCATTTAAATGGAACGTGAACAATATATTTTTTGAAAGATTACGTTTTTTGTACATTTTGTAATTACATGTATCTACACTTTTAAGGAAAAAGTACAAAATGTAACTACATGTAGTACATTTTTAATTGTACATGTTCGCAATTTAAACAATACTATTTTGTGCAGAGGTAATCAATTATGCAGTTTTTTACCCCTCAGCCGAGAGGCTCGAGGGGTATTGTCATCGCCTAGGGCGTCCGTCCGTCCGGATGTATGTCCGTCCGTCCGTCCGTCCGTCCGGGTAGCTTGGTTTCCGGATGATAACTTGAGTTTAAAATGTCGTTTGGGGTTGTAACTTCGGTAGGGGGTTGCCCTTGGGAGTAGGCAAGTTGGGATTGGTTTTGAGGTCAAAAGGTCAAAGGTCAAGGTCACCGTGGTGAGTTAAAGGTAAATGGTTTCCGGATGATAACTTGAGTTAGAAATGATATTTTGGTGTCTAACTTTGGTAGAGGGTTGCCCTTGGGAGTAGGCAAGTTGGGATTGGTTTTGGGGTCAAAAGGTCAAAGGTCAAGGTCACCATGGTGAGTTAAAGGTAAATGGTTTCCGGATGATAACTTGAGTTAGAAATGAGATTTTGGTGTCTAACTTTGGTAGAGGGTTACCCTTGGGAGTAGGCAAGTTGGGATTGGTTTTGAGGTCAAAAGGTCAAAGGTCAAGGTCACCGTGGTGAGTTAAAGGTAAATGGTTTCCTGATGATAACTTGAGTTAGAAATGAGATTTTGGTGTCTAACTTTGGTAGAGGGTTGCCCTTGGTGTTAGGCAAGTTGGGATTGGTTTTGGGGTCAAAAGGTCAAAGGTCAAGGTCACCATGGTGAGTTAAAGATAAATGGTTACAGGATGATAATTGAGTTAGAAATGAGATTTTGGGGTCTAACTTTTGTAGAGGGTTACTCTTGGGAGTAGGCAAGTTGGGATTGGTTTTGGGGTCACAAGGTCAAAGGTCAAGGTCAGCATGGTGAATTCAAGGTAAATGGTTTCCGGATGATAACTTGAGTTAGAAATAAGATTTTTATGTCTAACTTTGGTAGGGTGTTGCCCTTGGGAGTAGGCAAGTTGGGATTGGTTTTGGGGTCAAAAGGTCAAAGGTCAAGGTCACCGTGGTGAGTTAAATGTTAATGGTTCCCGGATGATAACCTGACTCTGGCTGAGGGGTTTCAACAGCAACGCTGTTATTTTTTTACCTGAGACTGCTGTTTAGAAGATGGTATGGGAGTTGTGTCCAATTATCGTGGGTCTATGACCCTGTGTGGTAATTAAATGTATATATGAGGGGATTGAACAGTCTGTAGCCACCTGATCAACAATTTCCTGTGGCTAGCTTGGCCCATGTAGGCTGCGTATTGGGAAAAGGAGATAAATGTAATATTAAATGACTTTGAGGGGGATACAAGAATATGTTGCACAGGCTGTAACAATATTGCACTCGTTGAATATTGTTATAGCAAGTGCAATATATTCTTGTATCCCCCCCAAAAAGCCATCCAATATTATTATTTATATCAAGCTGACTTCACCCACAAGAAAACGATTCACGAAACTGTCTTTATTTCTCATGTTTCGGTAAATTATTCTTTGCTTACTGAAGCAAATTTCACGCCTCTTAAAGAAGCTATTTGTGGTCGTTGACAACAGTGTGTCTATTCCCCAATGCCCGCTGCATCTACGTGTGAAGTACTGCCTGGTACCCTCTGTTGTCTGGTTGACAAGTATGAGTTTCTACGTTCTTGACTAAGTGGGAACCAGTGAAATTCGTGAAAATTCCCGGATGACAAAATAAAAAATAATATTGCCCTCATCCGAGTACTTTTACTGATGTAAAATTTCAGTCATCCGGGTACTTTTTCCGCAAGCATACAATACGCCGATTTATTTTTACCACTGGAAGCCTGATGTAAATAATAATGTGAATTACATAGCGCACGTACATGTACATATTGTTTCAACCAGACAGGTTATCATGGCGTATGTAGTACAATATCATTACCCCTGCTCACCAGGGCAATGAAAATATTCCAAAGACCATCTCATCTCCCTGGGGAGTAAACAGCTCAATGCTGCCATTTTGTCGCAAAGCAGCTAAAATCAACCACAATAACTATCTCTACTCATTCTCCTGGGTGGGGAGAAACAATGAGTGACAAGGTGACTGGCACATACCACTAACCCAGGCTGGACTCGAACCCATGACCAGAGTTGTAATGACTTGAGTCAATGACTCGACTCGAGTCCGACTCGAGTCACATTTTTTGGCGACTCGACTCGACTCGAGTCCCGACGGGTAAATGACTCGACTCGACTCGAGTCACTGCGAGCAAATGACTCGACTCGACTCGAGTCCCTCATCAGAATGACTCGACTCGACTCGAGGAAGGCTAATAAGACTCGAGTCCCAAAATAAAAGCAAAACTTACTTGCGAAAAATATTTGCAATGACTTACGCTGCGCCGTTCGCGTTGCCAGTTTTTGTTCACGTCACGTTAATGTTCGCGAATAATGTACGTTTATATACAGCGGCAGTCTGTTTCCTTCCTCCATAATGAAACAACACACATACACCGTGTCGCGGACTCCCACCTTGTGGTTCTATAGCATGTAATGCTAAACCCGGAACCAGACTTAAAACGCATTTCTCAATCCGTGGTTTCATCATTGGTTTCGGGCGATTTTGAAGTTCTTGGTGGAACGCTGGCTAAATTCATGTCCCGATTTCACACAAAAAAATGGATACGGACGGGCCCACCTTTAAATAATCAGAAACAGTTTTGTATAATGCAATTAGGTTTTAACGTTGTCAGCGATCAGCGAACAACAAAATCTAGACCCGAAGCCAAACCGGTTATAAGACCGAAGTTTCACATCTTCTTATCTGTGACGTGAGCTAGCAATGGAAACTGTTGGTTGGGTACCATACAGCATACTTTATGTCTTTGGATTTCCGTAATAGACTGGTGCCTTGTATTCTTTCTCTCTTGTGTTTGTTGCTTTTTATTGTAATTTAGTGTTCAAATATTTGTGACTCGAATTGACTCGAGCTAAATACTTGACTCGACTCGACTCGACTCGACTCGACCACACTCTGTGACTCGACTCGACTCGACTCGACCTTGTTGACCTAATGACTCGACTCGACTCGAGTCACTTCTTTAAAATGACTCGACTCGACTCAAGTCACAAAAATCAGTGACTCGTTACAACTCTGCCCATGACTTGCAGATTTCCCCATAAGATCATACTCTCAATGCACCAGACCATGAGGCAACAGAACTCCACAAATTAAAAAAATCCCTTTCCGAAAGCAGCTCTGAAAAGAAGCAATTTACAATAAGTGGAAAGACCACTTGTCTAGTCAGAAATCTAATTGTCACGAAATTTCAATTGGATGCTTGCCCATTTACACAGATGAATGTATAAAGCAAGTACCGGTAACATCCTGAATTTCATAACATCCAGTCCTTCCGTATATTGGCCATGCATCACACAAGATCCAGCGAATCCTCCGTGAAGCCAATATTAAGGTCTACTACCGAACTCGCAATAAACTCGAAACGAAATTGTACACCCACAAAGACAAGCACAACCCGAGAGGTCAAGCAGGAGTTTACCGAATTCCTTGCTCATGTGGCAAAGTGTACATTGGCGAGACTGGCAGAGACCTCACTACCAGGCTTAAAGAACACATAGCTCACGGCCGCAGAGGGGAACTTGACAAATCGGCAATTGTCAAACACTCTGCTGATCTGGATCATGTTGTTGATTGGGAACAAGCGGAAATCATAGCCCCAGAGAAACACTGGTACACCCGTCGTATCAGAGAAGCTATTGAGATCCACAAACATGACACTGTCCCACAAGATATCGGCTACTTCATAAGCCACATATGGCATTCAGTTATTCCAAGTTGCAACACCCGTGGCTCACAGCCAACTGACACACCTGAGCGAGCAGGACGCTCAGCGGGCATCCCTCAACACAATGCCCAAGGCTCACAGCCAACTGACACAGTCGAGCGAGCAGGACGCTCAGCGGGCATCCCTCAACACAATGCCCATGGCTCACAACCAACTGACACACCCGAGCGAGCAGGGCATGCCCAGCAAGCACTCCTAATCCTAACAAACCCTACTTAAGGAGTAGCATCTCCAACTTTCTTCAGTCTCCTGACGATGACTAGAGCAGGCTAGTCGAAACGTTGAGACCAAAGACAAGTTCTTTTAGGACTTACAGCAGGACTGTTCTAAACAGAACAAAAAAACTACTTAGCAAGTTGATAATAAGCAGGACAAGTTCTTCTCAGAACTAATATCTTCTAAGCAGTAGTTATTACCACATGGTGTTACCGCAAAACCGAAACAATATCCTGAATTTCCAGAATCATTTTTTAGCGAAACTAGCAATTGCCTCAATCCTCAAGTTTCATCTAGTGTCATATGGGGCATGCATGCATACCTCAGTCGTCTGCCAAAGAATAATCATGTTAATTTGCAATACGCCCTCAATCCTTTTTTTCCACTACTTTTTTTTCCCTTCAAATGTCCGCTGATGTTGCAGATGATGCTTTGATCTCCTTAAAACTCTCACAAATATTCTTCAGGTTGGAGCTTGAGGTGACCTCAGTAAGGCCATAAGGCTTGATAATTATGCAGCCACTTACGATCTCGACCGACACAAACATTCTTCATGAAATTTGGATAGTTAAGACAAATATCAGAGAAAACGGTAACGTCAGACCATACAGCGACATCGATATCTTGCATGAGCTGCCAGGCTGGTCATTAGTCTGCTCCCTTACACATTGTGCTAAGTAAAAAGCGTTTTCAGGTTACAGATACATGACCATTGCTCCCTCAGTATGGCTTCCAGACGCACAATTACAAAATGACATCACCATCTGCAAATGGCGCCCAACTAAATTTGGTGCACAATGTATGGGAGCCTAGAGAGGCCACATAATACAAATACCATTTTAATTTTGCCAACGCGCATGGCTATGGCGATGCGCTCGCACATCAGAAACCGGAGACTTTTTTTTGGCCTAAAATCCTCCTGTACTAATAATTTTCAAATGACCTCAATCCTTCAAAATCTTTCGGTTATGCAAAGAAGATATTCAGGTAGGTTAGGGTTAAGTTAGCATCGGCACCTAATGTACTGTTAATAGCTAAGTAAACATTACGTCATGGCCTGAACACATTTTTTTTTCACTCACACAGGTATTTCTGAAGATACCTTCATTGAGAAATCTACTTAATACTGCTTGCTGCAGCTGTTGAGATACCAAGAAGTATTAACAGACGTCCTTGGAGTCCTCTTTATGGGGAACAACTCCAGTAAGAGGCGGTCCCACAATAAACCCAGCAGCTCTGAACAGTCACTTAGCGGTGGAAGGAAGCGTTCACTCAAGCCAGATCTGGCTACTCAAGAAGCAGAGAAGTTTGTTGGAGAGGAAGACAACAAGCCCCCTCATCGTGTCAATGAGGAGACGAAAGAAAGACTGCTGAATCCACCAGGCTCCAAGGGCCTGTCTGATGCTTACATGCAGAAATCAGCTGATGGTAAAGGAAGCAGGGGGTCAGGTTATGAAATGAAAGCCGAACACCGAGAAGAAGAGGCTAGCTACGTTGAAATATCCCAGGTGGAGTTATCTGGAGAGAGAGACGAACCAAGGCCAGAGCGAGACAGATTCCGAGGCAGCTACAGACGTAGTGGCAAGTTTAAAAAAATCATGTCCTCCCTATCTCCGCAAGAAGCGACTGCCGCGTCAGCGAATGAAGGCAAGATGGAGAGTACTATTCTTCTGGCTAATGACGTCATCCGAAGAATGCAGGAGGAGGATGCTGAAAGGGTTGTAGAAGCCACACAACAGCTGTATCGTATGGTGGATGATGCCTGGAGCACGCCCAAGTATGGCCGGGACCTGGCCTGTAGTATTAGTGACAATCTACGCACTGAAGGAGGATTGGACATTCTATTGAAGAACTGCAAGTCAGATGACAAGGCATTGCAGGTCAATTCTGCAAGGCTCCTGGAACAGGTCATGACGGCTGATAATCGGGACTATGTAGTGAAGCATGGGCTAGATTCCGTTGTAAAGCTGGCTTGTTCCCGCAAGGAGCCAACCTTACTTCAAATCGGGATGGGTCTGTTGGAGAATCTGTTCAAGCATTCTGAAGAGACCTGCGCAAAGGTGATTGATTGGGGTGGATTGACGGCTGTCGTTTACACCTGCCGCATGAGCGATAATATCACTCTGCGACACTGTGCGGCTGCCCTGGCAAACTGTGCTATGTACGGGGGACCAGCTAACCAGCAGAAGATGGTTGATCAGCGTGCCTCCGAGTGGCTGTTTCCGTTGGCTAATAGCAGCGATCACAGCATCCGCTACTACGCCTGTCTAGCCGTGGCGGTTCTGTCAGCTAATCAGGATGTGGAGAAGTGTGTTGTGAACTCGGGCACGCTTGATCTTGTAGAGCCCTTTGTAACAACCCATGACCCCCTGACCTTTGGTAAAAGTGACAAGGCGCACTCCCAGGGGCGTTCTGAGCAGTGGTTACAGCGCTTGATGCCGCTGCTGGATAGCACAAGGAGAGAGGCGCAATGTCTTGCCGCGTTTCATTTTGCTATGGAGGCCGCCATCAAGAAGGAGCAAGGCAGGACCAAGGTAGGTGTTATCAAAGAACGCTAATAAAACCTGTAGTGCATTTCTCATCTTGAAATTAAGTGATCCACTCGATGGTTGATTAGATTCTTACATTTTTCTACCGCTGTACTTGTGGGTATAATGTCTGGAAAAGAACAGACCACTGACAAGTTTTCAATAGACCTGAGACCTAATGGCGTAATGGCTTTGTTTACATATGGGCTTTCTTATGGGAGCGAAGTCAGGACGCCAGGTGAAGTTGGGTCTGTCAACCACTTAAGAAAGCACACATGCTAACACAGCGTAACGTTATCAGGTCTCAGGCCTATTCATTCTTATAACTAAACAATGGTAAATGAAGGTTGGTGTCTTTAAAAAATAGTACACAGGATCAGAAAATTTCTCAAAAGATTACTTCTTTTATGGACGTAGTAAAAGTGCTGACTCTGCCAGACACAACACACTGCAGCTGGTGAAAAAGTCTGTGGGACCTGGTTGCATTGGGCCAAATACACCAGTGCACAAACTGCCAATTTTGAGACAATGTGAGCTAATCCTATTGAACAGTGTAACTGTTGTACCCTTTTGCAGTTGGCAACCACAGACTCTGAGGCTGTTTGACCTTGAGATATTTTAACTGATAGCTCTTCATATTGAAGGTGTTGTTCAGGGTTTCTCGCCATATTCTCCCCCTATGACAAGTAAATTTCTTGGAAAATTCTGTTCACATCGGAGATGTTTGAAATGTTTCTCATGTTTTTAAATGCAGATTTTTCACGAGATTATGGTCATTCCTGCCCTGCGTCGCGTAGCCTCTTCCAACAACGAGATAGCATCCAAGTTGTGCATTCAAGCCCTACGTACCATCGGCGAAGACATCCCTGCCAAGCTCTCCTTCAACATCTCTTGCTGGACGGTCAAGGAGGTCCAAATGTGGGTCAAGAACATTGGCTTTGCACAGTTCTGCCCGGCATTTGAACGCCACAGGGTGGATGGGGACCTGTTGTTGACCATAACGGAAGAAGAACTCATCCGAGATATTGAGATGGAGAGTAGTCTGCTGAAGCGAAGGTACTGTAGCATTTTTAGGATTGATTTGTTAAAGTTCTATTGATTTGCTAAGCATTCAAAGTGTCGAAAGTTGAGGGTAGAAAAATTGTGTACAAAGTCTATGGAATTTGGGATAGAACTAAAAAAGAAGAAGAATGCCTAAAAAATCTGAACAAAAACAAAGGCTTTTTTCCGCACATCGCGAAAAAACCAAATATGCAAAAGAAGAATGCCTAAAAAATCTGAACAAAAACAAAGGCTTTTCCGCACATCACGGAAAAGCCAAATATGCACTGCCAATAAATGAACCAAAATTTTGCAAGAAAATGGGAATTTTGGCAATTGGCCAAAAAGATACAAAAGGCCAGGCAGGCAGGCAGCGTCTGGACTTCGGGTACTCCTTGTAGTATATGGAATATGAGAATGCATTTTCTTAGGCCTTATCAAAGGAGCTGAGTTTTATTTGACAGCCAAAATACATGTGCATGTAGTACAAGTAGGCACATCACTCGGCATTTTTTGTTGGCATGACTGTGATTATGAACCCTAACCGCCCTGAATCCTTCAAAATCCTCTTTGCCAAAGTGGAGGAATTTGGAGGATTGAGGTTACATGGCAAAAGTGCGTTACTGATTTCGTAGGTTGCACTTTGTCAAGGTCTTGGGCCGGACCTTGTGTTTTATTTTTGCTCAGCCATGCATAAATATAGGCTGGATTATGCTTGAAATCCTCCGCACTGCTCCAGGATGTCACTGGCCAAGCCTCAACATATTGGCAGTCACTGCCGCAGGATTTTGCAGGATTCAGGCAGTGGTCACCCCTCCACAGACCATATTCAAGAAATAATGGGGGAATTTGCAGAATTGAGGCTATATGCTATTTTTCCATGAGGCCACTTGGAGGATTTTGCAGGACTGAGGCTACATGTACATCCTAGCAAAAAGGCCTAGGGAGTTAGGGTTAATGGGAACTTCCGGTGAAATCGGATAACTAGCGTTTGGTTTGAAATAAAAGAAAAAAACAATAGGATGACCGGATTTTGAAATCTCTAATTTCTCCCACACCTATGTTAGTATCACATTCCTGGCAGTTTAAGTTTACATGCATGTTGACTGCTGGTTGTCTATTGTGTCACTTATTTACAATTAATGTATACAATGTATTGTTTTATGTTTTCAACATGCCGCTGGTGTAAGATCAATGCTCTTTGTGCTGTAAAGAAGATGTTGATAATTTTTTAAACACGAGTGCATTTGTACTGGGGCAGGTGTCGAGCTTTTGTAAAGTGGCTAAATGTTTAAACGTTTACACCCTGCCGTCCCTGCGTGGTATTGATAAACGTTTACTGAATTAAATGCAAAGTCCCATCTTTACCCTTGACTCGAGCCAGAGCTTGATCCACCCCTGAAAGTGGATGTCAAAAACAGCCTGAACAGTGTCTCAAAGGTACCCAGATTCTTCCGAGGCTTAAAGCCAGAGTCCATCATTTGCAGCTATCCAAAAAGTAACTGGCATAATTATTGTTGAAAAACATACTTGGTTGAAAGATAGTAAGGGACTAAAACTCCCTGTGAAATTTTTCTCTGTGGCAAGCTGTCATTTTGAAGAAATCAACAACAGAAGGCCTTTCCAACTGTACTTCTTCAGAAGCACCGTAGGAAATTCAAATTAGTAGTTCGTTTTGTTATTCGGCGAAGCGCGCACAAGCATTAGCACGACACACACGCGCGCGCAGTTGCTGTTATTCGTCGGATCAGTGCGCGACATTGCGTAGCTGCAATCGGCTCAGTGTCTCGGACGCTGAATTCTGGCCCAATTCAAAACATGATTCAGCAACTTCTGATTTGAAATCGAGATCCTAGAATGTTGTTTTTCTCGGAATATACTGCTGAAGCTGAGCTGAAACTTCATCAGGTTAGTTGTTCAGTACCCTTCTTTGGATCTTGGGCACTTTGTTGCTTCAAACAAACAAAATGCACAAATTACAAATGATGGACTATACCTTTCATCCTTGCTTTGTGCATCCCTTTATGACTATGAAGGACATTGAAAAACAAATTTGAAGTTATTTTTCAAGCATGTACATGTACATGTAGATACTGTGCAGAGAGTTTTCAAAATTGATTTCAAAGTAATGTCATGATGCTATAACATGACATTTAGGTAGATTATATTCATCAGATTTCCAGTTTAGTAGATATTCAGCATATCATATATACATGAATATTTGTGTTAGTTAAATGCTTCACATGATAGTGTCATCATGTCATATTTGTGTATAATATACATGTGTAGTTTGATTGAAATGCCAAAATTCGTACTTAATTCAGGAATAAAACTGACTAACTTGAAAAATGGTCTTGTACTTGTACATGTAGGCATGCTCAGCATGAGCTCTTTTTTTTAGTTGTGCATTAATTAAATGTATATTGTATGTACCCTTAAGGAGATATGTTTTTTGTCATAAGCTGTAGCTTAGTTAGAATAAGGAGACATTTCAATGTCTCCCTAATGTCACGACTCCTCTTTAGAGTCAAATTTATACTGTCACAAATTATACATGTGGGCTAGATCGATTGCTCGAAGTCAGTCATGAAACATAAATGTACCCAAAAAAATAACTCCATACATGTAAATGTACCAAAACTCACGGGGGAGGGTAATGCAAAACGTGACTTTGGAGTCATGAAACTTTGAAAATTTGTAACAATAATTTTGGTGAATATTTTGCAATAAATGATACAGGGCTGTTTCTCAAATATTTAAGGAACAATCAAAATTACAAGATGATCTTCAGCCTACATTTACACTATATTGAAGGTAAGGATTTGGAGGGATAATTACGTTACATATTCAAACTCTCAATTGAAGCTGTAGTGTACATGTATCTTGGCCTCAAAATGTCAAAACCTTCAACCTTTGAATGGCATTCATTCCTCAAATAGTAGAGTGACAGTCAGTCTCAATTAAAGCAAACATGTATAGTTTGTTTGGATTGCTTGTCCATGTGTGTATACATACGTATAAACTTAATTTAGCTCATAATTAGTTTGCAATTTACACATACACATGTTGACATGTAATTTGAGCTACAATGCATGACCTTGACGTGAGAATTTGACCAACCCATGCATTCAGAATCGGTTTGCCGTATTAAAATAAGTTCCTGATACGTGCATAAAAACAGGTAAATCAAAATGTACAGTGTGGGCCTATACCTGACAGGAATGCTTAATGTACGTGTACACTCAGATCAGGAACACTAAACTTGGGAATATTTCTCTGTCTGCAACTGTCGAGGGGATGATTATGTTACTCAAATGTCACAGACGACCTATTCTCGCATTGTGGATGAGACACTAGGCATTAATGTTCTAAGTCGGAACATAATTCAACCTTGTTTTCATTCCATATGCACATACATTAATGTACATGTACAATGTATACTTATACATACATACGTAAGAGTACGCATGCAGTGTCTACACATGTAACATTCAGCATAGCCTATATCGGTATCAGTGACATGAAATACATGAAAAGACCATGGAACTCCCAAGTGTAATTTTCAGCATATGTGTTCTGTGCTAGTGCTTTTCTTCACAATGGTACATATGTACAATGGATTTATATGAAACTTTCAACAAATATGTCCAAAATATCAGCCTATAACACATCTCATTTGCACTTGTTTTGATAATTGCTACATGTTTTTAATATTAAATTTTCTTTAATTTAGGTTGAGATCATTCTGACTCCCCCTGTAGCTCAGCATGCACAACTTTGATGCCAATATTTGTGAACCACCTTTGACATAAGATATTCATTAAAAATTATTTAAAAACTCATTTCAATTTTCTATTGCGCAGGTTCGTACGTGAGCTAGCTCGTCTAAAGTCCAATTCCAACAGCGGCGATCGGGAGCTTGGCGAGTGGCTGAAACGCCTGGGGCCAGAGTATCCTCAGTACACCCATAACCTGGTGCATTGTGGGATTGATTTCAGCCTCTTGCCATTTATCACCGATGACCATCTGAAGACTGATGCAGGCATTACCAACGGAGTCCACCGTATGAAGATACTCTGGGCAATTAGACCACAAGGTACCGGTACACTATAGTCCTGTAATGATATGCATAATTTATCAGTGCCTGTTTCAGATGTCTTGTTGTTTGGCATGTGTTCTGTATGCTCAATTTACGTGAATATGAATTTTTTCCCCCTTATCTAACTTGTGAGTGGTCGTGATTGCAAAAGGTTTAAAACTTAGAGCTTCCATGTATAATACATGTTCAATGTATATTTACAGTGCTACTCATAAAAACTAAAGGACATACAGGATAATGCATGAATGTGTTTGGACCATCAAGAAAATGAATACACAAGATGCATGTACATGTAGATGTACATGCATGGACGTGCATGTACATATCAAAGTGTGATGACAAGCATGTGAGAGATTCATTGAGTTTTTAATGCCTTCATATTCTACTTACAACTCTAAAGACCTTTTCACACTAAAGCCTCTCAACTTGGTGAACCCAGTGCCGCCCCGGGTTGACTTTCAATCCCGCCTTCAGCCCCGCATTGTTTCACACTTGTTTCATGCAAATCAAGCTTATCATGCTCAGTTAGGCCTACTCCTGTTTTGAACCCTGTCAACCCGGGTTGAAAATCTCAACCCCGGTCTGGAGCAGGGTTGAGTTCAACCCAGGGCGAAATCAATCTCGGGATTGACGCAGGGTTGAAATTCTTCACGTGTGAAGTGCTGCATTTTTTCAACCCTGCGTCAACACCGAGATTTGTCTAGTGTGAAAAGGGCTTAAAGCTACAGTCCATCATTTGTAATTTGTACATTTTGTTCGTTTGAAGCGACAAGAGAGTTCAAAATCTAATGAAGGATACTGAGCAACTAACCTGATGAAGTTTCAGCTAAGCTTCAGCTGTACATTCCGAGAAAAACAGCATTCTAAGATCTCAATTTCAAATCAAAAGTTACTAAATCATGTTTTGAATTGTTTTGAATTGCAGCTATACGCGACGTCGCGCACTGATCCGACGAATTATAACAACCGCGCGCGCGTGTGCGTCGTTCCAATACTTGTGCGCGCTGCGCTGAATAACAAAACGAACTACAAATTTAAATTTTCCTACGGTGCTTCTTAAGAATCACCGTTGGAAATGCCTTCTTTCGTTGATTACTTCAAAATGACAGCTTCCCAGAAGGAATAATTTCACAGGGAGTTTAGTTCCCTTACTATCTTTCAACCAAGGTTGTTTTTCAGCAATAATTACGCCAGTTACTTTTTGGATGGCTGCAAATGATGGACTATAGCTTTAAGCCATGCTTGCATTAGACTATGAAATTTTCCAGAGATGATGGTAAAACCATCAATGTGGACCTGGCATGTGTTTGTGTTATTATACATGTACGGTACTGTGCTACCCTAAAGTGGAAACTATTGAAGCACATATCGACAATATCGTCTTATCTTCTCTTCTTCATGTGTAGTGCTATTTTACCTTTTAACTTTCTCTTGTCCTCACAAGTTATGTACATGTACGTGTTTTCAGTTATCTTGTTTGCATGCTTATGTGCCATGTAAATAAGTGTTGCTTACGAATATGCTTTAAGTACGGCCACATGAATGAAAATCATATCTGAAGTGTTTTTTGGTACATGTATACATATGTTAAATGTGTCTGTTTAATGCGCACAGTTGCAACACAGCTTTTGGTTTTGGATGTTGCTGTGACATTTTCATCCATTGTTTCTGTAGTACCGTTATGCAAATATTGACATTTATTGTGCAGAGTTTAATACATAGTTTAGTCAGCATACAGAATGTGAATGCCATCGTAAATACCACAAGCGAAAGTTAAATCCCCAAAACCATGACACAATTATATCAGCTAATTTTGAGGTACCGTACAGTGAACTCTTTTTTAGTTTAGACTTTCTAGTTTTGATTTGTAGCCATTATTTCCAGCCCTTTGTGCAGTCCATGAGTTCTTCAAAACTCATACCCTTTTTCGTCCAACAGGGAAATGGGAAAACGTGGAAATGAAACTTGGGAAATGTGTACATATGCACAGGTAGGCCTACCGTACGTCTCTCTCAAATGATGTCATTTCCTACAGACCAGCCACATGCATCAGCATTTTGAGCGTCAACTTGCATAACATGCATTGGCTGTGTCGTATTTCGAACACATTCGAGCAACAAGCGTGCTTGTTTGGAACATTTTTAACACTGCGCAATGCGTGCTTGATTGCGTAAACTACGCAGTTGCAGTTCTAGCAGAGATAGCCGTCTTTGAGAGAGACCTATAAACCTGCAACGTGACTTGACTTGTTTGACATAGATTGTAACTTTCTCGGCCCATTTAGTGTCTTTGAAGAGACTGATCACTTTATTTTATTGTCAAATTGATATGCTTTATAATCTAAACATCACAGATTTATTTATTAACACAATCCATTAAATAATGGTAAAACAAACAGCCCCCCCCCCCCAAAAAGACACCCACAAAACGGTTGGGACATTTCCTGAGCCTGCCACGGTCACCCACTCCCCCGCTCCCCCAGTCAATGTTGTTCTCTCCAGCTGACGGAGCACACACCGCACAATAAGAGACAACATTGAGCGGGGGCCGGGGGGTGTAGGGGCCCAGCGAGATTTGGCCAGGATTGTACGTGTACCTGTACATATTCATGTAAACAAACACAAGGAACACAAACTGTTGTGGATCGGTTATAATCACGATAATGATGTTCATAATTGATAGGAACAGGTGTGCCTCTTTTATTATTAAATTGATAAACAATATCAAATTTCAGAGCAGATAACAAGAAATCAATAATAACGTTCATTTCACTGGGCTAATGATTTCTCTCTAATTAGTTTGCCTGCTGTGCCTTTGTTACCACATTAACCGCATGCATGACATGATTTTATGAATTTGTAACAACTGTGAAGCTGCATTAAAAATTGACTTGCATATATTGCATTACATGCACATTAATAATAATAATAATAATAATAGCGTATTTATAATAATAATAGTAATAGCCGTATTTATAAAGCGCCTTTTCCAAAGGATGCAAAGCGCTAGGGGAGAATGCAACCAAAGACAGGTAAATGAAGTATATGAGAATATGAGACCCATTATGTAGCACCTTTAGAAGGGTATACAAGGTGCTGCGGTGCATATTGCATCCACTGCCAGAAACACCGCGGTCAACCCCTTCTCTTTGCAACAAGTGTTATTGGGTTCTTTAACGTGCATTACACAACACGTGGGACCTACGGCTTTACGTCCCAGCACCACGTCCCTGTCAGGATTCGAACCCACGTTCCACGCCACATGAGTGCACCCTAACCATTGGCCAACAAACATTTGACGAGTGTGACCTCTTTACATTTTTGCTTGATAGGGCATAAAAATATTCGTAATTGATTTTTGCCGATGCCAGCTGGGCCAACCTATATATATCTTGTTGTACATGTATTTGAATAGCCCAGTTCACGCGAAAGCAAGTGCGAAGCGAAATTCATGTCATCTACAATGGTGCACGCATATCCAACGCATTAATTGTTAGAAGATTGAATTTTTTTTGCGTCGGGGTGATATAAATCAAATTAGGTTTTGCCCTGCACCGACGTTTGAACACTGTATACTCAGATTCGAACCAGCCAACCGATCCCGTTAGCTCGGTGGTCGAGTGGTAAGACATCTGCACTAGAAAGCAGGAGGTCGTGGGTTCGAGTCCCACCCGAGTGATTTTTTCCAACTTTCACTCGGGAGGTAACACACTGAGTATACAGTGTATAAACGTTGGTGCATTAATTGTTGACGTCACAGATTTCACTTCACTGTGAAGTATGAACCAGGCTTAACTTGCCGAATGTTACTTGTGAATTAGACTTGCTTATTAGTCTCACAGTGGCCAACAAACATTTGACAAGTTTGAAACAGGATTTACCACATTATTGCCAATGAAAGTACTAAATCTGGCCCATAGGCCAAATGCATAAAAACACCGGTGAATTACAGCCATTTTGAACGGATTGAGTAAAATTTGATGTGAATTACGACCAGCTTTATTAAGCTAGCCATTTGTCTTGTTTTGTGTCATTCAGACATACAATATCTCTTGTATTTCAAAACTTGATATTTAGTATGGTATGTATGTAAATCTTAAAGCATCTAGCAGTGGTGATTGTTATTGTCTATTAGATTTTTGGTTTCAGACAGGCCAACTTAATACATTGAGTATTGTGTACAAACAAACAAACACACATGGGATCTTAGCAACAAGCCGGCATTGTGCAGCATTGATGCCTGGGCTGCGTGCGCATTCCTAAACTAAACGCAAACGCCTGGCCGTGTAGAATACGTAATTGAAGCTGATTGAGAGTGTACTGTGCGAAGTGAAGGCGTATCGAAGACAGCTAGCTCGTCATGTGTGCTCGCTTTATCACTTGCACGTCATGTGTGCTTCCTATTACTTGCACGTCATGCCACGTACGAACAATTTGTATCTACCTGCGCTGTGCCTGTACAACATGGATACTGGAAGTCTTGGTTTTCTGCTTAAAAACTGCATCATGTGTTGCATTGAGACGACAGTGGGACGAACATTTATTGTACATTTTTGTTTGAAAGGTTTGTTTGTGAAAGGTTTAAATCTGCAAAAACTTTCAAATTATAAGCACTGCATCGCACATTAAACACATGGACTGCAGTCCAAATTTATGAAGGTCACTACTTATTTACATACACACACATCGCATTGAGTTTGGCTCATAACTAGAGTGATGTCTGTAAGTCGCTCCTGAGTCGTTCAACTCCGACAGTCGATCTTTCTCCATCTGGCGCATCTAGTCGCTCCTAATTGTTTCAGACGTCAAACTTTTCATGTACTTAATTCAAATCTTGCCTTGAATTAGGTTCGGCGCGACTCTGGAACGCCTGTCGGAACCGAGCGTCACTTGTTTCATCTTTATTTCTCACCACATTCTTGACAATTACACATTATTATTTTGCAGCTTTGTTTTCTTTCGCTCTTCTTTTGGTGTTCGTTTGTAGTTGAAAGTTGTACAGAAAAAGACCAAGTTCTTTTTAGAAGCTGTTGATATTGTTCCATTAATTTACAGGGCTGAAACTGTTGAAGCAAAGCCTGAAACCAAGTACTCCTGATGCTAACATCCAAACCGGTACCTTCCCTTGGCTGAAGGAACTACCACGGAAATCACTAGATACTGGGAAGTATTGTTCCAATGTTTATCAGAAACATCTCTTTGAACTCAAAACCTGGCCTGTACTTTCTGTACTAAATTGGTTTCAGGCATATTTAGCTTCTTAACATCAACTTGAGTATTCATTAACATTACCATATAAGGCATGCATAAGGGATGCATGATACGTGTACTAAGCTAAATGTAATGTGTGCATGTCTTTGACAGTGATGTTTATTTTTTCATCTCTGCATGGCTTTAAATATTTGTTTGCCTTAGTGTGTGGTTTTGCATGTGCATGTTGGTTTTTAAGCATGTTAGGTACTGCTAACAAGGTATGTATGTAAATGTTTCTAAAATACAGGATGAGTAAAAACAAAACTGCAACCCAGACCCAAAAAAATATATTTCATATTTAAAAAAAATATGTAGCACCCCAAAAAAATGACTGGAAAGCCAATTTCATATCTACTTTTAGATGAAAAATTACTGAAATTGCTCAATTTGTTCAAAGAATATCACCACACTGTAAAAACTGATGGGCAAATAATTCGTTAATAATAATTTTTTTATAGTGCATTTACCCTAAAACCTAAACCTAAAGCCATGACCCTAAAACCTGTTTCGTCCAAAAAAAAACAACTTATAGTGTATTCTGACTGTTTCGAACAACAAAGAAAATGATACAGAATACTTGTTTCAACAACTGTCAACAACTGTAGCACACAATATCTTAACAACCCTGAATAGGCAAACAATATGATTTATAAAATCCTTGTTTCTTTAAGACAGGCCTTCAAAAGGACTTTGCTGAACGCGTTTAACTTTTAAACTGCGGTTTTATCGCTGGTGATGTTTGAAGACGATTGTGACGATGATTCTTGAAATCGTATTTTCTGTTTTTGTTTTTAATTTAAAGTGGTTTTCGGGTCATTGTGTTTAAATGGTGATATATTTTGGACGGATTTAGCAATTTCAGTAATTTTTTTCATCTAAAAGTAGCTTATGAAATATGCTTTCCAGTCATTATTATGTTTGATGCTACATATTTTTTCAAATATGAAAAATAATTTTTGAGGTTTGGGTTCCGCTTTTTTTTTTACTCACCCTGTGCTGTATACTAACTTTTCCCTTTTATTTTTTTTATGAACATCATCTATGTACATGTACATGTAGATGTATGTAAATTTGCATTTTGAATCCCTCAAAATAGCAACCTCATATTGTGTCAGCCAAATATCAAAGAAGCTAATGATGGCTGGATGTGCCGGTGACGTCAATTGCAAATGTTAACGCTGTAAATGTACAACACTTAATAAAAGAAAGGATGTCACAGGTGTGTCTGTGTTAATTACTTTCACGTTCACATTGAGTAATTATAGCTATAGGATGAGGAGTGTTAAAAATGTAATACAGCCATGTACATGTATACAGTGTAGGTGTAGTCAGTTGTAGGTGTAGTCTACACCTCAAATGGATTGATCAATAGCAAATGGAGCATTAATAACAAAGCTTTGTTGATCGATATTCACTCAAAACATTTCTGCCATTCTTCGGAGAAATAAGAGGTGTTTGGTAATAAAGAAATAGTATTGCCCTTAAAATTGATGTTATATTTCATTGCCAACACCAACATGACTGCACCAGAAGAAAACAAGAAATGAAATAGTGTACGTGTACTTTTACTGTCCATGATCACAGTACCGTATTCATTTTGTTTATTTTGTTATGGCTAGTATAACTCTGTTCTCCAGCGACACAATTGTAACACTTTCATTTCAACCAGAAGATAACTATTTGTTTTGGGTCTCTGAACCCTAACTCCCAAGGCATTTGTTTTTGCTCGATTGAGGATGCAACCTCAATCCCGCAAAATCCTCCAACTGCCTCCATGTACAGCATCAGCCCCTATCCTGGACAATTCTCTGTTATTTCTTGAATGTGGTCCTTGGAGGGGTGACCACTGCCTCAATCCTGCAAAATCCTCCAGCAATCACTGTCAATATGTTGAGGCAGAGACAGTATAATCTAGGCCTAAATGTGTGCATGGCTGAGCATTATAAACAATAAAAACAACGCCAGCCAAATCACAATTTGCATTCCCTCAACTTCTTCAGTATTTGAGCAGAGCAACATGAAACGCTCATATACTGATTGTACGTTTTGGTTTTCGGCTTCAGTAAAGCATCTGTATAAAATACAATTGCGGATACATGCAAATAGCCATACAGAAGTTGTACAAAATTTGGAGTTTTCCATAAGTTTGTGCACTAACATGGATTGCTACGAGTCATCACTCTAGTAATTTAACATAGCTCTATGGTCTGTACCCACTCCAAAATAGTGCCCTTCTATTTTGTCCAATGTCCACCCCATCATAAAGGCTAATTGCATGACTTGCATGCCAAAAAGGTGCATCCTGCAAATCTTGGTTGTCAGTCCTGTGAGATTCTCCTGGGGATCCAGTACTTCAACAGAATCTCATTACGTGACAAGGATGACATAGGATAGCCTAACTGTTGACAGTTACGCATATGTAGATTAAGTCAGAGTTTATGGCATTGTACATCTGACTGTTTAAATAATCCAGACCATTTCAAATTGAGTATCACTTCCTGCATGGGGTGTCACCACACGTTGGTGTACTTGCCTGCAGTTATTATTATGTACCATTTCCACCAGTTTTAAGTAGACTATCCTATTTTGCGGATAACAGAGGAAAAGAAGTAAGTCTAGAATCAAGTTAGCTTTAGTCTAACTCCAGCTCCAATGCTCATCAGGAATTTAAAATATAGAGCTGGAGCTAAAACTATGTTGTAGATACTATGTTGTAGATACTAGATACTGCATTGATAGTAGTTACGAAGCAGACTCAAATTTGTGTAAGTGCTAGAAAAGATGCAACAAGAGTTTGTGCAACTCCACTGGTCAGCTCTTTTTTGTGTGTGTAGTATGTGGGACTGAAAATGGACCGTAATTGCCAGTAGAAGTCGGGAGAGATTTTAGGAGATACGCTAGATGCTGCTGACAAGTCCGTGGGGGATATTGGTTAGTTGTGATAGCGCCCTCTCGCGGCGGTGGGTTATCGGGGCGGCGGATTATCGTGTATCAAACCATAGCAACGTCTAGCCCCTAGACAATAATTTACTATGTGTCAGTGACGGTACTAAGGCCAAGTTCGGGCAAGGACCATTAGTCGACTAGTGGTTGATTTGTGACGTACCTTACGCCTGCGCACTAATAGCAACGTGCGAACGTCTGTAGTCAAACGCTGGTCAAAATGTCATCTCAAAACTTCTGGATCCTGGCTCCCTGCTGTACGTTATGAATGTGCGCGGCTATTGGTTACCAGCAATGCAACCAGCCCCATTAGTTTGGTTCCAAATAGTCGACTAGCGTAGTCAACCATCGTTGACTAGACAGAGTTCGGGCAAGCGTTAGTCGAACAATGGTTAACTATAGTCCTTGCGCGAACTTGCCCTAAATTGTCAACTCTCACTTTCTTTGTCATTTTGTTTTAATAATGTGTAAGATTTGATTGAAAGAGGATGGATCGCTTAGCATATACCGGTGTGTATCATTTGCCACTGTACCAAAGCAAGATTGACTGCACATACAAGGCCTTTCGTGGAGGCTGCCATTTTGGATTTGTAATGCCATTCATAACACCTCCGATAGCTAAGTGTTTGCATATGCATACATGATGCAAAACAATGCCATATTGTCAATAACAATTATGGAAAACTTAAGTACTGGTATGTGTACATGTATCCATGTAAAGCTCTATGAGAGAAAAGCTTCGAAGTGTTGATGTGTATTGTTAGATGGTACAGAAAGTGTCCTCACCACTCAACAGTATTGTAGTTGAGTCACGAGTCGAGTCACGAGTCGAGTCCGTGTCCAATGTAATTCATTTGGATGGAGTCCAAATCTGAATCTCGACTCATATGATTCTAGTCTAAGTCACAAGTCATTTTCTGGTGTGAACATCTACATGCAGACCTAGGCCTAAATTCATAGCGCTGCTATAACCACATTATTCCGCGCTTACGGTCTCCATTTTGTGCTAACAATGCTAGCAGAAACATTCTGCACTAACCCCGTAAGCTTAGAATCCGTAGTTATGGGATGTACACATACGCAGAAGCTAAAATTCCTCGCTAACCCATGAAATACGCTTACCTTATACCTTAAGCACATAATTTTCTGCTACAGTAAGCAGACATTTTTTCTGTAACAGTAAACAGTGCCATCGAATTGGGCCCTGTTCATTTTACGAAACAGATGTGCGTGGACCTAAACGGTCCGAGTCACAAGACATTAGCATTAGGTTTTCATCTGTCACGAGACACAAGCATCTGAGTCTTGATGGACGAGTCCCAGTCCTTTGCTAAAGTGACTTGAGTCAAATCCAATACACTGATACAGAGATGGACTCAAGTCTGATTCACTGCAATTAGAGATGGACTGAGTCTGAGTCCCGGACTCGAGTCCGACAACACTGTCACCGAACATAGAGGAGCACCACAAACATTAACAGTGCCCTTGATATGTTTGAACCTTCTCTCTCATATCTATCATTCTCATCTTTGTTATAACCCAACAGGTGTGGACAAATTCCCTAAAGTGTTTGACAGCCCGACTCACACACCTGTTCCCATCCCTGCCATTGTTGCTGACCAGCCTGACAATCGTAACAATCCCAAGTTCCTGGATGTTTTCATCAGCTACAGGAGGGCTACTGGATCCCTCCTAGCAAGGTGAATCATTGTAATGTTTCTGAGATGACCTATGAAATATAATACTTAAACTTGAATACATAAACTTGATATGTGATGCGATCAGGCTAAATGAGTCGTTTGTCGGGAATGTTTATTTGGAGATTCAGGCCAAAATAGGGCCACTTCATCACATCACTTCATCACATCACTTCATCACATCTCTTGGTGTTCCAACTTCCATATTTTTTTAACTAAAGATGGTACTAGCATGCGGTTTTTACATCAGTAATGCTGAGATTCTGCTTTTTTCAAATCTGAAAGAAACCAATTTTTGACCAGTGTCGACAAACGACTCATTTAGCTTGATCGCATCACATAATACTTCAACTTGAATGACTTGACAAAAAACAATTGCGGCTTGCTTTAGGACATGGATTTCATTGTAATATATTGTATTTAAGAACTTGAAAAATCAATGAAACCATTGAGTGCTCGGGCACTACAGGGAGTAATAGGCAGGTCGGTTTTGGGTGCTATAGTGACTACAGGGTTAAGCAGAATTTGGTTTGGATCTGCACCCGATTTCATGCAACTCATTGTAGCGTACGATGCATTGCAGCACTGTGGTGAAAAGGATCATACGACGCATTGCAAGTTACGTGTTGCAACTCGAGTTGCGACGCATTGCAGGGCTTCGTGAAATCGGGTGCTGGACTCAGAATGGAAATACTCAGACTTCAATAATGATCAATAATAAATAAATAATCACTAAATCAAATGGGTTATCATCATGAGGGTGTCCCACAATCTCATTTGGAAGACTATGCCATGCAGGGATAGTGACAGGCATGAAGCATCTGCCATATTGATGCAGGGACCAGTAACCAGATCCCTGTCCATCCAGTCAGGGCACTGAAGTCATGAGTGCTCATATTCTAGCTTCTCCTAGTTGTCCTTGCTTGTCCGTACTGGGGAAGTAACATAGATTTCATAAGCTCTGGTGCCTCCTTTGTATGAATTTGTAAACCAGTCCTACCACATTTCTTCTATGGGACAAGGATTTAATGTTTGGAGTACCAGTGAGTGCCTTAATGCTTTTCAGAGCTATCTGCTAAATATCATCCAGCTTTGTCAAACTGAGTCTCGCTGGCTTACGTCCAAGCAAGGGGTGCAATACTCCATAGTGCTTCTGATTGTTTGAGATTCAGGCTGTTTCATGTCCGTCCATAGCATAGTTAGTCCTACAGTTTAGAAAGGACCTAACTTTGCAACGGACACAAAGTGGATTGAAAAGGGTCATGTATGAATCCAGAGTGAATAAGATTAGGAATGAGATTACCTATAATGGACAGAACAACTCCACTCTGAAGTGGCATGAAGGACAGAAATTTAAACTGTTTATTTTGTCATCTTTCAGTTATAATATATGATTTCAAAGAAACAAATTAAAGGGAGACTCTGAAATATATTTGACAAATTTGTTACCTTTTTTTTTTGGTGTAGTTTGCTGAAGGTTCACCTTCAGTTGAGAGGGTTCAGTGTTTTCATTGATGTTGAGAAGCTTGAAGCCGGTAAATTTGACAACAATCTGCTGAAGAGTGTACGGCATGCCCGCAACTTTGTCTTGGTTCTGTCATCAGGATGTCTAGACCGTTGCTTTGAAGACAATGAGCGAAAGGACTGGGTGCATAGGGTAAGAACGTGGACAACATTGACCAATTGGACAAAGTAGTCAAGTCTGAGAATGTAGTTTGCATATTCGTTTAAAAAAATCTACTGACAAAGTTTTAAATGTATTGTTTTATTTAATGAAGAACTCTCTTCTTTTATTTTTTTTGGGGGGGGGGGGGGGGGGGCAACTGCAGTCTTTCACAAACTGCTTCTAGTGTGCACAAATATATACATGTACCCCCTGCATTTGCACTGGTTTCCAGTCCCTACAGTATCTATTTTAAACGGAGTTGAGAACCAGTCTGTAAGAGCTGAATTATTCATAATTGAAATTTGAAATGAATTATTCCATCAATAAATATGGACTGATTTTGTTTTCATTCCATGCATTAAAAAGTAAATAACTTTTTAATTGCCAGAAAAATAACAATAAAAAAATGTTTTCAACATGGAATTCAACAAGCTCGATTGGAAATATCTTGGAAGCTGCGGCCAAATGAATTCATGTTCATGCATGAGTCACGTGATTGTGCCATGCAATTTCTGGAAGGAGTAGTGTTTTGAGTAAAAAACAAATAGGTTTTTGACTCCAGTGACCCCATGATGACCTTGGACCCCAGTTTGGTCATGTGACATGTTGGGACTGGGTTACTGATACTTTTGACAAAGTTTGGTTGAAATTGGTCAAAGAATGTAGGAGCAATAGACAATGTCAACGTTTGTTACTAACTAACTAACTAAAGTTTACATCCTTCTCACGCCTCACCACCCCCATCCTTATAACATCGCATCATCGTTGGATCCCTCATTCTCCTGACGACGGGCAGAGCATACTGTTCGAAACGTTGAATCCCTCCCATTCTTTTCAGAACCACACATATTCACAAACGAGATTTATTCATATGGTGCTACCGCAAACTTATCTTGTCTTAACTAACTAAATGAGAGACATGATGATTTGATTGAGCTGCTATCCCACAGCTAAAAAAATAGAAGGGACAGTACGTCTTTTCAATCAATATGAAATTTTGATTCACTCAGATATCATTTTGTTCATGACATTTTCTTGCTATAAGTATTGCTATAAACTCAATGGATAATTGTGTCATACATTGCTTGTATTGGCATCAGTGGGCGCACCCAGGATTTGGCTTCGGGGGGGGGGGGGGGGGGGGGGGGAGGGGCTCAAAATTTTTTTTTTTGGGGGGGGGGGGGGATATTTTAACGTTGGTGTCACCACGTTGGTGGTGAATCAAAATTATAACACCCCTATTATACTACTCGAAAATAGGCCACATACATATCACCAAGGTCAATTTAAAAATAAAATAAAAAATATGACAACCTTTGGGGGGGGGGGGGATAGGGTTATCCCCTGAGGCCCCCTCCTTGGGTGGGCCACTGATAGGCATAATTACCATTGCAGTGTTTGTTAGGTTATTGATTATCTTGCTTAATTGTTTTGAAATACAGGAAATAGTTGCGGCGATAGATAGTAAGTGTAACATTGTACCCGTCCTGGATAACTTCAGATGGCCTAAACCTGAGCAACTCCCGGAAGATATGAGGAACATTATCTTCTTCAATGGCATCAAGTAAGACATACACATATATCAAAAGAGCTGGGGCCGGTTTCATGGCACAGCTAAGCACACAATTTGTTTTGCTAACAGAGGCTCTTTCTTTTTCACAAAAACTTTAACCCTCCCATGCAAACATACATTCTGTGCCAAGTTGTCATTTCAGTCAAAGTCAAGTTAAGTGACTGTTTTCAACAATTACGAGCTCCCAGCCCACATTAAGCAGGATTGACTGGCTGTGACTGTTTATGTAACTTGATACAATGCTTTGACTGTATGTGATTGATAAGCCAGCTGTGCCTACCATTTACCTGCTTTTGTCTGTTGACTGAATTTGACTAGTCATATTGCTTGCCTTAAAATTGATCTGACTGTTTGTGCCTAGCCTGTGTATTAAAAAGGCATGGCAGGGGATTTTTTGACTGTCTGTGATTGTTCAGATAGTAGGAGGGTTAAGTCTTAATCACATCACAAGGTTCACTAACCTTAAAGGAAAAAGGACAAATTGCTTAGCACAGTGCTTAAGATTAGGACAGTTTTCTGCTTTATACAGCGTGGATACAAAAAAACGAAACCCAGATAGTATTGCTAAAGTAGAGCACATGTGAATCAAAGGGAGATATCATCTGTTAAGACTTTAATCCTGACGTGTCATTTCTTGAAAATGACACCCTGATCATGTCATTACATTCATGGTTGACTGAGCAGTGACCAATTTTTATGAAAGGGTCTATTTAGAGACTTGCGCCACTTTTCATGGTGAAATCTCTTTTTTCACGCCTGCCTTGATTGGCAACCATGCATAGCCTTTCACTCTGTGACAAACGACACAACAAAAACCACAATTGAAAAGTGGCGCAATTCTCTAAATAGACCCTTTGGTCACTGTTCAGTTAACTGTGAATGTAATGACATGACTAGGGTGTCATTTTAAAGAGGAGATTCAACACTAACAGAGGATATCTCCCTTTGATTCACATGTGCCCTACCTCTGTTCCAATGAGCAATAATATTTCAGTTTCTTTCTTTTTTATCCACCCTGTATTGCACAACTGTTCTGCTAACTGTTTGTTGACTGGGTATGATTTCTCAATCAAAATGTCCATTCTACAGTAAGTATTGATAACATTCAACCATTGAAAATGCTTTTTGTCATTTCTCTCTAAACTCTCCCAAAATTCAAAGTGAACATGGCTTTTACAGGAACATTTCAAGTACCATTTATGACCATTTTGAAGTTGTACCACCCTGCATTCTAAATAACAGTTTCAGGGTTTTTCACTCTCTGTTTTCTTGTTCAGCCAATGGCAATTATCTAACATTATCTGATTACCCACTACCACAGGTGGATTCATGACTACCAGGATGCCTGCATTGACAAGCTGGAACGATTCCTTCTGGGTGAGGAAAACTTAGGCCATCTAGACCTGGACCGCCTGGCTAAGGAAGGACACAGCATGCAGGGGTCTAGGAAGATCAGTCGCGACACCAAAGACAGCACCGGCAGCAGTGTATCTTAAGAATCCAAAGAAGGGGACTGTACACTCCCCCGCAGTATAGCAATCCCAGGATTTGTCTGGGTGTGGGCATTTCTGCGATGATCAGATTATCCAAGCTGTTATTCCGCCTTAGAGAGCTTAATGAGCTCCTTCAGTGATTGTATATTGAAATATTATGCTGTTTATCAGGCATGCTAGATTTCAAACCAACCTGATGAGGATATCCTGATATGTGGTGAACAATTCAAAGGTGTATTATGTGGTAATAAGTAGTGTACGTGTTCTACATAACCCCCGAGGACCGACACACAGTTGGGTCTTTTGTTGGAAACGGTCCTCTGTAGTAAGTTTGTGTGATTTGTCCATGGGAGAGTGTGGGAAACACAAAGCATTGCCCTCTTGAGTATAGTAAAACAAGAGTGTGTGTACATGTATTGCTTTGTGATAAATGACAGACACACAAAGGGAGAACAAAAGATCCTCTCAGTCCTCGAGCATTGGGTCTTTTGTTGAAAACGGTCCTCGATCATACGGTTATGTGCTTAGTCTATAGAAATGTCTCATATTACAGGGACACGGGGAAACACAAAGCATTGTCCTTTGGTGTATAGAAATTCACGACTGTGTGTTGCTGTTTGCACTTTGCAAAAATTCAAATTTTACCTGTTTATTTGTACAAGTCTGCTATCTTTTGATCTTGCCTCTGAAATCCATTCTTTATCTCCATTTATTCTTTGTGTAAAGACTTGTGCTGAAGAGAAGCTTTAGCATAGCGAAAAGTTGACTGCTTGTACCTTTGTTCATTTGGGGTTGTTACCCCAAAAAACCTCCAAGTCCGTCCCAAGTTAAAACAAAGCAAAAACAGTTAAATCTATCTCCTATAATAGAATACAAGTTCTTCTTCCTAATTCATTCATTTTCATGATGACTTGATGAGTTGGGCCCAACTGTCCCTGTCGAGCATAGTGTTGGTAAGAGATGGACCACGCAGACCAGTTTCTAGCTCGATGGATGTTTTCAGGGTCATGTTGGGACGAATTTTTCGTCGAGGGGCATCAGGATTCAAGAGGACAACTTGACTAGCTGGCTCATTATGTTGATAAACGTGACCGGCTAGCCGAAGGTGACACTGTCTGATGGTGGTGGAGATAGGGGGAAGGGCACCATATAGAACAGAGTTAGGGAGATGTTGTTCAAGTTAGCAAAGCTTTTCTACTTACAGCACAGAATAGTCTTGAGGTTGGTTGGTTGGTTCACATTACACTAACCAAAGGGTAATTTAATTTTGGGAGAGATTTTCTGGTTATTTGTTCACCTACCGGTATTTTCCTTGTACATGTACATTGTACATTAACATTTTAACATGTATGCTGTTTTAAGACTTACATGTACAGAAGTGCCACATTAAGTGGGCCATCGACTTGCAAAAAGTCATATTGTACTACATGGACTTGTATACATAAGATACCTGAGTGTAGTATTTTGTTGTTCATTTAGCAGTAATATCGGGCACTTAGTCAAATGAAAAGAAAAATTACATGTATTCACTGCTGTACTTTTCAACTACGTTTAAAAAAATATATATTGAAGACACTACATGTACTTGTATTTGTTCAAAAACCTTATTTTGCTGTCCACTCCGATACGTCCAAAACAGTGCATGGCATATGTTATAAGATGTGAATGCCAAAAACACACTGAATATTTTAACATGCTAAAAGCTTTCCTGGCATACTTTGCGTTTATTTTAATACATTCCAGTTTACTAAAAGAAGTACTTTCTTTGTTCAAATAATAGACAAATAATCACGATCAGGTGATAACAGCTGACATAGAAAAGACAATCATTGCAGTTTAATTTTCTTAATTTTATGTTTTGACAATGGAAGATTGTGTGTGCAAATTCATTAACTGATATATTCCTTTTATTGCTTTTTCACACTGAAATATTTTTAAGTCATACATGTAATCAAAGATAACATATTTGTGTAAAAAAGTGCAATTATTTAACCGTAGATGTACAGTATAGTTTCGCAAAAGTGTAGGTTACAATAATTCGTGATCATGAGTCCTCATTCTCCAACAAGAACATAATTTCGTAGAGATGATATTAACCATAAAAGGACCATCTCTCAGCTGCGCCGGTGGACAAAAAATTATGAAACTCGGTACATGCATAGAACAAGTTATCATGAACATACCCAAGACATTTCATGTCTATAGGTCAAAGGTTTTGGAATTATGGCTAATTAATTATTCATATGCACGAATGGTAACTCTACTTCGTGTACACTACGTTTATTGGGGAAATTCAGTTTTCGTGGCGTGTAGCACCGGAAAAGTTTGCTGCGCGGCAACCCGTTTTCCGAATTGTATGTTTCTGGTATCAAAAGATGGGCAGACTCGAGGCTAAAAAGTCGGAACAGCTGGGGTTCTGAAAAATTTTCAAGGCAATCGTGGAAAAAGTATAGGGGTAGCCCTTTTAGGGTTAATGCTGATGCGCTAAAAAAAAGACCCATGCATCAATATTTGATTTGAGCCAGATCTTGCCTGCTCCTGTTGGGGATATTTTGAGATATTTGTACCCATATATTGTTAACCTAGATTTTGTCAACTTTAAACTGATGGTAAAAGTTTCTAAAAGTTTTACCCGATATAAATGGACCAAGTTTATTAAAATATTTGCAATTGATTTTTACTGCTGCTTTGAATTATCTTTTCCAGGAACAAATTTTGTATTTTATGTTGAATTCATTTCATTAATCTATTATTAAGTATTTCTTTTCCATATTAATTATAGACTCGAGTCATTATGATGGTGACTTTGCATAGGCCCCAGCAGCATTGAATAGCTGTAACATGTATCAAATGCTGTGTTAAATTGCAATCTCAGTTGAAACAAAAATAAACCCTCCCAGAATTCATATTTAAAATGTGGAGAGATTCCATAACGTGAGAAACGCCATTTTGTTAAGAATTCCACCATTTCCTGGCTGCTCTAAGTCAGTTTAGACAGGATTTAGATAGTTGAGCTCAATTTCAGAAGAAAACAAAGCGAAAAATGAATTTCAGAAACAGTTATTATACTATTGTTATTGTTTAGCCCCTAACAGTCCCAAATCCTCCAATTTTAATACGATTTTGCATACCCCCTAGGGAGTTAGGGTTGCATGGTTTCAAAATCATGGGAATGTTTTGAAATTATTTTTTCCAAATGGCTATACCGTCTTTTGGAAATAAAGTATTCATGTGCAGTTTTGCAAAATTCACAACTATTCATTTTTATTGGTGCATATACGTAAGTTTGAACGATGTGGTTTTGTGTTTTAGATAGCCAGCAATGTAATATCAAGAACTAGTTTTGTGCTACTATAAGTACTACTATAGGTTTACAAGTATTTATGTGAAGTTTATACATGTATATATTGTAATTGGATTGAATAATGTAGTGTTTGTAATACACTGAGATTGCATTTATTTGCTGAAAGTTTGCAGCATTCCTGAAAATTTGAAAGTAACTGTTGTGTTATATTCATCATATTGCACCTATTTACCCAAACATGCACCTTTTGCAAACATCAAACATCTGCTATAGATTCATATCGTTTATATTACTTATATTGATTTCACTCACTTACTTTAATATGATTTTTCATACACCCTAGGGGTTAAGATGGGTGGTCATGAGGCCAACAAAACCTATGCTTGTCGTATATTTTTCTGGTATATTGGATAAATGAGTAATCCAAGACGTTCATTACCATAACCATGTGCTGCTAGTGCTAGAAGTACTTAAGATTTTTTGGTGACCACTTTGTGTTGCGCACTATATTGTGTGTCGACCAGCATCAGTGATATAGTCACTTAGTTCAAGATTGAGTCTTGAGTCATTTGGTTTGAGCCTACATGTACATCCAAGCCATAAGTGATGCGCTGTTGCAGAATTAGGGAGGTTCCTTTAATAACCAACATTATTATTTGCAACACCACCTGGCACATGGTGCGGTACGGTTTGTGTGCTTAACGTTCGTCAGCTTTACTTAAACGCGACTTATTGGGGGGGGGGGGGATCAGAATCATGTTCTAAAAATGTAATTTTTTTTTAGTGGAGCAAGATTTAACTTTTGAATCACGAGTCATTAGCTTCAAATCAGAGTTGTAATGTGGAGCTTGAGTCCGAGTATTTTGCCAGTGTGGCTCGAGTTGAGTCCGAGTTACCGAAATTGCAAGTCGAGATGGACTCGTCTGAGTCCTTGACTTGAGTCCTTCAACACTGAGTAGTATGGAGGTGTTTGCGGTTTACTGTGAACTAAAGAAGTATAGTATAATGCCACAGCAAATAATTGGTATATCATGGAAAACAATATATTTTTCCTTACAAGAAATTTAACTTCATTGTTATATCTTGGATAGGTTGTCAAGGTACGTGGAAACGCAGGATTTCTCTTTAAAGTAAACTGAGAAAGGAAAAAGTATAAGTATAACCAAAAAATTGTGGGGTTTTTTTGGTAAAGAAATTTTAATAGGTAAAACCCTAGTATGTTAAGTGCCAATATATTATTGCTAAGTAGTGTAGTGTTGAAAAGGGTGTCAGATTAGTGTTATAATTTGTTCCAACATAGATAACAGTGTACTTTTACACTTGTAATATATCAAATGTAAGGTGTTCATATTATTGTTGAAGTACTTTAACATGGATAGGGACTTTGTGTGTGTTTATTTTTTAACATATAATGCGGTCTTCAGGAAATTTACTAGAGCTTATAGCTTGTATATTTTTGTGTATGTTGGACATTTCCAGTACCTGCGTAATCATGTAGAAATACTTCTTTTTTGTGTGTATATTCCCCGTTTGTTATAAAAGTACTTGCATTAATCCTTTGCATGGCATGAAAATAGTAAAGTTATACAGTGTGTATAAAAACAAAAATGCAAACAAAATATAACTACATTGTGTAAATGCGAGACGTAGAATGCAGTGTAACCAACATAGATATTATAGGTATGGTTTGAGAGATACATATTTCCTCTTTAAAATGAGACATCAATCGTCCAAACCCGATAATGTTTGACAGAGTTGAAAGTAATTTTACAAGAGAGGTGGAATTGACCATGGGACTAAGTTTTCCATTTTAGGCATTGGAACAATGGCAGCCTAATTGCCTCTGTGTGGATATTTGCCTAGCTGACAAAAAATGTGCTTAGCTAGTAAACAAAATTCTAAACACTTTCTTGTTATCAGTTTGTAAATATGTTATGCTAAACATTTTTAGCATGAGGTGATAGCAAGAAAGTGTTTGGATTGGTGCTTACTCGCTCAAGACCTTTTTTTATAGGCCAGTCAAATTTCCACACAGGGGCAATTAGGCTACCTTTGTCCCAATGCCTAAAATTAAAAACTTGGTCCTGTGGTCAATTTGACCTCTCTTGGAAAGCTTCTCATAACTCTCTCAAAATCATCGGTATTGGATGTTTGATGTCTCATTTTAAATTGGAAAGATGTTTCTTTTAAACCATACCTATATTGTCAATGTTGGTTACACATTCTATGTCTGGCATTCAGTTATATTTTGTTTGAATTTGTTTGGATACAAAGTATACATTTGGATACACTGTATATCATGAGGTTTGATTGACACTAATTATTTATAAGGATGTACAGTATGATATGACCTGATCCTGGGAATGGAGATAATAACTAATTTGGTTAAGATGTGATTGTTGCTAATGCACATGGTGCAGTTCATTTACCCTGGCAGGACCAGCGGAGGGGCACAAACATGTATTGTGTACCCTGACCACAGTTCATTGATTAACTTTACCAGAATTTCATTTTGGCAAACATAACAATTAAGAGGGTCCTTTTTAATTTTTTTTTGTTATCAAAGACGTCAGTTTGGGAACAGCGGTCTACAAGTTTTATTCAGATGCCTCTAGCAAATCCTTTGCTTTGGAGTTTTGGCTATACATTTATAATCAGTACCATTAAAATTGAACTTATAATAATCTTATAGGCCTATAGTGCCAAATCTGTCACTCAAGACGCTTTACAATCAAAACTTAAAAACCTTCCAAAAAAGGACAATATTGCATGAAAACCAAGGTCAAAACAAATTAAAATAGAATGCTGAGTGCATCATTTTAATATTTGTATTCTGGAAGTTTAATGCCAAAAATCCAAACTATATAGAGTTATTTACTTGAAAAAGCAAACAAACCAAAGTGTTGTTCTGATGGTTCTGAAATATTACAATGTGTTCATTCTGTTTTCACTTTTTGTTGAAGTTGCATTTGTGAGTAAACCGTGTATACATTTGTTACGGAACTAAAAGAATGAAGATTTGGGAAGGTGGATGGATAGTTATATGTGTATTACTTACAGCACAATTCAGGGAGAAAGCTAGGGTCAGTCAAATGTGGAAACCTCACGTAAAAGAAGGTTGGCTTTTTGAAATTTTCAGTTGAAAGTGGATTGAACAGTACTAAATATCTTCAATTTTGTCAATTTAAAGGAAACGTACAGTTTCAGCTCATCATGTTTTCATGCACATTACTATGTGTTGCAACAATACATACAAGATCTCAATACTTGTTTTCATTGGAAGTGACAAGAAAGTGGTAAGTTCAATTATTGGCAAATCCTTTCATCAACACATGTAAGAGGGCGCTATTTTGCTTTTGTAACTGGTACTGAATAGTACAAAAAAAGAGTCCTTCAAAATTACCCACAAAACTGTTTTGAAGAATATTGGCCACTTCTATTGTCCAAACATGCCAAACAAGCTGTTTAAACATGATAATCAAGTTAAAAAGAGGAACTTACTCCAGGAAAATGAAGAAAAGTTTGATATATATTTGTACACAAAGCTATGGAGACACTACTGTTCTGCCTTGATCACGCTTTGCCTCATGAATATGGAAATTTTTATTAGCATAAAAACTAAAATGTTGAGGTTTCTCCCTTTTTTTTTACTGCTACAAATGGTGGAAAGTCAAAGTTACTTGGCAAGAAAGCTGTTCAAATGTATTAAAGTCGTTAAAATCCTATAACATGTTTCCTTTAATCCTTGCTTTTATAATATGCTGCGGAAAGGAGTTTTTTTGACTTGGTACTTGTGTTAAGTGTTTTATGGCACACCTTTAATTGTATACATGTGTATAGAAATTGCTGCAGATCAACTCTGGTGTCGAAAGAACTCAATTGTGTACATTGCAGCATCAAAATTGGTTTCTGTGATGTGGGGAACTGTGTTACATGTACAGATCACGACCAGGTGTTTCTCATAAAAATATAAATGTATGTATATTCATGTTCATTGTCACAAAGATATTTGGAAAATTTTATATGAATAAGTTTACTGATGTTTTCCATGTCAAGTTTTAAGTATAGGTATTGGTAAATATCTACCATGGTAATGGTGTGCCTATGTTGTAGTCATTTAAATGTAAAAATGAACCCCCTATGAAATCAGTTATAAGTATGTGTAGCTGTATATTTGAAGGATTTAGCTGTTCGATACAAAATTGCATGTAGCTGGCGTCACCTGTATGTAGTTTGTAGAATAGAGTTCAACCTTTTGTGTGAAATTTTCAGTACTTTGATGTGCGGGCACCTTTGTAATCAAATGGCATTAGATGAATATGAACATAGGCATAATGGTACTTATCACCTATGTTGCTGTTCAATTTTGTTCCTGAATGGGAAACAGAACTTCTCTGTTGGTTCAAATTAAACAAAGTTAGAGTGACGTCTTTTTTTTCTCTGTTCTTGTTTGCAATGTTGTTTTCAGACTGGTCTGAAGGACTTAATTGACATTGATGGTTGTAATTTTGGCAGTTGCTGAAAGCCTTTGTTTTTGTTAATATTTGTTTTCTTTTTTTCCCCCTCTTTTTCAGCCATTTCCCGTTTTCATCGTGCATGGCACTTTGGGCACTAAAATCAATCCGATTACCTTTATATTTACAAAAAATGTAATTGGCATACACTTAGAACAGTGTGCCGATACATTGAAGTCATCATGGTGTCATTTTGAGTCAAGTGACGTCACAACATACAGTAGGTGAATATTTTGAAGGCCTATATCTCCAGCACTGCAGGTCCGATTGAGGTGAAACTTGGTATGTATATAGACCAGGTGTTCTAGATAAAAGTTGTTGTGACATCATGACGACTTCGTCATGGGTCACGTGTGACGCCATGTTAAATATTAACCCTTACTCTCTGAGGGTAGTTTACTGCATGTCAGTTGGTTATGCCAATGCCCTCCAGCTGCAGTTTATCGGAGGATACTTTGATGTAGCAGTGAAGGCTCCAATTGGCAGGAGTTGGAGGCCCTGGAGGGTGCCTGATACTGACCAGCTGGGGGCACTTGATTGTTATCAGAGGACTCTCATTGTTCTCTGTGGCATGTATTGGAATGCCTGTCCAGTTACCCTTGAAATGATATGGCAGATATTGGAGGGCCATGCAAAAAACATAGGAGATTTTCTTGAGGCACAATTGGCATGCGTTGGAGGGTCTAGTAGGGTAAGGGTTAATAGATTTAATATTTGAAAATCAATATAAACTCAACCTTCATACTTAATTGGCATATACACTTGGAACAAAGTGCCGAACATTGACTTCATCATGACATCATCACGAGTCCAGTGACATTACAATATTGGTGTGTATTTTGAAGGCCCATATCTCCAGAATTACAGGTCCGATTGAGGTGAATCTTGGTAGACCAGGATGTGTTATAGATGAAAATTGTCGGACGTCATGATGACGTCATCATGGATCACAAGTGATGTTAGACTTTTGTCACGTTAAATATTAATGTAAGCTTTCCGCAAGCTTGTATTAAGCTGGTAACATGATTGAAGCTTGCATGAGATTGCGCGTTTGCACGCAATGCAAGGTTGCGACAACCCACAAACTTGCGACAACCCACAAACTTGCAACAACCCACAAACTTGCGACAATCTTGTGCAAGCTTGCGAGAAGCTCGTCGCGAGAAGCTTGCGACAAGCTTGCGACAAGCTCGCGACAAGCTTAGACAAGCTTGCGACAAGCTGCGACAAGCTTAGACAAGCTTGCGACAAGCTCGCGACATGCTTGCGACACGCTGCATGGCGACAAGCTTGCATGAAACAAGCTTGCAAACACACTTTATAGGTCCATGCTTGCATCATATTTGACTAAATTAAGCAAAGTGCAACTTCATTTTCAATATATTGGACCATCATGAAATATAATCAGTGCTAGGGATATTTAAAAGATTGACCTCACACTAAAATGCATTGTTTTTCTATTAAAAGGCCTATACTGATAGAACTATATATGTCCGATTTGGTTGGAACTTGATATGTACCTAAGCTGAGATGTGATACATGAAAATTGAAGTGACGTCCGTTATGACATCATCATGACGTCATCAAATGACATGCGACGTCACATTAAATGTGCATTTTTCTATGGCCTATATCTGTACAACTATTTGTCCTGATCGCTCCGCAATTTTGTACTGTACATGCATGCATTATCAGTTATAGCATGACATAAAAATACAATAATAAAATGCTGAAACAGCCATGCATTTGTCCACAAGTTTTTGTAGACCATCAAGTTTCTTGTGAGATTGTTTCTGATTTTAACAATCTGTTCAAGGTGTAAATTGACGATCATATAGACATACATTTAACCAGTATTAAGAAATGATTACAAAAATTCAAGCAGGAAACTTTGTGTATAAAAATGGTACACATTCATCTTTATTACAGATACCACTGCTTTATAATATCAACAATTAATGTTTTGGTGGTAATTTATCTTGGACCATTCACTAAAGTTCGTGCAGATTTAATGGAATTACTGGTCTCATATACAAACATGTATGTCCTCTAGTACAAGACACTTGTACAGTGCAACTTTTTCACTGCATTTATGCAGTAACAGTGCCAAGTGTCATATATGCCTAGCGGTTAAGAGAACTGGACTCATGCTCTGGTGTTTCAGTGGCGTGGGTTCGAGCCCGGGTCTAGACACTTGTGCCCTTAAGCAAGGCACTTAACCATTATTGCTTCGTCCTTCGGATGGGACGTAAAGCTGTAGGTCCCGTGTGTTGTGTACTGCAATGCACGTAAAAGAACCCAGTAACACTAATCGCTAAGAGAAGGGGTTTGCCCCGGTGTTTCTGGCCTTGATCCTGTTAAAACTCCCCTGCGGAGTCCTTAGGAGATTACCAAGTACCAAGTACATGTATCAACATCCGTTGAGGGGGTACTTGCAATGTGCACGCAGTCAACAGTGAAACCATTAAGACTTGATCTTATGTGGTGAACTGGAATTGTGTCCGCTATGTGACAAGTAGTGAAGTAAAGTTTAGCTTAAACACACCAAAAAATATCTAGTGGGAGCCAAATTTATAAAACAAAAATGCAACTTACAAAATATAATGGAAGCTCAAGCAGTAAAATTTATAACAATCTCAAATGAAATAAATAGTGAAAATCCCTAGAGTAAAACCACCCAAACAATTTTTTTAAAATGCAGGTACCAGGTAATTGCGACTCATGTCATCGCTTACATTCACACATTCTTTGTGAAGCTAATAAACAACATAAAACTAAGATTAAAATTCTTAAAACTTTCATTGTGCCACCTAACCTTCAGTGTCTCTAGATTAAACTTGTGTTTTTTTACACTGAAGTCATGTCTATCTGAAATGGCGGACTCTGGTTGGATTGAACACAGATAGGCAAACCATTTACACCAAACTGAACATGGGTTGACTGGAGTTTTGCTCGTTTCCGGGTAAAGCCTCGCAACCCTGGTCTTGACCAGGGCTGAAATAATTACCTGTGCAGTGCACCGGACCCATGTTAAAACCATGGGATTCTTGGTAGTGTGAAAGGGGAAAACCGCAAACTTTTGGGGTTCAACCCAGGTCTAATATTTTTAGACAGTGTGAAAAAGCCGAACTAAGTGGGAAAATAAGAGTACATGTACTCAACTGATATACATGTACTTGCAATGTAATAGACATTGATTTCTTTAAACCTTTAATTCAATAAGCAGTCCTACAGACGTAACAGAAGGCATTTGTTAATGGTGGCATTTGTTTATGGTGTAAATTGAGGACACATGCGTGCAACATCATCAATGATTTGAGGTCAGGAACCAAATCGAGGACCTCTCGGTTAGAAAACTTGTACAAAACCAATGAGAGCTGTTGCAAAAAAAAGTTAAAATAGAGAATAAACAAAGGAAAAGGGAAGTGGAACGATAGAAAATCCTTGATTTACACCATCATCATGTGCTGTGGTACATGTGTTGAACCCTGTGCAAGTTATATAATACCTTGGTCTGAAGGCAAAGCCAAGATCCAAAACACACACAATGGTCGAGTCAACATACGTACCGCCTATGACAACTACAACTGTCAGGTAAAACTTCACAGATTAAAATACAAAGCATCGCAACCTTCCAGACAAACCTCATGCATCTTATTTTAAATACAATATGCATTCAAATGGTACTTTGTATGTTTACATTCATTATGTACACGTTTAATATTCATAAGCAAAATTACAAAGCCGATTTGTCATGTAAGACATTTAGATGTATTCTTATTCCATGATGATATAAACATAAAATTGTTATAACAGTGACTTTCGCCAAATATTACCAAATATAACAAAATGCCAATTAAACAATAAAACTTCAATCTTTCTTGTGGCCACTCCAATCAGTTTAAACAGCGTACAAATGCATTGTCACATATGATGTCCAGTTTTTTAAAATTCTTTTCCGAAGAATGGTTGTGATGTTAAATTGGGTACAACTTTTAACTCTTTTACTGTCTTAGCGCACAATGTGTTCTGCAGCACACTTCACACTGTACTGTGGTGAATGATCCCAAACAGAAAACCTGGTAAGCTCATGCTTGCTGATACCCAAACAGTAGGCTTGTACTTAATTAGTGGAAGTAACAAAACTAAACCAATTCAAGCTTGTTAAGATTGCAACAAGCTTGTGGCAACCTTACATAATGCAAGCTTTCTGCACGCCATTTTTCTGTAATTGTAAGGGAATAAAGGTTCATGTACATTCATCCAATAATTTGTTGATTGATTTAATAGCACCTCATTCAACAAATTGTCATAGGACTTTTGATTTGATTAAAATGTTCTATTTTTCTCCATACATTTCAGATTGTACCAGATTGTGCCCAGTGGTGAAAGTCTAGCAATTATCTACCCAATTTCACACTTTTCTGGAGGCCTTGTGTTCCCAGATGAAGCTCCCGTTTTCTGCAGGTATCTTTCATACTGCCATTACCAATAATAAAAAAACAGGTGTCATTGGCAACAGGAAATATTTGTTATTGTTTTTGCAGATTTGGTGGACAACAAAAGCTATAGCCCCCCCCAAAAAGGGTACTTGTTCATTCAGAGAACGGCTAAATATCAATTTTCCCATTTTGTTTTAACTTCTTAATATAGTCATGAGATGTTTTTTTCCTGATAAAGTCAAGCTTATTGATTAAAAAATATGTACATGTATAGAAATTGTCACTGTAAAAAGGAATGTTGAAATAATTCACAAAAAGTAACACATTTTATAAAAGAACGCAAATGTTGAAGGTAAATTTGTCATTAGGAGACTGTAACCATGATAGTATACCAAGGGCAATTGTGCAAAATTATGCCCATGGGGATGTATCTGGATTTTTTCCTTGAATTATTGTTGGGTCAGTTTTAGGGATTTCAGATGGGTTTCAGTTTGGACTTGGTATATATATATCTATATTGTTTCCGGTCGGTTTGACCTGGTTAACCTGACCCGCGATGCACAACACTATTATAACCTTCTATGCTGTATTTATGTAGGATGCATGTTCACCAGTGATGTAAATATAGGTGCAGCTTGTGACTCAATCTACAGCATTCAGTACAACATTCAGAAAACAAACAGTTAAACTGTCAGTTGTTTTTTCTTCAATGAAAGTATATACAGTGGAACGTCGCTATACCGAACACTGCTATACCGAACATTGGGCCATACCGAACATCAGCCTTGGCTCCCAATTTTTGTGTACAAAACGTACCGAACATTGTTGTTGGAAATGTCAACAGAAGAGCGACAAATGGCTATTATTAAAAACTGTGTAATTACATGATTCTACAGTCGCACGCGTTTGAAGTCGTCTTCTAGTAACTACCACGGCGTACTTGATGAAATTCTGCTACAGAATTGAAAATATTAATGGACAAGTTTGGCGACTCCGCGGGTGGTTTGTAACTGCAACTACACAATAACAATCGAGTTAAAGAGGTTGCCACTAATGTGTGAAAATCGCTATAATGAATGATCGTTATTACGAACAATTTCTGTGGATCCCACAATGTTCGTTATAGCGACGCTCCACTGTACTACATTAAAGCCTGAATATTTCGTCATCGGCACCACAAACTGACACTCGCACGCAAGTGGGTGTCAGTTCGTGAAAACCATGTAATCAAAAGTTTCGATTTCACGAACTAACATCCGGTAGTGCACCAAACATCGGCACTGGCGCGAAATAAAAAGATTTTCTTTTTCACAAACCGACACTGAAGCATGATACAGCAATACAGAATGGAGAAAATGGTTTGAAAGATTTTACAGGAATTTAAAGCATCGGTAAAACGGTAAATAAAAAACGTTGTTTTAATTTTTTGAAATTAAGGTCAGTGTCAGTTCATGAATCCTAAATTGTATGGGGTGCACTCTGGAAGTTCTGCACTGTGGAGGATGTCAGTTTGTGAAACTCAAAATAAGCCGGTGCAGTGCACTCGCCCACAACTGAGTATCAGTTTGTGGTGCTGATGACGATTTTTCAGTCTAATCCTTTTTACCCCATTCCATATAGGTACCTAGATCAGTTAAGTGAAAGGGTGTAAATTTTACTTGGGCCACTGTCACCTGTGATGTTACCAACTTCAATGCCTATTCAATGTTTGACCCTGATTCAGCATGTCCAGGTGAGAGTGACCCAAGTAAAGTTCACACCCTTTTCACTTTAATTGATTGTATTTCTGGATCAAGGGACCCAAATGGAATGGGGTAAAAACAAGTGGATTGAGAAATAGTCAGGCTTTAATGTAATATGTAATTTCATTGAAAAAAAAATCATCAAACAGTTTTTTAATTTCATGCACATGTACATGTATTTGTTTTCTGAATGTTGCACTTTTTTGGCATACTTTATACAGAGTCAGTCATGTGTATAGTCAGCCATGTGATGTTGAAATCAATGTCGTCCATTTTGTTTGTTTCTATAATAATAATAAAGCGCATTGAGACATTGTGTAATGCGCTATATAAGAACCGTTTTATTATTATTATTATTTCTATGACATTTTTACATTCATTGTTCTTTTCCGAACCAGCACTTATACCGGTTCGATGTTAAAAGCTGGGTCAGTGACAGTGTCAAAGTTCAATTTTTCCTTCAGGACCAGAAGCCAGCACTTCAATGACAACTATAAACTGTGAACATAATCAATGTTCAGGTTGGGTTGGCGTAGCCATACTTTCCTCGCCTTCCACCGCTGTGACCCGGGTTCGAATCCTGCCTGAGCCAATGTGGATTCGGTTTTCAGTCCCTACCTGATTCAGTGGGTTTTCCCCAGAATATTCCCCTGGGCTTTTCCTCCCACCTCTTAAACTGTAATTTCTTCTCATTGTCTTTTCTCCACAGGTTTATTCTGGCTTGCAAGCTGCAGTGCCTTGGGCGCTTTTGAGGAATCCTTGGTTTCATTACTGGAAATGAGTAATAACTATAATAATTTGTTTCACTTGTGTGATCGACTGCAAACCAGCCTTTACACATTCCTCAATATTTACAAAATGTGTACAGTAAAAAGCAAAGGCTATAAGCAGAGTGAAGTACAGCAGTCCAAATTACATTACCTTTTTTGTTTGATGGTTTAAGATTTTTTATCAAAATAAAATACATACAAAGTTAGCCTTGGAAACAACTCAACACTCGATTGAAAATATCAGCCCTGAGTTGACTGAATTTTTGGACGAGTGTGGATGTGGTAGACCAGAAAGACATTAGAGAGGCTTCGCATGATAACTTATAGCAGTTTGTGTGGTCTTGTGACATCATACGCGATATCAGACATGATTGGCCTATCAGGTGCGCATGAACAGGATACGGATACATGTACATACATTGCTGGCTATGCATCAGTGTGTATCACGTAGCCAATCGCATACGATGTCTTGATACATTCACAATAGGCCTATCAGCTGTGGCACGACATATACATGTATATTGCATATCAACACGGCATGGATATATGTACTCGCTACACATCAGTGTGTATCATGTCAATTGTCGATTTTCACATTCTCCTTTTTAATTGAATCATGTGCAATTTGATCCAATGAGGACTGATTGCTAAATATATCTGCATGCTTGAAACCAAGACTCCGATTGGATGCTGCCATTGTGGATTACTACTGCCATTGGTAAGGCTTCCAGATGTATGTGTACATGGTGGAATGGCTGATAGGTTATTACAGATAGTTTTAAGTATGTATATATATACGTATCTGTTCACATGCGAAACCTCTCTATTATATGGTGAACTGCTTGGAGCCTGGACCTGTTAGAAGCCTAGTAAACTATCTAGAATGATTGGATCATTTGCAGCAGCCGCTTTTGCCTTTTTTGCCTCCCCTGGCAGTTAGCTTGACCGTCTGGCTGTTTTCTTGAGCTGACTGCTTTGCAGCACTCTCTTTCTTTTGTTTCAGTACTAGCCCAGTGATGGCGTTGAACATCTGTACGTAGAATATCAAGAACAACATCGTGAAGGTCATAGGTAGCCTAGACTGGTTGAGTCAAGGTTCCAGCTCCCATAATGGGGACTGGTAGCTAGTTTTAATGTAAAGCCTTTGACTGGATCACCTCTGCGCATATGCAGTACAATTTCTATTTTTTAAAAAGAAGTTTACGTTCTAGCGCATGGATGACAGTTGAACACATGGCAATCAGAACACTGACTCTAGCCATAACCAGAATGCAAATTTGTCATAGTTTCTCCACAAAGGCAAATTTCAAGCATTTCAACTACATAAGTTTCAAATACGGAAAAGCAGTGCCCCTCTCTTTCTCGATAGCGACCAGCGACACTTTTGAATCCAGCAAAAGTCAAAATGCATCACCACACAAACTGCCCATTAGTGGTAGCCTTGTTGCCATTTTGCAATAGGCTGGTTCCGCGCTTACATTTGAAGTCCGCAGGACAATGGTGGAACACAGAACCAGTCTAGCATATAATTTGCATACATTACTAGGAAATCCTCCTAGCGTATTCCGAATCTCTTGCCCACAACCAGTCCTTTATTTGAAATATAGGTAGTCGGTCTAATTTACAAATGACAGTCAGTCAGTGAGATAGGCAGCCAGTCTAATTCACAAGTGACAGTCAATAAGTGTAATAGGTAACCAGTCTAATTCACAAGTGAAAGTTTGATTAATTGATTTAAAAGAATCACAAGAAATTAAGAATGATAAAATGACAGCCACTGATGTTACCTCTTCCACGTTGATGTTCTCTTTCGCACTCGTCTCAAATAACTGAATTGTCATTTGTTCAGCAAAATTTGTTGCATCTTCCGTCAAGACCACTTTCCTCTCTGGACAGTCGTTTTTGTTGCCAACTGCAATGAATGAATTTGAGCTATGTTATAAATATCACGATGACTGTAGTATAGTAAAACGTCAGGGATGCCAATTTAACAAATATTCACATCGCAATACCACACATGTATTACGTACATGTACGTAATGACAATGAACATAAAATATAATTTCCGTATTGCGCTAGCATTGTGATTGCCATTAGATTTAGATTCATTTAGATTAGATTTATTAATTTTCACACCAGTCGTGGCCCTGAGGCCAAATTAAAAGTGTGGTACATGCAAAAAAAAATACTGTTAACATTGGGAGTAAAAATACGAATCTATACGAATATGCATATATATACGAATATATGCCATGGAGCTGGCACACACAATCATCCTAGATTCGTGTACCTACACTTGGCTTTCATACTATCATTTGCCATGTAAGGTGAGGGCGGTGCATCAACACTGGGACATATTGATCATCCACAGAAGTGGTCATGAGGAATCAGGTTGAAAACATGGTATCACCACATGCTGCAAACCAATCAACACCTTGCCTGAGAAATTAGTCAAGGTCAAAGATAAACAATCCTAAGACAACAGTCCGCTATAGTCTACTGAATTATAGGTGGTGGTGAAGACTGCGGCAAGACGTTTTGGAGAAACCGAACAGGCACTGAAAAGCAGTTTAAACCAACACAGGAGACTCGGAAATCGTAGTAAACTACTGCCTTGCTCAAGAGCACAAGCACTATGTTCCCTGTCAGCATTTAAACCCATATTCCACGACACACACGAGTTGAACACCATAACCACTGGACCACAGCGTGTCATAATGTACGGCACATTGTATGTACTAGTTTGCTAGCATCGGTTATCGTGACCTTTCTCAGTAGGTGACTTACCTAATATTCTGCTCACATCATCACAATTTTGTTCAATTTCGTGCAGCCATCTTTTAACATTGACAAAAGACTCTGCACTGGTAACATCATACACTACTATAACACCATGGGTACCACGATAATACCTGTTGACAAAATAAAACCAAAACTATGGAACTGAAATTAAGAATGATGATTCAAGATTCCAGAACTTGCTTCATACATGTACTTGTGAATCAACTATATTTACTTACGTTAAAGAATAACCACACATTTAATAATGATATTAAAATTGGAGGATTTTGGACTGTTGGGGTTGAAAATAGTTTTCTGAGGCAATGTTGTCGGTGATTTTAATAAACATACCTAATAATTTAACCCTGAACATTAAATAACATTAGACACAAATATTGTTACAGGTTTGCTTTCTGAATTTAATAATTTGTTTGTTTCTTTCCTTTCATCTTTGCCAAAGCCCATTAATTTATGACGCGCCAGCCGGGCTACTTAAGGAATAGTTTGACTAGCCCGCCGCTGTTTTGACTAGCGTTTGGCTAGCTAGCGGGCTACCAGTGAAGTCAAACTCTGATCAACTGAATTATTACCACAGTTTTTGTATTACTAGCAACTTCATGTTGACTTACGTTGATGTTATTGTCCGGAACCTTTCCTGGCCTGCTGTGTCCCATATCTGTAGTTTCACCCTCTCTCCGTTAAGATCAATCGTACGGATTTTGAAGTCTACTCCAATTGTTGTGATATATGTTCCTGAGTTTAAAAATGGTTAAAGAAAACATTAGTTAAGATACATAGTATTGATAAATACAACTATAAATTGTGAATAATGGACTCATCAACATTAAATAACTAACTCCCCAGGCATTTTTGCTAAGATGCAATTTCATTTCTGCAAAATCCTCCAACTACCTCCATGTAAAAACTGCATACAGTCTGAACCCTGCAAAATCCTCCGTTATTTCTTGAATTGGTTCCTTGGCGGGGTGACTGCCTCAATACTGCAAAATGCTCAAGTAATCACTGTCCTTATAATGTTCAGGCTGTGTCAGTGACATCCTGGAGCAATGCGGAGGATTGCAAGTATAATCTCGGCCTAAATTTATGCACGGCTGAGCATAAGCAACACAAGGTCCGGCCCAAGACCTTGACAAAGTACATCCTCTGAAATCAGCAACACTTTTGCATAGCCTCAATCCTGCAAAATCCTCCAAAGCAGATTTTGGAGGATTTAGGAAGGTTAGGGTCTTTTAATGCATGCATAGCATCAACATCCAAGACAAAATACAAGAATAAGTTTGTAAATCTGTGTAGTCATGGCTGTAGGCCTAATAGATACATATAAACCTAATAACATAAATAAGTTTATTTCACGAGAGCCTGATTCGTACATGTACAGCAGTTACATGTAGCTCGATTAAGAATTTGTAGCATACAATGTACACGGTATAGGAAAAAGCTACAATGTACATTTGTACACTGAAGCTTCACAGCCTACAGTGTCTAATGAATGAACCAGACAGACAGATTGTGACACGCTTGCTTCCTGTCCAATGGGAGTTGCACATTGTCTATGACAAGTTGATACACTCTCTTCAAAAGGGTAACTGGCAAGTTGCCAGCAATGAGGCTTTACAAAATGTGTGAGGTGTACAGATGTGTACATCATGACCGTGGATTAAGCTAGTGGAGATTGCTTTTCTATCTTGATAGAATTAATGTATAAAGTGCATGTAACTTACAGGGCCTCTACTACATGTCTGAATGCAAACTACTGTGACTAAAGGAAATGAGTGTCAGTTTTGGGTGTGTTTTGCTAAATTATTAACCTTATGGTCTAGCAGTACAGCATAGGATCATGATGATGAGATTGTGGGTTTGAGCCCCACCGTGGCCATGCGTTTTGTGCCCTTGAGTAAGGCGCTTTACCTCAATTACTCCTCTCAACCCAGGTGTTAAATAGGTACCGGCATTATTCAATGCTGGGAAGGTAACAGACTCGCTGTGGAGGAGGTATGGCGATCCTCCCACAGCAGCATTTCATGGACTTGAGTCTGGCCCAATCGCATCGAAAGACAGAGGGGCACTGCATTCCTGTGAACACAGGTTCGCCCCCTGTACCTTTTACTTACTTTTTAAAATCCTCCTCTCACGACTATTTATTTAGGGGGAGACCATTCGCATGTACGTCACATTCTGACATTTTGCTAGTCCAATTTTTTTTTTTTCCATGGAATTTTTTTTGGGGGGGGCGCTAGACAAAATTTTTGGGGGCCTTACAGCCCCCCCTAGAACCACCACTGTATGTGTTACAACACACCTCAAACTATAATTTATTATCCTGGTTGGCTAAAATACCGATAGTCACATGAATCACAAATATCTATGGCGGCAAGTGCACAATGAAATACCAGTATGTATCGAGGGTTGGGTGATACTCGGACTATAGGACTATATGCATAGTATACCTGTACCAACAAATTTACATTACAACATTGATACTGCACACAATACACAGTATCACTCTTCGGTAATACTGTACCTGAAAAAGTGTTGTCTGCAAAACGAAGTAAAAGGCTGCTTTTTCCAACACCTGGAAAAAAAAACAATATAGATTGTCAACAGATAAATTACATACATGTACAGGGGTACAAGAACAATGATGAAGTTAAGTTCACAAAAAAACTGCAGAGTTCTACAAATGGCTTAATCTCAATATATTGGGTCCAATATATTGGACCCAATCCAGCACAGAGATTTTGGCAACCCCCCCCCCCCTTTCATCATTTTAAAAATCTAAAATGACTTTAAAAGCTACTCATAAGTAAAGACTATCACATACTTTTTTCATTTATGGTGATCATGGTGATGAAACAAGTAATTTGCCACCATTAAAGTTTTGCCACCTTTCATGGTACTGATATATCTGCTCTGACCCATGTAACAGTTTTACATTGTAATAATAATAAAATTCTTGTATAGCGCCAAATCCATCAAAATTGATGCTATATAATTGTTTATACTCTGATTTTTATTTGATACTGGCATCCATAAGGCTAAAAAAATAGTTCTGCTTCCGATTACATGGCATTCGAAAAAAAGGGTCGGTAGATAGGGAATTTTATTTGTTGGCACATTCTTTTGAGTACGATCATATGGAGGCATCTGCGTGTAGTCAAGGGTAAAAGGTTTCTACCTTTTACCCTTGACTACACGCAGACTACACGGTACTACACTATACATGTACAGTGTAGATGGTTTTAGGTGGTCTTTTTTCTCATTTTTTCCCCCAAAAAAATTAGGGTAGGGGCTGTCAGAATAGGGTAGGTAGGGAATCCGGAAGCAGAAATATTTGTTTTGCCTAATCCATTCAATGCACATTTTGCAGTTTTTTAATAATCAAGTTGTTTTTTTTTATTAATTTTTTTTATGCAATTGCAACTATCCTCTGATATTTTTAAGAGCAAATTTTGATTAAATAAGTAGGGCCCTACTTGATCAATGTTTCAACATTATTTAATCCATGGCTTTTGTTGTATTATCAAAAACAACTCTTTTTATTTAAAACATGTACACAATGAATTTCAAACTTATTGTAAGCCGATGTCATCAGCCATATCAGTCAGCTGCTGACTTGGTGTTATTTAAATAAACCAAAACTTACCAAAAATAGAAACAGTAAAATGCATATTTCCTGCTTTTCATTAAAGGAAATGATATGCGAAGTGACAGTAAATGTGCCATCATTCGGCATGTTTGCTACCTAACATGCATTGGCCACACATTTGTGGGATGTCCGGAGGAAGGATTATGATATTGCTTGAAAAAAAAAATGTGGCTTTTTTTCTTTACAGAAAATTGCAATGTACGCAGTTCTACATGATTGTTTGACATTTAACAGCCCATAGTTGTACCGACTCGAGTCACAATTTTTGGCGACTTGACTCGACTCGAGTGCCAACGAGTAACTGACTCCACTCAAGTGACTGCTGCAAGCAAATGACTCGACTCGACTCCCTCATCAGAAGACTTGACTCGATTCGAATTAAAACCACTCCTTCAACATGTTCAAACTCAGATTCAGTGCTGAGTAAGCCGTGGAAAAGTGGGACTTCAGATTTGTTTTAACAAGTGTCATCTTTCTGGTCTTTAACTTTTACTTATGGATAATTGATATATTGAATATTCTCGATATCACTCATTATTGGATTTCCGATATATCGAATAGTGAAAATTCTTAGTGATATCAACATTGCTATAATACAGTCATGATTGACAGTCATGACAGTCATCATGGTCATCACATGATCATGATGATCTGTGTCTGATTATTTTGTTTTTAAAACTTAAAAGTCAAGTGCACAATTTTTCACCTTATGCTATAATATGACTTTAATCAAAAACACACATTATCATACAAATGAGTTACATAAATTACAACATCACATCAACATGATCAATATGACTGAATTACAACATCATGATCATGAACATGTCCAAATTTGTATTTCCTGCCATCATGGAACAATTTGCAAAAACACAACACTGTCACTACACAAACAGGTCATACTTACCGCTGTCTCCGATAATTAACAACTTGAATAAATGATCATACTCTTTTGCCATAATGTAATTGAGATCAGTCCAAAGTTGTATTTTGTTGAATGAGTAGTTTCGGTGAAATCACAGACCAACTTTGGTTGTCACTCGTTCACAAATACGACCGGGAACTCCGCCTTGCCCCTGTGACGTCACGATATGTGTCATCGGTCGATATCGCGGACGAAAGTTGAAGGTTGAAGGTTAACGTAACCTCGTTCGACGTCCTTAGATAGCAACCGCTATTATAGTAACGTTTTGGGAACGTTACGATGAAAACGGGCTGTTTTGACTGGCTGCTGGTCCCCACCTTTCCATTTTAATGATATCGAATATACTTTTTATGCGGAACCAGTGTAAATCCGTACTATTTCAACCTTGCTTTCATCTTAACCCCTCATTCCATTTTATTCACTTTATCGGGCTTTGCCACATTACTCCCTGGGAACGTCACACACATATCATGCATATCGTACTGTGTACCACCGGGGTGTACATTGCATGCAGCACTCATTGATCCACGTGTCGTCGTAGTAAAATGGGGGGAGTTATGAAATGTCTGTTGTTAGGGAAATTTGGCAATCCATGGAACTATCCATCACCATTTTGCCATGGCCGACGCCTGTTCTCAAGAAGTGCAAGAACATGTGAGAAAAGGTAAGTTCAACATATCTGCTTATTTTATTAACTGGTTATTAAACATGTTAAATTCATATTATTATTGCAAAGTGCAAGCCATGACCGTCCAACGCGCCCACGCCGCGAATGGCGATCGTGAAGTGTAGGGCCCCTGTTTTGTTTTGATCAAATTAGAGTCAAAAATATTTTTTATTGCTCAAAAATCAACTTTACAATCAAAAGCAGACTTTTCTCAATTCTAATGACGCCCATCAATTTTGAACAGATTCTTGGGGTAGAAATCACGATTTTCCTGCACGGTTTGTGCCTTGCGATTCAGCGCGCCGTGCGTGCTCACGGTACGTACATCGCGCGGTGATCGACATCTTTATTTTCGGGTCACGTGTTGTCATGTTGCCGCGCTGTCATCGTCATCTTACCCCCAAATTTCCCTAAAAAAATCAAAACCCAGCCCTTTATCTAAGACATACCTGTTTATTGAGAATGTCGCCAACTAGTTTGGTAGGTCTAATAAATTTAAAGTAGATTTTGTTCGCTTATACTAGGAACCGGCCCTACACTTCACTATCACCTGATCACCCGCGAAGAACCCCACTTTCGCGGTCGTAAAAATGTGTAAAAGCATCAACTCACCAAGCGTCAACCCAGCGTCAACAAATTTCGTATAATTTTTTTGTAACACCTAATGTAGAATTAAAGGAAAAAATGTTGCAACCTGACGCCACTTCAGCAGTTGTCAGTTGTGTACAAAGTCTATGGAGAGTCGAGAAAATTTTGTATTTCCTAACAAAATTGGAAATGTTTCTTAGTAGGCCCCTACTCTTATCAACATTTTTGCGATGACTGACCTTCATTGAGATGATACATGAACATGAAGAAAAAAGTGTTATCAATATCAGGTTGCATTATTTGTTCTGAATTACATAGCGACAAAGAACACCCTCACTAGGCGTTAGCATATATTATTAATTAAAGTTCAAATTATTTCAAAAGTTGTTTTTTCAGTGCGATACGTACGACGAGATTGTCGAGTTAGTGTTGGCCGCCATCTTTTTTACGTGAAGCTAGCCATTTTTACTATGCATGCGTGAAGTGTACATGAGAAGCACAACCAAAGAAGTGGCGTCTGAAACTACATCCTTTCTGACACCCCCTAGGTTTTAAAAATTCCGTTCATAAATCAAAACCCTGCCCACTTTCCACAAATTTGAGCTTGCTGATAAATTGTGACATTCAACATGGTTTTACTTTGAACATGATTCCAAGTTTACACAAACCCTAACCACTACACATGTGAGGGCTTCATGCGGCCACCGTATCCCAATGTAAGATGTGATTACGGGCTATATACCGCTTTTCAGTGAATGCCACACTTGATTCCTGCTGTCTTTAGAACACGGTGTCAGAAATTAGCTGAATCCAGTGCCAGTTACCGTAAAGGCCCAGCCAAATCTTCGGCAGTCTTGGAGAACGTTGACAACAACATGCAATAATGGAGCGCTGCTCAATGAAATGCTCAGGGACAGGCTGGTCATAGGAGTAGTAGGCAACAGCACTTGTGCCCGTCTGCTGCTTGAGTCGTCACTGACATTGCAGAAAGCTATCGACACATGCCGCAGCAGTGAACAGGCTGCGATCCACCTACAACAGATGGGTCTGGTAGAGACAGAAACAGCTCACTTTGTAAAGAACAAGCAGAGGACACAGAAATGTTGAAAACCCAGCAATCCTCCGAACATCAATTGCAAGTACTGTGGCAGATATCACACAGCAAAGGCAAGTGCCCAGCCTATGGGACAACTTGCTCTATTGTGCCAAAAACGAAACCACTATGTGAAGGTTTGCAAATAATCGGGCAAAGACCGCACCAAACGTCAGCCGCAGAAATCCACACATGTATACAGAAGCTCCACCAAATTGAAGGAGATGAAAGCAACAGCGACGAAAGCATCTATACAGTGCAGTCAAAGCCCAAGCAGCAGTACTTTGTTGAGCTAGCAGTGGCAACACCAACAAGAGATCTGACAAAGACCATCAGATTTCAGCTAGACTCTGGTGCAACTTGCAGCACCATGAAGCTTGCAGACTACATGCAGCTCTGTGACACACCTCCGGTGCCATCAAAAACTATTAGCTGATACTGTACAATGGCACAATCATTCACCCTGTTAGAGCTGCCACTTTGAGCTGCCAGATCAATGGGGTCACCAGGAAAATCCACTTCGAGATCGTGGAGGATGCTCCCTCATCTCTGCTGTCAGGTAAAGCAGCAGAAGCTCTGGGACTAGAAGAACAGTACAATGGAACATAACAGACTTGCAGTTGTCTACATGTCTACTTGGGTCAACGCTGTGCAGTCTTGACCAACCACCAGGCCCTCACTTGGTTGTTCAGGGAGGCCTAGCTGACAGGCTGACTTGCCAGACGGATTTTGCAATTGCAAGAATGCACTCCATGTTTTGCCAGACAACCGACCAGAGCTCATAACACTGTGGTTGGAGCTGTATGGTAAAACCTCACCTGCCCTCTGATGAAGACGGTATGAAGCACTGCATGGATGTGTGCCGCAATGATCTGCAAGAAACCAGACATTCATTTTGTTGACTGGATCCAGTGCGACTTGTGTCAGATCTGGTACCACCTAATGTGTGTCAATTATTGCATTACATGTAACTGTAGATCTGCTGAGACCTCGCGTGCACACACCTGTCTCAAGCGCAATAAGACACACTGGCAGTGATGTGCGTAACTTTGTGAGAGCCTGATCGATGTCTTTCCATGTAGCTACAAATGTACTGAACCGCTTGCTTGAACATATTGAAAGGGGACTGCTGTCCAAAAGCCAGTGCGGCCACAGAGATGGTATTCGCTAAAGTAGGACAACAATGTGTACACAACCTTTGTAGACATTGCCAGGGCTTTTAACACAGTGTGCCAAGGACTCTGGGATTTATGGCAAAATTTTGCTATCCTAGCAAGTTCATAGCCATGATGCAGTCATTCCAAGATGGATGCTTGCCAGAGTTCTCTGACAGGGGGGGGGGGGGGGGGGGGTGTTCATCAGAGGCCTTTAGGGTGACCAACGGTGTCGGGCAAGATTGTGTGCTGGTCCCCACACTGTTTAGCATGATGTTTGCTGCTATGCCGTCAGAAGCCTACCGGGACAGGGAAGATGCCATTGTCTTACAATATGAGCTCCGTACGCTACTGAAAGAGGGCGCCCTTTTACCTAGCAACGACGTCCCATGGGTGGGACATTTCACTGGTTGACGCGCACTGTTCCTTGTGTGTGACGCACGTACACCTGGGGATTTGTACTTTGTACACGCAGTGGCCGCGCTTCGCGGGAAATGAATTGCAGTCAGGCAAGATGGTGTGGGTTGGTCACCCCCAACTGTACTTCCTTTGCCGGTGAGGGGGGTACGTGTGAACGGAGCGGATGGCACCGATGGCAAGAATCGCGAAAGCCAGTTCTGGTTTGGCAGACTTCGCCAGAATGTTTGGGAGAGAAAAGGACTCAACCTCCAAACAGAGCTGACAGTCTGCAGGGCCGTTGTCTTTCCCACCCTACTTTACGCAGGCATGCGAGACGTGGACTGCCTACAGCAGACACGCCAGAAATCTGAATTGGTTCCACATGCACCATCTGCACAAATTAATGCCGAATAAGCTGGCAGGATAAGGTTTCAGACACTGCAGTTCTCTGCCATGCTGATTTTCTGAGTTTCCACACTCTTTTGCAGAGCCCAATTGTACTGGTCCAGCCGTGTTGTCACTATTGGAAATAAGCACCTCCTGAAGTGAACTGGCTAAGGAGAAAAGGTTTTACAGAGGACAGTGAAAGTGCTACGAAGACAGTTGCCAGTTGCGCTACAAAGACAGTCTCAAAGTCTCTGGTAAAGACTTTTGCATCAACCCTGTATCGTGGGAGAGCCTTGCTGCAGAGAGGGGGACTTGGTTCATTCTCATCAGGAAAGGAGCTACCTCTTCCGAGCAGAAATGGACCAGCCAAGCTGTGAAAAAAAAAGGAAATTCCGCAAGTCCAGGGTTGTCGGGACAACATCTCCAGGTGCTGACCATGTCTGCCTGATGTGCAGCAGAACCTTTCACACGGGATTGGTCTCAGCTGCACTCAGGACACACTGCATACAATCATCAAACCAGATGAAAGTTGCCATTACAGAGCCCAAAGAATCCTCTGCTCAATATTGGCTTCTAGCACGTCTCCAGAACAATGGCAGCTGTGGACAAATAGCATGTGGAGCACATCTGTTTACCACCTACCGGTACAAACCAACTGGGTTGAACGGGTCAATCGTAATATCAAGAGGATGATGCACTCCCTACATCCCTCATACCTCTGGGATATGCACGACGTGGCAGAATTTGCATTTGTTCTCATTTCTGTCCTCCACTTCACAACTGGTGTGACCTTTGTGTTGTGATGTTGTACTCAACAAATGGCATCTTGCCTGTGCTTCAGAGGGAAAGATTTCCATATACGAAGTTCACTCAACACTCTGTGTACAAACCCTATGAGAGTGGACTGAAAAATTCTAAGTGTTTTTTAAGAAAATGCTTGTATTTTCTCACTGCTCAAATTGACTTTGATGACATGAAATTGCTATCTGGGGGCTTGTTAGTCAATACAGAGGAAAATTAGTGAACTTCGCATATGGTAATCTTGCCCTTCAGAGAAACCGATGCGAAGATAGTGAGAGAGCAGGTGGTGCACAATATAAAGAAATCCTTCCAGAAGCAAAAGCATCAATGTGAGGCTGGTCTGCAAAACACCAGTCTGGGATCAAGTAAAGCTGAAAACCCATCCACAGTCCAGCGCAGAGAGACACTTTTCTGCTAAACTTCTCCAAAGTGACCTACAAGCTACTTCAGTATGTAGAATACCATGCAATCTCCTAGATAGAATAGGCCTACCCTGCACAGGGCACAGATGCGGTACCTGGCAGCATATTGTAGTGCGCTCGGCTGTGGAATTTGGGGGGGGGGGGGGGGGAGGAAGCCACTCTCAGCACGCATGCTATCTCTGTACCTGTGGATCCAGGCACGACAGTGCACGAACGTATCATAGTTGTACGATATGTAGAAAACAGCAGAAATTGTGTCTGTGCTCATTCTAGGTACATGTAGTTCTGATGTGAAGCAGCTTGTAGAAAGATATGCAATAACACCAGTGTTACATTTATTTTATCCGTCGTATCGTGTTGTTTGTCTTGTTTATACTTATGTTAATTTAAGCCTACATGTACATGCAATTGTCGATATCTGACACATTTTTCGATATTTTCGGTATCATGCCTCAATATCAAAAATGTTGATATTTTGATATGATCATTAAAAAATTGCGATATTATCAATATAAAATAATATCGAATAATAGATATTGATATGAAAATAGTATCAAATAATCGAGTAATATTGACGGTGCTTGTAGTGTGGTGACTACTTTGTATGCCAGGAACTCTCTTGAATGGACTATGTTGTCACTGATTGTCCCGTCTGTAAGACCCGCTGAAGATTTCACGGGTAGCGGGGTCCTCTTGAAGCATCTTGAAATGTCCTAGGATTATGTTGCGAACTGGTATTAAGTTTAGTAGATAATACATGAAGACAGGCTGGATGCAGTCTTATAACCCTAACGTACCTGAATCCATCAAAATCCGCACCCCTGTTTTCGGGGATTTCGGCAGATTCAGGATACCTTCATATTGCACAAACTGGGGGATTTTGATGGATTCAGGATTGTAAGCCTAGCAGAACTGCAGGATTTTGATGGATTCAGGATACCTCTACATGTATATTGAGCTGTTGGGGGACTCTGGCGGATTTAGGATCTCAACAGATTTACTCCCGCCTACATGTAACTGGTGGATTCTGATGGACTCACTGGCCACCAACATTTGTTTGCATGACAAAATTGATGGATTTTGGCGGATTCAGGATACTTTCTATTCTAGTAAAAGAGCCCCAGGGGTTAGGGTTAATGCTGGATAGAGTGTACGGCAATTTCGCGGATGAGAGCAGTCACTCGTTTGAATGCACGGAGTGTACATGTAGGTTCATGTAGCCACGGCGAAGAGAGAATTCTTCCATCCCATGGCTGTGAATGATGTCGTAACTCTTCGTCATCGCTGCAGAGGCGTCTAAGAAATTTACATTAAGTGTTTGTCCAAAAAAATGCAAACAAAATATAACTTAATGCCAGACGTAGAATGTGTAGCTGACAGCGATAATATTTGAAATATACACCTCTTCACTTTAAAATGAGACATCAAACGTCTAATCTCATAATTTTTGACAAATCTGAGTAATTTTCCAAGAGAGGCCAAATTGACCATGGGACCAAGTATTCATTTTTAGGCATTGGGCCATGAAGGTAACCTAATTGCTTCTTTGTGGATAATTGCCTGGCCTGCAAAAAAAAGTGTTAAAGGGAATGAACATTATTGGCTTTTGCTGTAATTTTCAGAAATGAACTATTTGAGGGGTTAGTATGTTATGTAATAGATCAAATATTGTTGCACTGACATGTTTGAAGTTTTGTGTTCGAAAATGCTGGAAAAACCAAGAAAAACCAAAAAGTGTTCAAGTAATCTGGTTCCCCGACTCCACTAAAGATGAAATGGATCAATTTATAGATGCCAGAAAATTGTAAGGTAAGGGAACCAGTCTAGCTGGCCTGCACCCGTTCATGAACATGTAACCAATAGCAAACAAAATTTCGACTGAAAAAATGGTAAATTTGGAGCAGTATTTGAATAAAAGTTGGGTTTTTCCAACGGTGGTCGGCCGACCACCATTGGAAATTTATACAAAAATACCACTTTTCTTGAAAATGACTTCATACCAAGTGCCATAATTTTACAGGATGCTTTAGACTGTCATTTACCAACATCCTATTAAGGTATTTCGTAAAAACTTGGTAGTTTTGTTTTTCGATGTTTGCAAATGTTGTATATTCCCTTTAAGCGAGTAAACACAGTTCTAAACACTTTCTTTCTGTCATTCTGTCATATTTTACTTGCATTTTTTGTATACTCACTGTACATAAAAGGAAACTTTTTCATTTCTTTCACATGCAAAAATGTTTTTATTTTTTTTTAAGGGTGCTCCGACAAGTGATTTAAATTTTTTTCTCATACTTCAGTTTATTCCCCCCTGTTTTTTCCCCTGAAAATACCCCTGCCAATTTCTATTTTTTTTTCCCTCCTGACTGTTATTTTGATAAGTCCCATGCCTGGAAGACTATTGTTTTTTTAGTCCAAGACCCCCTTTCCTGAAAGTGGAGTGACCCTTGGACAGGAATGTGCAGTGATCTTGGTGGTGTGCCAGATTGGTATGCTAAGTTAAGTGATCTGCCACACGAAGTTGCATGCATTGTGTCCTGTCTCTCCAGTCTCTCCCTTTCAGGTAAGAAATTTCCCTTTTGGGGGCCATGATCCTGATAATTTCAATTATTTAGCAAGCTAGTGTTATCATGCTGTTATTAAGTTTGGTTCTTGTTTTCTTGTGAACCTAAATGAAGTTGTTTTTCTACAGTTCTTTTGTCAGTTATTGTTCAACCAACTTTGTCAGTGCATGGTCAGTGTGTGTACCAAATGTGGTCACTCCGAACCAAAATTGACCATATGTTGGTCTGGAGTGTTCAATGTACATTTTCTTATCGAGTTTTCTTTTAAACCATATTGTTACTTTGCTCAAATAACTCTAGTTCCACACAGTTAATAATGTATTTTCTTGGTGTTATGTGTCTTATAGTTATATTGTTTTATGAATATGATTTTCTATTCTTGAGTTTAAAGGGAATGTACAACATTTGCTTTTTCTGCAATTTTCAGACATAAATGGATTTGGAGGATTAGTTAGCAAATGTTGTTAAACTGACTTGCTGCTCGTTTTGAGTTCGGAGATGTTGGGAAATCCAAGAAAACCAACCATTTTCTTGTAGTCTGGTTCCCTGACCCCACTTACAACTGACTTAGTTGAAACGGAGCAAGTTATAGACTTTAGGGAATTGTAAGGTCATAGAATCAGTCGAGAATGCTTGTACCCCTTCACAGGTGTGTAATCAATTGCAAAGAAAATGCGGAATAACTTAATTTGAAAAATTGGAGCAGGTTAAAAAAAAAAAGCCAGTTTTCTCCAACACGGGTCGGTCGACCAGTATTGGAAAAATACTAGTTTTCTTGAAAATGTCAGCACACCAGTACAGTAGGCAGTAGCTACGATTTTACATGATACTTTAGACTGTCAGTCCCTAACAATCCAGTAATATATTTCGTGATTATTTGATCATTTTGTTTTTTTGATGTTTGCAAATGTTGTATCTTCCCTTTAAGGCCTCTGATGGCCCAGCCAGGCCTTGTGGCGCAGTCCCTGCATGGGGTCCCTGGGTGGGCCATGGAGGAATACCAGACCCAATTAACATTTAGCCTTGGGGCTCCACTAGGGTAGCTACTGTAGTACTCAGGCTGGCCTGGGACTTGCTGCTATGCTGGGGACTGTATTTCCCTTCTGTGTGATTGAACCAGGGAGGCAATCGCCAGGCTAGGCAGAGTCTGGATTGTTTATTTGGAAAGTTGAAATCACTTTTCCAGTGTTTAGAGAATCTTATGTTTTTTCTTTAACAAGTCTTTTTGGTTTGGATTTGTGGACAGAGTTACAGGGCACATACATGTACAGTGTATACTTGTATGATATGCCATCAGGACCAGGAGCTTTTTATGGTTTCAAATTATGAAGTAGTTTTTCAAAATCCCTCTGTAGTAACTTGGATTGTTGACAGTTCAGCAATATAACTTGCACCAAGGTCAGTCAGGGATTTTGTAGTTGTGTTCCTTGCTCTATGATTTAACTTAGCTGTGTTGCGCCTCAGTTATTTGTTGTTACAAAACCCTGTCGTATTAAGTGTTCCTACTCCAAAAGTAGAGTATAGACTATTTGTCATCAGTGCATTTTTTGAAGCAACAAAAGAGCTCAAAATCTAAAGATGGGTGCTTGCAACTAACCTGATGAAGTGGTGCATTACATGTACTTACTCTTACCCTGACAGCGACTTCTGTCACATGTCAGACATTGGTGATGGCTGTTCAAGATCGACGTTCTGTCAAAGTGTCATGCAACTATGAATTTACCTTGGTTGTAGCTGGTTGTCTTGGCACAGTGTATCAATATATGTAGTCTTTGGTCGTCCCACGTTTGGCTTCCCTTGGTTGGGTTGCCAGAGAATCAAGCTGGCAACTGGTTTGTTGCTGGATCTTCTACAAATGCTATGCCCTGCAAACTGGAGCCGTCTCTTCTTGATAGTACATGTACATGTAGTTGTTGCTTTTGGGTAGTTGTCTGTAGAGCTCTTGATTGGTTGCAATGTGTAACTCTTCCAGCTGATGTTGAGTGCTGACCTATACGCAGTCTGGTGTAGCAATGCTGGTTATGCCATGTGGATCAGTGGCATTGGCCACAATTGTGTATTAGGTACCACACTGCCTCGCATCTTAAAATGACGGGAAAACAACTACTCATGTACTATAAACAAGAATTCTTCTGGTTCTACGAAAATACTTGGCAAATGCATGTCGAATGTCCTTCAAAAATTCAACATGATTAAGTTATGATGTGTCATGTGAGTTATGACGTTATTATGTTCAGTTGGTTTGAGTCTGTGAAAAAAATTACTTAAAATTCGACTCGGCCAGGAAAAAATTGACGTGGATGTACTTGACTTGCGAAACTGTAACTTTGGAGAAACTTGCCAACACTTGTTGGTACTAATATTTTCCTCTTTCAGCGGGTGGATCGCATATCCAATTTTCAACAACAGTGTCTTGACCGCTAGACAACAGCCTACGTAGCCCCCTGACAGAAACTGCATTTACTGATTAAGGAATGTTTTGCAAACCGTTAAAATGCACTAAATGTATCAATACATTATATTTTCAATTCATTATCTTTTCAGAGCAGTTAAACTCGCGTACAATGTTGTGGGACCTGCATCACTCACGGACAACTCTCCAGTTGTTATACTCCATGGACTATTTGGCTCAAAGAGCAACTGGGCCACTTTTGCTAAGAAGATTCACAGAGAAACACAGAGAACCGTAAGTATGTTTCAGTGGTTTGAGGCTGGTTGCAATTGGAGGAGCCCTGCACTTCCTCAATTCGAGTAATTCATAATTGCAGTGCGCCACCAGGAGTTTGCCATGGAGAGTCCTTTTTTCAAATTTACGGTCGACAAAACATGGCGCATTTGAATCAGAGTCAGTAGACAAATTGAGCTAATTTGTCGTAGACTTGGGCATCGTTCTGCTGCCTTACAAAAAAAAACACATGTATATAAAATCAATTAAAAGGGCAAACAGATACTCGAATCATACGCTTACGAAACTACTGACCGGAAAAAAACCCAATTTGCAATGTCCCGTGCTGCCAATTTGTCAACCATCTTACACAATGCACTGGGAAAAATGAAATCTTTGTGGCAAACTCTTGGTGGCACACTGCATTGTGAATTGCCCGAATTGTCTTTCTTGAGATATAGTAGTATTGGTCAAGGCATTGATGATGAAGTCCAATGCTTGATAGTTGGCCGCGAACAGTGCACTCACGCACATGTACTGTGCAGAGTGGGAACAGCAACCTCACTCGCAGCTTAGGCCCACTATGCAAATCAGGTGGGGCTGAATAAACCCTTCGGAACAACCATAGCAATCCTACATGTATCTGTTTCCGGCAGTTTTCGGTATTTTGTCGATGGATTTATATGGAGTTGTATTTAGTCTTCGGACTCCAAACTTTTTGGAGAATGTAGCCATATCAGTATCCAGCTCTATGTCAATGTAAAATATGGTGTTAAGTGGGTACTGGGTTTAAATTGGTACTCGGGTGTTAAATGGGTACCGGCATTATTCGATGTACACGGAGTTGCATTTGGTCTTCATACTCCAAACTTTTTGTTGAACATAGCCATGCTATCCAGCTCTATGTCCATGTAAAATATGGTCTTAAATGGGTACGAGTGTTAAATGGGTACCCAGGTGTTAAATGGGTACCGGTGTTATTCAATGCTGGGAAGGTAATAGAGTAAGACTCAGTGTGGAGGTTGTGTGGCGATCCCCCCACAGCTGCATATGAGCCTGGCCCAGGCGCCTCGAAAGAGAGATGGGCACTCTGTTCCTGTGAACACAGGTTCGTTCCATTCACCTTTTTATTCCCGCTTAAAAGCTGCTTTACATGTAGGTAGTTAAAAATGAAATAAAATTAACTCTTTCACCAGCCAACAACCAGGCTAACTTACAAGTGACAGTTAGTCAGTTGTGGGCCTCTGGTACCAACAATAATATGAGTAGATAGCATATATAGAGCAAATTGTCTGTCTGTTTATGTCATTAGATTTTCACCGTTGACGTGCGTAACCATGGAAACAGTGAGCATGGTGATGGGATGGGGACGGAGGCCATGAGAGATGACCTCCTGATGCTGATGAGGAACGAACTCCGGCTGGATCGCTGCATTCTGATTGGTCATAGCTTGGGAGGCAGAATCGCCATGGTTACTGCATTGAGTAAGGTGTGTGTGAAAATTCAATTCTCTTATTTTTTTTCATTGTACAAAAAAAACTCAGTATTTTTAAGCAGTTTCAGCAAAATAAGTCACTTTGTGTAGAAATTGTACATACTGACCATATAAAGCTGTAACCATCTGAAAAAGCTTCTTTGGGGGGTGCTCTTGAGCCTCCAAAGTACAAGATTCGTCTGAATTACTGTTGGGACGCAGATATTCCCTAATTTGTAAAGTAAGTATTCCATTTAATACTAAATATGGATGGGATTTTGTCACATGATGTTTCATTCAAAAGTGAATAACTTTTGTATTGTTTGGATATAAAGCAATTCAAAAACAAATGATATTTTCATGGTTAAACTCAAAATAGCACATGGACAGTGCATTTTTAACATCGTTGATGTGATAACTGTGGAGTAGATCTACATGTACTTGTATTGGCAGTTATTTCGAAGTGAATTATGCAGTGCTTATTTTTGGTGGTGCCTTTTTTTGGTAACATTTGCAGCCTCATCTGATAGACAAACTTGTAGTTGTTGATGTATCTCCAGTGCCTACCGGCAGCGCGTTTCAGATTCCTGAGTTCATTGCTGCAATGAAGGCAGTAGAATTTGACCAGTCTGTCTCCTTGGCACAAAATAGAAAGAATGCCGGGAAACAACTACAAGCAGTTATTAAGGTAAGAAGACTCTGGTGCAGTAAACATAAGTCGAAAGTATATATGATTCAGATTACTCAGAAACTGTTCACCCATGCTTACATTACATACCTTGTGTGGACATCCTTTTGTTTTCGTGTAGTTGAGAAAAACCTATGGAAACTCATTTTACTCACACTGTGAAAACTCTCTCAACCCAAATTTTTTTCTGTGATTCCCTTTAGTGTTTCTCTTCATTTTGCAATGGATTAATAAAACCCAAAAAATGCCTCTAAACCGTAAAGTAGGAAACTGGGCCCAAATTCTTCGCTCTGCTTACAGTTAGCGAAAAATCCCTGCTTACTTGTAGCAGAAAAGTATGTGCTTACGGTAAGCATATTTCACGCGTTAGGGAGGGATTTGGGCTTATGTGCATGCTCATCCTGTTACTAAGGATTGTGTGCTTAGAGGGTAAGCACATAATTTTTTATGCTAGCACGGTTAGTACAGAATAGCGATTGTAAGCGCAGAATTCTGTGGTTAGCAGAGCCATGAAATTGGTTGGGACAGCTGGCTTATCAATCACCTACATGTACATAAGTACATGTATACATGTAGTTAAAGCATAGCCGTATAAGTTACATAATCAGTACATGTATACATGTAGTTAAAGCATAGCAGTATAAGTTACATAATCAGTCACAGCCAGTCAATCCTGCTTTATTTAGGCTGGGAGCTCTTAACTGTTAAAACAGTCATGATTGAGTTTGACTGCAAGGACAACTTGGTAGAGAATGTACATTTGTATAGGAAGTTAAGGGGTAGTGGGAGTAAATATTTAACTACATGTAGTTTCTAAAAAAATACAGTACCAAATAGTTTTCAGTAAAACAGTTCATTTGAAAGGTTCTCTCTGTGTAACTTTCTACTCTTACATTGTACATGTGTGAAAGATATGTTACATCCCCTTTTTGGTTAATATAATTGAAAAGTGCACTTGAACATTCAAAATTTTCCATACTTTTCCAGTCAATTGAGGGTTCATCTTTTAGGTGTTTCTGTTTTGTGAACCAAAAAAATTGTTCATTAAAAACATTAGTGAGAAAAGTTTGGTCATTGGCCTACATGTACTACCATATACTGACACAACACATCATTACAATAACATTTTGCGACAGCAAAATATCCAAAATTCTGGCAACTTTTATTGGTGAAACCAGGTGTAACATTGAGGTTTCTGTCTGAAATGCATCACACTTTTGCGCATGAATATGGAACTTGGCATTAGCATAAAAACCAAAAAGGCACCAAAAATACCCTTGAAAAAGGGTAAAACAAAAATTGAAAATACCCCGGTAGAGATATATGGGACACCAAGGTGCATTTTTATGCCCCGCGGCGAAGCCGAAGGGGCATACTGTTTCCGCCTTGTCCTTCCGTGGGTGGGTGGGTGGGTGGGTGGGTGGGTGGGTGGGTGGGTGGGTGGGTGGGTGGGGTGTGTGTGTGTGTGTGTGTGTGTGGGTGTGTGTGTGTGTGTGTGTGTGTGTGAGTTTGTCTTACATACGCAGTGTGGACTTCCGAACAAAAGACGTCCACATAATGTAGGTAGCACCGACGTTGTGTGGACTTACCCCACGTCCACACAGTGTTTCCCCATTTCTGGAAAACAGGTTTAGAGGCATTTTGGGGTTAGGTTTATCTGTAGCAGAATGAAGAGAAACACTAAAGGGAATCATAGAAAAAAAATTGGGTTGAAAGAGTTTTCACAGTTTGAGAAAAATGATTTTTTTCACTGGTTTTTCTTAACTACACGAAAGCAATGGAAAGTCCACACTAGTCATGTGAAACAAGTATGGGTGTGTGGGTGTGTGTGTGGGTGGGTGGGTGTGTGGGTGTGTGTGTCCGGACAAATCTTGTCAGCGCGATAACTTGAGAAATACTTTACATATGAACTTCAAATTTGGTTTGTGGATTGTTCTTGGTAATCCTAAGAAGCCTTTCGCATTTGGAGCCAAAAGGCCAAAGGTCAAGTTCACAGTGGCTAAAACAATAGAAATCTTGTCAGCGCGATAACTGGAGAAATACTTTACATGTGAACTTCAAATTTGGTTTGTGGATTGTTCTTGGCAATCCTAAGAAGCCTTTCGCATTTGGGGCCAAAAGGCCAAAGGTCAAGTTCACAGTGGCTAAAACAATAGAAATCTTGTCAGCGCGATAACTTGAGAAATACTTTACATGTGAACTTCAAATTTGGTTTGTGGATTGTTCTTGGCAATCCTAAGAAGCCTATTGCATTTGGGGTCAAAAGGTCAAGTGTCAAGTTCACAGTGGCTAAAACAATAGAAATCTTGTCAGCGCGATAACTTGAGAAATACTTAACATATGAACTTCAAATTTGGTTTGTGGATTGTTCTTGGTAATCCTAAGAAGCCTATTGCATTTGGGGTCAAAAGGTCAAGTGTCAAGTTCACAGTGGCTAAAACAATAGAAATCTTGTCAGCGCGATAACTTGAGAAATACTTAACATATGAACTTCAAATTTGGTTTGTGGATTGTTCTTGGTAATCCTAAGAAGCCTATTGAATTTGGGGCCAAAAGGTCAAGGGTCAAGTTCACAGTGGCTAAAACAATAGAAATCTTGTATTTATTCTGAGATTATAGGGATTAGGGATTAATTCATATAAAACCTACAGAAGACAATAATGCTGTCAATGAATGTTCCATGTGACCAAGGTACATGTAAGTTGATGTTAAAAGAGTGGTGTTATGTCATGGGAACAGTCACGGTTGCGGGGCATTTGTGTTTGTAAACACACCTGACTTGTTAAGGATTGCATTAACAAATCCATTGCATGGGCCCTTTAACATGTCTAAAAACCAGCTGTATATGTGGGTTAGGCTTTCTACTTTCCCTCAGCATTGCCTCAGGAAAATAATACTCTGCATGGATCACCCTCGGGGGTTAGTTTTACCAGATCACTCAAAGCAGTGAATATTTTGTGTACATTGTCATACAAGTCGTAGTATTTGGTAACTATTAATGCACACTTGGAATGCTTGCTGTCTTTATTTTCAGGATGTGGGTCTATTGCAGTTTATTTTGACTAATGTTACCGAGCGTGACGGTGTATGTCAATGGAGACTGAACCTAGATGGTCTGGAGGCTGGTATACCAGATCTCCATGCTGACCTACCAACATTCAATAACACTTATGATGGCCCAGTGGTCTTCATAAGGGGGAGCAGGTCGAATTATATTAGGTACGTCTACATTTATAAGCCTATTATTTCATTTACAACTTTACGTATCAGGTAGTCCATCCACTTGCAACTTAATTTCACAAAGGAGGAAGATTATAGTCACTGTCACATTTTTGAGAAGGGCTGCAAAACAAATTTTAGAAAAAGTGTGAACTTCCTGGAGGAAGTACATTCCTGGAGGAAGTACACTTCCACATTAAGCATGGAATGTCATTACATATTTGTTGGGGGTCTATTTTCGAATAATTTAGTATTTGATTTTTGTAAACTGCAGTTGACGAATTACTTAAACATGCCAGCTGCACCTGCCCTCCTTGCTGGTCAAAAGTTGCTTGCAAAGCACGCTTCGGTAAAAATTTGCATACAGTGATGGATATTATTGGCCGCAGGAGTGTTCTGCGGTATAAAGTAACTGTGAAAATGTCCGGAGTCTTGACCCAGCTGAGAGAATGAGACCAAGAAATGCATGAAGGTGTCGACAAGAAAGTTACCGCAAACAAAAAAAGCGGCATCTGACAATAAAACTCTACGATTAAAATGTCACTTCAGTCATGTGCGCACGTGCATAGTTTCTTCTTTTTGATTGTTCAAACCGACAAAAAGCTATTCGAAAATTTGGGAATATTCAGATATCCGGTACATACAGCTCTAATATTCCATAACCTATAGTTTGTAATTTTACATTCCTGCATAGACAGGCTAAGTGTGCTTATTATCAGATGCGTCAGCACTTGACAAAAGAACAAAGATATCAATTTGGTTGTGACTTTCTGAGCAATTACTGTCATATATTGGAAATCAAGGTTACTTTATGGAGCTTTAGCAGTTTTACACAGACAAGATGTGAAAATATTCTGTCACTAAGTTTAACACTCATGCAATGGTATGAAAACCATCATTATTAATTTGTTCAAGTTATATTTTGAAATCCTATGGAGAAGTATCTTTTTCTAGGTTACCAATGAATCTTTTTCTTAGCACGTCATTACCATAATTTCCCCTCACAGCCTTTTGCAACCAGACTTTTATAAAAATCTTGGTACATAATATTCTCTCAGTCAACCTCGTTGTCTTTTTCATGTTGTTTTTCAGAATGGATCACCTTCCTGCAATGAAGAAGCTTTTCCCTACTGCAACAATTGCAACAGTAGAGGGCGCCGGACACTTTGTTCATTCCGAAAAGCCTCGAGAGTTCCTGGAGACTGTTGCACCGTTTTTGAGAAGCTAACAGCAAGTGTGGACATTGCGAATTGGTAAATAGATTCCGAACATCTGATACACTTTTATAAAGTTACTTATTTGTATATGCTAATCATAGCTGCCAACTATTACAAATTTTTCGTAATTATTACGAATTGTTTGTTAAATTACGAAAATACGATTTGCCACTAAAACATTACGAATTTCCCATTTTCTACCTAACGGGAAAAAAATACTTGTAAAGTATCGTTTTTGACCAAAAACTTCTGGCGAAATGTCGCGATAATGGATGGACTGGTGACAAGTCTAATAAGAATGCAGTCAAGCACCTGATAGACATCAATGCAGTGTGCGCAGTGGAGTACTTGAGGACCGTACTAAAAATATTTGTCAATGGTGTGTCATTTGTGTGCATCTCGTGGATGTGTGGTTGTGTGTGTGTACTGTATGTGTGAGTACTTTTCAGTGACGATCGTGAGCACATTTGGTCGCTTATTGCCGGGATGAGACCCATCAGTGCGAGATTTTAATCCTGGAATTTAATAAGAGTATGGTTGGAATAATTGGTAATAGAGTTTGAGTTTGTCACAACGTCCAGAAAAGATAAATCAGCATGCGTTTGCAAGGTATGTTTGCGGGATATTTCTATTGCATACGGTGGCCCTAAATCATTGTGTGTAAAAACATGATACGAACTCAAAACTCCACATCGATAGCATGCATCTCAAAAAAAATACGCGCACGTTATTATTGTTATTATTTATTTGACTTCAACAAACAAATACAGACATAAAAACAAAATTAATTTTAAAAAAAAAATAAAAAATTATTATCTTTTGGCCTACAGTACATTATTATTCACAACAAGAAGGGTATGCACATGCATGTGTACATGTAAACCATGTACCTGTACTCGATGTTGGTAAAGCTTTTGATAAAACGAGCAGTTGAAAATGACCGCGCGGGTTGATTACTAATTGGGATTTTGAAAAGTTGGCAGCTATGTTTTAGTCCGTATATGATCCAATAAGCTGTCCGAATATACAGAAAAGTGAAATATATTCGATCATCGACCGAATATTTGAGTAGCTTTTTGCCTGTGTGAATATTCAAATACACACACGACTGTGATGTTATTTTATCATAGAGTTGTGGCGCTTTGTTGTCAAGTGCCATTTTTGTTGTTGTTGTCTGTAATGTGTTGTTTTTGTCGGAGATGGTTCATTGTTATTCTTTGAGCAGACTACAGTTATATAATACTTGCTGCAAAACACTCCAGTGCCCCATATCGATCGCCGCTCGCAAATTTCAACCAGCACACTCTTCTTGCAACTTTTCACGGGCACAGCATGCAGTTGCAGCTAGCAGTTTTGAATATCCGAATATTTGTTCCAACTTTTTGAGTAATCAAATACCAAATTGCCCGAAAATGGGCAGCCCTATACTGCAGCCAGCTTTAACTGCAGTGTGCTTTTGTTCAATAGAAATATGCATGAGTAGACTTCTTATTGTGCGTTCATTGTTGATGAATTAACATAAAACGAAACACACCTTAAAGATGGCTGCCAAATGCAATCAATCAGCAAGGGAACATTTGCCCCACTTTTATTATTCAAACTCAACACTAGGCAAGCCTAGTAAAGTTGGATCAGTTTGCACCAAATTGTATTCAACTGATACGGAATGGATGCATGCACAAGAAGTCTTTTCATGCGTCTAGTCTTCACAATGGGCAAGAGTTTAAATCCATTCATATGATGTCCTATAGCCAGTTATCAAAGCCTGGTGTATTTTAGAGCGGTGTAAAGCACACTGCTAGCCTCTCTTCACCAGCCTTAAACTAAGTCACAAGTATTTAGTGAGTCATTCATTCAGACAGTGAGAAAGGTACACAGGACCAGCTCAACTATTATGGTTAAAGGTAGCCCCCAAAATGTGGCCAATTTACTGGACTACCTCCGTGAATAAAGGCCTCACTTGGAACATGTACCCGAACATGTCGAACTTTGTCAAATGTTGATTTTCACATTTAGGCTTAGTTTGTAGTTTATTTTTGCTTTAGAAGCATACTCACCCTCTTTATAGGCTAATCAGAAAGTGCTGCCTTTTTCAGATGTCCATTTTTCGTGAAATTATATGTTGAATTTTTGACACGCAAACGTGTGCAAGCGAATCTGGAAATTTCACGAAAAATGGTAGTTTCAGTCTTGCACAAAAAACAGTCGGTCACACTTCATTTGTGTTAACAAAACATCTTCAGACTTTATTACAGCTCCCACTACAGTGTACATCCGTTCTCTTTCCCTACCAAACACCAACTACGATACCAGCCATCACCAACCGTCCTCATTGCCACCCAAATGCCAACTTCCCCTTCTTTTTAAGAACAAAATAATATTATCGAAGTTACCACAACGCGCGTGCACGCACGCACGCACGCAGCTGCCCACTTGCGCAGCTGTTCGCCGCCATGCATAATAATTATAGTTACTTTTCACATCACTGCAATAGAATATTGTTTTTTGGAAAAAATACAACATTACAGAGCTAAGGTTAGTTGCTAAACACCCGTCTTTACATTTTGCTCTTTTTTGTTGCTCCTTACAAAGAAAATGCACAAATATAAAACTATCACCCTACCTTTTAAAATAAAGAATACATTGTGTCCTATTTGATGCATTTGAGTGATTTGTCTCGGTTTTGCAGGTTTTTGACGTTGGTGACACACGTTGGTTTCGTGTATTCCAAATGGCACTCTCTGAGAAGCAGTATCAACTAGTCTGGACATCACCCAAGTCACACCTGGAAAGCTCAGTATGTAGAGGTCTACTATTGTACTCTGGCAGTTACAGGTTTTAAAAATGGGTCAATATTCAGTGATCTACCACACTTTGTATAAAGTGTATGTGAGTCAGTTTCTCCTTGTGGTTCATTTGATATTTTGAAATAACAAGACAATTCCAGCGATTCACAACTCAGTGCTCCACCGATAGTTTGCCATGGAGTGTCCATTTTTCAAGTTTCAGTTGACAAAATAGTGGCCCATTTGAATGAGAGTCTCAAGACAACTTGAGCTAATTTGTTATAGATTGGGGCAAAGCATTCTGCCGTCTTACAAAAAACACTATATTGATAAAAAGACAATAAAAGGGCAAATTTCACATGCTTACAAAACTACTGTCAGCAAAAACGAACAATTTCAAATGTCCCACGCTGCGAATTTGTCGACCATCTCCCACAATGCAATTAACTCTCTGAGGCAAACTCTTGGTGGCGTACTGCATTGTGAATCACCAAAATTCAAGCATGGTTAAGCCCGCTGGGATCAGGAAAAAGATGTAGGGCCTATCATACATCAGTGGCATTCATCTGCCATTTCCTATGTTTGCTAGGAACATTGCTAATGCTGCTTTCATCATGACTTTGGTTGTTATTTCTAGCCAAATGGAATGTGTTGGTTGAGACTCCATTTAACATGTTCCTCCAAACAGAAGCTTATTTCATGTTAGCTCCATGCATGTTACACCATTGCTATCGTAAAGTGGCATTTCGTGGAGCCAGCAGACTATAAACGTAACAACCGCTACATTTTCATTGTAACTTCAGAAATTACTTTACATTGTCTTGAAAAAACACTGATAAAGCTGTCCACAATATGGTTGTCAGTACATACAAATACTTTCATTGCTTTGCTAGAAGGACTATTAGGCTTTGTCTGTATGCTTATTCTTTCTTTCAAATGTGTGTTCCAAAGTCCTTTGAAGTCCATATTTGACAGGCAGCACCACAAAGTTCTTTAAAAATCCAGTCCAGAAATGATTGCATCTGCAAGCTCTCAGGCTGAACAAGTCTGCCTGCTGGAAGGTATAGGCCTAGACCTTGCGTTTATTCACCAGTCAACTCTTTAGAATTACTTCAATATCCTTTCCGAGGTGTATTGCTGTCAAAGATTTCGAGTCTGGACACTTTTTTTTCGAAGTGAGCTTTAAACTCACCTCTGCTGTGCACCTTGAATGAGCGTGCTTATCAGCAAGTTCTTGCTCTGTGTTGATTACTTGAGGTGGGGTTTGGTACCTCCGAGGGTAGCACTACTCTTCTCTGCCATCTCAGTGGGGCCTGTTGCTGCTTCCTTACTCATCGTTGCAAACATCTTCCCCTCACATGCTTTGAAAATGAATAACCCTAAGACCAGAAACTTGGTAGTCTGCTTGGTGTCTTTTTTTTGGCTCCCACAGGTTGTGCAAGAACCCCATTAAAAGAAATTTAAGGCGAAAAAAGATAACCTTAGTGAAATGTGACATTAGGTCACAGCAATTTGGAAGTCAAAGGTCCAAATTATACAGGATATTGTAACATATAGAATTTGAATATAGTCTTTGGGATGTTTGACTTTACTTACATGTTAGGATACAGTAGATGTGGCTAAGAGCAGGATGAACGATGACTACGAAGAATACAAAGACACACTGGTATGAGCTCAGCTATATGGAGAAACTATTTTATTCCCAAGAACTCAATTAAAACCTGGTCTTGTATAATTACAGAAGTAGGAGACAGAAGACAGAATATCGTAGATGAAGACTGCAACAATAAACAATGACAATGATATATTTGGCTATATAAGCAATGTGCACAAAATATATGGTGAAAAACGAGTGATGAAAGAAAACACAGAAATTAAAAGGGTATAAAACAAGGAAAATGGTACAAAAATATGCCAAAACAAAATAAGCTGGGCACCGTCAGCGTTGGTCCGTCGGCGATGCACTGTCCACAGGGATGATTGGCACTTGCAGGACTGGATGAACTGGCTGGACACAGCTGGGAAGACGACGAGAAGTACGGAGGACGGAGAGGACAGGAACAGGAACAGGAACAGGAACTGGAACACAGCTAGTTGAGAAACAGGAACAGTTAGAAGACAGGAACAGTTCGGAAGAAAAGACACACAAGGTTGAGACATGGAGAGATGGCTTGAAAACAACAGGAACAACAGGAGTGGCAACAGGAACTGGGCAGAGAGGCTGGAACAGGTCCAATCAGCCACGGGGAGACGGCTCAGGAAGTGCAGAAAGGGGGACTTTGGCGAGCCATTAAAAACGGGAACAAACAGGACAACTGGAAACTGGAACAGGCAGGACTTCTGGAACAGGCAGAAACTGGAAGCAGGAACAGGTAGAAATAGGAGCAGGAACAACAGGAACAGCAGAAACAGCAGGAACAGGCGACAAAGTTAGTTGCAGATGAGATGTAGAACTAGAAGAGGTGTCACTTCAACGGCATGTGCGGGTAAACACTCGCTTCTACCAGTGTAACATATAGAATTTGAATATAGTCTTTGGGATGTTTGACTATACTTATATGTTAGGATACAGTAGATGTGGCTAAGAGCGGGATGAACAAAGACACACTGGTATGATAGATTTAAATAATTAAAAAAATGATCATTTTCAATTTCTTCTTCTGATAACTCCCGGTCTGATGACGTCAAGATTTTTATAAAAACTTTGAAAAGTCATTTGTGGTTGTTCAAAGATTATACATGTGGTGTCAATTTGGGAAAAATTTGTAGCGGGCATGATGGCAAAATGCATACGCCGACACAATTAATGTTTGCCTCATTTGCACTACCTACTAATCTATCAATTATGCGGTTTGGGTGGATGTTGTCAACTGGGGACTTGAGTGTGCTGCCTGCCACATTCCCCACTGTGGAGGCAGAGAACCGTTTAAAGGTTTTTGTGGGACATTGGCATTCTTTGCTTTCGGAGGATTTCGACAACCTTTAGAGATACGACCTTTTTCTCCACACCGAAAACATTCGACAGGCTGGGGATGGAATCAAGTTGGGGTCATGGTAGGTTTATTGGCAGGGGTTGAGGCTTTTGGTGGTGCAGCAGTATGTGGTGCAGTAGGGTGCAGAGCAACTTTCAGTTCAGCCAGTGTGGAGTTTATCTGTGACACAGCCTCGGAAAAGGGCTGTCGTGGAGTGGCTGGAGGTGGGGCAGACTGTGGTGGGGGACAAACAGGGACATGCTCTGGATCGTCTGGATCGCGCAGTCCCCGCCAATAGATTTGGCGGAGGACTGTGTCCATGGATGACTGGGGCAGACCGCCACAGCGGGAAACATCGAACACTAGCAGTTTTAGGCGCCGACCGAATGCAGCTGCTGACTCCTGAACCTCCTGATGGCTGTTGTAAGCTTTCTGGAGGAGAGCGGGCCCATCTTGTACAGTTCCATAACTCGCCTCGAGTTCTTGGATAAGCTGACGGATTGAGGCATTGGGGCCTAGCGTTTGAATGAGCCGACTTGGTTCTCCACGAATAGACTGCCGGACATATGGGGCAAGAACCCTCTCAGAATGTGTCCCATCACGAAGGAGAGACTCGACTTCAAACTTCCAATTGTCAAAATCAACTCCATGACCTTTCTGAGTGTCACCCAGGAAAAAGCGAAACTCGTGGGGGTTGAACATACCCAGTTGGCAATGGAGGAGGTGCCAATGGTTGGTAAGCAGGAACAGGGTGTTGGGTTTGGGGAGTCGCCATGTGCAGTGGCTGAGATTGGGGAGGGTTGTAGTCGAATGTCACATGAGCTGAATTATGGGCCGAATTAAACATGTGGGGGACATGGTCTAGTACTCTATTGAGATTCAATGTTGGGCAGTATGGGCCACGCCCATAGGTGATACATGGACAGACACTGGAGATGTTACTACAGAGAAAGCACTTGAGAATGTTGTAATTTGAGGGGGTCGCTGCTGCGTCAAAGTAGTAGCTGGCGGAGGAGTATTAAACCGCGATACTGGAGGTGGTGTTGGCAGATGAATGATTGGTAGTGATGACATTGTATCAGAAGAAGGGAGAAGGGAGGCTAGAGGGATTGGTTCAGTACCACGAAGGGGAGGTTGCTTGAATGAACGCAGCACGCGCGGGTAGCCATTGAGGAAGAGCTTACGATCTAATAAATGAATGGCATTAGCGCTTCATCCGGGAAGCGGTAATGGCAATATAAATATGTACCATTATCACCACTGGAATGATACAGCCGACTGACGGATTGAATCAACCCTGCCCTCCTCATATGCCTCTGTACCTGCTCTGCAGTGGCTTGAATAGGAAGATTGGTCACAAGAACAGTGCTTCTAGTGAAGCGTCTCAAAGGTGAAACTTCCATCATGAAATCAATATAAAGTGACAATACAATACAAATATGAAATACAATACAATATGAAACAATGTAAATGGAAACAATGCAATGATAAAAAATGATAAAAGCACAGTAGCAAGAAAATGGCAAAATAAATTAACAGGTCAATCAGTATCAAATGTATGAGAACAAGTATCAATATGCAAAAAAATGGCAATTCAGACGTGCAAAATAAACAATATCAAAATAGAACATTGTGGGTATCCCTACTTAGCTGTCGAAAGGTGTACCGGAATGGTTACACACAATCAATTTGAAAGAAAAATACAACGTAAACCGCACATCGGGCGCCAATTATGTAGCGTGCATGATGGCAAAATGCATATAAAAGGGAAGATTAAAGGGCCTATCTTGATCCGTTGTTGTAGACTTGCTTGACGGAACTTGCTTGACTTGACGGAACTTGACGGGACTTGACTTGACTTGACTTAACTTGGCGGAAATAGTAGACTAGCTTGGCGGAATTCTTTGACTCGGTGCTGAGGGAAACTTGAAGACTTCACATGAAGACTCTCAATGCTTTAAACAATGAGATAAAGATGACTGGACGAAAGGGGTCCAAAAGGATTATCTATACCTCTTCTCTAGCTGTCAGTTGATAAATGCAAAAGCTCTCAACTGTCCAGTTATAAAGCACTTGTACCCTTCGTTCCAAGAGCAGGACAGAATGTATATATGAATATGGCAGGTTCAGTTGGAGGGTTACAGAGACAGTTAAACAGTGGAGCTGGGTGCTGCCATCTTTCTGTCTCTGTTAATTGCAGTTCAGTGGTCAAGTGAAGGGAAAGTTCACTGGCCACTGAATTTATACAGTTCCTCCTCAAGGACTTTTGTGGTTGGCTGCAAGTTCTGCTACCAACTGCCCTCACGCGCTGCCAAACAACCCCAAAAAGTGCATGACCTAACTCTGGGGGACTTACGAATTCAAAAAAAATGGGGGGCACAAAATTCAACCTATTACATTTTTGCCTGCTTTCTGAATGTCGTCCCGACATAGAACAAAAATCACTATTGTGTCTCTCAAATAATCTATGGGCTTTGTGACCCTCAACCAACACATTCATTTGCCAGTACCACCTTCGTAGAATCTATTTTGGGCATATGACGTCAATATATATTCCTCGCATAATGTCAATTATCGCTTCAAGACACATTTCTTTCATTCGTTCATGTGGCTTATCATCATAAAATAAAATACAGGAAATCTATTTTCTCTTTCCATTTTTCTGAGACAATATGGGCATTGCATAATCCTTATTAATCAAAAGGGTGTGACTTGTCTCAGAGGTCTTTGAGGTAGGGTTTCCGTGTTCTGGCTTTTGTTGGGATATCAAAATTACCCTGCTGTACGCATAGGCCTACTCCCATTATCTTTAAAATATTTCCAAGAACTTAAATACGATGCAGTTGGTTGTCATTCGTGTCAGTGCGGCCACAGTGGGGAGAGGTTTCAGGCTACCTTGCAGCGTGCTTGTGCTCCCTTTTTCTACTTCTTCTCCATGTTGGCCCCAAAAGTTCTAAGTGACTTAAGGGCCAGCTGCCAGGCTCCTGGCCGATCAAGTTATGAATGATAGAAACTGAACAAAAACACTTTTTTTGTACCGGATTTGATCGGCCGATATATGTTGAAATAAGTTACAAGTTCATATCATGAACTTAAGAAAAACATGCATGGATTTTTGTCTTGGAAAAAAAAAATGTAATAAAAATAAATTGCAACCATAAAACAGCGATCGAGTTGTGCCCAATCACTCAAATATAATATGAACTTAATAAAGTAATAAGCTTTCAGATATCATTACAATCAGTTCCCCCTGGAATGAAAATCTGTTCTTCGTGGTCTTTCATTCGGGGTGTAAGTTTCAATGATATGAAAGATAAACCAACCTTTCGTCCACCTTGTTTGCAGGGAAGTCTGCCATGCTGATGTTAGTGTTCACCTGCTGCTTCATAGCAATGACATGAGGGATCATGTCACTGCATACTCCTTGTAAGTCTGCCCACGACAAAGCTTTCAGAGTGGTAAGGCAGGATCTGTAATCTCTCTTCTGTAAAACAAGATATAAGCATGGAGGTGTCAGAGACAATTGAAACTACATCTTCATATTTTATGCACCTCATGATGACTCTATTGTAGAGGTGTGGAGCTGCCACAGATGTGGCGCCTTATGTTCAACAGCGATGTGGGGGATTGTCTCTGAGTCAACCCCAGCTGGCCAAAGCCGTTTTCCTAACATGCACTTACTGTGCAGTTTATTGTGTGAATTGCCAAGATTTTTTGGTAACTGTAGTTGACTAGTTGATCGTTTACTACCACTCTGTATTGCTTAGCATAGTAGCTGTTCATTGTGCTTGCTTCCACACCCAATGGTTGTCCAATCATCCTTTACACCAGTACACAGAGGCATCTTTTCTTCAAACAACCCACCCTTCTCCTTTTGCTTTCTTATGTAGTTGATCATAGTAGGGCATAGTAGCTGTTCATTGTGCTGGCTTCAACACCCGATTGTTGTCCTCTACACAGAGGCATTTTTTTCTTCCGTTTCAACCACCCCACCCTTCTCCTTTTGCTTTCTGATGCAGTTCAGTTGTCGATCGTTGACTGACCCTCTGTACTGCTTGGCGTAATAGTTGTTCATGGTGCTGGTGTAATAGGGCGCTCTATAGGTTCGAATTGGTTCTGTTTATTCTGAAAAGAGATGGCAGAGGGGAACTATGTTGGATATGCTGATCACTCAATGCATACACTGCCATGAATCCGCTAATTACTAAATCATCTTACTGGGCATAATATCAGTAACGGCAATTTCAATAAATGAGCTAAATCCCATCCAGTACTCCAAATGTGACAAGACACTCTAGTAATATACATGTACAGTAAACTTGAAACACAACATAGAATTTGAGTGGCCACAAATCCATGAGAAGCAGAACTTAAAATCCGTTTGGCCGCCACTGCTGTCTCTATGGCAACAGACTTTAGCCTGGCCCTTGCCTTCAAGGCATAAACACTAACATCGAGTGGTAATGAAACACTCTAACCAGGCTAGCTCCCCCCCCCTGCCTATCCTCCCTAGTTGCTAATAAACAGACCCCTGGACAGACCACCAGAGCTAAATAAGTGAGTGACCACCTGTCTGTGGAATGTCCACACAGGACCATGTGGCAGCCCTAGGCTGACCTCACCTTGTGTAGGGACAGTGTGTGCAGTACATAGGCATTCCCTTTACCCAAGTTTATAGATTAAAATGAACAAACTTTTCTATCTACATTTATGCTCTATGCTACCATTCATAAAGTTACTAAGTGATTATACATTAAACAAAAGTGGAAGATATATCTGAAAAACTATTCTAAGATTTTTGAGACACCAAGAAATTGGGGATTACAAGTCCCAAGTTAAGTTACAAATTCACTAACTAAAATCCTGACAAAGGAATTGACCATCAATGCGGACACCCCATAAAACTCTGACTCTTCACTGAAGTGTAGAATGTTCAGAAACTAAACTTTGGCAGAAAGCCCAAAAGTAGACAGAAAAATATTCATATATGTGACTGCCAAGATCCCAACAATAATTACAGGGTGTTATCAAACTTGCGGTAATCTCTACTCATTGTTACTGTCAAGAGAACTCAAGGCTTTGGGATAGTTTCAAATCATTTTTAAATCTACAGGGTATATTCCATTATAAAATATAAAAATGTTAGTACATACCTGAAAAGAGATGGCAGAGGGGAACTATGTTGGATATGCTGATCACTCAATGCATACACTGCCATGAATGACCAGCATAGCCAACACAGTCAGCCCTCTGTCCACTTGGCTGGGCAGTACCATTTAGGGATTGGGGTTCCCGTACCCTACAATGGCTTCAACACCATGCTGGATAGCCTCAATTTTTTTTTAAGGCATCAAGTCGGGGAAAGTTTTAATGTAACATACAGAAAATATTATATTCTTGTATGTTGGTTATATTTATATTATTGCTAATGTTCATGCATTAACCCTAACCCTCACAAGGTATTCTCTAAGCACCCTGCCAAATGCAACAGAAAGCAACTCACTCAAATGAGAACCCTGCCAAATGCAACAGAATGCCGCAGTGCATTCTGTTGCATTTCGGCATTCTGTTTCATTTAGCAGGGAACTCATATGCACTGGCTTCGGTACCAAGTATCTACCCTGCTAAATGCAACAGTTTGCAGGACTGGATCGTGTTGCTTTGTGCAGGGAACTGGCCTTGGTATGCCTGGAATCTGTTGCATTCAGCAGGGTTCTCATTTGAAGTAGTTTAATTTTTTTTTTTTTTATCTTGCTGGCATTTGGCTCAGTTGTGTTCACCAATGAATGTGTAATTCAAACCTAGTTGCCGGGCCAGGGTCAAGGGATCATGCACATGTAATCTGTGTAGTGAACCCATTAGTACCAGCCTTGTTTTTTGAGGCTTATGTGTTCTAAATCACTTTCGTTCCTTTGATTTCTCTTTTTCTTTGACTGGTGTCTTTCCAGCATTTCTTTTGTTTCTCTTTTCTTCTTTTGTTTCCTTTGATTTCTCTTTTTCTTTGACTGGTGTCTTTCCAGCATTTCTTTTGTTTCTCTTTTCTTCTTTTGTTTCCTTTGATTTCTCTTTTTCTTTGACTGGTGTCTTTCCAGCATTTCTTTTGTTTCTCTTTTCTTGTTTGTTTTCCTTTGATTTCTCTTTTTCTTTGACTGGTGTCTTTCCAGAATCACTTTTTCATTTGTTAGCTGGTTCGGCCGTTCAGCCGAACCAGCTATTGTAATCGTTACGTTTTTTATATTCTTTATTTTTCTGTTGTAGCCACTTTACCTGTTTGTTTTGTACACGTTTTCTTCCGCCACTTTGATAGTTAAATTAATCCGATGAACTTCAAACTTGGCAGACACTTGGATGACCATCCAAGGATGTGTCCCGAAGAAATTCACAATGATGACGTCATCAGTTTATTTGTTATTGATTTTTGAATATTTAATTTTCTCCATAGGTTTTGTACACGTTTTTCGACACGGATTTTTATTGGTCTTAATGACAGAGGGACTCTCAACTTCAGATGGGAATTACTATGAAAACAAAAAAGAAATCGTACTTTTTTTTTCCATCTTCAATTGATTCCTCATATTCCCAAAATTCAAAATATCAAATAATATTTTGGAAAGAAATCTCGATTCAATCGCAGATCATGTGACAAGGTTTTAAAGGTGCAGTTTTTCTCTATTGTTTTTTTTGCATGTTTTTTTTCTTATGTCAAATTCTTGGGCACTCATCCATCGGACTGATGGTGCATATTTCGTCTACCCACTTGGGATGGTATCAGAGAAAAATCCTCACTGTGACGTCATCAAGGGTCACGTGACATGAAACTATAGTTGCAGTTTTCTCCAAAGGTTTTCTTCACGTTTTTGACATCCCACCGTAATCGATGATAATTTCTCTGAGTTTCCAACTTCCAACGTAGGATTACTAAACGAATTTCAGGGAAATCAGAGGAAAATCGTCGAAATGACATTGTTAGGGACCACGTGACACGAGATTAAAGGTGCAGGGGTTTTGTGCAATGGTTCCCTCTATTGACAGTTGTCTCACCTCAGTCATCTGATCATGAATGTCTCCAATGCAGACACTATGTGAAACATTATCCAATTTCCTTTGCTGCGTTCTCCATGTCAACTGGAATATTCTTCAGTGGTGCACATCGATTTATCCCCGTGTGTTTGTTAATGAGCAACACACAAGACACACCCAATGAAAACTGCTGAAGCAAAAACACCCTGCCCTCCTTCAGATGACATACCATTCCATCCTTCATAGGCAAACATGGAAAGACATATGTTAGTTCCTTGAGAAGTGCTTCGTAAGGAGATATCATAGGGCCTCCAGCATGGCTTTCTTGGGGAGAATCCCCAGATCGTTTGTGATTACATGGATAACTATATGGTCTTGGTCAACCAACAGCGATGCAGAAAGTCATTGAATTCATCAAGGTGTAGCCCCCACTTTCCGAGCCAACGGACGGTAGCCACCTTATCCAGTATTGCCTCAGCTGAAGAAGCAGCAGCCCGGCCACTTAAGTGGACGATGGAATCCCTAACGATCCACACCAAGGGCCTGTAGGCGGGTTGCATATTAATGCCTAATGAAAGTAAAAGAACAATACAAAAAGAAAATACACCCAATCTTAGGATGAATGAGATAATTGAATACAAAATAGGATTAGATTAGCTCAACCTTGTTTTGGCTGTTTGCCAATAAAGGTATGGGCCAATAAAGACTGCATCACGGTGACCACTAGTAGTGCTTCAAATGTGGCTTTCTTGGGGAGAATCCCCGTGTGCAACAGTGTGCTTCTTGGTAAACAATCTAAATCTTTTCCAGATTGCAAACACATGTTTTTATAGGACAAGTTCTGATACATGGTCGATAGCAGTGATAATTGTGGGTTTACTTTATACTTGTGTTTTAAAAGTAAAACTGATTATGCACATAGTTCAGTTGCTCCCCACCTTCTGCCTGTAACCTGCTCATTGGAAATGTAGATGAGTAAATGACATAACGCATGTAATCAATGTACGTGATCATGTATGGCGTCAGTCTTCTCCATGTGGCATACAAAATAGTTGATAGAAACATGCTGGGTGTTTCTTAAATTGTAGTTTCATCTCCATGTTATAACCCCATGAATAATCAGCTTGTCTAAGAGAGCCGTCTGGTTTACCGGGTAGCAACTGCGATTCTGGATCATCTTTCACAGTACATAATAAAGACTAGCCCAACGTTTGCTGAAAACATCGTATTCATTGATGTCATCTGGGATATTGATAAATTTTCGTATTTCAGCAGGGATAGCATTTTGCTCAACACAGTGAGGTGCAACATAAATGTGAAGAAAATCTGCCTACTTTCCTCTTGGTGGGGGACTAACAATACCCAAAGCATAGTCTTTGTTCAGATAAATTGGCTCTTGTTTGCCATTTTATCAAAATAAGTTTGAAAATTCCCCTGTCAAATGCCTCGTTTGTTGATTATTACAGGGAATGTTGCCAAGGATCTGCTGGTTTTTGTTTGCCTCTGACATTATTTTTTCTACTTCAAGACTTCAGTTTCTCTTTTAGATCCTAGCTAAGCCCTTTATGATATCCAATACTGTGTGGTTCAAGGGAATTGAAGGTACAAAGCTGGGCTTGCTCGCCCTTGTTTTGGTGGTTTGCCCCAGGGTAGTGGACGCTCCGCAGTATGGCCGACCAAACATAATTGTATGCGGCAACAAACACCGTGTCACAGTTTTTCGGCACACTCTTAATAGCCTTCAGCTCGGCTTTCTTGGGGAGAATCCCCAGATCGATGGAGCCTACATGGATAGTGATATAATCTGGGGTTAGTCTGTTTGGTCAACCAACAGCGGTGTAGGAATTATTGAAGTCAGCCAGGTGGAGTACCCCAGCTGAAGTAGCAGCAGCCCTGCCAGTCCAGTGGACGAAGGTATCCCCAACGACCCACACCAAGGGCTTGTAGGCGGGCTGCACTTTTAAAGGCCATGAAAGTAAAAGAACAATACAAACAGAAAATACACTCAGTCTTAGTGCACAAGTTAGATAATTGAATACTAAGCAGGAGCAAGGTTCATTATATATCATTGATATTATTGAACAAGTGCTGGGGTAATGCGAATAGAATGGCGATAAACTCCAGATTGCCAATGACCAATCCTTTGTATTTTGTGCTCGGGAATGCCAGCCATCGCTGCCCAAGTGGCTGCACCAATACGAAAGGAATGGGAAGTGAAACAAAGGGACCAGTGTAGAGCAAAAACTGCCTGAACTCTGTTGCCTTCCATCTGTCAAGATGTGACAAATCCTTCGGTTGTGCAAATTCACGTGGTATTTTTCCACCAGAGTGATGATTTTTTTTTTATGTATTTCACTGATTTGACCATCGGACAGCCGACAACATCTTGTCAATATCTTTAAAAAACACAACATACGCCTGACAACACCAAAGTACACCATGTGCATGTACTATAGTTAAGAACAAAGTCTGTACACAGGATATTCCAGCATCAATAAGAGGTGATTTTCCTGTCTTGTAGTCTTCATACTCAGTGTTGCTCAACAGTTCTGTGCCATCCAGTTCAACATCTGAGATGTTGCAGTACAGTGTTCTGGAGATGCTATGCTCAGCAAGACGTCGCTTTATGGTTCTTTTGCTTGCACAGAAACACCTGGCTGTTTCTTTCACAGAACAGTTCATATATCCTGAATTGAAAAACAATGAATGTTATTATACAATGTGTACGCACTTTAACAATGAAATTATTTCTAAACACTCATTTCAAAAGAGGATTGCTAGTATTCAGAAAGCCACGCCTTGCAAGAAAAAATAATGTGGACAGGGGCTTTAAAATACCTGGAAATAATTCTTCAATTGCAAGAATTTCCCTCTCACAGAAATCTGTTATGAAGAATTTAGGCCTCCATTGCCAATCGGTAGGTTTGTCAGCATCTTCTTCCATCCACTTCTTGATGGTAGTCAGTCCATGCTTAATGGCTTCGGTGGTTTCATCCTGAACAACAAATTCTGCTACTACACTGAAACCAACATTGGTTCGAACAGCCAAGAAAAACAGTGGTAGAGCATACTTCTTTGTTCGATAAGTTGCATCAAGCAGGCACAGTGAGTTTCCATATCTTTGACAAATGCCAAAGTAAGAAAGTACATGTAGTATAAACATAGCCTGAACAAGTAAAAAGAGGTGTTGAAAATATTCAATATACATTGTAGGTGGATGAGACTGTGAACACTGGCGACTGTAAAAGTGTCTTCATATAATACTTTGCATTTCTTCACAAAAGACACAGGGAGTAAGTGGCTATATTCAATGTACGCATTCCTTTTATCATCATCTGACTGTAGCATTATAGCCTTTGCAACCATTGTGTGAGAAAATGTTGCAACACTGGTTTTGATACCAAGTTTCTTAAAACAAAGGGACCAGTGTAGAGCAAAAACTGCCTGAACTCTGTTGCCTTCCATCTGTCAAGATGTGACAAATCCTTCGGTTGTGCAAATTCACGTGGTATTTTTCCAGAGTGATGAATTTTTTTTATGTATTTCACTGATTTGACCATCGGACAGCCGACAACATCTTGTGAACTTTAAAAAAACACAACATACGCCTGACAACACCAAAGTACACCATGTGCATGTACTATAGTTAAGAACAAAGTCTGTTCACAGGATATTCCAGCATCAATAAGAGGTGATTTGCCTGTCTTGTAGTCTTCATACTCAATGTTGCTAAACAGTTCTTCTGTGTTTGATGGAAACATATCTTTTGAGTAGTGCACAACTCTTCAATTCCTTGAACCCTGTAGTGTGTATCCCTCACAAGCAAAGTAAGAATTGAGATTTTTGTGTGAACAGCTCTTGCTGGGGCATCACAAATGAAAAGCATTAATTGACACCTGAAACAAGTTTGAATCATGCTCAATGCCATCTTCTTTTAAGTGTTGGAATTCGTAAAGAAAGTCTGAAATATTAATCAACTGAGGTTGGTTTTGATTCCCACAATAGACAGTCACAACGAATGGTGCAAAATGATGAAAGCAGAACAAAATGGCCCACAACTGAGTCCTGCAAGACTTAACAGAGGTAGTCCATCTTCTTTGGCATTGAAAGTTGTCTTCTGAGAATGACAGTTTTTGTGTAAAGATATCTTCAAGGCACCTGTTTCTGTGTAAAAGTCAGAATAATATCCCAGTGCACGTGACAGTATAGATTGGCCTAACCAAGTGTCATTCTGATGGAAGACACTAGCTCATAGCAGGCAGCTAGCAAGAGAATTTGACAAATAACGTATGTGATGCTGTTCAAGAATAATATGACATTTATACTGTAAAGGGTCTCAAGTACTGGCCAAGTTTGTTCAGCGTGCATGGTCACTTTCATGACCCAGAGTTTTGGGCTGTCCCTGTCTTCTTGCTGCAGTAGACACACAAGATACTTCAGAGCTGGTACCATAACTTACATAGTTTCCCTAGCTGAATGACACTGTAGTATCCTGGAATGGTTGGGAAACTGGCTTGATTTTCTATGTGACTGACATCTCTTTGTTATAATGCTTGACATTTCACCCATTTCTCATATCAAGCATCCTAAATACACATTTATATGCATCTTTATTGGTGAGTAGTCATAGTGCAATCCACAGATACCACCTTGTCTATCGAATATCTGTTGTTGTTGTTGTTGATTTTTTGACACATGATGTATTGAAGAATGATCACCCAATAGTGTTCATGTTAAAGACGTTGTGGAATGCTTGAAAACGTTTCCGTCATTTTTTGGGTTAATGTAGCCTAAGATGTGATGAAATAAAAACGACTATTGTTTCTGTCATGAAATGAGTACAAAGGGTACTTTTGAGAGCTATTTTTCAGGTCCTGTTTCGACCCGAACGTGCAATTTGTGTAAAAGTCGTCGTTGCGGGCAGCAAACAAAACACAGTAAATCGTGACGTAATAAACAGGACTCGTTTATGCTACTCTGCATCGGGAGTCCTGTTTATTACCTCACGATTTACTGTGTTTTGTTTGCTGCCCGCAACGACGACTTTTATTCAAATTGCACGTTCGGGTCAAAACAGGCATGACAGGACTTGAAAAACGGCTCTCAAAAGTACCTTTTGTACTCATTTCATGACAGAAACAATAGTCGTTTTTAGTTCATCACACCTTAGGCTACATATACCTGAAGAATGACGGAAATGTCTTCGAGCATTCCACAACCTCTTTAAAAGACTGCATGATGCAAGCGTTAAGCAGTATATTTGGTAGCAACATTTTCGAATAGTGGCACTGTCTTTAAAACCTTTGAATGGTACTTCTGACTTTGCTCAACTAATCAAGTGCCAAACAGGCTGGTGAAACTTCTGTGTTAAGGTTCCAATTCTTCTCTTTTAGAGAATAATGCTTGGCTCTTCAGTCAGCCTCTCTTTCTAGTCAATTCTGGAAATCCTATAGAATAACCGTCCGTTTAGGTCTAACAGCTCTCTTTGCTTAGCAACCCTGTGAAGTTTGACCAAAAACTGTGACACAGTGAATGTGGTCAAATTGGCCTCATCTATTTCTTTAAGCTTTGCAATTGGTGGCAAGTTGTGGACAGAAAGTCCAACTATCATTCCCACCTGAAACCTGTGAAAGTTGTCCACCAACAATCCCTGGCAATGCCCATGCCCGCATCATTAACACAAATGGATGGCCAGATACCAGTCTTTCTTTGCTGAAATCCTTTGGGCCAACTGGCTCCAAAGAGCCATCATATTGTAACGTCTGTCTTGGGTGGGAGACATTAGCAATAAAGAGTCAGATAAGATACAATATCTTACACACACACTATTCTCTATTTTATTCGGGAATATTTACATCTCAATAGAGGGAGCACTATATACATGTACAATGTCTTGTATGGGAGCTCTGTGTGTGGGTCAGAGCCCATCTCAACAATCTATGTGTACATAATGCAAGGAGTGCTGAAGTGGTTGAGCCCAGACAATCAATATGATACATGATATGTGTAGGAATTATGCCTAGGTCAGAGCTTGGCTGAACAATGACCAGAAATGCCATTTCTACACACTTTATATAGAGAATTGGGTGCGCATCTTAGCCAATGAGAGCATTGGATTCTGGTAGTCATGAATAATGCATACATGTACAACATCAATGGGAGGAATCTCTATGGGAGATTTGTACACCGGCTGACTTGGACATTCTAGTGGAAGAAAGTCCGAGAGCAGTGGCTAGCAGGCAAAGTAGGATCACTCGTGGGTGCGTTACGGGGAACTATTCCTCCAGGAAAAGGGAAAGGGATAACTTTCTGGGTACATAGGGTTGTGTACAGCACTTAGTCTCTAGATTAGATGAAAATCTTGTCTAAAGGGACCCCGAAATCACCTCAAACAGAAATAACAAATCATCTCACATGCTCTTGGTATTAGTGGCAAAATGAAGTCAACACGGCCATCCAGTTCATCATCTGAGAAGTTGCAGTACAGTGTTCCAATGGAGATGTTATACCCAGCAAGATGTCTCTTTATGGTTCTTTCGCTTGCACAAAAACACCTGGCTGTTTCTTTCACAGAACAGTTCAGATATCCTGAATTGAAAAACAATGAATGTTATTATACAATGTGTACGCACTTTAACAATGAAATTATTCCTAAATACTCATTTCAAAAGAGGATTGCTAGTATTCAGATATAGTCGCTAGTATCGTTACCATATTGTTCAAACATGACTTCATATTTGAAAGCCATGCCTTGCAAGAAAAAATAATGTGGACAGGGGCTTTAAAATACCTGGGAATAATTCTTCAGTTGCCAGAATTTCCCTCTCACAAAAATCTGTCATGAAGAATTTGGATTTCAATTGCCAATTAATGGGTTTTTCAACATCTTCTTCCATCCTCTTCTTAATGGTAGCCAGTCCATGCTTGATGGCTTCAGTGGTTTCATCCTGAACTACAAACTCCGCTACTACACTGAAACCAACATTGGTTCTCACGGCCAAAAAGAACAATGGTAGAGCGTACTTTGTTGTCCGGTAGGTTGCATCCAGCAGGCACATTGAGTTCCCATATCTGTGACCAATGCAAGGCATATCAGAAAAAACTGATTTAGGCCTCCATTGCCAATCGGTAGGTTTGTCAGCATCTTCTTCCATCCACTTCTTGATGGTAGTCAGTCCATGCTTAATGGCTTCGGTGGTTTCATCCTGAACAACAAATTCTGCTACTACACTGAAACCAACATTGGTTCGAACAGCCAAGAAAAACAGTGGTAGAGTATACTTCTTTGTTCGATAAGTTGCATCAAGCAGGCACAGTGAGTTTCCATATCTTTGACAAATGCCAAAGTAAGAAAGTACATGTAGTATAAACATAGCCTGAACAAGTAAAAAGAGGTGTTGAAAATATCCATTGGGAAGAATTCCCCAAAGCAAGGGACTGCATAAAACAAAAGAAATGACCTTTACTCAGATGCTTTCCAATTGTGCTACAAACATGGAAGTTAAACCAACCGCTCTAAAGTTCTATAAACCTCTTCAGCTTCAGCTGAATTAGTAGGAATCTTGATCTCTTCACCTTTACTTTCGATAGCGAAATCAAAACATTCCTTTAAGAAGCTGTACATTCTTTTGCACTCGCGTACGCTATTAAACGCGGCTGGATCTTGAAAACCCGCATCTTCGGTGAAAGTTTCCACCAATCGCAGAAACTGGTCACCACCTGCTCTTTGACCGTCATGGGGGCCTCACATTGGAGAATTTCAGCAAAATAATGAAAATAAATTTCAAACTAAAGGAAAATTCTTTTCTTCAAAACTTCAGGTCAGGAATATCGAAGTTAAAAAACTTGGTGGTAACATCCAAATCTTATCATAAAAACAAAACCATGGCTAAACAAATTGGGTGTTTATATGGTGAATGACTCCGATATTGATCATGGAGCATGCAATTGAGGCATCATATAAAAAGTATAGACGTGAAATTGGTATGCACACGATATTAGATGCATGGCGAGTGCAACTTAGTACTGTTTGAAGTTTCTAGTGACAAAAGAATAGGTGAAGTATTTGGTCTAGGTGGTCTGAAAATCCAACTTGGAGGTGTATTATTTATAAGTCTACGGTCGATTTCTTTTATACGTTTGGAAATGTGAAAGGGTTTGAGCCTAAAAACTGTCAACTCACAGTTTAATCAGCGTTTTTATCACTCCGAGCATAACACCATGCATATAATGAACTGCTATACCTCTAGTCATGTCAAATGTAAATACAAAATAGAAACAACTATAGCCTTAACACCATTAATAATTGTTGTTTTGCCTTTTCTTACAATATAGTCCTGTACCTCCTTGGCTAATTCTCCAGTTTGTTTGTGTTCTTGGCTCTTTAAGACTTGATTGTTTATGTGTTCTTGGCTCTTCAAGACCTGATGTGAAATCGCTGTTGAAGGGATACGCATGTGTGTGGCCTTTTCACTTGTTTTTACTCTCTTACCTGATGACAGACAGAATGGGCACCCCGAACTCATTTCAGTTGTTAAGTGTTATCAACTAAACAAGTTATCAGTTACGATAAGCCGCGCATGTATTCTTCTACTTACACCCTCCTCTACTGTACATCCTCCTCCTCTTCAGTCATAGCCACTGCTTCAAGCATGGCTCTGACTGTGCAGTTAGAGGCCCAAGTGGGGGCAGGAGGGACTTAAAAGGTCTGCAATAGCAACTTCAAGTGTTGAGGCTTGGTCATTTTCTGTACCTCCTTCCCGGAATTTATGGCACTTTCAATAAACTGTCGACATATTATCTTGTGTGACAACTGCATGACATCTGTCGGTGGATTCTGTCTTTATGGTCTTGGTGTACAGTACCCTTGAAGAATGATAATAGTTTTGCTTGAAAAACACATTCCTTGTTCAATCTGAAATGGCTTGAAAGTGAAATGAGAAGTGTGAAAAAAACTGTAGCCGTTACTTATAGCATCCCCTAATAAACATTCCAACGATCAGATAGAGTAACAATTATCAGCATTGAATTGTTACAGAATGTTCACAATGATGTCTTCTTTGTGGCATGAGCTTTGTAACAGAACTTCTGTTGCCATCGTATCCTTTCTTCTGATGTCCTTTAATACTGTTTGATCAGCCAGCTTTTCTCAACAGACCACCTGTAAAAATGTAACAAAAACAATCCGGATTTACATTTCAGAGGGTCTGACAGTGTTAACGATAACACGCAGTCATGTAATAATGTGGTTTAACTTCTGTTTTCTTGTCCACACTCTTCTTCATCAAGGTAGACACGATCCTTTTGCCTACTTGCTCCAGCAGCCAGTATCATAGCCTTGATTTGGGCTGAACAGTCTTGGACTAAACAGACTTCTTAGATGGCTCATGCATGTCTACATCTTTTACATGTGTAATACATTTGAAGTAATGCATTTGTAGTAATTCATTTCGGACTTATGAGGCTGGGACTTACCTGTATGAGGCGTCAGACCTATGAGGCATATTAACATTTATTTATTCCACTTAATAGGTCCGACGCCACATAAGTCCAGTGCCTCACAGCTCCATTGCCACGAAAGTCCAAAACAGTGATTGTCCATTGTCGGACGTATGAGGTGTCAAACCTTTGAGGTGATTTATGCCTCATACATGTAAGTTCAACACCTCATAGGTCAAAGTTTCGGACCAATGAGGCTTCGGACTTATGACATGGCCCCGTATACATGCATAAGACCTCTGCATACCAACTTACAGTCATTCATTTCATTCAGCTATGTGCTATTGCTACAATACATCAAATCATTCCAAATTCATGTAGAAAGCGAGAATCGGATACTGTTCATAACAGCTGTACTTTGGCCACTTGTGGCTTTCCGTGTCCCACTGTAACACATGGCCTGAAAAAAAATGAGCAGAATTTGTGGCTGCTTCGTTTTTTTAAGTTGAACCTATGTCAACCAATGCAATTCTGCATTCCTCATCTCCGGGTCAAGTTAAGTCCTTGTAAAGTCCACTTTACTATGAATTAACCCCCTTCATCCAGTCAGCAGCCATAGACAAGGATCACAACCAAAGTCGTGATGTCAGCAACATCAGCAATAAATGCTGGAAATATTGGGCATAGCTCATTAAGCACAGAAATTGCCAATAGCTCCTTCATCAGATGACTGGGGGCTAGGTTTTATTCAAATTCATTGACTATGAAAAGTAAACTTTGTGTGTCTACCCATGCGTATGACAGAAACAGAGACCTGGACCCAATTTCATTGCTCTGCTAACTACAGAATTCCATGCTTACGATCACATTTGTGCTGACCACGCTAGCAGAAAATTGTGCTAAATCTGTAAACACAGAATCCTATGTACCGGTATGCATGCACAATAGCCTAAATTCCTTGTTAACATGTGAAAGGGGCATACTGTATTAAGCCCAAGCTTCTGCTAAAGTTAGTAGGGGTTTTTGCTGCTACAGAGAGAGAGAGAGTACTCTGTGCAAGGTTGCTATAAACAGCAATGGTAACTGACTCCCATATATGTTTAGTCAATGTATTAAAACAATGTGCTACATGAGCCGTCCAAGCAATAAGCCGTCACTATGGACAGTACAAGTGTTGACTTCCCTTCTACCCTACGGTCCACAGTGATGGCGCCTTGTTTTGACAGCGCATGCTCCAAATAGGTTTATAGTTTTATTTTTATTAAAGGGAAAATACAACATTTGCAAACATCAAAAAATAAAACTACCAAATCATTTTGAAATACCTTGCTGGACTGTTAGTGAATGACAGTGTAAAGCATCCTGTAAAATCATGGCACCTGGTAAACTGTCATTTTCAAGAAAAGTGGTATTTTTGTATCAATTTCCAACGCTGATTGGCCGACCAGCGTTGGAAAAAACTGGCTTTTTTTCAAATACTGACCCCAGTTGACCATCGCACTTGTTTGCAATCGATTACACACCTATGAACGGGTACAAGCCAGCTAGACTGGTTCCCTGACCTTACAATTCCCCAATATGTGTAACTGCTCTGTTTCTTCTTAAATGGAGTCAGGGAACCAGACTACAGGAAAATGATTGTTTTTCTTGGTTTTTATAGCATTTTCGATCCCAAAACCTCAAAAAAGTCAGTGTAACTATATTTCCTATATATTTCCAACCCCCCAATTCCATCCATTTCTGAAAATTACAGCAAAAGCAAATGATGTATATTCCCTTTAAATAAATGGTGCTCAGTCATCCTTGACTTCAGTGGCATAAAACTATGCCGGCAAGTGGTGGGGGGGGGGATGGATTGGGGATTTGCCCGGCAGTGGAGTTTTGAAGGGGGGGGGGGTTTGACCATATTCCACTAGGGAGCACTCTTCAGCATATATGCAAGTGTATCAATATGCATACATGTACTTGCGTCTTGCGCTTTCATCAAAATGGCGCATTTTAAAAGCTTTTGTACTTTGTTTCTCCACTTTTCAGTGCTACTGAATAAATCTTTGTTGTTGGGATGTTCGGAACGTACCTCAAATTCAGTATTTTTTTTCTATCATAACGAAAAAGTGGGTGGGGGGTGAATCAGTAGCCTATTCCCCCGGTCAATAAGTGGGGGATACCCCCCCCCCCCCCCCCCCCCCGGCCCGGATTTACGCTTCTGGTTAAGTGTGCATCTACACCGATAGTTTACAAGCTTTTGGCATAATTTTATTCGTGAAATGTGTCTTTGTTGATTTGATTACATCCTCATCCTGCATTGAAGCAGGGGAGGCCCAAGCTACTACAGGGTACCAGTTAAGTAGATTAACAGAGAACGAAGTGTACTTTTTGTGGTTTCCATTACATATTTATCTTTCAAATGGATACTAATGTTGAAGTTGTATATCTATGTGAACAGCCAAAATGTGCAATCAGAACCATTTAATTTTTTTTATTAAATTGATGAACCCATAGTTGTGTGGTAGTCAAATAATCCTATTTCCATACCTGATGGAATATTAAATATATTAACATGGGTGATTCTTAAACACGTGACCCCCAAGAAAGACAAAATAGTTCCAACATGCATAAAGTGCGTAAGTTTTGTTTGTTTTGGGGTCCTCTCTTCTTTCTTTTTTTGGGGGGGAGGGGTGATTTAAAGTATCAATTTTCATTGTGTTTATATTGTAAATAGCAGTACATTTTTGTACATTTGTATTTGCAGTATTTATCAAACTGTGTGTGATGTCTGTATAGAATTGCTAGAACAATTGCAACTGTCAAAGCCTGAAATTTATACAGCATAAGATTTGTTTTGGCTTTGTTTTTTTTTAAATTTCGAATCATTCTCTACTCATTTCAAAGTGTAATTTAATGTTCACAAATGTAACAAAGAGTTGAAGAATTTGAATAAAATTAATAACGAATAAACACAGTTGTAATGAAGCTCATTTGCATATGATTTTTGTTTGTTTTTATTTTTCATAGACATTTGTATTTGTAAAAAAGGTCAGTAATTGGAATGAATTGAATTGTTTCTTTTTTACCAAATGGACATTTGGAAAAAGTAAGTTCCAAGGCGGCGACGCCAGAGGTATGACTGATACATTTGAGATTAATTCAATTTTCCTGTATGACATTATGGCAGCCAAAATGGGAGAGTGCTATTTTCGTTAGGTATGTACAATAGGTTTAATCTGAAATCTTTTCTGTATTGTCTGAAGAGAAATTAAACATTGAAGGGTTTCAGTTAAAGCCACAAGAGGGTAGTATACATGACGACACAAGAGGGTAGTATACATGACGACCCAAGTATTATCCCAAACACAGCTTTTGTCAAATTGGGGTTTTGGTTGCAAACCAGAAATGATTTGCCATAGACCCTAGTGATAAATACCCCGACTTTTAAAATGAAATTTTGCATTGTTTTTTGACGCGCATCCAATTAAAATTTAATGTCTTCTCTTTCCCATTCAAATTCAATTCTATATCTTATGCCACAATTCACCTGCTAACAATGAATGATGCAAATCATGCAAGGTACTGTTTAACTGAACGATGTCGATGAGTGGCAATGTAGTTATAAAAAAAAGCCCCCCAATAGGTTCCGGTCTCTGGTATGCGCGCGCGTCACCGTAGCCATGTGCGTCGGCAAAATTACAAAGTGGGTTTTTTTTTTCAAAGTAAGATGTCTAAAAACCGCCGAACTCACTGGTTTGACTGGAATCCTGTTGCTGCACAATTTTGAAGAAAAAAACATTTGAAGAAAAAAATGTAAAAAAAAAAAGGCGCGTCGCCGCACCACTTTTGGAGTAAGCACCATACCAGAAACCGGAGAATTTTTTTTGGGCCAAAATGAGGCCTACTTCCGCGTACGCCGTGCATTCACTTTTGTCATGCCAAAACTGTTTGACAAACTACGTCCGCAATAATTACGCGCGTATAATGTAGAGTCCATGCAGTTTAGGGTGACCGTTTTAGCCGATTTTCGGCTTACTTTGACAGATTTTTTTAAATAAAACGAGATTGACAGAGAATTTAACAGAATGGACTTTATGGCATATTTCTGGCAGAATTCTGCAAAAAATGGTTATTTGACAGACAAACAGGAAATTTGAACACAAAAGTGTACATTTGTTTAAAAAACGCTTCATTTCTTTCAAACAAACGCTTGCATAATGGACACGGTTGGCTGGTCTAGGTGATGAGGTTCACTGGGAAACGGACTTCGTCGTGGCCATCCAGATCCGCGTTTTGCCCAAAATTTAGCAATAATTTCACATCTTTATGTGACTATTAGATTGTTTATTATGTAATTTTAATCTAAAATTAAGGCAATACTACCACTCTACATATGATTTTATGTGGCTATAGTGTATTTCGAGTGATTCTGAGGAATTTGGCAGATTTTTGATAAATCGGACAGATTTTTGATTTGCATTTAGCAGAATTTTGCTCTGACCTTACGGTCACCCTGATGCAATTTCACGAACACATCGATTTCACTATTTCTTATGCCACAACTAGTACGAGTGGTAATGTATCTGTCATTACGTACTCACGTACACGTACGCCATGTATGATTTACACTTTTGTCATCGATTTCGCCGTTAGTAGTACATGTACATGTGGTTGATGTGTTGTAAGTTTTTTAACACCGAATGTCGTCCTATGACCGGGCATCCGCAAGAATTTTTTTCTCCGTGAGTATGTTTTTCACGGTTTATAAACTGATTTTTGTAGCTGTTCATACGTGTAATTTCATTTTAGCTTGAGTGACTCCAGCTCCAATGCTCAGGAATTCGACATGCATGTATAAAGAGCTGGAGCTAAAACTATATTGTTGATACGAAAGAAGCCCTGAAAAGGGGACTCTCTATAGCCTATCTGTATTACAATGGTCCCTTTACCCTCTGTTGTCCCAACCCAAATTCCATTAAACATGCCTCCTAGACCCGTGCACGTGGACATTTACGGGTCTACTCATCATCATGATTGATATTTTAATAGAATCTGGGTTAGGACACCAGAGGGAAAGCCGGGAACCATGTTTGTGGTACAGATATCGAGTCCCTTTTGGGGCTTCTTAGAATCTACAGTATAGGCTATCTACAGTAAAGCTTTAGCTCCAGCTCTATGTGGAATATCGGATGAGCATTGTAGCTGGAGTTAATGAAGCTACTTCCATTTTTACATTCCGGAGTGTGCTACATGAAGTTGAGTTGTACTAGGCGATTGTGTAGTTTAGGACCCCGTTCGGAAAAAAAATGTTGCAACCTGACGCCACTTCCGCGATTGTATACGAAGTCAATGAAGAGTCAAGAACATTTTCTAGGTATTTCTTAACAATATTGAAAATATTTCTCAGTCCTCATGGTCCCAGATTCATGTCTTATAAGTTATATGATTATTTTTGCAGTGAAAAAATGTTGCAACCTGCCGCTACTTTCGAAACAGAAAAAACATTTTTGGGGGGGGGCCATCTTGTACCTCAGAGAGTATACTTTCATATGAGAACTGTAAGGAATATTTTGATGAAGTCTTTATTAAGGGAATAACAGTGTGAGGAGCTGGTCTTCACAGCGTGATAATGACCGGGTTTGGGGGTGACCGCTGTTAACGGACCTCGACGAAGGTCCGTTAACAGCGGTCACCCCCAAACCCGGCCATTATCACGCAGTGAAGACTGGCTCCTCACACTGACGGTTATTCCCTTAATATAAGATAGATTCTTAGCTCTAGATACGACTGGACGTGTAGTCATCATCTCGTTGGGCAGAACGGAGGCTCTGATACCTTATTGAGAATGTATAGATCGGCTGCATGGTACAAAAGCCGTAGGAAGTTTGTGTTGTGACCGTGAAACTCTGAATTTATCAGGCTTGATACCGTTGTGTTGTCATTCAACAGGTTGTGCTCTCCCAGTTTCAGTGCCGTGAAGACGAATAACACATATTATGTGTTATATTAAAATGCCGGGTACACAGATCCATTGAATACAAGTTCCATACAATCATCAGTTGGCAGTTCACGACAGTAGACGGCGCTGCAACCCTGAGAGATCACTGAAGCGAAATCAGGTATTTAATTTTAATTAACTTTTATTCACATCTCCATTGTAAATTGCGACGTGAGGCAATTTGTGCAGTTTCAGAAGCCTAAGATGTAATGGTTACGCCATGCATGATTTTGTATACATCGTTTTATATAAAGACATTGTACTTGTATTTAAAAGAAATGACTGCACATCAAGTTGTATCGTCTTGAAGAGCATCAGCTCTGATATTTTCCTTTAATTTCACTGGACGTCTTTCTGTTGCATTCCTGTCGCTCGATCACTTCTGCTTAGTTTGTGAACCAAGATGCAAAGAACATGTCACAAATGTTTGATGTGCTTGTTTTATTTACTTGAAGATGTAGGGTGATAAAGAGTGAAAAGGGTGATATTCATTAATTAATAACTCGTGAAGGATGTAATTCAGCAATTTTAACTACATATCATAATGGATAGGAACCTCATTATTCTTGAGACTTGAAAAGATTGATAGATATTGCAAATGCCAGTGTTACAACTTTGAAAAATGTACCGTAACCAGGCCTTTTTTCCAAGTACTGAACATATCAAAACGATTTTTAGCACATTATTGGATCATTATTAGGGAAACAAACCCTGGAAGTTGCACGTAGATACGGTCTTCCAAACGGGAGAAATTGATTTTCAAAGATTTCGCCCGCGAACATCCACACGTCTGTGTGCTTGTTGTTTCACTCAAAATAAAGTATTACGTAACCTTTAGAAATCGGCCTTTGCAACCACACGGTTGTGTTACTGCTAGGGGATTATACTGGAAAATACTAATTTGTCTGTCTTTTACGGGATTGATCTGAGGAGTTATAACACCCACCACAAGAACAAGTTGTCAAGTAACTGATTTGTGCATAGGCCTATGGTTTTTGGAAACACATGTCATTGCCCATTCAATCAAGAACCACGTTATTTACTTATACAATATTTACGTTGTTATATATTTAATAACAAGTGATATACCTGCATCAAATTAGCGCAGATGGGCCTTTAAACAGTACCATCAGCGTGATATTCAAGTTCCGACGTGAATGCGTATATGACCATGTTCAATTTCAAACTTGATAAAAAGAGTAAATACCTAAACCGTCGAAACAGTTCTCTTGAAAACTGACCACTGACATGCCCTTTAAATGTATTATCTGCATTTTTTCACATAATATTTTAAGGTTTGATTCATATTGACAACTAGGTATCCCACCATTGGCTGATATGTAAGCCTTTACACTTAGATGTCTTATGCAAAATTCGTTCATTTAACAGCCCCAGAAGTGGTTTTACGTACTTTAAACCTATTTTTGTTTTTAATAACGTATTCGGAGTCACGAATATCTGTAAAAAAATAATAATAATTAATAAATAAATAAAAATAACAATACATTATCAATGAATGACAGCTGGCGTAGAACTTGATCACCAAAACCTTCAATTTAATTCCATTCAATTCAATTCAGTTCAAGACACGTCTATTTTTGTACACTCCAACGAAATGCCAATACAAAGCCTGATCTTATAAAATATAATACATGTATACCAACGCAGCAAAAAGGTTAATAAATACAAGTTACAAGTTAACAATTAGTTACAAATTAACTTTAATTTAATTAATACAATAATGCCATTCTTCAAAAACTCTTTTTTTTAAACAAAAAGCTGCGAAGGATTAGGGATCGACGTACGTTTCCGTATGCGAACCCACACAGTGTGAACAATACAAGTAGATCTTATATTTATTTTCAATAAAAAGGCACCGCCTAAGGTAACACCTTTAAATACTATTTTGAAATATACACGGTATAGGCTATTCGCCCCCAATTGTTAAGTACGTCTAATTACAGGTAGAGCGATATCAGCAACTGGAGCGCCACCAAGCGTTAGGTATACCGCTCTACATTTTGCGCAAACAGCGATTAACCTCTTCCCAAGGGCCTACCTTTAAAAAAAAAAACCTTGTTTGAGTGAGAAACTCGGTGAGAAACTTGTTTCTGTATTGATTCGATACAGTAATAGCCATGAATTGAAGTCATGAATTTATATTCATGAAGTCATGAATTTATATCGCGTACTTCAAGTGTTGTAATTTCCAATCTGTATTACATATTTAACGTATAATGTGAATCATTAGGTCCACTCCACCTAAACACAATCCCCCTTTCTGCTTTGCTGATAATTATATGTTATACGATATATGTATTGCATATTGACTGGATAAGATGGTAACAATTTGACATTATAAATGAATATCGTATGAACGGATCTCAAGCAGAAACAAATTGATACTATTTTTACCCCAGACACGGCAAACAGAAACAAACACTGATAAAAAGTACAGAGATGTGCACGATTTTTGAACATGTAAATCATTCAATACTAGGATGAGAGAGCAGGTATTGGGGAGAGCGCACTGCTCTACACCATGGGAATGGGGTCCAGAGTGGGATGGGGTGTAGTCATGGGTGATATCATCTGTGTGAGGTCCAGAGTGGGATGGGGTGGAGTCATGGGTGGCACCATACACTCAACCAAAAAAGAAAGTCCCCCCTTAATACTTTTTTGTCTAACTCAAAAACTACTGGGCACATCTTGCTGAAATTAGGACTGATCAGTACAGAAATTCCTCAGCAATCCAGCCATACTCTTTTTTGGCCTAAACAGTGATAATGTGTTCAAAATTATGCAATTTATGACAAATGGTATCGAAAAAAAAGTTTCACTTTTGTATACGTGTAGTGTGAGTGTGAACCACAAACTGCACGTATACAAAAGTACAACCGTTTTCGGTATCATTTGTCATAAATTGCATAAATTCGTGTTAGGGTGGCATCCTCCGTGTTACTTCCTGCAGGATGGGATGGGGTGGGGGTAAGGGGTGGCATCATCTTTGTGAGGTCCAGAGTGTCATTATGGAGTTATGGGTGGCATTATCTTTGTGAGGCCCAGAGTGGGATGGGACGAAGGTATGTGTGTCATCACCTTTGTGATGTCCAGAGCGGAATGGAATAGAGTTATGGGTGTCATTATCTTCGTGAGGTTCAGAGTGGGAAGGGACGGAGTTATGGGTGTCATTATCTTCGTGAGGTTCAGAGCGGAATGGGGTGGAGTTATGGGTGTCATTATCTTCGTGAGGTTCAGAGTGGGAAGGGACGGAGTTATGGGTGTCATCAACTTCGTGAGGGCATGAGCGGGAAGGGACGGAGTTGCTGGTGTCATCAGGCCTAGGGCGGGAAGGGGTGGAGTTGGTGGTTGCCTCATCATGGGGGCGGTACACAGGTTAAAGAGGCACTCAGGTTTTGTGATTTCAGCAGACAGTGCAAACTGAGGTTTTATTGCTCCAAAATCTGCAGTCCACAAACCTGCACCCGCTGATGAAACTACAAGTACATTCAGCTTTATCAAGGGTCTCATTATAAAACCTTTGAGATTAAATAGCGTTTTTATAATTCGTTCAAATTTCTTCCTCCTCGAAATGAAATCGCTTTCATACCTTTTGCATCAGTAAAACTTTAATTTGCGCTGTTTAAATTAAGTATTTTTAATTAAAATAATTAAAATCTGTTTTGCATCTTGGATTTTAAGTTGTGCGATGATGAAACTAATTGTGCATCTACATTCCCTCACATTTAAACACGTACATACCTACTGAATATTGACATATTGAAGACATATTGAAGAGTCCTAACTCCATCTTTAAGCCACATAATTTCCATCATCTTCAATCACATCAATGCTTGAAGACAGCTGTTGAGAAACAGTCAACCTTTTTCAATGTCTTTTTCCAGTCTTTTTCTTTTTCAAACTATGTAACCAGGATCTCAGTATCCAGGAGCGAATCGAACCTCCTTTCTTTTACATCGATGTTTCTGATTATTCCATTTACACTTCTGTAGGCAGTTTGCAGAATGGATTACATCTCATTATTTCTATGATGTCTCTTATTCCATGACAATTACGTTCAAAACTGATTAAATATAATTACGAAATATTTTCAAAAACATCACATTGCTTGTTAAACTAACGCAAACATTTTAAGGGGAAAATCAGTTTTTCTTAGACCTCACTACTGTCTATTTTTTGAAAGAGTTTTAGATTTAGGTTGCAGGTTCGAATCCCGCAAGAGGCCTTCATAAGATCATTGTTTTCCGCGAGTTTACTTTGGTCTCATGAAGCGCATGCAGTTGTCGTGCAGGGACATCTGAGCTTTGCATATTGCAGGGTATGGCTCATCACAATGCATGTCATTCCATTGCCCACCAATTCCCGTTACCACAGCGCAGTCCTCAACACCCCCCCCCCCCCCCTGTTATTGGGTTCGTTTCCATCAGTCCACCAATTCCTGTACTCCACCTCATCAGTACCATCCTGACACTTCCAAGTACCTATTACAAATAACAACGAAAAATGTACAAAGATGGCTATCGAATAGCAATCAGTCTTTAAAGCGAACAATTCACAATGTTCTGGTATCATCCGATCCGACTACCAACCGTTGTTAATAAGGAAGGCTTGCCCATCAAACTGCCACGCTGCAAGCGTGCAAAAACAAAACGGTGGACGTTCGAACTGGCTTTTAAAGATTTGAAAACTCCTGCTCAGATCTGTAGCATTCATTTGTGTTTAATTATTGAAAGGAGAGATAGGCTCAATTAAACTTGGGGTGTCGACAGCTACAGGCCTTTCTTATAAATGTGTGCATACTTCCTACCATAATATATTACCAGCCCGCTTATTGCGTGGCATTTTGACGTGCAAATCTCGCTTGTTAACAACGGTGAATAGTAAAATCGGCTGCTTGTACTTGTGTAATCGTTTGTTTCTGCCCACTGCATCACTAAAAAGAAATTATTATGAAAGTGAAATCAACAACAGCCAGAGAGACTCCAAGAAATTGTGGACCCTGGCCAAGGAAGCGAGCTCCAAGAAAAACAACACTCCTTTACCATCTTGTTCAAACAAGCTTTCCTTAGCCAGTAACTTTAATTCTTTCTTTGTCAATATAGGTGCTGAGCTCGCTGAAGCGTTTCGGAACGATCAATCGACTAGAGAAGACTCCACTTGTTTGTTTTTTATTATTATTTTTATTTATTCATGTTAAATTATAACAATTTTCTCTTCTTTGTACTAATAGATTTGGTCCTGTTACTTACGTAAATTTCTGATTTTTATATATTTTGTATATTTTTAAAAACTCATTTAATATTGTCATTTTATTATTTAAGAATTTTGGTTTTGTTTAATTTTTTTTTTATTGGTTTCATTCAATAACTTATTTTAATGTAATCAGGGCCCTTGAGAATAGCAGTTTAAATACTGAAAAGGCTACCCTGTTGAAATAAAACTATATTATTATTATTATTATCATTATGATTATTATTATTATTATTATTATCACGATCTGTGAAAATTTGTTTCTGCCCACTACATCACGATCTGTGAAAGAAATCTAATGAGACATTAATACTGCAACCAACCTTCTTCCTCGTGATCATTGCAGTTGATCCAAAACAAGTATCTAGTCTCTGGCACTAGCGGTATTAGGAAATCAGTTTCCTCCTGAGACCGTGGTGCGACCAAGACACCTCCCATCTTGATGCACTCATCTTTGGCCTCGGACCATGTCAGGCGCTCCGTGATGGCTTTGTAGCATTTGCCACCCCACTGTATCCAAGAAGGTGCACACGCCCATGTATCACGAAAGGAGGTCTTACATGATTCATTACCACCAGTGCAACGCATCATCAGATGAAAGCTTATCAAGCCAAAGATGAACCCTTTACGCAGCAGCATCTTTCACGGCTTACCCGACCTGGGTCTAGCAGTAAAATGATTAGACTGTCTGTCATGCTCGCATAAAGCAGACCGCATCAAACCTGCAGTGGCTCCGGCCGCGGTTCGTTTCATTGGCTTTGAATTGACTGCTGCGTTCGATTAGCTTACACGTGTAGGTGAAACTTGCATGAGAGCGTTCGATTAGTCATCACGTGATCCTTGTGTCTACGCTGGTGGCCACCACCACTGCCCCAGCTCACAAGTGGGTCTCTGGTGGCTGCCCGGGTGTGTGACGTAAGCGAACGATTTCATAGATAGGAAGATAAATAAACAAAAATAAAAACACTTTAAATGGGTGTGGGAATCGTCCAAACACCTACCAGTATTATCAATAAATAAGTTATCTAAGGCCCAAAAAAAAGTTTCCGGTTTCTGGTATGTGCGCACGTCGCCGTAGCCATGCGCGTCGGCAAAATGAAACAGTTTTTTTTTCAATACAAGATGACGTCTCAAAACCGCCAAACTCACTGGTTCGACTGGAATTCTGCTGCTGCACAATTTTAACGTGTTTTTAGATTGGGTTATGATCGAGAATAAGCTTTACGTGGCCTCTTTGGACTCCCATATATTTGCACTAAGTTTAGTCGGGCACCATTTGCAGTCATCAGCCGACATTTGAAGCCCCCCCCAAAAAAAAAAAACAGGTAAAAAAAAAAAAAAAGCCGCGTCGCCGCACCACTATTGGGGCAAGCTCCATACCAGAAACCGGAGACTTTTTTTTTTTGGCCTAAAGCATAACTTGACCACGTTTACGTTTCTCGTTTTCCACAAACTGGGTCGCATGTATAAAAACTGGCATTTGCTTTTACTGCCAATTTTTAAACATTTTACTCGCATCTCAATGAATAAAAATGGAGAAAACGCTTTTACGTTCGTGCCTCTGCATAAGACTTTGTTCGATTTAAACTTGATAAAAGAGTAAATACCTTAACCGACAAAACAGTTCTCTTAAAAAAACCCAATGATATGCCTTAAAAATGTATTGTTTCTTTTTTATGTAATATTTCAAAGGTTGTGTCATCAACCAAGCATTCCACTGCCCCCAAGAATGTCTGCGCATTGGCGGTAAGGCTCAAAATAAATATAAAAAAACATAATAAATCACATGAAGACGTCATCATGACGTCACCTCTATTTTCATCTATAACACGTCCTGTCCTACCTACATACCCATTTTTAACCCAATCAGACTTACAGTTCTGTCGAAATGGGACTTTAAAATATGCACCTTTCAGATGACGTCACGTGACACTTGATGAAGTCATCATTAGGCCAAAAAAAGTCTCCGGTTTCTGGTATGCGCGCGCGTTGCCGTAGACATGCGCGTCGGCAAAATGAAAAAGTTTTTTTTTTCAATGAAAGATGATGTCTCAAAACCGCCAAACTCACTGGTTTGACTGGAATCCTGCTGCTGCACAATTTTAACGTGTTTTTAGATTGGGTTATGGTCGAGAATAAGCTTTAGGTGGCCTCTCTGGACTCCCATATATTTGCACTAAGATTAGTCGGGCACCATTTGCAGTCATCAGCCGACATTTGAAGCAAAAAAAATCAGGTAAAAAAAAAAAAAGGCTGCGTCGCCGCACCACTTTTTTGGGCAAGCTCCATACCAGAAACCGGAGACTTTTTTTTTTGGCCTTACGTCAATCTTTTTTGTATCAGGTCTTTGGTTTGGCTTTCTTAGCTAAAGAAGTGAAAGTGGCTTTCAGAAAAACGTGTACAAAATATAGAGGATTTGAGATAGAACAACAACAAAATAGAAGAAAAAATCAGAACAAAAACACAGGCTTTTTCGCAAATTTACGAAACACTTTTTAAAAATGACCAAAACCAATAGCTGTTTCGCTGTGTTCACCCCAACAGCTAAAATGAAACTAGAACTACGTTTGTTCGATGTTCAGAACACGGGGCTTTTTCGCATTTTTTTTTTTTTTTTACGAATTTATGTTGTGTTTTGTCCATATGCAGTCAGGTCAATTATATGCAAGACCATCGTTCCACGATTAAGTTTTCCAGATATAGGACTTTAAAATATGCACTTATAAGATGACGTCACACGACTATTGATGTCGTCATAGTGACATCAATTCTCCAGGGCCAATACCTCACCTTCGGGTCTTTGTCCTTACCTAATTTGAAGTCAATCGAATAGCATTTTATGTCATATTTTGCTAGTAGAAGAAAATGTAAAAAGGGTCTTTACCTGAGTTAAGTTTCATCGGAGTAGGACTTTGTTTTATGTCAAAAGTGCTGCGCTGATTAATACATGTACAAGTCTGTTGGAATTTGGAAACCCAAAAAAAATCTGAGCAAAAAAAGGCTTTCCGATTTTAAGCGGGTCATAGCGGGATCACACCCCAAAAAAATTTAAAAATTACAAAAACAATAGCTTTTTCGATGTGTACACCGAAACAGCCAAAAATGCAATTTAAGCCACCGGCGGTTCCTTTATTCAAGGCTGCGTAGAAAACTAATATCGCGTGCGAGTTGCTCTGAGGGTGAAGTCAATTTGCTATTGAAAGGGAAAGAGCAGCCACTACAGTTATTAGTTGATAGACGCCTCATCAGTAATTACCAAATTATTCAAAAAAGAAAAGGTCCTGGTCATTGGATATTGCGCTCGTAATTATTGCTTTATTAATGCAATCATTCACTGATGCGAAGCCGTAGCTCCAAGGGTACATGTTGGTTATTATCTGAAGGCAAGCTCTTGATTGCATCCGTGATAAAATTCCAAACTATAATGGATGGAAGGCCATCCTGCATGGTTCGATCGTCACCAATCCGTATTCCGTCGCCGTATGCTCGTTAGATTGTGTGCTTCTTAATCTTTACATGTTGTATGATGGTAAACTACCCAATTGTTGCAGGCTTAAAGTTACAAAGCTCACAACATTTCAAGTTGAAATGGAAGGCATGATACTCATCAGAATTACCTCCATTACTATTCAGTCTGGCTTCTGTTAGAATGGTTTGCGGATGCCAATAAATGCATGCGTGACATGATAAAAGGTGCATTTTGACGCCTTTATCTCCAGAACTACTGGCCCGATTGGGTTGAAATTCGGTATGTGCCAAGACCGGGATGTGTTATAGATGAAACTTGAAGTGATGTCTTGATGACGTTATCACATGAAATGTGACGTCATGGTAAAGATGCATATTTGGAAGACCCATATACACAGAACTACATGTCTGATTGGGTTGAAACTTGGTTGAACCTAGACCGGGAGTTGTTATAGATGAAACTTGAAACGGTAGGTCCAATGTGGTTGTTACTCATAATGTAATGGACTGGGATATGTTACAGATGAATTTGTGAGTGACGTCATGATGACGTCATCACACGTCATATGACGTCACATTAAAGTATTTTATGGCCAATATCTACAGAACTATAGGCCCGATTTGGTTGTAATTTGGTATAAACCTAACCTAGGATCTGTTATAGATGAAAATTGAATTGACGTCACGATGACGTCAACACATGATATGTGACGTTACATTACAGGTGCACTTTTCTACGGAACTATTGATCCTGGCCACTCTACACTTTTCTACCCTGCATGTATGTCCTATCAGTCTATAACATGACGTAATAATGCAATGACAAATTGCAGAAACCAGCCATGTCATCATAGTGATATCACTTCTCCAGGGCCAATACCTAACCTGAGGATCTTTGTCTTTACCTAATTTGAAGTCAATCGAATAGCATTTTATGTCATATTTTGCTAGTAGAAGAAAATGTAAAAGGGTCTTTACCTGAGTTAAGTTTCATCGTAGTAGGACTTTGTTTTATGTCAAAAGTGCCGCGCTGATTAATACATGTACCAGTCTGGAGTTTGGATACCAAAAGAAAAAAATGAGCAAAAACAGGCTTTTCCGCTTTTAGGCGGGATCACACACACAAAAAATACAAATACAAAAGCTTTTTCGATGTGTACACCGAAACAGCCAAAAATGCAATTGAAGCCACCGGCGGTTCCTTTACTCAAGGCCGCGTAGAAAACTAATATCGTGTGAGAGTTGCTCTGAAGGTGAAGTCAATTTGCTATTGAAAGGGAATAAGCAGCCACTACAGTTATTAGTTCATAGACGACTCATCAGTAATTACCAAATTATTCAAAAAAGAAAAGGTCCTGGTCATTGGATATTGCGCTCGTAATTATTGCTTTATTAATGCAATCATTCACTGATGCCAAGCCGTAGCTCCAAGGGTACATGTTGGTTATTATCTGAAGGCAAGCTCTTGATTGCGTCCGTGATAAAATTCTAAACTATAATGGATGGAAGGCCATTCTGCATGGTTCGATGGTCACCAATCCGTATTCCGTCGCCGTATGCTCGTTAGATTGTGTGCTTCTTAATCTTTGCATGTTGTATGATGGTAAACTACCCAATTGTTGCAGGCTTAAAGTTACAAAGCTCACAACATTTCAAGTTGAAATGGAAGGCATGTTACTCTCAGAATTACTTCCATTACTATTCAGTCTGGCTTCTCTTAGAATGGTTTGCGGATGCCAATAAATGCATGCGTGACATCACATAAAAGGTGCATTTTGACGCCTTTATCTCCAGAACTACTGGCCCGATTGGGTTAAAATTCGGTATGTGCCAAGACCGGGATATGTTATAGATGAAACTTGAAGTGATGTCTTGATTACGTTATCACATGAAATGTGACGTCATGGTAAAGATGCATATTTGGAAGACCCATATATACAGAACTACATGTCCGATTGGGTTGAAACATGGTTGAACCTAGACCGGGAGGTGTTATAGATGAAACTTGAAACGGTAGGTCCAATTTGGTTGTTACTCATAATGTAATGGACTGGGATATGTTACAGATGAATTTGTGAGTGACGTCATGATGACGTCATCACACGTCATATGACGTCACATTAAAGTATTTTATGGCATATATCTACAGAACTATAGGCCCGATTTGGTTGTAATTTGGTATAAACCTAGGATCTGTTATAGATGAAAATTATTCTCTATGATGGGACTAGCGGTTTTGCCGAAGTCAATTGAGCGTGATCAGCTGACTGATAAGGTTTACGCAAAAACCACGAGCCAATGAGGTTTTTCATAGAAAGCTGGGCGAACCACTTTTTGCGAGAGTGTGCCGGTAATGTTATTCGTTAGCAGTGCAATTCAGCAGTCGTCAGTAGTGCGATTCAGTAATTGAGATACATGCATCCAATTATACAGATTGACCTTTAAACAGTGCAGTCAACGTAACACTCACGTACGTGACTCCGTATATGACAATGTTCGATTTCAAACTTTATTACAAAAAAAAGGAAATACCTAAACCATCGAAATAATGTAGTTCTCTTAAAATACCGACCACTGACGTGACCTTTGAATGTATTATCTTTTATATTTCATATAATATTTCAAAGTTTGAGTCATATTGACAACTTTGCATCCTACTGCCCCAATAACTGCTGCCCAACACCGGCTGATATGTGTGTGCTTACACACTTAGATGTCTAACATGCAAAATTCGTTCGTTTAACACCCCTAAATTTGGTTTTTGCATACTTGAATCCTATTTTTGTTTTTAGCAACATTATTTGGAGTCACGAATATCTATACAAATAAAATAAGAAAAACATTTTTAAAAGGTGTGATCAACGTCCAAACACTTACCAATATTATCAATGAATAAGTCAGCTGGCGTAGAACTTGATCACCTAAACCTTCAATTCATTTCAGTTGAGGAAACATTTATTTAATACTCTCCATTGACAATGCCAATACAAAGCGTGATCATATACAATAGAATACTTTAATATCAAAGCAACCAAAAAAAAGGTAAATAAATGCAAGTTACAAGTTAACAATTAGTTACAAATAAAATTTCACGCTTCAAAAAACGCTTCAAATGCCTTCTTTTTTCAACAAACAACTAAGGAGATGCGAAGGATTAGGGACGTACGTTTCTGCGTGTGAACCCATATAGTGTGAACAACACAAGTATCATATATTTATTTTCAATTAAAAAACACCACCTAAGGTAACACGTTTAAATATTATTTGGAAACACACACGGCATAGGCTATACGCCTCCTATTGTTAGGTACGCCTAATATTACTTTCGTAATAATCGTCCTTTCTGCTTTGCTGATAATTATATGTAATATGATACATGTACTGCATATAGGCTGGATAAGATTGTAACATTTTGACATTAAAATAACGAATGTCGTATTAACGGATCTCACGCAGAGACGAATTAATACTATTTTTACCACAGACACGGCATACAAAAACAAACACTGACTAAAAGCACAGCCAGGCACCAGAAGATTCCTATTTTCCGTACATGTGCATGATTTTTGAACATGCAAATCATCCAATACCAGGGTGAGAGAGCAGGTATTGGGGAGAGCGCACTGCTCTACACCATGGGAACGAGTTTAAGGAAATATTGACTGTTTTCTGCATATTTACGCGAGGTATGCGATTGAACAGCGCCATCTATTGGTGGGCACCAGCCATACATTTTAGGTGTTACGTTTCCATGCAATATTCATATTACACACGAAGTATGGGTAAAATGGCATCATCTTTGTGAGGTCCAGACTGGGATGGGATGGAGTTAGGGGTCGCATCATCTGTGTGAGGTCTAAAGTGGGATTGGGTGGAGTTATAGGTGGCATCAACTTTATGAGGTCCAGAGTGGGATGGGTTGGAGTTATAGGTGGCATTGCTTTTGTGAGGTCCAGAGCGGGATTGGGTGGAGTTATGGGTGGCATCATCTTTGTGAGGTCCAGACTGGGATGGGATGGAGTTAGATGTCGCATCATCTGTGTAAGGTCTAAAGTGGGACTGGTTGGAGTTATAGGTGGCATCATGTTTGTGAGGTCCAGAGTGGGATGGGGTGGAGTTATAGGTGGTACCAACTTAATTTGTGAGGTCCAGAGTGGGATGGGGTGTGGCATCGTTTTTGTGAGGTCCAGGGCGGGATTGGTGGAATTTTGATTGGCATCATCTTTGGGAGGTCAAGAGCAGGATGGGACGGAGTTAGGGGTGCCATCATTATGAGGGCTGGACACAGGGTTAGAGAGGCACGCAGTTTTTTGGGTTTATTTGTTTGTGGTGATTTCAGCCGACAGTTGTGCAAACTGATGTCGGGTTTTATTGCTGAAAAAAACCTGCTGCCCACAGACCTGCACCTGCTGATGATAGATATGCAGGCAGTGATGGGAAATACAAATATATTCAGCTTTATCAAGGGTCTCATTATACAACTTTTGAGAAAGTATGAAAAAGTGTTTTTATAATTCTTCCAATTTTGTACCGGCTTGAAATGAAATCAAGTTCATAATTTTGCATCAGTCATCTCGTAATACTTCAATTTGCACAGTTTAAAGTGCGTTTCAATTGTGGAACTCTGTTTTCGATCTTGGTTTTTAAGTTGTGCGACGATGAAAATACCTATGCACCTCCATTCCTCACCTTTAAGTAAATACATAAATAATGCATATCTATATCTACTGAATATACTCGTATATCTAAGACATAAATCCACCACAATTAATCTTAAAACCGAATTATTTCCATCGTCTTCAATCACATCCAGCTCGTGACAGTTGTTAGAAAACAGTTAGCATTTTCAATGAACTCATTATATAACCTTTAAAAGAGATCTCAACGGAATCAAAATATAAGCGAATTTAATAACCCCTCTTTCTTTTACATCGATATTTCTGATTATTCTTTTTGCACTGTTAATGTTGTAGAGATTTCGCAGAATGGATTACATCTTGTAATTTTTAAGATAATTTTAACTCCATTTTCATGACAATTACTTTCACAACTGATGTAATAAAAATATGAAATATTTTAAAATACATCACTAAGCTTGCTATTACATTGAAAGTAATGAAAACATTTTACATCGTTGGATTTGTCTGAATTTATAATTTGTTAATGAAAACCGACTTGTAAAACCAGTTTGATTTAAACCTTACTAGACTTTTAATTTTTGTCCAGAAAGTTATATGTAAACATATTCACTTCCATCCAAGGGCGGATCCAGAACAGAATTGTTTTGGTGGCCAACACAAATTTGGTCCACGAAAAGTTTGTCCAAACAATTTACGGCGTGAGGTTCGGGGGCCTGCTTAAGGGCCTTGACAGTTTTGTGGATTCTAGATGCTCTGTGGTGCGGTCTGAAGTAATTTCTCACCACTTTAACCGATGTTTTTGAGGAAAAGATGGTGGTGTAGTCATTGCCTGCCTTTATTGCGAAGTAACTAAAAAAAATTGAATTCGTGGGGGGGGGGGCATGGCCCCCTTTGTCCCCCCCCCCGGATCCGCCCATGCTTCCATCTTTCTTAATATTAACAGATGCTTTCGTTTTCAGATAGAGTCCTCGGACAGAATTTTATATTTAGGTTGCAGGTTCGAATCCCGCAAGAGGCCTTTACAAGATAATTGTTTGCCACGAGTTTACTTGGGTCTCATGAAGCGCATGCAGTTGTCACGCAGGGACATCTGAGCTTTGCATATTGCAGGGACTCGCTGATCACAATACAAGTCATTCCATTTCCCATAGTAAAACGATACCACAGCGCAGTCCTCAAAACCTCCCGAGTTATTGGGTTCGTTTCCATCAGTGTCCCAATTCCTGTACTCCACCTCATCAGTACCATCCTGACACTTCCAAGTACCTATTAGAAATAAAAAAATAACATAACGAAAAATGTACAAAGATGGCTATCGAATAGCAATCAGTCTTTAAAGCGAACAATTCACAATGTTCTGGTATCATCCGATCCGACTACCAACCGTTGTTAATAAGGGAGGCTTGCCCATCAAACTGCCACGCTACAAGCGTGCAAAAACAAAACGGAGGACGTTCGAACTGGCTTTTAAAGATTTGAAAACTCCTGCTCAGATCTGTAGCATTCATCCGTGTTTAATTATTGAAGGAGAGATAGGCTCAATTAAACTTGGGGTGTCGACAGCCACTTGCCTCTCTTATAAATGTGTGCATACTTCCTACCATAATATATTACCAGCCCGCTTATTGCGTGGCATTTTGACGTACAAGTCTCGCTTATTAACAACGGTGTATAGTAAAATCGGCTGCTTGTACTTGTGTAATCGTTTGTTTCTGCCCACTGCATCACTAAAAAGAAATTATTATGAAAGTGAAATCAACAACAGCCAGAGAAACTCCAAGAAATTGTGGACCCTGGCCAAGGAAGCGAGCTCCAAGAAAAACAACATTCCCTCACCATCTTGTTCAAACAAGCTTTCCTTTATAGCCAATAACTTTAATTCTTTCTTTGTCAATATAGATGCTGAGCTCGCTGAAGCGTTTCCGAGCGATCAATCGACTAGAGAAGACTTCACACCAGTTGGAACTGTGGATAATGCAGATAACTTTGCTTTCTCTCCCGTTACAGTTGCCTTTGTTGAAAAACAGATTAAGGAAATGGATCCGTCTGTAGCAACAGGCATTGACGGTATGTCATGCAAGTTATTAAAAGCTGCTTGTCCAGCCATTTGCCCATCGCTTGCATACCTTATGAACAAATCTTTGTTTTCAGGTATCGTCCCACAGAAATGGAAAACAGCCAGAGTCACGCCAACCTTTAAAGGTGGCGATGGTGATCAGGTCACAAACTACAGACCCATCTCAGTGCTCCCTGTTGTATCTAAAGTTCTGGAAAAGGCTGTAAATAACCAACTTAGCGATTTTCTTGGTAAAAAACATTTCCTTGCAGATCAGCAATCGGTGTTCAGACCACATCATTCAACCCAGACAACAGTCCTAGATGTTGCTGATTTTATTTTGCATAACATGGATATAGGTAGTGTGACAGGTGCTATTCTCCTGGACCTAAAAAAGGCCTTTGACACTGTTGACCATGAAATCTTGCTGTCAAAACTACGGACTGGCTACCGGGTCATGGGCCTAGAACTGAGATGGTTTGAATCGCACTTACGTGGAAGAATGCAAGCCACACACATAGACGGTGTTCTCTCTGACTTGGCCAGTGTTGGGGTTGGAGTACCCCAGGGTTCGATCCTGAGCCCCTTACTTTTTACTGTTTATATTGACATATTGACTCCCTCCCAGCAAGCATTACAGTTCCTCGGTGCAAAATAAATATGTATGCAGATGATACAATTATTATGTTCAGTGACACGTCTTCAGCGTTTATCAAGGACATGATCACAGGCCTGGAACAAGTGAGTAAATGGCTACATGAACACAAGCTGACCCTGAACGTTAGCAAAACTAAGTTCATGCTCCTTGGCACTCGTCAACGACTATCACACTTTGACAACATTCAAATCTCCTTGAACTGTAACGTCGTTGAGCACGTCAAGGTTTACAAGTACCTCGGTGTAATGTTGGACGAATGTCTATCCTGGTCAGCTCAAATTGACTACATCGCTAAGAAAATCTCCAATAAAATTGGTTTTCTTCGACGTTCTGCAAAACCTTGCCTCCCAGCTTCCACATTTAAAATGCTCAGTAGTGCCCGGGTCTTGCCTTTATTCGATTATTGTAGCTTTGCGTGGTCCAGTTGTTCCAACAGTAATAGTGACAGACTCATCAAATTGCATAATCGCCTAGCTAGATTGATCCTCACTGCTGATTATAGGACACATATTATATCGCAGAACTTCACGAGGCCCTCTCGTGGACTGCACTCCCTCTGCGCTGGCGTTATAACAGGATGTGTGAAGAGTGTACAAATGTATTAACAAAACCGACCCGCACTATCTCAACTCTCGCTTCGAGGCCCCAACTCATTCAATTGGCACCCGATCTCTGTCCAATGGCTCATTATGCATGTCCTATGTTCATAAGACCAATGCAGGTAAACGCACTAATATATAGGGACCTCACAGAGACAGGCCGAGAAAATTTGTTTCTGCCCACTGCATCACGATCTGTGAAAAAAATCTAATCAGACATTAATACTTCAACCAACCTTCTTCCTCGAGATCATTGCAGTTGATCCAAAACAGGTATTCAGCCTGTGGAAATAGCGGCATGAGGAAATCAGTTTCCTCCTGAGACTGTGGCACGACCAAGACACTTCCCATCTTGATGCACTCATCTTTGGCCTCAGACCATGTCAGAGGCTCCATGATGGCTTTGTAGCATTTGCCACCCCACTGTATCCAAGAAAGTGGACACGCCCATGTATCACGAAAGGAGGTCTTACATGAAGCATTACCACCAGTGCAACGCATCATCAGATGAAAGCTTATCAAGCCAAAGATGAACCGTTTACGCAGCAGCATCTTTCACGGCTTACCCGACCTGGGTCTAGCAGTAAAATGATAAGACTTCATCAAACCTACAGTGGCTCCGGCCGCGGTTCGTTTCATTGGCTTTGAATTGAGTGCTGCGTTCGATTAGCTTACACGTGTAGGTGAAACTTACATGAGAGCGTTCGATTAGTCATCACGTGATCCTCGTGTCTGCGCTGGTGTCCATCACCACTGCCCCAGCTCACGAGTGGGTCTCTGGTGGCTGCCCGGGTGTGTGACGTAAGCGAACGATTTCATTGATAGGAAGATAAATAAACAAAGATAAAAACACTTTAAATGGGTGTGGGAATCGTCCAAACACCTACCAGTATTATCAAGAAATTAGTTATCTAAAGCATAACTTGACCACGTTTACGTTTCTCGTTTTCCACAAACTGGGTCGCACGTATAAAAACTGGCATTTGCTTTTACTGCCAATTTTTAAACATTTTACTCCCATCTGAATGAATAAAACTGGAGAAAACGCTTTTACGTTCGTGACTCCGCGTAAGACTTTGTTCGATTTGAAACTTGATAAAAAGAGTAAATACCTAAACCGACGAAACAGTTCTCTGAAATATACCGACCAATGATATGCCCTTGAAATGTATTGTTTCTTTTTTTTAATGTAATATTTCAAAGGTTATGTCATCAACCAAGCATCCCACTGCCCCCAAGAATGTTTGCACATTGGCGTTCAGGCTCAAAATAAAAACATAATAAATTACATAAGACGTCATCATGACGTCACCTCTATTATCATCTATAACACGTCCCGGTCTACCTACATACCCATTTTGAACCCAATCAGACTTACAGTTCTGTAGAAATGAGACTTTAAAATATGCACCTTTCAGATGACGTCACGTGACACTTGATGACGTTATCATTTCGTCATTCTTCTGTTTATACGGTGTTTGGTTTGGCTTTCTTAGCTTTTGAAGTGAAAGTGGCTTTCAGAAAAAAACGTGTACAAAGTATACAGGATTTGAGATAGAACACTTTTTCGCAAATTTACGAAACTTTTAAACAAATTACCAAAACCAATAGCTGTTTCGCTGTGTACACCCAAACAGCTAAAATGAAACCAGAACTACGTCTGTTTGACGATCAGAACATGGGGCTTATTCGCATTGTTTTTGAGTTTCGCATTGAGTTTATGTTTTGTTTTGTCCATATGCAGTCAGGTCAATTATATGCAAGACCATCGTTCCATGATTAAGTTTTCCAGATATAAGACTTTAAAATATGCACTTTTAAGATGATGTCACATGACTATTGATGTCGTCATAGTGACATCAATTCTCCAGGGCCAATACCTCACCTTCGGGTCTTTGTCCTTACCTAATTTGAAGTCAATCGAATAGCATTTTATGTCATATTTTGCTAGTAGAAGAAAATGTAAAAAGGGTCTTTACCTGAGTTAAGTTTCATCGGAGTAGGACTTTGTTTTATGTCAAAAGTGCTGCGCTGATTAATACATGTACAAGTCTGTTGGAATTTGGAAACCCAAAAAAAATCTGAGCAAAAAAAGGCTTTCCGATTTTAAGCGGGTCATAGCGGGATCACACCCCAAAAAAATTTAAAAATTACAAAAACAATAGCTTTTTCGATGCATGTATGTCCTATCAGTCTATAACATGACGTAATAATGCAATGACAAATTGCAGAAACCAGCCATGTCATCATAGTGATATCACTTCTCCAGAACCAATACCTAACTTAAGGGTCTTTGTTCTTACCTAATTTGAAGTCAATTGAATTGCATTTTATGTCATATTTTGCAAGTAGAAGAAAATGTAAAAGGATCTTTACCTGAGTTAAGTTTCATCGGAGTGGGACTTTGTTTTATGTCAAAAGTGCCGCGCTGAATAAAACATGTACAAGTCTATTGGAGTTTGGATACCAGAAGAAAAAAATCTGAACAAAAACAGGCTTTTCCGCTTTTAAGCGGAATCACACACAAACAATTGAAAAATTACAAAAACAAAAGCTTTTTCGATGTGTACACCGAAACAGCCACAAAGGCAATTTAAGCCACCGACGATTCCTTTAGTCAAGTCACGTAGAAAACTAATATCGCGTGAGAGTTGCTATGAAGGTGAAGTCAATTTGCCATTTGAAAGGGAATAAGCAGCCACTTTACGTTGATTTATTAGTTGATTAACGCCTCACCAGTAATTACCAAATTATTTGAAGAAGAAAAGGTCCTGGTTATTGGATATTGTGCTCGTAATTGTTGCTTTAATAATCCAATCATTCACTGATGCATTGCCATGGCCCCAAGTGCTGGTTTTGGTAATTATTTAAAGGCAAGCGCTTGATTGTGTTCTTGACGAAATTCTAAACTATAAGGGATGGAAGGCCAGCCTACACGGTTCGATCGTCACTAATCCGTATTCCGTCGATGTATGCTCGTTGGATTGTGTGCTTCTTAATCTTTACATGTTGTATGGTCGTATACTACCCGTTTGTTGCAGGCTTAAAGTTACAAAGCTCACAACATTTCAAGTTGAAATGGAAGGCATGTTTCTCATCAGAATTACTTCCATCACTATTCAGTCTGGCTTCTCTTACAATGGTTGGCGGATGCCAATAAATGCATGCGTCAATAATGGACCAAATAACTGTAGAAGATGGTAGTGTTTAAGGCAAACAGAGTAGTGATAATTAAGACAATGAGAGAATATTGTTTTGAGCACAGTTCGCCGATCACAGTTCACTAATCACATCAGGCAATAGAGAAAACCAAACAGTTGACAAACGAGTTGGCGAGGCGTGCTGAAACAAATAACAACATTGGTAGAAAGCCAATGTGAGGCCTGTGCAGAATACAAACCAAAACAAACCAAAGAGCCAATGATGGGGCATGAACAACCACAACGTCCTTGGTAGAAAATAGCAGCAGACCTGTTTCTATTTATTTATTTATTAGCAGGTTTATTTGCTCATTGTGGTTTACTATTCGAGTTTCTTCGAGTTAACTTAGTTGACTTCGATGGCAACAAGTCAAAAAGCGATCAACATTTATTTTGCAAACAACACTTTGCGAGATAAGGAATTCCGGAAACAGTGATCTCTGACAATGGACCGCAATACTCCCATGAACAATTTAAGCAGTTTGCAAAGGATTACGAATTCAATCATGTAACTTCATATCACCAAATAAAAAAACTGAAAAGACTGCTCATGTTGCAAAAGAACCTACTACTATGGGACAGTTCCATAGCTTTACATGTCTAAACCATCGAAACACACGAAGGGTGTTAAATGCAATCCCAGCACCAATGTTCATACAAAGACGGACAAGAACAACAATTCCAACATCAAGTAAAACTAGAACCCAAGGTTGTTCCCAAAGTAATTGACAAACCAAAATCGGAGGCACAAAGGAACATCGTCCTTAACAAGTTGGAAAAAAAGAGAACATGCGTACCGCAAGAAAGACATGAAAAGATGCAACAGTAATAAGAAAGTTGAACTTTCCAGTAAGGTACTTGGTTGAATCCGAAGAAGGTCACTCCAGACGAAACCGAATCGATTTGCAAAGTCATTAAAAAAAAAACAAAAAAACAGCAATGTCAGAGCTTTATTGATGAATTAAGGCAATGCGTATATATATTTTAAAAAATTGAAATTCAGATAATTTCTCCAATGTATTTTTCCACAACACAATTGATGAAATATTACTACCCGGTTCAAGTTAACTTTCTAAAATTGTAATGTTGCTCATAATGCCTAATTTATTTTAGATATGGTATGTTATGATTTATTGATGATTTTTTAACAGTGTATTTTAAAACAGGAGACATGCTTTATAACTGGATAAAAACACATATAGTATTCAATTCAAATATAACGATTTTGTAAAAAGGTAGATGCAAAATGGAAGTACGCATCTGTGACTCTTGACATATATACTTGTAGGTCAGGCCTGAAGTATGGTCAGACATCAGACCACATCAGACCTCCTCCCACTGTCCAATGAGAGCCCATTGTAATATGACGCCTTAGGACAACGCCCAATGTTCACCTTCTATCTCCTTCTATAGCTGAGGCCTGCATACACAGAAACCATTCTGTGTTTGCATGTACATGTAGTTAATTTTTGTCTGCTTGCTGATTACTTGCTTAAAACGGACAAAAATACATTAAACGCAAATGAAACTACGTCCCTTAAAACAAGAAGCGAATGTATAGGCCTGTGCATGTACGTATCGTTATTGATTTGAAAATTTGAAATTTCTCACCTTCATTACAAACAGTGATCTGAAATTGTGTTCTGTGGCCTTTTGGTATTGGTATATATTTATTGACTGAGTGTAAACGAAGTCAGTACTGGGAAACGTGGCGTTGATCGCACATATTTACTTTGCATTAGAAAGTAACATAGATAAACAAACCTGCATGTACATGAGTTTGAAAGCTGGAGCTACATTTTCATCAAACCATGGAATTGTCTCCCCTACATGGACCAAGCCGTGTGTCATCGTAATTAGTTGCTATTGTCGGCGGTAGCTTTTTCCTCATGAGCGGTCGCTACTGAATAATGCCACCACTACACTAGATTTATGTTGTGGACAAACACTTGGCTGTTTGGACATGTTGTTATTGAATGTTTTGTCGTGATAAAGACTGATAGGCAGCAGAAACTTAAGTTGCAGAGTGATCAGGGCAAAAGGTTCCGTAGATATAGGTCTTATAAATAGGCTCCTTTAATGTGACGTCACATTTCATGTGATGACGTCATCATGACAACACTTCAATTGTCATCAATAACATAAATAGGCCAAAGAAAAATGAACCTTTAATGTGACGTCACATTACGTGTGATGACATCATCATGACGTCACTTAACAATTCATCTGTAGCACATTTCTGTCTAGTTTATACCAAGTTACAACCGAATCGGAGTAAGAGTTCTGCCGAAATAGGTCTAAGAAAAATACACATTTAATGCAACGTCACATGACACGTGATGACCTCATCATAACATTACTTCAATATTCATCTATAACTCATCCCGGTCTAGCTGCTTACTAAATTTCAACTCAATCGGACCTATAGTTCTGTAGATATAGGCCTTTAAAATATGCACCTTTAATATGACGTCACATGTCATGTGATGACGTCATCATGCCATCTGTTCATTTTTCATCTATAACACATTTAAAATATGCACGTAAATGTAAAGTCACGTGACTCGTGATGACGTCATGATGATGTCAGTGTTCGGCACACATTTGCAAGTGATGACGTCATCGTCATCCTGACGTCATCATGACGTCACCTCAATTTGTATCTGTACCATATCCCGGTCTGGCTACATACCAAGTTTTAACCTTATCGGACTTATAGTTCTGTAATAATAAGACTTTAAAATATGACTTTTAAGATGACGTCACGTGACCCATGATGACATCATCACGACGTCGCTCTTCGGGACACAAATTCACATTGAGGTCTTGACATGAGTTAGGTTTAATGAGAATACGACGTCACTTTAATTTTCATCCATAACGCATCCCGGCTGAGGTACATACCAAGTAACAACCAAATCGAACCTATAGTTCTGCAGACATAGGCCATAGAAAAATGCAACTTTTAGTATGAGAACTTTTAGTTGTGACGTCATGATGACGTCAATGTTCTGCACACATCTTCAGGTGCTGGTCTAAGTGTGTGCCAACTATAAAGCCAATCAGATTGATTTTAGTGCCAAAAGTGCCTTCCGCGATAAAAACGTGTACAAATGCAATGGAAAAATGCTGAAAAAGAAAACAAACTCTTTACGACAACAAAGCTGTTTCGGCAAATGCCGAAACGGTCCAAAAAGTGAACAACTAGTTACACATTAAATTGAACTAATGTAAATAATGCTACGATTCAAAACCTTTCTTTTTGACTACTAAGAAGATGCGAAGGATTAGAGACGTACGTTTACGCGTGCGAACCCATATAGTGTGAACAATACAAGTAGATCATATATTTCATTTTCAATTAAAAAGTACAACCTAAGGTAACACGTTTAAATATTATCGTCAATGAGTACTTAACTTGCAAATATTCATCTGCTCTCCATCATTGATCACTTAAATGCCATCAATAAAGTGGGTCTTTTTCTGTATGTACCTTTGAGTTTCCAAAAAAGACAACCATTTTGCCCATAAAGTTATCGTACTTTGGCTTTACGACGTGCGCTTCCCCAACACTGAATACCCCTCCGAAGGATAGCAACTTTAATGGTATCATTATCGGCGTATACATCCTTTGAACCACCGCGAACAGACATGGAGGCGACCAATAACTGCCTCCGAAGGCCGCAATTATCATTATTCGTTAGCAGGGCAATTCAGCAGTCGTCAGTAGTGCGATTCAGTAATTGAGATACATGCATCCAATTAGGCAGATTGACCTTGAAACAGTGCAGTCAACGTAACATTCACGTACGTGACTCCGTATATGACAATGTTCGATTTCAAACTTTATTACAAAAAAAAAGGAAATACCTAAACCATCGAAATAATGTAGTTCTCTTAAAATACCGACCACTGACATGACCCTTGAATGTATTATATTTTATATTTCATATAATATTTCAAAGTTTGAGTCATATTGACAACTTTGCATCCTACTGCCCCAATAACTGTTGCCCAACACCGGCTGATATGTGTGTGCTTACACACTTAGATGTCTAACATGCAAAATTCGTTCGTTTAACACCCCCAAATTTGGTTTTTGCATACTTGAATCCTATTTTTGTTTTTAGCAACATTATTCGGAGTCACGAATATCTATACAAATAAAATAAGAAAAACATTTTAAAAAGGTGTGATCACTCCAAACACTTACCAATATTATCAATGAATAAGTCAGCTGGGGTAGAACTTGATCACCTAAACCTTCAATTCATTTCAATTTAAGAAACATTTATTTAATACTCTCCATTGACAATGCCAATACAAAGATTGATCATATATAATAAAAGACTTTGATATCAATGCAGCAAAAAAAGGTAAATAAATGCAAGTTACAAGTTAACAATTAGTTACAAATAAAATTTCACGCTTCAAAAAACACTTCAAAAACCGTCTTTTCTTTTAACAAACAACTAAGAAGATGCGAAGGATTAGGGACGTACGTTTCTGCGTGCGAACCCATATAATGTGAACAACACAGGTAGATCATATATTTATTTTCAATTAAAAAGCACCACCTAAGGTAACACGTTTAATTATTATTTTGAAATACACGCGGCATGGGCTATACGCCTCCTATTGTTAGGTACGCCTAATTACTGTGATAGCTAGAGCGATACCAGCAACTGTAGCGCCACCAATCGTTAAGTATACTACCACTATACATTTTACACAAACAACGAAATAGGAACCTCTTCCCCAGAGCATACCTTTTTTCAACCTTGTTTCCAATAGTAACCCCTAGGTGGGAAACTCACTTGCTGTATCGTGATTCGAAATAGCAAGTCATGGATTTATATCGCGTACTTGTAATTTCCAACCTGGTTTACGTCGGCGCCTATTTTAACGTACAATGTGAATTAGTACGTCGGCCACCCCACTTATAAACAATCCCCCTTTCCACTTTGCTTTTAATAATATGTAATGTGACATATGTACTGCATATTGACGGTATAATATTGTAATACATTTTAAAATATTTTCATCCTGTTTTCGGATCTCACGGAGAGACCAATTGATACTTTTTTTTTTACCCCAAACACGGCATTCAAAAACAAACACTGATTAAAAGCAGTCTAGTCAGGCCTGAGAATCTTCCTAATTTGCATACAATGGGAAGTGTGTTGAACATGGAGATGATCCATTACCAGGGTTAGAGAACAAGTATTGGTAAAAGCGTACTGCTCTTCAACGTTGGAAAGAGGTTAAGGAAATATTGACTGTCTGCGCCGCTTTGATGTATTCTGCTTATACGCAAGGCATGCAATTGAACAGCGCCACCTATTGTTAGGTACCACCCCTACATTTTAGGCGTTACGTTTCCATGCAATGTTCATATTACGTACGATGTATGGGTAAATTGGCATAATCTTTATTAGGTCCAGAGCTTGATGGGATGGGTTATGGGCAAGGGTGACATGATCTTTGTGAGGTCCAGAGTGAGATGGAGTCAAGTTATGGGTGGCATAATGTTTATGAGGTCAACAGCAGGATGGGGTGGAGTTATAGGCGGCATCATCTTTGTGAGGTCCAGAGTGGGATGGGGTGGAGTTATTGGTAGCATCATCTTTGTGGGGTCGGAAGCGGGATGGAATGGAACTATGGGTGGCATCATTTTTGTGAGTTCCAGAGTGGGATGGGCTCGAGTTATAGGTAGCATCATATTGTGTGAGGTCCACAGCAGGATGGGGTGGAGCTATGGGTGGCATAATCTGTGCGAGGTCCAGAGTGGGATGGGGTGGAGTTATTGGTGGCATCATCTGTGTGAGGTCCAGAGCGGGATCGGATGGAGTGAGGTCCAGAGCGGGATGGAGTGGGGTTAGGGGTGGCATCATCCTTGAGGGGTCCAGAGTGGGATGGGATGGACTTATAGGCCACATCATCTTTGTGAGCTACAGAATGGGAGAGGTGGAGTTATAGGCGGCATCTTCTTTGTGAGTTCCATAGCTGATTGGGGTGGAGTTATGGGTGGCATAATCTTGATGAGGTCTAGAGTGGGATGGGGTGGAGTTATGGGTGGTATCATATTTGGGAGGTCCAGAGTGGGATTGGTTGAGGTTAGGGGTAGCATCATCTTTGTGAGGTCCAGAGCGGGATAGGGTGGAGTTCCAGGTGCCATCATCTTTGTGAGGTCCAGAGTTGGATGGGGTGAAATTCGAGGTGGCATTATTATGGTAAAGGACATATGGTAAAGAGGCACACAGGTTTTGTGATTTCAGTGCAATTTTGTGAGAACAGTGCAAACTGATGTCAGGTTTAATTGCTCCAAAATCTTAAGCCCACAGACCTTCACCTGCTGATGCTAGGCATACAGGTGTTGTTGAGAAATACAAATACATTCAGCTTCATCAAGGGTCTCATTATACAACCTTTGAGAAAGTATTAAATAAATGGGGTTCTATAATTCTTTTAAATTTCTACCTCCTTGAAATGAAATCGATATCATACCTTTTGCGTCATTAAAACTTCAATTTGCACTTTTATATTTGTTTTTAAATTGAAATAATTAAACTCTGTTTTACATCTTGGATTTTTAAGTTGTGCGATGATAAAAATAATTGTGCATCTCCATTCCCTCACATTTAAACACATATACATACCTACTGACTAGGGCTAAGCATTTACATCTAAGACACTCCTAAATCCATTGCAATTTATCTTTAAAAAATAAGCCAAATTATTTCCACCGTCTTCAATGACATCCATCCCTTAGACAGTTTTTGAGAAACACTAAGTCAGCTGTTTTTCTTCTTCAATGAACCCATTAAACAACATATGTAACCAGGATCCTAATATTAGCGAATTACAACCTCCTTTCCTTTACATCGATATTTCTGATTATTCCATTTACACTGTTGTAGACAGTTCGCAGATTGGATTACATCTCACAATTCCATGACAATCACTTTCACAACTGATTTAATGTAAATACGATTTTTTTTTAAATACATCACTTTGCTTGTTAATACAGGGTGAGTCATAAAAGCGGAACCCAAACCCCCCAAAATATATTTCATATGAAAAAAAAATGTAGCATCAAAAAAAATAATGACTCGAAAGCAAATTTCATAACCTACTTTTAGATGAAAAAAATACTGAAATTGCTCAATCCGTTCAAAAGATATCACCATTTAAAGCGCAATGACCCTAAAACCTGTCTCGTCCAAAAAAGCAATTTATTGTATGTTTTGAATGATTGGAACAACAAAGAAAATGACACAGCTTACTTGTTTCAACAATTGTCAACACCCGTAGTACACAATATCGTTATTAACAACCCTGATTAGGCAAACAATATGATTTATGTAATCAACTAAAAAAAAACGGGCCTTCAGAAGGCCGTTGTTGAACATTTTAACTTTTAACCTGAGGTTTAATCGCTGGTGGCTTTGAAGACAATTGTGAAGACTATTCTTGAAATCGCAATTTTTGACGAGACAGGTTTTATTGAAATCGCATTTTTGGACGAGACAGGTTTTATGGTCATTGTGTTTAAATTGTAATATTCTTTGAACAGATTAAGAAGGATTTTTTCATCAAAAAGTAACTTATGAAATTTGCTTTCCAGTCATTATTATTTCGGTTCTATAATTTTTTGTAAAAATAAAAATATAATTTTGTGGGTTTAATTTTTTGACGCACCATGAATGCTAAAAGTAACGCCATCATTTTACATCGTTAAATTTGTTTAATCGATTTTTTTCCAAACATATTAAACGTAATTTTTAAGGGGAAAACACTAGACTGTTTTTGAAGGAAAGATTATGTAAAGATATCCACCTCTTTTTTTTTAATATAAAATTTTTATCAGATAGAGTTCTAGATTTTAGGTTGCGGGTTCGAATCCCGCAACTTGGCCTTCGTAAGATCATTGTTTTTTTCGAGGTTACTTTGGTCTCATGAAACGCATGCAGTTGTCGCGCAGGGACATCGAAGCTTTGCATATTGCGCTGAGTGTCCAATCACATCGCAGGTCATTCCATGCCCCAACTTGCCTTACCGCAGCGCAGTGCTCAATACCTCTGCCGTTGGGTTCGTTTGAATAACGGTTCCAATTCCTGTACTCCACTTCATCAGTACCATCCTGGCACTTCCAAGTACCTATAAAAAATAACACAACAAACAATTATGAAGATGGGTATCGAATAGCAAACAGTCTTTAAATAACTCCCAATGTTCAGGTAACATCCTGTCCGTCTACCAACCATTGTTGATAAGAGAGGCTTGCCCGTCGAAACGGCACGCTACAAGCGTGCAATAACAAAACGGAGGACGTTCGATCTGGCTTTTAAAGATTCGAAAAATCCTGCTCAGATATGTAGCATTATTTATTGTTATTGAAAGGAGAAAAACGCTCACTTTCTGCCTACTGCATCACGATCTGTTAAAATATATAATCCGACATTAATACTTCAACTAACCTTCTTCCTCGAGATCATTGCAGTTGATCCAAAACAAGTATTCAGCCTGTGGCACTAGTGGCATGAGGAAATCAGTTTCCTCCTGAGACTGTGGCACGACCAAGACCCCTCCCTTCTTGATGCACTCATCTTTTGCCTCAAACCATGTCAGAGGCTCCATGATGGCTTTGTAGCATTTGCCACCCCGCTGGTTCCAAGAAGGTGGACACGCCCATGTACCACTAGAGGAGGCCTTACATGACTCGTTACCACCAGTGCAACGCATCATTAGATGAAGGCTTATCAAGCAAAAGATGAATCGTTCAGAAACCATGATTTCTCAGGTCTTACCCGACTGGCATTTTGTGGTGAAATGATCGCACTGCACGTGAAGTGATCATCGCGTAATGCAAAACGTGAGACTCAACTACTTCGTTGAGAATATATCGATCGGCTGTTATAGAACCCGTAGGAAGTCACTATTGTGCTATGACCGCAAACATAATTATTGATCAGAATTGACACCTGGTTACGAACGTTTATTAACTTTCAGCAACAATTAGGGCACGCTGTTTGGAACCATTTTGTCAATTGTAAGACCCAAGACCCAAAAGAGAAAATTTAATTAATTTTCTATTCATATCCCCGTACTACCTCTGTTCATTGCCAAGTGAGGCAATTTGTACAGTTATTGTTCGATGCCAACTATAACGTACGTACAGGGGCGGTGGGTCGCTTTTCAAACTGCGTGGGCGACACCAAAAAGGGCTATTTCCGTCGGTGTGAAAGTGAGAGCCATTCATTCATTCATTGCTGATAACTACAGTAAAAGGAAATATATTACTTTCAAATTAACAATTTTTTCAAATACAAATGCATCCCTAATTCTCTACACATTATTTTTAACGCATCGACATTCATGAAATTGTACAAAGTTTGACTCATGAAATTCTTCTCATTGAGTTTTAAACGACAATGTTATAGCAGTTTACTCAAAGACTGTTTAGACACTTGTTTGGACATATCAGACTTGTTTAAAATAGATAATACGGAAACATATTGACTCAAAAAAGTATTGACATGTGTACATTTCCTCTGATGTAGTCCTCAGATACAGTTACAAACCTTTGTTGCGGGTTCAAATCCTACAAATGGTCTTCAAAAGGTGATATATTTGTTTACTGTTTGTTCATGATTAGTGCATGCAGTAGTCGCGCAGTGAGATTGGAGCTTTGCAAATAGAAGGGCTACGGTTACCACAGGGCTCATCATTCCATTTCCCAGTGAACCATACCTCAGCGCAGTGCTCATTGCCTCCAGAGTTATCGGGCTGGCTATTTCGCCAATTCCTGTACTCCACCTCGTCAGCACCATCCTGACACTTCCAAGTACCTATCAAAAACAATATATACAAGGGAAATAAATAAAGAGATGGGAATTGGCAACAACGTCCTGATCCATAACAGTACAATGATGTGGAGGATAGTAATCAACAATGATACTTCAAAGAAACTCTTCTCGTATTTCTTTATAAAAAGTCTCTTTAGCTCATGGTTTGATCACAAACATTCTTTCAAAATCAGTACAACTTAACTCTGTGATGAGCAACAGTACTGACACTGTCAATCATTTTAAAACAATATCTAATTACTGCGTCATTTTTTTTGTTCCAAATAAATTCATACTCCACAAGCTCCCCATTGAGACATAGCTAAATAGCATCGTGAGTGCCCCTTTAGCCCTGGTAGAACTTTTGACCAAGAATTTCTGAGGAAAATATCAGACCCAGGCCAACTCCCATAGGATTTGTATTGTTATACGTATAGTATTGTAATTCTATTGTAGCTGCCGTTATCTATCAATCAGTTTTAGCTTATGTAGCCAGAGGATGTTGTGTTAAGCAAAGAGGGCCTCTTTCCATCTTTTTAGACACTTTGAGAAGAGATTATGTTCACCAACATTTATCCTGAAGACATTGTGTTAGACGCATGCATCATCATACTATAAAGCTCGATTCTGTGGTGGATTACAATTCAAATATAACGATGGCGCCTCATAGGGTTAAATATAAAGGTCGGAACCGACAAACAATGTTTCTTCAACGCAAACAAATCAGTCAGTATTCTTATCCAAACTAAACAGTGATATAATAACGAGGCAAATACCAATCAACAATGATACTTCAAAAAACAACAACTCTGTTCTCGTATTTCTTCAAATTATGTCATTGTAGCTCCTTGTTCGATCATAAACATTCTTTGATGCATAGATATGAATATTCAACAAACCTTCTTCTTCGAGATCATTGCAATTGATCCAAAACTCAGGTTGCACTATACGCATGAGGAAATCAAGTTCCTCCTGAGACTGTGGCACTGCCATGATACTTCCCATCTTGATGCACCTCTGTTTCGCCTTAAACCATGTCAGAGGCTCCATGATGGCTTTGTAGCATTTGCCATCCCACTGGATCCAAGTAAGAGGACACGCCCCTCTACGAACAATGGATTTCTTCATACACATCTCGTTACTATCGGTGCGACCCATTATCAGATGAAGGTTTATCAAGCCAAAGATGAACCGTGTAGGCACCATAGTTGTTAAGATCTTACCCGACTGGTATTTAGTGGTGATATGATCAGGATTCATTGGACTGCATGTGAAGTCGTCATCTCGTAAGGCAGAATGGAGACTCTGATACTTTATTGAGAATATATCGATCGGCTGCTACAAAACCCGTAGGAAGTCCATTTTGTGTGGTGACCGTGAAACTCTGAACTTATCATAATTGATACCTGGTTCACAAGATGTATTGCCTGTATTGTCTTTCAGCAGGTACTTCTAGCCGAGTCAGTGTCATGAAGACGAATAGACAGATCTATCGGGTACAAATTCAAGGCAACCATCGATTGGCAGTTCGCTACAATAGACAACTCTGTTTGGAACCATGCGAGATCACTGAGGCAAATGAGGTATTTAATTCAACTTCTATTCATATCTACAATTTTGCGACGTGAGGCAATTTGTGCAGTTCCAGGCCCTGAGATGTAATGGTTACGCTACGCATTCTTATTATACCGCGTTAAAAGACAGCGTTCTTGCACTTGATATTTTATGGACTACGTTTTGTCACTCAAGTTAAAAAAATAAATAACTTATTTTTTGTTTAGTTCAGTCAGGGCTACGTGTAGGGTGATGTGACCCCATGGTGATAGGTCCGCCTAGTTTTTTTGTCATTAAGGATCAATTTCCTTTGCAATTAAGTAACAAACATTCACAAACAAATAGCAAACATCGACTTCAAAAAATTACTCTCATGCTCGAACCAAATGATTTATTTCCCATCAACAATTGCATATTGCACCACAAGATATAGTTAGGCCTATTGGTTTATGAAATTATGACTTGGAAAAGAGAGTGAAACTGACTTGATTGGTAGCCTAATGGTTTGCTGATTTAATTTGTAAAGTTGAATGGCAAAGGAATGCGATAAAGTACGGGAAAATGGGAAATGGAACTGGAAATAATGGCACTGGGCAAGCCTGTTATCTCTACTTGAGTCAATCTGTGTGTAAAATACAGGAAAAAGTCGTAGAGTTAATACATGAAACAGTCGTCGTGTCACGATAAACTGACGTTATGAAACAACCCAGACATCTTTCTCGAAAATGCAACAAATTAAACTTGTCCAAAATGACAGATATAATCCGCATGTTTTATGGACTTGGTTGCATAATATCATCATATTAACCAACGTACTCTATGGTCTGAGCCAGATAACTGCCCCAGAAGTACTTGTCGCGTCACGTACCGTACGCCGCCACCGTTTGCGAAAGGCGTGGCGTATTCATAGCTTACAACAAAGCTAGGCCTACACTGCTTGACTTAAAAAAAAAAAAGGCTCACAAATATTATTATAAAAATATAAATGTGAAAATATGATACATAATATTCAAGATTATGAATGACCACCAAAATAGAATATATAATTCAAATGAGTACATGTAATACATTGTATAACATGGGACTATGTTGAGTCGACTACAACCCTGTGTGATGCGGTAAAACAAACACCACAGTTGTTAAGACGCACGTTTATCGTAATAGTGTATATACAGTAAGCTTCCTCTAACTTATTTTAGTTGGATCATGTATGTCATGGAACAGAAGCGGGTCGACTAGCTCCTGCCAAGTAGGGGGAGGGGGTCGTGAATGCCACCTAGGGGTGATGGCTGGGATGTTTATTACCTCTCGAAGTAGGCTGAACAGCCTCACATTACTTAGCGGTGAATCTTGATTAGCCCATTTATTCATACTCAGATTAGCCTACTTGTGTTGTGACGGCACTGGTCTTGTAACAGCAAGATTGACGATAGTGCACTGGTAAAGGAAACTCACTGGTAAAATGAAATGGCCCTAACTTGTAATTACAGTCAATTAATAATACAATTTAACACTCATTATATTCAAAAGGAATTAATGTCTACCTTAACCTTCTATTAAAAAAGCATACATTTTTCCCGTGTAAGCATGATTAAGAAATGTCCTACTTTTTGGGTTGCGAATGTATATTTGTTTATATGAATAAAGCGTCGTCTCCCTAGTTACAGCGAACCACTAAAGGGAATTGTCAAATACTGTGTCATCGCAGATGGGCAGCATGTACAGTGCTATACGTTAAAGGGTAAAAAACACTGTTACCCTACACATAGAAAAGAGAATAATAAAAAGAACAGTGGTCTCCAAAAGGGCCAACAAATTTGTCGCCTCCACATTTGCGATATTGCTGGTGAGTAAAACTTACTGTTTATCGTTTGTGCATCAAAACGCAGCCAGAGTCGTCAAGCAAAAATGAACAATGGTGTAAATTTGAGAGAAGGATCAGTCAAAATATTTGGATACTGACATATATTAAATATTATTTAAATTTGAAAGTATATTTGAGTATTAAATAATTATTCAGAATGCCAACCTGCCTGAAGCTGAAATAAACCCCAGATTTGTAATATTTACATCAGAGTTTATATCACTATTAAATTTCTACCTGCTTGAAAGGAATTCAACCTCATAACGTTTGCATCAGTAATCTCCTCAAACTTCAATTTGCACTGTTTAAATCATGTATTTTGCTTTAAAATAGTTACACTTTGTTATCTTGGATTTTAAGATGTGTGATGATCACCTATTCACCATTGCACCTCCATTTCCTCCCATTTAAACACATAAATACTGCATAAATATCTACTGAAAAGGTATATGCATTGATATCTCAGACATCTTATACACTCCTAAATCAACTGCAACTAATCTTAAAACTGAAGTATTTCCATCATCTTCACTCACATCCAGCTTGTGTCCGTTGGTGAGACACAGTCAGATTTATCAAGGAACTCGTTCATATAAAACCTTTGAGAAAGATCTCAGCAGGATTAAAATAAAAGAGGATTAACCCTCCTTTTGTTTACATCGATATTTCTGATTATTCTAAGTACACTGTTGTAGGCAGTTCGCAAAATTGATAACATCTTATAATATTAATTCCATGACAATCATTTTCACAACTGATTTCGTAAAAATACGAAATGTTTTCAAATTCACCACTACGTTATAAGTAAAGCAAACATTTAACATCGTCGAATTTGTCTGAATTGATCTTTTGAAATGTAAAACAGACTTTTTCAGGATTTATTTTTTACTTAGACCTTACCAGACTGTGTATATTTCACAGAAAAATTGTGTGAATATATTCACTTTTTATTTAAATGTTGATGGATGCAATTTGTTTCAAACAGAGTTTGAGATATTAGGGTGCTGTTTCGAATCTCTCAAGAGGCCTTCATAAGTGTATTGTTTGCCTTACTTTACTTGGGTCTTATGAAGCGCATGCAGTTGTCGCGCAGGGCGATTGGAGCTTTGCATATTGCAGGGTGTGGCTGATCACAGCGACGGTCATTCCACTCACCAGTTGGCAATACCACAGCGCAGTGTTCTTTACCTCCATAATTATTAGGTTGTGGCCAGTGTGGATTAGTGGACCAGTTCCTGAAATCCACCTCATCAGTACCATCCATATGGAGAACTTTGCCACCCATGTGTATTAACAACGCTGAGTAGTCAAATCGGTTGCTTGTATTTGTAAACAATCTGGGGGCTTTTCTCCCCACTGCATCACCGACATTATGTTTAAAAAGCTAATCCGACAATAATACTACAACAAACCTTCTTCATCGAGATCATTGCAGTTGATCCAAAACAGGTATTCAGCCTGTGGCACTAACGGCACGTGGAGATCAGTTTCCTCCTGAGACTGTGGCATGACCAAGACACCTCCCATCTTGATGCACTCCTCTTTGGCCTCAGACCATGTCACAGGCTCCATGGTGGCTTTATAGCATTTTCCGCCCCTCTGGTTCCAAGATGGTGGACACGCCCAAGTTCCACTAAAGGAGGCCTTACATGACTCGTTACCACCAGTGCAACGTATCATCAGATGAAGGCTTATCAAGCCAAAGATGAACCGTTTACGCAGCAGCATTACTCACGGCTTACCCGACCTGGGTCTAGCAGTAAAGTGATCACCTCCTGTCAAGCTCGCATAAAGCAGACCCCATCAAATATGCAATTGCTCTGGCCGTGGTTGTCAATAAATAAGTTATCTGGCACATAGCTTGATCACCTAAATACCTTTCTCCTTTATGTATGCCTTTCTTGTTTTCCACATGCTGGGTCGTATGAATAAAAACTGGCATTTGCTTTTCCTACCAATTTTTTTAACCTACTTCTCGCATCTGTATGAATGGAAATGGAGCAAACGCTTTCAATGGCAAGCATTTGCTCAAACTTGAAAGTTTTCACTTTTTAAATTGTAGAGTGATTCATGTACCATCAATACGAAAGTGGGTGTTTTTCCTTTATGTACCTTTGAGTTTCCAAAAAAGACAACCATTTTGCTCATAAAGTTATCGTACTTTGGCTTTACGATTTGCACCTCCCAACAACACCACTCGATGGATAACAACTCTAGAGGTATCATTATTGGCGTATACATCCTTTGCACCACCGCGTACAGAAATGCATCTTAATGAGGATAATGATGCATATTTTATGAATATGAAAAAGAAGGAGGCGACCACTAAGTGCCTCAGAAGGCCGCAACTTGAATGAATCAGCATTATTCGTTAGCAGTGCGATTCAGCAGTCGTCAGTAGTGCGATTCTGTAATTGAGATATATGCACCCAATTATACAGATTGACCTTTAAACAGTGCAGTCAACGTAACATTCACGTACGTGACTCCGTATATGACAATGTTCGATTTCAAACTTTATAAAAAAAGAGGAAATTCCTAAACCATCGAAATAGTTCTCTTAAATACCGACCACTGACATGACCTTTGAATGTATTATCTTTTATTTTTCATATAATATTTCAAAGTTGAGTCATATTGACAACTTCGCATCCTACTGCCCCAATGTTGCCCAATACTGTCTGATATGTGTGTGCTTATACGTAGATGTCTTATGCAAAATTCGTTCGTTTAACAGACCCAGAATTGATCTTTACGTACTTTAAACCTAGTTTTGTTTTTAATAACATGGCAGAGTCACAAAATATCTATAAAAATAAACTAAGAAAACAATTCAAATAGGTGTGATCACCGTCCAAACACTTACCAATATTATCAACGGATAAGATATCTGGAGTAGAACTTGATCACCTAAACCTTCAATTCAATTCAATAATTGCAAAAACAGTTACTTTGTAGTCTCGATTAACAATGCCAATACAAAACGTGATCATATAACATGGAATACATTTATATATCCCAAAAAGGTTTTTAAAAAATATATTAATGTTAATAATGCCACGCTTCATTAATACCAGTTTTGAAAAAAAACCACTAAGAAGATGCGAAGGATTGGGGCGCACGTTTACGCGTGCGAACCCATACAATGCGAAAAATACCAACAGATTATATCATTATATTCAGCTAAAAAGCACTACCTTAAAGGTAACACGTTTAAATACGATATCGAAATACACAACTCGCTCGTACCCCGCCCTGCAAACAGGGCGCTGGGATAAGCGGATGAGCTTAACATAATCTTGTGAAGGAATTAGTGGGGGTGGAATTTCGGATAACTTATCATGACCTAAGTATAAAATATCTGGCTGCAGCTGTTTAAGACCGCAGTTAGCCAATGCGCGCAAATGCTATCCGAAAACTTTCCCACAGAAATGCACACACTCCGTACCATATGTGATTTATTTTTCATTGCTGACCATGTGGACAAATTTGAGCGTCGCATCGCATGCAATTTGACCCATCGTGAATTCGAAACGGAGCCTGAGCAAGTGACGAGAATCGGAAATTTACAAAACAAATACATATGTTTTACAGATTTTCCTATATTATTACGCTTTTCAACAAAAAAAAAAGAGCATTAATTTTATGAATGGGAATATCAAAAAAGAAGAAGAGATGACTCAGCTTTTACGGCCGTTTGAAGCCTTGCATGGTCGTGGCCGTGACATAAGTGCAGGTCACAGGTCACGCAATATCTATCCAATCAGAGCGTTAATTCATCAGCGTATCCCAGCATTCTGTTTGCAGCGCGGGGGGTACGTACGAGCGGAAAATTCACATACACGGTATATAGGCTAAAAACGCCCCCTATTGTTAGGTATAGGCCTGTACGCCTAATAACTGCGCTAGCTAGAGCACTATCAGCAACTGGAACGCCACCAATCGTTAGGTATACTACCACTATACATTGTGCACAAATAACGAAATATCACCATCGTTCCCAGGGCTTACCTTTTTTGGGGGAAACTCGATTTCTGTATCGTGATTCGAAATAGCAAGTCATGGATTTATATCGCGTACTTGTAATTTCCAACCTGTATTACGTAGACTTCTATTTTAACGTACAATGGTAGTCATTACGTCGGCCACCCCACCTAAAAACAACCCCCCTTTCCACTTTGCTTTTATTAATATGTAATGTGACACATGTACTGCATATTGGCTTGTTAATATTGTATATTTTAGCATTAAAAGAAAACTGACTTTTCGGATCTCACGCAGAGACGATTTGATACTCTTTTTTTAACCCCAAACACGGCATACAGAAACAAACACTGATTAAAAGCAGTCTAGTCAGGGCCGAGAATATTCCTAATTTACATACAATGGGACATTTATTGAACATACTATTTCTGTCCCATACACTACCAGGGTGAGACAGCAGGTATTGGTGAGAGCCCATGGGAAACGAGGTTGAGGAAATATTGACTGTTTGCGCCAGTTCGATGTATTCTGCTTATCAGTTTACGCGAGCTAGGTATGCGATTGAACAGCGCCACCAATTGTTAGGTACCATCCCAACATTTTTGGTGTTACGTTTTCATACAATGTAATTGGCATAATCTTTATGAGGTCCAGAGCTTGATGGGATGGCGTTATGGTTGACATCATTTTTATGAGGTTCAGAGTGGGATGGGTTGGTGCTATTGGTGGCATCATCTTTGTGAGGTCCAGAGTTGCGTGGGGTGGAGTTATTGGTGGCATCATCTTTGTGAGGTCCAGAGTTGGATGGGGTGGAGTTATAGTTTGCATCATCCGTTAGAGCTCCAGAATGGAATGGGGTGGGGTTAGGGGTACGTGGCATCATCTTTGTGAGTTACGGAGCGGTTTGCGAGATGGGTTGGAGTTGTGGGTGGAATTACATTATTTTGTGAGGTCCAGATAGGAATGGGGTGAAGTATGGGTGCATCAAATTTGTGAGGTCCAGAGTGGGATGGGATGGAGTTATGGGTGGCACTTCAATGTGAGGTCCAGAGCGGGATGGGATGGAGTTAGGGGTGGCATCATTATGGAGGCTGGACACAGGGTAAAGAGGCACAGGTTTTGTGATTTCAGCCAACAATTGTGCAAACTGATGTCAGGTTTTATTGCTGCATAATCTGCAAAATAGTCAAAAGCGTTTTTAATCTTCTTTAAATTGTCTACCGGCTTGAAATCAACTTCATGATTTTGTCATAATCAGTCATCTCGTAAAACTTCAATTTGTATTGTTAAAAGTACATGTACGTATTTTGCATTTCAATTGTTGAACTCTGATTTCTGTCTTGGATTTTAAGTCGTGCGATGATGACAATACTTGTGCACCTTCATTCATTTCTTTTAAGTAAACACATAAATAATGCATATATATCTACTGAATATACACATATATCTAAGACATAAATCCACCACAATTAATATTAAAACCGAATTATTTTCATCATCTTCAATCGCATCCAGCTTGTAGACAGCTGTTGAGAATCAGTCAGCTTTATCAATGAAAAAGCTCACGAGGATAAAAATATAAGCGAATTATCCCTTCTTTCTTTTACATCGATTTTTCTGATTAGGCCCCAAAAAAATATAATACTCGGTCCCTGGTCAGCGCGCGCGTCGATTTTAAGCATGCGCGTCAACCTTTTTTTTCTTCAAATTAAACCGGAAGCTACAACAGCGCCCTCTATTCATCAAATTTTTGAACCAAGGAGCACCAAGGAATGGGGAAATTGCGCCAAGGCAAATGATAAAGGGCACCAAGGCAAATTATGGAGGACACCAATGTATAATGAGGACACAAAAAAGCAAAATAGTACCCACCTTGTCTGTACAATTCAAGCTTGGAAAAAAAGAACGCATCGCCGCATCAATTCCGGAACTTCAGTCTGACCAGAGACCGAATAATTTTTTTTGGCCTTATACACTGTTAATGTTGTAGAGAGTTCGCAAAATGGATTACATCTTATAATTTCTAAAATATTTTCAACTCCATTTTCATGAAAACTACTTTCACACTTGTGCTTGTTAATATGTTACAAGTGAAACAAACCTTTTACATCGTTGACTTTGTCTGAATTGATTTTTTTAAAATGTAAAACCGACTTGTAAAATCAGTTTTATTTAAATATTTTAATAGACTTTTAACTTTTATTCAGAAAGTTATATGTGAATTTATTCACCTTCATTTTCCTACATATTGACAGGGTTTTTTTCAGATAGAGTCCTCAGACAGAGTTTTAGATTTAAGGTTGCGGGTTCGAATCCCGCAAGAGGCCTTCATAAGATCATTGTTTGCTTTGCGTTTACTTGGGTCTCATGAAGCGCATGCAGTTGTCGTGCAGGGACATCTGAGCTTTGCATATTGCACGGCGTGACTGATCACAATACAAGTCATTCCATTTCCCACCATACCATACCGCAGCGCAGTCCTCATAACCTCCGTAGTTATAGGGTGCATAATTGTCCCAATTCCTGTACTCCACCTCATCAGTACCATCCTGACACTTCCAAGTACCTATCAAAAATAATACAACGTACATTTACAAAGATGGGTATCGAATAGCAAACAGTCTTCAAATAATTCACAATGTTCTGGTATCATCCGATCCGATACCAACCGTTAATTAGGGAGGCTTGTTTATCAAACTGCCACGCCACAAGCGTGCGATAACAAAACGGAAGACGTTCGAACTGGCTTTTAAAGATTTGCAAAATCCGAATCAGATCTGTAGCATTCAATCGTTTTATTATTGAAAGGAGAGATAGGCTCACTTAAACTTGTGGTGTCGACAGCTACAGGCCTCTCATATTTTTTTATTGCGTGGCATTTTGACGTAGAAGCCTCGTCTATTAACAACGGTGTATAGTCAAATCGGCTGCTTGTACTTGTAAATATCGTTTATTTCTGCCCATGTCATCACGATATGTTAAAAAAAATCAATCCGACATTAATACTTCAACCAACCTTCTAGCTCGAGATCATTACAGTTGATCCAAAACTTAGACTGTGGTGACATCAGGGACATGAGGAAATCAGATTCCTCCTGAGACTGTGGCGCGACGAAGACACCTCCCATCTTGATGCACTCATCCTTGGCCTCAGACCATGTCAGAGGCTCCATGATGGCTTTGTAGCATTTGCCACCCCACTGGCTCCAAGAAGGTGCACACGCCCATGTTCCACTGAACGAGGCCTTACATGACTCGTTACCACCAATGCAACGCATCATTAGATGAAGGCTTATCAAGCCAAAGATGAACCGTTTACGCAGCATCATTTTTCACGGCTTACCCGACCTGGGTCTAGCAGTAAAATGATCAGACCTCCTGTCATGCTCGCTCGCTTCGCAGGGTGCGTTCGATTAGCTTACACGTTTAAGTGAAACTTATGATAGCTGTATGCGATTAGCCATCACGTGATCCTTGTGTCTGCCCCGGTGTCAACTACCACTACACAGGCTGCGCTTGCGAGCGGGTCTCTGTGTGCCCGGGTGTGTGGCGTAAGCGGACGATTTCGTTGATAGGAAGATTAAAGATGGCGGAAACTTGAATACGAAGGGAGTACAACGGTTTTCGGTGGGATTGACATATTTTTTTGATAATTCAGAGCATATCCTCCGATTTCAGCAATCGTTGATCTGGTTACAGTGATAAAACTAAATTTACAAGTGATGAAGCAGATGACAGTATGCCTGGTGTGTTTACATTTTAAAGTCCCGCTAAAAACAACCTTTGACCTTAGTTTTCCAACAATGCCTCGGCAAATATAGCGCAGCGTTCGATTAAAATCATTTCGTGGCTTCCCCAGGTGTAACCCCGTGTATCAACGGGGAAGTTAATCGAACGCTACCTATACAATTTATTCATATGGGTGCAAAATAATTAATCATACATCGTCATGTATGCGTGCAAATGCTAAAGATTTACTTAAGAATCAAATGCAGACAGACTCACATTTTATCCGTTGATTAGGTCATTTAATTTGTTTGATAACATCACAACATGTAAAGATATCTCAAATCAGAAAATCTGTTTTCTTCCTCAACAATATATGCCGTGAATTGAATGAAATAGATCAGGTAATTTCAACTTTTCCAGATAACTGCTGCTTTAATTTGGTTACATTTTTATATTACTTTTTATGACATTAATTTGTTTGTGACTAAATATAACCACACAGACATCATCGTTCCGTAATATTTAAAGTTTATTTTAGGAGTTTTGCATAAAATATCTTGTGATGAGGATAAAGTACCTGTTTGTTAATAAGTGGGCAAAATCAGTGCCTTTTTGCATGGTTACATCATAAATTATTGTTTTCCTCAAATGAACAGCCACCAATCTCATTTCTATCCGTACGAGTGGTATGCTGGCTACTTTCAACTTTTTTGTATACAACGAAGCATTTCCCTACCCAGACACCTAGGTTTGGAACGATGTTGTGTGGTTTTTTTTTTTAACTTCCATTGCTTCGTCTAAAAACCTCCATATCATTCTTTTAATTTCAATATTTTTCTACTACACCTTGTTTGTAGATTCCCTGAAGTTTTCAATATACCTTATTCACGAGAAAGCTATTTTTGATCGTGTTCCCTGAATATATTGTATGATGTGTAAACTGTTGAATGGGATGGTGCCAGACTATTTTATGCGTTCCAAGCCTTACATTCATTTGTTTTAAATGTGGCTTAAAACATTAAGGTGTGTTTAATAAAAAAAAAAAGAATTATTCATCAGAGCCGACAGGTAGGCTTATTAACCTTTAATTAAATTAATTTCATTGCTTTCATTTCTACACTAAAAAAACAATGTTTAGCAATTAAACACATTTGTAAACACTTTCTTTTCATTCATTCATACTTTTATTTTCCACATGATTGGTGACTTCACAATACATGTATATACGAAAACAAAAGTAAATGTGGATGGGGGTCCCCAAAAAGCAACTGCTTGTCGAGTAGGGATCCCCATTAATATTAATTAACGATTACATGAACACATTGTAGTAACACTATACACATAAAATAAGACAGTAAACTAAACCAGAAAGGACAGTACTTCTTGTAACCACGTGAGACATATGTAAATGAATAGACTAAATAGAGTTTATATACCCAGTTAGAAGTTTGGCCTTATATTTTTGTTTTAATAATGGAAGATTCCATATTTTTTTTAATAGAAACATCTAGGGAGGACCACAGCTTTGGACCCTCAGGCTTGACTGTATTTTGGGCGAGAGTGGTATGAGCTATCAGTCTCGATTTTCAAACATGTTTAAATATGTTTAGAGCAAGGATGGATAGTGCTTAGCAATTGAACATTGATGTTTAGGAGTTGAACACATAATGTTTAGCTTCTAAACTTGTTAGAGTGATAGCACGATTGTGTTTAAATGCTAAAAACAGTTTTACAGTGTATTGGCAATTTCCACAAATGAAGATTTTACCTCGCTTTCAATTTAACATGGCCGACTCGCAAATAAAGCCCATATCCAAAAAGTTCAACCACGTCGCCCATGATATCGCCGGACCTTTTAGGATGATTGATTAATAATTTAGAATGACTAATTACATCTCCAACAATACCAATTAATTGAAACCAGCTCTAATGACATCATTATACATTCTCCGTTGAACCAAAGCCTGCATGCAGACGTGAAAGTTAACGAGGTGGAATTAAACATATTTTATGAACATGAAAACAACCATGACAAAAACACACGACCATGAAATGCCTCCGAACGCCGCAATTTGAGTAAATTATCAACATCAGTTTCAAAGAATTGGTTGATTCGTCAGCAGTGCTATTCAATCATTGAGTTACATGCATCAAATTATGCAGATTGACCTTTAACACAGTATCATCACCGTAGCATTCACGTGCGTGACTCTGTATAAGACTGTTGCTAGATTTCAAACTTGATAAAACAAAGTCAAAACCTAATCCGTCGAAACAAATCTATTTTAAAAAAAATATAGACGACTGACATGCCTTTTAAATGTACGATCTCCATTTTATGTAATATTTCAAAGCTTGAGTCATTTTTGACAACTAAGGAACCCACTGCCCCCAAGAACATTCTCGATTTACACCATGTACATGGGGGTGTGTGCCCGTTCACGCTCTCAAAAGAGGCACTATTGTTGACAACCATCCGTCCGTGCACTCAATGCAACCGTAAGAAGCTTTTGCTGCTATGTTGTCCACATAGTGAATGATGAACATTAGCTTTTATTCGGACGGATTGAAGCATTTGCTTTTCCTTACTGCATTTACACTTATGTAAATGCTGTTGCTATTAGATTGTACTTCCTATAGCATTTGCTACTTTTATTTGTATATACCACATAACTTTTGGATTTTTTTGGGTTCCAGATAAATTACTACATGTAATTAGGACATTAATTTGCTTAATTACAGCTTAAACTATTCTCTTCAAATTATACTGATATCTTCATCATTCCAAATATTCAAAATTTAATTCAGGGTCTTTGCGTAAAACATCTGGTGGTACGAACGAGGTATCGGTTTGTTAATAAGTACAAGTGAGAAACACTAACATATAAGTGCTTATTTGCATTTTAACGTGGATATACCTAAAAAGAAACAAATAATAATACATACAGTAGGTTTTATCGAAATGATGAATTCGTACGCATCCATTTCAAGTTTCTTTCATGTTATTTGCTCTTTTGGTTTTTGTTTTTGCAGAAACTTTGCCTACCGCTCTAACGTATTTATTTTTTATACAACGAAACATTCCCTAACAAGAACAGCTAGCATTTGCAAGTGCCTTTAAATCTTTGATTTTTTTTCTCGTCAGTACATTGTTTTATCCAAAAGGCTCTCCTTTCGTTCCTTTTATGATTTTAGTTCGTCATTCGGTCTTAATTTATGAAGTTTATAGTGTTTCATTTAACACCAACGATAAGGAAAGTATTTTTGGTCTGTTTGTCGTTCTGCTGAACATTTTAATTCCAAAAAAGGACAACCAATTCGCTCCTAAGGCTATCGCACTTTGGCTTTTCGATTTGCACCTCTCAAAAGGTACCACTCGTTGGATAAAAACTCTAATGCTATCGTCAGGCCTATACATTTTCCCTTGAATCACCGTGTACAGAAATGCATCTTAACGAGGAGAAGTGATAGATATGTTATGAGCATGAAAACAAACATGACAAAGACACACGTCCATTAAATGCCTCCAAACGCGGCAATCTGATTAATTATCAATATTATTCGTCATTATTATTGCTGAATTGCACTGACGAGTCGTCAGCAGTGCTATTCAATAATTTAGTTACATGCATCAAATTATGCAGATTGACCTTAAACACAGTATCATCAACGTAGCATTCACGTGCGTGACTCTGTATGACTGTTGTTCGATTTCAAACTTGATAAAAAAGTTAAAACCTAAACCTTCGAAATAAATCTATAAAAAAAGACGACTGACATGCCTTTTAAATGTACGATCTCCATTTTATGTAATATTTCAAAGTTTGAGTCATTATTGACAACTAAGGATCCCACTGCCTCCAAGAACGTTTGCACAGCATTATTTGATAAGTACTATTATGCGAAAGTCGTTCATTTAACAGCCCCCAATAAACCTATTTTTGTTTTTGTTTTTAAAATATGATCAGAGTCACCAATGGGTGTTTTTGCCAAAAGTTCCAGCATGAACAAGACAGGAACGATAGTAATTTCTCAATTTACACCATGTACATGGGTGTGTGCCAGTTCAGGCTCTCAAAAGAGGCACTATTTGTTAACAACCATTCGTCCGTGCAATCAATGCAACAGTAAGAAGCTATTGATGCTATGTTGTTTTCATAGTGAATCCTGAACATAAACTTTTATTCGAACGGATTGAAGCATTTGTTTTTCCTTACTGCGTTTAAACCGATGTAAATGCTTTTGCTGTTAGACTGTACTTCCTATAGCATTTTATTTTATTTATACATACCACGCAACTTCTGGTTTATTTTGTTCCAGATAAATTACTACATGTAATAAGGACATTAATTTGCTTGTAACTTAAATTATTCATAAATGAACATCTTCAAATGATACTGAAATCTTCATCATTCCAAATATTCAAAATGAATTTCAGGATTTTTGCGTAAAACATCTGGTGGTGAGAACAACTTATCGCGTTGTTAACAAGTACAAGTGAGAAACACTAACATATTAATGCCGATTTGCATCGTAACGTGGATATACCTAAAAAGAAACAATAAAACACATAGTGGGTTTCTCGAAATATTGAAGTCGTACGCATCCATTTCAGGTTTATTATTGTTATTTGCTTTTATCGTTTTTGTTTTTGCAGAAAATGTGCCTACCGCTTCAACGTATTTTTTTATACAACGAAACATTCCCCGACAAGAACACCTAGCGTTTGCATTACCTTTAACTTTTTGATTTTCTTCTTTTATTCATTGCTTTAAAAAGTTCTCCTTTTGTTCTTTTTATGTTCATTATTCGGTCTTAATTTATTAGGTTTATAGTGTTTTATGTAACAGCAATCGATCAGGTAGTGTTTTATATTTTTTGTCAAAACAAATCTGTTAAAAAAAGACGACTGACATGCCTTTTAAATGTATAATCTTCTTTTTATGTCATATCTCAAAGCTTGAGTTATTTTTGACAACTAAGGAACCCACTGCCCCCAAGAACATTCTCGATTTACACCATGTACATGGGGGTGTGTGCCCGTTCAGGCTCTCAAAAGAGGCACTATTGTTGACAACCATCCGTCCGTGCACTCAATGCAAGCGTAAGAAGCTTTTGCTGCTATGTTGTCCCCATAGTGAATGATGAACATTAGCTTTTATTCAGACGGATTAAAGCATTTTCCTTTTCCTTACTGCATTTCCACTTATGTAAATGCTGTTGCTATTAAATTGTACTTCCTATAGCATTTGCCACTTTTATTTGTATATACCACGCAACTTTTGGGGGTTTTTTGGTTCCAGATAAATTACTACATGTAATTAGGACATTAATTTGCTTAATTACAGCTTCAACTATTCTCTTCAAATTATACTGACATCTTCATCATTTCAAATATTCAAAATTCATTTCAGGGTCTTTGCGTAAAACATCTGGTGGTAAGAACGAAGTATCGGTTTGTTAATAAGTACAAGTGAGAAACACTGACATATAATGCTTATTTGCATTGTAACGTGGATATACCTAAAAAGAAACAAATAATAATACATACAGTAGGTTTTATCGAAATGATGAATTCGTACGCATCCATTTCAGGTTTCTTTCATGTTATTTGCTCTTTTGATTTTGTTTTTGCAGAAACTTTGCCTACCGCTTCAACGTATTTATTTTTTATACAACGAAACATTCCCTAACAAGAACAGCTAGCATTTGCAAGTGCCTTTAAATCTTTGATTTTTTTTCTCGTCAGTACATTGTTTTATCCAAAAGGTTCTCCTTTCGTTCCTTTTATGATTTTAGTTCGTCATTCGGTCTTAATTTATGAAGTTTATAGTGTTTCATTTAACACCAACGATAAGGAAAGTATTTTTGGTCTGTTTGTCGATCTGCTGAACATTTTAATTCCAAAAAAGGACAACCAATTCGCTCCTAAGGCTATCGCACTTTGGCTTTTCGATTTGCACCTCTCAAAAGGTACCACTCGTTGGATAAAAACTCTAATGCTATCGTCAGGCCTATACATCTTCCCTTGAATCACCGTGTACAGAAATGCATCTTAACGAGGTGAAGTGATAGATATTTTATGAGCATGAAAACAAACATGACAAAGACACACGTCCATTAAATGCCTCCAAACGCGGCAATCTGATTAATTATCAATATTATTCGTCATTATTATTGCTGAATTGCACTGACGAGTCGTCAGCAGTGCTATTCAATAATTTAGTTACATGCATCAAATTATGCAGATTGACCTTAAACACAGTATCATCAACGTAGCATTCACGTGCGTGACTCTGTATGACTGTTGTTCGATTTCAAACTTGATAAAACAAAGTCAAAACCTAATCCGTCGAAACAAATCTATTTTAAAAAAAAATATAGACTACTGACATGCCTTTTAAATGTACGATCTCCATTTTATGTAATATTTCAAAGTTTGAGTCATTATTGACAACTAAGGATCCCACTGCCTCCAAGAACGTTTGCACAGCATTATCTGATAAGTACTATTATGCGAAAGTCGTTCATTTAACAGCCCCCAATAAACCTATTTTTGTTTTTGTTTTTAAAATATGATCAGAGTCACCAATGGGTGTTTTTGCCAAAAGTTCCAGCATGAACAAGACAGGAACGATAGGAATTTCTCAATTTACACCATGTACATGGGTGTGTGCCAGTTCAGGCTCTCAAAAGAGGCACTATTTGTTAACAACCATTCGTCCGTGCAATCAATGCAACAGTAAGAAGCTATTGATGCTATGTTGTTTTCATAGTGAATCCTGAACATAAACTTTTATTCGAACGGATTGAAGCATTTGTTTTTCCTTACTGCGTTTAAACCGATGTAAATGCTTTTGCTGTTAGACTGTACTTCCTATAGCATTTTATTTTATTTATACATACCACGCAACTTCTGGTTTATTTTGTTCCAGATAAATTACTACATGTAATAAGGACATTAATTTGCTTGTAACTTAAATTATTCATAAATGAACATCTTCAAATGATACTGAAATCTTCATCATTCCAAATATTCAAAATGAATTGCAGGGTTTTTGCGTAAAACATCTGGTGGTGAGAACAAAGTATCGGGTTGTTAACAAGTGCAAATGAGAAACACTAACATATTAGTGCCGATTTGCATCGTTACGTGGATATACCTAAAAAGAAACAATAATAATACATATCGTATAGTTTCTCGAAATATTGAAGTCGTACGCATCCATGTCAGGTTTATTATTGTTATTTGCTTTTATCGTTCTTGTTTTTGCAGAAAATGTGCCTACCGCTTCAACGTATTTTTTTATACAACGAAACATTCCCCGACAAGAACACCTAGCGTTTGCATGTTCCATTTGATTTTTTGATTTTTTTTCTTTTATTCAATGCTTTAAAAAAGTTCTCCTTTTGTTCTTTTTTTGTCGATTATTCGGTCTTAGTTTATTAGGTTTAAAGTGTTTTATGTAACAGCAATCAATCAGGTAGTGTTGTGTATTTTCTGTATGTCGAACTGCTGAACCTTTTAATTCCAAAAAAGGACAACCAATTCGCTCATAAGGCTATCGCACTTTGGCTTTTCGATTTGCACCTCTCAAAAGGTACCACTCGTTGGATAAAAACTCTAATGCTATCGTCAGGCCTATACATCTTCCCTTGAATCACCGTGTACAGAAATGCATCTGAACGAGGTGAAGTGGTAGATATGTTATGAGCATGAAAACAAACATGACAAAGACACACGTCCATTAAGTGCCTCCAAACGCTGCAATCTGATTAATTATCAATATTATTCGTCATTATTATTGCTGAATTGCACTGACGAGTCGTCAGCAGTGTTATTCAATAATTGAGTTACATGCATCAAATAATGCAGATTGACCTTTAACACAGTGCAATCAACGTAGCCTTCACGTGCGTGACACTGTATAAGACTGTTGCTCGATTACAAACTTGATAAAAAAGTTAAAACCTAAACCTTCGAAACAAATCTATAAAAAAAAAGACGACTGACATGTATGATCTCCATTTTATGTAATATTTCAAAGTTTGAGTCACTATTGACAACTAAGGATCCCACTGCCCCCAAGAATCTTTGCACAGCATTATCTGACAAGTACTATTATGCGAAAGTCGTTCATTTAACAGCCCCTATGAATAAACCTATTTTTGTTTGTTGTTTTTAAAATTTGTTCAGAGTCACCAATGGGTGTTTTTGCCAAAAGTTCCAGCATGAACAAGACAGGAATAATAGGAATTTCTCAATTTACACCATGTACATGGGTGTGTGCCAGTTCAGGCTCTCAAAAGAGGCACTATTTGTTAACAACCTTTCGTCCTGTGCTATCAATGCAACAGTAAGAAGCTTTTGATGCTATGTTGTCTACATAGTGAATCCTGAACATAAACTTTTATTCGAACGAATTGAAGCAGTTGTTTTTCCTTACTGCGTTTACACCGATGTAAATGCTTTTGCTGTTAGACTGTACTTCCTATAGCATTTTATTTTATTTATACATACCACGCAACTTCTGGTTTATTTTGTTCCAGATAATTACTACATGTAATTAGGACATTAATTTGCTTGTAACTGAAATTATTCATAAACGAACATCTTCAAATTATACTGAAATCTTCATCATTCCAAATATTCAAAATGAATTTCAGGGTTTTTGCGTAAAACATCTAGTGGTGAGAACAACGTATCGCGTCAGTGATGAAGCAGATGACAGTATGCCTGGTGTGTTTACATTTTAAAATCTCGCCCAAAAGCAACCTTTGACCTTAATGTGTCTACAATACAGAGGCAAATACACCACAGCGTTCGATTAAACTCATTTTGTGGCTTCCCTTGGTGTAACCCCCTGTATCAAAGGGGAAGCTACTCGAACGCACCTACAAGATTCAGATGAGTGCAAGAAATCATTTATCCTTTGTGTATTGTGCATTGTGATGTATGCGTGCAAAGGCCAAAGATATTGTGTAAAACAACTGGTGCAAAACCTTGTGCTTATTTGCACCGTATTTTGGATATTCCTTTAAAAATATGAAACAAATAATAAGTTTCTCGAAATGATGAAGTCGTACGCATAAATTTGTTTTTATCGTTTTAGTTTTTGTAGAAAACGTGCTTCCCGCTACAACTTAATTTCCTTTAAATTTTAGATTTTCTTCTCTAATAGTCATTGCTTTATCTAAAAAGATCTCCTTTTGTTCCTTTTACGTTTCTAGTTCCTTATTCAGTCTTATTAATTGTTAGTGTTTCTGACCCACACATGGTGAAAGCACAGAACTTGCAACATCAATGCATATGAGTAGTGTTTTTGTTCTGTATGTAGATCTGCTGAACATTTCAATTTCCAAAAAGGATAACCATGTCGCTCATAAGGTTATTTGCTTGGCCTTGTTAGGATGATTAATCGATAATGGCTTTGGCTTTACGATCTGTACCTCCCAACAATACCACTCGATTGTTAACAACTCTAATGGTATCATCAGGCCTATCCATCCTCCTTTGAACCACCGAGTGCAGAACTGCTACTAAATGAGGTGAAGTTATACATATTTTATGAACATGAAAACAACCACGACAAAGGCACACGACCATTAAATGCCTCCGAAAGCCGCAAATTGATATACTTATCATTATTAGTCTGAAAGAAATGGTACTTGTCAGCAGTACAATCAAATTTATCTAAATGCATTACATTATGCAGATTGACCTTTAAACAGTACCATCAACGAAGCATTCATGTACGTGACTCCGTATATGTTCGATTTCAAACTTGATAAAAATAGTAAATACCTAAACCGTCCAAGCAATTCTTTTAAAAGCGACCACTGACATGCCCTTTAAATGTATTAGCCCTTTTTGTTTTAATGTAATATACTAAGGTTTAAGTCATACTGCCAACTTATTAGCATCGCACTGCCCCAATGAACATTTGCACAACATTGGCTGACTTAGACGTCATATGCAAAATAAGTTCATTTTATCAGCCCCATCGTGATATTTACTTTCTTTAAACCTACTTTTGTTTTTGTGTTATTAAAATTTGTTCAGAGTCACCAATGGGAGCTGTTGCAAAAAGTATAAGTAGCCTATAAACAAAAGAGGAACTATAGGAAATCCTCGATTAACATTATGTACAAACGTGAGTTTGTCTTACAGTCACAATGTGGTCATGTGAACAAAAGATGTCCACATAATGCAGGTTGTGTTGACGTTATGTGGACTAAGTCATGTCCACAAAACTGTTCACTCTCTCTCTCTCTTGAAAACAGGTTAAGAGGCATTTTCGGGTTAGGATTATTCGTCGCAGAATAAAGAGAAACATTCAAGGAAATCCGATCAAAAATTTGGGGTTGAAGAGTTTTCACAGTTTAAGTAAAGTTATTTTTTGTACCGAGCTTTCTAACTACACGAAAAAAGGAATGTTAAACAAACGTGCGTGTACAAACACTGCCTTGTGGGGTACCGGAACAATGGGAGGTACCCCACAAGGAATGCCCACCGACTTGCGGGGTACCGTTTTGGTACCCCACAAGTTTTCACGAAATAGATGTATGGATTTTACTCATAGGAATTTCCAAGATGGGTTGATCCGTCGCAAAGAGTTTTAGAAAAGGGATATTAAGTCCGAATTTCAGCCCAGGAAATTAACTATGGTTAAAATAAGAGCATTTGACATAAGTGTGCGACGTTGCAAAATTTTAGTACACGAGAACCAGGGGGGGGGGGCGGAAGGGGTCTGGGTTCCAGACCAAAAAATCGCGGACTATTCTCTTTGGATACATTCCATTTTTAAAAGAGGTGAGCGTTGTTTAAAAAAAAAGGAAACCATTTTTAATGTTGAAATGCTCTCTCTATCAGCATTGAAAACATGACAGCATAGGTTCAACGAGTAATTCCAATTGATACGATTGCTTAATTTATATAAAAATGCGTAAAAACATTAGCGAACATTTGTGATTGATTAATGCCAGGATCAACGTGCTTAACTGCTTTGAATGTGTCTAGGTGGGAAATTCATTACAAAATGTCTCCCCTGAAACGGGTACAAATATCGACATAATTTGAAAAATTGTATCGTTCATCCTCTGATTTTTTTCTCTGATCGTAATTTTTAAGGATTGATCTTTTGTTCCTGGAAGTTTCACAAAAATCGCTCCGTACATCCTCTAGATATTTGACAGTTTTTTCCAGGGTTTGTTTGAGAAAATGGTTTCTGCCATTTACTCAGCGCTGCACCGGCACGCGCACCAGATGTTGATGTATACGTACGTGACCCCTCGCGAGCACCCGGTTCCGTGTAAATACATGTGCACGGAGCTACGTGCGTTAACGACGGAGCTTCGAACTGCCCACGTCGCGAGGGGGAAATGAGATCAATTTCAACGTAGAGGGCGTTACCCCTTCCGCCCCCCCCCCCCCCCCCCCCGACGAGAACAAAGGAAGTACCCCACTTCTATGCCTATGTAAGCGTGGGTGAGCATTGCGTGAGTGAGTGAGTGTGTATGTATCAGTCAATGCACACAAAAGAGGCACTAATTGTTGATAACCATTCCTCCGTGCAATCCATCCAACAGTAATAAGAAGCTTTTGCTGAGAAAACGTTTCTTCAACAGATTGAAGCATTTGCTTTTCCTTAATGCTTTTACTCCTAAATTATTTTGTTGTTTACTTTTACTGATAACATTTGCTGCTTTAATTTGGTTCCAGATAAATTACTAATTAGGACAGCAATTTGCTTGTAACTTAATATTTCCATACACACATCTACTTACTTAGATATCTTCATCGTTTTACATATTCAAATAAATCTTCAGGGTTTTTACGTAAACATCTGGTGGTGAGAACAAAGTATCTGTTTGTTAACAAGTGCAAGTGAGCGAAACGTCATCATCAGTTATTTGCATCGTAACGTGGATATATGTTATATACCTAAAAGGAAAACAATGATAATAATTGTGACATGTACTTTTCTTGAAACGATGAAGTCGTATGCATCAATTGGAGGTTTATTATTATTTGCTTTTAGGCTTTTTGTTTTTGCAGAAAATGTGACTTCCACGTATTTTTTTAAATAACGAAACATTTCCCGACCAGAGCATATATATAGTGTTTGCATGTTCCTTTAATTTTTTTATTTTCTTCTTTCATTCATCACTGTATCTAAAATGTTCTACATTTGTTACTTTTACGTTTCTCGTTCCTTATTCGGTCTTAAGTTATTATGTCCTAAGTGTTTCTGGACCACACATGGTGAAAGCACAGAACTTGCTACATCATCAATCAATTAGGAAGTGTTTTGTTTTCTGTATGTGGATCTGCTGAACCTTTCAATTTCCAAAAAGGACAAACATGTCCCTCATAAGGTTATTTGCCTGGCCTTGTTTAGGATGATTAATCGAGAATGGCTTTGGCTTTACGATCTGTACCTCCCAACAATACCACTTGATTGTTAACAAATGTAATGGTATCATCAGGCCTATCCATCATCCTTTGAACCACCGAGTGCAGAACTGCTACTAAATGAGGTGAAGTTATACATATTTTATAAACATGAAAACATCCATGACAAAGACACACGACTATTAAATGCCTCCGGAGGCCGCAAATTGATTAAATAATCACCATTAGTCTTAACGAATTGGTTGACTCGTCAGCAGTGCAATACAATAGAATTGAGGTACATGCCGACGCAGATTGACCTTTAACACAGTGCCACCAACGTACAGTCACGTACGTGACTCCGTACAATAGAATGATCAATTTCAAACTTCATCAAAAGAGAATATACCAAAAACCGCCCACACAATTCTATTACAAAACGACTACTGGCATAGCCCTATTTATTGTCTCTTTGCCCAAGTATTATATAATTATTTCAACGTTGTGTTGTATTGACAAAGGGAAAAACTCACTCACGGGCGTCGCAAGGGAGGAGGCGCTTGTCCCTCCCCCTCCCCGGAAAAGCCAAACAAACCAAAAAGACGGAGGAAAGGAAAACAAAGACCATCATGGGCGAAGTCATATTGCTGTCAATTCAATGCACATTTTATCAACATGGGCGTCCGCAGGGTTGGGCTTGGCAAATGTCCCCTTCCCGCACTCGAAAAAAAATGATAAATCGGAAATATGCTAGAGAAAGTACAAGGATTTTGAGAGTTTTGTCCCCTCTAGAAAAATAGATCCTTGCGACGCTCATGATCTCGCTGCTCCCATTTGCACAGTATTGGCTGATATTGCAGTTTGATTACCGGTACTTTAGCGTCTTATGCGAAATTCATTCATGATTGTAACAACCTCCGAAATGGTCCTATATACGTACATTAAACCTATTTTGGTTTTGCAATTTTAACATTTATAAGATAAGCTGCAAACAGTGAGTGATATCAAAATAGGTGTCTTAAAAGAATTAAAATAGGCTTACTTTGAATAGGTGCGGTCATCATCCAACACCTACCAGTATTATCAATAAATGCGTTTTCTTGCGCTGATCTTGATCACTTAAGTATCTTACACCATGATATGCCTTTCTGGCGAAACGGGCAATGCCATGTTTCAGAAACTTAACAAATAACTAAAAAGACACAGATGATTGGGGCGTACGTTAAAGCGTGCCAATACAACGAGATTGAAAATTACAACAACATTGTATCATCATTTTAAATTAAAAAGCACCACCTATAAGGTAACACATTTAAATACTGTCCACATACACGCGGCATTGGCTATTAAACAACACCTGAATAAATCCCAGTCATCTGATTGGTGGAGCGTTGATCACATGTCATTGAATTATTCGTACGAACGCACGGCACGCGCGTGGCGCGCAGCGCGCAGTGCAATGGAAGTTCTATTGCACTGTGAATAGAACTTCCATTGCATGGTGTCACTGCTGCTGGTGGTGGCACTGTTTTAAATCGAGATAAATTTAATATGATTGTTCTTTACCTGTCGAACAGTTTGCATTAATATAAATATGATGAACTTGTCGAACTTTTAAACAGTTTTTAACCTGAATAAATTGGCTATTAAAAGTCAACCAATCAGATGACAAGGATTTATTCAGGTGTTATATGAAACAAATAATGCATGTTTCACGTTCGTGCAATGGAAAGAATAATTTCATTCGGTGACAGATGAAAATGTTCCATTCCACTCGGCTTCGCCTCGTGGAATGGAACATTTCATCTGTCACCTCATGAAATTATTCTTACCATTGCACTCACAAACATTCAGTATTTGTATAATAACCATCGCCTTTGGTAGGCCTATTATACGGAATATCAACCTCGTCCCAATGTGTTTCCAATAATAACCCCTGGTTGGGAAACGAGCGTCCTGCATCCTGATTCAGTACAGCAATAGCAAGTAATGGATATACATCGCGTACTTGGTGTTGTGATTTCCAACCATGCATTTACGTATTTTAACGTACAATGTGAATCATTATGTCCACCTAAAAAAATATCGCCACTTTCAACTCTGCTTACTGAATTACATGTAATGTGATACTGAATATTGGCTGCATAAGAAGAACATTTGGCTGGATATGATATAGTAACATTTTAACATTAAAGGAACTGGTGTTTACATATACGAATTAATTCAATGTTTACCGTATAGACACACCGAATACAAAACAAACACTGGTTTATACACAGCCAGGCACCAGACTATATTCCGTACCCACCTACGTGTGCAAGATTTTTGAACATACAAATCATCCATTACCAGGGTGAGAGAGCAGATGGTGGTGGGGCGTACTGTTCGACATCTCTTTCACGAGGTTGACAAAATAGCGCCACTTCGATGTGTTCTACATAGGCCTATTTACGCGAGGTATACAATTGAACAGCGCCACCAATGTTAGTACCGCCCCTACATTTTTTGGTGTCGTGGTTCCATGTAACGTTCATATTACACACGAAGTTTGGGTAAATTGGAAAGCTTGAACTTCTCTATTGCTTGGTATTTGTTATTTACTTCCCCATTTCCTCGCCCTATTATTTTTTTTCACAGTGCGCCCCCTTTTATAAATCGTTTTGTTCGTAAGCGAGGGAAGTGTCATTCTTGCTGTCAGATTTTTTTGTAGCATGCCAAAGAAAAAGATGTTCCCAAAATGTCATCTCTCCCCTCTGAGATTGATGGTGGATCATTTGTTGTTTGTGTCTGCAGGAAGGCCATACTACAGTAAATCATGCTAAAATTTGGGGGGGGGGGAGGTGAAGACAAAGAAAACATAAGACACAACAAAAAAAACGCATTATTTTCGGTTGGAATATATGTGGAAAATATAAATTAGATTCGTCAAAGGAAAGCGAACAGCTAGTGATGTTCCTAGAATGAATAAGTGAATCAATTCGGGCGTTTCACAATGCAGTGCGCCACCAAGAGTTTTCCACGGAGAGTTGATTTTTCCTAGCGAATTGTGGGAGACTCATTCGTAGCCCGGGACATTTGAAAATGTCAGCTTTTCCGGTCAGTAGTTTCGTAAGCGTATGTTTTGAGCATAATGTTTGCGCGACCCTTTTCTTTTCTTTTTATCAACATGTTTTTTGGGGTTTTTTTTTTAGGCAGAACGCTATGCCCCAATCTATAAAAAATAAAATAGCTCAAGTTGTCTGCCGACACCCATTCAAATGAGCCGTGTTTTGTCGACTGTAAACTTGAAAAATGGACTCGCCATGGCAAACTCTTGGTGGCGCACTGCAATGGGGAATCGCCCGAATTCAAGAAACATAAAAAAATAAAAGATGCAATGTTAAACCTATTTCCGAAAGCAATGCAGACATAATATTCCAACATATTCAAGTGCAATTTTATTACACATAGTTTTTAATAATTCTATCAAAATTGTACCTGCCTTAAATGAAATCATCTCACAACATTTACATCAGTGATCTTGTAAAATTAATATTTGCACTATTCAATTGTGTACTTTGATTTAAATAGGTAAACTCTTTTTCACATCTTTGGTTTAAAGACCTTTAAGTTGTTCGATAATCAAAATTCGTATGTAAGTGCATTTCTTCACATCAACTCAACACATAAAGACTGCTGATATAGGGCCTACATGTATCTAGGACATAATGTAAACTGTTTGCAATTTAAACCTAACATCTGAATCGTTTCAATTGTCTTCAATAACAGCTACCTAAACAGTCGGTTTTTCAAGGAATTAATTATAGGTAAGAACCATCTCAACAGGATCAAAACGTAGGAGGATTGACCCTACATTATTTTACATTGATGTTTCTGGTTATTCTCGTTATACTGTCGTAGAGCAGAATGGTACACGTGTGTCTATTTCTATAAGGCCAAAAAAAAAATAAGTCGGTCTCTGGTCAGCGCGCGCGTCGATTTTAATCATGCGCGTCGATCTTTTTTTTCTCCAAAATGTTCCGCGGTAGCTCCAACAGCGCCCTCTATTTCCATCAGTGTTGTAGTCGAGACCGGATAGTCCGAGACCGAGACCAAGACCGAGACCTGAAGATTCGAGACCGAGACCGAGACCGAGACCAGCCCCTTCAAGGCGGACCGAGACCGAGACCAACATGGTCCGAGACCGAGACCGAGACCGAGACCGCTGATAATAAATAACAATAGTCAAAATAAAAAAAACAAGACACGTTATTATAGTTGAAAAATGTAACCTTTCTATTCACAAAGAATACAGACCAAAATTTTGACCAGTGGCAATGTTGACAAATTGATACATGACACCTTACTTGAGCAAAAAGTAGTTACACTTAAGAAATATGGGCTTTGACATGTTGTCTGCACCCAATCGTGACAAAAGTAAAAAAGTTAAAGGTAGATGTTTCATCTGTTATAGGAACTCGGATCCTAAACTCCACAGTCACCCCCTTGGTTTCAGCTATGACTTCTAACGGATATTTAAAGATGCAATTTTAATTTTACATTGCCTTTTTTTTCCTAAAATAAATTTAGGACTTAACTTCTAACAAGACTTGTGTACTTGATTTTAAAAAATGGGAGCTAGAAAATGTTGAATTAATTTTTAAATTTTTGTCATAGAATGTGGACTTGTACATGTAGACCCACAAGTTGCGAGGTGGTAGCCAGAATGTGCCAGATATGGATTTTTATTTTTTTTCTGAACGGGATTTTTAATTTTTGAGGAATAATGGGGTACTTTAAAATGAGCAGCCAGAAAATGGGGTCTCATCATACACTCTCATGGCAACAGTGAGTGGTAACTGGTAAGAGTGTTTGAGTTCAAAGCTGGAAAATCAGGTAGAAAAATTTACTTTTTCTTCAAAATACTGTCCCAAATTAAAGAGAACATTGTGTGGGGTCGAAAATATAACTAATTTGAAGCACCTCATTTATTATCAGAATACAAAATGCAAGTGATTACGCCCACAGGGGTGGGCTAAACTACACAATCCCCGAAAATGGTTGACCCTTATTGCATAAATTGTTACAAGTTTATACTTTGCTTTATGTGCCCGACTCAACAGATAAATGCCGAACTTCGAACTTGTTCCAAATCGTTCAGTGACTGGTACTGCTGCAGTTTTACATGTACTTTGGGGACATTCCAACGTGCAGTCGAGTCCAAACCGACCGCGATACATAACAAGCTTGACCTACTGGCTAGCAAATGTAAATAACAACGGTAATGAACGAAGTGAACACAAAGTAATCGATCGAGCTGTAAAAGCTACATATTGCCGGTCTCGACCCGAGACCAGCCAAAATATCGAGACCAAAGGGGACCGAGACCGAGACCAAGACCGAGACCACAGCTTCCGAGACCGAGACCGAGACCGAGACCAGCAAAAAGTGGTCTCGAGACCGGTCTCGAGACCGAGACCGGTCTCGAGACCTACAACACTGATTTCCATTCTCTTTTCCCCCTCAATTTTTTTTTACCAAAGAGCACCAAGGAATGGGAAATTGCACCAAGGCAAATGATCGAAAGCACCACGGCAAATTATGGAGGACACCAATGTACATGAGGACACCAAAAAAGCAAAATAGTACCCCACCTTGTCTGTACAATCCAAGCTTGAAGAAAGAAAAAAAAAAGCAAAAAAAAAAAAAAACCCGCATGGCCGCGTCAATTCCGGAACTTTGGTCTGACCAGAGACTGATTTTTTTTTTTTTTTGGCCTAAGGTAGCTTAACATTAATTCCTCTACAATGAATTCTCGATTTTTAATTTTTTTTTTTAACAAATTGAGGTTTTTAAATACTTCATTATGTTTGGTAATCATAGTGTAAACCATTTTCCTGTTGAAATTCGTTGGAAATGATTTATTTTTTTTCAAACTGATTTTATGGGGAAAAGCAGTCTTTTTAGAAAATAGATGTGTAAATTATATTCAACCTTTTTTTATTTCGTAATAAAGCTTTTTCAGGCCAATTTCCTAAAATGTTCTTTCACTGCTGAAAATCGGTTATTCATTTTCGTCTGAATTTGAGAATCGCTCTGAACACACTTTTCATTTTCGCTACCAGAGCATTTGATTCCATTTCAGTTCAATCAAGTGATTGAGCAGCACCTTTCGTGCATGTATGTCAATTCAGATTCGTTTGCGAGACTTCTTTTTCGCTTTTAGAAAGCGATTTCAAACATTCACCATTCTATTTCACTTTAAGTTTAATGCCATCGGCACCAGATTATATTAGGGGTTTCTTTTTCATTAACCGTCAATCAAGTTAGCTATACCTGAAATCAATTTAGAAAAGGTTTTTAGGCTAAATGAATGCGCAGGTAACGTAATTGGCCGTCTGATTCTCAAAACCGAATTCACGGACAATGAAAACGATTGAACTTTCGTTGAATTGAAATAGGATTAATGACGTGCATTCAAATTCAGACGAAACTGAATGATTGATTTGCAGAAGTGAATGAATATTTCAGGAAATTTGCAGGGAAAACCCATATTTACATGTGCTTTTTCTCGATATAGAGTTTACAGACACAAGTTAGATTTGAATTTGCGAGTTCGAACTCCCACAAAATGCCGTCATTTTAGCTGATCTGTCTTGACTTCATGTTTACTTGGGTCTCATGAAGCGCATGCAGTTGTGCAGGGCGATTGGAGTTTTGCATATGGTAGGGCGTTGGTAATCACACGGCATGTCATTCCATTTCCAATGTAGGCGTGGCGTACCTCAGCGCAGTGCTCAATACCGGCCCAGTTATCAGGTTGTTGACTCTCCCAATTCCTGAACTCCACCTCATCAATGCCATCCTCACACCTCCAAGTACCTTTCAAAGAAATACATACAGAGGTATCACCCAATCCGAGTAACAACTATTTTAACTATAATTAGCGAGGCTTCTACTTCAACATACCACGCTATAGGGCAAGTGTGCCGTTAAAAACGGAGACCGTTCGAAATGGCTTACGTATCACCCATCCAATTATCACCCATCCAGACTCCCACCGGTCCAGAGTGTTATAATACCTCCCGAACACACATGTATTCCCTTATTAAGGACGGATAGGCTCACTTAAACGCGCAGTGTCGACCAGCACGCTTAGTGCATGGCATTGTGACTTACAAGGCCAGAAGCCTCGCTTATAAATTTTATTGCGCTGTGTATATGTCCATTGCATCACTGATATCATATTAAAAATAATCCGACAATAATACTTCAACCAACCTTCTTGCCCGAGATCATTGCAATTGATCCAAAACCGAGTTGGCAGTAATCCGACGAGGAAATCAGTTTCCTCCTGAGACTGAGGAACAACCATGATACTTCCCATCTTTACGCACTCCTCTTTTGCCTCAGCCCATGGGAGATGCGCAGTGATGGCTTTGTAGCATTTGCCACCCCACTGGCTCCAAGAAGGTTGACAAGCCCAAGTACCACGAAAGGAGGCCTTACACATCTCGTTACCACCAGTGCAACCCATCATCAGATGAAGGTTTATCAAGCCAAAGATGAACCGTTTAGACACAATCATCTCTCACATTTCACCCGACTGGTGTTTAGCTGTGAAGTTATCGGACTGCACGTGAAGTATATTTCGGGCAGAACGCAAAGTCTAATACTTTGTTGTGAATAAACCTATCGATTGGCTGTTGCGAAACTCGAAGGAAGACCTTATTGTGCTGTGACCGTGAAAATCTATATTTATCATATTTGATACTGGTTCAAAAGATGTATTGTCTTTCAGCAGGTAGCTCTCGCACAATGTTTCATTACAGTAAAAACGAATAGACGCGGATCCGTTGAATAGGAATTCAAGGTAGATGTCGATTGGCTATTGGCTACAATTAGGCCACGCTGTTTTGAGCCATCCGACTTCCTGACGCATATGAGATATTTAATTTAGTTTCATATCTACCACCATAGTAAATTGCCAAGTGAGGCAAGTTTTGCAGTTTCAGCACTCCATATATGTAATGGTCACGCCATGCGTGCTTATAATGCACTAATACAGAAAAAGGCCCGAGGAAGTAGTTTTCTTACAGCGATAATAGGCCTTTCCCTCAGTTCCCCGGCGCTAATCTCAGCTCACGCACTTCTGCCAACCGACGTGTCTCCTCGTCCCTATAGCTCTGAAGCCATGTGGATGTTCCTTCGGCATCTTCCACCACGTCATCCATTCCCCTTCCTTCCATTGAGTGCTGGTCCATAGTTGTTCTACCTGATACATGTACAAATATTGAATGCTTCGAGTGGTGTAGTAAAACTAGCCTCCCGAGGTGATCCATGGACCATTCTATTTTCCCGAGGCGAAGCCGAGGGAAAATAGAATGGTCCATGGATCACCGAGGGAGGCTAGTTTTACTTCACCACGAGATAAAGCATTCAATATTTGTTTTATAACACTTCACCCACAGATTCTGCTTGATTTTAATATTTTACATTATTTAAATCTGAACACAGTTGAAATAAACTTCAATTTCAATACGAAATTGGTGGAAAATGTATTTCTCTCTTAAAAACTAACCCTTCACGAAATGTTTGAACCCAAGTCTGCGGCGCGCTCACTTTGGAATAATACGCGCTACGCACAACGCTTAACGTGCACACCAGCATGCATTTGCACACAAATACCGCGCCGTGGAAATAGTACTTTGGTTGCTAATGGTATAGTACTTTGGTTGCTATGCGCATAGTACTTTTGGCCGTGCACAGAAAGATAGCAAAATTAGAAGGTACCATGTGACTCGCTCTCGGCCAATCAAGACACAGAATCTGTGGGTGAGGTGTTATAAACGCACCTATCCCACTTCTGACACCAGTTGTGGCTGCGATCGTGCCGAATCCCGAGTCGTCCTTTGGCGGCCGACGTAAGCGAGCGGTCCATTCTGAGAACACCGTGGCTGAGCAGGCCCGTTTTGGGGCAGTCTACCGCCAGACGCATGAGGTATTTGAGGGCAGATCTGACGGCACTAGCGCCAGCACACACGGGAACACTATATAGTGGACCAGCCAAAACGGCATATTATACTTTAGACGGCATTTGGGGTAATAGCAGGCAACCATGTTAGATCAATCAGTCATAGGATGGGGAAGAAAATGTAGGTGGATGCCACCCTGGATTTTGACCCCTAAGGTCATTTAGAGGGTCAAAGGTCAAATATGGTAAAAAGTGTATTTCGGTAGGGGAGGGAAACATGGCACCTCTAAATCACACACACGGGACTCGTCTCTCTGTGATGGCATTCACTCAGGCTGAAGATAAATCATATGGGCCTTAATAGTCAGGTGGCTTGGATCTAATTTTCGTCAAGATCGTGACCGACTGGTCCAAAGCACCAAACTTGGCAGATAGATTCTTATAGACCTAGAGAAGATATTTAGAAGGGGTGACACCCGAAATTCTTTTGGGAAGGGTGCCTAATTTGCATTAATCGTTAATCCCTGCCGTGTAATATATTTATTCCCATATTTGGGTATTTTTTTTTAATTTTTTTTTTTTGAAAAGTGTATTTTGGGGATTCTACTTACAAATCTTTACTTAAATAACATTTTCCAAAGCATATAAGTGACTGAATAATTATGAGGACATAGTAACCTTTCCAGGTGCTTGATTCCTGCACAGGTGCACGTGTTAATTCCCTGTACAGGTTGTGAATCTCTAATTTAACGTCCACTCATCACTACGGCCTCGCTACTTGTTTCTCGTGGACTGAGTTCCTCCCCTCACCAACTGACTGACAACAAATACCATGGTCTCCCGGTAAGTCGCTTTGCTGTGAATGCACACGAACAGCAACTCGGCGAGGCACTTCTTTGAACAGCTGGATCTTCGACAGAAGAACCATGACTCATGTGGACTAAACTGCGCGTTTCGCGCTTTCATGGGGTGAAAATAGTAGCGTTATAATGAGGGCGGCACTTCGCGCATCAGCCGTGGCTGACGTCTAGATTTTTGTCTAATTAACAACTACGATAGCCCCTATAGTACTAGTACTGCTGGGGTACCACAAGTCAAACTGCTATATTGCGCTACGATATTGTGAAAAGTAAATTGGAAATGTGTTAATAGTCATCAACAAGGGTACCATATCTCGTTTGAGAATGTCTTGAGATTATGAGGATAGTATACCCCTCTAGCCCTTCATCACCAGTATCATCATAGAGCAAGGACAAGCTCTATGGTATCATGCACTAACATCATGGTGTTCCTTATCAGTTGATGGCACTGATTAATTGCGGCGAGGTCATGGTTTCTTTTGTGTTGGTATCTCCCGTGTGGGAAACATCCCATGAAGCCACTGCAAATGTGTCCAGAGGTTGAAGTACGGAGGCTCCATGTCCCCCCCCCCCCGGCCCTACGGAGGTCCGTTCCCGATCCCCCCGCCAGGGTGCCCCGCCTCCATTTTAAATCTTGAATTGCCTGGGCGACTTTCCCCCTACAACCTCAGCGTAGTTGCCTTTGGCAGCATCCCCTCGGCCCGCACCCATTCGAACAGGCCGGGAATGTGGATCATGAGGCCATCGAAGATCCGCGACGGTCCTTGACCCAAAAAGCGCATGATGTCACTTTATTGTGATGTGATACGTGTACATAATACATGTACAACTACAATGTATTTTAATAACCATAGGCTGGTTCCCTGCTGTACGACGCAATAACGAGCCCAAAGTTCCCAGGGACACGACCGTATATCGGTAATGATTCAGAGGCACGCACAACGGACGGTGTTTATTGTCGGAATTTTGACCTAAATTTCCCCATCGAGTCTTGTGCCGGATGTTTTTCGATTGAGTTTAAGAATAAAGAGGAGTATCAAAGTACATGTTGCAGTCGTATGTGGCTTCCGTGAGCCGTAAAGAGAGGAAATAATGCCAGACGTAAAAACACCGAGTGGTCCGGAGAACATGGACTCGGACCCGAACTCAGACGGGTTGAAGCACCGAGCACACGCGAATTCCACGGACGCTGATGAAGCGAGTAAAGACAGTGAAAATGCCGGGGCTACGGGGGGAACAGCCACAGATTCCGCAGAGAAGGACGGGGCAGGATCACAGGAAAGCCTCTTCGAATGTAACATTTGCCTGGACACGGCAAGGGACGCGGTGGTCAGCCGGTGTGGTCATTTATTTTGGTGGGTGTTCGTAACATTGTTCACAAAATGTACTGTCTGACTGTATGAAGTGACGGTGACTAAGTATGTGCGTGTTTGCTATGTAAACATTATGACTTATGAGCTTAAACTTTATACCCTATTTCAGTGCCAGGACTAGTAGCATGCACTACATCTACCTTCTTTCCGTTGTTTCATATAGCATGTGTTTTAGGCAGTGGATATTTGAACAGCATACACAGGCATACATTTTACATAGGTTTCCATAGACCATACTTGTTATTTTCATGGTAGCCCCATAGAAGTGTGGCGGGCATACAGCACAGAAAATATCCCAGCCACACTAGTGGGGCTATTTTCATGGAGGCTTCGAGGTATATAATTATAGGCAGTGTATATTTTGCCGGAGAGACGGCAAACCTTTAGTAAACGTTAGTTTGCCGGATATGCACTGAACATGCGCAGCTACTGTTTTTTTGTACTTAAACATTTTCCGGTGACAAGTTTTAGTCTGGCTCCATGCCAAAATTATCGTTGTTACCTCGTATTCACAAGATGGGATTCAGACCATTTTATAATTTCGGACTTTATTTCCCTTTAAAAAAAAATCCTCCAGAGCCACAAATCTGAAAAAGAAAATGTAATACTCTGCAAAAAATGTTTGAGACATGTTAAAATAATAAAAGAAGAATATTCTTATTTATTTGGGGATGAGAAAAAAAACCTTAAAAATGTGGTGCGGTCGGAATCGAACGCGAGTCATCCCGCTTACTAGAGCCTTTGCTTAACCATTACACCAAACGTGCTACACAACTTTTGGTGGGAATTTAATACATCTTATAATTCAGCCCTATTTTAAAGAGTACAGCGCCCTCTGTTGATATGGATTGCCGCCGGCAAACCTTTAGTAATCGTTAGTTTGCCATCATTACCTCCGGCAAAATATCCACTATCATAATTATATGCAAACACATACATGAACATGAAGCCCAACAACAGTCCACAGCCATGCACGTTCAATTACCAATGATACATTGTACATGTGTGCAAAACCTTTAGTTAGCCTGTTTTCAGTTGCTGCGAATTAGGCCTATATTATATTTATTTTCATGTTTCGAATTGTTCGTTGGCTAATACGGTCTGACAATCGTCCTTTAGTACATTTGAAGTAGGCCTGATTACAAAGCCTAGGGTAGGCATTTTCCAAATTAAAAATGTTGACCGAGTTGTATTCTGTGACGAAATGTTTTGGAGAAACATTACAAAGTTGTCAAGTATAACATCATTGAACGTGCATGGTTGTAACTTGGGGCTACATACGTCTGTCTGCTCATATACCCCAGGGCTACTGTTCTACTTCTAGTAGGAATACTTTCCATGATGGAGTACAATGTAAAGACTAGTCCAAAATTCGAGTCCAAATATTTTAATATTGATTTGAGTACGAGTGCAAATACGAGTATTCTGAAAAAGTACTAGAGGTTTATTCCAGTATATACAATTACAAACAAGGACTGGCGAGTGCATACTTTTTACAACAAACATTCACGACAAATACCGGGTAAAAAGTTTGCAATTGAAATTTTGAAAAACAATCAGTGAATTTATGAATTCCAAATTTTCAAAACTGACAATAATGACAGGTAAACATGGTAAGGCTAAAAAAAGAAAATAGTTCTGCTTCCGATTAAATGACATTTGAAAATACAGGCATGCAACTTTTCCTCGGATCAACTGATTTCCTCTTTTTTTACTTGCCGTGTGTGCCATTGAAAATACAAAAACACTGTACAAAGTTTGGGGAAAATTTGAATTTCCTCTTGTTTTGTGATTTCTCAGTTGCATGCCTGAAAATAGGGTAGGTATGGAAAAAAAAAATTTGGCAAATATTTTTTTGTGTATGATAACATGGAGGCGTCTGTGTGTAGTCAAGGGTTAAAAAAGGTAGAAACTGATGGTTCTGGACATTTTTTCCTCATTTTTCCAACAAAAAAAAATAGGGTAGAGGCTGTCAGAATAGGGTAGGTAGGAAAACCGGAAGCAGAACTATTTTTTTTTTTTTTGCCGAATGGTATAAACTATTTTACCACCAGAAATAACCAAGTTTTTTGGTCATGTTTAGCTTCGTCATGTTTATTTTTTGTATATATACATACTGAGCTATTGTCAGACTCATTGGAATTATGTTGGAAAAACATCTATTTGAGACTGAGAAACTTTTCCTATTTGGGTGTCAGGATACTGCTTACTCTCTGTTGATTTCACCTTTTAAACGTGGATCATCTATGAACTAAACTGTGAAATGAAAGATGTGTCCTGCTGCCACTCTGTGTAGTTAAAGGGAAAATACAACATTTGCAAACATCGAAAAATAAAACTACCGAGTTGTTACGAAATACCTTACAAGGATGTTGGTAAATGACAGTCTAAAGCATCCTGTAAAATTATGGCACCTGGTGTGAAGTCATTTTCAAGAAAAATGGTACTTTTGTATACATTTCCAACGGTGGTCGGCTGACCACCATTGGAAATACCTAACTACTTTTCAACTACTGCTCCATATTTACCATTGTTTTTTTATTTTCAGTCCAAATCTTGTTTGCTATTGGTTCCATGTTCATGAACGGGTGCAGGCCAGCTAGATTGGTTCCCTTACCTTACAATTTTCCGGCAGTTTTGATCCATTTCATCTTTAGTGGAGTCAGGGAACCAGACTACTTGAATATTTTTGTTTTTCTTGGTTTTTCCAGCATTTTCGAATGCAAAACTTCAAACATGTCAGTGTAACAATATTTGATCTATTATACTATCCCCCAAAATAGTTCGTTTCTGAAAATTACAGCAAAAGCCAATGATGTACATTCCCTTTAACGTCTTTTCATTTTTGTGTGTGTTGTCCAGCTGGCCATGTCTGTATCAATGGTTAGAAACAAGACCCAATCGGCAAACGTGTCCTGTATGTAAAGCCGGGATCAGTAAAGAAAGCGTCACGCCACTCTACGGTAGAGGCAGCACAAAACAGCAAGATCCTAGGTGAGCAGAAAGTGTAAACTACTTATAAATCCTCCATCAAAGCTGACCCCATACATGGGGCCAAGGTACTAGACTGCCTCTGTGTTAGTCTTGGCCCAAGACGCTAGTGATTGATAGTGGATGTGCAACATGACGGCATCTAACGGGAGACTGGTTCCCAATTCATCCACTGCGTATTTTGAATGATAAGTTATTGGGGGTAGGGATTACTCTGAGAGACCATCCCAGATAAATTTGAATGCATTCATGCGCTAATGACACCTGACGCTCTGTGGCTAATAGCTTTGGCACATTCAGGAAGTCATGCGTACTTCGCAGGGAAAATGGCAAAAAAAAAACCTCTGTTGTTGCCACGCGGAGCCTATGGAGTACCGAAGTGAGACGTCATTTAGAACTAGAAAGTGTAGTGCAAACGAATGGAGTACGCGCGTGTGTTGTTTCCCGGTCTGAATCACGCGCTAATGTCTTTTACACACATTTTGTGCGCATGACGTTTTCACTTCTGTACTCCATAGTACTGGGCTCAACTTTCACTAAGGCCAAAAAAAAAGTCTCCGGTTTTCTGGTTTGCGCGCGCGTCGCCGTAGCCATGCGCGTCAGCAAAATGAAAAATTTTTTTTTTTCAATGAAAGATGATGTCTCAAAACCGCCAAACTCACTGGTTTGACTGGAATCCTGCTGCTGCACAATTTTAACTTGTTTTTGGATGGGCTTATGATCGAGAATAAGCTTTATGTGGCCTCTCTAGACTCCCATTTATTTGCACTAAGTTTAGTTGGGCATTATTTGCAGTCATCAGCCGACATTTGAGGCAAAAAAATCAGGTTAAAAAAAAAAAGCCGCGTCGCCGCACCATTTTTTGGGCAAGCTCCATACCAGAAACCGGAGACTTTTTTTTTTTGGCCTAATGACAAAATGTATACATGTAGGCATATGTGGTATTTTTGCACTTTTTGGGGTTTTACATAAAGAGTGCTGCACAATATGGTTGATTTGAAAGTCACTCTCCAGAGAACTAATCACAAAAAAAGGAAGTAAAGATTGGCATTCCAAAATGCCGCCTTTGTGTTAAATTTCCAAAGAGATTTTTGTATTTGAAAGCTGTGCCAGGAGCTTCTACATGTCACTTCGTGGTTAGTCGGTCGGTCTGTCTGTCTGTCTGTCTGTTCCGAAAATTGACCACAAGTATGGTGTTCCATATGTGCCATTGGCGTCGCATTTTTCGGCGTCGCATTTTTCGGCGTTGCATTTTTAAGCTTGGGCAGGGATCATTTTGATCGATTTCGCGCGAGACTTTCATGCAAGACTTCTTGCAACACGGCCAGAGCTTATTGTGCACTCGCACTTGTGTTGAGAAATGAATATTGATAATATTGAAATGACTTATTGATTTTACTTTATATTTGTTACTTCTTTTTTCCCCTACCAGAGATAAAATTCCCCAGAGACCACCTGGAGAAAGACCAGAGCCGGAAACACAAGGAGTGAGTTATTGAGTCGTCTTACATTGCTTAGGCTAAGACAAAGTTTACTTTTCTTCTGGTATTCTGACTTACCCTATTTTGTAGTCATGACCCTAATTTTTTATTCTTCAAGTTTAAAAAATGCATACGTATTGTTCATTCTTTACAAACTCTTGTCAACAACCTTTGTATGTTTAAAGCTATAGTCCATCATTTGCAGCTATCCGAAAAGTAGCTGGCGTAATTATTGTTGAAAAACATACTTGGTTGAAAGATAGTAAGGGGACTAAACTCCCTGTGAAATTATTCTTTCTGGCAAGCTGTCATTTTGAAGTAATCAACGAAAGAATGCCTTTCCAACGGTGCGTCTTAAGACGCACCGTAGGAAAATTTAAATTAGTAGTTTGTTTTGTTATTCGGCGAAGCGCGCGCAATCATTGGCACGACACACACACGTGCGCGCGGCTGCTATAATTCGTCGGATCGCTGCGCAACATCGCGTAGCTGCAATCAGCTCAGCGAGAACGTGTCTCGGACGCTGAATTCGGGCGCAATTCAAAACATGATTCAGCAACTTTTGATTCGAAATTGAGATCCTAGAATGCTGTTTTTCTCGGAATATACAGCTGAAGCTGAGCTGAAACTTCATCAGGTTAGTTGTTCAGCATCCTTCTTGCACAAATTACAAATGATGGACTATGGCTTTAACACCCTTTAAAAAAAAATCTGCTGTTAAATTTGTCCGTAGATCTCGGCCAGCAGGGGAGGAAAAATTATGTAACTTGGTACATGCATAGAACAACTTATCATGCAACTTAACATACCCAAGAAATTTCATGACTATAGGTTAAAGGGTTTTGGAATTATGGCGAATTAATTATTCATATGCACGAATGGTAATTCTGCTTTGTGTACACCACGTATATAGGGATATTCAGTTTTCCCGGCGTGTAGCACCGGCAGTTTTTTTGCTGCACGGCAACCCGTGGTCGGAATTTTATGTTTTTGGTATCAAAAGATGCGCAAGACTCGAGGCTAAAAAGTCAGAACAAAAGTTGCCAAAAAAATTTGTCAAGGCTATTGCCCCTCCCCCCCCCCCCCCCCGGCTCTTTTAGGGTTAACAACCGTGTACATCATGTGGTCGGACGTTAGCAGAGAATTAGATTTTATGGACTTGCCCAAAAAGTAATTTTCTTCACTGATTTCTAATTTGTTCATATTCTGCCTGTATTTGCATTTTTCAGCCATTCCAAGGCTTTGGGTTTGGAGACGGTGGATTTCAGATGTCATTCGGCATTGGAGCATTCCCTTTTGGCTTTTTTGCATCCACATTCAACCTCGGGGAAGGTGGAAGATTTATGGGGCATCCACGTAAGTTTTCTTTTTCGTTTTCTTAAAGTACCCGTGGTAGTAACTATCGCTGGGCGAGTAACTTGAGTACTCGCAAGTAGTTTGTGCTACTTGTTGTTCTACTCATAGGCCCAGTAGTAACCCAGATTGTAAAATAAGAAGAATGTGCTGATAAAAAAATTAAAAAGGAATTGTGAACATCTGCAAGAAAACGTGTAAACCAAGACAAATACAATTTTATATCAATTTCTCAATATTGTACTACCACACTGGCGACTGCAGCATGGTATTTTCCCATAATATTGACTGAATGTAATACCTTTCTTTTTTCTTATCTGACCTTTTCCTTCTTTCAGATCGTCCACAAGTCCCACCCAATCCTGATGAGCAATTTCTCTCCAAAGTATTTCTTTGGGTGGCCGTTCTCTTCGTCATATGGCTTCTAATCGCTTGAAATATCCAAACCATTTCATTGTATAGACACCAACCTTCTATTTAACTTGAATTGGAGGATCCTGCAGTTTTATGTATTAAGCCAAAATCAATGTGTAACCACAGCATGAAGTGCACAGTCAAATGTGTAACCTTTATTTAAATTCTTTCAATGAATTTTGGGGCCTGTGGGCCTATTCCTCAAAAGAGAAGCTGTGATAGGCGTTGAGTTGAGTACATGGATTCATTCACTTTTATTTTAGAAAACAAAGTCAACTCACCGATAGGCTGCAAATATACAGATATTTTCATTTGATTAATCATTCTCTTTAATTTTGGCAATTGTTTCAACACGGTTTCACTTTTGATTGGACACAATACTTCCACCAAGCGTCTTGTTGCCAATTTTGCTACTAAAAGGCCTGTCACATTATATGCGATCTCATAGGAGACCTTACGGCGACCAAAAACATTTCATAAATTTAACAATCGCAGTGAGGACGCAAGAAAATGACAACTTTCTGTCTCAAAGAAGCTCAAGCTACGCTCATACTGTGCTCTTCCCACGTTTACGATGCGCTCAACTCGCTCTCTATGCGCCTCTGTCAAGCTCAATTACTCGATCTAGTCACTGCCGCTGCGCTGTCACTGCATTCACACTACGCTCTGCTCGCTGTTGATACGTCCTAGTAGCTCGCGTCGCGCTCTCTATTCGACCAAACTACGCTCATGTGACGTCACTTGCGCTGTATAAATACCACGACAAAACAGTCAATACACAGTCCAGTTTCAAAATTATTCTACAAGTTCATCGCAGTCGAGTTACTTTCTCATGGAGACTACATCGACTGCCTTGTGCCTATAGGCTGCCTCAATACCACTTCAATGTCGCACGATTCACGCTCGCACAGCGCCCGAGATACGGCATCCTGGCCAGGGCGCAGAGGTGTTGCGATTGTTTTGAGCATGTTCAAAGACCTTGGTGCTCATCGGAGACCATTAAGACCCTCTGGCGCCCATCTGGCGACCTATGTAGTTGTCGCTGCGATGTAGTAGTTGTTGTTGCGCCCCAGCTATTTTTCAAGGACGCAGTGAGAGCGCATATAAGATCGCAGACAGTGTGACAGGGCCTTTAGATGTTTGTTACATTTAGAGGCAACTGATTTGGTATGTATACAATGTACATATACATGTATATATCTACATGTAACCTGAATTATCTTCAAGCAAACATGAATCTGTAATCCAGATTGATTGATTCAAAGCAAAACCAGTATTATCCTATATACACTTTATGCGTTTAGGCAGAGTCAGAGGGCAGTGGGTTTGTATCACTAGGATTGGCATGGGTAAACCTTTCGTGCATTCATTGTTACTAGATTAAAATACAAAAGAGAATCCTCTGAGATACATGTACCTACAGTGCATGTATCTGCTCCGTTCACAAGTACCCCCTCACCGGCAAAGAAAGTACAGTTGGGGGTGACCAACTGACGCCATCTTGCCTGACAACCATTTTGCCCGAGTACAAATCCCCTGGTGTACGTCTGTCACACACCAGGAACGGTGCGCGTCAACTAGCTAAATGTCCCGCCAGTGGGACGTTGTTGCTAGGTAAAAGGGCGCCCTCTTTTTGTTGGCGCACGGAGCCCATTGCTGTACACAATTGTTTGCCTGCTACAGTAAAGTGTAATTGGATGACCGCTGAAACACGACCACATGGGCTTCAATACTGTGCATCAAATTGGATGGAAGAAAAAATGCGTAATCCCTTGTATTCACCTTAAGCCCGGTTCATACTCGGCGCGAAAGCGAATTTGTGACGTAATGGCAAGTATTCGCGCTGCGAATTCGTAAAAATTGAACACATTTCAACTCGGGCGAATTTCGCAGCGAATGTTTCATGACGTCAAATTCGATTCGCATTCGCATTCGCATTCGCGTGGAGTATGAACCGGGCTTCATACTCATGGAACATCTTAAGATAAATGTAGTATGTCTGTGTTCCAGTTGCCAGTCAGCCTTCGGCCTTTACTACATGGGACACAAACTACACCCATGCTTACGTTCCATACCTAGTGTGGACATTCTTTGGTTTTCGTGTAGTTAAGAAAACCTGTCACAAACTCATTTTACTCGCACTGTGAAAACTCTTTCAACCCAATTTTCTTTTCTATGATTCCTTTTAGTATTTCTCTTCATTTTGCCACTGATAAACCTAACCCCAAAACGCCTCTCAACCTGTTTTCCAGAGAGGGGGAAACACTGTGTGGACGAGGGCAAGTCCACACAACGTCACTGCTACCTGGTAATTGTGGACTTCTTTTTTTCAGAGGTTTTTCTTAACTACACGAAAACAAAGGAATGTCCACACTACGTATGTAACGTACACAAAGGCTGGGTTTGTTTTTGCATTCAATCAGGGACGTTGAACAATACACGACAATAGGGTCCACCATTCCCGAAAGTCAATGATTGACGATTGTGAACAAAACATATGGGAGGTCTTCTTAAGAGTACAAAAGAGGGACAATACGGGGTCCACGATTGAAGGTGTTGGCACACTTACGTGTGTGGGCTATCGTCACTATAAGATTGTTCTGGACCATAGCACGGTCCAAGTTGTGTTCTAAATGCATGCAATGTAATTGTAATAGTCACACGTTTACCCTGTAACATGTCCACACATTTTTAGGTCTTCAGTAATTGTTACACTGTAAGCAGATCTCCCTGTGTGTACCCTATGCATACACTGTTTATTTTGAAGGTTTCTTTTTGGTCTGTAGTTTAAAAGAAGTGATGTTGTCCATAACAATACGTGGGTAATTCTTTCTTTTGTCCAATTCATTTTTTTTTATCCTCAAGTGATGGCCGTTACTTCTAGGTGCATTGAAAGACTTTTGTGAATGAATTGTGATGTGCTGTTGATAAGCTATATTTGAATATATAATTTAATACATTGATGCAAACTGTTAAATATTCGTGGACATTAAATTGTGGAAGCATATTTATTAAACTAGAGATGATAACTAAAAGATGTTAACATAAGATAGGCGCACAGGCTGAGTGAGGAAATAGTTACTTTACTTTCATTTTTTGTTGAATGTTCTTCAGCAAAATTTCAAAAGAAGTGGCTATGCGCATGCTTTTATGTAAATTTCAGAGGGACCTGTTGGGTTTTTTTTCCTCGAGGCTACACAAACCTCTAATCTTATTGGACTTGTTGACAGCGCCTATGCACTGAAGCATTACCATGCTTGTTCCCCCAGGACGTGTGATTGAATATTATAAAGTTTAATCCTGCTATTGATCATTGGAACAAGAGATCTTATTCTATACAGTGCTTTTAATTTGTGTTTGTTGGGGGTGTTTGTTTGTTTGTTGGGGTGTTGGGGGTGTTTGTTTTTTTATTTGTTGGGGGTGTTGGGGTGTTTGTTTGTTTGTTTGGGGGGTTGTGGGGGTGTTTGTTGGGGTGTTTGTTGGGGTGTTTGGTTGTTTGTGTGTTTGGGGGGTTTTTAATGTAAAAAAAGACAAATTTGCTCCAGTGGTCAACAGCATGCAATTTGGGGGAAGGAAGATGGCTGATATGATTCTTCTGCAGTTTTGTCAAAGCGAATAGCCCAATAAGGGTGTGACAGCCAGTCCAGTCAGTATACAGTATGTCCCCCAAAAGGTGTCCGTCTGACTATTTTTAAAATAACTACAAAACCACGTAGTAAATTTTGAACAATTTTGATTGTGCAGATACTCCTTATCCTTGGCCTAAACCCCTATGAGTTTCATTTAATTCCAGTTGCGCATCACTACACAATTGTCAATTGATCACAACAGCATTTTGGGACACTGTGACCAAGTTCCATGCTTTAATCAATTTCGGTGCTGTGTTATGTAAGCTGTGTAAAATCCTGCATGTTGTGGGGAAAAAAGGCCTGATGTGGTTAGGGATTGGAATAATTTGCCCTTGAGCATTAAACTGAGGTCTTGCAATGATGGCATATGATTCATATTCCAACTGCAGCCCTTTTCACAAGGATTTTACACAGCTTACATAACACAGCACTGAAATTGATCTATGGCAAGGAATTTGGTCACAGTGTCCAAAAATGTTGTTGTGATCAATTGACCATTGTGCAGTGAGGCGTGAGGGAAATTAAATAAAACTCATAGGGGTCTAGGCCAAGGATAATGAGTATCTACACAATGTAAAAAATTCAAGATTGACTTCATGGATGTGTAGTTACTTCAAAAAATTCAGACACACACTGTTTGGGGACATACTGTAGAACTCAATGGGAGTCTGTGTTGGTCAAAGCCCCATCTCTATTACAAAGTTGTGCTTTGCTAATAACATTAACCGTGATGAGATGTGGTTGCAGGTACCAGCAGAAGTGAAGCTTAACATGTTGATACCCCAGAGTGTTTGACATAGATTGATGTGGTCAGGTCACCTGAATATGGTGTCCTTGAGCAGGATATATTGCAGTAATATCACTAATGCGTTACATATTTGCCATTTGCGTGGACGGGGATGGATTAGAATGAATATAAAATTGTATATACAGTCATTAATATAAAATATTAAATAATGGTTGTTATCCACTGCAAGTTTTCAATAATAAAATTTGCAGTCCTATGGAATCTGACAATAAAGTATTATTTTGTGTCTGATAAATACGTATTGTCAGTGGTGTCGCTACTTTTTGCCAGTGTGAGATTAAACCAAATTGCATGACTTTACAGAAGGAATTAATGAGCTACTGCTCGAGCCTCTATATCGGTGTGCAGCTAACACCATTGAGCAGCTTATACTAGCTTGCAGTAAGAACAGTTATTTTACTGCCGATATCAATGTCCCATTCACTATCTCATTGTCATGCTCAAGGGCGGATCCTGGGGGGCCTTGCCCCCCCCCCCCCCCCCCCCCCCCCCAAGAAAAAACGAACCCAATTGGTTTTTAAGTGACGTCGCAATATAAGCAGGCCGCTGAGTACACCATCATCTTTTCCTCCAAAAAAAACCATTGGTTAATAAAGTGTTCAGAAATAAAGTCCCAGATCGCACCACAGAGCATCTAAAATCCATTCCCCCCCCCCCCCTCCCCCGCCGTAATATTAATAAAACTTGTATTTCTTGAGTTAGCGCCCAGAAACGAGTTTGCAGTTTTTGTTCCATGAAAGTTGACAATAATTCAGATCGTATTTTATCTCTTGATTGTCCGCAGAAATGTGTAATTAGAGATCAGTGGTGGTGGCCACTATTTGTGTAGCGCGCCCTCTTTTGAAAGTAATTGGCATCAATTCGGCTTGTAAACTCGCGCATAACCATGGAGCTATTATAGCTCCATGGCATAAGACACTTCCATGTTTTGTATATATTATTGACGATATCCCTAGATATTCAACAGAAAAGTGTCATATCTTACGACCAATCACTAGACAAAATATCAATTAAATACAGCGAGTATTTCTTGAGTTATCGTCCGAAAAAGAGTGTGTTTTTTATGACTATAATTCGGATCGTATTTTTCGCGCAGACATTTACCGTTCTGGGTGTATTAACAATAAAGTTTCATTTTCTGTTTTGAAATTTACTAGGCTTCCATATAACATCACGACCAATTATTAAATAAGATTTCAATTCATCACAACAGATACTTTTTGAGTTATCATCTCCACAATCAGCAGTTATCTTTGTACCATTAAAGTTTACTTCAATTCGGATTTCTTTTTCGCGCTGACACCACTCCACTGCTTTAAGTGTATAAATAATATTTCATTTGCCCTTTTAAAACATACAAGACTTCCTTATAACATCACGACCAATTATTAAACAAGATTTAAATTCATCACCAGATGTACTTTTTGAGCTATCATCTCCACAATCAGCAGTTATCTTTGTACCATTAAAATTTACTTCAATACGGATTTCTTTTTTGCGCTGACACCACTCCACTGCTTTAAGTGTATAAATTTATAAATTAAGTGTATACGTGCAACATCCTTATGACACAATAACGACCGATTTCTCAATAATTTACACCTGTATTTTTGAAGTATATCCCGTGCCACAACGAGTATGTTGTTTTTGTTCCATTAAAGTTGTCTTTTATTCTGATTTGCTTTTTTTGGCGCTGATGCCACGGACTCAGCTGCTGGTATCATGTATAATATTTGATGACCCCTTTTGAAATTGTGTGGACTTCCTTATGACAGTACGACCGATTGCTCAATAAAACCTTTTTTTTAATAACACCTGTATTTTTGGAGTAAAAGTGTCCACAACGAGTATGTTGTTTTTGTTCCATTAAAGTGGTCTTTTATTCGGATTTAGTTGGGTTTTTTTGCGCTCAGTACCGCTCTGCTGCTTATGTATTAAATGTAACATATACATGTATTCTTAGAGTTAATGTTCGGTCCCCATGAAACTCTGTCCCCCCCCCCCAGTCACCCCCCCCCCCCCCCCCGAGATTTTGAGTTTCTAAAAATCCCATGCATTTGGGTTCATTCTTGACAGACGAAGAAAAAAAAAAAGAAAACCTGACGTTCTTTCATACTTTGACTTTTTGTACAGTTGCCTAAATGTCCCCATTAAAAAAAAAAAAAAAAAATCAAAAACAAAAACAAATATGAGTTTCCCACACCGGGAATCGAACCCGGGCCACGGCGGTGAGAGCGCCGGATCCTAACCACTAGACCATATGGGAGTGCTCACGAATATGAGGGTAATTTTAATGGCTTTAAATATCACAACAAAGTGCACTTTGATCGGCTAAAGAAATCATGCATTTTTCAAACAACTTTGAATATTATTATTGGTTTATTGTTTTTCTTTCCTTTTTAGTTGTCTATTAATGCTTTACATTACACCCATTATTCAAAATACGACACACATTGCCTAATTCAGGAAGAGATTAATTAATCTCCAGCCTCGTTTTCATTTCCCATTCCAAGATGGCGGCGACCATGGAGTTGTTTTCTTCGTCAGTCAAGTCAGTGCGTAATTGCAACAAACTAGATGAAGTTGCGTCACAACATTTACACGATCTTTGAGGTATAATAATTTCACGGCATTGCTACCAATTTCACATTGGTCCTTTTGTCATCATGGCTTCGGGAACGACCGATTCTACGCAGTGGATGTGCGTGAACGAGGAGTCGTTGTTTCTGCACGACGGCTTGATTCGTGTCACCGATCTTGTCCAACTACCGCGCGACGTGACGACCTCCAGCGAGGCAGACCGGGAGAACGAAGTGGTTTCCTTCGACACCAAGGACCCAGCAGAGCTCACCGAGAGACTGCTGTCGGTCTGCGGGACCAACAACAATGCCTACGCCTACTCGAGACTCATGGAGTACCGGCTTAACGCCTTGAAAGGTTTGTGGAACGCCCACCGGCAAATCAACAGCAACATCGAGCAGATCGAGAAAGAGGCATCCAGTCACGAGGAATCCATTTCCTTGCTCAAGAAGCAAGGTTTATGGCAGCAGCCGGAGCAGGTCTCCTTCTCCAGTCGTGTCGGCCTCCTCCTGGTCTTTCCCTTGCTGAAATCACAAAAGAAACAGGACCCAGAACTTTGCGCGGAAACGGCCAAGTTGCTGTTGAATTGCCTGCGGGACTGTCCACCACTGAGTCTGACCAAAGAACCAGGGGATTGCCTGCTAGGGTTGGAGAACTTGCTGTGTTCCTGGCTCATAGAAGGCAGCAAGCTGCTTCAGGAATCGGATGCAGATGACGTCAAGAAAGAGGAGCTGAAGTCACAGCAGCAGGACCTTGCAGCTGCATTAGTGGCTCTAGGCTGTGCCAGGTGAGAAAAGGGAAAGAATGTAGTATCCAGACGCCACTTCTTTAGTTGTGTACAAAGTCCATGGATAGTCAAGAAAATTTTAAAATATTTTCTAACAAAATTGGAAATGCTTCTCAGTCCCAAATTCATGTCTTTTCAACATTTTTGCAATGCCTGACCTTCATTGCGATGATACATGTATGTCCAGTATATGACCAAAAAATGGCGTCAGGATGCAACATTCTTTTTGAGAAAATCTCTGGGAAAAAATGTAGCAACCTGACGCCACTTCCGCGATTGTTTACAAAGTCTATGGAGAGTCAAAAAAAAAATGCTTAGTATTTCCTAACAAAATTTGAAATGTTTCTTGGTCCCAGATTCATGTCTTCATCATTTTTGCAATGACTGACCTTCATTGAGATGATATATGAAAAAAAAGCAATGCAGGTTGCAACAGTCTTTCCCAGTTTCTTGACGCAATCTACATAGGCCTAATGAAGACATTCATTTAATCATTTAGTTGTAAACTATTGATAGAGGCAAAAAAAAAAAAACATAGTTCTGCTTCCGATTACATGGCACTTGAAAATAAGGTAGGTAGGTAGGGAATTTTACTTTTTGGCATTTTTTTTGTGTTGATCATATGTACATGTACATGTAGGTGTCTGCGTTTAGTCAATGGTAAAATGTAGTGATTGATGGTTTTGGTGTTTTTCCCCTCATTTTTCCCCAAAAAAATTAGGGTAGGGGCTGTCAGAATAGGGTAGGGGTAACCGGAAGCAGAACTATTTTTTTCTTTGGCCTAAGTGACATTTGTTTAGCATCATACACATATGAATACACATGATACAAAAACAAAAACCCAGAATTATTAGTTTCACAGTGTGAAGAAATCCTTACTGTGCAGTACAGGGTACAAATCCAATCTTGGTCATGAACTGCCAAGCAGGAAGTATTGTTTACCAAATTTGTATCCTTGCAGTTAAAAACCAGTCACAATGAAGTATTGGCATCGCATTTAAAGCTACAGTCCATCATTTGTAATTTGTGCATTTTGTTCGTTTGAAGCAACAAAAGAGTTCAAAATCTAATGAAGGATACTGAGCAACTAACCTGATGAAGTTTCAGCTAAGCTTCAGCTGTACATTCCGAAAAAAAAACAGCATTCTAAGATCTCAATTTCAAATCAATAGTCGCTGAATCATGTTTTGAATTGTTTTGAGTTGCAGCTATATACATGTACGCGATGTCGCGCACTGATCCGACGAATTATAACAACCGCGCGCGCGTGTGCGTCGTTCCAATACTTGTGCGCGCAGCACTGAATAACAAAACGAACTACTAATTTAAATTTTCCTACAGTGCTTCTTAAGAATCACCATTGGAAATCCCTTCTTTCGTTGATTACTTCAAAATGACAGCTTCCCAGAAAGAATAATTTCACAGGGAGTTTAGTTCCCTTACTATCTTTCAACCAAGTTTGTTTTTCTTTTCGGATGGCTGCAAATGATGGACTATAGCTTTAAGTAGCCCCATAAATGTGTCTCTAATAAAAACTGGACTTCCTCATTATTTAGATCTACATACATGTAGCGATGCCTATTTTCTGAATTTGAAATCTATGCTGTTTTATTTGTCCACTTGATATTTGTTGTCAAAGCTACATACTTACCTGGTACATTGTAATTAATCAGGGAAAATCTTTTCCTGTACCTCTAGATGTCTAGTTACATGTATATACTGTAATTTTCAGGGGAAATTTAGAGGGATTTTGTCCTGAAATAAATGTGGGATTCTCTTGAGGTCATGGGTCATGCAGTTTTACAATTTGATATTCCAAAACACAATTTTCGGGAAATATAGCATGCATCGCTGTGTGGCTATAGATACGGAGGAAATCCTGTGCTTGAGACATATTTATGGGGTGAGGTATTAAACTACATGTAGTTCATTAATCTTGGACTCTCAATACAAACTGTACTGTGTATGAGAGTCCCAAAACTGTAATGAAAACATGCAATAAAAGAAAATAGACTGGCAGCTGAAACAACTAGTCCAACAACCCTTCAGTAATGTATCAATCAACTGTGCCAAAAGAAGCATCTGGCATGTCAGAAACTAGTCTCTGTTTCTACACATTTCTCAATAGTCAGCCACCAGACTAATGACAATGAAAGAAGAGGTCAGTCTTTTCAAACAGATTGGCCATGGTTCAACGTGTACAAGTCTAACCTTTAGCCTCATTTTGAAATCACTTGACTTCCTTTGCATGTGCAAAATATTGACGAAAAAGTTTTATTTAAAAATTGAATTGAGTCTTCAAACTTGGTTGGTGAAACACCGAGGACCTTAACCCTAACCCCCTAGGCTCTTGCACTAGAAAGTATACCAAACCTAATAAATTTCAACAGCTGCATACAGGTCTGTAAGCACTGGTACCAAAACTGCCAAACTCCAACAGGCCTTGTACGGGGAACAGTACTAAACCTGCCAAACTCCAACTGTTGGAGTATGATTGACTTGGTATGGATGGGCCTATGCATTGTCGAGTGATTGGATAGGGATGGTACCAAACCTAACAAAATAAAGCAATATGTACATGCACATTTGACCACAGACTGTGCTGAGGACCGCGGGTGAGCATACCCACAAAGAAATGCCAGTGAACTCCCTCAAACCCACAAAGAAATGCCAGTGAACTCCCTCAAACTCCAACGTGTTCACAAATCTCATGCCCTTCTGCCCTTCGAACCTCACAAAATTCAACAGGGTCTCCCTGGGCCTTTGGTACCCAGTCAATCAAAGTCCAACACCAGCTGGCCAGTGTTCGGTACCAACCCTGCCAAAATCAAGCAAAACCTGCTGTTGGAGCTTGATGGGCTCAGGGTTGTTAGGGTTAATACCCAATGAAAATTTTGGAGAATTTTACTGGCTAAAGAGTGAGTAAAGTTGGCCCGATTTTGTTTTCCATTATTTTTGAGCACTAAAGGCCCCAGCCTGATAATGCTAAGTTATTGGCTTCTAAGTTCTATGCTCAGCCTACAATGTATCTCTGTACTTTGCAATGCCATGATGCAATTTGTTGCAATTTTTTGACTTGTGAATTGCACTTCAAGTTCAAGTACACAGGCCAGAGCTTGTCATTGCCTGGGCCAGGTCCCTATCTGTGACCAAAGGATAGAGTTGAAAAGATGTACATGTAGTCTCAACTCTCAAGACTAAAATAAAATCCTTTTTTTTAATTTGTTGGGTGACTATTCAGGGGCTCGACATCGACCATCATACACACTGTCCACCTCCTGCAACAACTCCAAGCCAGCCTAGAGTCCTTACCAGTCGCCGATATCCTGCACAAACTCCTGAGGCTAGAGGGCGGGCCTGGGTGTACGTCCTCGCTACTAGGCAGCAAGCACATGGTGTGCTGGGGGTTTGAGGACATGCTGAGCGAAGGAAGCAAGGACGGAGAGGAGAAAGAAAAGGAAAAAGGTCGGATTCTCTTTGGATTTTTTTGGGGATATTTCTGATTGAAGAATCACAGAAAAGATATAGTTGGGTTCTCTTCGGAGTCAACTCCCTAGCGTCTTTTACTAGGAACTGGACCAAGTCCATCAAAATCCATCAATCACTGTGCTTCCAATACAAAACTGTACATGACATAATCGAATCCACCACTGACGCACTGGTTGACATTCATGGACTTGCTACACATGGCTTTTATCACAATAGCAGTACAGGAAGCTAGGCAAAATCAATCGGATCCCCCTAGCACTGCTTCAGGTCATTAGGCCCAAGGCCATCAAACTCCATCAAAATGGGGGGATGAATTTTGATGGAGTTGGGGTGGTTAGGATTAAAGGGAATATACAGCATTTGCAAACATCAAAATACAAAACTACCAGATTACTATGAAATACCTTACTGGGCTGTTAGAAAATGACAGTCTAAAGCATCCTGTAAAATCATGGCACTTGGTGTGCTGACATTTTCGGGAAAAAAGGTATTTTTTTTATCAATTTGCAATGCTGGTAGGCCGAGGGAACCAGACTACAAGAACATGATTGTTTTTCTTGGTTTTTCCAGCAGCTACGAACCCAAAACTTCAACCAAGTCAGTGTAACAATATTTGCTATAAAATACTAACCCACCAGATCCACCCATTTCTGAAAAATACAGCAAAAGCAAATGTTGTATATTCCTTTTAATTAGTCCTCCTGTGCACTCACATCATGCACAAACATGGCTTTTAACAAGAGTGTGGCCTCGACAAACATTAAAACCATGAACAATACGATTAAAATCATGGACGTTTTGTTTTCATCATCTCCTCCAAAAATGTTTTTCAAATATTTGAATCGAAAATTCAGTTGATTCAGTCAGATATTTGGTATATTTGGCTCAGCCCAACATTGCGTTGACTGTAGTAGGTGTTGACTTGGGTGCGAGTTGAGTAGGGTACGAGTTGATTAGGGTGTCAATGTTTTGGGTATGAGTTGACAAAGGGTGTGCATTTACGGTTCGTGTGGAAACCGGGTACCCGATTAAAAAACATGGGTGCCTGGGTACCCGTTTAAAAACACAAACCCAAAATTCAAATCTCGGAAGTTGTTGTACAGATTGCTCATAAAGGTCCGCACGATAACACTACCACATCGGTAGTGTCCCTATAGCTTCACAGTAAAAACTGCAAATTTCGTGAGCATCATAAATGTGTAATGGGTTTTGTTTTCCCATGTTGCCTGGTTTTCATTTTGAAAATTCCCTACAAATGACTTAAGGCCCAAAAAAAAGTCTCCGGTTTCTGGTATGCGCGCGCGTCGCCGTAGCCATGCGCGTCGGCAAAATGAAAAAGGTTTTTTTTCAATAAAAGATGATGTCTCAAAACCGCCAAACTCACTGGTTTGACTGGAATCCTGCTGCTGCACAGTTTTAACGTGTTTTTAGATGGGGTTATGATCGAGAATAAGCTTTATGTGGCCTCTCTGGACTCCCATATATTTGCACTAAGTTTAGTCGGGCACCATTTGCAGTCATCAGCCGACATTTGAAGCAAAAAAAACAGGTAAAAAAAACAAAAAAGCCGCGTCGCCGCACCACTTTTTGGGCAAGCTCCATACCAGAAACCGGAGACTTTTTTTTTTGGCCTAACAAACCTTTCTGTTTTATTGTCTGATAAATTTCTAAGTAATTTGTAAAGTTTGTTACTAGTACATGTACTTGATCCCATAATTTGGAACCGGTTCCTGACCTTTGGGAACTCGGTTCCAATGCACAGCCCTAGAGTTGGGTACGAGTTGACCCGTTTCCAAAGAATTTAATATAACCAAATGGTGCCCTTAGTTTGTGTTCACCATATCTCAAGAAAGCTAATAGACCTTAAGTAAGATTTGAGGCTTTGCATGGTGGAGATACTAAATAATGAAAGGTTTGCGGAAACACCATGAGCGAATAATTTCTCATCTAAGAGAATGGTCCTGAAGACGGTCAGAGCATCCTGACCGGAACGTCGAGTTTATACCTCTGGTTCTTTTCAGAACCAATCTCTTAGTTGAGAAATTATTCGCAAATGGTGTTTCCGCAAACCTTTCATTATCTAATAGACCTTTCTCATGCTGCCACCATTGCAGTCATGTTCCCTGTCTCCAGTAACAGTACTGAATGATAATGTTTCAGTCATGTTCCCTGTCTCCAATAACAGTACTGAATGATAATGTTTTTTGTGCAGAAAGGAACCAGACTATTTTTCCTCCCAGCCTCGCTTTGGTTACATTGATTTGAATGGGAAAAATCCAAATGGCCGCAACATGATAATGGTCTATTGTAATACATGTTGAAAGCGTTTTCTATCTGTTTGACCCACAGACACTACAGATATCGGACGAAGCCTAACGTGTGATGGCAAATTTCTCTACACCACCAGTTCCCATGGCAAGGGACTGGCCAAATTTGGTTCTGGATTGGCGGGCACCCTGAGGTAGAAAGAGTTTGTCACTATCACCATATTTCAGAATGATTTTGTGACTTCATGTAGCTTGCAGAGATGTATAGTCGAATCCATCACAAGTCCCTGCAAGTCCATCACAAGTCCTCCAGTCCAAATTCAACTCACAAGCTATTCAAATGAGCTTTGGCAAAGGCATTCCTTTGTTATTGCTTATCCAGTGTATGTTGTGACCGGACTTGTGAATGGACTTGTGATGGACTCGTTTACATCCTGGTAGTAAGCCCTAATAACCTCGCATACCCATAGGATGGGGCGTTAGTCGATTGGTCTTTTGATTGACGTGTCTTATTCCTTTGTTAATGGTAGAGTGTATCATTTGCAGCTATCCAAAAGTAACTGTCAAAATTATTGTTGAAAAGCATACTTGGTTTGACCTTAACCTCGCCTTAAGCTACAAAAGACTAATAGTAGTAAACTGTAGTATGAAATACCTCAACATAAATAAGTGTTCACAACACTCATAGTCAGACTTGTATGACTCGTGACTCGGACTCAGACTTGAGTCCGACTCGAGTCACATTTTTAATGACTCGGACTGGGACTCGAGTCACTTTGACTTACGACTCGGACTCGGACTCGGACTCGGGGCTACGGACTCGGACTTGGACTCGAACTGACTTGTGACTCGACGGAAATTACCGCACTGCACACGCGCACATACGTAAGTCGATCGTTTTCTTTACTGTGCAATACATGTACAGGGCACTCGATGCAGTGCGTGCGTGGCCGTGGCCGGTTACCGATATATTGATTAAAGAAATCAATGTACCGAAACTTGTACCCCGCTGTCCACACGTAATACTGCATTGGTGCAAGATTGATAGGGTAAGGTACCAGACTTTCCTTGTCAGACGTTCTGTCGTTCACACGTGTATTGCTATCGCATCGCGATAACGCAATATGAATAGTCTGCTGATCTGCCCGTTTCGGTAACGTTACATGCAAGTTGCAACGTAGATCATGATGGCATCCACTCCAAAAATTGTAAATTTTGGGTATCTTAACTTCAAGAGAAATGCCAATGGAAGATCAAGTGCAGAATGCAAGTTCTGCAGGAAGAAAATACAGGAGAAAACCGGCACTACGTCAAACTTCAATTGCCACCTTTTACTATATCAAAGGCGACTCTGAATCTCTGAATTCCCTAAAATGTACGTTTTTCCAATACAATGTTAGAGGTGACTCGGACTTGGACTCGACCTTTGTGACTCGTGACTCGGACTCGGAGTCGACCTGGAGGACTCGGGACTCGGACTTGGACTCGAGAAATGTGACTCGGACTCGGACTTGGACTCGATGTTTCGTGACTCGAATACAAGTCTGCTCATAGTATTCTGTAGTACTCTGCTCTTTATCCCAAAGTAATGGCTAGGACGTTAAGGTTAAAGATAGTAATGGCACTAAACTCCATGTGAAATTCTTCTTTCTGGCATGCTGTCATTTTGAAGAAATCTATAAACAAAGGTAATTTCCAAAGATGTGTCTAAAGACGCATTTTGGAAATTTCCATTAGTAGTTCGTTTTTAATTTCGGCGAAGCCTTCAATGGGTGCGCACAAGCGTTGACATGACGCAGTGCGCTCATTACAGCTGCGTGACATTGCGCAACTGCAATCGGCTGAATGAGAATATGTCCCAGACGCTGATTTCGGGGCGCAATTCAAAACATGACTCAAGCTGCAACTTTGGAATTGAAACCGAGATCCTAGAATATTGGGGTTTTTTTCTTGGAATATACAGCATTCACAGAGGTAAAACTTCTTCAGGTTAGTCGTTAAGCAACACTTTTGTTGCCTCGGACAAGAAAAACGCACAAAGACAAATGATATACCCTATCTTTAATTATCCCAGAGGTTTCATCTACGCCAAGCGGCAGGATCTTGGCCAGGGCTGGGTGGCCTATGGGGACAGACAGCTGGTCCACAGAGCCTTGGAGTCCGACGGTCACCCGGAACAGTTGTGTACCATCCTGGACCCCCAGACACTCAAGGTAGGTTGTTGGATCTCACTTTTGATTATTTGAATTTGATTGCCACAGGTAAAAAGAACCATAAAACTAAAGGTAATGTACAACGTTTGCAAACATCAAAAAGCGCAACTTCCAAATTAGTATGCCACCTCAGCCTGTCATGATTAAAACAGTTTTGTCCGACTTTTTTCTGGAATTGTGCAACAACTCTAGGTCAAATCAAGGTCAAAGTAAAGGTTAAAAGGTCATCATACTTCAAATTACTCCGACATGAAAAATAATGCTAAATTTGTAATTCTTATGATGTAACCGTTCTAAAGAAACAAAGATTAACAAATTTGGCCCAAAGATTATGGAGAAATTGTCATTTAATAATTGGCCACCACGCCCATTTTGACCAAAATTGTCAAACAATGGCAGACGGTAATGCGAAAACCGTTTGTCCGACGATGCTAAAACTTAAATTTTCAGCTTTTTCAGCCAAAATTACCCCATACACTAAAAACAAAACCAATTTGAAGGAGGTGGGGTTTAATTTTTCCATTTTTGGGGGGTGATTTGACACGAAATGACCCGAGTGTCTTATATCAACCTTGATAAGTTGTGCAATAACAGGCTCCACGACAATCACGATTTGCTGGTAAAATAGGTCATTTTCAGCCGCTACGCCACAATTTACGCCACCTAAAATGATTGTGCAAGTTAGGCCATAATTTGTTACGTAAGTTGCAGACTTACGTAACTATGAAACTCTTGTGAAATTGTCATAACTGAAGTGTTGTGCAGCGTTAAATTGCAATTTATGCAATAAATTGTGGCGCAAGTGTGCTTATGCAATTTATCTTCAAGCAAACTTCAATCCTCGAATCTGATTGGTCGATCCATGGCAACGATGTGTGAAGTTTTGTGAAATCGGCTGCTGATTTTCAAGATTTTTCTCAAAATATATATATTTATTTGCGTTACTAGAACTGAACATTCCTTTGTAATCTTTGCTCCAAGGATTATTTCCGGCAAAAACAATTGATATGGATGAAGACTTACGAGTGATTTTGATTTCTTTTTCAGACAAGAACCGAAGTGGAGGTACCCCAGAGCTTACAGATACCAGCAAACAGGGTGACTATCACCCTACAATCAGACGGTACATACTTATACTGGATATGGTGTATAGTAGGAGCTGATAAGAGCGGTAAAGGCCAGCCTGTCTGTATGGATGTACTACGGCTAGAGGTGAGTTACCCATGATTCTTAGGCCATCCTCAGGTCGACCTTGCAACGACACAGAATAGGGTCGGGTCAGTTTGGCCATTATTTCAGGCAGGTCGGTTCGGTTTATGTTTTATGTTTGCAATTTTTTTGACAAATTGTCAACTGTTTTATTTTCAACTAGAAGAGGTTTTGTTAATCGCTTGCATTTCTTTTCCTAGGAGAATGACGGCACCATCATTGCCCATCCCATCAGCACCCGCATTGTCCTGTCTCGTAAGGACGAATCTCTCAAGGTGGTAGGTGACCCATTACTGACCCGTCTACGCACCTATCGGTACAGCACTGCTGCTACACTAGCCATGCTGACTGGACAATCAACAACCAGCACATCCACCAAAGAAGACGCATGTAAGTTGGCAATTACATGGGCTAGATAGCTTAGGAACGGTAATCTGGAGGTCGCAGGTGCAAACTTGGCTCCAGTCAATCTCTTTGTTCAATTTGGAAAATAAAATTTTTTCTCTCCACCAGCAACCACAAGCTGCGGCCTGACCCTGAAGCTCCTGCGCAAGACGCCCGTCTTCACCTGCGGCAACAGTGTGGTCATGCTAACAGCGCCCCCTGGAGGCAACAACAACTCGTCCTCTCGCTCCATCTTCAACGCAGGCTCAGGTCTGTCTGCGACACGAAGTGAGACTGGTGGCAGGGTCGTTTTGTTTTAGTCATTGTACTAATCCCTCCTTCAGTAACTCAGGGCCCGCCTCAATTCATATCCAGGATGCGTTCCGGTCAAGTTCCGGGCATTATATCGGGTATAAGTTACAGGATTCAGAACAACTTCCCTGCAATCTTTCCGCAATGAAGTTATCAGTAATTGCGAGTCAAGTAACTGGTGAGGAAAATTTACCTGGAAAATGTCCGGACAAATGCAGATTTTCTTCCGGACAAAGTGAATGATTCTACCCGCAACTTGTCCGGAACTCGTCCCAGATATGACTTGAGACGGGCCCTTAGGCACTTCTATTAATATCGTAGTTATTTTCAGTAACTTAGGGTCTTGTCTGTGTATTTAAGTTACCGTTGCTCACCGCACTTTAATTTCTGCTCTGAACATTGAAGAAATGGTTCCTCCTCTGTTCAGAAAAAAATCTCTTGAAGTCTTAAAGGAAAGTTTTAAATGGAAACGGTGGAGGTCTCCATTAACAAGAATGTACCAACATCGTTCCTTCTCTGTAGCTCTCCTGCCCTGTGGAATAAACTACCCTCTCACGCCAAAGAAGCAGCAACCCTTTGAACGTTCAAATCAACCCTTAAAACACTCTTGTTCACACCAAACTCTTTCTAACTCGTTGTAGTCTTACTACTTGTATTGTTCAGCACATTGGGACTTTGTGTAAAATGCACTACATAAGCACCGTTTATTAATTTAAAAAAAAAAATTTGGACTCAACCTGTATTTCAGGAAAATTGTAACAAATCATTATTAATTTGAACTTCACTTGTTCATCAGATTTGCTTGAAACTGAGGCTATTGTTTCCATAAACCACTCTTTTGTTCTGGTTGAAAAAGATGTGTTTACAGCAAATGATTTTTTGTTGAAGGTTTCTCAGATGAAACCTCACAGATTGTTTGATATCGGACAATCAGAAATCATCTCCTCAAACCTCCAAATCTCACAAAGCATCCACAGTACCTTTCAGTTTGTGTCAGTTCATGTCCTTGTTTGTCCTTCTGTTGAACAGCTCTAGGCACAAACTTGTGCTTCAGTGCCAAAGATGGCAGTTTCAACACGCGTGTGGACTTTGTGGATGCGCCAACGTGCTCTGTGGCTAGGGGATCCCCCATCGTTGGACTAGGTAACCAGTCTAAAGTTTACATACATAAATCTGCTGAACGCAATCAGACAGTGTTGTAGTCGAGTCACTTAAGTCAAGTTAACGTTTTCTTTAGCATTGCTTTAACACTACTTTTGAAAAATAAACAACAAGATTATGTTTTTAAAGGGTAAATATTGGTTAAAAAAGTAAGGGAGTCACGAGTCATTAGTGTTGATGTTTGAGTCCGAGGTCTGAGTCTTTTGCATATGTGAGTCAAGTTTGAGTCACTGAAATTGTGACTCGAGATGGACTCAGTCCAAGTCCCGGACTCGAGTTCTACAACTGTGCAATCGCAAGCCCTTTGACCAAAAACATATTTACAACTTCAGAAAATGCATTTTAATTATTAGGACTTAATGCATTGTTACATTCAATAAAGACTGTTGCCGTTATATTAGGATAGATTTGTTTCCAATTTTATTGTTATTGGAGTGGTAATATGGCGGACAGTGGCGTCAGTTCTAACAGCAAATGGGCCATCCAGATTTTTTATAGAGGGTGTATTTGTTTAGCTCACCCGGGTTGACACGGGTCAGCACGTGCCGTTCGATTAGCTCTGACGTCATTCTCGGGGCTCACCCGGGTCAGCCACCACAGACCCTGCTCGTGGAACAGAGTCAGTGGTGGAAGTACGTCACATGCATGCGTTGTTCATTCCAAGAAACAGACAAATATGGCGGCCGGGCAGCAGAAATCTCAAGTGGACTAAAAAATTTACTTTATTTGAAGTCTGAAGTTTGAAATCGTTTATTGAGTTCATTGCAACATTTGAGGCTATAATTCCTGCCCAACTTTTTTGAGTTTTGCAATTGAAAAAAGTAGTAAATCTCAAACTAAGACCCAATCCGAAATGGGTGTTTTGTCAGTGGTTACGGCCACGGCTACAGGCATCACGTGTGAATTGTGATGGCCCGCGGTTTAGTGTTGGATTACCTGACTGTCGTGGCTAACCCATCTGCCTTTACCCGAGTCGATCTGGGTGAGCTACTCGAGCGCTCCGAGAGATCAGCGTCACAAACCCCACGACCTCTTGGTCCAATTTGAACTCACAGTTCAAAGATAGAAACCAGAAACCTCCTAATCATGAGTCACGATTACTTCTCCCTATCCTCAGGTGTGTGCTACGATGCAACCAATAACGTCATCTGGACGTGTTCCAATGACTGGGTGGACCAGTGGCATAATCCAGGCTTGAGGGCAGCACATCACATAGAGCAGCAGATGGGCATGGGCTCGGCTCTGGAACCTGTACCAGAAGGTCGGACTGAGAATTGAAATGTAGACAGTATTAATCCAGTTTAGAGTAGCTGTACTCAAACAGATTGGTGGAAAGGGAAACCGCAGAACAAAGGATTATTCATTGACTAGACTAGATTCAACTTGGGCCCTAATAGGCCCTTCACCCTAACCACCCCAACTCCATCAAAATCCATCCCCCATTTTGGTGGATTTTGGGGACTTGGTCCAGAAGGTCTGGCGTGACTAAATATTGATGGAGTATGATGGACTTGGGCCTAATGGCCTGAAGCAGTGTTAGGGGTATCCAATTGATTTTGCCTAGCTTCCTGTACTGCTATTGTGATCAAAGCCATGTGTAGCAAGTCCATGAATGTCAACCAGTGCATCAGTGGTGGATTCCATTATGTTATGTACTGTTTCGTATTAGACGCACAGTAATTGATGGATTTTGATGGATTTTGATGGAATTGGTCCAGTTCCTAGTAAAAGATGCTTGGGAGTTAGGATTAATTGTTTGATCACCACCCTCTGTTTTACTGTACATGTACCCCTATATAAACCTTGTATGATGATGCCCCTCTTCATTGCATCTGATGAAGTAGTCATTGCTACAAAAGCCTATGAACACTTTAACTCTACTCATAAGATGGAATATTGCATCGGGATGATGTAAATCAAATTAGATTTTTGCCCTTCACCGACGTATTAACACTGTATACTCAGTGTGTTATCTCCCGAGTGAAAGTTTGAAAAAATCACTCGAACCCACGACCTCCTAACTTTAGTTAGTCATTTAAAGTGCTGCCTTACTTTTCCATGTGATTCTGCCTGACTAACACGGCTGCCCAACACATTTAAAGATTTGTAGTTAATTTACCAATTCGTTTGCTGAGCAATGCACAATCCAAAGTTCTGCATTCAGTATGATAACGCGCACAGAACCATGACATTTCCATGTGAGCGGAGTGCATCCAGGATAGATCATGACACCGCAGCGCACAGAAATTTGGGAAGACACATTTTGCTAAGAGCTCACCCTACCAAGATGCAGTGCAAGTTCAAATGGTTGTATCAAGTATTCAACTGATTTTTGCAAAACAAGAAAAATATCCACGTTCGGTTTTTTTTTGGCTGCTAAGCATCTCCGTTAAATTGGGGACTGAGCATGACTTCAAGACAGAAACGAAACTGAGGAAATTATTTCATTATGTACAAAGTAAACAGTGTAACATTGTTGTGGTGTTTAGATTCAGTAATGAGCTTTAACTCTGTATTAAACGATAAAGAGTTTTTAATTTTTAAAACAGGTATTAATGTCCTTTTCTGGACCAGTTCTCTTTTCAAAAACACAATAGATATCTCTCAAATGACGTCACTGCCTGCAGATTGTTACCTGCATCAGCATTTTGGGAGTCAAATTTTCGTGACGCGCATCGGCTGTGCCGTATTTTGAAGAAATTTCAAGGAACATGTGTGCATAACATTTTGAACATTTAGAACACTGCGTGCACACATACCTGATGGCGTGGAACTTGCATGTAATTTGCCTACCAAGATGGCTGTCTATGAGAGGGATCTATAGGAATCCCCATATTTAAGTCTAACATTCAAGGTCTCAGAATGGGTTTTGGAACCATAGATAAGAATCAGGATCCAAATCCAAAACCCAAGTTTGGAAACTGTTCTCCATGTCTTTGCTCCTCAATTTTCCACTTCTTCCTTTGTCCCTCTTCTCCTTTCGCCAGGCTCCTTGATCTCCATCCCGGATATCTTCAAGATGCTCCTGCATCACGTGGGCAGTAACTGCTGCCACCGCATCCACAGTGACATCTTACAATCCTCCCTTGGTCAGATGCTGATGAGACAACGTACGCTGGACGTCATCCACCTACGACGGGTTGGCGACATCTTAGACAAGGCGCTGAAGGAAGGGGACCGGCCAGCCGCGCAGTGCATGTTCATAGTCCTCCAGGTACTTGCCTTTTCTGACTTTGCTTTTGCTGAAACCAGACCAACCCAAAAGCCTCAGATATTCCATAGAGTGTTTAACCAGTTCGTGTCGGAAGACGTGATGACACGCACTGGCTGTTTTTACACACAGACACGGCAGACGAGTTAAGACGTCAAGATTGCCTCGACTCACATCTGGGTGACGTCTGAACACGCTAATCCCTTGTGCCTTTTGTACACACACCCAAAGTTTGTGAAGTCTGTGAATGCGGACCATGTGTTGATCTTGAATTGTCCATTGTGCACGGCCTGTTGTACAATTTGCGCTCCAGTCCCTACCCTGGAGTATTGAAACATATGAGTTTTCGGCAAGAAATATCGTATAAATACTGTTAAAATTTCTCTTGTGAATCAGTATTTGTGGCTTTTGGCTGTAAATCAGAAATTGGCTGGAAAATTCTGCCTTTTGCAAAATCAAAATTTTCGGCAAAATTAATTCTGGCGCGAAGCGTTTAAAGGTAGAATACATCATTTGCAGCTATCCAAAAAATAACTGGCAAAATTATTGTTGAAAATCTTCCTTGGTTTATAGATAGTATAGGCAATAAGCTTGTAAAGTTATTCTTTCTGGCATGCTGTCATTTTGAAAAAAAAACAATAAAAGAAGGCCATTGCCAAAGATGCGTCAATTCAGTGCGTGACATCACAGAGCTGCAATCGGCTGAATGAGAATGTGTTCCGGATGCTGGTTTTGGGCGTAATTCAAAACATGACTAGGCAACTTTGGAACTAAAATCGAGATCCTAAAATATTGTGTTCTCGGGATACGCAGCATTCACTGAGCTAAAAGTTCATCAGGTTAGTTGTTAAGCACATGTCTTTAGATTTTGAGCACTTTTGTTGTTTCAAACGAAAAAAAATGCACAAATAACAAATGATCTACCCTACCTTTAAATTGCTTGTGCACTACGTATAGGTTTTTCTATTTGTATATACATATGTTTGCCTGAAAAATTATCTAAAAAATAAAAATATATATAACACACCTCTTGCCAATTCAGGGGTGTGACAATGCAGTGCGCCACCAAGAGTTTGCCACGAAGAGTCCATGTTTCAAGTTTACGGTCGACAAAACACAGCCCATTTGAATGAGTGTCAGTAGACAATTTGAGCTTATTTGTTATATATTGGGGCATAGTGTTCTGCCCCCTTACAAAAAACACAATATTGATAAAAAGAAAACAAAAGGGCAAACAGATACTTGAATCATACGCTTACAAAACTACTGACCGAACAAACTAACAATTTCAACTAGCAGGGGTGTGAAATCTCAGCTTTAAAGCTGATTTCAGCTTTTTGTGTTTAGGATTTCAGCTTTTTTTCCCCTCACTTGCTGTGTACAAAAGTATAGGGGACTTCCAAAGTTCAGCTTTTTTACACCTTTTTCAGCTGTTTTCAGCTATTTTTATCAGTGGTCACTCACACCCCTGAACTAGCCGGCACTGTGAGTTTGTTGACAATCTCCCACAATGCACTGGGAAAAATGAAGTCATCATGGCAAACTCTTGGTGGCGCACTGCATTGTGAAACGCCCGAATTGTCTGTCCTGGTTGGCTAAAACATGGTCGCAAGAGGTTCACTATTGAAATATAGGCAGTACATGAAATTTGCGTTGATCGTGACTGCATTGAGGTATAACGCATGTCCAGGTCATCATATACGTACACAGTTTCTTGACTAGACAGTGTTCTTTCGCCATCAGGTTCTTTTCAAGTGCCACACTTTCCGGTCTACCAAGAAGGAGGATGTTGAATGTCTACAACAAGCTGGGTAAGTCACTGGAAATATTGTCAACATTATGCTCTTTTTTCCCACTTTTCACTCAGATTTTATTTCATAATGAGTGTAGAATTTTGGATCATCATTGATTTGTTGAAACATACTTGTTAAAGGGAATGTACATCATTGGCTTTTGCTGTAATTTTCAGAAATGAACTATTTGAGAGGTTAGTATAATAGATCAAATATTTTTACACTGACATTTTTTAAGTTTTGTGTTCGAAAAAGTTGGAAAAACCAAGAAAAACAAAAATTTTCAAGTAGTCTGGTTCCCTGACTCCACAAAAGATAAAATGGATCAATTTATAGATGATGGAAAATTGTAATGCAAGGGAACCAGTCTAGCTGGCCTGCACCCGTTCATGAACATGTAACCAATAGCAAACAAAATTTGGACTGAAAAAATGGTAAATTTGAAGCAGTAGTTGAAAAATAGTTAGGTTTTTCCAACGCTGGTCGGCCGACCACCGTTGGAAATGTTTACAAAAATACAATTTTCTTGAAAATGACTTCACACCAGGTGCCATAATTTTACAAGATGCTTAAGACTGTCATTTACGAACATCCTAGTAAGGTATTTCGTAAAAACTTGGTAGTTTTATTTTTCGATGTTTGCAAATGTTGTATATTCCCTTTAAACATACTTGTTTAAAACTGGCCAAGCACATATTTATTCCCATATTAAGGTAAATAAACACTTGTGTAAACAAAATGATTTCAATCGTGATCAATGCAGGGTCATTGTGTTTAAATGGTGATATTCTTTGAACGGATTGAGCAATTTAAGTAATCTTTCATCTTTTATAAAGTAGCTTACGAAATTGGCTTTCCAGTCATTATGATGTTTGGTGCTACATATTTTTTTAAAATATGAAATATAATTTTGGGGTTTGGGTTCCGCTTTTTTGACTCGCCCTGTTTGAAAACCAGAAGGTTAGAAAGAAGTTTTAAAGCCTAGAGTCAAATAAAAACAGTGAATTTAAAAGATATAGAAAACTTCCTGCAAGTTTTCATCTTTGTGTTGGTTTTTGTACCCTGCAGATCGCTGGCATGGCAGGTTCTTGTTGACGGCAATTATTCCACCGAACATGAAGGCTTACAACGGGAAGCTTGCAACACCATTATGTACGTTATGCAAATATTGTTAATTGAAATCTCTTATGTTCAAGCTATTGTTCATTTTAAATAACTGAGCGCCAAACTTGTCTAGGAAACAATTATAGCAATATCCTTTAGCCAAACTATCATCGACACCAAATGTTCCATTTATTCACTATACCCGCTGCTAAGTGTATCAGATTTCAGCCAGCCAGCGGCCCTGGTAAGTTAAGTGGTTGATTGATTAAGACATCTGCCCTAGCAAGAAACACATTGTGGTTTTGAGTCCCACCCAACTAAGCTTGTGGTTTTTGTGTGCGTGCAACATGCACAAGTACATATACTAAGGGAATAATGTGTGTTCGGGAGGTATTATAACACTCTGTTTAAGATTAGTTGGAGTCTGGATGGGTTCGCCTCGGGTAATTATCGCCCATCCAGACTCAAACCGGTCTTAAACAGAGTGTTTAATACCAATCAAACACACATTTATTCCCATTCATAAAAACCTTTTGGGTAAAAACAAATCAAAACAAGTCAAAAACCAGACATTGCTAACCTTTTTGCTCAACAAATTTACTTCATGTTGTATCATACACCCATGTGACTATAATATGGAATGTCCCTCTACAATTCCTTACCTTATAAGGAGATTGACGCGCGCGTCGCGCGTACTGCGCGACGTCGCGCAGAATGCACCTGGGGCATTGCGTTGTGAATTTAGGACTATAAAATACTGACTCACTGGTAGTATTGCGCATGCCTATGTGAGTATTATGAACGTTCAACCAATAAAACGGTAAGAGGCACTGGATTTTTAGGAGTCCAAATTTCATGTGACACTAGAAAAGTGTTTAAGACCAGCTAGCCATGTCTTTATCATCCGTTTAAGACCAGCCACGTGACGGGCTCTCGACCAATAGGAATGGGTAAACTGTCTTAGGTATTTATGAATGGCGTATTACACCTCTTCTCATTGATCTTCATTGGGTTCCAATTAAGTCTAGATTTCAGCTGATTACCATCCGACCTCTGTCTCGCTATGGTCTCCGTAAGTTTAATCAGAATAGTGGCATTCTTCTTAAACATCTGACCACTCGTAGCAGAACTTCCATAGGTGATCAGGCCTTTCAATATGATGCTCCTTTTCTGGGAAATACATGTAAGTTACCAAATGTGAGGAATGCCACCAGCTTATAGACCATTTTAAGTTGCTGCTGAAAATCCATATTTTTCAAAAACACTTTTGATTTGTAGTGCAATTTACTATAATGATTTTAATTCATTTCATTCGATCTAAATTATAATGTATTTCTTGGTTATGTATTGTGTTGATTTAATTATTTGTTTGATGTATTTTTTACTGTATCTAGTTTGCAAGGTGTTTCTAATGTACCCAGTTTTTTCATTGTAAAGCGCATTTGAATATTTGTACATAAAATTTGTGCTTGATAAATAAATTATTTTTATTATTCTCATTATTAAGTCCTCGGACAACACTGAGTATACAGTGCTCAGGAAGTACTTTAACTAAGGCATTTGTTCCGTCTTCTAGATGTGTCAATCAATTTTTGAAAGAAATCAATTTTTTTTTAAATCGTTTGATTGATCTTATGCTGAGACCCTGATTTTTTCCACAGAGCTGGTTTGACGGTCCTGTATAGCACCGAGGAGGAGCAGAATGCTCTGATGCATAAATTACTGCTGGAGGGGGAGTCTAAGCCGGCCCTAGGCAGACTACGTGACCTCATCCTTGGGGTCATGGGTCAACTGCTCAGGCTGGAAGGCAATGACACTGACCTCTCAGGAAGGTAAAATAAGCCTGCTGATGATAGTTTTGTTTCCAGTTCATCAATTCCAGCGTTATGAAAGGAAGTGTAATGTCCGTGACAGAGCCAGTTAACCATGATATCTAAATGATGATTCACAGAAATGATCCAAAACTCCTAGTCTGTAATCTCCTTGACCATTTACTAGATGATGAATGTAAAAGATTTGAAAATATGTCTTCACATTTATTCACTGAGCTCTTAAAATCTCTGTCTGTGGAATTGCCCGTCTATAGATTCAATTCAATTCAATTCAATATAACATTTATTTATATCCAACCATAAACAAAATACAATTCATATAGCATATACAATAAAGGAAAATAAATATAAATTGTGTCTTGGAAAAACAAATAAGTAAAATTGTAAATGACAAAGCAATTAATTCAAGCCATAATAAGCCTAAGCTTGTCAATGGCAGGTGCTAAAAGCATACTGAGACCACTATAAAGCAATAAATGAAACACAATAATAAGCCAAATTATACGTTTGTTCACTGACGTTTAAACACTGTATACTCAGTGTGTTACCTCCCGAGTGAAAGTTGGAAAAAAAATCACTCGGGTGGGACTTGAACCCACGACCTCCTGCTTTCTAGTGCAGATGTCAGGAGGTCGTGGGTTCGAGTCCCAACCGAGTGATTTTTTCCAACTTTCACTCGGGAGGTAACACACTGAGTATACAGTGTGAAGGGCAAAACCTATAATTTGATTTATATCACCCCGACGCAAAATTCCATCTTATAATAATAATAAGCCAGTTCAGTATCTCAATGAAGTATTCCTGGTCAAAGGTTATTCCGGATTAAATCGCTGATGCAATGTCATAATTAACACAATTATGTCGTGCAACTGTCTCCTTGCGTATTCATGCGCCCTCAATGAGCGTTAGATTATCGTGAATGACGTGTGACCCATATCACTGTGCGCAGTGACTGCATGCGCAGTTGAAATACCAAACTGGCTCATTGAACAGGCTTTGCACTGATTTATCCAGCTTGAGATCAAGTCCAGCATTCCAGCGTTACACCAAACCCAAAAAATTGGAGCACTTCTATTCGGTTCCAGTAGATTTTAGTTTCAGATTTTTTTTTTGTATTGATTTCTGTTACTTAGATATTTGGTTCTTGCTTAGCTGCAAGATTTTCTTCTTAGTGCTTTAGGAAGTTACCCTCTCCTTGGGGATTTTCAGTTACTTCATGACCATTTGTTACAGTTACGCTTAGCAAGGATGTCCCTGCAAGTCCATCACAAGTCCTCCAGTCCCAATTCAGGCGATTCGCAATTCAGTGCGCCACCAAGAGTTTGCCCAAAACATGGCCCATTTGAATGAGTGTCAGTAGACAACTTGAGCTAATTTGTTATAGATTGGGGCATAGCGTTCTGCCGCCTTACAAAAAACACTATATTGATGAAAAGAAAAGGGCAAACATGCGCTTACGAAATGAATCATGCGCTTACGAAACTACTGACCAGAAAAACGAACAATTTCAAATTCGCCACGCTGCAAATTTGTCGACCATCTCCCACAACGCACTGGGAAAATCAATTCTCTGTGGCAAACTCTGGGTGGCGCACTGCATTGTGAATCGCCCAAATTCAACTAACAAGCTGTTCGAATGAGCTTTGACAAAGGCATTCCTTTGTTACTGTTCATCCACTGTTACTTGTGACTGGACTTGTGATGGACTCGACTACATGCCTCTAATTCAATGGTTAATTTTGACTAGATTGAAGGATGACCTGGTGCAACTGATTCTCAAGATATCAGTCAAAGAGGCTTGCGTCCTTCTACGTCGCTGTCAGCAGGCCTCCAACAAGGAATTTGAAAACATCATTTCAACAGTTCCAGTGAGTGAAAATAGATTCATTTTATATAAATACTAATCACCATTTTGTATGGGTTGCCACAAAATCAAGTTTGTTACTTTGAAAGTAGATTTTCAGACTTTAAAATGTTATTTCTATAACTAGAAATATACAGATTTGGCTTTTTGGATTATCATGAACCGACTGGTCGTTTATACTTAGCATTGTGGGAGTAATTGCAGAATACCTCGCCACTCGGAAATACACCCCTAAACTCTCTGGCTACGGGGTTGGAATCACTGGAAAAACAATTCAAGTCCATTGCCAGCTACGCGGATACTGAGTGGGGGTCCCCTTGAGAACGAATCAAGACAAAAGAAATGGGAGTTGCTGAAAAAAAGTCCAAACTAACTACCCAGTTGCCGGATACGGAGTGGGAGTGCAGTGGAGCATGTGTAGGCCTAGTACGTACAGGTAGCGCTGAGAAGGTTTGTTGAGGGCAATCAACCGTGACTCCCTAGCCGGCTACGGGGTGCATAGATCGAGTGGCAGGGTATTCTGCAAAAAGTAATTGTTTTTCTTCTGTTATTATTCGTCTGTTTTGTGTAATGGCGTGCCTGATACAAGCTATGCTTTTAAGGTTTTGCCACCTCTAGTGGCCTTTATATTTTGTTTCAATACTTTTTTTTTCATTTCTGTCATGAAGAGGAAATAAATGTGATTTGATACTTTTTTTTAAATTGTGCCATCGTTGTGAAGTACGTTCACCCTATCAATTGATTCAGATTGCCTCCCCCTGTTTGCAATATATGATGGCCCTGCAAATCAACCTACTGCGTGATGGAGCCCTATGCAAGCCCAAGCCAGAGGAAGGTACCACTCCTCCAGCGGGGGAGTCCTCATCCAGCCTGGAGGAGCTGCAGCAGTCCATACTCAACCTTGCCGCCAGTGTGTTCAGAGGATGTGAAGAGGTATGCTCAAATATTGTATTAAGTATTTAATTATTTTTAAACAAATTCCTACATGTGCAGGGTGAGTAAAAAAAAGCAGAATCCAAACCTCAAAATATATATTTCATATTTAAAAACATATGTAGCACCAAAAATAATAATGACTGGAAAGCCAATTTCATAAACTACTTTTACATGAAAAAAAAAAATACTTAAATTGCTCAATCCGTTAACACTATATCACCATTTAAACAAAATGACCCCAAAACCTCCTTGCGATTCAAAAATCGTCGTTACAATTGTCTTCAAACATCACCAGCAATAAAACCTCAGTTTAAAAGTAAAAAATACTCAACATAGTCCTTTTGAAAGCCCGTCTTTTAAAAAAAAGTGAATTTTAAAAATCATATTGTTTGCCTAAGCAGGGTTGTTAATAAAGATATTGTGTACTACAAATGTTGACAGTTGTTGAGACAAGTATTCTGTGTCATTTTCTTTATTGTTCCAAACAATCAGAACACACGATGCATCTTTTTGGACGAAACCAGTTCTAGGGTCATTGCGTTTAAATGGTGATATTGTTTGAATGGATTGAGCAATATCAGTAATATTTTCATCTAAAAGTACCAGTAGTTTCTGAAATTGGCTTTCCAGTCATTATTATTTTTGGTACTACATATATTTGTAAATATGAAATATATTTGTGGGGATTTGGGTTTCACTTATTTTGACTCACCCTGTACCTGAGTAGCATTTGTTTGGTCTGTCTCGTAGGAAGGATTGAAAGTTTATTCCAAAAAGTGAGATGTTTATACACAATTGGTTGCACCAATTTCAGTCCCTTTCTTACACCTACTGTTGTTCTGCTACTTTTGCACTGTCCAGAAAGAAATTTCAAAATGTTTTTTGTTGCGCGTTAAGATTATGAAATATATTTCATAATCATTGGTTTGGCAATGAGGCCACAAAAAACTAATTGTCTACCACATGTATTTACAGCACTGCCTTACATTATCATCGTTCAAAATCGTCCATACATGTAGTATTTGTGCTCTGATTTCATATCTTCGTAAAATGTACTTAAAGGCAAAACCCATAAAACAAAATCAAACATATTTTGTTCCAATTCTTTAATTACAAAAAGGTATAAAGTTGAACCTCAGTACACTATGGTAGTCTAAGCCATCAGGGCAACTCGCTATTAAAATAATGGGAAGCACATTCACCATGCACAAATTTCCAATGTAGGACCTATATTCATAGCTCCCAAAAAGTTGAAAGTCTCTTTTTATTAAAGGGGGATAATGTGATCGTGTATTCCTTCTGTGTGTCTGTATGTATCAATGTGTGCATTAGTTTATGGTGTAAATCGAGGACACACACGTGCAACATCATCAATGAATTGAGGACAGGAACCAAAGCGAGGACTCTTGGGTTAGAAAACATGTACAAAACCAATGAGAGCTGTTGCGAAAAAGTTGGAGTATAAACAAAAGAAAGGGGAAGAGGAACAATAGAAAATCCTCGATTTACACTATAAACAAACGTGTGCGTTGTTTATGGTGTAAATCAAGGACCCACACATGCAACATCATAGGTGAATGGAGGACAGGAACCAAATACAGGACGACCTCGATTAGAAAACGTGTACAAAACCAATAAGAGCTGTTGCGAAAAGAGTATAAAGAAAGGAAAAGGGAAGAAGGATAGAAAATCCTCGTTTTACACTATAAACAAATGTGGATGTTTGTGTGTTGTTCAGTCATCAATCTCAACCAAACTTAATATGTGGTTAGTGTTCATGGTATCTGGTAAAGTGATTAGACTCAGGCAACACGTCATGACCTCCAGGGTTACTCAACAGGCCTGATTTATGTCACTTTGTTTCTCTAGTGTCTTGAAAGTTTTTGTTTTGTAAGTAAAAGGCCCATTTATAGCTTCACGGTTGTGGACTGTATAGTGATCTAGGGTTGTTCACTTTCACTTAGCCTACCTTGAGAGGCACACACAAGTGACACAACACTGCCCGACTAACACGGCTGCCCACCCATTTCTTTGCTTATCCCTGTTGCTAGTTGTAACACTATCCATTTTGGTAAGGTACACTGAAAATTGTCCTTACTAACTGCCTGTACATGTATACAAACTGCCAGCATGCCAGGAGATCGCGCAAGTTTAACTTGTAGTATTTTATATTTTTTCTCTAATACATAGGTCCTGGAGTCCCTGGTACAAGTCTGCCAGTTCATCATCAACGCCTCATCACCGGCCGACTGGGACACTCGCTTCCAAGGCCTAGAGCGAGTAGTCAAGGGCACCATACTGGGCCACCTCCTGCCGGTACTCATCACCGCTTTGACTCATGAGAACCTACAGAGTCTGTCGCTAGCCGAGGCGCTCATCCCGCAGGTGGTGAAGCTCATCATACTCACCAGTCAAGTGAGTAGTGGGGGAAATATCGAGTAATCCTGAAGTGTCTTCTGGGCAATTCCAACATTACAAACGTTAACCCTAACCGTGCTCAAGCCAACAGGATCCAACTATTTTAAATACCCGCTGGGTCCTGTTGGATTGAGCAGTAAACCCCTTGTAGATATTCCTGTTGAAAGCTGTTGGATTCAGCATGCAACTGAAAACATTCAGAGTCGGATTCTGTTGGGAGTGGTAAATAACACTAAGTTTGACTCTGTTGGATCCAGCAGGAAAATAAGGCACAGTTGGATTCTGTTGGATTGAGCATGCCAGTCATTTTATATGTTCAGGTATCCAACAACTTGGCAAGTTGGGTTGTGTGGGACTGGGTTGGATTGAGCAGGAAACTCATACGAGTATAATCATCTGACTATGTTGGATTTAGCAGGGTAGTCCTGGGGAACTACTAGGGGATTAGGGTTAATACAATCAGAGCCAAAGACCCATTTGAAACAGCAAAATAATATATTTGCAGTGAAAGATCATTTTTATATATTTGGTACAATTCTAGTTTAGGCCTTAATGTACAACATGACATGTTTACTGTAATCTTAGCTGAATTAATTAATGAGATAATAAGTGCTGTAAACAACCGTTACGGATGTTACGCTTTGAGGCACAGATTTTTCATTTTTAGTAAGCATTGATAAAAATCTGTGAAGTGTCTTGCAAGAATTAAATATAATAACTATGTTGTTGTAGATATATGTTCACTCTATAAAGACACCGATAACATTTTACAAAAAGGAACCTTAATGGTATGAAACATCATGCTTTTGCTGTTATGAAAACAATACTGAATAAAAAGGTCTGTGTGATATTTTCCTACAGATTTTAAGTTTGTTGTTCAAATTTTCCATATGCCATTTGGTTTTTTTTAATTTCAGGTGTCACAGATGTTGCTGAAGTGCTACCAGATACGCGACTCCCTGGCCATTGAAGACCCCACCTCCCCAGGCCCAGACAGTACCCCTACCATCCGAGCCACTCCGGAGACCCCTGACCCAGGCTTCCTAGCTGGCCTGAAGATCCCAGCTCCCTGGGCGACTGGTAAGACCGTTGAGTGCATCCATCCTGTCAGGGACAACTACAAGTTCCGGGAGACGGTTCACATCCCAGGAGCACGGTGTCTGTACCTGAGGTTTGACCCACGGTGCGCCTCGCAGTACGACTATGACAAGGTTAGAGCTTTGTCTTGACTTAAAGCTACAGTCCATCATTTGTAATTTGTGCATTTTGTTCGTTTGAAGCAACAAAAGAGTTCAAAATCTAATGAAGGATACTGAGCAACTAACCTGATGAAGTTACAGCTAAGCTTCAGCTGTACATTCCGAGAAAAACAGCATTCTAAGATCTCAATTTCAAATCAAAAATTACTGAATCATGTTTTGAATTGTTTTGAATTGCAGCTATACGCGACGTCGCGCACTGATCCGATGAATTATAACAACCGCGCGCGCGTGTGCGTCGTTCCAATAATTGTGCGCGCTGCGCTGAATAACAAAACGAACTACTAATTTAAATTTTCCTACGGTGCTTCTTAAGAATCACCGTTGGAAATGCCTTCTTTCGTTGATTACTTCAAAATGACAGCTTCCCAGAAAGAAAAATTTCACAGGGAGTTTAGTTCCCTTACTATCTTTCAACCAAGTTTGTTTTTCAACAATAATTACGCCAGTTACTTTTCGGATGGCTGCAAATGATGGACTATAGCTTTAAAGTGGACGTTTTGCATTTACAACTTTTGATACTTTGTTTTAAAGTTATAAATAAGGGAATAGATGTGTGCTTGGCTGGTTTCAAACACTATGTTTATTCCGGTTGGAGTCTGGATGCTGATCATTACCCGAGCCGCAGAAGGTGAGGGTAATTATCAGCACCCAGACCCCAACAGGTATTAAACATACTGTTTTGTTCAACAGTTTTACTTCATTTTGTTCAACAGTTTTACTTCATAATTTTCGAAACACCCCTCTAGCTAGAATATGGTAAGTTCATGTCGTAAACAACTCCTTATATGGAGATTGGCGCGCTTGAGTGACGCAGAATGCAGCTGTGTCGGTGTAGTGTAAATTTAGGACTATGAAATTCTGACATACTGGTAGTATTGCGCATGCCTACATGAGGATTGTAAACGTTTAACCAATAAAACGGTAAAAGGCACCTGATTTCATAGGAGTCCAGATTTCATGTGACACTGGAAAAGTGTTTCAAGACCAGCCAGCCGATCTTTATCAACTGTTAAGAACCGACCATGTGACTGGCTCATAACCAATAGGAATTGGTAAACTGTCTTAGGTATTTATGAATAGTCAGTAATGCCAAAGAAATGAAAATATGTGGATAGTGTTCAACTGAAATTAAAACACTTTAGGAGGGTTGACTTTCTAATTCTGGCAGAAACTTTTTCAAAGGCTGGATAATGCAGGACCAGTAGTAGACATAAAATTCCCAGCTGCTTGGTGGTCTGTGATTCCAATGAGCCTGCTCCAATCCCACCGCTGCCACCACTGCTGGATCCTAGGCTACACAGCTGATCAAGCACTTGCACCAGGCCACTGCTTACCAGGCACTGCCACAAAATGGATTTAAATTGAAGACCAAAAGGGCTTTGGAAGCAAAGTGTGGGAACAATGCAACGAGAGAACGAGGGATAAGAATAACAAAGGATCGTTGTTCTACAGGAAGGTTCAGGGTTCTCCCCAGGATTTTTTCAAACCTGTGGGGGAAGTTTTGTTGTGATTCACCAACCTGCGAAGCCACGGCGTGGGGTTCGGGGCCCGCTTAAGGGCCCCGAAAAATTTTGAACTTTAGAGGCTCTCTGGTGCATTTTAGAGCAAATCTGGGGAGTCTTTAAGGAAGATTTTTCCTTAAAATTTAGAGGAGATCTTGTGATATTTTTTGTAATTAGAGAAAAAAAATATCAACGTTTTTAACTTAAAAAAAAAAAATCAACATTTCAAAACCTGTGTTAAACCTTCTTGATCTAGAAAGTATGGATTATATTTACAAGCAAGTTTCAAATTAAGAAATTAAGGTGAAGAAAAAAATCACTTTTGCTTCCGACTACATGGCTTTCAAAATAGCGTCGGTAGGTCGGAAAATTATTTCGCCATTTTTTTGGGCTGCTGATTGAATCATGGAGGAATAAAAACACATGATTGAATGGAGCATATTGAACAAGGAATCATGTAGTTTTGTGCCTGGATTATTTTCCTTTGCACCACGAAAATTATCAAGACTGACCATCAGAAGTGATTAAAACTTGCCTCACCTAATTAAAAAAAATTTTTTTAGGAGGTTGATTCCACTATGCTTAACGTACATCGATCACGGCCCCTGGCACTGCCAACATTCAGTCTGGCCGGCCGTACATCGCGCAGTATCAGTGTGCATTACTGCACTGTGTACGGCCCTACTGCTTCTAAGAAGCACGCTACGATGTTTCGCCACAAGTTCGAGCTTTGCAATCTCGTCATTTTAATGGAAAATACATACACAGAAAATAAAGATCACGTTCTGTGAATTAATTTGCAGAAATTCTCTTTCTCCATCGATGTTTGTTTGGTGTTTTTACGATCCAACTTCGGCCGACATCATCATCATGTATGCACGCACGAGGCAGTAGTCACTGGTTCCGGTCCTTCATCATAGCATTGATACTGTTAGCACGCGAAGGGAACCAGTGTACCGTGCTGTATGCGCTAATATATAGCTGGCGGTTGACGCGAAAGACCCGTCATCGTGTGCATTTTGATCACGCATGCATCAGAAATGCGGGATTTTTGTCAAGATTTTGCATGTCAAGATGAAATAATGGTGTATGAAACGATTATGTTGTGCATTTTAATGGCTTGTATAATAATTATATTGTGCGTATCGGGGGCTGAAAAATGTGATCGGCATTTTTGTCGGCGTATCGGGCCGCAATTCCAGCGTATCGGGCCGATACGCACGTTTGTACGTGGGGAGAACCCTGAGGTTCAATTTGCTTTTCTCTTTTCTCTCTAGGTTATTGTGTATGCTGGTCCCAACTCCAGCTCCAGGAAGGTTGCCGAATACGGCGGCAACACGTTTGGCTTTGGGAGTAGAAGCGTGCTGGGGTCTGGCTGGCCAAAAGACCTGGTCAAGGTAAAAAAAAAATAGTTGTTTTCATTTGGTAAAATTACTTGTGGTGTACTTATACAGGGTGAGTATTAAAAACGATACCCAAATGTCGGGACTAGTTGGTGTGAAATCTCAGCTTTAAAGCTGATTTCAGCTTTTTTTGTTTTGGATTTCAGCTTTTTTCCCTCATTTGTTGTGTACAAAAGTATAGGAGATTTCCGAAGTTCAGCTTTTTTACACCTATTTCAGCTGTTTTCAGCTATCTTTATCAGCGGTCACTCACACCCCTGCTTTAAGTGAAGTTCTGCATGTAGCACTTTCAAAATCTAGGATATTTGAAAGCTGAATTCATAAGCTTTCTTTCAGTACAAGAATCATTCAAATCACTCATGTACTCTTCAAGTTACGGAATTTTAAATACAACCACTGTTTTAAAGTTCTGTTCTCAGATCACAAAAAGCTGTGTGTTTTTTCAGCAAAATGAAAACAATTCACACACATCCCTATGTGATTTGTTTTTGTTTTGTTGAAAGAACACTTACCGTAAGGGCTAAGAGGTTCAGCTATTTTCAGCTATTTTTTTTCGAGCTCCACTCACACCTCTGGCTAAAGCATGTTATTGGATACAGAATTTGTTCTTTGTATTTTGCAGGTGGAAGGGAACACAGTGACTTTCACCTTTGAGATGCGAAGCGGTCGTGAACACAACACACCCGACAAGGCTATGTGGGGATTTGCCTGCACAGTCAGAGCACAGGTAGGTAGTCAGTAGTGGATGAACCCTATGAAAGCTGACAAAATCCAACGATGTTCAGTGTTTATTGGATTTCCTTTGAATTGAGCAGTGAATAACACATATTTTGCTTTTAAGCAAACATGACATCAAAACCACTGAACATTAAAGAGTAACATAATAACTTAAGTGAAGTGGCGTATCCTGTCTCGTCACACAACATCACCACTATATTGTATACAAATAAAACATTGTTTTAGGGTTGATAGTCGCTATTAACTATCCTCGGTATTGGAAGTTGACAGTCTAGTTCCTTTGGCGAATGTTTTATTTGTTTTACTATTTACCTCATACATGTCCACAAAAATTTCATAATGTTACGCATCCGTTTTCTTGGCAAAATGGTAAAACCTCACGTGCACGCTTTGCAACAGAACTAGGGGCTGACACGTGTTGGTGAATGGACCAGCGAGAATTCGGCTCTCGATCATGAATATGTATGGGTGTAGTAATAAATATCGTTCCACAAGAACAGTAAGTCAAATACTGTCGACTTTGTCCTTAGTACAAACACTGTTAATACAAATTCTGGTTATAGCAAACACAAAGCATTGGTCCCGATTGTGCATTTATGTGCACAATGAATGGGACTGATGTTCCTCTTAATACAAAATTCTGATATAACAAACAATTTGGCTAGGTCCGAACAAGTTTGTATTAACGTGAGTCGACTGTATAACAAACAAGACATTGCCTGTCACGATAAAGATCATGACATCAAAGCCACAATATTTGGAGGGTGCTGTTCCATTGTAATCACTGTCATTCAGATTCTGTTGGATTCATTTTGCGTCATTCTGATTGTTTGCAGGTTACCATTAAAAAATACCAAAGTTTTGTGGGTGATTAGCCCAACCAGTGTTAAAATATTGACATTTCCCTTTTACAAAATTCCACCCAAAAGTCTATATCTGTTGAACATATCTGTGCAGCAGTTGAATCTGTCACAGGTCTATCACCTGTCCTGTTGCAAGTCCTTTGTAACTGACATGTGAATGACACGTGATTGACATGTGAATGATACGTGATTGACACGTGATTGACACGTGATTGACTCGTGATTGAAACGTGGTTGACATGTGATTGACACGTGACTGACATGTGATTGACATGTGATTGATGAACCCTTGTGGACTTCTGAGAACTTTGTTATCAACTCAACTACAGCGCTGTGACATGGACACTAAGTTTGTGCCCCAGGGTGGAAAAAAAATGATCATCTGAAATATGACCATCCCCAAGTCTGACCAATATATCTAGCAAAATACTTATGAGCCAGGCCTTGAATTTGGGAATTTTTAGGGCAAGGCCACTTTGGCCTTGAATGGAGCAAAATTATAGAGGGCACCAAGGCCAGTTGGAAGGGCACCAAGGCCAAACTAATATCTGCAGAAGGGGCACAGAGGCCGGCAAAAAAAAATGCGAATTTATATCAGCGATCATGTAGTTTAGGGCCCCCCTTTAGTTTCGATCACATTTGAGCCAAAGGTGTTTTTTATCATTCAAAAAATTACCTTTTCAACCTAGAGCAGACTTCTCTCAGCTTATAATGCACCTGTTTTGTAATTTTGAACACTTTTTGGGGATAGAAATTACGTTTTTTTAAGCAGTTTTATTGTTGGTGACGTGCGGTCGCCATCTCTATTTTCGTGTTGCGTTTTTTCGTTGTCCCTCCAAATTCCCCTCAAAATTCGAAACCCATCCCTCTATCTATAACCTACCTGCATGTTCTTAATGTAGATTAAAAGTTGATTTTGTTCTCTTAGGGGATCATCAGGCCCATAATTAATACACGATCGCCATTTACCATGTCCGCTTTTGACAATCGGAATTCGGAACGCCATGTGCACGCGTGTTTTGACTATGCCCCAAGCTCGTTTGCCTCGTACACGAACATCAATGCGTTCTGTACCGTACCGCGCATGCAAGCACTGGGAAAAAGAAGGTCGGTCGACTGCACGTAAGATCTGCCGTACTTACTCCTGCTGGTATGTGTGTGTACGAATACAGACATATATTTTTGCGGCGGGGGTGTCGCTTCTTGAGGTATCGGCACATACAGGAACTGGAGATTCAGTTGTCAGTGCAGTGTACGTACGTACGTACGTACGTGTGTGTACATCGTACAGTGGGGAATCGACGGTGTTTGGCCGGCCGGCCACGGCCGTACTGCACGCGTGTGATTGATTCAGCGAGATATTAAGACAACTGATCGGGCTGGCATGGGCATCGAAATGCATTGTCAATGTGTGGAAAAACAACTGGAATCAAGGATTGTAGTGGTTTTAATAGGATGATGCATGTTTTTGCAAAAAGGGCACGACGGCCAAGGTAATTATGGGGCAAGGCAAAACTGGCCGTGAAGACAGGGATTTTTTGTGGGGCACCTCGGCCAGTAAGAAGGCAACGACGGCACTGGCCGTCGTGGCCGTCGTTCAATTCAAGCCCTGATGAGCACAGAGAGACATGCAGGTGAAGTTCCTGAACACAAACAATACTTCTATCAATTTTAGCAGGAATCGACTGAGGATGCATCAGGGGGCATGCCGTTCCTAGCAGACTTGGCCCTAGGCTTGTCAGTGTTGGGCTGCACCATGCTACGCAGGCTGTACAAAGGACCAGAGAAGAGCCTGCAGGAAGAACAGAGCGAACACTTGCTCAAGTCTAAACTTCTTCAGCGGTGAGTCTGGAACTCCTCATGTATTCCTAGCTCTGTTCAAATATCGCTTATTCCATATTAACCCTAACCCTCCAGGGTTTTTTGGCTAGAAACACTGCCAAACGCAGCAACATGCAACGCTTGTCTAAGTGACAAGCCTGCCCAGTGTAGCAAGATCCATCAGGTCAAAAGTCTGAAGGCCAAACTGCCTCAGAGTCTGTGGTCACTGAATGCAGCAGGATACAACTGTGGCATTGTTTAATGGGACTAGCTCTCATTGTTTCAGAACTGGCCAATAAAATGCACTGGTGTCGATGGCTGAATGCATTAAAGTCCAAGAGGATGTAGCATAGCTTCCCAACCTGATTTTCACACATTTTCATCATTTTTATTATAGCTCCTTCTCTCAAATAATCATTGCTCTTCCAATTATTTATTCATTTTGTACTTTTATATCATTTTGTATTTTACATATTTTTGCATTCTTTGTTTTTTTGCCGTCAGCTTTCGTCGTGTGACTTTTGTACTTTTACATATTTTTGCATTCCTGCTTTGTTTGTTTTTTGCCGTCAGCTTTCGTCGTGTGACTTTTGTCTTGTCTGTCTCTTCCGTGTGTTTTTATGTTGTTTTTCTGTTGTTATTGTTGTCTGTAAGGGCTGTTTCCTACAAGCCTCGGCTTACTGTAGCAGCCCCATACTCCTTATTTTCTCTTGTACATAAATCAAAGTAAGTTTATCATTTGTTCAAAGCATATTTTACTTGTATTACATTTTTGTGACATACTTATCGTATTTGTTATCTTGCTTTGTTGCTATTTATTGATGTATTTCTAAAGGAGTATGAAATAAATGTCTTCTTGGATTGGATTGAATTGAATTGAATTGAACAGACTTTTACACCTGATGCACTGTGTTGCATCTGGCAGGGTTAGGGTTCAAGAAGATTTGGTCTTAAAAGAGCGTTATCCCTTTGCATTTCTTCCTCATTACATACATCAAGTTTAGCTCCCTAGTAATTTAATACAGCTGTATGCTTTCAACGTAAATTTTGTGAAGGCCAAATGAAAAGAAAAAGTGGGGAACCGCCAAAATAGGGCTGGATAGCTCAGTTGGTAGAGCACTGGAACGGCAATCCAGAGGTTGAAGGTTCAAACCCCGCTCCAGTCAATTTTTTTCATTCAACTTTTTAAAATTGAAACTCAATCAGAAATATCTTGGAAGCTGCAGGCCAATGAATTCGTGTCCATGCATGAGTCACGTGATTGTGCCATGTAATTTCTGGAAGGAGTAGTTTTTGTTGGAAAACAGTTCAGCTTTTTGACCCCAGTGACCCCATGATGACCTTTGACCCCAGTTTGGTCATGTGACATGTTGGGGCTGGGCTACTGATACTTTGGACAAAGTTTGGTTGAAATCGGTCAAAATATGTAGGAGCAATAGACAATGTCAACGTTTGTAACTGACTACATAACTAGTGGACTAACGGAGAGACATGATGATTTGTTGAGCTGCTATCCCGCAGCTAAAAAAGTAAACAGTTGAATCTATTTGAAGGTAGCGTCCATCATTTGTCATTTGTGCATTTTTTTCATTTGAAGCAACAAAAGTGCTCAAAATCTAAAGAAGGGTGCTGAACAACTAACCTGATTAAGTTTCAGCTCAGTGAATGCTGTATTTTCCGAGGAAACAATATTCTAAGCTCTCGATTTCAAATCAAAAGTTGCTGAGTCAAGTTTTGAATTGGGCCTGAATTCAGCGTCTGACACACATTCTCACTGAGCCGATTGCAGCTATGCGATGTCACCCACTGAACCGACGAATTATAGCAACCATGTGGGCGTGTGCATCGTGTTAAAGCTTGCACGCGCTTCGCCAAATAAAAAGAACCGAACTACTGACGAAAATTTTCAACGATTCGTCTAAAGACAAGTAAATTTCCAACGACTCGTCTAAAGACGCATCTTTAGAAAGGCCTTCTTTTGTTGATTTCTTCAAAATGACAGCATGCCAGAAAGAATAATTTCACAGGGAGTTTAGGTCCCTTACTATCTTTCAACCAAGTAAACTTATCAACAGTAATTACGTCAGTTACTTTTTGGATAGCTGCAAATGATGAACTGTACCTTTAACTGGCTGCTTTTTATCCTATCAGGTGTGTATGGCACCCACAGGCCATGAAGCAGGCTCCCAAGCTACCCGCTGCATCAGCTGGGAAGAAGGCTACAGATTCCGACTCTACAGATCACTGTAAGACCCTGCCTCGTATCAAACTCTCGGCCGACATCATGCAGAGATTGCAGGCCCTGTCTGGCCGCATGGCACCCCATCTCAGACCGAGCATCAGGTAGGGTGTTTTGTTTCTCTTATTTCACTGTTTATTGGGTTAGAACTTAATTCAACACAAAAGTTGACATGGTTGAAAAGTGGAAAATTTAAGATAACTTCAAAACTACAAGCATCACAACCTCAAATATGATATCAAATGAAAGGGGACAAGCAAATTTTCCTTGGATGTGGTGATTTCCTCGTTTCCTCATTTTTCCTGGTTGGTCGGTCTGTCTGTTTGTCTGTTTGTCTGTCTGTCTTTCCCCAAAAATTGACCAAAAATATTTGACCAAAAATATTTAACCAAAAATATTTGACCAAAAATTGACCAAAAAGTGACCAAATGCCATGCCGTCGTCAGAAAATGCACTCTTGACGAAAACTATCGGAAAATGGGCTTTGTCTCGATCGATGCGCATGCGCGTCTATTTTGCATATGTCTGTCCCCGGAAAATGGACCAAAAACGAGCCCCCTAGTTTTCCATAAAATATAACTACCAAATTGAATATAAAGAAAAAAGCAAACAAAAGAAATGAAGTACTTAACAAAAAAAATGTAAATGGATGCAAGATAATGTGCAGTATTGTTATAGACGGCACGTGGTATATAGCTGAAACTGAACCTGAATTGAACACTTCCTTTCATAGGGAGGTCATTCAACCAGCAGCCCTGGAGGAAGCTGTCGTCTCGGCCGCTTTGAAACACCTTGACATAGAGGGCGCTGTCTTACTTCTTGGCGACGGGACCATCTCGGACCAGCAGCGAGGCAGCTATGACTTCCTGTGCCAAGTCATGAATGGGGTGTACAGGAGGATATACGCCATACAGAGACAGTTGCAGGTGAGGCTTTAGGCATTAAGATTCAAAATCATAAGCAGGTCATAAAAAAAATAATTGAAATGGGACTAGCAAGTTAGTGATATGCACGAAAAACTTGTCATTTACATATGCTGTGCACACTGAAGAAATTTGGTTTCAACAAAGATAAGCTGTCAGTGGTTTATAAGGATAATGCGCTCACTAAAGGCAAAAACATGTTAGGTAAAAATTACATTTTATATAAAGATGCAGTTAATGAGAGTGAAATCGAAACTTTTTCTGATCATAGCCAAGCCTATTGCCACAAATTTGCTCAGACATTGGCCAATTGCAAGCAAACAGAAAACCTCATCCCCCCTTCCAGGAAAAACACACATGGTAGAAATTTTCACTCCGTCTCATTGCTACCCTGTAAGACCGATAAGCTCGATTCACACTACATTGACTTATTAAATTCTTGATTTTCATGCTATGTCTGGGTCTATTGTGGACTTGGTGCAGTATCTTATTCATGGTGGCTGTGTCATCTTTTAAGGTCAATTTTATCAATTGTATCAATCAATCTAACTTTATTTCCAGTGTGTGCAATTGTTTACAATATGTTTTGTTATTTTGGCTTGACCAGTACTTTTGCCTATTTTTTTTTATTTTTTATATTTGGATGTGTATTTTTTTTTAATGTTTTAATATTGTAACACCAACATTCTTGCAAGTTGGCCTGAGGGCCACGAGTTAAATGAAAATAAACCAATAGTAATAATAATAATGCTTGACTCTGAGAGCAAAGTTAGAAGGCATTGAAAATGTATTACTACACGTAGTTTTAGTTTATCGCATCATATTTGTGTTTCCTGCAAAAGGGAAATTTCACAACTCCATCCAGAACTCTCGAGGCATTTTGCTAGTATGCAACCTTGATCCTGCAAAATACTCCAGCTACCTCCGTGTAAAAATTGCATACAGCCTCAATCTTCCAAAATTATCCATTTATTTCTTGAATGTGGTCCTTGGAGGGGTGACCACTGCCTCAATCCTGCAAAATCCTCCAGCGATCACTGTCAATATGTTGAGGCAAAGCCAGTGACATCCTGGAGCAGTGCGGAGGATCTCAAGTACAATCTAGACCTAACTTTACGCACTGCTGAGCGTAAACAACACAAGGTCGGGCCTAAGACCTTGACACAGTACATCCTCCCAAATCAGCCACACATTTTTGCCATATCCAGAATCCTGCAAAATCCTCCATTTTGTAAAGAGGATTATGGAGGATTTGGGAAGGTTAGGGCTAATGTCAGTTTTGTCATGTTGTTTTTTGTACATTTTCCATGGGTTTGGTTCTTTCTTTTAGCTTTTGGCGGAGCTGGAGCAGAAATGGGACCATGACCTGGATGAGATGAGGAATGGTTCACTTGAGTCTGGCTCCTCGTTCTTTGCCTTGCATCACCACCAAGAGGTACCATCATTAGAAACTTTATGATACAGGTTACCAGACCAGCAGTGATGAAACAGTGCATGAACTTTCTTTAAAATGGTCAGAAATTGTAAAAATTAATTTTAGCAGTGAGTTCCCATTGACTTACGTTTATAGACTTTGTAGATTCTCTTGGATAGTGTCATATTATAGGTGTTTTGCATGCCTGTGCTGTGTTCACTTGTACCATGTACCAATTTGTTGGGTTTATGTACACTGAACCACCAGGGCCCAATTCCCTGGCTCTGCTTTCTAATAACCCTAACTACCCCAACTCCATCAAAATCCAAAATCCCCCCATTTTGGTGGATTTTCGGGAACTTGGTCCAGAAGGCCTGGCATGACTAAATATTGATGGAGTATGATGGACTTGGGCCTAATGGCCTGAAGCAGTGCTAGGGGTATCCGATTGATTTTGCCTAGCTTCCTGTACTGCTATTATGATAAAAACCATGTGTAGCAAGTCCATGAATGTCAACCAGTGCGTCAGTGGTGGATTCCATTATGTCATGTACAGTTTTGTATTGGAAGCACAGTGATTGATGGATGTTGATAGAATTGGTCCAGTTCCTAGTAAAATACACTAGGGAGTTAGAGTTAACGAACTATCCCTGCTTACTGTAACAGAATAATCGGTGCTTATGATGAGCGTATTTCACAGGTAAGCGAGGCATTTTGGCTTATGCACATGCTTACATCCGTAACTAATGATCCTGTGCTTACTGGTTTAGCACAGCAATTTTCTGCTTGAAAATGGTGAGGGTAAGCACGGAATTCTGTGGTTAAGAAAGGGGACGAACCTGTGTTCACAGGAACGGAGTGCTTATCTCTCTTTCGAAGCGATTGGGCCAGACTCGAGTCCATGAAATGCTGCTGTGGGGGGATTGCCAGACCTCCTCCACAGCGAGTCTGTTGCCTTCCCAGCATTGAATAGTGCCGGTAATTGAGGTAAAGTGCCTTACTCAAGGGCACAACACACATGGCCATGGCGGGACTCGAACCACAACCTCACAATCATGGGATCATGGGATTGGCCATTATGTGGTAAACAGAGCCGTAAAATTGGGCCCAGGTTTTGGTTGGTCATGTGCCACTGTGATTATGACGTAAATAAAGAATTAGTATAATGTGTTGTCTTTCCCTTCCCACTCTGAATTCAAAATGTATGTCATTTAATCAACAAAGTTTGAAAGAAACAAAGAAAGTAGAAGCAGTTTAGGAGCTTTTTTTCTTTACTTTACTGAATTTCATTGAGGAATGTTTTGCTTATTTCTGTTGGCCCTTCTCCCAATGTCAGGTTCATTGTATTTTTGTTATTAGAGGTGTTCATAATTTGAATGAACTAGGATAAATATTGGATCAATGTTAAAAATATTTATCATATTTTCCCACAGAACAAAATGCGAGAGTTGGAGCTCTTAGCCTACCTGAAGGATGTGGATTTTGAGTCTGCAGATCAAGAGGAGGCGATCAAACTTTTGAGGTGAAAAAAAAAACTCAACGTCTTAGGCCAAAAAAAAAAAGTCTCCGGTTTCTGGTATGGAGCTTGCCCCAAAAGTGATGCGGCAACACTGCTTTTTTTTTTTTCACCTGTTTTTTTTTTTGTTTTTGTTTTTTTTGGCTTCAAATGTCGACTGATGACTGCAAATGGTGCCCGACTAAACTTAGCGCAAATATATGGGAGTCCAGAGAGGCCACATAAAGCTTATTCTCGATCATAACCCCATCTAAAAACACGTTAAAATTGTGCAGCAGCAGGATTCCAGTCAAACCAGTGAGTTTGGCGGTTTTGAGACATCATCTTGTATTGAAAAAAACAACACGTTTTTAGTTTGCCGACGCGCATGGCTACGGCGACGCGCGCACATACCAGAAACCGGAGACTTTTTTTTTTTGGCCTTAGCTTGAGGTTTTTATTTTTTTTTACATTACCCCTCCTTTGCAAACATACATTCTGTGCAAAGTTGTCCTTTCAGTCAAAATTAGTCAAGTGACTGTCTTTAACAGTTAAGTGCTCCTTGCCTACATAAAGCAGGATTGACTGGCTGTGACTGTTTATGTGACTTGATACAGCTATGCTTTGACTGTAGATGATTGATAAGCCAGCTGTGCCTACCAGTTGCCTGCTTTTGTCTGTTTCTTTGTCTGTTGACTGAATTTGACTAGTCAGAGTGCTTGCTTAATATATAATCTGACTGTTGGTGACTAGCCTGTGTAAAAGGCATGGCAGGGGAAGTGGATGGAACTTTTGACTGTCTGTGACTGTTCAGAGAGTAGTAGAGTTAAACTCTTGTACATCTTGTTCAAATCTTTTTTAACCTTTCTCAAAATCATTCTGTCAAACTTAAAATATATGGGATTTAAAAGGTTTTGCTATTTTGGTCAGTGGAGAGTAGTTTTTAATTTGAACTATCTATGTCATCTTCAGTAATTTCTTAAAAATGGATTTGGCATTTACTTTTGGACTTGGACTAGTGACATTGTATGTTCTGGACATTACTTTCACCAATTACGTGTGTCTTTGTGTTCTTCCCACTTTTTGTACAAGAATCATTCAAATCACGCATGTAATTTGCAAGTTACGGGAATTTAAACACAACCTCCATTTTAAAGTTCTGTCCACGGATCACAAAAAGTTAGGTGTTCTTTCAGCAAAACAAAAACAAATCACATGGGGATGTGTGTGAATAAGCCATTTGCGTGTTAAATTTGAATAAAATCTGGAACGCTGACTTAATACAATGCTTTGCATGTTTTAACCTAGCATTCTCCCGACCAAAGAGACTGTTACTATATCACGTGATTCGGGGCAAGCCTTATGCCAGCAACCCCCAGCTCCGGCATGGTCTGGTGTTTTGGTGCCATTCTCACCCATTGTGAACGATGTATTGGTGCTGAGCGTCTCTTACGTAACTATGCAAGAGCTTGCCCCGAATCATGTGATTAGCAACAGTGTCTTTGGTCTAGAGAATTCACAGTTAAAATGTGTCAAGCATTCTGAGCAAGTCATTGTACCAGACGTTTTTCAAATGTAAATCCCACAGGGTATAGGTTACACGCAAATGGCTTATTGTTTCCATTTTTCTGAAAGAACGCACACCTGTTTTGTGATCCGTGGACTGAACTTGAAAACGGTGATTGTGTTTAAACTTGAAAAGTACATGAGTGATTTGAATGGTTCTTGTACTATAGAAAGCATATGAATTAGGCTTTCATATCCTAGATATTGAAAGTTCTACATGCAGAACTTCAAAAACAATAGTCCCGACATTTAGGTTTGCTTTTTTTACTCACCCTGTAGAGATACCTGTACCCAGTAAAAATTGACTGAAATAATTATTTTCTTTCGCTACAGAGAGAAGTTGGAGCAAGAAGCCAGCCTGAAGCCCTCCGACGAGCCCAAACTGAGCATGCCCAAGACACGCTCGCTGGTCCAGGCCATCCTGGAGAGGGTGGAGCTACTGCTTCATGTTACCATAGCAACCGAGAGTCTGCAGTCCCACCCGGCCAGTTTGTCTCGCAGCGTGTCCCAGCATCCTAGCAATCAACAGAGAGGTAGTGAAGAGGGGGGAGGGGCAGGGGGCGAAATTTCTTTTCCCAAACTAGATCGGACAATATCAAAAGAGGGCGCTATCTCTGCGTTATGCATATTCATGATGTCCGGTGAAATTAGAGAATAACTTATATAACAAGGAATAATAGTGTTTAAATCCCCGACAATGGGCAGCTCATTCTCGGACTGGTTGGAAGAAGTCCTGACTTCTAATCAGGTGATCGGAGTTCGAATCTCAGTGAACATTTTTCACTTCTTCCCATTTTTCCTTTTAAATGACTAAAGTGAGGTAGGAACATTTCTCACAAGACGTAAAGCCTATCTTGGGTTTGTGTATATGGAGAACAAGGCATAAGATATGCATGTAATGGACCAATCAGAAGATGGAAAGCGGATGTCGTTTGGGAAAATAAGATTCGCGGGCAGGGGGTGGTGATTTTTCTCTTGACAATCCAATTTTCCTCGACTGTTCGTGTCAGTCGAGGTCGTAAGTGGGTGCAGAATTCTCAAGCCTTGTGGCCCTACTGAGGCCACCTCAAGACACTGAAGGATATTTTTGAAGCGTCATCTGCAATATTTGTCGATATTTGAAGAAGAAAAAAGTAGGGGAATAAAAAGGAACCTGGGTCGCCGCACCACTTTCGGGACAAGCTCTCTACCAGAAACCGAATACTTTTTTGGGGGGGCCTAATCATATTTTTTTTTGGTTTGACAGGTTTCGTGTTTGAGCCATCAGTTCCACCTCCTAGCCCACCCTTCACTCGCAGTGTCTCACTGCCTATGGAGCTAGAAGGAGGCAAACAAACAAACAAAGAGACAAACAAAAGCACCAGGTAGGTTACAAAAAACAAACAAACAAAACAAAACAAAACAAAAAACCCACCAAATTCAGTCGATCAGCCATTCACTAAAATGTAAGATCAACTTGTCATTTCAAGTGTGTAGCCTTTCCTCTTCTGACTATTTTTGGTAGTGTTGTGATTTCCTTTTAATGCCATATTCATTGATGTTAGTTTTTCGATTCATATTATTTGCAAGTTTTCATCTGACATTGATGGAATAATTATAAAAGCTGATCAAGGACCATCAGGGATATACATGATAAATAAAAGTAAATATTCATACTATAGATATTTCCATAAACAGTTAAGTCATTTGTGTAGTACACTCAAGACAGAAATACATAAATTGAGCTTATGAGTAGCTAGTAACTAATTTCAATTACTTATATCTCATACATATTCATGATGGAGAGCTGAATTCTCACTGGTCCATTCACCATCACGTGCCAGCTGCTATTTTGTGCTGTTAACCAAGCGCCCACTCAAGTATTCACGCACTTGTATAGTGAATATGCATGCGTAGGAGACTGTCACACGGGCTGCCCGGGCGATAGTTCACTATGCTTGCGCTTTACGAAGCAATCATGGAACTGTCGCACGGGTGTAGTACACATGCATGAGTATCGCTCTAGCTAACTATATATACATATGAAAAGATGACCACACATGTAAAAAAAAAAATTTAATCAGCGTTTTCTGAAGCTCAATGAAGCTCGATGAGCTTATTGTGGACAATAAAGATGATTCCTCTACTAAAAAAAAGTCTTCCACAATGTGGTAGAACCTGTTACTATACATTTACCTCATACATATTCATGATCGAAAGCTGTATTCTTACTGGTCCATTCACCATCACGTGCCAGATGCTATTTTTGCTGTTAACCAAGTGCAAGTGCCAGTTACCTATGCCACAGTCTACTATGCACGGGTGAAGTACGCATGCGCAAACATTGCCCTAGCTACATATGAAGAGATGGTTGCACATGTAAATGTTAATAAGCATTTTCCTGAGCTCAGTGATGCCAAACTGGAGAATATGGTGGACAATAAAGATGCATTCTGTACTAGCTGTTGTACTCAGTATTGGCAGTTGACAAACTAGTTCCCTCGGCTTCGCCTCGGGAACTAGTTTGTCAACTTCCAATACCTCGGGAGTGAATATCGACTGTCCACCCTCAAACCATGTTATATTTGTATGTTAATGTTTTGCAAAAGAACTGAACTTTTCTGAGGTTTAGCAACATTCTTCTCGTGAGCTGGACAAGTTGCTCCGAAGTTTTTATGCAGAGGGTGTGTACTGCAATGAAAAAAAATTGGCAACTGAATATGTATGAGGTAAAGTAAAACAAATATATTATGGTTTAGTTCGGGTGGATAGTCGATATTAGCTCCCCTCAGTATTTGAAGTTGACAAACTAGTTTCCTCGGTTACCTCGAGAACTAGTTTGTCAACTTCCAATACCTCGGGGAGGTAATATCGACTATTCACCCTCAAACCATATTTGTATACTGACACATAACCAATTAAAACAAACCAATACTGTTACATTAAAAATGAAATTACAAACCATATTTGTATACTGACACATAACCAATTAAAACAAACCAATACTGTTACATTAAAAATGAAATTACACTTGTAACGAGTTAAAGACATCAATACTTAAGATTTAAATATTATACAAATAGGTTTGAAAGTGGATAGAATACATATATATCAATACTTAAGATTTAAATATTATACAAATATAACATGGTTTGAAAGTGGATAGAATACAAATAATGAATGTTTATGAGTACAATGCAAAAAATAGTTTCATGAGGTGACAGATGGAATGTTCCATTTCGCAAGGCAAAGCCGAGTGGAATATTCCATCTGTCACCTCGTAAAATTGTTCTTTCCGTTGCAGGAATGTGACACATTCATTATTCGTTTTTAACAACGTCTGAATAAATTCTCTTCATCTGATAGCTTGTAAACTGGTATTATGAAGGTACAGCATCAGAGCTCACCCAATAGTGTGACCATACAATGAAACTTGTAAGATAGGAATTAAAAGTAACAATGTAAAAAATACTAGTATCAATCATCTCATGTGTTGTTTTTACAATGAGAATCCCATGCATACTAATGTTTTATTAAAGACCACAAAAGTACATTTTCTTTTTTTTTCCTTCCATTATAGAACAAGATGGCAGTCCAGGAGAAAAGGCCCACTGTCGTTGCTTCAAGACCTAGCCCAAGGCGAGGGCAAACAGACTGACAAGCAAGCACACACTGTCCTGCTAGAGGAACTATTCTCCTTCATTGGAACCAACCCTGAACAAGCTGTGAGTATAGTTTGGTTCCCGGGGAACTGTTATACACTTTTTTTGATCTGCATTCTAGAGTATTACTCTACTGTTCCAAGTCTTGATGTGCTGTAGCGGTGTGCATTTATAGGTAGTACAGAAACTGGGTACCTGATTGAAAAAAACATGGGTACCCGGGTACCAGTTAAAGAAACCCAACTCCAAAATTTAAATCTCGGAAGTTGCTGTTCAGATTGTTCATAAAGGTCCGCACGATAATACAACCACATCGGCGCATCAATACAGCAACATACAAGTGTGTACAGTGAGCTACATAGCTTTACGGTGTAAACTGCAACTTTCACGACTGTCATTAATATGAAATATGTTTTGTTTTCCCATGTAGCCTGGTTTTCATTTAGAAACTTCCCCACAAATGACATTATAAACCTTTCTTTTTCATTGTCTGAGAAGTTACTAGCTAATTTGTAAAGTTGGTTACAAGCGCCTGATCCCATAATCTGAAAGTGGTTCCTGATATCAACAGTCTGGTACCAGGGTACACGGTTCCATCTGTGCACTTTCGATTAATTAAGTATTTGATTATTCTAACTTGGATTTGATCGAATATTCAAATATTGGAAATGTGCTGATAAAATGGTACATGTGCTGATACAATTGTACATGCTCCGATAAAATTGTACACGCGTCAACCTAAATTGCATGTGCAGGTCGCCAGTTGCATGGGGCAGTTTGGAAACTGCGTGCGCACACAACACTTGAAATTTGTATGCACCGATCGGGAATTCAGTTGGCCGCCAATCAGGATCTGCATGTGCCTGTCTTAAATCGACAATGAGCTTAACCTCAACGATCCCTATCCAGTCAAACTCCAACAGGGTTTGTTGGAATCTGTTGGAGTGAGTACTACACTAGTAAACTGATTATGCTTTACATTGAGTTAGGCATACCACCAATAAACAGAGTCTTGTTGTTTATGTGCACAGTTTACCATATGGTGTTGGGATTTGCAAGGATGAGGAAGGTTCCTAGTAAATCACCCTAGGGGGTTATAGACACTATAAAGAATGAAGAACATCATGGATCTTTCTGGCTTTTTCACATAGTTGTGGAAAAGCCTTTGTTTTTGTTCCGATTTTTTTTCTGTTTTTGTTTTTCCTTTTTAGTTCTATCCCAATTCCCATAGATTTTGTTCATGCTTTATTCAGGTCGGCACTTTAGACATAAAACAAAGTTATATCCCAACAAAACTCAACACAGTCAAAGACCTAATAGGTAAGACCTATGTAGAAGAGTGACATCATGATGACATCATCATGGGTCACGTGACGTCATTTTAAAGGTGCATATTTTAAAATCCTATATCTAGAGAAGTATAAGTCCGATTGGGTTGAAACTTGGTAGATACATAGACAGGGAATGTTATAAGGCTAAATTGAAATGATTATTCATAGTTTTATTTTTTATGGAATATCAATTTTTTTAGTCTTTGAGTCATATTTCAAAAACAAAACATGCCTAATTCATGATTCTTTTTGCAATAGGTTGTTTGGTCTTAGGTATTTGCACAAAAATGCAATAAATGTGTGATGTCATGATGACATCATCAAAAATGCTGTTTTTAAAAACACATAAGGGAAGGTCCGATCGTCATTAAACTTGGTGGATAGGTAGATAATGGTACTAGTATGCCAAATTCACCAAAAAAGCAATCAGATTGACTTTAAATAATGTGTTATAAGGCACAAACAAAGACCAGATAGTTGAGTTGGTCCTAGACAAGCTACGTTATGATGAGTACTCAGGGGTCAGGTGGCCTCAACTTAACCCCATGCGTACCGGAAGCGGTCATGGCCGCGGCCGCTAATCTTCATTGGAATGCAGTGCAGTCCCGCTACCACACAAAGGCTGTGCAGTCATGCGGGCCACTTGCTCTATGTGTGGAGGAATGTCCCCATTACACCCCGTCCTTAAGGGGTTAAAGGTGCATATTTTAAAGTCCCACAGAGAACTACAAGACTTGCTGAAAACAGCTAATAAGTCATATACATTGTAACAAACTAGTCTGAGAATATGGAACAACAAATAAACCAAAAAATAATCTGGAGTTGTGGATAGTGTTTATAGTTACACATCACCTTCAGTAGGACCTCTCAACTGGTTACTTCCTTTGTCAAGTGGAAAATAATCCAAAGATTAAGGCAGAGCTCCATCATGCAAACTAAATAAGTGCATTAAAATAGACATTTCAGATTACTCTCTGAAATTTAGATGTGCCTAAAAACTAAATATTTTTTTGCTGTGAGTTTCTGCTTTACATTTATAGGTACTTTTTTTTCAATTGTACTATGTACATTGTAAGTAATTTTGCACTCAAACAAAAAATAATTAAATATGCATGATTACTATAGATACATTCATAAATATGCCTGTATTCTGTGTTGCTTTACGTACCTCATGGTTACCAAGGTGATGTCAGGTCATTTCCTTCATTTTCAACCTGACCATTGGAAAGTTTTTGTGGCTGGTATACAGTAATTTTATCGTGTCCAGACTTCAATGATGTCCCATCAAAGAGTTAGTTCAATAACGTGAGTCATGTTTCACAGTCGAGTGTCACTTGTGTCATTGCTGGTGGAGTTTCCTGTGTTGCCGTTGCCTTTCTGGACTTCAGCGCTTATCGCTGGAGGAGGGTTAGCTGGTCCTGCCTGCGCCGGTTGAGGTTTGCACTGAAAGGCTTGGATCAGTGCAGCGCGGTACTGCGCATTCATGGTTCCATAGATCAATGGATTGACCGAGCTGTTGACAAACTGTGGAATGAGGGCTGTCCACATTGCACCATCCCCCAGCGCGGTAGATATCGGCTCGGGTACCTGAAGGAAGGTACAAATCCAAAAGGAGAAGGTTATGATACGATACGGGGCCTGGCACAGGAAAAAGACCACGCCGTTGACGACCAACGCTTTTGCAACTTGATTGCGAACTTGCAGAGCTGCCTTGTTGCCTTCCGCTCCACGGTTTTGCTGCCTGCGTTTGCTTAATGCGTGGATGATCCGGATGTACATGTAAACGTTGGAGACCATCGCGATGAACCAGGGCAAATTGACCAGCGGGTTGGTGTAGTTTTGCACCCACGGCGGTATAGCTTGGCACCTGGCGAACGTCGCAGGGAATTGCTGGTAGGCGTCGCCGTCAGGCCAATGCAGACAGTACACCTTGAGGAAACCCGATCGGATCACCGTCGCACCGGAGACTGCGAACCCAACCAGCCAACAGATCGCGACTATCTTGTAAGTGCGCTGTCGGCTGCAGACTTGCCGATGCTTTATGGGATGGCACAGCGCGAGGTATCTCTCAAAGGACACCATTGTCACCAACCCAATGGCTACAAAATACCCGCCGCTGATAACCGTAAACAAACTGATGCACCCAGCCGAGTTCTGAAAAGGATCGTCAATTGCCAGGGGCGATGCCACATAGCTCCATACATAGTAAATACTTTGCAGGTTCAGATACAGGAGATCAGCTATCGTCAGATGCCCCAGGTACACGCTGGTGTCAGTTCGAATTTTCGGAACGCGGAACAGGACAAACAGAAACGTGAAGTTGGTGAAGACGCCGAAACACCAGATGATTGGTATAACGATGGTGATGATGGTAGAGTCTAGTGGAAGGTAAAGCCACAAAGGAACCTCCGCTTCACTGATGTTAAATGTGTCTTGTTCATCGCACTCAACTGATGACATGTCTGACCCCATGGTGGATTTCAGCCGCAACAGTTTCCAAAAAGTTCAATTTTGTCTGATGTAGAATTTCTGCACGTCAGTTAACAGAGTATTAAATTTTAGATGTTTGATAGAGTGAACTCTACACTGCAGCTCAAGCAGTATACATTTTTGTTACACTTGAGTTTTCTTTCCAGTTTAATATGCAGAAAATTAAATGTTTGTGACTTCCAATTTGATTTTGACAACATAGACTATACATAAACGGCGGTTTGGAAATCAATTTTTAGTATAGATTATATTTCCATGTTGTTCATACCAAACGGTTGTTTCCAGCTCAACTATCTCAATCAGAAACTGCAATGCTACAGTTCAGATGAAAAGTCTGTCCCCATCTCTTGTCTGAATCTTGTGTTCGTCCTTCAGCAAAGTGTCTTATCTGAAGTGGCCACTATGTTTAAATAGGAGTTGCCGCCCGAAAGTCTGCAGAAGACGACCATTTCCATTTGGCCAAGTGAAATCTTGATTGACAGCACTTTAATTTAACTGCCACCCACATGTTTGCAGTCCAAGACCATTAAACAATTTCCATCGAATCCTTTAAAATTGTTCAGTATTTGCAACTCTTCAAACAAAAAAATTTAAGATGAAATTTTCAGATAGTACATCAGACCCTAGATCTAAGACGAAAGTGTATCAACAAATTGCAATTAATGGTCAGCCTTCGTGAATGAAATGGACACTGGTTATTTCAGTTTAAACACGCAAGTGTTCAATGATTAATAATAGTCCATTAGATTTATTTTCTGACCAAGTGGTTGGGGGATTTTTGGGTAGAGTACATCTTTGCCGAGGGTCTTTGTCAATATTGACTGTCCTCAAAACTCTCCGTTGGTATCATTTATAACTTGTTTTTGAGAGGCCTTTTTAATCAAAGATGATAATTATAAAAATATACACTGAATGATTTTAACTTTTACTACACTAATGGCAATGGGTTCCACTCTCGCCTGAGTAAGCAATGAGACTGAACGTGATGTACTGAAAAAGCATCCCCCAGTTCTCGTAAGTTTACATTTGCAATATAAGTATTTGAACTGCGATTTTCTTTTAGTTCCATCACATTTTCATTGGACTCTCAGTCTTCATCTTGTCGAAAAGTTCATCAAACTGCCCTCAAGATGAACTTTTCAACCAACGAACCAAAGTAAAGAGAGAGACACGACCATATGTTGAGCTGCTCAGCTGCAGCTACAATTTTTAGTTGTGTGCTTATATAAAGTTATTAGTGGGTAGAACTTCTGCCAGATTTTAGTCCAATTGATAGGAGAATTTTGGAATTTTGATTTTATAATAAATAATATCATACAGTGCTACTACAGTGGCTACCCTATGTTGAAGAGTTGGACATTTCATAGGAACAGTACATCTAACCTTTGTAAATTTGATGTCAAAACATACACAAAACATCGTCCAAAATTCATAAACAGATAAAGGCTAGCCATGAACAAACAATAGATGTGAATGTGATAAAATTTACAGAAAGTGTATCCCCCAGTTTTTGTACGTTTACATTGGCAATTTATAAATATTTGAATTTTCAGTTTTTGCGATTATTTGTAGTCGCTCACTCATGCATCACATTTTCCTCGGAATTTCCAGTCAAAATATTGCAGAAACGTTTATCAAAATGCCCTCAAGATGAAGTTTTTAGGGAAACGTGATGTGAACAATTGTCTTCAGTGTACAGCAGACAAAGCTTGGGGGGGGGTGATTAATTTGATAATCTGATACAATATTTAATCAAATTAACTACGATTTCTTTCATTATTTAAAGCATGTATGCCCTGTCTAAGGAAACCTTAGTACGTGTCTTCATGTAGCAAATATTGTTACTTAAAATTGATGACCAACAAACTGATCAATGCAAAAATGTAAATTAGATTAAATTAAGAAATTGTGACCAACAAAATGCCAATTTCAATTTAGTTGGGTAATTCAGTTTCCATTGAATTAGAGTGGCAAAACTTCGCTTCTCAGAAATTATTTCTAGGTGTTTTTTTTTTGGAGGGGGGTTGTGTTTCTCAATTTCTCTTGAAAATTCTGCCTTTTGCGAAAAATCAATATTTTTGGCAAAATAATCCCGGGGCGAAGTGGTTACGGGGGAAAAAAATTGTTGAAATGACAGACAGTTTATCTGTAACCCTAATTCCCCAGCATGATTTACTAGGAACCATACCCATCCTGGCAAATATGAAGAACTGCACACGCATATATCTGACTTTGATTCTGGAGGTGTGCCAACCCAATGTAAAAGACTGTCAGTTTAGGGGTACTGTACCCATCCTGACAGATTCCAACAAAACATGCCATTGGGGTTTGATGGGTTGAGCTCTGTTAAGGTAAATAAACAACATGCAATTGTGCATGGAATTGTGCCAACCAACACATTGTACATGTATCTGTGTTTCAGCACCTGATTTCATCAAACTCTTCGTAACTTAAGATGCATCGCAGCGCTGCGACGTGTCGTATCTCTACGATGCATCGCAGCTGCGACGCGTCCTGCGACCAATTTCACTAAACACGTCGTACGTGCGACGCGTCGTAGGTGTATTTATGGCACAACTCGGTGACTGTTTTATGTCTTTAGTTAGCGTACAGTAAATAGTCGTTTGATATTCAACAAAGAGTCGTCTGATCTCGGCTCGAAATTTGTTAAAACGTAAAACAAAATGGCGGCCGTGCGATGCAATTTTGAAGGAAAACAAGCTCTCATTGGACTTTATAGCTACTTTGAAATTTCAACTCTAATATTCCGGTCTAATTCATAATTATGCAATGGATTTTCTATTTACAACTTTACACACATTGCCTTGGTATTTTAATCTCGTTAATGTAATGTTTGTGGCATAAAACTTGCTTAGAAATGACTCTTCTTATTTTGCGAAGACCACTAGACACGTCGTAACTTGCGACGTGTTTTAAGCCGTTGTCAAGGAACTTACGACGCGTTCAACACATCGCAACTTTAGTGAAATGGAAGATACGAGGCGTCGCGAGTTGCGACGTGTTACACGTCGTAACTTGAGTTGCGACGCTTCGCAGCGCTTCGTGAAATCGGGTGCAGGTCACTTAGCTGCTATACAGCCTGCCACGTGTAAAGTGAATAAGCCACTTGAAATGTACATATCACTTTGATACTTAGATCCCTAGGAAACCAAGCACAGAAAGGAAGTTACACAGCTGTAAATTATTAATTAGAAACAAAATGTTCAAACTGTCCTTTTACGCTGCAGGTATCCCTGGAGAGCTTCCTGTCAGCAGCAAGGGTGCGATGGAGGCGGGGCAACACCCGCAAGCAGGCCCTGGTCCACATCAAACAGCTGCTATTGGCTGCCAGCAAAGTGGGCGGAGCTATGCACCTACTGACAGCTGTGACAGCTGTCATTCAGAATGGTCCAAGGTGGGTACGATGCATGGGTTTCATTCATACCCTCTGTGTAACGAGGGTACCTTTTTTGTGTAAACAGGTTTTTTGGTGTAATTTTTTAATTACTCCAAAATTTCTGGGTCAAGAAATTTGGTATTTGACAAACATAACTAAATGGGTGACTTGTGGCATGGGTGGCTTGTGCGTAAAGCGCTCGCCTCTCACCACTGTGGCCCTGGTTCGAATCCCGTCAGCTGATTAGACATGCCATATGTGAGTAGAGTTGTGCGTTGGTTCTCTCCTGTGCCACGAGGGTTTTTCTCCGGGCCCTTGGGTTTTCCTCCCTCCGGAAAAATCAAATACTTTCGATCTCAGGCAGTGCTTCGTGGTCATATGTGGGTCAATGTGGCCGGCAGCCATAGGCGCCTTTACATGCCTGCGGCTCGACCACGTTGGACGCTTTATTGGTTGAATGTTCAATACTACCAGCGAGTCAGTATTTTATAATCATAAATTCACAACGCAACACCCCAGGTGCATTCTGCGTGACATCGCGCAGTACGGCGCCAATCTCTATAAAAGGAGATGTTTAGATCTTACTTGCGAGCTGGACACTCCATTATTTAGCTCGGCTCGGGTAATTATCAGCACCCAGACTCCAAGTGGTGTTAAACAAAGTGTTTAAAACGTCCAAAGCACACATTTATTCCCTTATTTTTGTGGTTTTATTGTCTTCTTAAATTGCGTTTAACTATGTAAAAAAAAAACCTGTCGAAACTGACTATGGGCAGCCAGGAGAGAGCGAGATTTTGTAAATAAACTCTTCAAATGTTTATACATGTAGAGCACATGATATTTCAGTTTTCCCCATCCCATTCCCAACAAAACATCGTAAAGATTTATTTTGTCATACCCTCTAATTTCAGATCCTCAAAGGACAAAATTGCTATAAAAGAAATTACTACAGTTACAGGCATTACGTGAATTTAAAAAAAGGTGCTCTGAAGAACAGAATAATTATAAATTCTAACGTTTGACACCCAACCATATCAAGTGTTAATAATACTTCTCTCTGCTACACTTTATAGAAAATTAGAGATACAATTTATCAGCATGACACGGTTCTACTTCTTGGCAATACTTCCAATAACTTTAACGACAGCGATGTAAAATCTCTGTTCAAATTGCACACACAAAAAATGGCAGTGAAATCAATCAGATATCAATTACACAAAATTCAAAATATTTACACTCGACTAATCTTCTCTCAATTACTCTCAGGTAACGATTTTGTCGCAAGATGCAATGGAATATTCAAAGACAAAATATGTATCAGAGCCAGGCTATGTTTACTTCATTAATAAAAACAAAAAATGATGGGCCCACCAATAAACATTAACATGTACTTGGTAAAAACCAGTACATCTCAGTGACGTTCTGTTAGTCTTATAGCATAAAAGTTAGTCTTATAACATTCTCATTCTACCTTTATCCACCAGAGTAAATGAGCTTGCATGTGGTGGCATGGTGGATGACGTCCAGCAGACCTTCTCTGAGACTATGACCTCTGTGGTGACCTTAGCTGGTGCCCACCCCGTGGCGTGTGCCAACAGCATAGGACTTCTCTGTACTATCCCATACACAAGGTGAGGAACACCATGGAAAACAAAGTATCAAAATGAAACATTACTGACAAAGAACTGATTCATAAAATCATGCATAAATGAGAAGATGTTGGAAATTTCCTTGTGGTGCATTCAGAATTTTGGAAACCTTTATGTTTATTTTTGTGTCCCTTTTTGAGAAATAGTATCTCCTATTTGTTTTGCATTCAGTTAATAAGCCAATAAAAAGCAAGTTGCGAGTTAAATTTGAATAAAATCTGAAACGCTGACTAAATCCAATTCTTTGCACGTTTTAACTTTGCATTCTCCTGACCGAAGAGACTGTTACTATATCACGTGATTCGGGGCAAGCCTTACGCTAGCAACCCCCAGCTCCGGCATGGTCTGGTGTCTTTGTGTCATTCTCACCCATTGTGAACAATGTATTGGTGCTGAGTGTCTCTTACGTAACTATGCAAGAGCTTGCTCCGAATCATGTGATTAGCAACAGTGTCTTTGGTCTGGAGAATGCAAAGTTAAATTGTGCCAAGCATTCTGAGTAAGTCAGTGTACCAGATGATTTTTTCAAATTTAAATCCCAAAGGGTATAGGTCTTTTGCAAATGGCTTATTGTAAATATTACACTCCGACTGCCAATGAAAAACTTAACAAATGAAAACTAGTTCTTTACACAGTTCTTTTCAAATATGAGCAACACGAAAATATAAGTAAAATAAAGGAAAGGAAAATTTGGAATGAATTTTGGCAATCATGTTTCTGTGAGCGTAGAATATACTTTCACATGTATCATTACTTCTCAGTGTTGCCTTATACAGGATGCCCCCCCCCAAAAAAAAAAACCACAGAATGGCGTACTTCCAATACCTAGAGACTCAAACAACCTATACCAATGCATGGAAATTCTGTTAAAAGACAAATGATACCAAGATTGCCCGATTCGGTCCAGTAGTTTTTGTTCTAGAGCCTATTTTGTGAAACAAAGTCGTGAGTCATTTTGTCCCAATAAATTTTACCAAACCGTGCCCACGGATTTGACTGAATTGGATTTATTGGTATGTAATAATACCCACGTGAAAGATGTGTGCTTCCCAAAATAAGCTCTGCAGCAAAAAATTAATTACAGAATCGGGAGATTTTGGTATCATATTTCTTCTAAAAAGACTTTCCATCCATTGGTACAGGTGGTTTGAGTTTCAAGGTAGTGGAAGTATGCCGTTCCATTTTTTTGGGCCACGCTGTATAGTATACAGTATTTAATGCTTCGAGTGGTGTATTAAAACTAGCCTCCCTCGGTGATCCATGGACCTTCTATTTTCCTGAGGCGAAGCCGAGGGAAAATAGAATGCTCCATGGATCACTGAGGGAGGATAGTTTTAATACACCACGAGATAAAGCAGTTAATATTTGTTTTATAACACCTCCCCCACAGATTCTGCTTGATTTTAAAATTTTAACATTATTTAAATCTAAATACAGAATACAGTGAACTTCTATTTCAATACAAAATTGGTGAAAATTGCATTTCTCTCTTCAAAACCACCCCTTCACAAAATGTTTGTACCCAACTCTGTAGCGCTGGCTCTTGGGAACATTACACGCCATGCGCTACGCTCGACGCGCACACCAGCATGCAGTTGCACACAAATACCGCGCCATGGAATAGTACTTTAGTTGCTAATGGTATAGTACTTTGGTTGCTATGAGTATAGTACTTTTGGCTGTGCACAGAAATATAGCAAACAAAGAAAGTACCATGTGACTCGCTCTCGGCCAATCAAGACACGGAATCTGCGGATGAAGTGTTATAATATTAAATGCATGTCTATGCATCTAGTTTCACTCATCCCTAAAATCTCTGTTTTGTGTTTGAATATAGGAGAGAGGAGCAGTGCCTGGTAGACAGTGGCCTGGTGCAAGTGCTTGATCAGCTGTGTAGCCTAGGATCCAGCAGTGGTGGCAGCGGTGGGATCGGAGCTGGCTCATCGGAATCACAGACCACAAGGCAGCTGGTATCAGCCCTGGCCTGGGCTGGCTTTCAGGTAATTCTGACAGCAGTTTAAAAAAACCAGCCTTTGACACCCGCACCTGGTGTTTAATTGATAACATTGCGTTACATCATTTTCTTCAATAATTTAACCCATAAGCACCTGTGCTATTTGTTTCCAATTCAATTTACTTTTCATTTCCAAGGTGCATAATTGTTCTCTGGTGTAATAAGCCATACACTGAATCATTGAGTTGATCCAACTGCAAATCAAGATCTGAAATTGAATGATTTGTTACAAACTGTACTTACGTAGGTACTTGCCAGTCGCTGCGTCTCATGGGAGGCTGACGAGACATCCCATGATGCCTTGGGCTATGCTGGCCTGGCCCGTCAGGTGTCTAGCCTATTGACCAATCACCTGGCTCGAGCCACGGAGACCAGCGGCAACGAGGCAGCCGGCAGCGAAGCCTTGCAAGAAGTACTGAGTCTGCTGAATGAACTCTCACGGTATGATAGTTTGAAAGTAGTTAACGCACGGATCCTACACACAACGACAAAGCCAAACTCCTGGTTAAAGGCGTGATAACGGCCCGTACAGTTGGCAATTACTATGAATACTTGTCAACAAAGACCCAGACAGCTTAACGCTTCACTACATGCGGTGGCTATCAAATTTGCAGGGCTCTGTCTCCAATCTGGTGGCGAAGTCTGACAAGCCAGCTAATTGCATTTTTGAATATTCATGATCCTACATTTTTGGCGTGATAATTACATAACATGTTAACGCCGAGCACAATATCTTTAGCTTTAAATTAACTATGACATGTCACATTTATAAACACTACACCGGCACCGCTGCATTCTGCGCCACAGCGCACAGTACGCAACATGCGCATGTCAATCTCCATATAAGGAAATGTAATGCTACTTGTGTGAGGCACATGCCATAAACAAAGCTAGAGGGTTGTTTAACAAAACATTAAGTAAAATTGTTGAACAAAATTGTTGGTTTAATCATTTGTAACTTATTTTGATTTTTTTACCTTAATGTATTTATGAATGGGAATAAATATATGCTTGGCTAAAACAAGTATGTTGAAAACCAGCTGGGGGTCTGGTCATGGATAATGTCCCAAGCCGAAATCAGCATCCAGCCCCCAAGCAGGTGTTAAATGTACTTGTTAAAAACTGGCCAAGCACACATTTATTCCCTTCATCTAATCCCACCTAAATAATGTAACCTTCTATGGAAGGTTTTGGAAGATTTGCAGTATCTAGTAAGGCGGAGCCCAGCTACGATTACCCTATGTGGGGCTAGGAAACGTGAAACTTGATGTACAAAGGACTTAACATTATTTCCTGTGCAACTGAGCACGTTGGAGTATTTAAGAAGGTCTAGAGTTAAAATGCCAAGAGAGTTATATACTTGAAATTCTCTTGATTTCTCAGGAGTCGCATGGGCAAGGCCATCCTCAGCCAGCCAGCCTGCGTCTCCAAGCTTCTCTCCCTACTCCTAGACCAGCGTCCTTCCCCTAAGCTGGTCCTGATCATCCTGCAGCTGTGCCGCGTAGCCTTACCCCTCATGTCCGCCGAGGACTGTGCCAGTGTGCAGCTGCCATGCTGGGGCCAGGAGGAGGTGACGACGCTACTCCGGGGAGCCGACGGTGGGGGCGAGGGGGAGAGGGAGGTTGAGGGGGAAGGGCAGCTTGGGGACCCACCGGCCAAGATCGCCAGCCTGCTGCTGGCTAAGCTGGGAGATTATGTTGTGCCAGGTGAGTTGATAGATCTCTTTTCTTAAGGCAAACAAGTTTAAAATAGACCCAAATAATTAACCAAAGGCCAGTTTTGTAGTCAAGGTACTCGTAATGGTTCACACGTCATCACAAGTCCATCAATAGTCCATCACAAGTCCATCACGATTCCATCGCAAATCCATCGCAAGTCCATCACAAGTCCATCGCAAGTCCATTTGTTTTCCCAACAATTGGTTGGTTGTTTTTCCAAGAATTAACTCCTTGATTCCCCAAACTGGACCAAATGAGCAGTATACTTTCAGCGTGCAAAAATGGTCTCCAGGTTTCTTTATTGGCCTGATGAGCTGGGGAAGTAACAAGCATTGAGCATCATACATTCTGTTTTAATGCACTTTATTACTATAGCTCTTGTAGATGTTATGGAGTTCCGTTTACAAACATGTTTTCGATTTCTATCACTAGGCTGCCAAACCACCGCATCCTCAGATGTTCCCAGTTCAACCAATGGGGACGGCACGCAAGCAACAGCGCCCTCGAGTGGCGACCGAGACAAGGGCGAGGAGTCTGAAGCCCAAGATGGCCGCATCTCAGTGTTCATTCTCAAGAGGGACGACCAATCCTCACATGAAGTCATACAGCAACTGCTCAGGTTAGACACTGTTGCCGTTGTGGAAATTAATGAGAATTTGAAGTGTCCAAAACAAGCTCTTTTGTCTATGGCAATGGCTATTCACCATAGCCAGTGTTGTAGTTTATTTCATCACAGAGTTGTAATGAGTCACTGAATTTTGTGACTCGAGTCAAGTCGAGTCGAGTCATTTTAAGGAAGTGACTCAAGTCGAGTCGAGTCATTAGGTCAAGAAAGTCGAGTCTAGTCACATTGTGTGGTCGAGTTGAGTCATCAGGTCAAGAAGGTCGAGTCGACTTGAGTCACAGTGTGTGGTTGAGTAGAGTCGAGTCGAGAAGAGTCGAGTCAAGTTGAGTCAAATTTGTGCTTGAGTCATTTCGAGTCACTGATACTTGAACACCATCTAATGAATTTAAATCTAATGGGCTCTGCTAATTCAAGGATGGTCTATCATTTTGACTTTGCTTCCAGCAGCTCTGATGGCAGGCCCTTCAGGCTCGGCAGTGGGGCCAACATGGAGAGAGTTGTCCGCATGGACAGAGAGATGACCAAGGTATGTGAATCCTATCCTGCATGATCATTACCACCCATTGTCTGGTGAATTTCTCCCTTTTCAATTCGCTCATAAACACTCTGATTTGTGGTCAAGGCAAGGCAAGCCTAGTAAAGCTAATTCCAGAATGGACATTCACTGGAAGTCTTTTCGTGCATCTGGTCTGCACAGCGGGCAGCAATTTAGTCCCAATAAATTATTGAAACACAAATTACTAAAAGTTTAGTTATACTCATATACTCTTCATATACTCTTCATTGTTTCCCAACCATTTCTAGTTTTTTTTTGTACCTTTGGTAGAAAGGCAACAAAAGGTTCGTGCAAAAAAAACTCTTGCAGGAATATGCCCTGTAATAGCAAGTGTCTAGTTAGCCTTAGCCAAGGTGTTGATCGATGATCTGTACTGTGATGGTATCGGGCTGCTTACATACTGTAGGAAGCGGTAACAGCACTATAATATGCAATTCAGTTGGTGAAAGACGAACACCTTGGGTCCATGGGCTCCGTGCGCTGACGAAAGAGGGCACCTTTTTACCTAGCAACGACGTCCCATGGGCAGGACATTTCGCTGGTTGACGCGCACTGTTCCTTGTGTGTGACGCACGTACACCAGGGGATTTGAACTATGTACACGCAGTGGTATGGCCACGCGTCGTGGCAAAATTGCAGTCAGGCAAGATGGCGTCGGTTGGTCACCTCCAACGCAATCCGTTGTCCCAAGGCATTCATCCTTCACCAACTGATTTGCAGATTGTAGCCGCATGAGGTCGCTGTTCTTGCTTCGCACAGTGCATAGTATGTGGGAAATGTTTATGTTAGCGGCCAGATACCATCACAGACAATATCGACAGACGCCTTGACCAAGACTAGCTTCTGGCTTGTAACAGAAGGTCTTGAAAGTGTTTCATTTTTGGTTTTGGTCTCTACAGTACGGCAAAGCTGAGGTCTTCACGGAAGACGCCAACACCGCCATCCGTAAGGCATCTAAGTGGGCACAGAGCGGGCTTGTTGTCAGCACGGGACCCCCCGTAGAGAACAACAATGACTCCAGCAATGAGAACGGCAAGGAGAAGAAGAAGGTTGTGACGGAGGTGGTGTGTAGAGAGAAGAACGCTGAGCTGGCAAGGTGAGATAGGTGTCCCAATAAACATTGTGCATGAAGAAATCGCAGATTTTCTCAAAAGTTGGTCAGACTAGCTAATCAAATTTTAAATTATTTCAAAGCCTATGGTCTTGTTTATAATTAGTGAAAATATCAAGAAAATCCATCAATGCAAGCCAGAGGTATCGTTTATTTTGTAAGGCTATATTATTTTCCTCCTGCACAATTAGAATCCTGTAGTTAAGCATGTTAAAAAAAGAGTGTCAAAAGGGTCTAAACAACATTGACGCTCAAGTAATATGCAATTAGAGCAGTTACCACGTGCTTTTGAATAATCTTCTTTGATGAACAATCAAATAAACACCCTCGAGATATGTTGTTTCTTCTATTATTTATCTACGAATGAAATCTTTTTACATAAAGCTTATGCAATATTTCAAGCACTGCGTAACACATACCAATAACCCAAAAATTGGTATATATACATGTACAAGCAAATACTAAGTGAAGAAATTACATTGTGCAAGTCGAAAAATACATAGCCTTACCAAATCAATGATATCTCTGGTTTGCATAGTTGGATTTTCTTCATTTTTTTTCACCAATTATAAACAAGACCATAGGTTTAAAACTGCTATAAAATTTGATTAGCTAGCCTGACCAACTTTTGAGAAAATCAGCGATTTCTTCATTCACAATGTTTATTGGGACACCCTGTACTGCTGTGACTTTATATTTAATTTCATCAATGTTTAAACTTTTTTTTCCCATTTAAACCTTTTCTAAAATCTTGCAGCCTGATTGGGTAAAGAAAGGTATCCGAAATAACGTTACAGGCACACCTTGATTATAGAAACACACAGGCATGAGCATTTTCCTATTTACAAAGGAATTCCAGGATTTTTCTTTCAAATTTGTGGTCTTCGAGTTCAATATAAACTTGAATCAATATTTTTTTAAATACTTGGGAAAGTGCGACTTTTTGAACGAGTTGATCTCCTTCAACCTAATAGCTTTGAGTCTGTATCGCGAGACTTGCAGGCTCCGTTGAAAGACTTCTTGAAAAGATAACTTGTGTAAAGTTGTTTTGATTGTCAGTGTACATTGCCTAGAGTTTACTATGGGTAAAGCTTGAGTGATAGATCAGTCTTTTACTTTTACATTACAGGGTGAGTAAAAAAAAACGAAACCCAAATGTCGGGACAATTGTTTTAAGGAAGTTCTGCATGTAGTACTTTCAAAATCTAGGATATGAAAGCCCAATTCATATGCTTTCTTTTAGTACAAGAATCATTCGAATCACTCATGCACTTTCCAAGTTAACGGAATTTTAAACACAACCACCGTTTTAAGGTTCTGTCCACGGATCACAACAAACTTCAGTGTTCTTTCAGGAAACGAAAACAAATCACACAGGGATGTGTGTGAATTGTTTTCGTTTTGGTGAAAGAACGCACACCTTTTTTGTGATCCGTGGACAGAACCTTAAAACGGTGGTTGTGTTTAAAATTCCGTAACTTGGAAAGTGCATGAGTGATTCGAATGATTCTTGTACTAAAAGAAAGCGTATGAATTGGGCTTTCATATCCTAGATTTTGAAAATGCTACATGCAGAACTTGCTTAAAGCAATGGTCCCAACATTTGGGTTTCGGTTTTTTTTACTCACCCTGTATGTCATTTCATTTAACGTTAATCATCTGCCTTTTTCCAGGACTGATCCAGTGAGACCGTTCATCAGCGGCCATGTTGCTAACAGCATGGCATCAGAGGTCATTGCCCTGCTGCATAGCCTGCTGACGGCTCCAGAGACGCATACCGCCCTCATCTGGGCATCGGCTGTCGAAAGGGTAAGTCATGGAGAAACCACTGGGAATGTACCCACTTGTCAGATTAAAATGATCCACAGTTTGTTTACATCTTAAAATATTCCGAGCGAAATTTGCAAGAGTTCAAATGTGCTCAACTTTTGGGAATTGCAGTGCGTATGCTTGATGTGATGTGATGTCACAAATGCGTCTTTGCATTAGCATTTGCGCGGAGTATGTACTCACCTATAGAAAGTACATGTATTCACATCTTAAATTTAATGTCTAAAAAGTAGAATATAAATCCGTTACGAACGTTGTGGGGAAAAAACATAGTCAATCTTTTCTTACAATTCAATTCGAATGTAGAATTAGATTCTGCTTTTACCACTGTATGTGTGATTGGTATGTTAACCCTCCTGGTGTCTGAACAGTCAAAGACAGTCAAAAAAACCAATCCTCTCCCCCTGCCGTGCATTTTACACAGGCTAGTCACCAACAGTAAGATCATATTTCAGGCAAGCACTGTGACTAGTCAAATTAAGTCAAAAGACAAAAGCAGGCGAGTGGTAGGCACAGCTGGCTTATCAATCACATACAGTCAAATGTATCAAGTTACATAAACAGTCACAGCCAGTCAATCCTGCTTTATGTAGGCTGGGAGCTCTTAACTGTTAAAAACAGTCACTTGATTGGTTTTGACTGAAAGGACAACCTTGCACAGAATTTATGTTTGCATAGGAGGGTTAAAGGTAGAGTACATCATTTGTCATTTGTGCATTTTTTTCTTTTGAATCAACAAAAGTGCTCCAAATCTAATGAAGGGTGCTGAACAACTATTAAACCTGATGAAATTTTAGCTCAGTGAATGCTATATTTCGAGCAAAACAACATTCTAGGATCTCAATTTCAATTCAAAAGTTGCCGAGTCAAGTTTTGAATTAAGCCCGAAATCAGCGTCTGGGACACGTTCTCAATACAGCCGATTGCAGCTACGCGATGTCACGCACTGAACCGACGAATTGTAGCAACTGCGCGCACGTGTGAGTTCTGTCAACGCTTGCACGCACCAGTCGCTGAATTGAAAAGGAATTACTAACGGAAATTTCCAAAAATACGTCTTTCAACGCATCGTTGGAAATGACCTTCTTTTATTGTTTTCTTCAAATGATACTATGCCAGAAAGAATAATTTCACAGGGAGTTTAGTGCCATTACTATCTTTAAACGAAGTAAGCTTTTCAACAGTGATTTTGTCAGTTACTTTTGGATAGCTGCAAATGATGTACTCTACTATTAAGGAATTGTTGTAAGTGATTTTCTTTCCACCGTCATTTTTAAACGCTCTGAATCTTTTTTGTAGGTGCTTTCTCATGCCTTGACAATGGTCACCCAGTTGACCTCCCACCAGACTAGTCACATAGGTCTGCTGAACAGCCAGCCCCAGGGGGAGTCCGTAACCAGACTCATGTCCGTCTGTCGCCAAGTGGTGGCAGCATTCTGCGCTCTGGGAGGGTTCAAGGAAAGCGTCAAAGTTGGCTCCAAGGTCCAGGTTCGTTGTCATCATTTCTCATATTCTAGTGCTTGTTTAAAGGTAATATTACAACATTTGCTTTTGCTGTGATTTTTAGAAATGGACGTATTTAGGGATTAGTATTTTATAGCAAATATTGTTCCACAGACCTGTTAAATGTTTTATGTTTGTGAATGCCGGAAAAAAAAGAATAAACGCTGTTCTTGTAATCTGGTTCTTTGACCCAACACTTAAGACAAAACGGAACAATTTATAGATGTCAGGGAATTGTCAGGTCAGGGAACAAAACAAGCTGGCTTGCGCCTGTTCACAGATATGTACCTAATTGCAAACAATGTGTGGACAAACTAAATTTGGTCAGTTGGAGTCGGTATTTAAAGACCTTTTTTTTGTCTTTTCAACAATGGTTCAGTCGAACCATCGTTGGCATCATACAAAATTGCACAGTTTTCCATAATTAGTCCATGTGTGCTTTATTTGCACAGAGCTATGTGAAACACTCATTTTCCCATTACCGATATGGCTTATTAAGCTTCGAAATACAAACAGAGATATGCAAATAGCCGCACACAAAAACTACAAACTTTCCAATTTTACCAGTTTGTGCACAAACATGGAGGAACCAAGCAGAATGCATTGTGTATAGCAAGTTAGCACTTACTTAGTTTTTAATCTATCCCATCTTGGTTTGTTCTGTAATTATCTATTCCCTTCCATAGCATGATACTAAGTTTTGTCAACTTTGCTCTCTCAGGTCACAGGTGAAGGGTCGCGACCTCTCTTGGGTCATGTCATCAGCATATCAGAACCCCAGGGAGTAGCGACCGTAGAGTTCAACATCACCAAGGACATGTCCATACCGAGAGCTAACAGCACACTGGAGGTTCCCCTGTCCAGACTACAGCCGCCCAGGAGCGAGGTAATTAGAGGATACTATTCATTGGCCATTTGCTAAACCTTGACTTTGTTTACAACTTTAGCTCCGAGGGCCACATTAAAGTTTTGAATGTCACACTAAAGGGCCTGTCACATTATATGTGCTCTCATAGGAGACTTTACGGCGACCAAAAATATTTCATAAATTTAACAATCGCAGCAAGGACGCAAGAAAATGACCATTTTCTGTATTAAGTGGCCAGAAAGTAGCTCAAGCTACGCTCGTACTGCACTCATCCAGCGTTTACGATGCGCTCAACTTGCTCTCTATGCATCCTTGTCAAGCCCAATAAATCGATCTAGTCGCTGCCGCTGCGCTGTCACTGCGTTCACACTATGCTCTGCTCGCTGTTGATACGTCCAAGTAGCTCGCGTCGCGCTCTCTATTCAACCAAAATACGCTCACGTGACGTCACTTGCTCTGTATACATACCACGACAAAACGATAAATCCGCAGTCCAGTTTCAAATTTTTTCGACAAGTTCATCGCAGTCGAGTTACTTTCTCATGGAGACTACATCGACTGCCTTGCGCCTAGGCTGCCTCAATGCCACGTCAATGTCGCACAATTCACTCTCGCTCAGCGCCCGAGTTGCGTCACTACGGTGTTGCGATGTCATTATGGTGTTGCGTCATTACGGTGATGCGATTGTTTTGAGCATGTTCAAAAACTTTGGTGCTCATCGAAGACCATAAAGACCCTTCGGCGCACATCAGGCGACCTATGTAGTTGTCGCTGTGATCTAGTAGTTATTGTTAAAAACAAAATTACACCAATATAATAATTACCATGGATTGGACCAAATTTCTCCCGTAGAAATATTTACATTTTGGTCGGGACTGATGAAATATGCTCATGGTAACCGTGTTTTTGTCCAAACGTTGCTCGTAATAATCGTGCCGAACCTTATTTAGTTCTTGGAAGTTGAGGAATTTTGTTGTGTCTGTCATCAAAAGCCACATTTTTTCAATATCGTATTTAAAAACAGGAACACAAGGAAAACAATATGAATTTTTTGTCCCATTCAGACTCTACCATTGCAGCAACTATCCATGACAGAGCGTGTCGTGTCAGCACTGCATAGCCTCCTACTGCCTAGGAATGAGAGAGGCATGTCCCCTCTCACTGTGGCACTACCAGCCGTGGGGGATGGAAGTAGTCTAGCCATGGCAGCATGCAGGGTGCTGGCTGAAATCAGGTCAAGGTGAGGAAGGGTAGGATGGTGAGATGTGAAGGTGGAGAGTGGTGAGTGGTGGAGGGGTGATAAAACTAACTGTGAGTTATGGGAGTAGTCTAGCCATGGCAGCGTGCAGGGTGCTGGCTGAAATCAGGTCAAGGTGAGGAAGGGTAGGACGGTGAGATGTGAAGGTGGTGAGTGGTGAGTCGTGAAGTGGTGAGTGGTGGAGTGGTGATAAAACTAACTGTGAGTTTTGGGAGTAGTCTAGCCATGGCTGCATGCAGGGTGCTGGCTGAAATCAGGTCAAGGTGAGGAAGGGTAGGATGATGAGATGTGAAGGTGGTGAGTGGTGAGTCGTGAAGTGGTGAGTGGTGGAGTGGTGATAAAACTAACTGTGAGTTTTGGGAGTAGTCTAGCCATGGCAGCGTGCAGGGTGCTGGCTGAAATCAGGTCAAGGTGAGGAAGGGTAGGATGGTGAGATGCGAAGGTGTTGAGTGGTGAGTGTTGGAGTGGTGATTAAACTAACTGTGAGTTATGGGAGTAGTCTAGCCATGGCAGTGTGCAGGGTGCTGGCTGAAATCAGGTCAAGGTGAGGAAGGGTAGGATGGTGAGATGTGAAGATGGTGAGTGGTGAAGTGGTGAGTGGTGGAGTGGTGATCAAACTAACTGTGAGTTATGGGAGTAGTCTAGCCATGGCAGTGTGCAGGGTGCTGGCTGAAATCAGGTCAAGGTGAGGAAGGGTTGCATGTTGAGATGTACATAAGGATGCTGAGTGGCAGAGTGGCAGACTAGAGCACGTTTCTAATTGCAGCTTCGGTGACTCCGACTTGACACGACTCATGTCAGTAAAAGACTCCGACACGGACTTGAACTAGACCTTCATGACTCAGACTTGACGCTAATGACTCGTAACTTGCAAGTCATATTTTATTTCCCAAAAAATTACTGTTTTTGCTAAAAAGTACAGGAACCGTACCGCATCACTTTCAAGGTGGTGTTTCAAAATAAATTTGTTTTCTAAATTTTGTTTTTAATGTCTTTTCTGTCTTCATTATCTTTTTTGTTTGTTTTTTTGGTTTTTGTTTAATGAACTGCTGTATAAATTTTAATTGTTGTGAATTTCTATGTATTTTAAATGTAATTCAGCTCTAGGGCTGGAAGGTTTGAACTTCTAATAAACCTTGTTCCCCCCCCCCCCCCTATTTTCCTTGTTCAACGCATCACCAACGAACTCTCCAGCGGGTGTTTAAATCGTATTTGTTGTTAAATGCCCCTTCCGATCTGCTGCCAAACCAGAACCGAACTAAGTTCGGATAACAAATTTACGAACCAAATCAGAACTGAACCTGAAGGTTGACTTGGGTTTGCAGCACTAGGACTACCTCCCACAGCCATAATTATACTTGTGCCATCAACACCTGAAACCACTTTGCCCGAATTTCTTATGTTTGTACAGAGCTTGTGCTGTGCTGGCCCTGCACATGAAGGAGCCATCCTTTGCCACCGAGTTTGTCAAACAGTCGTCATTGCCTGTTGAAGTCCTGAAATCCCTGGCACAACAGTGTAGCTCAGGTATGGTGAAAACATGCCATGAAATGGCACGGCTCTATGTTTCAGAATGTATTCCATACAGAAACTCTTCAAGTAATGTTTTCCTTCGCAAATTTCCTCTTTTTTTCTCGTGGGGCGCTGTGGTCCAATGATTAGGGAATTCGACTCGTGTGCCTAGGTACATAAGTTCGAACCCTGATGGGGAACAAGGTGCTTGTGCTCTTGGGCAAGACACTTTACTACGATTGCCTCACTCCACCCAGGAGTATAAAGGGGTACCTGTCAAGGTAGATACCAAATTGCACTGATCTCGAGCTGCTGCAGGGTCTCATTCCTGATGAACAGGGATAATAATTGTGATGCGCATTTGATCATATTCATATGGCATTTGCGAAGTATAAATGTGTAAATTATTGCTATTATTATTATTTTCCTTGAAATCAGCTTGAGATTATTCCCCATGTAAGTTTCACTTTTGTATATGTGGGGATCATTTTGCAAATAGTGAGCTGTGAAAGTTTCCTTTTTAGTTTTGATAATACCTTCATGTTCTACCATTCATAGTGGTAGGACAGTGAAATGTCACACATTGGGTCCACTAAAGGTTGTTCAGCATAGCAATCTTTCACTGTCGTGATTTTCTGCAATCTGTGCTTGGTATGGGCTCCGTGTATGGAACAAGAGAGGGCGCTTTTGTACCACCTTCGAGAGCCCTGTGGGCATACACTCTTGTTTTACTATACTTCCGAGGACAATGCTTTGTGTTTCCTTTTGTCCCTGTAATATAACACTCTCCCATAGACTAAGCACACAAACTTACTACAGAGGACCGTTTTCAACAAAAGACCCAAACTCCGGAGGACTGAAAGGATCTGTTCTTCTTCCTTTGTGTGTCTGTCCTCGGGGGTTATGTAGAACACGTACGTACTAGTTTGCCCGTGTATAGCGCAGGACTAATTTTATTCTGAATGTGCACAAAGCTAAGCGTTTACGCGTGAGCATTAGGCGTTGTCGGCAATGCGTTGGAATGTCTCTCCCAGTGGTCTCCCCTAACTCTCCCTTTCTTGCCATTGAGGGGGTACTTGTGCACGGAGCCCATAAGTTAACGTAAAGTTGGGAACAACATGCGATGTTAATTTTTTGCAGCATTTTAATTTGTATTTAAATTGATCCATAACGATAGAGTTGAAAATATTCCTTGCAATTTCTTCACCATCTTCACCACCTTTCGCCATCGCATGTAATCAGAAGTCATCACTAGGGGTGTGCATTTACGGGTAGTACAGGAACCGGGTACCGGATTGAAAAAAACATGGGTACCCGTGAAAGAAACCAACGCCAAACATGCCAACTTCAAATCTTGGAAGTTGCTGCTGAGATTGTTTACAAAGGTCCGCACGATAATAGTACCGCATCGGCACATCAATTCAGCAAGATACAAGTGTAAATTGCAGCTTTCGGGAGCGTCATAAATGTAAAATATGTTTTGATTTTCCATGTGGCCTGGTTTTCATTTAGAAAATTTCCCACAAATTACTTCAAAACCTTTCTTTTGCATTGTCCGAGAAGTAACTAAGTAATATTTAAAGTTGGTTACGGGTACCCGATCCCATAATCTAGAACCGGTTCCTGACATTAACGGTCGGGTACTCGGGTACCCGGGTACCCAACGTTATTGTTCATCCCCTGTCACTCGTGAATAACGTATGATTTGACTTGTGATTGATGAATAAAAGATTCAATTTGTTTGTGTTCATAGGTGAGCGAGTGTCAGTTGTGGAGGCCCAATGCCAGAGATTGCGTATGCTGTACAGGGACTGTGCTAGACCCCCACCACCGCCGGCAAAAATCACATCCAGGATGGTATGTATTGTAAACTTGAACCAAAATTCACAAAATACAAAACAAGGCTATTGGGCAATTCCAGCGTTGTGTAATGTCCGTGACATCTAATTTAAGAGCTCAGCGAATAAATCTGACAATGTATTTTTCAAGTCTTATTCATCCATCATCTTGTAGTGGTCAATGATATTATAGACTAGAGACTAGGAGTTTTGGATCATTTCTCTGAATCATTAATTAGATGGCATGGTTGATGGGCTCAGAGCAGACCTGGGCATTGTGTTTTTTATGATTAGGCACTTCACAGCAAAAGTAAAAATTTAACCCTTTAATTTTTAAGATGCATGCCCCATGCTTTCAAGCAATGTTTTTGTTTGTTCTCCTAAAAACATTTCAATTTGTATGTTTGTTTTACAAAGAAGAAAAAAATTTTTTTTTTTAACCCCCTGAAAAATGGCTTTCATTTTGCCATATTATTGAAGAAATAACTCAATAACTACACATCAGTGGATTTTGTTATTCAAAAGTAAATCATTTTAATATTGCTAGGAAAATAGCAATTGACAGAACAAATCTACTTTTAGAAACTTGAAAATAGCATGAGGAATGCATCTGTAATTAATTACCAAGATTTTAACATGAGGTTTTTCAATCTCCATAAAACACCCTCTCAATCCAATGATCATTCTTGGAGCAGTTAAATTTGTTTCCTGAAATTGTCCACATGCTCTACTTAGAATAAATTTTGATACAATTTTTGGGGGGATCTGCCTTAAATTGAGAAAAAAAAGTAAACAAAAAGTTGTGTTGCTGTTTTATCATGTAACAATGCTTTATTAGCCAATACTATGCAGTATCCTATATCCTTGAAAATAAATTGACACATCTTTATGTTTTGATTTCCCAAGTCTCAGGACATCAGCTGGAACCCCAGCCGCAGTTTTCCGCCACCCCGCGCCTGTTTCTTCTCTCACAACCAGACGGCAGTCACCTTCCTAGGAGACGCTAACGCAGGCACTGGGCTACCTCGAGGAGTAATGTGCTATGCCACACAGCCTGTACCTAGTCAGGTAAACAAAAACCTTGAAGCTTGTTCTTGCCATTTTCCCCTGACTAATATATCTCATGCGTAGCGGCCATATTAGAGGTAGTGTTCTTGAATGCATGAGTCGACCTGTTGTGCTTTCACTGTTACCGAAGTAGAATAAAAAAGAAACCCTCTAAGATGGCTGCTACAGAAGGGCTATTAATGATTTTAACACCTCACTTATGAATTCTGCATCTTGATTAGCTGTTGAGCGAGTCACATGGCATTTACTATTTGTACTATCTTGCTGTGCAAGGCCAAAAAGACTATACAAAGGCTGCCTCGGTCTGAAAAAAATACTATACGCATACAAAGCACATAGCAACCAAAGGTCTGTGTGCACATACATACGGGTGTACGCATTGCAAGTGTTGCTCCCATGCAGTGACCCAGAAGGGAAAAGTTTTTCGCCAGTGTGGCGTGTGTGCGTCTTGCGCCATGCGTCCAAGATGTGTCCATTGACTGACTGGCTATGGTGGCTTTTTTTAGTGCTTGTGCACTTTTATTTGCAGTGTGAATATTATCAATATCTTAGTGGCTTTGCTGCAACAACCTCTTGACTTCCCAGCAATCTCGTTTAAAGTGGGAATATATTTCTCATGAAATTTTGGAACTTTCTCAGGGAAATATCAGGGAATGTTGTTTTCATGAAGTGCTGAGAACCTTGATTGTATTACTGTCATAATCTTCAGCAAGCACCAATTCTGTCTTGGCCACATCCGGAAAAAAAAAAATCATTGGATTTTTTACTCAGTCCCAAAATTCTCATTTTGTCTGTGTCTTCCAGGCGCCGTCATTCTACTGGGAGCTGGAGATATGTTCCAACGGCGATTCTGGTGACGAGGCCGGTCCATCCGTGTCGTTTGGCTTTGCGCCAAGTGCTGAGAAGAAAGAAGGAGCATGGACTAATCCTGTGGGAACTGTCCTCTTCCACAAGTAAGATGATATGGCTGTCATTGTTTTGAAATTCAAATTCATCTCCGCTATGAGATCGTGCTCTAAAATCAAGTCCGATTTTCTTAATCATTTTGAAATAATGTGCGTGTTTTGTAGAACACAATCAAAATAGATGGATTGAATTTTAAAAGTGTACTCTAAGTGCAACGCGCGAGTAAAAGATACGCAAACAACTTCATCGCGTCATGACGGTTAAAAAAACATCACGACGAAAAGCATCTGCAGAGGAGGGACGCGCACACGTTGCACTGTTTGCGTAGAGCAAAATAACACGCTCATTGCTGATCGTGCGTTTCGGTTTTGGGTGTATCGGCTTTGATGATGCACCGGTATGGAATACAAACACAGATATGCAAATAGACGTACAAAATATGTACAAAATTTCTAGTTCTCCATAGGTTTGTGCACAAACATGGATGCGCCCAGCAGGCATCACTTTGTACATGAGTTAGCGCTCTAGTAATTTAATATAGCTCTATGGGGTGGTACTGAGACAATGAGAGACAATGAAAGCTAGTCCCATTGAACAATGCCACAGTTGTATCCTGCTGCATTCGGTGACCACGGTCTCTGAGGCAGTTTGGCCTTGAGACTTTTGACCTGATGGATTTTGCTGCACTAGGCAGGCTTGTCACTTAGACAAGTGATGCATGTTGCTGCATTGAGCAGGATTTGAAGCCAAAATAGCCTGGTGGTTTAGAGTTAATACAGGGTGAGTCAAAAAAACCAAAACCCAAATGTGGGGACCATTGTGTAGTGAAGTTCTGCATGTAGCACTTTCTAAATCTAGGATATGAAAGCCCAATTCATAAGCTTTCTTTTAGTACAAGAATGATTCATGTGGCGTAATGTTAAACTGAACCACCATTTTAAAGTTCTGTCCACGGATCACAAGAAGGAAAGTGTTCTTTCAGCAAAACGAAAACAAATTACATAGGGATGTGTGTGAATTGTTTTCGTTTTGCTGAAAGAACGCACACTTTTTTGCGATTCATGGACAGAACTTTAAAACGGTGGTTGTGTTTAAAATTCCGTAACTTGAAAAGTACATGAGAGATTTGAATGATTCTTGTACTAAAAGAAAGCTTCTTAATTGGGCTTTCATATCCTAGATTTGGAAAGTACTATATGCAAAACAATAGTCCAAACATTTGGGTTTCGGTTTTTTTTACTCGCCCTGTATATTAAGACAAGATAAGTTTGCAGTAGCACCATGTGAGTGAATCTCTTTTGTGAGTATGTGTGGTTCTGAAAAGAACCAGAGGGACTCAACGTTTCCAACAGTATGCTCTGCCCGTCGTCAGGAGAATGAAGGATTCCAACAATGATAAAAGAGATTTATTCACATGGTGCTACCGCAAACTTATCTTGTCTTAGTATCTTTCCACCATGCAAACCTTCAAATCTCACCCTGTATATCTTGCTGAATCTCTGCATTGTTCAAATTTGCAGTAGTGGCCGTGGGGTGCACTACAGCGGGGCCAGCCTCCTACAATGGAAGAGCCTTCGCCTAGACATGACACTGAACATCGGTGACATAGCAGGCATCGGCTGGGAGCGGGACGCTGATTGGGGGAACCACGGCCCAGGCCAGCAGGCTAGGGGGCGGGTCTTCTTGACATACAATGGGAGGAGGTTATCGGCGACGCTGGACGGTGTGGCCGGTGGAATGTGGCCTGTTGTCCACGTTCAGAAACGGGTATGTTCTAAAGTGAAACATGTTTGTGACCCAGGTTGAAATTTGGCCCAATTTTGATTGAGAAAATTGGCTACAATATGATCTTGATTTCTGCTATGTTATTCTACGGAGAGCAAAGACAAAACGGTCAGTCAGACCAATAAAAATTTCAAGGACGATGGAAGCATGTGAAAAACTTAGCTAACATAGAGGCCTCTTTGCTAATATGAAGAATTTATAAACGTAAGCAACGACTTGATTATGGGCTCCGTGGGCCAACGAAAGAGGGCGCCCTTTTACCTAGCAACGACGTCCCATGGGTGGGACATTTCGCTGGTTGACGCGCACCATTCCTTGTGTGTGACGCACGTACACCAGGGGATTTGCACTATGTACACACAGTGGCCCTGCTTCGCGGCAAACGAATTGGCAAGATGGCGTCGGTAGTCACCCCAAACTGTACTCTCTTTGCTGGTGAGGGGGTACTTGTGAACGGAGCGGATATAAGGGCAATTCCTGCATTATGAAAGGATATATTAAATGTCTGTGACAGGGCCAGTTAACCATGGTATCAAATTAATGATTCAGAGAGATGATCCAAAACTCCTAGTCTGTAATCTCCTTGACCGTTATTTGAGGGTGAATGTAACATTTGAAAAAATGCATTTTCAGGTTTATTCACTGAGCTCTAAAAACTCTGTCACAAGCATCACATGTCAGACGTTGAGATTGCCCATAACCAGATTGAATGTAAAGTTAAAAACAAAACAAAAAAAGGGACAGTTAGTCTGAAAGTAAGCATACATTTTCGTGACTGTCACATATATTTTGAGCCTTACTGTTTGTTCTTTTTTTCTGGGTGTTTGAAAACTCCCAAATAACTGTATGACTCTGAATGTCTGAAATTAATCAATTTGGTATGAGATATCTGAAATGAATGAATACTACCAAAGCATTGTTTAATCCCTGTTACATGTGACTAGACTTGTGAAAGGACTTGTGTTCTAACCGACATGTGATTGACTTGTGATTGGCACGGCTACATCACTGTGCTGTATGCAAAGAGTTGACCCCATCTTTCCTTTTCACAGAACACAAGAGTCCGTGCCAACTTTGGCGCCCGCCCCTTCTGCTACGCGGAGGGTCGTCAGCACCACGACGCGGCCGTGGAGGCTATCGACCCACGGGAAGAGATCCTGGCCAACTTCAGCCTGCTGCCATTCCATGCGGCCCTGGATGAGAGTAACGGGGAAGGAGAGAACAGCGGGGGCGCCGTTGATGTGCCTCTCATGGAGGCTGTCGGGGAGACGGTACCCACGGGCCCACCTTGTCGCCTTGTGGTACCTCCTAAGCCACTGACTGGTAGGTTTGAATTTGGTGATGTAGGCTTTGGTGATTCCAGGTCAGAATTGAATAGAATTGGTAGTTTGGAATGTTGTGATTCCGTTGTGATTCCGTTGTGATTTGGGTTCCAGATGTAGGCTTTGATGATTCCAGGTCTGAATTGAATAGAATTGGTAGGTTGGAATGTTGTGATTCTGTTGTAGTTCCGTTTCCAAATGTACATGTAGGCTTTGGTGATTCCAGGTCTGAATTGAATACAATTGGTTGGTTGGAATTGGAATGTTGTGATTCCGGTTTCACTTGAGGGCTTTGCTGATTCCAAGTCAGAATCGAATAGAGCTGGTAGGTTGGAATGTTGTGATTACCTTGTGATTCCTGTTTCTAGATGTAGGCTTTGATGATTTCGGGTCAGAATTTAATAAAATAAGTAGGTTGGAATGTTGTAATTCGGTTGTGATCTGGTTCCAGATGTAGGCTTTGATTATTCCGGGTCAGAATTGAATAGGCAATTGACTTCAAACATGGAATTTGAAAGGTGATTCCACCTTTTTGAGTAATTCATTCCAGTTCTCATACCATAAATACAATACAAGGACAATTTTTTTATTGTCTTTCGTAATACCTGCAAACTCTCATTTCGACCTCTGCCCAGTTCTCATTTTGCCAGAACGTTTCACATAGTTTATCAGTAGTATGAAAGATCTCTCCTTGAGACAAAGTTCTTTGCCAGAAGATGGCGTCCGATCTACTTCAAAATCAAACTGTTTTGTTCTGTTTCCAGAATATGATACCGATGAGTCTGTCAATTACAAGCTTCGTCAGAGCTACAACAGCTTCACCACCATGGGAGCGGACGTGCGCATCTTGAACGCCGGCCAGGACGACACCAGGGATGACGAGGAGGAAGGGGAGCAGGACACCCACGAGGACTTCCACGCACTGCTGGTCAAGGCTTGGGAGAGTAAAGTCTTCCCCGTCATCAGGAGGCGGTTCCGGAACGAGGCCGAGCGACGGTCGGGACTGGAACAGATTAAAGGGGCTCTCCAGCTGGGTGAGTTTATCAGTTTGTTGTGGACTGCGTACAGGCACTGCAGTGTTGTAGGCTAATCCATCACAAGTGGATCACGTGTCCAGTCGATTCGCAAAATTCACAAGCCAATTCACTAGTCTGGTTTCAAGTAAGTCACAAGTCTGTTTACAAGTCTGGTCAAGGGCATTGACAAGTAACATTGCTTGAGCAGTCGCCATTGGTCACATTTGTCAGAGTTTACACGAGTAGCTTTTATAGGTAGAGTAGATCATTGGTCATTTGTACATTGTTTCGTTTGAAGCAACAGAAGTGCTCAAAATCTAAAGAAGGGTGCTTAACAACTAACCTGATGAAGTTTTAGCTCTGTGAATGCGAAATATTTTGAGAAAACAATATTCTAGGATCTCAGTTTGAAATCAAAACTTGCAGAGTCATGTTTTGAATTGCACCCGAAATCAGTGTCCGGGACACGTTCTAATTCAACCGATTGCAGGTACGTGATGTCACGCACTGAACCGACAAATAACAGCAATCTCGTGTGCGTCATGTCAAGGCTTGCGCGCACCTATTCACGGATTTGCCAAGAAATTTTCAAAAATGTGTCACTTGGTGCATCATTGGAAATGGTCTTCTTTCATTGTTTTCTTCAACATGACAGTATGCCAGAAAGAATAATTTCACAGGGAGTTTAGTGCCATTACTATCTTTAAGCCAAGTAAGCTTTTCACCAATAATTTCATCAGGTACTTCTTGGATAGCTGCAAATGATCTACCCTACCTTCCTCTTAAGTGGACTTGGGCCTCTATGAGTGTGTGCATGGCCTTATTGGGTAATGGGAACAAGAGCAACAATATAGACATGTGCAGAATATCCTACTTTTCAGGAGTTTGCACGAATACAGATGTCAATTTATAGAAAACTCAGTGCCCCACAAGATACTAAGGAGTTTGGGGTTACAGTAGAAACAAAAGAGAAAAAGGTTGGGAGTAAAGGTCTACTCATTGAACCCCCTAACTATCCGTATGCAAAGATGGGTTTGTTTATGGTGTAAATCGAGGACACACAAGTGAAGCATCATCGAGTAATTGAGGACAGGAGTCAAATCGAGGACGACCTTGATTAGAAAACGTGTACAAAACCCAATGGGAGCTGTTGCAAAAAAGTTGAACTTGAACTTTATTTTATCTCTTATTTTACATAATACAAGGTAATAAGCAAATAATTATAGAGATGCGGAATCCATAAAAAAGCTAAGCTTGTGGGTATGGATCCTGAGATTAACAAGTTTGAGTATTAACAAAAGATTGATGATGAGGAACAATAGAGAATCCTTGATTTACACCATAAACAAACGTGCTGGTACAGGTATGTGTTTATAAGTTGCTTATACAAGTCGGGCTGCTTGGGCTTTACTGTATTCATCCGTTAATTGGCTTTGTGTGTGTGTTTGAGTGTGTGGGTTCATCTTTGGTCAAGTAATCAAAGCAACTATTTTCCCACAAGCTGGATAACTTTCATGCACATTGTGCTCCAGCACAATTTCCTTTTAATAAAGAAGCACTTTTCACACTTATTCTTAATTTTCTATTGCCCTTCAGGCATGACCGACATCGCAAGACAGACCGTGGAGTTCCTCTATGAAGAGAACGGCGGCATGCCCCGTGACCTCCACCTACCCACCATTGAAGACATCAAGACCGAAGCAGCCAAATTCACTATCGACAAAGTCCGCAAAGGAACAACGGTTGTCATCCGACAGCCGGAGAATACTGGGTCAGCCGGGAGCACTGTAGTACCAAAGTTTGCTGTCCGAGCCATGCTCAAGACATTTGGTCTGACTGGAATGGTTCTGGACATTGAGTCGGTAAGGACTTTCAGAGGAAATATCCATGAAATATTGACTGGTTAAGAGGGAAATAGATTGCCAAACTGAATATTGACTTGATGTGAGCCATGCTCAAGACTTTGGAACTGACTGGAATGGTTCTGGATATTGAGTCGGTAAGGAGGACTTTAGAGGAAATCTTCATGAAATATTGACTGGTAGAGAGGGGAATATTTTTCCAAACTGAATGTTGAATTAATGTGAGCCATGGTCAAGACTTTTGAACTGACTGGAAATGTTTGTGAACATTGAGTCAGTAAGGAAGACTTTAGAAGAAATTTTCATGAAATATTGACTGGTAGAGAGGGAAATACATTTGCAAATTGAACAATGATTAATAATACGAGCCATACTCCAGACATTTGGACTGACTGCTATGGGTTTAGATATTGAGTTGGTAAGGAGGACTTGAGAGGAAATATTCATGAAATATTGACTGGTAGAGGGGAAATATATGTGCAAACCAAATATTGGCCTAATATTAGCCATGTTCAAGACATTTGGACTGACTGGTATGGGTCTGGATATTGACTTGGTATTAAAGGAGGACTCCTGAGGAAATATTGACTGTCAGAGAGGGGAATATATTTGCAAACAAAATATTTACCTAATATTTATGCTCAAGACGTTTGGACAGACTGGAATGGTTCTGGTCATTGAGTCAGTGAGGAGGACTTGGCAGGAAATATTCATGAAATATTGACTGGTACAGAGGGAAATATAAAGAGGGAAGTATATTTCCAAACTGAGATTTGACTTAATATGGACTCATTTAAACTTCAAGTAGGTATAGAGGTTTCCTAGTTTTACCTCAGAACTTTGAGAGGCTGTGTCTTAAACATGTATGTTTTGTTACTGAATATATTTTAAAGATATTTGGTATCTTGTTTTAGGCCCCCCAAAAAAATGCTCGGTCTCTGGTCAGACCAAAGTCCCGGAATTGATGCGGCGACGCGGCCTTTTTTTTTTTTTTTTTTTTTGGCTTTTTTTTTTTTCAAGCTTGGATTGTACAGACAAGGTGGGGTACTATTTTGCTTTTTTTTGGTGTCCTCATGTACATTGGTGTCCTCCATAATTTGCCTTGGTGCTCTCAATCATTTGCCTTGGTGCAATTTCCCATTCCTTGGTGCTCTTTGGTAAAAAAATTTGAGGAGGTGCGGCAATAGAGGGCGCTGTTGGAGCTACCGCGGAACATTTTGGAAAAAAAAAAGATTGACGTGCATGGTTAAAATTGACGCGCGTGCTGAACAGAGACCGACTATTTTTTTTTTGGCATTACATTGAATACCTTTCATAGTTTCAGATCTTTCACATCATTGATATTATTTATTTGAAGAGGTTAAATATCGAAGAAATATTGACTAGGTATTGGAGAATATCAAAGAAATATTGCCTGGGTATTGAAGAGTATATAAACGTTATTTTTTTTGATCCAGTAAAAGGAACTTAAAATCCAGAAATAAAATGAAGTGTTATCGGTCAATAGTCAGTTTATATTTCCACATACCTGGTTAATATTCCCAATTAATATCCCCTCCCTATCCAGTCAGTAGTTTACATACATATTGACTTGTGTGTACTTTGTTCACAAACAGCGAGTGGAGTTAGTGCAAGTGGAGACCTATCTACGCAGTGAAGGAGTGCTGGTCCGATACTGGTACCCGTTGGACATGCTAGAGAGACCACAGTCAGGGTACCGGCGAGGGGCTCTGACTGGATTGGCTGCACTTGACATATCTAATATCAATATTCATAGGTAGGACAAAGGTTAATTTTAATAATAACTAATTAAGTGAATATATACATGGTGCATTTTTAAAAGTTGTGAAAGCCTTCTTCAAGTTGAGGGTTATGGTAGATATTTTTAATCAAAAATATAACATTACACACGTGAATGAGAAAGTAATTTTCAAAGACGAAGAATATATCATAGAGAGTTTTATTCACTTTTCAAATAAGTTGATGATACAGGGTGGTCCAAAAAACATGCCACCACATACTTTCAATATCCAGGGACGTAAACCATTGATATGTAGGGCTAGGAAATTTGGTAAGAAGGAAAATGATACCAAGAACTCCTGAACTTTCAGTTAAAACTACTGGACTGAATCGGGAGTTCTTGGTATCATTTCCCTTCCCACAAAATTTCCCATCCACATATATATCAATAGTGGAAGTATGAGGTTGCAGGTTTTGTTTTTTTGGACCACCCTGTATGGGCACAGTGGCAAATTCAGAACTTTTTCACCAGCTTAAAAGACAATGTATTCACTTTGCGTGCACTTTAGTCACAAATTTATATACTTTACAAAAGAAGTTCATAATATGGTCATTAAGAAATTGTTCAAAATAGGACTCAAAAATTTGGACATATTTGTTGCTGTGATATTGTAGATTTGGTACACATACATGTAGCAACTATGTTAAATTAACTGCTTATAAAATTATTGCCCCGACAACACAAAAGTGGACTTTTGACAAATAAAAAGGTAAAACATTACTGTATATTGGGCATGTGTTAATTATCTAACAAGTGCCAGTGCACAATAAGCTCTGGCCGTGTTGTAAGAAGTCGTGCATGAAATCGATCAAACTGATCCCTGCCATAGCTGAAAAATGCGACGCCGAAAAATGCGACACCGATGGCACATATGGAACACCATACTTTCGGTCAATTTTGGGGGACAGACAGACAGACCATCCGACCAACCAACCGACCACCAAGTGAAATATAGAAGCTCCTGCCAGAGCTTAAAACATCACTGAAACATAGAAAATATAAATAATAAGGAGAAGAAAGAAATTGACCGGGAGTGGGAATTGAACCCGGGACCTCCAGAACAGCGCACAAACACTCTACCAACTGAGCTATCTGTTTGTTTAAGAGTGTTGTGAGAATTGAAAGAGTCTTTAATATTGTTTTTTATGTCAACAGAGAGCTCCTGCACTGCGAGTCCACCTCGGCCCGCATGTCCTGCCGCACTGCCCTGATGGAGTTCCTGGGTCATTGTCAGAGTCCGGAGGTCATTGAGGTTATTCCGTGCTCTCTGACCTCGGGTCAAGCCTCGGCCAGTCCTGAGCAGGACATCTCTCATCTACAGCTTCTGTCCAATCAGCTGCTGGAGTCACCGCAGCCTGACGGAGCTCTGCAGGTACGGTTGAACCAATCAGCACCTGGAATTCATTGTATTACATTGTATTTATTCAATGAAAAATCAATACAACCATGAGTGCTTAGGCAGTTTCGAATGCAACAGTGAGTAATAGGCAGGGCGGTTTCAGGCGCTACAGTGACTAAAGAGTTAAACTCACACAATTTGTTAAAAATAATCAGATTCACAATAAAAAGGAACTGACCCTCTTTGCCACTGGAGAACTGAGTGCTATTGAATGTCATTTGCTCATGTGATAAACAGGCTTCTTGTTGAACAAAGTGCACAAACAAAGAAAACATATTTTTCCTTTTTTTCCCAGATTACAGATTAAAGATCATCTTTTTTAACTATTATAGGAACATTCATCTGCAGCACAGCTTTTTTGTACTGTCCCTTCTTGTTTGTGATTGCTATTTAGGTTTATCTAATCAGCCAGAATACTTTTAAGACCAGAGACAGCAAGCTTTAAGCACTACAAAAGGCATGCTTACGTCACAAGAAGAGAAAAAAATTTGCTTAAATTAGTGAAGTAACAATAGAAATCTCCATGCGCGCACGACCGTTAGCGCTTTCCACACCATGGAATCGTACTTAAAGTTAACACAATTTTCTCTACATTTAGCACAACTTTTTTGCTGACTGTAAAACAGCGTCATGAAATTAGCCTCATGTAAATGGGTGAAGAGAGACTTACAGGGCATATTCAAAACCCCGTTGTCGTGTTGAACAAACACGAGAACAGGGTTCTGAATGACGGGAACCAACAAACGGTGTTTGCGAACAAGATTCTCACTCCCCACTTATTGGGGAGTAGATTAAGAACGTCAAGAACACAGATGGCGGACTTAGGCCCCTACCAGAACTTGCGTTAATGTTTGTGCATAAAACTGAAAGCATTCATTCAGTGCAGGAGCAGTAATGATACAAAAAAACACTGTACAGTGTTATAGAGTGGGCTTATCAGCCTTTTTGTTTTCCAATTTCTATAGCTGTTTCAGGATTTCAATTATTTTCGTATTAATTCAATTAATTGTCCCTTCTTTTCATTGCGCGATTTGATGCATCGACTACCATCTTGAATTTTCGCCTAGCTGCACTCCGCACGCACTTGGGCGTTTGTAATCGGCAACACAAGAACACTGATAACGGGTCACTTGAGAACAGGGTTTCGAATATGCCCAAATATTTCAGTTAAAATTGCTGGGGTAAACCTTTACCACAAGTTAACAATCTTTTTTCACAGGCTTCCTCCCTGTTGACTGCCCAATGGCTGCACCAGTGCCTGGCCAGCAACACGCGCTGCCTGGCCGACATCTTCTATCAGGACACTCAGATCCTCAGGAGAGAGCTCTTCATTGCCATGGCAACGGCAGCCCACATGGGGGAGAGCAGACTGCTGGAACTGACCAATCAGCTGTGTGGAGTGCTTCAGGTAGGGAGGATTTCTATTGGACAACAATGCCAAGCTCACAATACCCTAAAACCACATATATGGTACTCAATAAATATGTAGATTTGCTGGGGGATTTTAACCACAAGTTTAAAACTGTTGAAAATGGGTTGCTGTGGTCCAACGGTTACGGTGTTTGACTTATGTGCCGTGGTACAGGGGTTCGAATCCTGACGAGGAACATGGTGTTTGTGCCCTTGAGCAAGGCACTTTACCATTATTACTTCATCCTTCAGATGGGACGTAAAGCCGAAGGTCCATGTGTTTTGTAATGCACGTCAAAGAACCCAGTAACACTTATCGCTAAGAGAAGGGGTTTGCCCCGGTGTTTCTGGCAGTGGCTGCAACATGCACCGCAGCACCTTGTAAACCCTTATAAAGGTGCTACAAAATGGGTCTCATATTTCTCATAAACTTCATTTAGCTATGTTTAAAAATAGACATAATTACCAGTGCCTTGAGTACCTAATTGTTGGTAGATACGTGCGCTATATAAGACTCTGGTATTTTTATTATTATTAAAACCACCCACATGACGGGATCTCGACCAATAGGAATGGGTAAACTGTCTCAGGTATTTACGATAAAAACCACAAAGACAAGAAATCTGATCTCTGTTTGTTTAGGTCGCTCCACACCATTTTCCCTGTGAGATTACCACGGTAACCGAGACTAAGGTGAACACAGACCTTCAGTTCCCTGGAGCCGCTGCTGTGATTGTAAGCTGCCAGCAAGATCCGAAGACAGCCAGGAAAGAGTAAGAAATCTATGTAGAAAACAATGTAGATGGTATGCTCTTGGTCAGTGCTGTCATAATTACAGAGTTTGCCATGAATGATTTTGCCTTTGAAGAACCAGGGTCTTTTCCATACCAGGATTTTGTTGTATCGTTTGCCCAACCCACTGTAACATTATGTGGTTATAATCCCTTCAGACTATTGGCCAGACCACAGGTGGCCAGTCCACACACTCTGGACACACGCAGTCGTGAATTTCTATACGCCTTAGGACAATGCTTTGTGTTTCCCTTTGTCCCTGTAATATAACGCTCTCCCATAGACTAAGCACATAACCGTAGGATCGAGAACCATTTTCAACAAAAGACCCAACGCTCGAGGACTGAAGGGATCTTTTGTTCTCCCTTTGTGTGTTTGTTCTCTATCGTAAAGCCATACATGTACTAGCACATTTGTTTATGGTATAAATCAAGGAGTCTACTTCACTCTACTTACCTGTAGAGCAACACTACTTATGCATATTCCCCCTACCGGCAGGTATTTTCGCTAAGAGTTATATACAATAGCGCCCTCTGGCGCCCTACCCATAACACCCCGCGGCATGCGTGCCTCGTGAGCGTCCTCTTTTCTCTTAGCGGCAGGTCGGGTAGGACGTGCGTGAAATAGCTCGCTGTTTGCCTCGTCATTTACTACCCTTTTTTGCGTTTAAGAGAAGTATTTAATAATAGAGTTAATAAAACAACAGTTTGTAGAGTTTTCATCATCTTCTTGGTTGTATTTATTTGATTATTTTGCAGCGTTTGGGGAGGACCGATCTGTCACTAACCGTTAGGGATAGCTTTCCCACGGGACGGACCGAGTTCTCGGGGGACTCTGCCGTTAACGCTACGTCGTTACCGCGGCAGCAGTCTCTCGTCCGGCACCCTCAGCCACAGTCGGCTGGGGGAGTTGGCAGTTCCGCCGATCAGTTAAGGGGACCTCGGTCACCTTCTCCGGTCAACTCAGGCAGAACACCCAAATTAAAAGCCACACTCCGGCAAGGTTCCTCCAAAACATATCTCCTGTGCCGGAGCAAAGCCTAAGAAGGGCCGTCAGGGCAAGCGTGGCTCGGCAACGAGCGCCGCTGTGGCACCTGGCCCTCCCCCGATCACGGGGCAGCCCGAGGGGACTAGCCGTCACACTTCGGTGGGCGCTAGTCACCCGTGTCCTATCGACACAGTGCCGAACACCACTGGTTGTCGGGATGGGGGCTATTGCACGGGCTACCGGTCCGTTCAGCGCTCACTCAGCCCACGGGGCCTGAGGCGCTGTCGGCCGGGTGCATTATGAGCGATACGGAGCCGGTCGCCCGGGGGGATCCCGGGGCCGACGGCCCCCGTGCTAGCTCGCTCAGAGGGACTACTCTCATCATCGGATTTTTTCCGTTGTTCGGGGGTCCCGGTGTCCCAGGTGTTTTCCGATTTTTCCTCGGACACACCTCGGGTCGTTCTTCTAAGAAGAAGGATAAGAAGAAGAAGGCTGCACGTCGATCGCGCCGTTCTTCTTTGGGGTGTGACGACTCCTCTGACCGGTCCCGCCGGGGCAAACGCTCCCGGGGGGAGGACGCGGTTTCTAGAGCAGATTTTCTGCAGGCTTTTCAGTCGATTTCCGATACGCTATCGGCTATGTCGGCAGGCCGCCGGGCGGGCCCTATTGGGGGCCCCCTGCAGCGGTGGACTACGGCCCACAACCATCGGTCGTTGGGCCCACAACCATCGGTCGTTGGGCCCACATCGCAGTATTCGGTCACCGGTCACGCTTGGGTGGCCCGGGAACAGAGGGACATACCGCACACAATTAGTCGTGCTGCGGCGTCCCCGCATGCGGTGAGGGCTTCACAGTCGTCGTTCGTTGGCCACGGTTGGGTGGCCCAGGCACAACCGTACGGGATATACCACATATGGTTGACCGTACACCGGAGGCCCGGCCTGCAGCGAGTGTCTCGCATGCATCGGCCGTGAGCACAACGAGGTACATGTACATGTACAAAAATGGAAAAAACACATGTCCGTACATGTACATGTTCATGTATACCACACATGGTTGCGCGCTATACCGGAAGCCCGGCCTACGGCGAACGGGACTTCTCATTAGCCAGCCGTGACAACGGGACCTACCGCACACAGTTAGCCGTGCGCCAGGATCCCCGCTTGTGTTTAGTCTTCACCATCTGCATAATATTATGTACGATGTATGTCTATTATCTCCGAGGGTGTTGCCCAGCCACCACCGCGTGGTTCTGTACAACTAGCCCCTCCAGACGGCTCTCAGTCATCGGGGTCATTTTGGCCTTCGCATTCGGCTGATTCATCCGATGATGACGAAGAATCAGACCAGTTACAATGGCTGTCAATCGCGGAAACGAAATTCCGTTTGCTGCAGAGGACATTACACGGGTACTTAAATTACCCTCCGCCGATGAGCCCCCTCCGCCCGATCACAAAATTTTCAAATCAAGCGCAGGACGGGCTCCACATCTAACAATGACAAGGTGTTCCCCACACCTCCGTTGGATCAAATGTGAAACACATCGACAACGGACAAAGTGGTGTCCATTTCTCAGGCGGGAACGGCTTATTTATTTATTTATTTATTTATTTATTTTTTCTAATCCGGGCGAGTTTATTGCACCGGTCCCACCGCGGCATACGCTACCGTGATGAGGACTCGGTTTTTCGGCCCACTCATTACAAGCCTTACTATGTTCTCGGCTTTATTATCGGTCATATACGTTTTATACACGTACATGTATTGTCAGGCGGGCACGTTAATGAAACGTCCGTCTTAGTTCAGTTGCGAGCCGTGAACTCTGTAGCACTCTACATTAATCACGGTTGGGTGACTCAAGGACAATGGGACACGCCGCGCAGTGCTTACCCGTGCGGCGGTGTTTCTTGCTGTACTGAGATCGCTACATTTTTCATGCACATTGTACATGTGTGCATTACTTGTGTATGTACATTGTACACTGTCCATTGTCTCCGAGGGAGTTGTTCAACAACTGACTGTGGCCGTGGGCAACGCATCCCTCCAGATATATTTACGGTTCTCGTTTACGGGGTCTATTCGACTCTTGCAGGCATGTTGTGGACCACATTCGATAGATTGTGACTGTGTTCAAACTGCCTGCTGCTCTTCAAGCAATAATGTGATCATTACCGTTTTCCGTTAGCGAAATTCGGTATTTTTTTGTCACATCTTCCCTCTTCAATGCAGCTAAGCACAAGCTGCCAGCAGTAGAGGGACCCCATTATTCAAGCGGCTCTTCGTAAATAATACTCGCAGAAGCTTGAATACACTTTGCAGTACATGTAGAATAATCAAGTGGGCTCGGCGATACGCGTTCAGCCTCCCTCTTTACCCTCATGAAGTACCATAGGTTTAATGTTTTTATCTTGACTCGACAGTCTTAGCGGACGTGTTGACTGCTATTTTCTTTATCAATTTCACAGTCTGCACTCAGTACTCTATAATTTTACACGAGTGCAGACCCTAGCAATCTTGGCCCGCCGGGGTAACATGATTGATGAACTGTTTCTCCCGTCAAAGGGCGCCCGCCAAAGATTCGAGTCCCACTTTTTAAGTTTTTAACGGACAAAGATCTTTTCTTTTGCGGTGGATATCGATGTCTACATCCATATTGGTCGATGTCGACTACATGTGGGCCAGCGCAGGTGAAGAACAAACAGTTGTTTGTTTTCTCAACTGCATACCTCTTGAAGTTTGCCCAGATGATTTTGTGTGGGCCGTGCTAACAACATTTTCTGTACGCCATGCCACATAGGATAATGTAACAACGATTTCGGTTCGGCTTCAGTTGTTTTGATGATTTCCATAAGTGGCCTACCTGACTCATGACGACCTCTACCCATCTGTCTCGTAGGAGCTCGTCAGAGAGACTTTGAGGCTGACATCAATACCATCGGGCCAGCACAGTGTTGGGCCCGTCTTGTATTTCCCTTGGAAAGATGTTGATGAGATTTAGTCGACTGTCTAACACATCAGCATGGGGAATGAGCCCTGGCCTGAAGGGTACACAACTGCAACTCATTTTCAGGCCAGAGCACTGAGAATTTCACGGTTTTCAAACCAAGATTCTCGCTGCAACTTCATGGTGGCTCCATCCAGCCTTTTTTCCGCTTCACTCCTGGCCTCTGCTCAGATAGTAAAGGCGATATGACTGCGCCGTGGAAACAAAAATTGGTGGCATTCACCTATTTGCTTGTATCGGCCCAGTCCTCACTGCATTCAGTGCAGGCCATGACCTGACTTGTGCAGTACCTCCTGTGGTTCGGCGTTGCCAACCTCACAAGGGTGGGCCTCTAACAGATTGCAGCCTAACTCATTAACTGTCATGGCGAACATGTTACCCTGCCAGTTAACTACCCACCACACGCATCTAGTGGCGGATTGGTGAGGCCCTGTGTGAGCATCATTCAAGTTCCATTAACATACTTGAGATGCTGGCAGTCTCGGAGAAACTGTGATGTAACTTCTATATTCGATGTTGTAGTTTACAGTTGTAGCCTGCACACCTGTGTACACTCACTTGAGAAATACCCCATTGGGGTTTTTTCCTCCTAGCTTCTTGCTTTCGACGGTCCTCCTCCCAAGCAAGGACAACTAACCACATGTCAATCTGACTTGTTTCATGAACTAGTTACAGATTGCCAGGCTAATGCCTGAGGGTTCCTGACCCTTATACATGGCACGCGAATACGATGGTGATGAAGACGGACAGGCTACTTATATACACCTTCCTGTCGTCTTTCTTTTATCCCTCGGGTACTTAATCAAATGGAGCAGAAGGATGACAAGGTCCTCTTCTTAACTCCATGTTGACCCCATTGATTGGTTTTCCAGGGTTATAACCATTCCCTTGGTGCACCAGTTGGAGGTACAAATGTTCTTCCGAGCAGAACAATATTCGGTTCCAGCACAGCTTGGGTTTCCTTCACCCAGCTCCGCAGGAATTTCTCCTGATGTACTGGATGCTGTAATGCTCTCCTGTTCACATCAGACCTTTCTCAAACAAGCTATGGCTTTTACAGCCTGCACTTGAGGGACTTCTAACATGACAGTAGATTACTTAATGTTAGTCAGTTGAACGTCCGTGTCAGTTAACTTAAGGGGATGTTTTAACACCCCTGAATTGCAGGACCTCTTCAACACCTTCTTATCCAAAGGTGTTATAGAGATCTTTAGAGTTCTGTGAACCAGTGAACAATTTCACATCTGTTTCATTGGTTTTCTACGGTTGCCTTTTTTCTTCTTCTTTTTTGTAAGCAGTTGTTACTTCTTGGTATACATGTAGTAAAGAACTGTTTTCTGTATAATTGAGACGGACCACATCTGATGGGAACCGAGTGTGCCCATCCGATTCCTACGGGAGGATTTTTGTTTTTTAACTAAGAATGTCGGAGTCCTCTTTACCTCCGGACATCTTTGTTCTAGGCATCAAATCATTGTCCACTCCAGATGGAAAATGTTGGTGCCACTCATGACTTTGGCGTCTGATCCCTAAGGAAGGTTTTTTGAGCTAAGACGGTCGGAGTCCTCTTTGCCTCCGGATGTCTTTGTTCTGGGCATCAAATGATTCTTGTCCGTTTCAGACAGCGACTTTTTGTGCTGATCATGACTTGATGTCTGCTCCCTAAGGAGGGATTTATACTAAGGACTGTCAGAGCCCTCTGGGCCTCCGGACGTCTTTGTTTTCGGGCATCAAATCATTCTTGTCCAGACGCAGAATTTTTGGTGCCAATTATGACTTTAACGTCGTACATTAGCTGCACTGGGACGCTTTGAATCGGTCACTTGCAGTTACAAATGTATTTGTCACGACAACCCTGCCATACCAACAGGCTTCTCGCGGCACGTATTTGTCATGACAACCCTGCCATACAAGCAGGCTTCTCGTGACATGTTTTTTGTCATGACGACCCTGCCATACAGGCAGGCCTTTCATGACATGTATTTATCATGGTGACCCCACCATACCTGCAGGCTTTCATGACAAGATTGCCTGAAGGTTGGCTACGGTCATCCATAAAACCACGGACGTATCAACGGCAGAATCCGTGTGATTGGTCCGCATGCACAAAATAAAAGGCAGAGCATGGGAGAACAGTGTTGAGGGCGACTGACTGAGCCCCACCATGTTCTCAAGACATTTTCAGACTGGGGACCTCCCCAGCATTGGTGTCTCCTAACTCTGATTCTTTATTGAGCTCTGTACATGTACATGTGCATATTATAGTGTCTATATGTACCATGTCATGATGTTTTGCCTTTCATGATAATTTTTATTTTGTGTGCCCCACCGAACTCTTATGTGTAGGTATCGGTGGGCTGTAATTCATTACGTGTGATTCCCAAAATCGGGGATCACATCTCTGTTGGCATGTTGAGGCTACCATTATGACTAATGTCTTTATCATGCCGACCTTTTTGGGCTGCCTTGTCCACCCACATGTGGAACGACGGGCCCATCCAGGGTTTACGTGTATTGTTACGTGCCCCTGTGAAAGCACAATAGCATCTCGCATGGCCCACCTCCTTGACGGTGCTAGTCTATGCATAAGTAGTGTTGCTCTACAGGTAAGTAGAGTGAAGTAGACTCCCCCCCCACAGAAGTGTGGTTGGGGTCTACGAACGAATACTTACCTGTAGAGCATCCCTCCCCCCTACCCCACTCTTCTCGATGCCTTGGGTACTTTGTTGTATTCCGACTTAGCGCTCGAGAAAAGAGGACGCTCACGAGGCACGCATGCCGCGGGGTGTTATGGGTAGGGCGCCAGAGGGCGCTATTGTATATAACTCTTAGCGAAAATACCTGCCGGTAGGGGGAATATGCATAAGTAGTGTTGCTCTACAGGTAAGTATTCGTTCGTAGACCCCAACCACACTTCTGTGGGGGGGGATTTTCTGTTGTTCCTCTTCCCTTTTCCTTTGTTTGTACTTTAACTTTTTTGCAACAGCTCTCATTGGTTTTGTACACCATAAACACGCATACAGACACACCCATACAAGTGTGTATTTGCCTGCAATCGGGGACCCCTATAGTCCCTCTTTTGTTTGTACTTAAACCTTTTAGGAAGACCTCTCATATGTTTTGTACACGATCGTAAATTGTGGACCTTCGGGAATGGTGGACCCTATTGTCCTCTGTTGTTCAACGTCCCCTATTGAATGCAGAAACAAACTTGTTTGTTTATGGTGTAAATCGAGGGTTTCTATTGTTCCTCTTCCCTTTTCCTTTGTTTATACTCTAACTTTTTTGCAACAGCTCTCATTGGTTTTGTACACGTTTTCTAACCCAGGATTCCTCAATTCGGTTTCTGTCCTCGATTCATCGATGATGTTGCACGTGTGTGTCCTCAATTTACTCTATAAACAAACGCACACATACACCATGTATACACACTGCATGTATGGACAAAGACCTAGGTACACTCCCACAATTCAGGCTTTTCATTGTTCATGCACCATTTTCAATGGTTCAAAAAATAAAAGATGGTGTCATTACTTGACAAAAACAGATATTACATTGGCTATGAAATTGATGAAAATTCACATGTGTTTAGAAAGATATAGGCATGCCCCACAAATCATTCAGTCAAGCGATACTAATTGTTCCCTACTGGTGTTAGTCATAAGAAACTCCCCAAAGAGGATTACAGCTTGAGATAAGACAGGGTTGAAATCCTGGTACAGGCTCAGGCAAACACCCGAATATTAGCTCTGTACTTGGGTTTTCTGGTAAAAGAGGATTCACAGCATGACCGTCTCTGAAAGAATTTTACAGATATGTATGTTGACAGCTTTTCACGAATCAGTGTAAAAAACAGGAACTATTTCTTGGGTTTGCGTCCAACTTAGTAATCTTGTGAAATTCCATAAAGTATTAATGTGTAGTACAACAATTTCTACTAGCTTTGATTAGAGTTGTGAAACCACACCCACCTGGATGGTTGCTCAACTATCCTTTAGACTTCTGTATTTTTGTAGTCCCCGAAAGAGTGACAAATAATGATGAGAGAGCAAACTCTTATAATCTCTTGAGCAAGTTCGAAGTGAATTTCAAGTGCGATTTGTTTGTCACAGGGCCTCACTCTATCAAGCTCCCTGGGCCCGAGTTTTCTGCTACGGAATCGGTCACCGAGTGAAGAAAACGGGCCAAACAGTTTTGCTGGAGGTAGTGAGCTATCCAGCTGACGCTGCTATCAACAGTTCAGCAGGTCTCTCTGCGCCTCCCAGTCACAACATTGATCCGTATCCAACCATGGTCCTGCCCTGTAACCGGGTCCACGTCAGGCATGGGGTGTCGCCGGTGCCCGGCTATGTGGTGTCCCTCCACGGCCTGCCGTCAGAGTTCCCACTGGCCATGGCCTTCATCGAGACCCTGGTAGGATGTGAGCATCAGATTGGTAGCCAGAAAGTGGAGGGTATGGAGGAGATTGTCATTGACAGGCTCAAAGACATCCCAACTGAGCGGCAGGAGATTCTGAAAGACAGACCCGCCCACATCCCCCCGAGGGTGATCTCCAGGGCTGCTGAGCTCCTGAGCCATTACCTGATGACTACCAAAGTGCCCCCGCTGATCAAGGAGTACCTCTTCCACATGCTGGCTCAGCTCTTGCGGATGCTCTACAAGAGGGAATCTTCAGGCGACAGCATCACTGCTGCTGCTACCACCTTTCCATTTGTTGTGATCACCCAGCTCCTTCATCTGAATGTTGAGCTCCGAAAGCTATTTGAGCATGAGTCAACGTCAGGTGTTCTGTCCTCAATCACACCAGGCCAGCAGTCAACATACTTCCAGGCCCTGATGGAGCTGTGTCTTGCCCTGGCTGAGGTGACATCCCCGCCTGGTCTAGGAGCACAGCTTGCCCCATCAGCCCACGCTACTCCCTCAGTGCAACTTAGTCCTCAGGCAGCGGCCAAACGGAAGAAGGTGAAGATCAGGAGAACAGGAGCTGCAGTGAAGCGCAGCCCTCGTCCAAGTGAGAGTGACAGCGGGGAGACATCAGCTTCCACCAGCTCCAAGCCAGAAGAGATGCTTTGGTTCCACCGAGCACTGACTGTCTCACTGATCCTGCGGTACCTCATCGACGGGAACCCCCAAGGTTCCACAGTCACCCGAGATGCCATCTTGGATGCTCACCAGTCCAATTCCATCCCATCAACTCACTCTCGATTGCTGGCCATCTCTGGTATTCCCAAGACACTGGAAGAACAAACTGTCCGTAAGGCCATTGAACGGGCTTGCAGCTCTCACGGCGGCCTCTATAAACAAGAGCTGTGGATTCCTGTCCAGGACCAGAAACCACCAGAAGACTCCCCTGATGAACCAAACACAACAAACACAACACCAGTAAACTTACCACAACCAGACCCACCGCTAGGGGCATCAATCAGTTCCCCAGATCCATCCCCACTTGCAGAAGCCAGTGCCACCACAACTCTTGAAAACCAAAGTTCAGACACTCAACACAGTGCAATGGCAGCTCCATTATCTGACCAACATGCAGAGCTGCTTACACCCCCTCCTGAAAGTGAAGCAACCCCTGACGTTGAACAAAACAAAGAAACCAGTGACAATTTGGAAGAGCTCAAACAATGTGTCAAGGGGTATGCTGTCCTGGAGGTACGCTGCAAAGCCAAAATTGACAGCATTGAGAATGCCCTACTCACCAGCAAGGAGGTGACAGAAGCTATGCAGGTCGAAACGGCGGCCATCCTGGACGTTTCTCCAGAAGACTTCCTCACCGTTTCAGCCGTCAACTCTTCCTTGCAGACGGAACTGACGGACAGCTCTGAGTTCCAGGAGTATCTGAAACACAAACTGCTGATGGAGAAACCTCCAAGGGAGTTGAGAACCCTTGCAGTGCAGTCCCTGGAGCAGGTCTTCTACAGCTGTCTTGCTGCTGAGCAGGGCTTCAAACTCCTCTCAGAGCTCGAAGAGAAGGACATGGATACAGCCGAAGTGACACTGTCCAAGGAGCAGATGCTCAGTCTGGCTCCTGGCAACCTGCTGGTGCCTTTCTTTGGGGAGGTGAAGGGATCCAAACACACTGCCCAGGAGGAGGTGACCCAAGTTCTGGAGAAATATGGAGTGAACAGATTGAGTACCACTAGACCCAAGAAACCTAGTGGTAAGACATGTCTTGAATAATGTTCAACATAGTTTAGTATAAGCTGTGTTGCCAATGTACATGTGTGTTTGTATAGGGATCTTTTACAAGTCCAGGTCTATGGTTTATGATAATAGATCATATTTTTGGGTGAATTTACCTGATAGGATTTTAAAAAGTGAGCAGATCTTTCTGTGTATGTCCTTCAGCATGACACTTTACTTCAATGTCATTGTTTCACAAAATAGCAGATAGTTTATCCCTATTGTCGAAATGGATATTGAAACAAGTATGGGATTACAAATTCAATGTTCCGGAAAGAAAGTATACTAGATTGATCTGTTTATCCATCATTGAGGAAAATATTGATGTGCTCGTCTTTTCTTCCCAAGCCAAACCGTCTAAGGAGCAAAGCAGAACCGTGAATCGTAGAGGGAGCAAGACCAGCAAAGAGAAGTTGGCTGCAGCTGATGTGTCTTTCAAGGGAAAGTAAGACAATCTCAACCTTTTATAACAAATGATTCCTAAGATAATTCTCTTTAATTCCCAAGATTTTTAAGCTGTTATAATACACATCTTATTGAGTTTCATGTTCTGTGGGATTGGAACCCTTACTATAACAGTACCATCAGGTTTGTTTAAGCCACCTATCCACCAAGAGGCACTTGGGTTATGGAGCCTCCACCATCCTAAAATAAACACCGCAAAAACAGAAAGTCCACACTCATTGGAGAGGTCATAAATTTGAATCTGATCGTTTTATGATAACGTCATTTATATAGACCTTTGGGGAATGCTGTTAGCTACATTTTCATACCCTGTTTGCTACCAAAGACTGTAAATCGTCCAACATTGACAACGGTTTATGAAAAGTGATGCAGTTTGAAAAGTTGCAGATTTGAAGAGTACGTGAGTGGAAATTGCTGCGTGACAATGTTAAACGGCATGAAACGAACGGCAGGGAATATCGATCGCACAGTGCTTGTATGCATGGGAGCATTCAAAATTGAATTACCCATGCTTTGTTCAGGCAATGTTCAGTCAGTAGGGGCCAATTACGGGCATGCGTGTTTGTGCTTTGCAATTTCTCTTAGCTTGATCTTTAAATTCGCAACTTTTCAAACAGCATCATTTTTCATAAACCATTGTCAATTTTGGACGATATACAGTCTTTTGTAGCAAACGGGGTATCAAAATGTAGCTAACAAAATTTCAAAAAGGTCAATATAAATAATGTCATCATAAGACGATCAGATTCAAAAGTATTACCCTTCCAATGAGTGTGGACTTTCTTTTTGTTTGCGGTGTTTAGTTAAAACCTTTTGGATGTAAAGGATCTGGCAGGGCTAGGGTTAATTTGAATTTATAATAATTTTCTTTGGTCAGATCTGCCAGTCCCTCCGACAAGAAATCCAAGCGGCCAGAGAAGGTAGCCCGCGATTTTCCTGAAAAACGCCAATCCGAGGACGGCAGGGCCAAGCAGGAGATGGCTCAAGAGAGGGCGCTGTCTCTGGGAGGGTTTCTTCAGTATGTGACGGACCGAGCCCAGGAGGATGCCACACCTGTCTGGAAGGCCTTGATGGCTTGTGGATTTGACTTTCACTTCGACAGGTGAGTCGCACATATTACTTGCGCTGAATTTTAGCAGCTTGCATTCTGACCATTCTTTGGTCTCTGTGTGACATAAAATTGGGCTCGTCTGATTTTTGAAGCTTTACCCCTTTTTAACTACATGTGAAATATTACTTTCACTGATTCATCAGCTTAGTACTTTTTACTCCCTACCTCAGAGTATAGTTTAACAAATTGTGTCAAAATATTAGGAGGGTTCACCAAAGTTTGATCACACGTGTGACATCAGATGTAACAATGTCATCTGGCCCATACAGGAAATTCACACTTTCCTCCAAAGTTCTAAGGACACACAGCAATACTTATTTTGGAGTAAGACTAGTCTTGTGTGATTTACAGAATGCGTGAACAATGTACACCCTCTGCTTTAGTTGTACTAAATGGGAACTGTTCTGTGGTCATGTGTGAGATATTTTAATTGGTGACATATGTGTCATTTTGTAATTGTAATTATGCTAATTTATCTACGAAAAAGATCAACTTATGAAACTGTTTAAGAAGTTTGCATCTTTACTAACGAGCAACACTTTAGTGAACAATAATCATTTATATTACATCACATCCAAAAATAATAATTAAGGTTCAATTTGTGAAGATTTGCCCAGTCATGAAAAGCCATTGTTGGACCGTCTCGTATTCAAGTCTGTCACAAATCCTCACAAGGCTATCACAAGTCACAAGAACTGTCACAGTTCAAGTGTGACAACTGCTTCCTTTGTAATAGTTTTTCCTCTGTTGTGACTGGACTTGTGAATGGACTTGTGACTGGGTTTATGACTGGCCTTGTGACTGGACTTGTGACTGGACTTGTGACTGGACTTGTGACTGGACTTGTGACTGGACTTGTGACTGGACTTGTGACTGGACTTGTGGTTGGACTTGTGACTGGACTTGTGGTTGGACTTGTGACTGGACTTGTGACTGGACTTGTGACTGGACTTGTGACTGGACTTGTGACTGGACTTGTGACTGGACTTGTGACTGGACTTGTGACTGGACTTGTGACTGGTCTTGTGACTGGACTTGTGACTGGACTTGTGACTGGACTTGTGACTGGACTTGTGACTGGGTTTATGACTGGCCTTGTGACAGGACTTGTGACTGGACTTGTGACTGGACTTGTGACTGGTCTTGTGAATGGTCTTGTGTACGGACTTGTGGCTGGATGTATAAGGGATGAGCGCAATTTATTATTATGTTGGAATTTTTTTCACTACAAGTGATGTTTTCATTTTGGAAACTTTGTATTACCTTTCTGCTTTTGTTGTTCCATGCTGAACAGTGAATGATTAACTGTAAATCTAATATGAATTTCCATATTCATGAGTACAGCAGTGATGTCACCACCACAACAGCTGATTGTTATACACTTGTATGTAAAAAGAACTTGCATTGGGGTGATTTGCTAACTCTTTTGTATTTTCTAAAAAACTTGGTTGCATTTCTGGAATGCATTTCAACAGCGGCCTCATGTGTCAAGAAATATACCAAAACTTAAATGTTCTATAAAAAAAATAAAAAATAAGAGATTACGATTTCAAATCAGAAATGTGATTGCTATTTTCTGAGCTCAGTCTATCAGCATAAATGTAAAATAAATCCATAAAAAGATGAATCCATAAAAATATTTGAGTGAAATATTCACGGCAGTGATTTGTACTTCGAATGCAGATTTGCTAGTTTGAACCACTCAGACACCCCCTCGTACTTCAAGCATTGGACCCACGACATGGATGCTGCCCTCGTGTGTTACGTGGATCGTCTGTGTCGTAAATTCTCCATCACTCCGGCCCGTCTGCACCCGCATGAGGTGTACTTCACGGAGGATGATCTCGTCAACCCAAAGTTTGCTCCATTGCAAGGTGATTAGAATACACAGACATAAAATAGTTGTACAGGGTCTAAATACAAAATTGTTGAAGACATGAAATAGTTTGGACATGGATGAGTTTAGGCCCCATCTCGATAATGAATGATCGTCGGTACCCCGTTCTTTCTGAAGGATCCTGCAGACTTTTTTAACAAAAGAGCCCTTGACAACCCGTCCTGGCACGGGCCAGAACGCTTCATTTAAATAACAAAAGGTGTGAATATGCCCGATCTTCTGCAGACCCGCCGGGCCAGGCTCAGTGCCAGAGAGATCATTTAAATATGAATGGCCGGTTAGTCTGCAGAATACCGACCTGCAAAACCGCAACTACTTAGCCATGTTGTGAGCCTCGCCTCGTGAGCACATGAAGGAATGTGATGTGACTAGTATTATACTTGTGCGGTAATGTACATGTACTGTATACGGGTTCTACGATTCAACCTAACGCACGCAAAACGAAGTCAAAATTACGTCTTCATTCAAACTAAATTAAATATGCGCCAAAAATTGGCGTTGGCTTTCGCGCTAGTGAGACCGGCCTTATTCTTCTTTTTTTTGTCACCGACATTCACGAATTCTCTTACCAGAACCTAAACAACGAGAGGAGTTAATAAGCAAAAACATTTGTCACGATATAAAAAAAATACTTTTAATTTAGTCAACTGCGCGACGGCCCCTTTTAAAAGCGCTAAAAAATGCGACCCCACAAAATTATCTTGGTTTGGATGGAAAAAAAAACATTACGATCGATACCGACTTCAAAACAAAAAATGGTCAAATGCAAAATCCAAAAATGAAGGGGGCCTAGTATAAGCCTTTTCAGCAAGTAATTTTTTTCTGGTATTATTCAAAAAAAAAACCATGGTGGTTTAACGCCAGTTTTCGTACAATACGTACGTGTTCGATCCGACGGTTTCGATTGTAATAATAGAGAGGCACAAGTACAAGTAACCACGGAGAAATAACTCCATGGTACAACAGAGGCGAAACGAGCAAATTGTGGCTGACAACGGTCGCGAGAGTTGGAACCAGACTGATAGTCTACTACCTTTGTGTGGAGCGGGATCGGCCGTTGTCAGACTTGTTTGACACGTGGTAATGTGCACGTATTATCCCTGTTGCTGTGTTGTGCAGTGTGGAGCGGGATCTGAACTATACTTTGACCGTGCCAAACGCGTAGCGAGCGGTGGGCTGTGTGGCATTGTGTCTGGCCGCATCGCGGTGTTTTCTCCGCGTGTCCGGACAGAATAAAGGTCCAGGGAATAAAATCGCAACTTTGTTGTTATGATTGGTACAAACCTGACTTAAAAATCAACTTATTGTTAATTAAATGAGGATTCGTTGGACATCAAACATTCTGCTATGTATTAAAAATTTGCTTGGCCTAATATATATAATATACATGTGTATTAACATTTCTTTGTCGATTTCTGAGTAGGTAGTCAAGAAGCCACCATTTACTTGACGAGACGGGGAGACCATCACAAGTTACCACGTCATGGCAATGATATGAAATGTTGTTCAAAAATATTTAGACTTCATCAAGAGACCCTTCGGTATTCATTATAATATAATTATTTGTAATTAATGTAGAGTAATAAAGCATTCGAAGAATTAATGCCCCACACCCCCAAAATAGTAATTATCCTACCGAAGTTCCATAATTATGCATTGTCATTTTCATAAATTTAATTTGACTGTGCGAGGTATTAGAGAGTTCATTTCCGCAATCTAGAATGTAAGAAAAATGATGAGTGTAGGCTAATCATGTTCCTTGCTCTATCGTGTAATGAATATGTAAGAAATATTGAAAACTAAACAACGTACATGTAGTAGTTTTAGAAAATACAGCATAAAGTTTAAGTCTCTATGCTTTTAAAAATATATATATTGTGTTCTTTATGAAATAATATGGTGTCATTCACTTCTGAATGTGACATCGAAATCAACGAATAATAAAGTTTGTTTTACTGCGGCCGAGCAATTTTTTTTAATGGGAGCTAAAAAAATATTAAAAGAATAAAAACTAATTTTCAGAGGGTAGAAAATGACTTTGCACAAGAAAACAACTTGGTCGTGTAGGCCTATTGCACAGTTTTAGGAGTACACCAATATCTAGTGCAGACAAAAGAGAACGAGTAGATGAACTTAAATCACCCAATATCATTATGGAAGACTTTTTGGTAGAAACTGACTCATGAATATTTACGAGGGCCTTCACTGCACGTCACTGGTTTCCTTGACAATTATGTTGCTATGATGGAAGTGTTTGAGAAATCCGCATGAATTTCAACCGTGATGAGTTTTGGGCGGTCCTAGCTGTGCCGCTTTTTATGACCTATCAGCCATGTCGACTGAAACAGTTTTGCTCGGATGTTGGCATCGGGTCTTCTCATTGGTGGTAGAATTTCGTAGCCATGACGATATACATGTTTGTCTTGTTTCCCACGCTCTGTTTGGCAATGACCCAACCCTTTCCCACAAAGGCCAGGATAGATTGGAGTTGTCAACGGCTGTTTACCGTGCAGGCGTATGAGTTGGGCTGGGGAGTTTATTATTAGACAGCTGTGCCTACGTACCGGTGCGGGCATGGCCCGGCCGGGGAATAAAATTTTTAACCAGTGCGATGTTCATTTCTCGAAAATATTTACCCCGAACTTAGTTCATTACATTTTGCATTTGATGAGGTTGTTCACATGCCTAATTTTTGAAATCGTTTTATTGTTATACAATCATAAATATTGATATTTTATATTTAATAAAAAACCATGCGTTTTATATAAATTAGAGTGACCATGCACGGTGACGTGACTATAATATTATGCCCCATTATTTTATCATTCTATCTAACCGCACTCTTCTACTCAAAATCAGTCCGTATTTAATCCAAAAAGTTTACTATCCAGTTATAAAACACTTTAGGTTAATATGATTTCAAACGATTCTGTTAATACTAATAATCCTGCAAAGCGATGGAGCATGTGGTCTAGATCATAGATGGAGTCAACGTCGGATCCTCACTAGTCGAATACCAAACTGTCATGACCATCGGGATTCGAATTAAATGTGCAACTTGGAGAAGGAAATTCCATTTGTCCAAGGTGTTGAAGCTGTACCACTACTTGCAGTAGTACGACGCAGCAAAATGTCCCCTTTTGTCACTAACTTGGTGAAATGTGCACGAAGTCTGTGCGTCAGGTCCTGCATCTTGCATGTGCGGTCGGCAAACTAAAATGCATACCGTTTTGGATGTGTCGTCGACGCGTCGTGTTACCAGGATCACAGCCACTTGAATTAGTACGCAATTGAATTTGGGAGCTGACTATTTGCGTTGCGTGCTGTGGGGAAATCCCCGCCAGCAAAACGGCTGTTTCATGTATTCTTTTCTTAAAACATTTTACTACTTGGCCTTTTTTATGTACGTCAAAAAAATAAGAATTGAATCGCATAGACCCTCACAATTCTTTCCAAGCGTTAAGCAGTGATTTACAACCCGGAATGTTGCCCATCTCAATTTGTGTTCATTCAAATTTTCAAATGGTAATTCTTATAGAAGCATAAAACTTCTAAAATCTTCAGAATTTCGCGGCAAACTTACGTGACACATCGTTTTTTATTTCATTGCGATGAAGTGGAGAACTTCCAAAACATTAATTTGCATTGAAATACGGCAATCTCGGAGCAAAATGCAGTGAAATATTTTGTTAGAATGACAAAAAAAGAGGGGTTAACCTGGCAGTTCTCTTACGCAGTGATTATGTTCCATGTACCATCGGCTTTTGCTACGATCTTTGTAAGAAAACTCGGTTCAAAGCCTAAAGGTTTCGGTGAAATTAACATTCATATACGGCCAGTTCATATTCTTGCCATGAAATAAATTATTATATTAATTACAGAAACCTTTCTGGAAACGTTTGCAGATGACGAATTCGCTTCGATCTTCGCTCCGCTATTATATTCACTTGTATTTAAAAGGCCGGTTCCTGCTCACACAATCATAATGTACAATGTTTTGTTTGATAACAAAACGGAACGACTTTCTGCGTACCGACCGTGTGTATTCATGAGGTCTACATTGACTCATGTTTATTCATTGCATCATTGTTGAGATAACAAAAGCACACGGCTGGTCTAGCTCATTAAAGTTGCTGTGCTTGAACGCACACACCCGTCCAGTCTGCAGATTCCTGCCCTCCTTGACAACTGCAGACTGATCGTCCGGAACGCAGACAGAACGGGAAATAACGGGCATTCATTATCGAGATGGGGCCTTAGACATGAAAGGGTTTAGATAGTTGTGACATAAAATAGTTTACACATGAATAGTTGAAGATATGAAATAATTGTTGACATGGAATAATTGTAGACATGGAATAGTTTAGACATATAACAGTTTAATGGACAGTAAAACAATTGTTAACATGAAACAGTTTGCTAACATAAATATTTGAAAATGTGAAATAATTTTAGACACACGGTATTTAACATTTTAGACGTTATAATGTGAAATCATTTTGCACGTGAAACAGTTGTTCTAACATAAATATTTGAAAATGTGAAATAATTTTAGACGTATAACAGTTATTGACATGAAATAGTTTAGACATGAATAGTTCAGACATGAAATAGTTCAGACATGAAATAGTTCAGACATGAAATAGTTTAGACAGGAAATAGTTTAGATATAAAATAGTTTACATATGAAATAGTTAAGACATGAAATAGTGTAGACATGAATTAGTTTAGACAGGAAATAGTTTAGATATGAAATAGTTTACGTATGAAATAGTTTAGACATGAAATACTTTTGGACAGGAAATAGTTTAGATATGAAATAGTTTAGACATCAAACAGTTTTAACCCTTTAGCCCTTTTGCTGCCTCAATTTACCCTGCTTGTTACTCCTCATACCGCCCCAAACCACACCAGCTATGGCTTCATGGAGGAGTGAATACAATGTAATACAATTTAATACAAGTGCTAAAGGGTTAACCAGTTCGCGCTGGAGGCCGTGTGTACACACAAAAGTTTTGACAGATAAACACGCAGAGAGCGAGGCCGGAAATATCTGTCAGCAACCCGCTCTCAGCGAGCGAGGCCGGAAATATGAGTGTGCTGCCCGAGGCTGATGACTTCAACCCGTCTGGCTTGAGGTCGGGTGAAAAGCAATCCCGTGCCTCGTTCTGTTCTTGTCAAAATAATCCCGACGTGAACTGGTTAAATAGTTTGATCAATTTAGTTACTGAGCATTGTGCCTCGTTCCTGAGGACGTAGTGGCCGTGTAAAATACTTTTAAAACAAATAAATTGATTGAGCGTTCCTTTATTGTTATTTTCTGCAATCAGGTGTTCCACTGGAGGTTCTCCGTCTGCGCTTTGCCCTCCTCCAGTCGCTTAGCAACAATCTAGAGGCATATTTCCTGCCTCTGGTTGACCTACGACCTTCTCAGACCCTCTCCTTGAGCACGGCTGCCCTTATATCTAGGGCTAGGAGGATTCTGTTCTATGACACTAAGATCAAGTTTTTCAATGCCATCTTGGATGCCACGGCTCAGCGCAACTTGGACCAGGCGGCTCCGGAGATTACCCTGGACCCCCTGGAGATTGTAGGAGGTAAGGTTTATGGACAAACGTCTTGCTGCATCTTTCACATTAATGGAAGAAATTTGAGTTTGCTTCGGAACTATATGAATTTTTTTTTAATGCGCACTGCATATATTAGGCCAAATGGGTGCACACACATTACACAACCAATACGATTTCGCCTAGATGTGTTCCGACGGGCTCGTGGATGATATTGGTTGGTCGTGATAACGTGACGGCGGGTTATCGCGGCAGCTGGTTATCACGTAACAAACTATAACAACGTCTAGCCCCTAGACTAGTTTGGCCCCTGCAAACATGCCAAACGCAATTGGAATTATAATGTCACAGAAAAAGAAGTGTTTTTAAAATGGCAGTGTCCATGTGCTACAAGTTGCATTATGGGAAAAACAGCTCCTTAAATTCACAAAAAATTGGATCCATTTCTTGTTTGACACCAGCCGATGCCCAGGACTGCCTAGCTACCCAGTTCTGTCAGGCAGCCAGACAGCTGTCCATCGTTCCTTCCTCCAAGCTTTGTGTCAAGATTGCAAGTGGGGGGGACCCTACATATGCGTTCAACGTTAGGCTAACAGGCGAAGAGGTCCATGGAACAAGTAAGTCAGGTTTTTTTTTAACCCTCTGTGTGAGTGTGGCCTCTATTTATGCATGGTTACCGGACCGTACTGCAGTTTGTAGTACATGTTGTAAAAGGTGTCAAAATTTACTGAACTAGTTGCTGTCTATCAAATATATACGTTGTAAATTAGTTAAACGGCTGTAAACAGCCATTACTTGAGCTTACTGACTAGTCTTGTTGACAGAATGATTTATTTTGTTATAAAATTCTGCAAGACATTCAAAATCTAGTATATGAGAGCCCATTTCATAAGCTTTCTTTTAGTACAAGAATCATTCGAATCACCCATGTACTTTTCAAGTTACAGAATTTTAAAAACAACCACCGTTTGAAAGTTCTATCCATGGCCATGGACAGAACTTCCAAACTTTCAAACTTTTTTCTGTGATCCATGCATGGATCACACAAAAAAACGTGTGCATTCTTTCAGCAAGATGAAAACAATTCACACACATCCCTATGTGGTTTGTTTTTGTTTTGCTGAAAGAATACTTACGTTTTTGTGATTTGGGACAGAACTTTAAAACGGTGGTTGGGTTTAAAATTCTGTAACTTGAAAAGTACTTGAGTGATTTGAATGATTCTTGGACTAAAAGAAGCTAATTAATTGGGCTTTTATATCCTAGATTTTGAAAATGCTACATGCTGAACTTAGCAATCGTCCTGACATTTGGTTTTCAGGTTTTTTACTCACCCTATAGTTATCATCGGGGAACTCTGCAATATTTGTGTTAATGAACAGTTTGCACTTGGGTACAATATGCATATGATAATTCCAGAGAAATTATTCAAATCGAAATCTGGTAATTCTTTTTCTTCTTCGTAGGTGGTTCCTTTAGGCATTTCCTAGGTCAGGTGACCCGTGAGCTGCAGAGCTCCACCCTAGGTCTGCTCGTCCTGTGCCCTAGTGCGGGAACCGGCCGAAATAAAGGCAGATATTTAATGAGGCCGGGCGCCATCACGTTCCCGGAGGAGAAACTTCTGGAGTTCTTTGGACTGGTAATTGTTTGTTTGTTTGTTTTTTGGTTAATTGAAAAACATTAAACACTTTTGAAAGCGTAGTTTTATGTAAAACTTGATCAGCACATTGCGTATGTTCCAATATTCGATCAAGTCCAAGTTAGAATAACCAAATAACAAATTATTAGAAATGCACAGCACTACCAAAGGCCTTGCAAAATTGCCAATAGATCGACTAACTTGAAATTAAAAATTGAAAAATTAGATGTGTTTTTAAGCTCTGGTAGGAGCTTCGACATGCCACTTGGTGGTCAGTCGGTCAGTCTGTCTGTCTGTCTGTCTGTCCCCAAAAATTGACCAAAATATTTGACCAAAAATTGACCAAATGCCATGCCGTCATCAGTAAATGCACTCTTGAGACGAAAGTAATCGGAAAACGGGTTTTGCCTCGATCGATGCGCATTCGCGTCTATTTTGCATATATATGTCTGTCCCTGGAAAATTGACCAAAAGCGAGCCCCCTAAGTGAAATAAATATAACTATCAAGTTTTAATTTAACGGGGAAAAAAGAAGAAAAAAAATGAAATACTTAATACAAAATTGTTTGTAACAATTTGTAAAGTTGTTTATGAAAATTTTGTAAATGGAGGCAAGATAATGTGCAGTAATGTTATAGTCTTTGTTTATATGGGAAATTGAGGGGCTTTTTTTGTCAATTTTCAGTGCCTGATTTTCGCGCGGGACGGCGGCGCAGGCTTGTATGCACAATCATTTCATGCAAGACTTCCATGCAAGGCAGCCAGAGCTTATTGTGCACTCGCACTTGTATTTTTCTGAGGAAGTTTTGCAGTGGGTTTCCATATCAAAATTTGGACATACATATACTCTTTCCTTCCTTACCCTCAGCTCCTCGGCATCGCTCTAAGAGCAGACATCCCCCTAGCCTTGGATCTACTGCCGTCGTTCTGGAAGTGTCTGGTTGGAGCCCCGTTGGACCCTGAGAGGGATCTTGAAGAAGCTGACTGTATCACCTACAGCTACCTCAAGAGATTGACAGAGGTAGAGCTTTTTCGCCATCAGCAAAATAGCCTTCGTTTTTGTTCTAATTTGTTTTTTACTTCTTTTTCTTCTTCTTCTTGTTCCCACAAATCCCATAGACTTTGTACATGTTTCCTTCTCTGTGCCACTTTTGAACTTCAGTTTTAATGAAACTTGGTACAGACTCAGAACCCACAGTGAACTCATGCATGGACACGTGATGTCATCATGACATCATCACGTGACATGTGACGTCATCTGAAAGGTACATTTTTGAGCGAGCTATATCTACAGAACTACAGGGTCGATCGGATTGATACTTGATATACACATAGGGATTTGTATAAGATGAAAATTGACATCAACATCAACAATGCCAAAAGGCCCTATGTTCTGCTCATCAAACAGGCATACCGCTAGTATTTGTTCCGTATTGTTATCACAGTAACAAAATTTGAATTTTTTTCTTGATAATGCCAGGTTCAGAGTGAAGCAGAGTTTGACGCGCTGTGCGCCGAGGTCTCCTCCCATCATGCACCTGAGCTGGAGTCACCTGACCCAGACCCCGCCCCTGGGCCATCCACTGGCCCCTCCTCCTCCCAGACGGACACGCCTTCTCACAACCTGACGTTTGTTTATAACAGCCTGGGCGGGGCAGAAGTGGAGCTGTGTACGGAGGGGAGGACTCGACGAGTCGGGTGGGTCACCAGGAAGATTAGTCAAAATCCAGTCTCTATGGAATACCGTATCATGTATTCATTACAAAATAGATTTAAACACATTCAATTGTTGACCTCCTGTTGTACTATTAATACCCAAACTTTTGGGGGGAAAACCCATTAGTGCGCCAGCAGAAGAGGGCGCATTTTTACCACTTTTGAGAGCTCTGTGGACGGGACACACAGCGCACTGTACTGGTTCGCACGCGAAGTACGCACGACTTCCTGAATGTGTAAAAGCTATTAGCCACAGTGTCTTCGCGTGAGCGTCAGGCATCGTCGGCGCGCAAATACGTTCGAATATAACTTGCGATGGTCTCCCAGACTAATCCCCGCCCCCAATAACTTTGGATCATTCGAAATACGCAGTGGATGAACCGGGAACCAGTCTAGGTCTCTCCAAACTCTCCTTTCCTGGCCGTTGAAGGCGTACTTGTGCACGGAGTGCATAGGATACATTATTACAGTTTAGCCACTATAGCCAGTGGTATTTTCTATGACAATTGCTTATTTAGGCGTGTGTATCAGAACCGGGTACCCGAGTACCCGACCGTTGATGTCAGGAACCGGTTCCAGATAATGGGATCGGGTACCGGTAACCAACTTTGCAAATTACGTTGTGATTTCTAAGACAATGAAAAAGAAATGTTTTACATGCCATTTGTGGGGAATTTTCCAAAATGAAAACCAGGCTACATGCAAAACCAAAGCAGATGTCACGTTTAAGTGCATTTCGATGCACCACATGACGCTTGCGAAAGTTGCAGTTTGTACTGCAAAGCTATGAAGACCTTCGGTCAACTTGATAATTACGGGTACATGGTTAACCGTGGCTTACCTCAATAGGTACCTGGTTCCCTTACAACCCGAAAATGTACATCCTAATGCTTATTGTAAAACAGGATTTGGCTCAGTGTCAAGTCAGTTTTAAACGTACTTGTTTAAAACCGGCCAAGCACATACCGGTATTTATTCCCTTATATATTCATTGATGAATCCATAAAACCATATACAGGGTGAGTAAAAAAAAGTGAACCCAAATGTTGGGACCATTGTTTTAGTGAAGCTCTTCATGTAGCACTTTCAAAATCTAGGATACGAAAGCCCAATTCATAAGCTTTCTTTTAGTACAAGAATCATTCAAATCACTCATGTACTTTTGAAGGTACGGAATTTGAAACACAACCACCATTTTAAAGTTCTGTCTACGGATCACAAAAAGGTTTAAGTGTTCTTTCAGCAACATGAAAACAAATCACATAGGGATGTGTGCAAATTGTTTTTCTTTTGTTGAAAGAATGCACACTTTTTTTGTGATCTGTAGACAGAACTTTAAAATGGTGGTTGTGTTTAAAAATCCGTAACTTGAAAAGTACATGAGTGATTTGAATGATTCTTGTACTAAAAGAAAGCTGAATTGGGCTTTTATATCCTAGATTTTGAAAGTCTACATGCAGAACTTCATTAAAACAATAGTCCCAACATTTGTTTTTCGTTGTTTTTTTTTACTCACCCTGTACAGTGCTGAGGCAGTCTAGGGAGCAACAAGCAGATATTTTGGGGTAAAATAAGGACTAATTCGTGTCTGTTTGCTTTTGCAGTTGGAAGAATCGCCAGCAGTACATCTCAGCCATACGGGATCTACGTTTGAGAGAGCTAGCCAGCCCAGAGCGCATGCTAGCAGTCCGTTGTGGGCTAGCATCGGTCATACCAATCCATCTGCTTTGTATGATGACGCCACATGATTTGGAACTCAGAACTTGTGGCCTACCAACAGTTGATCTGGACTTTTTAAAGGTAAACAAAGAAGAAAAGGAAAAACCCCTATTTTAATCCATATTCCTTTAAAAATGTGGTGAGAGATATGAACTTCATCTCTTGAAAATTTTGACGATAAGTCAGTGTACCAGTTATTATTTAAATTTGACTCATAGTTGGCCCAAGTTAGTTTCATTTGGCTCATTGGAATTTTTTGTCCAATTGGGAGTTTAGCCCAGTGGTTAGGGTCACGACTCACGATCAAAGGGTCAGTTGTTCGAATTGTATGTTGTGTCCTTGGGCAAGCTACTTCACCACAACCGGCCTCTCTCAATCCTGTATTGTAATTGGGGAGTAATCTGCATTGGGTGGTGAGTGATAACTGTTTGGAGATGCTATGACATAACTCGTCTTCAACACCTACAAAATAGAGCGGCAAGACTGATATTTTGGTAGGGCATGATACATCCAGTGCCCCCTTGTTACGTCGTCTTCATTGGCTGCTGATCCGTAAGCGTATTGAATTCAAAATCCTTGTCATCGTCTACAAATGCGTTCACTCACAAGCCCCGGATTATCTTCAAAACCTGATTAATTTCACAAACCTAGATATGCCACTTGCTCTTCGCTAGACTCAACTCTTCTCACTGTGCCTAAAACCAGAACTCGTACCGGTGATAAAGCGTTTCAAGCCGCTGGACCACGCCTTTGGAACTGTCTGTCCATCAACATCAGAGAGGCCAAAACCTTGGGCATTTTCAAAGATCTTCTACAAACACACCTGTTTGTCTAATTTCTTGTATTGCTTTGTACTTCGTTTTGTTACTGATGTTCTGTTTATTGAGTTTCATTGTTCATTGTGTAATTTATTGTATTGCTTTGTACAGCGCTGTGTTCCTTGAAGGGCGATTTATAAATGCCTAATTGAATTGTATTGTATTGTTATCTGTAATAAACAGGTATTCCATCCAGGAGGAATTGAAATATTCTCAGTCATTTCAGGCCAAGGAAACCATAGATAAATGCTGCCCTGATGGGCCATATTGGCTAGGAACGGGCTTGTCTTACTTTCACTTACCCCTTGTACCCTTCCACTAGGCCCACACCATGTACCAGGTGGGCCTGGTCGAGACAGACACCCACATCCAGTACTTCTGGTCAGCGCTGGAGTCATTCTCCCAAGAAGAGATAGCTCGCTTCATCAAGTTTGCTTGCAATCAGGACCGCATCCCATGTACCTGCCCATGCCGAGACGGGGAGGCTGATACCAGTCATGTGCCACCCTACCCAATGAAGATAGCCCCACCTGATGGAACCGGGGGTGAGTCTCAGAAACTTTCTTGTAGAGTTGTCATTAACTCTTTCAGTGCCCGCGAAATTTGAAAAGTTTAACCCTAAAGTGCCCAACTTCGAGCGTTTTTTTAATTGTTCAAAATTCTGTAAAAAATTAAGTAAATAAGTTTTACTCACTAAATTTGTTGTTGTTGATCTCTGGTATATCCTCGGTATATTGGAAAATCAATAGTAGTCACGTACATAGTGATACACCCTGAAACACTGTCGTGCACACAGGGGAATTCCACTTTTTGCAGAAAATACGAGTGTCAGTGCTGCTCCCTCTTGCAAGAACTCGAATGAAACAAATAAATACAGGTCGTACCTGAATGAAAATGATATTATTAGAAAGAGCGAGAGCGCCCCCTTTTGATAACATGCTTACTCTACCTCGTACATGTACGAGGTTTGGCGATTTTAAGTACGAACACTACCTCGTACATGTACGAGGTTGGCAATTTCGAACTAACAAATATACCTCGTACATGTACGACTTTGGCACTGAAAGAGTTAAGGCAATCATAAGTCAGTAACAAGTGAGTAAGAAATCAACACAGTTAATCACAAGACTCAATCGCAAGTCATCACAAGTCAGTCACAAGTCATGTCACAAATCAAGCACAAGCCATTTCAAAATCAAATCATATGTCTATCAGATACAATTCGGCCAATTCATAATGCAGTGTGCCACAAAGAGTTTGCCATGGAGAGTCCATTTTTCAAGTTTACGGTCGACAAAACACGGCCCATTTGAATGAGTGTCAGTAGACAACTTGAGCTATTTCGTAATAGATTCATATGCTTACGAAACTAGCTTCGAAAAAAGCTAACAATTTCAAATGTCCCGCCCTGCGAATTTGTCGACCATCTCGCACAATGCACTTGGAAAAATGAACTCCCTGTGTTAAACTCTGGGTGGTGCACTGCATTGTGAATCGCCCAAATTCACAACTCAATTTACAAGTATATCAAGTCAATCACAATTATATAACTGACATACAGATCCTTGTCATTTGATTTATGGAACTCACATCACGTGACATTCATTATTGCTCCCATTCACGCCGGGGCTCAAAAAGTCCCATTCGCCCATGGTGAATGGGATTTACTATATTCAACAGTTAGTTTCATCCTTGTTCAGTAGCTCGGTTTTTGTGTGCAAATGCATGCTGGTGTGCACGTAGCGTGTATTGTTCCCAAGAGCCAGTAGCTAGAGAGTTAGGTTTCGTGAAGGGGTGGTTTTGAAGAGAGAAATACATTTCCCACCAATTTTGTACTGAAATAGGAGTTCATCAGCCACTTGTGTCAGCCACTAATTTTGCTGTTTACCAAGTGCACATGCGAGGTTTCACGCACGGGTTAAATATACGCGTAATAGACTGTCGCACTGGTTACCAGTGCACTAGTCTAATACGCATGCCCTTTACGAAGCATTTGTGGAACTGGCGCATGGGGGTAGTGCGCACGCGCGAACATCGCCCTAGCAGCAGCTACATGTAAAGATGGGGCACAAGCACAACAACATTTTGCTGAGAAAACTTACGCGTAACTTCATGAAATTTTTTGTGAATATGCATGACGTATAGTAAAACCAATAAAACATGGTTTAATTTGGGTGGATAGTCGATATTACCTCCCCGAGGTATAGGAAGTTCCCTTGGCTTTGCCTTGGGAACGAGTCTGTCAACTTCCAATACCTCGGGGAGGTAATATCGAGTATCAACCCTCAAACCATGTTTTAGTGTTTATTCAAAATGGAAAGTGAAGGGATGAGATTTTTTGTGTGTGTACAAGTCCATCAGCATGAAATTTGGTTAAACTTGCCTTAATGTTGGTGACAAAGTTGCTTCCAAATCACATTTTAGGCACGTTAGGCCAAAAAAAAAAAAAAAAAGGTTCCTGTTTCTGGTCTGCACGCGCATCGCTGTAGCCATGTGCGTCAGCAAAATATAAAAAAAAAAAGTTTCAATGTAAGCTGATGTCTCAAAACCGCCAAATTCACTGGTTGGACTGGAATCCTGCTGCTGCACAATTTTAACGTGTTTTTAGATGGGGTTACGATCGAGTATAAGCTTTATGTGGCTTCTCTGGGCTCCCATTCATTTTGCACTAAATTTAGTTGAGCACCATTTGCAGTCATCAGCCGACATTTGAATTTAAAAAAAGGGAAAAAAAGCCTCGTACCCGCACCACTTTTGGGGCAAGCTCCATACCAGAAACCGGACACCTTCTTTTTGGCCTTAACAAGTTAGGCTGTGTTTTGTGTTGTTATATAGAGTCCAAGAAGTAGTTGCATGGTACCGGATGAATTTAATGGATTCCAAATTGATTTCCCTTTTTAGGATCTCCAGACACACGTTTCATCCGCGTAGAGACCTGCATGTTCATGGTGAAGCTGCCGCAGTACACCAGCCAGGAGATCATGACCAGGAGACTGCTGTATGCCATCAATTGTAGAGAAGACCCTATGAGTGGTTGAATCACAAACATCACATTGGCACCACGGTGCTTTCCCCACCTGCTTCCCCTTAACTAGTCTGGAAATTTGGGACTCGCAATACTGTGTATGAGAGTCCCAAAACTTAAGGTATTGAAAACATGCAGTACATGAAAATAGACTGGCTCCTGAAACAACCAGTCCAACACAGCTTCAGTACTGCATCAATCAAGTGTGTCAAAAGAAACATGTGGCAAGTTAGGAACTAGTCTCTATTTACTACACATTTCTCCATAGCCAGCCACCAGACTAATGACAAGGAATGAAAAGGTCAGTCTTTTCAAATAGTAGGACCATGGTTGGACATGTACCAGCCTAGTCTTAAGCCTCATTTTGAAATCACTTGACTTCCCCCTTATGTGTAACATATTGAAGAAATGTCTCTTTTAAAAATTTAATTGAGTCTTCAAACTTGAGGACCTTCTTTGCCCAATGGAGGTTTGGAGAAATTTGCTGGCTAACGAGTCAGTAAAGTTGGCGTGATTTAGATTTCTACGTTTCAGAGCAGTCCAGGTCCAAGTCTGACCCTAACCCAGGTCTGATTCCCACCCACGCCTGACACGTTTAAGATTTTCAGTCCCCACCTGATGTTGTAGGTTTGCGACAGTATCATTTATGGGTTTCCTCCCACTTTGAAAACCCGACATTCTTCATCTTCTAAGCTTTTTTATATTTCAAAATTCTGTGCTGCAGTGACTTGTGTGCACTATTACAGGTAGAGTACATCATTTGCAGCTATCCAAAAAATAACTGACAAATAATTGTTGAAAAGCATGCTTGGTTTCAAGATAGTAATGCCACTAAACTCCCTGTGAAATTTTTCTTTTTTGGCATGCTGTCGTTTTGAAGAAAACAAAAAAGGTCCTTTCCAAAGATGTGTCTGAAGACGATTTTACATTTTTTTTCATTCGGTGATGTCGTGCTCCAGTGAATGGCCCAACATTGGCGGTCTGTGCACGGTCACGTCGTTTTTTGACAGCGTGCGGTTCGTACATGTAAATGTTTGGTCGGAAACTACAAAAATAAAACCCACCTAAGGAATGCAAACCTATTCATAATAACTCGTAAATCCTGTAATAATAATTTTTTTAATATCTCATTCAAATGCTGTGACAAGTGGTATGTTTGGGGAAACTGGAGAATATTAAAAAATGTCCCAACTAAAGTTGGCCCTTTTAGCCGATGATTGCATGATGAAAGAAAACAACGATCTAAAACGACATTTTTTGAAAATGTAGAATTTTTATCACAAAAATATGGTGAATAAAAGACAAATAAACTCATTTAATTTTATCAGGTGGCATGTATTTCACTTAATCTAGCAAAATGAACTGGATGTTTTCAGATGGAAATTGGTCTTTCCTCTCCGCGGCGCTGCCATTTAAACAGTCACTGGCATTAACCGAGATTTTGGCGCGTGCGCACAAACTAAGTGAGAGGGTTGAACGGAAGTGGAAGTGACACATGGTATCCATGCATGGAGTATTTTAACATATTTTTTTGTTCAAAAAATGGTTCAAAATCTTAAGTAGGGTGTACAACAACTAACCTGGTGAAGTTTCAACTAAGTGGATACTATACATTTTCAGAAAAAGGTGTAAACATGTGTTTCGTAACTGCTTTCCATTGCTAACATACGCAGAAAGGTTGAGCCCGTGGGCACAATTTGTAAAACCACCTTCAATAATTGTTTTCCTCCAAACAATACCATTTCAGGTGGACTGATTTCACACCGTATTTGGTACCAGTCATACTTTCACTTTGAGCAAGGCTTTTCTCATTAAATCAGTAGGTCTATTTCCAATTATACAAATGTTTCTTCATGCCGTTAATGGGAAAATACAACATTTGCAAACATCAAAAAATAAAACTACCAAATCATTTTGAAATACCTTGCTGGACTGTTAGTGAATGACAGTGTAAAGCATCCTGCAAAATCATGGCACCTGGTATATTGTCATTTTCAAGAAAAGTGGTATTTTTGTATCAATTTCCAACGCTGATCGGCCGATCAGCGTTGGAAAAAACTGGCTTTTTTTTAAATACTGGGCCCAATTGACCATCGCGCTTGTTTGCAATTGATTACAAACCTATGAACGGGTACAAGCCAGCTAGACTGGTTCCCTGACCTTACAATTCCCCAATGTATGTAAACTGCTCTGTTTCTTCTTATATGGAGTCAGGGAACCAGACTACAGGAAAATGATTGTTTTTCTTGGTTTTTATAGCATTTTCGAACCCAAAACCTAAAAAAAGTCATTGTAACTATATTTGCTATATATTTCCAACCCCCCAATTCCATCCATTTCTGAAAATTACAGCAAAAGCAAATGATGTATATTCCCTTTAAACCCTCCGGATGTTGGAATGAGCTCATTAAAATTACCTTTAGGATATATTCAAGTGCCAGAACATCTTTTTTTCCGCTTGATACTTTTTCAAAAATCCACCTGCTTTCACAGGGTTCCTACAGTCATGGAGAAACTTTGGAATTTTGTTATTTTCAATACAAGGAGTAATGGAAAGTTTGCATTCCGAAGAAAAATTTGCGGAAAAGTCATTTATGCTAGATACGTTTTCAAAAATCCACCTGCTTTCACAGGGTTCTTACAGTCATGGAAAAACACTGGCATTTAATGCTATCATGGAAAAGTCATGGAATTGTGTTATTTTTAGCACAAGGAGTCATGGAAAGTTTGTATTCTGAGGAAAAAGTCATGGAAAAGTCATGGAATCCTGCATAGCCAATTCGTGATGATACATTGGCTTTAGCAGTCTTCCGGTTGGCTTTACTTTCACTTTATATTCGTTGCATGTTCAGTGTTTCATTGTGATGCTTTCATTGCTGCTCAGTGATCATGTGTCACACTGGAAGGCTGAAAGGGAGTGGCATCTCTTGCCTCGGTGTGATGACTGGCCAGTGTATTGTAAATAAGCTCCCAAGATGCTAAAACAGTGAGGAATTGGTCATGGAAAGCCCCTATTTTGTCCTGGAAAAATCATGGAAAAAATCATTGAATTTCATTATAAGATTTCTGTGGGAACCCTGTTTTCAAAACAGTCTCATTCTTTAAAAAGTATTGTTATACATATATTTAAGGTATGCTTTCAATTCATAAGTTTTCTTCTAATCTGTCTTTGGACCTTGAGAACTGTATTCTGAAATTAGAAAAGTGCACGATTTGCATTTGTGAGTAAGAAATCTGTTTTCTAAAGCTTGTCAGTTACTGTCAACATTTTGACAGAAGCTATAAAAATAGATGCCGAAACAAATTATTTCTCAATGGCAAAAGACAAACCAAAGATCATTCTTGTGATTTATTTTATACTAAGTTAACTTCTTCAAGTTATCAAATGAACCACAAAGGGAAAACAGCTGTATCTTGTCTGAGTGATCCCGTTTGCTATTTGCCAGGTTTGCCTCGTGACTTTGCGTGATCCCTGGCTGCATGGCAGATACAGGTTTATGGCCTCTGACTAGCGCCTCTTGAACAAAGACATTGACGAATTGGAAAACAGCCAACATAGCTGAATAACTCAGTTGGTAGAGCAGCGGAACGGTAATCCGGAGGTTGCAGGCTCAAAACCCTCTCCAGTCAATTTCTTTGTTTAACTTTTCAGCATTCTTTCAAGTTAAGTAACTGTTGCAATCAAAGTGTTGTTTGGTTTAATTGGTTTAATTATTATGATAAATAGCCTTTTGTTATTTTGTTTATTACACAGAGAATTGAAATACATTGTATTGTTTAGTTTCCATTGTTATAACGAGCTTGAATAATGTAATGTAAGTGACACTATTAACTCTTTGTATACCCATTCCCACGTGAAAGGATTCATTTAGTGAACTGTAAAATATTGAGTTTTCACACTGAATTGGTCCTGTCTGTTTAGTTTTATATTTTTAACTGCAGTTATAAACAGTGCATGATGTTTGATAAGAGAGTTTTGTTTTGTGCTTGTGGGACAAACTAAAACATGTTGTGTAGCTATTGCACCCAGAAATGACCTATTCTATATTGAGAGTTGTAAATGATTGATAATATTTATTATTGGTATCTGATTTGGAGATGAAACTTCTAATGGAACGCTTCTGGGCTTGCATGCAAGTTGTATAAAACATTGTTGTGTAAAGCATGGCATCATTTTGTGAGCACGATATGCGAAGTTTGTATTTTGTTTGTGCACCACACAGTTTCAGACCTTCGTGTTATAAGCACCGGTATCTCCTTTGAAGGAGAATAAACACAATAAATTTAGTTAAGTGCAAGCATGCGAGATATATAGGAGAGTTTGGAGTAATCAGCCAAAATATGTAATTAGTACAGTGTATATTGAATGATACATTGCAGTGATAAGGACAATGCACTATTAAGGCATTTTAATTATAAAAAAGTGGGGTGAAATTATCTTGATTTGGGGGATATTTAGAGAAATAAATACTATTGCAGTTGACAGCCCTGTCTTTGTAAAGTGTTTGTGTTCAGTGCCTATACTCACAGCGTTAAGATACCATTCGTAGCCTTGGGCCATGGAGTGAATGGGCAGCGGTATAACAACATTGTCTGGACACAAACACCAGAAAAATTCTGTTGGTTAAGGCAGTTGAGTAACTTTCTATTACTCACTCACTCCTTCGCCCGTTGGAGGAGAGACGGTGTGTCCAGGGTTGTCACCAGCCTGATCTATCCGCTGCCTCTTGGAGGAGAGATGCTGTGTCCAGGGCTCTCACAAGCTTGATCTATCCGCTGCCTCTTGGAGGAGAGATGCTGTGTCCAGGGCTCTCACAAGCCTGATCTATCCGCTGCCTCTTGGAGGAGAGATGCTGTGTCCAGGGCTCTCACAAGCCTGATCTATCCGCTGCCTCTTGGAGGAGAGATGCTGTGTCCAGGGCTCTCACAAGCTTGATCCGGCCTTCACCTGTTGGAGGAGAGACAGTGTGTCCAGGGCTGTAGCCAGCTTGATCTATCCTTCGCCTCTTGGAGGAGAGACGGTGTGTCCAGGGCTGTCACCAGCCTGATCTATCCGCTGCCTCTTGGAGGAGAGATGCTGTGTCCAGGGCTCTCACAAGCTTGATCTATCCGCTGCCTCTTGGAGGAGAGATGCTGTGTCCAGGGCTCTCACAAGCCTGATCTATCCGCTGCCTCTTGGAGGAGAGATGCTGTGTCCAGGGCTCTCACAAGCTTGATCTATCCGCTGCCTCTTGGAGGAGAGATGCTGTGTCCAGGGCTCTCACAAGCCTGATCTATCCGCTGCCTCTTGGAGGAGAGATGCTATGTCCAGGGCTCTCACAAGCTTGATCTATCCGCTGCCTCTTGGAGGAGAGATGCTGTGTCCAGGGCTCTCACAAGCCTGATCTATCCGCTGCCTCTTGGAGGAGAGATGCTGTGTCCAGGGCTCTCACAAGCCTGATCTATCCGCTGCCTCTTGGAGGAGAGATGCTGTGTCCAGGGCTCTCACAAGCTTGATCCGGCGTTCACCTGTTGGAGGAGAAACGGTGTGTTCAGGGCTGTCGCCAACCTGATCTATCTGCCGCCTGTTAGAGGAGAGACAGTGTGTCCAGGGCTGTCGCCAGCCTGATCTGTCCTTCACCTGTTCTAGGAGAGACAGTGTGTCCAGGGCTGTTGCCAACCTGATCTATCTGCCGCCTGTTGGAGGAGAGACGGTGTGTCCAGTGCTGTGGCCAGCCTCATTTGTCTTTCACCTGTTGGAGGAGAGACAGTCTGTCCAGGGCTGTCGCCAGCCTGATCTGTCCTTCACCTGTTCTAGGAGAGACAGTGTGTCCAGGGCTGGGGCCAGCCTGATCTGTCCTTCACCTGTTGGAGGAGAGACGGTGTGTTCAGGGCTGTCGCCAGCCTGATATGTTCTTTACCTGTTGGAGGAGAGACGGTGTGTCCAGGGCTGTCGCCTACTGATCTGTCCACCAGATGGAGGAGAGACAGTGTGTCCAGGGCTGTATCGAGCCTGATCTGTCCTTCACCTGTTGGAGGAGAGACAGTGTGTCCAGGGCTGTCACAAGCCTGATCTATCCACTTCCTCTTGGAGGAGAGACGCTGTGTCCAGGACTGTCACAAGCTTGATCTGGCCTTCACCTGTTGGAGGAGAGACAGTGTGTCCAGGGCTGTAGCCCGCTTGATCTATCCTCTGCCTGTTGGAGGAGAGACAGTGTGTCCAGGGCTGTCACAAGCCTGATCTATCCGCTGCCTCTTGGAGGAGAGACAGTGTGTTCAGGGCTGTCGCCAGCTTGATCTATCCTTCACCTGTTCTAGGAGAGACAGTGTGTGCAGGGCTGTCACCAGCCTGATCTGTCCTTCACCTGTTGGTGGAGAAACGGAGTGTTCAGGGCTGTCGCCAACCTGATCTATCTGCCGCCTGTTAGAGGAGAGACAGTGTGTCCAGGGCTGTCGCCAGCCTGATCTGTCCTTCACCTGTTCTAGGAGAGACAGTGTGTCCAGGGCTGTCGCCAACCTGATCTATCTGCCGCCTGTTGGAGGAGAGACGGTGTGTCCAGTGCTGTGGCCAGCCTTATCTGTCCTTCACCTGTTCTAGGAGAGACGGTGTGTCCAGGGCTGTCGCCAGCCTGATATGTTCTTTACCTGTTGGAGGAGAGACAGTGTGTTCAGGGCTGTCGCCAGCCTGATCTGTTCTTCACCTGTTCTATTCCTTGATGTTGATGTTGTACTTCCTCCTGTACAGAGCCTTGCAGGATGGTCTTAGCAATGAAGTTGTGGTGGGTTATGTGACCGAACCACATCGTTTCCTTCTCTTTACTGGACGAAAAGGAGCTCCTGGGAACCAGCAAGGGAGCTTCCGGAAGCATTTGGGTTTGAATGCCGTAATCTGCTTCTCCAGGTCGGCTGTCAGAGTCCAGTTCTCGCACCCCTAGAGGAAGATGGAGATGACAAGGCCTTTGTGGAGCTTGAGTTTGGTCAGGACCCTGATGCTAGTGCTCCTCCACGGTCTGGGGAGGTTTAACATCGCCTAGTCTGGTTGAGTCCGTGAAATTCACTGAAGAACATCATATCAACTTTCGACTTAATGAATCGCATGGAGTGGATCTAGATGCCTCTAAACATGTTTTCCGGAGAGGGAATAACCTTGTGTAGACGTCAGCAACTCCACATAACGTCGCTGCTACCTAGTTTATGTGGACATCTTTTGATCGAAAGCCCACACAGTGAATGTAATGCTTGTACACACCGACACGTTTGTTTAGGGTATAAATTGATGATTTTCTGTTGTTCCCCTTTTTTTTTTTTTTTTATTTTTTATTTTTTTTTGCAAAAGCTCTCATTGGTTTTGTACACTTTTCTAATTGAGTCCTTGGTTCGGTTCCTATCCTCAATTCATCGATGATGTTGCACGTGTATGTCCTCGATTTACACCATAAACAAATGCAAGCACACACACACAGCTCATTTTTACTATACTCATGAGGACCTGATCCTTTTCTTCTCTTCTTCCCTTTTGTTTGTACTTTAACTTTTTCTCCCGAGGACCTGGGCCCAGGTCCTCGGACCCATTGAAATCGCACACACCCCATTGTCCCAAGTCCGCAGTCTGAATGGATAACCAACCCACCAATCCACGCTGCGATTGCATCTGAAAGAGGAACTCCCAAGCTACACGGCTGTATGATACGGCGTGACCGTAGCCAAAAGGGAGCACCGATCTCGGGGCAGTTTCGGGCGCAAAAGGATCGCAGTAGGGGGACAACCTCATGGTAATCAATCGCTACATCCAGCAACTCTGTGCTTCATACGGACCGCCAAAGCCGTGGTAACCGCCTAGTAAATATATAACAGTGCTCACTGAGATATGTCGTTCTCTTTTCTTCGGTTATGGCCGGATCAAATGTCTGTCCTCATGCAGTGGGGTGTTCATGCAATGGTACATTCATACGCTTTTTTACAGCGTTGCTACAGATCTTTCTGCACCTTACTTATATACTTTTCCTTTTCTCCCCCCCCCCCCCCCCCCCCTCCATCCCCTCCCCCACACCGGTAGTCCGTATTACCTCAAACCAGTTTGGGAATTCCCCGCCCATCCACCTTGTTTTCATTATTAATCTCCACTTTCAACAAAACCAACCGCAGAACACAATGAAGAAGGATTTAAATTACGTAATGTGGGGGCATTGTCCGATATGGCAGTACGTAATGGCACATCCGTGTGCCTGTCTGCAGAGTGAATAGACTGTGCCCAGCGAAGCGAAACGATCAGAAAGGAGTTCCAGTATAGGTGTAACCTATTGGCAGATAATCACCTGTCTTCACGTTTCTTCGCTGTGTCGCAGTTCATTTGTAGATCACACTGCAATACTGAACTGCTTTGAAGTACATGTACTAATTTGGCGAACAAGCCGAACAAGAAGACACGCTTGTTCTGCCGTTGAAGAGGGATCTGACAATAATCGTCTAGGAAAGGGAAAGGCTTGAACTGTCCGAAGACTTCATCCGTTCGGTATAGGAACTTTACTCGAGATCGGGAAGTATCGCGAGGAATTATGATGACACCAACTGTCCACACGGCGCGGTTTTTACGCAGTTTGTTAGCCTTGGTGCTTTACAGTGGAGCTTTCATCGTGGGGATCTGTTCGGCGCAGCTCGATGGACTCACACTGCTTCCCCCGGAGTTACAAAGCACCGCGGCCGTGGATGAAATGAGAAACAAGCTCTGCATGAGGTAGTTTCCACTTCTTTTGATGTATCGTATGTAATGTTGGTATCTTGTCCCTTCGACAACAGAGAAAGGAAATAATTCCATACTGGGCCACCTCTCATATTCCCTAATATGACCTGAAAAGTACCAACATTTGTAAATCTGATGAAGAAACACTATTTGTGCAAAAAAAATGCTTTTAAATACTCTACCTTTTCTGCTGTGGCCCATAATTTTGTGCAAATATGCCACGCAGCATTTTACATAAAATGAAAACTTGATGACATTACATGGGAAAGTGCCTCAGGTGGGTGCGGACTTCCGGGATTTTTTCTTTCAGAAAGAATGTTGCATCTTGATGCCACTTTTTTCATCATATAGCTCAACGAAGGTCAGTCATTGCAGAAATGTTAAAATACATGAATCTTGGACTGAGAACCATTTTCAGTTTTGTTAGAAAACACTTTGAAAATGCTCTCGACTCTAGAAGTGGCGTCTGGGTACTACATTCTTTCCTTTTTCTTACTTTGGCTCGAATACCCATGTTCTCTGAACTCAATGTTTCTTGAGTCTGGAGTGCTGAACACATAGCAACCGATGAAATCTGGCGTGTGAATGAATAGAAGTTTTCATCGGATGACGTCACTCCGCCCCGAGCAATGTGCTAGTTCCTTGTGCTAATTTCTTTGATCAATGTGCGTAGAACCTTTGTGTTACAATTCACGGTACACTGTTATGCTTATGTTGTGACTGCTTTCAAATAACAGTTCCCGTTCATGTTTGCAGATAATTTGATTTGCAAATAAAACGTTGAAAAGACAGTTCACGACTTTTTTTTGGGGGGGGGGGTATTTTTACGAAAACGTTTGCAACCACAAACTTCGCAAACTCACAGCCAGCTTCAAGTTATCAACTGAAAATAGAACTGGTAGGGCTAATCCCCCTCCCCAACAAAAACCTCAAGGTTATTTGCTGACATATTTCTAAAACGATTGCACCCCCATATCAATTATTTTCCGCACAGCCGGAGGCCTGTGCCTCGCCTTTCTAGGCCTCAACAAAGAACATTTTGCTAAAATTGTCTCTTAGTCTTGTCGATGAAGGTGACATTTTTATAATGAAATGAAGGTAAATTATGTTCATATAAAATCCTACACGTTGTAGATGAACCCACACCAATTTTGAATTCAAAGTCGGCTTTCATTATTTTCTTTGTGTAATCATGGTGTAATACAATGTAATCAAAATATTAGCGACACTACTGTAAGGACTATACGCATGTGTCACACTGCTTTATGCCAGCATTCTTCGGTTAAATCCGTCCCCAGGAATATACATATTTCTTCAAACACATCATGTTTTTTTCTATACTGCAGTTGCATGGATGTTGAGCAGCCGGCGCCACCGAACGTCCGTGAAGTCCTGCCATTTTGTCAGCAGATCTGTCGCACTGATAACCGGATCCTCAATCGGCAATGTTGGGAACATGAAGGTTTCTGATTTTAATGTTTTTTTCCCCCTTCAAACTTACATTATACTTACCCAGTGGTATACTGTCGGGCGTCGCTAGGGTGGGAGGCTTGGAGATTGTCACCCCTTCCCCACAAATAATCGTCGACATGTCGACAAAATAAGGCTATGATGAACAGCGCCAACTAGTGTCAGATTGTCTCCTCCGTCCCCGTCATGTGGGTGCAGACCAGTAAATCGGTCCGAAATTGCCTACGCCGGCCAAATCACGATTTGCATGCCCTCAAAATCTTCAGTATTTGAGCATGCTGTGGGCCATGAACTTGAGGGTTTGTAAAAAATATGGGTGGAAGCCGTGCACAGGATTGGGAGCTTGCAGTTCTGTGTAACCTGGATGTAATTTGGACCCTAAAAGCGCTCTATTTTGCAATGGAGTGTAGGCATCTTTTTTCAAAATGGCGATGGACTTCAGGACTATTTTCAGGGATGATCATCTTCAGATGGAAATTTCTCCTAAAAGTCATCAGTTGACCCCCCGAAAATTGAACGGAAAATGAAAGATGATGAAATAAGCTTTAATTTGATGGGTGTCTCGAACACCTTGGAGAGTTGTGAGTATTTTTCCCGAATTTTTGAAGTGGGAGCATTTACCATTGGGGTCTATGGAAGTTTATTTACTGGTCTGCTACCATATAGACTGGTTCCCGGTGTGTCCCCCCCCCCCCCCCATTGTCCTTCGGACTTTGAATGTGGGGACGAATAGCAATCCGTATAATAGACCTTTCTATCACCGACGCGTTGTTGGCACATTTTGCCATTATTGCCAACAATGGGTTGCCAAACTATGGACGACCCAACACGGTAAAAAATGAAGAATATGTGTTAATGATTACAAAAATATTATTTAATTGTTGAAAATACCTAATAATCAACAACCGCTACAAAGTACTTCCTAAACATTTATGTAATGAGGGTGTTGGGAGGACTTTGTGTTGGAAAAACATTTTGCTAACCACGGCGTCAATGTATATGTATGCCCCTGCGGCAGCCTGGTGCTCACTTTTTATAAAAACTTTTCCTCCTACTATATGTAACACTAGCCTGATGCCCGACCCAACAAAATCGCTACGATAATATTAGCGCGGTATCCGTCTACCCCGTCTTGTTGTTCAAGGGCAATGACGTAACCCCCCCCCCAAAAAAAATTTTTCTATAATTCTGACTGGCGAACACATCGAGAACACGGGTCTCAGTAATTTGAACGCCATGTTGAGAAGACCTTACTTTTTGTTTACGTACACGTGTGATGGTGTTCTAAAAAGGACAAGTTTCCGTATTGCTTCTCGTTTCAGCCGTTGTCATTCACTTTACAAACGCATTGGTTCACTTTTTTACCATGTTTGAAACCCACGACGGAAATCTGTCCTTGTTAAAACACCATCTCTATTAAGTATAAACAAAAAGTGCGCCAGCTGCAGGTCTTCATACAGCGGGTAAAAAGGAAGTACATGTAAAGCCTTGTGCAGCAGTCAGATCGATCTCTTAAGTTTTAATCTTGAAAGGCAAGATCTCCTTCGGGCTATGTACCTAGGAGAGGACGAAATCTCTGAGACTCCTCCAAAACTGACTATCCTCTCGTTTGATTGCTTTTGATTGTTATGTAGCTGCTCCCTGTGACGAAGGTCAGTCACCAGTCTGTAGTTATCGAGACGCCATCGTGTGTGCATATGACGATGGGTCTGGGTCCTGCGTCTACCACTCAGAGGGACAATCCTTTTGCATCTGCCGGGATGAGTCTGGATCATGGTCAGAGGAGCCCAAGGAATAGTATGTATGCCGATTGGACATTTTGCCACCAAAATTAAGATCATTCCGGTCTGATCGCACATTTGACCTAAGATCTATTTCCAAAAACACCATGTTTTGTTGTCAACCCCCCCCCCCCCCCCTCAGATTGGTCTGGTGCCGCCTTGCATTATAACGTATCACGTGATTTGAGATCTCTTTTTAAGGTTTCGATTTCAATTCCATAGATCCCTCATTTTTCTCTTTTTTTTCTCCAAAATGTGAAATTTCTGTCTTGTGTGCTTTTTATGAAAAACATATTTTTCTGATTCATGACTCTAGGAATGTTTACAAAGGGAAGTAAAATCCGAGAACCATCATAGTTCACAACTGACGCATACGCAATGTTGTCAGAATCTAGGCCCTATATTTACTCCCAGAAGAAAAAAAAGTAATATTCGCATCCTGGGGGCACGGTAACAATGATAATTGTTTGTGTTTCCTTCACAGTGCATATGTATATGTGACAAAAACTTGACGGAAACAATAATGAAAGACAAGGCTAGGAATATTAATTTACATCACGTCAGCTAAGGAATAATTATCGACCTGATGTTTTACACAATTAAGTTTATCTTTTTTTCCCCCAAGCTGTGTCCCCTTCAAACCTCCAACAACACCATCCTCGGAGATGTGTCCCTTCGGGAGTGACCCGCGGGACGACGGGTGCCTACCGCCTCCGCTGCCCACCACGCCTGGTCCGTCCACCGCGCCGGGCCGCGGCGTCTCAGCCGGTCAAGTCAATCTGCCAGCCGTGGTGCTCGGGTGCGTCTTGTCGGTCGTTGTGCTACTCGTTATCATCGGGGTGGGAGTGTGGTGCGTATTGCGAAGAAGAGGACCGTCGGATTCTTCACGAAAGAATAGGTAAGTACATATTTGATAGAGACATGTGCCCAATTAGTCGTGGTCCAAGATTTGATATGGATGTAATTCCCCTAATTCTTCCGGAAACTAAGCAGCGTAGCGGCAGCGGTAGAGATCACTTTCAACAATATTAACCCTCCTATGCAAACTCTGAGCAAAGTTGTCCTTTCAGTCAAAATCAGTCAAGTGACTGCTTTCAACAGTTAAGAGCTCACATCCTACATAAAGCTGGATTGACTGGCTGTGACTGTTTATGTAACTTGATACAGCTATGTTTTGATTGTAGTTGATTCATAAGCCAGCTGAACCACTTGTCTGTTGACCGAGTTTGACTTGTCACAGCGCTTACTTGAAATATGATCTGACTGTTGGTGACTAGCCTGTGTAAAAGGCATAGCAGGGAGAGGATTTAATTATTATTTTTTTACTGTCTGAGACTGTTCAAACAGCAGAATGGTAAATCAAACCCAGTCTTTGAAACTTTGGCACCGCTACACAGCAAAGTCCCAGCACACTCATTCAGCGCGTGCATTATTAGCTTGAAGTACATCACCTGTCTTGGAAGAATATTAACAACCCAAATCCAGTTTCACGAAGATTTTAAATCCGCACGAAAGTGTGCTTAATTACACATGTAGTACAGAAAAGATTCGCTGATCAAAAACATCTTTCCAGCCAGAATACATGTGACTTGAAGTAGTCTTGTCTGAGCGATGCTGTACTGCGGCTCTGTCCTTATAAGCTTCATGGAACGGGCCAAGGTGCCGTTTATAAATATTGTAAATAGGCCAAAAATCTGTCCGCCGAGCTCATGAATAAAAGGTATAACCTCAAAATATTCTTTATTAGAAAGTTCTGAGAGCCATGGAATTGGGGATTGAAGACATGTGCACTGAACCTAGCTCTGGCCTCTGGCATAGACTTGGAGATGCCAATTCTGAGCATTTTTGATGCTATCGGGCCCGAAAGTGGCGCTATGTTTTGGAGGGATTCTTTTTCAAAATGGTTTCCTTTACAGTTTGGGAAACATCATTCGTTTGGGGGTTGTTCTTCTTTAGGTGAGAATATCTCAACAAGTCAATGGTCAACCCAACAGAAATTGAAAAGAAAATGAAAGATGACATGTTGATCATCATTTGTCTGCAGATCTTGATCACCGTGAGAGTTCTGAGTCTTTTTAAAGGAATTGTGAAGTATTGGTATTTATCATTGCTGTCTATGGGCATTTTAATGCAGGGTTGCAGCCATATGGACAGGCAACGCCATCCCTTTGAAATTTTATTTGTAGATATCATCCGTGTGTTTACGTTGGCCTAGTCTAATTTAACTCACCATTAACTGGTTAATTCCTCTTAGGTCTACCTCACCATCACGGATGCACAAAACGTATTTCAATTTGAACTGAGTAATTGAGCAAAGCAAAACACTTGGGTATAAGTCTCTATAAGGAGGACCTAATTTTGATTAGAACTTGACAGTTTTGAAAGATGTCGTGTGTTGGGCTATATTAAATGACTTCTCCTTCATCTTGTGAAGGTCATCATTCAGAAATGTACGGTTAGTTGTGTGATTTTAAAATTTGAAAATCTCGGATCGTGTGTGTCCACTTTCAGGAATGCCGAAGACTCATCTCGTATGAATTTGAACGAAAATGGTAAGTGTTTGTTTGTCGTATTTTAGAATACTGAAATCTTGGTTATTGAAAATCAAACCAATGAATCAATGAAATAGATTGAAAGTTTACATTGGTTTTTTTTAATATCTCGTATATAGGTAACTATCTTACCTAATTTTTCTTAAACTTCTAGCTCCGAGGGGTACAGCTAAGCCGTCCGAACAAATGGTACCCGACGCTCATGAATATGCATATGTCGACGCTAACTGGAGACAGGAACCCACCAATCCCGAAACGGGTGAGCCCAAGCCCGAGTGTCATACGGGTCAAGAGAATCACTATTATTTCAAAGTGGATAAAGTTACCACGGAGGGGAGCGACCGCTATGTAAAACATGGGCCAGAAGGGAGGTCCTCAGAACAAACCGGCACTACGGAGGCCCCGAGCGACCCCGAGTATTTTGTCCTGGAGAAGGAGGATTTGGGAGACGAGGGAAGGGAAGATGGAAGTGTCACCTCGGTTTCCCCAGAGAAAGAGGATGACGGAGATTATTTACAAACTACGGCGCCTCCGTTCCAAAATGAAAACTCTGGATACGAGGTTGCTGTCTTGTCACCTGTGGCCAATGAAGACGAGTCGTCGCAGTACGATCGCCTCGACAGGGCATCCGGCAAGAGGACAAATGAGGGCGTCCTACCAGGCAAGGACAATGGCGTTTATGACAGCTTGGAGACTGATGACGATTACAATCACATCGCACGTGATGGTCAAACCTCGTAAAATAGGTTGTCAAACGCAAATAAGTGACAATACCATGATACCCTCTTTGGGATGAAAAATGTATATTTTTTTCACTTATGCTTTATATTAAAATATCAATTATTTAGTCAGTGACCTCAACTTCAACTGGAATTAATTCTTGAGTTAAAATTAACTGCTAATTTTACGAACTTTGCTCGGAAAAGCTGTTCCTTTAATTTACTTCCTAATTGTTACCAACTGAATACATGTATACTTGTTAATAATAAAGCAGTTTCTTAAAATCACTAACTGCCGTCTTTTTAAGTTAACATTTTGTGATCCGTCATCTTTCCTCTGAAACTCCAAAGACAAAATTTGACAATCTACAGTTAAGACTTGATATTCCGATTTCCTTCCAATTTACAAAATAGTGAGCTCCCGCCAAGAGCGTTTGCATAGATAGGTTCATAGATGTCTATATACATTTACATGTACATGATGCACATATTTTATGAACCATAATTTCGAAGCTTACCTCCGTCACTATATACATATATATTTTTCCGATTTTATTTTTTCCTGGATCTTTTCTTCTTTATTTTTTTTTACTAAGTAGGCCTTATATGTATTTCGACGCTCACCTCCGTCAATATGTATATATACATTGTATATTCAAAATCTATTTGTTCCTGTATCTTTCCTTTCTTTCTTTTGTTTATTATAAAGTAGGCCTTATAATATATGAATTGGATGATAGGCTGTTTCCCTTAAAGTAGTATCTGTGTTTTAATTTGGCCTATATTGAACAGTTGGCTCTTGTTAATACGAACTTCGTTACAGCAAAAATTCTGGATATAAGTGATATATGTATATATTTTGGCCTGTGTGTGCACAATGATTGGGATTGGCACATTTTCTAATACAAAATCGGATATTAAAAACATTTTGGCTGCCTGAGTTTCTATTAATGGTAGTCGACTTAAGTTATGAAAGGCATGTGTTTATGAGAAGCCTGAGGGCTTTAATTGTCACACAGTCAATTTATATTGTTACACCTCTGCCTGGATATAAGACTTGGTTTTCAATGGCCTGGAACGATCACGTGTTAAATTTATAAAAAGTCATGGCAAACTCCCTGTGGGAAATCACGTACGTGAGGACACAGGAATGTGCTATGACTGCGTACATGCAGTACGTATACTCGTGTGAAACGCTTACCCACACTATTTTCGCCATGTTTGCACGTGGGAGCAGCGAACTAGCAGGCGATCAGCTGTTTCGAGCACGCCGCGACATGCATGTGAGTTGACGTTCGATTGTCATGATTGTTGTGTTTACTGCTGTTTATTTTCGTGATTTTTACATCAAAATCCAAAGAATCCAAGACAGCGGTATAATTGTTGACTGCTGTAACGTGGGATATGACGTTTGGAACAGCTTTCGACTTGTATAGCTAGGCGCCCCTCGGGTGTTCAAAACGTCATATTCCACATCACAGCAGTCAACAATTGTGCGGTACCATAAGCAGCTTGTTGCTAGAAAACATCAGGCAAATCTTTTTTACCTGAAATGTTAGGAGGATTTACTATTTACTGTTGGACAAATGTACCGGTTCTTCCGGGTTATCGTGCGGCGCATTGAGGGCCTCCAAGTTGCTTGTGAAACTCGTGTGACTTGGCCCGACACAATTCTTGTAGGCCTACATTGTTTCTATGTTTAGTCGTGGTCCATCATTTCCAATAAGACTAGTAACGTTCGATTTCCACTGAAGCAAATGTGTATACATGTACAGTGGCGCACCCACGATTTGGCTTGGGGGGGGGGGCCTCACAATTTTTTTCACATTTGTTTTAGAAGTTTGAATTTTTCACAAAACAAGTTGCCCTGATGGGTTTGTTTGTTTGTTTTGTATGTTTGTTGGTTTTTTTTTGGAGGGGTTGGGGTTGGGGGACGGACTATTTTGACGTTGGTGGCACCATTTACACCCCTATTATACTACTCGAAACCCAGCCACATATACCGTCACCACGCAGCCATGTGGTTGCGAAGGCCCAAGCGTCGCCGTTGTTCAGAAAAATTAATAACTTGATGATTAAGCAAATGTAAAAATAAATAACAAAGCTTCCATGTAAGATACATGTGTTTTTAGATGTAAGGGTTCATGCTTGTTTCCTTGTTAGTAAAGCTATTGCATACTGCTTAAGATCCCAATGGGGGGGGGGGGGGAGGGAATAGACAGTTGTTTAATTTATTCAATGTATTTAGGTATTATAATGGACTGGCTTTTCTGTAACATTTTGTATTAATATTGTCCAGCCTGATCTGGTCGTTCATGCTCGTGGAAAACTAACAAGCCTATCGTTAGTCAAGTAAAGTTCAAATAAAATGGCATCGCCGTTGACAAAAAAAGGGGGAAATCTTGTGTAATTTTTGTAGCCTAGATTTTCATGCGATTTTCTGGCAAGAGAGGGCGCGATTTCAATTCATCGCTGTGGTGATCAGAGAGTAAACGAACTTGATATGGAAGAGGAAAAGCAATTCTAGCTCTGATACAAATATTCTGACCGTGACCAAATTGCCCAATAAATCCATTACAATTTGGACAGAAATGGGATTTCAGGGAAGCCAAAGTCATTAGCTGGAATTGCGCATTCTGTCACATGCAGTTAGAAATCATTGCTATTTTGCATGCATATTATTTGAGTTCCGCTCACCTCAATAAACAAAGAACGCCCCTCACGATCACATGCGTACTGCTCAACAAAGGGCCTTATATTGATCATGGCAATGAACGTTGCCTCAGTGATTTTGCTGCGTCACTTCTCTTCAATTTAACATCGCAATACGAGCCAATACAAGAACGCAAAATTAGTTTCCGGGTGTACTGTACTCAATGCACTGCGGCCATTTAGTCAAGCGACACACAAGTTTGATTTAACTATGGTTGCCCAAAATGGACAGTGAGGGTTTTAACAGCAAGACAGCGGTTACAAACAGTGATAACCATGCAACAAGCTACAGGGACTGCCTTTACTTTGTTCACGAGGCTGACTGTGATCACACTCTTGAGTAGTGCACATGTATGGCGGATGTGTTCGGCAGGTGTGCTCCCAAATGAACTGCAAATTCGTGGATCGTTAACGCAGATGAGGATGCACTTCTGCCGGGGACACACGTATGTAGTAGCAAATTGTTTTTTGTTGTTTTTCCGAAGTTCGTGGTTTTTGTGTGCCAATAATGAACATCATTTCTAAATTTAAAAAAAAATCTGTGCAATTCATTGAAACATCGGGAAATGTGTCGTGACTACATTTTAATTACAAGTACATGTATATTTATTTAGCATTACAATTACAAAATTGGAGGGCAAAATACCTCCGTTCTATAAGCAGGACCTTTCTCGAAAGCAAACATGAAGAGGGGAAGGCAGACCAAGCGAATCCGCTGATTGAAAACCCACAAGGGCGGATCCAGAACACAATTTTTGGGGGGCCAAAAAAATTTTGGGTCCCCCAAAAAAGTGGGTCAAAAAAATCACGGCGTGGGGTTCGGGGCCCGCTTAAGGGCCCCGAAAAATTTTTGGATTCTAGATGCTCTGTGGTGCGATCTGAGGCAATTTCTGACCACTTTAACCAATGTTTTTTTGAGGAAAAGATGGTGGTGTACTCATTGCCTCCCTTTATTGCGATGTCACATAAAAAAAAAAAAATTGGTTTCGTTTTGGGGGGGGGCCATGGCCCCCTTTGGCCCCCCCCCCCCCTGGATCCGCCCTTGAAAACCCATCACGTGTAATTAAATTTGATGATAATCTGTCAGGATGATTTGATCAAATATCTGTGATTTAGGCCTATGTCTTGAGCTAGGTCCTGCTTAGGACTGAAAAATTAGGCCATCTAATTTTTTTTATATGTATCCACCCGGTATATTTGCAGCAGTTTTATACATATTCATATTTAGTACGTGTTTTCCCTTTCTTTCGGCCTTAACAGAATTTACTCCGATTTTGTCTGATTTCAGATTAGTACCGCTTTATGCATATCCTTCAAACTGATATCACAAATGTTCCCTTTACAGGATGCCTCCTGCAGGCTACCCTGATGGTTCCATTTGCTGGAGTATTATGCAACATTCCATGACAAATTTACGCTATGTCTGTGACGACAGCCATGCAGGTAGGGATAATTCAAGCTCATACGCTAACAGAGGTATCCGTGTTCTTGTAAAATAACCAGTTTGGAAAGTAACATGGCTCTTTTATTTAAAAAAAAAAATGTATCACATGCCCTTGTCTGGTTCCATGTCGCTCGTTTATCACTCTTTTAGACATTTTAGGCATGCGCAAATCCTGGAAGTCCCCAAGTAATGCGAAACAGTCATGCGTGCCTGTTTCGCATTACTTGGGGACTTCCGGGATTTGTATAGAAAGTTTGGATTTTTTACTCCATGTTGAGATTGAGTGCAACAGAAATAATGCTCACATGACTGTGTCAATTATAGGTCGAATGTGCAGAGAGGGGAATCAATATCCATTTTGTAGTTATACAGACGCGACCGTGTGTCGATACAACGATAGGAGGGGTTCCTGCATTTACTCCAATTCATCGTCAATTGCAGCGTTCTGTATCTGTCGCGATGATAGCGGCATGCTTCCAACTTCGATTACAACCGGGTATTCATCTCCAAGGTAAACGTTTAGGGAAAAGTGTTGCTCTTTTACTTACTTAATTTATTCTGTCAAAGTCGAGTCATATTTTGCCATCCATCACAGCCTTGAACATAGCTGCTGGGTTTTTTATTTGTCTCCAGTTTGAATGTAAAAAATCCGTTTTATCATGTTTCGTGTACACCATCCTGCTTTTTTGGACTTGTTTTTAGCCTTGTGAGTCGTCATAGATGCATTTTGCCAGTGTATTGCCGTTCTATACCGAGATTGTTGTAACTGTTTTGTGTCAACTTGTGTTATTTAGTGGCACATTGACTTATTCACCACAGCAATTGCGGCACAACTATTTGTGCTTTCATTCATCAACAGACTTCTCAGAGACGGTTTTTCATCCTAGTAGTTCCTTGCTAGTGAACTGTGACATGATTGCTGTTATAGTGGGAAACCGTGCTTCACTACTCCATAGTTGTCGGAATGTATGCACTCCACGAATCTGATTCAGATACGTACCAGTCATACCAGTTAATACAACCAGTCGAAAGTCGCCACGTTCTGCATGTTGAATGCTCGATCAATCAAGAACAAGACTGACGAGTTCGTTGAGTTTGTGCTGGATAAGGCTTTGGATGTGGTAGGAATTTTCGAGACTTGGCTCACTCCGAATGACCCAGCTGTTATCGCTGATTTAACTCCTGATGGATACTCCTTCCATCATATACCACGTGCCAGTAAACGTGGAGGAGGTGTTGGCCTACTATGCAAGAATTCAATCAAGGTTACAATCAAGAAGAATTGCAGGAAGTGTTCTACTTTTGAAGTTCTGCAAGCGGAACTGGCCGGCACAGAAAACTTCTATTCATCTTGTGATCATCTACCGGCCACCAGGGTCTCCCCTTGGTGCATTTCTTGATGAGTTTGCTCCATTTATCGACACCTACCTTTTTGTGCAATCACTTTTGGTCATTACTGGAGACTTTAACATTCACATGGACAATCCATCAGCTGCAAACCCTTCTCAGTTTTTGGATGTGCTTGCTTCTCATGGATTGAAACAACACATTAGTGTCGCCACCAATCAACGAGGTCACATCCTTGATCTTCTCATATCACGCTCTGATGACCACAATCTCCCAGAGCAATTTTCTTTACGATGCTCTTCCGCATAGCAACAGTTCCTGTAAGTACTATTGTCTCTAGAAATCTCCATTCAATTAATATTGATGCCTTTTCTAGAGACATTGTACACTGTCAACTCACCAAGATCTGTAACGAATTATCTGCAGATCCCAGCTGTGGCGTCACAGGTCACAGCACTACTGCCTTGCGCAAAATCCTCGACAATCACGCACCAGCTAGGAGTCGATCAATCAAAATACGTCAGAATACTCAATGGTATACCCAGGAGGTGTTTGGGGCTATAAGCACAACTGGAGCGTAAATGACCATCTTCAAGACTTAAAGTTGACCGTCAGATGCATTGGCGTAGCCGGGGGGGGGGGGGGGGTAAGGGGGTTAAAGACTGCCTTTTTCCATTCAAATACCCTTTTTTTTAAACGGGCTTACCCCCCCCCCCAATAATTTGTGAATAGTGCCCTTTCTTTACGAAGTGCCCTTTTCCTGAACAAGTGCCCTTTTCCAAAAAGAAGTTGTGCCCTTTTTTGTCGCATCTGCCGTTTTGGGTGCCTTTTTCAGAATTTCATGTATCGCCCTGAAAAGCACCATATATTGGCCCTTTGTGTGCATAATTGTCAGTTTTGAACAGCGCCCCCATCGACAGATGTTAACCCCCCCCCCCCCAATTGGCGTTGGTTCGTCCGCTTCTGAAAAACGGCAACTTGGATCCTGACAGTTTGCACAATTATCGTCCAGTCTCGAATCTACCCTACCCATCAAAATTACTGGAACGTGTGGTGTTTAACAGACTGTCGTCACTTCTTCGAACAAATGATCTTCTGGATAACCGACAGTCGGCCTATCGTTCTCATCACAGTGTGGAAACTCTACTCACTCACTTATTGGACCACATTCTCCAACAAATGGACATTGGGAATGTAACAGCCACTGTATCGCTTGACCTATCTTCGGCATTCGATACAGTTGATCGTACGATACTGATAAGTCCCTTGTCATCGCTTGGAATTAGTGGTTCTGCGTTGAAATGGTTCACGTCGTATCTAAGTGATCGTTCTCAATCAGTCTGTATTTCAGATGCTCAGTCCGAATCAGTTCCTGTCGTCTGTGGTGTTCCACAGGGGTCAGTCGGTGGACCATTACTCTTTTCCATATACACCAATCCACTTGGACAGATAATCCAGCAATACGGTATCAACTATCATTGTTATGCAGATGACATCCAGCTATTTAAGAATAGTATTATTACAGTGTATTATTATATTTATTGTGTCAATAATATTCCAGAATTGTAAGACAGCATATCACAAAAAGTGCTCACGATTAAGGTTGCACGTTGTTATTACTGATCACGTGGGAATTCGAGTATCTCTTGTCCTTAATTATGGAACACACGCAAAAGTTTAAATTTCGAAATCATTTGCTTGCAAATATACTGATAGGCCTATTGAAATACATTTCAAGCGCTACGTTTTCATTATTAGACTCCAACAAAAGAAGTCTCCATCGTCTTAATGAAGCAGATATTTGTGCTAATCTCATTTTCTGTATGGTCCAATTAATAGTCGTAAAACTAAACGTAAAGCACAATGCAACAATAACAATTAAGCCAGCAAAAAGGTCTATCCGATACTCAACTGATGCACATTTGAAACAAAAGGCAGCATTACAACTATCTGTTTTTAGAATGTTGAGACCTAAAATCACCTATACGCCAAAAGTTACACTTTTTATATTGACTTATTTTGAACACAGCAATTGTGCAAAAATTGATGGCACAACACAAGCAACTTCACAGGGAGCCACAAATGGGGATTTTTTGGGATTCACATCGGGCCCATGTCAAACAACAACATCACATCCGTCGACCACAACATCAAATGGCCATCATTCAATAGCGCCGGACCAATCCACTGTAGCACATGGGCAGCCCACCACATCAGCTGATGGCCAAGGCAATGCCGGCCAGGTTGGTGTCGTAGGCATTGCCGTGGGAGCTGCCGTGGCCTTCATTATTCTCCTGGTGATTCTTGTGGTGATTTTCCTTTGCCGAAGTTGGAAACTGAAAGTTGTAAGGAGGAAACCATCGTAAGTTGTTATACAACAAACATGAAACCTTTTTCATCATACTGTTTTCATATCACCACTATCCAAAATGGTGTTGTTCTTAAAAAGGGTTTTATAAATTGCGTCAGCGTGTGCGTGCTGTCATGTTGATCTTTATTCTTTTGGAATTTTTTTTCTTCTGCTTTTACTGTCACTGCTGAAGATTGTAATACATAGGTACGCCTTTAAAACAATCGCTTAATATTTTTAAAATGTAAATGAATGTATAAACAATATGGCCAAAGTAACGAGTTGTTCCGACTTGAAACGTCTCCTCCATGTACCTAACATAATCGGCACTATACGTTTAACTGGATAACTTCCTATCTCATTGTTTAGGAATCAAGTAGATGAGTCTGCAAGTGTCGAGATGGGAAGAAGAGGTAATATATTGCTCATCGTCAACTTAGTCTAGAGCAAAACTTATTTCAAAAACAGACGCTCATTTACAAACTTAGTCCACGTAGTCCGATGTAATGTAGGCCCAGCTCTCTACCCAAAAATACATTAAAAGACCAACATCCTTTCCAAACTAACATTTTTCAATATCCATCATTTGTTTAACAGTATTATTTAAAGGGTAATTGCTCACGGTCATATACAGGTTATTGCACAAAAAAACTAACATTCGAAAACCAATTACTCAAGGTATATTGCATGTGAGTTTTGGAATATTTTCAAACTACCTCTTAAAGTCAGATAACCAATCTTCCATACAAACTTTTTCATTCAAATCGATGCATTGGAACAAACGCTATGCTTCATCGAACTCAAGGGTTAAAAATCGTCGAAAGCGCAGTTGGAGAAACACACAAAGGATTAATTTCCTTTGTTCAAGAGTAACATGCGTCTTGGTTTTTTTAAGTCTCGTAATGCGATTGCTGAATCTTTTAAACAAAACATCCAAATAACATAACCAACTAAAAAGCATTTGGAAGACCAATTATTCTACTCAGCAATATATATTAGACACGATTTTGAATACTACTTTCTGAAAACATGCCCGATTCGCCTGTTAGGATTTTTTGTGGGACAACCTGTAAGACATTGATTGTCTGAAGTTTTTGCATAATCCGTGCAAAACCGGGGCCTTCGTGCTAGTTACCACAGGATTTCGGCATTATCATGACCTTCGAGCATGTCACGTTAGCTTTAATAATTCTTGAGTTATTGGTAAATTTGCTAGTGAAAAGTTAAGATTAAACGGCTTGCAAAGTGGGAAATTACCACCTTTGGTTTCTTTTTTTCTGTTTGCTTGAAGCTTCAAACAGAGCGCAGTTACCTGAGCCACTGGTAATCAATAACCTGGAGTACTCGTACGCGTACGATCACTGGCCAGTGAGACCACCAAACGCCGCCACCGTTGACCCTTCGCCAGTCACCCGCGCAGGCGCACAAGTCGACGGACAAGGAAGCGTCCGCTATGTGACAAACGGGCCTGGGTCCTCATCTACAGAAACTTGGCCAACTACGGAGGCCGCAGACGTACATCCATATTTTACTCCAGGGAGACAGGCTGGCTATGAAGAAGTTGAAATTGAACATGACGAAGGAAGTGCAACCGAAGTTGCTCACTCGTCCCCAGGGCAGTCTTTAACGGAGGAAGATGACCATGCCTATTTTCAAGTGTACCCGACCAGGGAGTCGCCAAGGTCACATAATCGCGAGACCCCTGGGTATGAGGAAGTCGGTGTGACAGGCACTGATGCGCAGGACAATGCCGCCTCGAGCCCATACCAACAGCTCAACATAGCAACGATGGAGAGAGCAGTATACCAGGGATTGAAGGACAAAGCTGACGATGACCTCACTGGGGAGGAGAATGCCTCGGGCCCATACCAACACCTCGACAGAGCAACGATGGAGAGTGCAGTATACCAGGGATTGAAGGACAAAGCTGACGATGACCTCACTGGGGAGGAGAATGCCTCGAGCCCATACCAACACCTCAACAGAGCTACATTGAAGAGGTTCAATGAGGGTGGTAGACAGAAGGATACTGGTGATTTTGAGCATTTGAAGGGCAAATCTGATTATGATGTCCTTTGGCCTAATGGGGATAACAGTACAGAGTAGAGTGACTTAAATAAAGTCAGAAACCGTCATTAAAACAAGCGCAAGTTGTTACCTTAACTGCGCAGTCCCTTTTAGGCTCAATACCAAACTGGCCGCGTCTAGTGAAACTCTGTTCATGACGCTTGTATTGAACGAACAAGAAATTAAAATGGCCGCCGTATATCCCCGGATTTGTCAGCAACACTACGAATCCTAAAATGCATGATTTGTGTTGGGTGACTTTGTATACAATTCAAAATTTCGATGTCCAATTTCAGTCAGGCAAATACATTAAAGCGCACAGCTGTAATGCCACAAAAAAACATCGGGGCCCTTAAAGCGGGCCGCGAACCCCACGCCGTAATTTTTGGGTCCACTTTTTGGGGGACCAAAAAAAAAATTTGGCCCCCCTCAAAATTGTGTTCTGGATCCAACCTTGTCCAAGGGCGGATCCAGGGCCCCCCCCCAAAAAAAAAAAAAAACGAAACCAATGTTTTTGTTTTTTACGTGACATCGCAATAAAGGCAGGCAATGAGTACACCACCATCTTTTCCTCAAAAAAACCATTGGTTAAAGTGGTCAGAAATTGCCTCAGATCGCACCACAGAGCATCTAGAATCCAAAAAAATGTTCGGGCCATTAAGCAATTTTTTTGACCCACTTTTTGGGGGGACCAAAATTCCCCCCCCCCCCCCAAAAAAAAATGTGTTCTGGATCCGCCCTTGGTAGCTACTCATTTCATGCAGTCTGGTCACATTCATTTTTTTAAAAATAAACTTAGCTTGTACATGCAGCTATGTATCTTAGTGTGAATTGAAATGCACAAATATAACTTGAGGCAGTAAGTGACAATTATAAACGCATTTATACGGAGAATTTCATATGTTAGGATAAGAAATGTATTTAAACGGAGATATTCATTAGTTATTTTTTTACGCTGAATTGTTTAGAGCCCTCAGCTTCAAAATAGTTAACAGAAATGCAGACAAAACACTACGAGTGTTGTATATAGCTATGATCATCAGGGGCCAAATTCTGCTCAGCACAGAAATATTGCTGAGCAGCAATAAAACAGCTTACCAGCTAAATAGTCATGGGATGTTTAACTTCCTTAACTGGTTCACGGCACACACAAGCTAAGAGATAGTTTTTGTTTTTCATCTCATGACGTGGGGCCCCGAGCAGGCAAGTTGTGTGATATTTGATGACTACAGAAAGAGAAAGAGTCGTCTTTCGTGTTTGAGGGCAAAGGAAGATTTTTTCGTTCCAATTCTCGATAAATGACTAAAACGCAAAATCCAGTGGCGTAACTACGGGGGGGGGGCGCATGGGGGGCGCACGTGCCCCCCAGCGGATGTTGGTGTCCCCCGGGTGGGCCCCCCCCCCCCCCCCCCCCCCCCTCTGAAATCTTGAAATGAACAAAAAATTATACATCGCGCTGTCGAAATGAGCGCTTGAACTAGTGTTCATATCTAAAAGCAATTATCAACTTGTATTACTATGAACGCGAACGCCAATGAAGTTTACACTTTTGTCATGCCAAAACTGTTGGGCAAACTACGTCCGCAATAATACGCATGGTTGTATAATGTCGAATGCATGCACTGTGAATTTCACGAACACATCGAGCTCGCCGTTCTAGTAGTATTGTAGTTGCAAGTTTTGAAACAGTGAATTCCTATTTGCAAGAAATGTCTTCCTCGTGAGTATTGAGTTTGTAGGCTGATTTGTGTAGCTGTTCATAATTTCATTTATACATCCATTTTTTGGAGTCTGCCATTTGAGGTATAGTTGTTGGCCCTGCTCCAAGTACATTGAGAACCGTGGCAAAATCCACTGTTTCGGTCATACGGAACTAATACGTTTAAGATAGCTCGACATAACGCTGGAGTGCAAACTATGTTTTATATCGGTTCAAAATGGCGGAGTCCCTAGCCCAGGTTGGACGGCGTCTTCATTCACATTGCATTACGTACTCACGACTGACCGTCGCGTGTACGGAGTCCCTAACTCCCTACAGGCATGACAATCTTCATGTAAACAGTACTTCCTGGGGTTTTTTTGTTGCCCAAATCTCCGCGTTTTATTTATTTATAGCCTGTTGGGGGCTATTTTGGCCCGATTTCACATCTTTTTCCTGTTTTTGCACAATTTTCCTGTTTTTCTTTCATTGAAATTCATTCTCATGCCTGCCCTTAAAAAAACGGGGGAAAATGTTGCAACCTGACGCCACTTCAGCGGTTGTGTAACAAAGTCAATGGAGAGTCAAGAACATTTTTTAAGTATTTCCTAACAAAAAATGGAAATGTTTCTCAGTCCCAGATTCATGTCTTATCATCATTTTTGCAATGACTGACCTTCACTTAGATGATATTTGAAGAAAAAGTGGCGTCAGGGTGCAACTTTTTTTTTCAAAAAAAGGGACTCCACAAAAATCTGTTCCGGAAAGCACATGCAACAATAGCCAAATCCAGTTGTTTTAATTGGTAAGTTTTGGTAACAACGTGAACGTAACTCACTGCGGTTTGTGTTTCAGTTACGCATGCAGTCCGAAAACGAAAAGGGAAAGCCCCAGTTCAATTTCTTTCAGTGTCCCCTTGGAAACGTGTGCACCCCCAGGTGCCCCCGAGATGTTTCACCCCAGTTGCGCCGCCGACAAATGTACTGTAAATTGTAGTACAATGTATATTAATTACGCATTCGTCATTTAAATTGTATTTAAGCAATTATCAATTTAGTGACCTTTTAAAGTCATACAGAAGGAAGTGCATTACCAGAATTTTTGGCACAGAGCAACGTGGGAAAACTTGTCCCATGAATGGACGCAGTCGACCATGCGCCTCGCGTGTACGTGTTCGTAACTCGAGAAACGTTTGTGTCTGGAACTGAAAATAAAAACCATTGACAAAACCAGACGGCTGTACAAAGTACAAATAGAGGTTACGAAAGGTACCTATTTTTATGCGACTATTATAACATCCACCAGAGATTTTACGATTGACAGAACAGGAAAATCTGTTTGAGTATTAGAGGACAGTGCGTCCCGGAACACAGCCCAATTGGGCTACAAAACGCGCTTTGAACAAAACGATGTTAATCGGAAAGAACATTTCAAAGTAGGATAGGCCTATAAACATCCACATAACTATCCTTTAAAAACTGGGCGTTTTGTGTTATTCCTGTATTGTGCGTGCGAGAACGACTTTCGGGGTCCACTATTGCGACCCCAAAAAGTCGAGCTGTTTGGGTGCTAGTTGTGATTTCATCCATAAAGTGTTCGCATTTTGCGGAAGTGTAAGAAATCACATTTTGTGCATTGGTGATTGGTCAGCGCTGTTCATGAGCACGGTGCTGAGTACGTGTGTAATACTAGACTAGTTTGAAATAGGCTATTAAAGTAATTAATATCCAAAATCTGAAATTTTCGGGGATTTCAGGACCTCAGAGTGCCCCTTTAAATTCACGGAATGGTATTATATGAATTGGAGAGTTGTAACTCGATCGCCTATATTATTTGAAATATATGATTTTATGCTTTATATTGTTTGGCACTTGTACTCAGATTTTATAAAGATTTGTTTAGGTATGGGTTTATCATACAAAAGCTGAATAAAGTAGACGGAACAAAATTGTATCAATGAATCCATACTGTCACGTGTTTAGTTTGACACATTAACAGATTTATAGGCCTATATTGTTTGACATGAGACATTTGCTCGTGTGAGATTATGTGTTCCTTTTGGAGAGTTGTGTTAATTCTACAGAGGCTGATGACACCGCCTCCCCCCTCGCCCCCCCCCCTCCCCCTCGCCCCCCCCCCCCCCCGCCCCCCCCCCCCCCCCCCCCCCCCCCCCCCCCCCCCCCCCCCCCGGCCCCCCGGTCAAGTCTTGACAATTTTTACTTGGCCACCTCACGGTTCGGTAAAGATAGCAAACCTGACCTGTTACGTCGACGGACCACACACGACCTCTTCGCAGATATTTTTTTTTTAATCGGTTACTACTGGGGGAGGAAACTCAGCCCTTAGCTCCTTAGTATCATTACCATATGCAAATTTTGACCTTCTATTTTGTACCCCATGTTTGAAATATTATTAGCCCCAAAGGAATCTCATCGATATTATTTTGTACGAAATTATTGTGCATCTGTGTAAGAGTGTATCATAACTACACAAGAGTATCTAGGACATGACCAAACAAAATTTTCCCGGCCCACTATTCCACCCGGGCAGATTAATATTCCGCGAATTTTATTTTGGTCATGTCCTGAATACGCTTCCGTACACCGTCAGTTGGCTCATTGTATGACAAAGGAACTCACTTATGCATGCCATGTACGTCACCATTCGCCATTCACCATTCGTAAAGCCTTAATTTTTACCACTGAGAAAAAAAAACAGTTTACATGTACATGTACATGTATTTCTGTGTGCTCAACGCTGCACAAATGCTGTCATTGCCTACGTTTTTATGTGTTACTAAAAAATGTGCCTATGGTCGATCGGACTAAAGCAGGTATTACAATGGAAGGGCTTTTCTGAAACGTTTTGTATTCATTTTTAATGTCCAACCTGATCTGGACTTTAATGCTCGTGGAAAACTAACTAGCCTAACGATAGTCAAGTGTAATATTAAAGGGCTCATGTAATGTAGTGTTTTTTTAATGCAATCCTATAAAATGCACCTTTGTGTCCCATTTAACATTATTTTCAATTTTGAATTGGCCATTGTCAAGGGTATTTTTGGTGCCTTTTGGTTTTTATGCCAATGCGAATTTCTATATTCATGAGCAAAAGTATGATGTCATTTCAAACAGAAACCTCAATGTAAGAGTCAATACGGTCGTTTCACAATAGTGCGCCTCCAAGAGTTTGCAACGCGTTGGCCAATCACAATGCGCGAAATCTGTCGACCCAATGCGCGTTTGGAAAAGGTCGACTGATTTTGCGCATTGTGATTGGCCAACGCGTTGCAAACTCTTGGAGGCGCACTATTGTGAATCGCCCGTATATTCAGCACCATAAGTTGCCTGAATTTTGGATAGGTTGCTGTTGTTCTTTTCTTTGGTGATTCGTTGTTATGTCTCTCAGTATATGGCAGTAAGATTTTTCGGTTCACATTTTGAAAACAAAATCCCTAAACTGAACAGTGTTTTCCTCAAATGACATCGCCCTCAGTTGTCCGGAAAACATGGGAAATTTTAAATGTTTAAAGAAGTGCACTTTTCAATCAAACTTACCCCCAAAAAAAGGATGTTAAATAGTTTTCATACATTTAAGAGGAGTAGAAAGTTGCACAGAATATGTTCTCATGAACAACTTCATTAAATGGACCGGCCTTTAAATTAAGATGGCATCTCTGATGACATAAAAAAAGGAAAATGTGTAATTTTAGTAGTTTAACGCCATTTTCTGGCAAGAGAGGGTGCAATTTTAATGCATCGCTGTGTTGATCAGAAAAAAACGAAATAGTTATAGTGGAAAAGAAAAGCACTTCTGGCTCTGATCAACATTTCTCACTGACTTAAAAATTGATCTCAAATACTTAAAATATCATTAACATTTTTACAGAAATGCTTTTAGCGGAAGCCAAAGTCATTAGCACCGTAGTTAGATCCCTAATCTGTGTTTTTTAGAATTGTATATACATGTACATATTTGTAAGCCACACTTTGGACTTTTTCTAAGACAAATAGATCCTGAAAATACATTAGCTATATAGGCCTACACCTGTATTTTTTATTGTTGGTTTTAACTTGTACATTGTAGACAAATCATGCAATGGTCAGTTGACGCTAATGACACAGGAGCTATGAAATGTGGTCTTCATGAATTATTGGTTAAACAAAAATATAAAGTCCCAGTCCCGCACCCTCGTGTAAGGAGCCCATTAATTGACTCAACTTAACGACACACCTATATTAATGCTTTTCACTCCATATCACGTTTCTTTTCCGCTAATACCCAAAACCAAAGAGCGCCCTCTTATTTGTGTCGGCCATACCTCAAATAGACTAATGACAACAACAGCGTCCTCAGTTGTCAAAATACTTAGGGCGGCCCATTGAAGAGATGGAAAATGGGTGCAATAATTGAAAAGTGTGATAAGCCCCAGAGTGTCTCATCGATATTTGTCCGAAATAATTGTGCTTCAGTGTAAAAGTGTATCATAACTACGGAAGCGTATTTAGGACATGACCAAATATATTTTCCCGGCCAACTATTCCGCCCAGTCGGAATAGTTATCCGCCGGGGCGTAAATAGTAATCCGCCCGGGCGGAATAGTAATCCGCCCGGGCGGAATCGGGCGGAATAGTAATCCACCCGGGCGGAATGGTGGGCCGCGATTTTCTTTGGTCATGTCCTAAATACGCTCCGTACATAACTCCCTTCATTAATATCAGTACCCGTCACCGTCAGCTGGCTCCTTGTATGACAAAGGAACTCACTGATGCATGCCATGTACAGTACGTCACCATTCGTCTGCAGTGGTCATATTTACCACTATTATACCAGTTTACATGTACATGTATTTTCGCGTACTCAAACGCTGCACAAATGCTGTCATTGCCTACGTTTTTATGTGTTAACTCAAAAATGTTGTGTCTATGGTCGATCAGACTCAAGTATACTGAGGAATTCATAAAGAGGAAATCCTCCGGTGACTGAAAGAAGATAAAACGTGACTATTTGGTTTTGCAAATAAATGGGGTTTTTTTTCGCCCGACTTAACCATGAGGAAATCCACAGGAATCGGACCCAACATGTCGAAGCTAACAGTCATCGCCTTCAGCCATACTGCACTCTGGATGATATGTTCAGCAGTGTTACTTCCATCTGAACTACAAGGTCCTCTAGACCATTCCGTGTTAGTGGAGATGCGGAGGCACTTCTGTTCAACTTCAGAACCAGGGTACCTCAATTTCCAACATTTGATGTTTTGTTATTGTGCATTCTTTGCATGAAGATATGTAATAATTTAAATTATCACATAATTTAAATATCAAGGCCTTATGCTTTATGTATCTAGGCCTATCACTTAAAAAGTTCACCAATAAATGCCAAACCTCCGCTGTAATGATTGAACAACAATTTCTTTAACCCTCTGGAGTTTGTGAAACAAATTGAAGCATTCTGAACAGTGTTAGGAGTGAAGGGAATGTACACCACTTTTCAAACATTCAAAAACGAAACTGCCAAAAAAAATGACCTAAATTATTGATTGTAAGTAAATAACTGTATTAAGCATCCTGTGAAATCGTAGCTCCTAGTATGCTGTCATTTTCTGACAATTTTCAGGCCCCAAAAAACGTTGATCTTACTCCGTATAGTGAACCATTTCGTGAATTACTGTCAAATTTAAATCGTGTATATTTTACCTCTAGGCCTATCAAGTATCATGAATTTTCCTATAGGATACTAAGTTTATTGGTGGGATATGTGTTAAATTGGCATAGGGAACCGTACACACTAAGCAACACACATTTAACATGGTCGGTTAATAATACATATGTCGATGTATTTTAACACTCAACCAAATAAAAAGCAAGCAGGGATGAGTAGTGCGAATTCAATGTACACTGGATATGGGAAGAGAAAAGTTATGCGACAATACGATAATAATTGCTCATTATTTAACGAAAACAACCACGGTTTAAAGCTATAGTCCATCATTTGCAGCTATCCAAAAAAGTAACTGGCGTAATTATTGTTGAAAAACATACTGGTTGAAAGATAGTAAGGGGACTAAACTCCCTGTGAAATTATCCTTTCTGGCAAGCTCTCATTTTGAAGAAATCAACGAAAGAAGGCATTTCCAACGGTGCTTCTTAAGAAGCACCGTAGGAAAATTTAAATTAGTTGTTCGTTTTGTCATTCGGCGCAGCGTGCACAAGCATTGGAACGACGCACAGGCAGATTGAATAACCTTTCCATCGGTACCAAAGTTTAAGTCCTTGGCGTTTTCGTCTTCCTGAAAACGAGAGCTAGTTTTCCGAAATTGCAGAACCGGTCAAATTGCGGAACCGGTCAATTGACTGTATAATTCGTCGGATCAGTGCGCGACATCGCGTACAGCTGTAATTCAAAACAATTCGAAACATGATTTAGCAACTTTTGATTTTAAATTGAGATCCTAGAATTCTGTTTTTCTCGGAATATGAAGCTGAGCTGAAACTTCATCAGGTTAGTTGTTCAGTATCCTTCATTAGATTTTGAACACTTTTGTTGCTTCAAACGAACAAAATGCACTAATTACAAATGATGGACTATAGCTTTAATAATGCATGACATTTTATCGTAGGATGTTCGTTTTAATTAACATTTTTAAATTAAGGTTAATGTAAGTTTGGGTTGCTACAGCCAAATGGGATTTGCCTTCTTCCCATGGCTATAGGGTGGCACTCTAGTGCATGCGTGCTCCGGGAACTTGGGTTGGGGACTCGGCGAATTTGGCATGTGGTGTGGCAGACAGTGTGATGTGGGACCGGAGGAAGTAGGATTGTGCGTAATGGTTGATGGAGGTCCATGTGGGTGGGAAGGTGCAGATCTTGGGAGGAGAATTCCCTTCATTTGTCATAGGGGTGTTTTCAGAGACTTCCTGGATCCCTGCAAACCTATTTCTTAGTAAATGCTCGCAGATATTCTTCCTTTTTTTCAGACAACTCTGCGACTCTCAAATGTACTCCGAACGGCACCTTTGCCGGATTCTTTGTCGGCAAAACGACTGGTATGATTGCTTCAACGACACAGGTAGGTCCAGGTCCAGGTTATTTTTTCCTCCCATACAATGAGTAGAGAAAAAAACACCTAAATTTATTCGCAGACATATAACTACAGCTGTATCAACGAATTACAGTCCCTCTTTTTAGTAATGATGAATTTTCTAGGAAAACGTAACTCGAGAACTGAAAGAATAGTTTCGACCGAGATGCAGTTTCGGATTTACAAAAAATCAAAGATGAATCGCAAGTAATTGGTTTTTTTCGTTGTTGAAAATTTGATGTATTTTTTACGCAATGTTGAGTAACAGATTTTATCAACAGGTTAAATTTTCGTCTCGCTTTTTTTCCCAAATAATCTCAAACTGTCACGGCTCTGTACTGTTCACTACTTACTTCCAAGACAATACTGACTGACTGCCAGTATATTTACATTTCGAGAGAATAGAACTTGGTCCTATCATTTTATTTTAACCCTTGCAGGTTCTCAATTGTGTGGAGCACCATGTACAAATCCGTATTGTCGTTATGAAGACGCCGTGGTGTGCCAATATGGCGAGTGTTCATGTATATACTCCATACGAGCGAGTCCCTTTTGCGGGTGCAGAAACGATGACGTATTGGCAACCTCCGTTCCTGGTCCAGGGTCTCAATATACAATTAGGTACGGATTGACAATTGGTTTTTTTCCCGAAAATGTTGATTTTCGCTTTGTGAGGTAAATTCTGAAACCAATTAATTGAGTGTTTGAATAAAAATACTTTTTGTCTCAAAGCATGTGGAAAGCGTAAAAATACTATAAAATTTCACATCTGATTTGAGTAACGTCCTCATGTGCGTTAAAGATATATGTATCAGTAATTTAAAGAAAGTCTTGAAAGGATCGTGAAATGCTAACTTTACGAAGCAGGATGAACTCGAGCCCTAGAGAAAAAATAATGTGACATACCATTTTATTCTATACATGGGTTGTAAGCCAGCGTTAAATGACTGCAACATATTCCTTCTTTAAACCTTTCAAACAGCAACTGCACCAATGCCAATTCAACATTGGTTTTATCGACACCATCAACTTCCATAGAGGAAACCTCAGCCCCAGTGGGCCTATCCACATCGAGCGAATTCAACATTCCACAATCAACATCCTTGCAACCGAGCAAGCAGTCCACGACAGCGACTTCAAAACATAGGCCTAATGGCCAAGTCAACGTCGTCGCCATCGCTTTGGGGGCGGTCTTGGTGAGTCTTGTGGTGATTTACCTTTGCCGAAGTGGAAAATTGTCAGGCATGCTGAAGAAACCGTCGTAAGTTTTTGGGACTTATTTAATCCGATGCTTTTTATTTGTTTCCATTTACGGCATGCATGTGTAAATTGCTCAGTGCGTTTTAATTTTGAACAAGCCTACTAGTATTACGTAATGCTTGTTCAATCAACGTTGACGTGATTTATTCAGACATCTTAACTGAATATTGTGGCGCGGTCACCCGGTCTACAGAGTAGAGTTCGATAAGATTTTATCCCACAAAAGTTTCGCGCAAGGATAAACGGTTACCCAGACGCAAGGGGGATCATTAACGAACGGCGAAGGACAAGGCATTGTCGAGGACAAGGCATTGTCTTTCCCTTTGTCCCTATACATGTCATAATAACACACTCTCGTACACTAAGCACACCAACTCCCGATCGAGGACCGTTTTCAACAAAAGATGAACTCTCGAGGACAACAAAGAACCTGTTGTTCTCTCTTCCTTTTCACGGGGTGTATGTAATTCACGTACACACAAGTGTGAGAATACCTTCAATCGTGGACCCCCTAATGTGGACCCCCTGTGTTGTTCCTCTTTTGTTGATACTTTTTAGGAAGACCTCCCATATGTTTTGTACACACACCTCAAAAGTGGACCTTCGGACAATCATGGACCATATTGTCCTCTATTATTCAAGGTCCACGATTTGAATATGATCATGTTCGTCTCTCGAAGTCCACGACTGAAAGCATGGAGATTTAATGCCGATTCTATTTTCATCTCTTTGTAGAAAGCAAGACGACCAGTCTTCTAGTATCGAGTTTGGAACGCAGGGTAATACTTGAATTTATGGTTTTGTCAAAAGGTTTTTCTTTTCTTCATTTTACAACTTCGAAATGGAACAGTAGCAATAGGAAGGTCAACAGAGTGAACCGAGATGGGAATTAAAATTGGGAAGAATTCGGGGGATTTGTTTTAGACATTTTATTCCTGGAAAGTTGTTAGAAATCACTCCAACAGAAACCTTTTTGCATAATTAGTCAGGGCGCTATGTTGGAGTCGATATTTTGTGGGTCCGATTACTTAAGGGCAATAATGGAGGGATCATAATGCCATTGTATAATGTTGGTTTTGTCCTCCGTACTATCTGAATTTTATTGGTATGTTCCAGTTTCTAACAGAGAGAGATTACCTGAACCACTGGCACTCGGCGGTGTTGATGAGTACTCGTACGCACATGATCACTTGTCAGGGGGACCAACCACACAAGGAACTGGGATGGACGCTTCAGTAACCCATGCATATGTGAATGTACAAGAGAGCGCCCTCTGTGCGAAGGGCAGACCTGCAGTTGGCTTAACGGCAGGTGTGGAGTTGTCCAGGTCGCAGAACGAGACCCCCGCGTACGAGGAAGTCAGTGCGGCAGGTACTGATGTGCAGGACAACGCAGCCTCGAACCCGTACCAACAACTCAACAGAGCAACAATGGAGAGTACGACTTACCAGGAATTGAAGGGCAAACCTAATGAACACGGCCTCAAGCTTAATGAGAATAATACTACAGATTAGGAAGTCATTATACTAAAGCAAACAAAAGATATGTTCATAACATTTTTATACAATCTCAAGATTGACTATTTCTTGCACACAGTGCGATTGGGCAAACTGAAATACCCAAAAGATCCAACATTCATTTTCAACATTCTAATTTGAATTTCCCTAGTCATGATGTGAAAACTTATCTTCTTCTTCTTGCGTAGGCCTATGCTTCTGTATACCATACTTAACATCAAATACCATTATGTCACTCAGTCTCAGTACATGGCAGTAAGCAGTGAGCAAACTTTTCTCACAATTTTTTTCAGTGACCAGATTTTCTGGTTCACAATTTGAACACAATATCCCTAAACTGAGCAGTGTCTTCCTCAAAATTAATGACATCGTCCTCAGTTGTCCGGAAAAGCATGGGAAATTTTGAATGTTTAAAGAAGTGCACTTTTCAATAAAATTTAACCAAAAAGGATGTTAAATAGTTTTCATACATTTAAGAGGAGTAGAAAGTTGCACAGAATATGTTCTCATGAAAAAAATTCATTGAATGGAACATCTAAAATAAAATGGCATCTCCGATGACATAAAAAAGGAAAATGTGTAATTTTTGTAGTCTAGTTTTAATGCCATTTTCGGCCAAGAGAGGACGCAATTTCAATGCATCTCTGTGGTGATCAGAGTAAACGAACTAGTAAAAGTGGAAGAGAAAAGCAATTCAGGTACTGATCAACAGTTTCTCACTGACTAAAAAAAAGTGATCTCAAATACTTAAAATATTACAATTTTGACAGAAGTGTATTTAGCGGAAGCCAAAGTCATTAGCACCGTAGTTAGATCCCTATTAAATCTGTGTTTTTTAGAATTGTATATACATGTACATATTTGTAAGCCACACTTTGGACTTTTTCTAAAACAAATAGATCCTGAAAATACATTAGCTATATAGGCCTACACCTGTATCTTTTTATTGTTGGTTTTTAACTTGTACATTGTAGACAAATCATGCAATGGTCAGTTGACGCTAATGACACAGGAGCTATGAAATGTGGTCTTCATGAATTATTGGTTGAACAAAAATATGAAGTCCCGGTCCCGCAAACTCGTGTAAGGAGCCCATTAATTGACTCAACTTAACGACACGCCTATATTAATGCTTTTCACTCCATATCACGTTTCTTTTCCGCTATTTTAGTATTTACCCAAAACCAAAGAGCGCCCTCTTATTTATGTCGGCCATATCTCAAATAGACTAATGACAACAACAGCGTCCTCAGTTGTCAAAATACTTAGGGCGGCCCATTGAAGAGATGGAAAATGGGTGCAATAATTGAAAAGTATGATAAGCCCCAAAGAGTGTCTGATCGATATTTGTTCGAAATAATTGTGCTTCAGTGTAAAAGTGTATCATAACTACGGAAGCGTATTTAGGACATGACCAAATAAATTTTCCCGGCCAACTATTCCGCCCGGTCGGAATAGTTATCCGCCCGGGCGGAATAGTAATCCGCCCGGGCGGAAAAAGTAATCCGCCCGGGCGGAATAGTAATCTGCCCGGGGGGAATGGTAATCCTCCCGGGCGGAACGGTGGGCCGCGACTTTGTTTTGGTCATGTCCTAAATACGCTTCCGTACATAACCCCTTTCAACAATATCGGTACCCGTCACCGTCAGCTGGCTCTTTGTATAACAAAGGAACTCACTGATGCATGCCATGTACGTCACCATTCGCCAGTAGTGTTCATTTTGACCACTATTATACCAGTTAACATGTACATGTATTTCCGTGTACTCAAACGCTGCACAAAATGTTGCTATTTCCTACGTTTTTATGTGTGAACTCAAAAATTATGTGTCCACGGTCGATCAGACTGAAGCATGCTGATAAATTCATAAAGAAGAAATCCTCCAGTGACTGAAAGAAAACAAAACGTGACTGTTTGGTTTTGCAAATAAATGTTTTTGCCTCGTGCTTATGACTGAACCATGAGGAAATCAACAGGAATCGGACCCAACATGTTGAAGCTAGCTGTGGTCGCCTTCAGCCATACGACACTCTGGATGATATGTTCGGCATTGGTGCTTCCACCTGAACTACAAGGTCCTCAAAACCATTCCGTGTTAATGGCGATGCGGAGGCACTTCTGTCCAATTTCAGAATCAGGGTAGCTCAATTTCCAACATTTGATGTTTTGTTATTGTGTATTCTTTGCATGAAGATATGTAATAATTTAAATTATCACATAGTTTAAATATCAAGGCCTTATGCTTTGTGTATCTAGGCCTATCATTTAAAAAAGTTAAAAAAGTTCACCAACAAATACCAAACCTCCGCTGTAACTGTGTGCTTGAACAACAATTTCTTTAACCCTAACTCTCTGGAGTTTGTGAAACAAATTGAAGCATGCAGGACTGTTAGGGGTAAAGGTAATGTACACCATTTTGCAAACATTCAAAAACGAAATTGCCAAAATAGTACAAAAATTGTCTAAATTGATTGTTAGTAAATAATAGTATTAAGCATCCTGTGAGCTCGTAGCCTTTGATATGCTGTCATTCTCAAGATAGAATATAGAAGAACTTACTGACTGACGGTTCTGACGATGAATCGGACCTTGTCCCGATAGTGTGGCTCAAATACTGGACTTCCTCCGTATTGTGAACCACACAGCGGGATAGCAACGGGTGAGGAAAAGTTGTTTAAGGAAATTGAAATAAAACTGTTTTCACTCATTCATTATAATAGATACTTAGCTAGTTAATAACCAGGAAAATGGAATATTGTATCTCTAATGTTTACTTTTCCTGTACTTTTCAGGCGATATTTGGAGAGAGTTTGTCTAAACCTTACTGCTGTATTTGTTATAATGTTCAGGGGTCATCACTCCCCTTTAACCTATTATTTTTTTCTGATTAGCCAGGTATATTTTTAATGATGAGGAATAGAAATAAACGTCAGTCCGATGAGCTCATGACAAACTTTTTGTTCCCTTAGGCCTTATAGATCTTATGCATTGCGGGCGTTTTGCATTCATTCTTTGTTATTAGAATTTATGCATGCACAAAAGATTTACTCATTCCTATCCTTGCGATACAAAACCGCTGCCCTCTGACTCTGCCTTAACGCATGAGGTATAATTACAATGAAACAAAAAAATCTGATGTAAAATTAATTTCATTGTCATAGACGCTTTGCGTAATTTCAGAAACTTTCAACATCCATGCAAGCCAATACACGTACTTTGAAGTAAAGTATTTACTCCCATAATGTCAATTTTCAGTTCATCCTGCCATCATAATATGTACCTCCAACGGCACCTGTGCTGGAATATTTGTCACCCTATTGCAAGCGGACAAATAAATGTGTGTTACAACGATGCAGGTAGGTTCAACTCCTCCCTTTTCTTTCTCTTCCATACAATATACAGTCGAACACCTTTATAACAAGGTCCTTGTGACTTTACAAATTACCTTGTTATAACAGGTACTTTGTATTAACAGTAAAGAAAACAAAGAAAAACAAAGACCTATGACCTACAATTGTGCTTGTTATAAGCAGGACGTTGTATTAACAGTGCTCTTCTTATCATGGTTCAACAAAATACCTTTACACGGATTTTCCCACGAAATCACATTCAAAGTTTTAATTTCTACCATGTAAGTTGTGGGATGCAGTTTGGAAAGAGTGTCAATTAGCAATTAGCCATATACCGACTACTCGCACGGTTGGTCGGTCGCCGCATATCTGTCAGTCTATTGAAATTTTGATAGAATATCACTTTCATTTTTAACCCCTACAGGTTTTCAACTTTGTGGAGCACCATGTCAAAACCCGCATTGCCGTTATGTAGACGCCATTGTGTGCAAATATGATGAGGACTGCTCATGTGTATACTCCATACGTGCGAGTCCATTTTGCATGTGCAAAAGCAGTGGCGTATTGCCAACCTCCGTTCCTGGTCCAGAGTCTCAATATACAATTAGGTACGGATTGACATTGGGGTTTTCGAAGAGATTTTGGTTTTTGCTTTATTAGATGAATTCTGAAAACATTTCATTGAATGTTTGAATAAAACGTGTTTTTTTTGTCTCAAATCACGTGGAAAGCGCTAAAAATACTATTTAACTTCACATCTGATATGAGTAACATCCTCATGTTCGTTAGCGAATACATGTGTCAGTAAATTTAAACAAACTCTTAAAAGGATCGTAAAACGTTAACTTCACGAGGCAGGATGAACTCGAGCCCTAAAGAAAAATAATGTGACATAACATTTATTCTATACATGGGTTGCAAGCCAGCGTACAATGACTGTAGCATATTCTTTTTAACACCTTTAAACAGAAACTGCACCAATGCCAATTCATCATTGGTTTTCTCGACACCATCAACTTCCATAGAGGAAACTTCAGCCCCCGTGGGCCTATCCACATCGAGCGAATTCAACATTCAACAGTCAACATGCTTGCAACCCAGCAAGCAGTCCACGACAGCGACTTCAAAACAGTCCACGACAGCGACTTCAAAACATAACGACGGTGGCCAGGTCACCGTAGTTGTTCCCATCGCCATAGGGGCGGTCTTGTTAATCCTGGTGATTCTTGTGGTGATTTACCTTTGCCGGAGTGGAAAATTGTCAGCCATGCTGAAGAAACCGTCGTAAGTATTTGGGACTTATTTAACTCGATGCTTCATTAATTTGTTTCCATTTACGGCTCTCAATTCATGTTTGTAAGTTTTTGTCATATTTTGGTTTAAATGACTATCTGCGTTTTAATTGTGAAAATGCCTGTTACTTAATGCTTCATCACCGACACCACGAAGTAACACCCATGCCCACTTCAGTGTTACTTCGAAGGATCACTCAAGTGTGCGCGCGCACATCCGACACTGGCGGGAACGGCGGGTTTAGTTTTCACACTGTTAATACGGAAATACTACATGTATGTGGATTTAAGCGCTTTAAAACGTTTGACAGGAATGTAATTAATACCTATTCTTGTATAGGATTACAGAAAATTTTAATAAAAAGCCTTCAAACTGGTGAAATATAGATGAGTTTTACTTCGTGAAAATGAAAAATCGCTCGGTTCTGTTAAATACGCGCGCGAAGCGAGCACTCAAGTAGGCCTGCACTTGGGTGTTACTTCGTGGTGTCACTGACCGCTTGTTTCATCAAAGTTGCTATGTGATTAATTAAGATAGTCTAACTGAATATGCGAGCGAAGTTATTAAAAGCAATAATAATCTGTAATAAAGTAAATTGTTCATATTTTCACCTCGTAGGGAGCACAAAGACGAGTCCAGAAATGCTGAGTTGGGAAGGAAAGGTAAATCACTCCTATATATATATATATAGCTCATGTAAAAGAACTTATCGAAACTTTGAAAGAGAATTTTAAACACGAATTTCAACCAATGTGAAATTGGGTCTATTCCTGTAGCCTACACAGGTAAAAATACTATTTGCCAGAAAGTTTCATACTTTGGGGGACCACGTTTGCTTTAGTCTACAGTTACTGGCAAAGAGAAGACAACCAAGCAATCAATTGAATGAAGAGGCAATAACTTAACATTTTTTCTGGTTAATTGTAGCTTCCAACAGAGCCCAGTTACCTGAGCCACTGGTAATCAATAACCTGGAGTACTCGTACGCGTATGATCACTGGCCGGTGAGACCACCAAACGCCACCACCGTTGACCCTTCGCCAGTCACCCGCGCAGGCGCACTAGTCGACGGACAGGGGAGCGTCCGCTATGTGACAGGTGGGCCAACTACGGAGGCCGCAGACGTACATCCTGATTTTGTTCTTGAGAGACGGGCTGGCTATGAAGAAGTTGAAATTGGAAATGACGAAGGGAGTGGTTCTGCCACCGAAGTTGCTCACTCGTCCCCAGGGCAGTCTTTAACGGAGGGAGATGATCATGCCTATTTCCAAGTGTTTCCGACCAGGGAGTCGCAAAGGTCACATAACAAAACCCCTGGGTACGAGGAAGTCAGTGTGACAGGCACTGATGTACAAGAAAACGCCGCCTCGAGCCCATACCAACAGCTCAACGGAGCAACGATGGAGAGTTCAGAGTACCAGGGACTGAAAGGCAAAGCTGACGATGACCTCACTGGGGAGGAGAATGCCTCGAGCCAATACCAACACCTCAACAGAGCTGCATTGAAGAGGTTCAACGAGGGTGATAGGCAGAAGGGTAATGATGATTATGAGCATTTGAAGGGCCAATCTGATTATGATGTCCCTAGGCCCGTTGGGTATAAAACTACAGAGTAAAGTGACTTAAATAAAGTCAGAAACCGTCATTAAAACAGCGTACAGTTGTTACTGTAGCAGTCGCTTAATGTTGTGGTCAATACCAAATAGGCCGCTTATGGTGCACCTCTTGTTGGGGAGTATGATAAAAACAGAACCAAAAAAAAACAAAAAAAACATATTTTTAAAGTGGCGTCGCAATAAAGGCAGGCACTGCGTACACACCATCTTTTCTTCCAAAAGATCTGGTTAAAGTGGTCAGAAATAGCCTCAGATCGCACCACAGAGCATATAGAAAAAAAAACATCGGGGCCTTAAGCGGGCCGCGAACCCCACGCCGTAATTTTTGGGACCCACTTTTTGGGGGACCCAAAAAAAATTGGCCCCCTCAAAATTGTGTTCTGGATCTGACCTTGTTCACATTTCAAGGTTTTTTATTAACTGAATATGAGAAGTCCATGTACCGCTAGGTATAATTAATGTATTTTCAGTTGATGAAATTTACACAGAAAAGTGGTCTGACGCTGCCTCTCCTAAATGTTTGACTTGGTTTTTTTCTTATTCAGATATTGGATGTCCACTCAATCAGAATTAGTTTTGACCGAATTTGTGACCACAGAGTTTTAAATTCGTCATTTTCCGCCTGCATTTAATATGAGCAGTAGGCCTATATACAGTACTCTGATGTATACTTTACAGTTTCAAGGGGGCGGATCTAGCTTCCAGGAAATGTGGGGTAATCATGGGCGTCGCGAGGATTTTGGGGGCAAAACATATTTTTCCCAGAAAAATTCCTGTATTTTTCAACATTTCCTCGATTTCTCAGTTTTAGAGGGGAGCAGAGACAATTTGCCCCCCCCCAACTCATTAAATTTACACCACTATGACTTCGCGCCCCTGTTTTTTTTTTTTTTTTTTTTTGCTTTTCCAGGGGACGCCCCCCCCCCCCTTTTGACGCCCATGGGGGTGATATGAAAAGGGGTTTTAGTGAAGCCCAGAAAGTGTTGAAATCTAAGATCTTTCTCCTGCATTCTAAGGCAATCTGTGAATTGGAATTTAGGATTTGTAATTTTACTAGTATCATAACATTAGTCACTGGAGGGGGGGGGGCAAGATCCGCCACCGGTTTCCATTAATAGTCATTTTGCAAGAATTCTACAAGGATATGTATTTACAAGTAGCTGTGGCTACTCATTTCATGCGGTCTGGTCACATTCATTTTCACTGAAAACACCATACAGCTTGTACATGCTATGCTGCTTATAGTAGTGTGATTTTAAATGCACAAATTGACTACATTCAAATTTAACGTTAGACAGTGAGTGACAATTTATATGCGCATCTAAACGGAAGATTAGAAACGTACTTATTTAAACGGAGAATTTCATTAGCTACTTATACGCATAATTGTTTAGAGCCCTCAATTCAGCTTCTAAAGGGTTTACAGAAAATGCAAAACAAAACGAGTGTTGTATATAGCTCTAAACATCAGGGGCCAATTTGATGAAGAATATACAATTCTGTTTAGCACAGAAAATATTTCTGAGCAGCAATAAAACAGCTTACCAGCTAAATCGTCATGGGATGTCTAGCTGTTATTACTGGTTCACAGCATAGAAATTTGCTAAGCAATAGTGTTTGTTTACCATGACGTTGGGCCCAGAGCAGGCAAGTTGTATGATATTTGATAATTACATTAAAAAGAGAAAGACCTTTTTTTCGTGGTGGAGGGCAAAGAAGATTTGTTCAGTTCCAAGTCTCGATAAATGACTGAAACAAATATACTCTAAAATCGTTGTACAATGTATATAACGTATTCATCATTCTTTCGGAAGCATTTAAAGCGGTTTTTTTTTAACCTATAAAGCGAACCTATAAAATTCATAGACGGAAGTCAAGCACCAGAATTATTGGCAGGGACCAGCGTGGGAAAACTTGTCCCATGAATGGACGCAGTCGACCATGCGCCTCGCGTGTACGTGTTCAGAACCCGAGAAACGTTTGTGTCTGGAAACGAAAATAAAAACCATTGACAAAACCAGACGGCTGTACAAAGTACAAATAGAGGTTACAAAAAGGCATCTATTTTAAGCGACTATTATTACCATTCACCATCGATTTTACGATTGAAAGCGTAGGGGAAAAAGTGACAGTGTATTTACGTCATGGAATGACATGATGAATCTGAGAGTCGATCATAAATTACTTTTGCAAGTATTGTTAGAAATAGCCTATGCTTTTATGTTTGGCACTTGTACACAGATTGTATACGTATTTGTACACAGATGGGTTTATCATGCAAAAGTGGAATAAAGCGGAGATTTAAATAGTGGAATTTAACGTTTTATGACTGCATACGAAGTTTCGAATCAACTTCTGACTGGCCTCTGTGTTCAGTTTGATCCCGTAGACCTATTAGCTGAGTTATAGGCCTATATTGTTAGACATGAGACAAATATTGCTTTTGTGAGATCATGTGTATCATTTGAAGATTGGAGTTGGTCTACGGAGGCTGATGACCGCCCCCTCAAGTCTTGACAATTTTCACTGCGCGCATCTCACGGTTAAACCTTTCTTAAGTCGACGGACCACACCCCCCCCCCAACTAAAAAAGGGTAAATGAAAGGGGGAAGATTTTTTTTTCAGATAAAGCTGTTTAGTAGCATCCAAATATGGCCCTCCTATTTTGTCTCCCCCCTCCCCATGTAGCCTAGGCCTATGAAAAAAGGCTAATAGTGCCCACGAACTGTCAGGAGGCAACCCCAAACGTGGTTCCCTGTACGCTGACTTATCACATTATTAGGACTAAAACCAGAAGAGAAGTAGAGAGGACTGATGTTGCTCATCACCTTTCATTTTCTCTACGATTTCATGAAATAGGTGGTCTAGGATCTACACTACGTAGACTGTCATGTTGCGGCCATCTTGATTTGTTTCCCATTCAAATCAAAGTAATCAAAGCGAAGCTGGAAGGAAATATAGTCTCGGGTAGGCTGTTTGCGCAAAAACATTATCATTCAGTACTGCTATTGGATACAGGGAACATGACTATGGTGGCAGCATGATAAAGGTTTATTCGGGGGTCCTGTTCACCATCCTGCTTTTCGCATTTGCAGAAGAAAACTCTCATTCGTGCCCCCCCCCCTCCCTCCTCCCCCATTCGGATCCTGCGGCGATTGGGGTTGGCTTTAATATAGCTTTACAGATCATAAATTTGTCATATTTATAGCCGGTGGGCGGTGGCGGACACAGGGCGCGGCCAACCAGGGTCCCACCCCCAGAGTGGAAAAATAAGAGGGAAAAGAGAAAAAACAGACCCAGGTGTGCCCCCGGTCCCAAAATCATTGCTTGACGGCAAAATCGTGTCTGATAGCTGCATTTTGTGTTTTAATATTTGTAACCGTGAAAAAGTGTAATAGCGCCCTCAAGTGACGGTGCATGTTCTGGAAATCTCGCTGAATGAACATGGAGTGAGCGACATCAACTAGAGTTGCTTCTAATTGCACAAATTACTCTGAGGAATGCAACAGTTGGTAAGTTAAATTTAACCCATTATATAAATACGTACTCCTGCATTATGTTTGTACAAGTTGGGATAATTTGGTGGTACATTTGGCCAGATTTAAGAGAGGTTTTATCACCCACGTGTTGCAAAGTGTTTTTAAGCATTGTAAGTCTCGCGCGCGCAATGAATTGTGGGATAGAAATTGGATAAACAAACCCACTTGTGTGCACGCCGTGACGTGTTGAACATGGCCCGCGTACTGCAAAGGCAAAACGACGTAAAAACAACACTTATTTTCAATTGGCTATAACTCCATAAATATTTACCCGATTGGAAACATTTTGTTGTTAATTGTTGAAAAGCTAATGAACTTTTTTCTCTAAATATGCTGATATTTGTTATGTAGGCCTATTATTTTTTAAAGCTGTTAAAATACATAAAAATACCACACGAATGGTACGTGAGGAAAACAATGTTGCAAACTAACGCCACTTCCGCGATTGTGTACAAAATCTATGGTGAGTCAAGAACATTTTTTAAGTATTTCCTAACAAAATTGAAAATGTTTCTCAGTCCCAGAGTCATGTCCTATTATCCTATTTGTAATGGATGGCCTTCATTGAGATGATGGATATATGAAGAAAAAAGTGGCGTCAGTTTGCAACATTTGTTTCCTTTATAGGATTTGGGAATACAGTTCAGTAATATATCTCACTTTCCTATCATGTACATGTACATGTATGTCCCCAAAAAGTTGCCAATTTACATCATAAAATGTGAAGAAATGCAAGCTAAGTGGGAAAAACCCACTGCACGTGTTTCATTATAACGTACCTGTGATTAGGGGCCTATATGTTCATTTATAATTAAGAATGTTCATGTTGAGTTTTAAGGCACATAATTGCTTCAATCATCAGCTAAATGATGCATGCTTGAATACACAAGTCTCTGTTATGTTTGGATGTTTAGATGATTGTCCGGGTTTATTCTCGGAAGTGGCAGAATGCACGGCGCTCAAACTCGGTGGGTGGGTGAGGCTTGGTCCAACTTAGATTTTTTTTTTTCAACCTTTGTTAAGCGATTGCGATCCGTGGGGGGGGGGGGGCTCCCCTGGGGTCCTCCCGGGCCCTTTCTATTATGTACGTAGGTACAACGTGTGTATGTGTTCATGTGATATACCCAGACGCACACGCATACAAATTACAAGAGTGTAAATTTGCCTGCAATACAATCGGGGACCCTTTTGTCCCTCTTTTGTTTATACTTACTTTGTTAGGAAGACCTCCATATGTTTTATACACGATCGTAAATTGGGGACCTTCGGGAGTTGGGGACCCTATTGTCCTCTATTATTCAACGTCCGCGATTGAATGCAGAAACAAACTCGCACAAATACCTGCAATCGTGAACCCCCTATTGTCCCTCTTTTGTTTGTAGTTTGACATCATTAGGAAGACCCCCCCCCCCATAATGTTGTTTTCTATTGGTCTCTATTGGTCTCTATTGTTCAACGTGCAATATTGAATGCAGAAATAAACTCATATACTCGCGCTGTGATTGCGTCTAAAAGGAGGAATCCCAACACGCCAATATGACTATATAGAGGTCGCTGTTCACATGTGGATGTGTGAAAACGCGGGTCACCGATTTCAAAGCGGTTTGCGCTAAAGGATCGCAGTAGGGAAACAACTTCTCATGATAATCAATTGCTACATCCAGCAAATCTATATGCGTCCTACGAACCGCGAAAGCCGGGTAGCTAGCCGCCTAGTAATTATTAATTGTGACCATGTAGGATTGTTTGTCATTATCGGGAACGGCTGTGGGAAAGGGGCTGTCTTTTAAATGGCAGAATAAATTGTTGTGAACTGATGCATGTTGTTAGCGCGTTTCAACTCTACGTAGCCTGTTTAAGAAGCTACAGTACATTTGAAATAAGATACATGATGTTACTGGGTTTTTGACTAACAACTAACATGCATTAATGCGCAACTGCTTATAATCTAAACGTGTGCAAAGACATGACAATTTCATCTTGTTTCGACAGTTATTATGATTTAAAATGGACAGCTAAACAGTGGATGGTCGTGAAAAGCTTCGGCGTTTGAATAAAAAGTTGACAAATTGATTGGGCGATAACTGCATTTATGAGAAATTAAGTTTAAAGTTGGACGATGCATCCTATTATGGCTGCACAGGAACACGCTACTTAGCTCAAGAACAAAAACAGGTTTTCATTGCCATAGATAGGGTTTTTTATTGAGAGCTGTGTCAGTAATGCGTTATGGTAATTGAACAAACCTATAAATATTTGTGTAAGTTGGACAAAAACCCTATCGTCTACCGGCACGAAAATAAGTTGCCAATTAGTGTTAACCACACACAATGTATTGATCAATATTTTTTATGGCACAGCCATTCTCTCATGAATTGCTATAATTAAAAGTCCAGTTAAAAGGTTTTCCGCTAATGTAGTTGAGGCTATACTGTATGTTGTAAAAATCTCCAAATGTAGAAAATAAATCCCCTTTTGGCATCGAGAAGCCAGACAGTGAAATACCTTTTAAAAGATTCGCATTGCACTACTGCATAAAAGCATGAAGCCAAGCCATAATCATTCCATATGGTATGACGGTAGACACCCGTCTGCAATTCAGAACGGTATATACTGCATTGATAGATACTTTGCTGTGTTTATAAATTCTGCTTGTTAATAATTTTCAAGGGAAAATTCACTCCTTCCAACTATATGGACAAGAACCTTTCGTGTGAATTCATCAATCTAACTGTTCGAGTGTTTCACTCAACTAGTATGACCTGAAAATATTTGTAACAGGATGATTGATGGCCTTGTGATAACAGCAGCTATACTTACAATAGTATACGTAACAATACAAATTCTATGGGAGTTGGCCTGGGTCTGATCTTTGCCTCAGAAGTTCTCGGTCAAAAGTGAACCCAGGGTTAAAGGGGAACTTGTGATGCTTTTTAACTGTCTCAACATGGAAATTGTGGAATGTGAAATTTTGTGACGAGAAAATTATGTAGAAATTAATTATTTTTTTAAGAATGTACTGACAATGTCAGTACTGTGAGTGTCGCACGCCACAGAGAGGTATAGCGGTAGACATCCGTATGCTATTCAGAACGGTATACATGTATACTACATTAATATATACTTTGCTGTGTAGATATATAAATTGTGCTTGTTTAACCCTTTTCAAAATTAATACTTTTCGAGTGAAGATGCACTCCCCCAACTATGGGCAGGGACATTTTAAAGTGAAATTCAGTCTAATAGTTCGAGAGTCTCACTGGAGTAACCACTGAAATGATTCTTTGCGAAATGAGAGTGATTTGTTAACTCTATGCATAGGCCTATGGGATAAATAAATATTTATTGAAATTATCAAACACCAAATTTAATTGAAACAATTATATAATATTTAGTACCTCAACAAGTTCCAACCTCCGACAAATGTTAAACAAATCGGTTGAACAAATAGTTGTGGAACTGTTTATACTCCAATGAAAGAGCGTAATGAAATACAAGATAGATAAAGATATATAGGGGAAATTGAAATTAACAAAAAACCTGCAATTACGAACATGAAGTTCGAATGCAATTACCTAAACAGAGTTGTATACAGGGTGAGTAAAAAAAAACGAAACCCAAATGTTGGGACCATTGTTTTAGTGACTCGTCCCGGATATGTTTTGAGATGGGCCCTTAAAAGGTTACGAAAAGTTCACAATAATTTTGTTTGACTCCAAAATAAGGCTCCGTTTTATTCTAATGGAATTTTTAAACAATAATAATTGTGGAATTGATACCCAAACTACATACGATAAATATTGGAAACAAATGCACTTCAACAATTACGATAACTTTTTTTCCCAGATGAGCATAAAATGTTTCATGAATAGTAATGAATAATTGTGCAACTAATCTCAATAGGACATAATCCAACCTATTCGGGACTGCTGTCAAATTATTATAACCAACAGTCAAGGAGTAGATAAATAATGTTGTTTTGTGGATTTTACATATTTCTTTCGATGAAGTGGCACATTTTCGGAAGGACATTATTTAAAACCAGTCGGGCATTTCCAAATCTTGCTTTGGTTTCGTGTCTCTTTTGGAGTCCTAAAGACAGAGAAAAAAAATTATCAAATTAAAATAAAACGAGAAGGATGAATAATATTGTCTGCAGAGAAACATAATACGTTTTACATCATATTTGTCTTTAAATCTCCCTTTTCGAATAATTCTGTTTGATTCAATGGATTGTAATAATAAAATAGTGACATTATCTTTGAACTCAAACGTCAGTTGAGGAAATCATTTCAATATATACATGTGCATTCTGAACAGTCTCTGGGTCAGATTGTACCCGGAATCCGTGGGGGGGGGGGGGGGGCTGCCCAGCTGACACTTTTCTGGGTCTAATGACACTTTTCCACGTCACAATGACGCGAAAAATGAATCAAAGAAGTGTCATTTTGACCCGGAAAATTGTCATTTTGACCCGGAAAATTGTCATTTTGACCCGGAATAAATCCGCCAATGTCAAGTAATATCCTTTCCAAATTTCGAATTAATTGCGGCCCAACAATAATTGAGGCGGATCTTTCTGCGCGTTGGAGGTGCACAGGAAGAACAATTGAATAGATTTGACGCATTTTTTGGTACCAAGTAGTTAGGCCTTGGTGGCAAGTTTCAGAAGGGAAGTATCGTTACCTTAAACCAAACATCGGCAGCTGCAAGCTCTTGTTGCTCCTGTTCTGCTTCTCTTTTGGAGTCCTATAAAGACAAAGGAAACGTGATAAAGTGAAAATAGGATGTAACAGAATAATATTCAATGCACGAACAGCTAAAAGGATCACGAACAGCTAAAAAGGAAAAACACTTGTATAGATTTGACGTAGTTTTGGTACCAGCAGTTATCGAAGCGTCATCTGCAACATCAACCGACATTTGAAGAAGAAAAAAGTAGGGGGGGGGACGCGTCGCCGCACCACTTTGGGGGTAACTCCGTACCAAAAACCGGTGACTTTTTTTGGGCCTTATCACCTACACAACATAATATTTAAGGCTTTACATTGTACTAACTCTCTTCACTGACGGATACTTTGATGACGTTGACCATGATGCAATTGGAGTCACTGTAGATCTTATGAACGGAGCTGGAGGACCCAGACGATTGACTCTTGGTCCGTTGTGTGATTTTTAACTGATCATTGTGGTTTCCGTACCACAGTTGACTTTTCTGGTACCCAGATTCTGTGCAGACGGAACACGCTCGCGTTAAAAGATGATATCAACACTCGGGTGGCGTTTTTAACCCCCCCCCCCCCCCCGGGATTCATAGCACGCACGGCGAATATATTTAATCACTGTAGGTTAACCTTTGAAAACTGCGAGCTTTCCTTCCAGATATGCACACTGAACGGTTGCATTTTGTATAATTCTAATCCTAAATGAAACTCTAAGTGATTTTCACCTGCAACCTTTTTGAATGTCTTTTATATGTTTTTACATAATTTAAATGCTCCCTTTTCAAAGTAACATAAATTGACTGCAACATATCCTGTACATTATTTTTTTTAATAGACAATCTTCCTTAGAGTCTTTTTTGTATGCACAATGTTTAAACTTTTTCTAATATTAGTATTTAATGTCATATTTTTGTTATATACAAACACGGTATTACCTTTTAAAAATGTACTTTTTTTATGTAAATCACGTGCAATTGACCTATCGCCATTTGCGAGTAAGCCACACCCCTTAGACAACCTTATGGGGTTTTTGTACGCTAGGAATTGTTTGTCTCCGATTTTGCGCGTTCCGCGTCCATTCGTACAATCATGTAATTGGACAATATTTAACAAGCTGCGTTGACGCGATTCTAACGCGATTCTAACGCGATTCTAACGCGATTCTAACGCGATTCTACCGCGATAGGTCGCTTCAGCTGTGGCTGCTATTCGTGATTTGTTAATGAAAGGTTAAGTCCCGATCGAGGCGCGGGCCAGTCACACCCGCGCGCGACGCAGAGGTAGTTAAATAACGCAGTGTACATGTATGAGGTAATTTATATGGAACGCGGTGTATATGAGGTAATTAAACCCAAACTTTATGCGCCCAAACAATGAAAAAAAAATCCAATCTGCGAGGAAAACTTAATTGAACTCAATTAACAGTCCAATTTCGAGCCAAGTGAACTTACCAGGCAGACATCTGTGGATTAGCAACGGCCGGTTTTCACGCACTGTGCATTTTGATTCATCAACAATTTTCCACACCTTACCTACTCCAGATGTCTGAAAGGAAAAGAATCAAGGAATCAATATTATTAATCAGGTTTTTGTTCCCCAGCCTATGGACAGACAGACAGACAATCGACAAGCATACATGGAAAGACAAAGCATAGCATAGACACAGGTGTGTCTTTTTTCTTTTTTTTTAGTTTTCTAGCAAAACTAGAGAGTGGGTGATGATTTAAAAGAGTCATCCAGACTATTCCAATATAGAGTGCCATGTTGGACAACACTATTTTTGGACAATGAGGTTCCACCATAATGAACAACGGTTTTTCCTAGTAGTACTGCGGGTATAATAGGAATGAATGTTTGAAGTAAAGTGTAAAACAGGGGTTGAAACAAGCAGGTTATGCACGATTCTAATTTTATACATAAATTATCCTGAGTTAAAATGATACAGGTCAGTGAATTTTAACAATTTTAAAGTTGCAAATAGAGGCCCAGAGTGTTCACAAAAGCCAGTTTTAGAAATTACTCAAAACTGCTAGTTTCTGCAGAATAATTGAAGCATATATTCGGTACGTATATTCACATATGCGGCGCTATATGATCTTTGGGCCTGGAACTTGCACGAAATAAATGGCATACTGTGATAATTATGTGTGCAACGCCTTTTAGGCCATCAGCCTGGTCTCAACGCTTGGCTATCGGTATCAATTCAGGAAAACAAACGAAGTATCGATTTTTGGCAATGTATACATCTCCAGAGTTGGAAAATATATGATAGCATCGCAGCGGTGGCAGCTTTTAGGGTGCTATCACCCTGGTTTTGTTTCAAATGTCTATCAAAATGCTTGTTACCACTTTAGGGGCGGTATATTTTGCGCATGCGCACTACAATCATTTATGCCCTGATTTGATACTGACCAAATCCACCGCTGTTTTCAGGGCAACATTAGGTTTGTGCGCATGTCCGTGCTTTTGCTCGTACAACACGCCCTCTTGTGGCCGAATTGTATCTAGTCTCTTTTGGGGTAAAAACAGCTCACCGGAGGACGTCTTTCAATCACTTTTTCATATTACAAATAAGTTTTTGATATTGGAGATATTACAATAAATGACAGAAAAAGGACTATAATTTTTTTTATCAGATAGGACTGTGACATTTTGCCAAGACACTTGATGAAAACAACACCTCCGAAAAAACTAATTTGTTTGCGACGTTTTATCAGTGTCTCAATCGGAACGAAAATAACGTTCACGTTTACGTTTCTTTGGATTTTCCTTCGTCTGGCGTATTACTGTGTTTTATTGTGCAGTTGAATCGCGAAAACCACACTAGCTCCGTGTTCAGTAAACCAACCAGGGAAACAAATAATTATATACCTGCGTGCGTATCGTGAAAGTATCGTAAAAGGCGCTAAACAACCATGCATGCGGATGACGTTTGGGAGAAAAAAATTCGCGGGCGGGGGGGGGGGGGACCAAGCGAATGTTAGTCTCTGGAACAGTGGTGGATAGTCTGCTCACCCCATTTTTTCCATGTCTTGATCCCCTTTCCCAAAATTTCCAGGACTGTTGTTTTACATGTTTAAATTGGGCGGCAGAAATTGTGTACAGGTTGTCTGTCCCACAAAAAAATATAACTTCGAATCGGGCATGTTTTTAAAAGTTGGGGCAGTATTCAAACTTGATGTCTAATATTGTTGCTGAGGACCGTTCCCAATGCTTTTTAGTTGGTTTCATTATGAGATGTTTCGTTCAAAAGATAGTAGAGCAAAACGGGACTTGAAAAACCACTTAAGCCATTTTTGTCTGAAATTATATCTCCTGTTCTTCCAAAAATCCTTTATTCAAATGATAAACTGAACCATAATGACCCATTCTTTGTGTGTTTAACTCCGTTTCAAGGAAAGTGGCCGAAGACCAGGGGCAAAAATCCCGGGGGACGGGGGTATGTAACCCCCAACACTTTTGACAAGGTTAATGGGCTAATAAATCGACCCCCCCCCCCCCCCTTTCGCGTGAGGACAAAATATCGGATTTCGAGGTATTGTCGAACACCCACAACCAAAAATGTATACATGTATACTGGGGAATGAAATTAAACTCCAGCAGCAAATGTAACATCATACTGCTAAATTCAACCAAAACTTGTCATTCAAGACCAAATTTAATTTGGTCTTGTATGTTTAAGAATCATCCAAATCACTCATGTACTTTTTTCAAGTTACGGAATTTTGAATACAAATGCCATGTTCATGTTTGTCACGGAGCCGAGCCGCCGCCATTTTAGAGTGCTGAGTCGCGGTGTTCAGGACGCCCTCACGTGAATCTCCGCATAGCTTATCGTGGTTAAAAAAGTCAACAACTTGACAACAAGTTTTCATCATTATTTTGTGGGAAATCAGGTTGCATTCTTAAGATGATATTCAGTTAAAGCAGTCTGTTGCATTTTGGACTTGGACTACCCCAAGTCAGACTCGAGTGGTTTAAATACGGTAAAAGAAAAGAGTTGTACAAGGGGAAATAGTGCGGAATTAATGGTCCCGATCGATTTCACTATATGTCAACATGAAGCGGAGGATGTATATTATGGTAGTCAGACATCAACCAACAATGAGGGACCATGATTTAACACTTTTCCCCGAAATTGAATGTATTTATTTTACACAACCTCATATACATACATGTATTAAAGGGAAAATACAACATTTGCAAACATCGAAAAATAAAACTACCAAGTTGTTGCGAAATACCCTACGGGGATGTTGGTGAATGACAGTCAAAAGCAAATTAGGGCACCTGGTCTGAGGTCATTTTTTAAGATAAATTGTATTTTTGTATACATTTCCAACGGTGGTCGGACCTAACTGTTTTTCAACTACTGATCCAAATTTACCGGTTTTTTTGTTTCAGTCCGGCTAGACTGGTTCCCTTACCTTACAATTTTTCGGCATTTTTGATCCGTTTCATCTTTAGTGAAGTCAGGGAACCAGACTACTTGAATATTTTTGTTTTTCTTGGTTTTCCAGCATTTTCGAACACAAAACTTCAAACACGTCAGTGTAACAATATTTGATCTATTATACTAACCCCCAAATAGTTAATTTCTGAAAATTACAGCCAAAGCCAATAATTTACATTCCCTTTAAGCTTCATCATGGGAATTGGGCTTAACAATAATTACTGTACACTGCTGGGTAATCCTGTATAATTACAGGTTTATTTCAGTTTTTGAATTATATTGTGTTCTTTCAGAAAGCGATGGCTATATGCGTAACTTCGGCAACTTCAAGTTCGTACCAGATTCCTCAGAGTTTGGAAACATCTTCGAAATACCGAGCGTTTGCAAAAATATTCAGGTGGGTGAGGCCAGTGCCTTTGATTTTGTTTCATTATCCCGGAGATTGATATATACAATCTAAAGACCAATTTGCAGTAGTCACGATCGAAATAATATTAATAAGCTCAATGCGTATTTTTCTGGCCGATATGACACATGATATATGTACATGCATTTGTTCTAATGGTACGTGTACAAAAAAAACCAACTGATAAGACTATACAGGCAATACAAGGATATCCTATACGATGGCACTGCCCGGATCACAAGTGACCATCAGTCGGTTAATTGGTCGGTGAGTCAGGTGAAAATGAAGCCTAGGCTGCAACCAGCTATATATAGGGTCAGTAAAAGCTAAAGAGCTGTACGTTAAATTGATCGAGCGCCGACCCTATAAGTTACAGTCCCAACCAATGGGTCTTATTCACGAGTCGGGCATATTGAATTGAAAGTTATGTAAAATTTTACATTTGGGAACTTGCGAAGAGAAATGAAAGCAAGTTAATTAATAATCAATTCCAGTCTGCTTCAATGAATAATTTAATATTTGTAATTAAACATTCCCTATTGTTTAAAAGCCATATTAAAAAAAAATACAGTAAAATGAGGCTGCATTGTGTCTGCATAAATAGTCTGGTGCCATCCCATTCAACAGTTAACAATTAATGAAATTATTCCAGGGAACTCGACAAAAATGGCAACTCGTGAGTAAGGCCCATTCGGTTTTTAGAGATATGGTAGACACGTGAAGTGGTATAAACTCTTTTGCCCACTACAAATTGACCCCTCCTTTGCCCCCACCCCCTTCCCCAATATATCAAAAAGTTACAGGGCCATAAACTGAACATGGTGCATCGTTCATGCGTATTTTCACCTCTTTGTCCTCAGAACTCCAAAAGAAACTTCGATGAGACAGACATGAATCTGGTAGGTATGGGAATGGAGTTTTAAGGAAGGATGGTGCAAAGGTGCGGGACTATTGCATTGGTGACTCCCGTGGGAAATTGTCACTGCTGCCACGACAAGAGTACAAAACCCACAAGGTTATTACCTGTTCATGCGGTCCCGCTAGCTAGCTAGGCAATTCTACCTACATGGGCATGCTTTTTCATTTGTGAAGGGGAAAAAACAGAGTGTTCACGATGTTAATGTATTGTACAGGGTGACCCAAAAAATGCAACCCTGAAACATTTACGGTTTTTTTTTAAAAAGTGAAACATTTACCTTTTTTCAAAAACGTGATCTGTGAATTTGAATGATTTTGATATCAGATTAAAGCTGAGAGGTTTTTGTTTTGCAAATACTAAAAATAAAATCTTGAAAACAGCACATTGGGTTGCTGAGAAAATTTAACACAACTTCTTTTTTTAGTCCATTCAAATAGCATTACCATAATAGGGATTTAAACGATACCTATTTGTGCATGAAATGCAGTAGCGCATTGTGTCCTAATACTTATAAACACAAAACATTATATGACAAGAGTACGAATGAAGTTCATGCAAATACCTTTATTTTCCACCTGAACATGTATTGTATCATTTTTAAACCTATTTTAAACCTTTTCAGCATCATATAAATGTCAAAATATTAAAGAAATTGTGAAAATGAAAGCTGTTTCAAGGATGAAATATCATTTATTTTACATACAGCATTTTCTCAATTACTCAAGTTGCTGTTTTCATGATTTTTTTTAGCATTTGAAAGAAAAAAAAATCAGCTTTTAAATCCAAAGCATAAAAATTCACAGACCATGGTTTTGAAAAAAAAAGGACATTTTTCAGAGTTGCGGTGTTTTTTTTAGGTCACCTTGCATATTGCGCTGACAGGGTTGGTTAATTTTGTGTCACTTACATAATTTTGTGTTTCGCTTTCTTGTGACATTAGCTCCTGAAAAAGGGAGCTATCGTCAACACCATCGTAACTTTGCTGTTCACTTTAAAATGCACAGAGGTGTCGGTTGAATTATTGTTTGAATGTTGCAGTTAGCCTCAAGTTAATTGGTATGGGGAATATGTAAAGAGAATTTCAAGTCCTATATATTCTTACTGTTCTTATTATTTATTCAGTATACATGTTATATTAAAGGTGAAACAGTTGTTGATTGATTGATTCATATTTTCGAAATAAGAAATGGCTCATTCTTAATTCTTAGAGATCTTAGGTAAAAAAAAATCAATCTTTGAAAGTGTGTAAACCATTTCATTCGAAACTGGTATATTTTTGTCATTTTAAGTGTTTTTTTTTTAATTTTTTTTTAGCAATTTACAATTAAGCCTAAGTTGCCTAACTCAATCACACAGTGCGGAAAACTTTGCAACTGAGGACTTTTCGGAACATTTAGAGACAAGTTTAATGTTTAACTTCTTGAACTAGAATTGATGTTCAATATAAAAAAACGCATTGTATCGATGCATTATTTTTTAGTTGTCCGGAAAAATTAGGACAATTTTAAATGTCTAAAGAAGTGTAGGCCCTACTTTTTTCTATAAAATTAACCAAAAGGGATTGTCAAATAGATGTGACACATTTTAAGAGGAGTGGAAAGTTGAACAAAATATTTTTGTAAGAAAAATACATTGCATGAACCCTTCAGTGTATAGGCCTATGACTAGGTCCGGTCTAAGCGTGCTCAATTGGTTTCAAACTCCAAAAATAAAACAGAAAATTTTCAAAATAAAAGACCCCCCCCCCTTCAATTGGTGGCCCAGGATTCCAACACTAAATTCAGTTTACGGTGCGCGTGAGCCATACTTCAGCTACTTGGGGCTACCACTAGTATCATATGCTACCGACAATTAAATGTACAGTTTTGACATCCACAGCCGAAGAAAAACACCCGATACGGATACGGCTTCAGAGAAGTTACGAGAACGAGATGACTCACTGTGTTGCTAAAAATACGCTTAAACCAGGTGACCGCTCCAAGTCACCTGATAATGTAGGAATGCGATCACATGGTACGTCAGCTGACACAACACGTGAATTGCAATTTTGCGCCATTGTTGTGTTGCGTGCCTGCTGGTAAATAAAAAGGAGAGCGTAACGCAACCAGTTTTACTCGTTTTCTGCCGTAATAGAGGTAAGTACGCACTCAGTTTATAACATTTTGTGAAATTTGGTTCTTCCTCTTTTGTAATTTGGAAAGATTTGAGGATTAGTAAAAGGGAACACGTTGAATTTGGAAGTTTATTTTTCAATATGTTTTGAAACCATGAACATTTTCTCGGAACGCGATGACTACGTCATGCGCCACGCGTCATTTTTACAACCGGATCCGTCAAAAAATCTAAATTCTCGTGTCGTCGTGATGCCTTTTGACTGAGTGAACCAAATAGATTTAGGTAAAATCGTTGAATGAAAAGGGTTTAAAATAAAAGTAAACCAGGGGTGTGAAATCTCAGCTTAAAAGCTGATTTCAGCTATTTTTTAGTTTTGGATTCAGCTTTTTCCCTAGCCCCACTAGTGTGGCCGTCGGTATGCTGCGCTGAACCTCTGGCCACACACCGTGGTACCGCGCGCTACTGAGGACGAAGTTTTTCATAAAATTCAGGGCAGTTTCTTACATTTTCAGTTTCTTACTTTCTTATGGTTGTATTCTATGATGTCTCCTATCACTTCTGGGATGCTTAGCATGTGCTTAGGTCTAATGATGTTCCATTTTCCGAGATATTCTTCAATCTTTCTGGAGTCCATATGCACTCGTGAAACGTCTGGTGATGGCAGCCATTTTGAATGGGACAAGAGAGGACCTCAAGCTGTGACGTCGCGTGTATGCAAATTGCTTGTCGAGCGTTTTTGCGGTCGGTGCATGACGTGACGCGGAAGCGTAATACCCGATGACTGTTTCATGCATTAAGAAGAGGTTCACTCGCATCACAGTGCGGTACTGGAACGGCAACCGTCGAGTTGGCCGGCTATCGTGCATTCATAGTGCAGTGATATTTACGTTCATTGAAAGACAGGGACAATAACGGTTGCCGTTCCAGTACCGCACTGTGATGCGAAAAACGCGTAGTACCAGCGAGCTGTACGTGGTGGTAATCGACCGCCGCCATTCATTGTACACAATTTTTTTGTGTGCACAATTCCAAAGCAGTCCTGGCCATGCCTGAAAGGTTGTCAAGTTAGCGGTTATTCCTCCTGTTTTCACTGCAATTGTAGGCTGAATCTTCATCGTGGATCGTTTTTTACTTCAAGGACCTGTGTAATGGTTATTCCAGGCAAGTTTGGGGTGAGTTGCAGTTGCAATTAGTGTGTAACGGGGACAAAATTGAACATTTTCCAAATTTTTTTTGAATATACTACTACTTATGAGAAAAATACGCTCCAGCCCTTATACACAACCCATATGATAAAACTCAGGGCTGGGTAACTCCAGCTACTTTTTCCCTCACTTGCTGTGTACAAATGTATAGGAGATTTCCAAAGTTCAGCTTTTTTACACCTTTTTCAGATGTTTTCAGCTATTTTTATCAGTGGTCACTCGCATCCCTGGTAAACGTTTAAATTGATGTTGTGTTAGAGAGAAAAAAAGTTAAATGTATATAAATTTTAACTGTTAATATTTTGAATTTCTAAAACTAAAGTCTAAGTTACTGTAACGTAGCCCCACTAGTGTGGCCGCGGTATGCTGCGCTGAACCTCTGGCCACACACTGTGGTACCGCGCACTACTGGGGGCGTTTTCATAAAAATTACGGTCCGTTTCTTACATATGGTTGTATTCTATGATGTCCCATCTATCACTTCTGGGATGCTTAGGTGTAATATGTTCAATATTCCGAGATATTCTTGAATCTGTCTGGAGCCCAAATGCACTCGTGAAACGTCGGGTGATGGCAGCCATTTTGAATGTGACAAGAGATGACCTCAAGCTGTGACGTCGCGTTTATGCAAATTGCTTGTCGAGCGAGGGCGCGAGTTGCAAATGCGACGGCTGTTTCCTGTACCATGCATTTATCGTCTGGGGGCCACGTGCACTGATCTCTATTCAGGATCCACGGGACAGAAAACAGCCGTCGCATTTGCAACCAGAGGTATAAACTCGACGTTCCGGTCAGTATGCTCTGACCGTCTTCAGGAGAGCCACTCTCCTGAAGATGGTCAGAGCATACTGACCAGAACGTCGAGTTTATACAGTTCTTTTCAGAACCATTCTCTTAGTTGAGAAATTATTCACACATGGTGTTTCCGCAAACCTTTCATTATTTAGTATCTCCACCATGCAAAGCCTCAAATCTTACTTAACTTTACAAAGTAACTTCTCTGACGAGAAAGAAGAAAGGTTTTGAATTAAAAATGAAAACTAGGCTACATGGGAATACTACACATTTCACATTTATGACACTTGCAAAAGTTGCAATTTACACCAAAAAGCTGTACAGCTCACTGTACAGTGAAAACTAGTCCAAAAATTTGGGACACCCAGTGACTGTACACACTTGAATCGGTGTGGCATATCATCGTGCGGACCAATCTAAATTGGAAAGTGTGCGGTGGGCTTCAGACAAGATTTTCTGTCACTAGAGCCGCGCCTCTCTTATATTGATGTACACGGCAAGCTGCAATATTGTGGTTTACTGTTCCCCCAAAAAAATATCTCAGAGGAAAACGTCAACATCCATGTAATTCTTTCAGTATTGTTGGGTAAGGTGACAATTTTGTTGTGATACTGTACATTGGAAAATGGCATCAGGATACTACATTCTCTCTGGCAAAGTAAATTATCCATACAGCTTTTAGTACTGGGTTTTTTTTAAACAAGGAAGATTGTTACATTAATTCAATGGACAGGAGGCAATTATACATCATTAAGGACCATTTCATGGATACCACCATTTTTGTGGTTGGTAATCTCAGGGGCATGAAATCCAGAGGCAATTGGGGTGAAGTGGCTTGCCTAAGGACACAACATATGTCAAGCCGCAGGATTTGAACCCTTGACACACTGATCATGAGTCACAAACCCCAGTGTTCATTGCAAAAATTCAACATTGATGGATAGCATGATGGTACAGAAAAGGTGAATGGCGCCCTCTAGTGAAACAGCTATTCATATTGGCCAAATGTCAGCAGTACAACTTGAATTACTGTATAATAACTACCAAGTAAAGGAGCAAAAATGAAGAAAAATCAGACCTACGGGTGTGTTAATTAATTAACCAATAAGTCACTGTCCGCCCAAAATCGCCCTACCCATTACTCGTAGCACCTGAAACCTGTGCATTCTATGGTTATATACTTGTAAGCCACACAGAAAATGATTTTTTGTTGCATTTTTAACTGACTCCCTAGGCATTTTTGCTAGGGTGTAACCTCAATCCTGCAAAATCCTCCATTATTCCTTGAATGTAGCCCCTATCCCACCCCCACGAATTTTGGTATATGTTTTGGACCACGAGCAATCGATCTAGCCTATTTGCGACAGAAAATGTTTGCCTATAAATAGCGCCAGTAAGGACAAGAGTTCAATCCAACACACACAATAACCGCAACTGTAATCGACTTATCGGGTATAATGGGAGACTTTAATGAACAAAGGCGAGAACGCACATTGAGCGATAAACGAAAGAACGAAGACAAAAGGTTGAAGGTCACGAACGCAAGAGCTAGGGCGTAAACATTACTACTGGCGTAGGACTTGTGATGTTAGTGAAAGATTGTAAATGTATCGGCCTAATATATGTCTACCTTTTTTCCACGTAACTTGTGACCAAAAAATGTTTCCTTAAGCGTACATTTACAGAAATTATCTTGGATATGTAACAATGAATTTGTTGAACATTTTTTGTTTAAATCATTTGTAATTTGTGCATTTTTTTCCGTTTTAAGCAACAAATTGCTCAAAATCTGAAGACGGGTCTAACCTGATCAAGTTTTAGCTCAGTGAATGCTGTATACATGTATGTATTCCAAGAAAACAAATTCTAGGATCTCAGTTTCAATTCAAAATGTGCCGTTAGAGTCATGTTTTGAATTGCGCACAAAATCAGCATCCAGGACACGTTCTCATTCAGCTGAACTGAGTTGAAGAATAATATCAACCCAACACGAGTGCGTTGTGTCAACACTTGTGCGCACCCATACACACAGTGGCGTAGCCACGGGGGGGCGTGGTGGGCGGCAGCCCCCCCCCCCCCATGAAACCTTGTCGCCCCCCAGTCGCCCCTCCACTGAGATTTTGAGTTTCTAAAAAAATTATCGTTGATCTACATGACGCCCCCCATGAAATGTTCCAGGCCCCCCAGCGCCCCCCCCCCCCCCCCACTGAAAAATTCCTGGCTACGCCACTGCATACACAGATTCACCGACTACTAACCAACTACGTGACCAACTACGAACGGAAAATTCCTAAAATGTGTCACATGATGCATCTTTGGAAATTACTATTGTTTCCTTCAAAATAACAGTATGCCAGAAACAATAATTTCACAGGGAGTTTATTTGCCATTACTTACAACCAAGTAGGCTTTTTAACAATAATTTCATCAGTTACATTTTGGATAGCTGCAAATGATCTACTCTACCTTTAATGGATTTCTTATTTATTTCAGAAAAAAAAGACAAAGTACTACAGCATGGAGGGGGCTGATAAGCCAGGTTGGTAATAAAACTGTAAGGTTAAAGCTATAGTCCATCATTTGTAATTTGTGCATGTTGTTCGTTTGAAGCAACAAAAGAGTTCAAAATCTAATAAAGGATACTAAGCAACTAACCTGATAAAGTTTCAGCTAAGCTTCAGCTGTACATTCCGAGAAAAACAGCATTCTAAGATCTCAATTTCAAATCAAAAGTTACTGAATCATGTTTTGAATTGCAGCTATACGCGACGTCGCGCACTGATCCGACGAATTATAACAACCGCGCGCGCGTGTGCGTCATTCCAATACTTACGCGTGCTGCGCTGAATAACAAAACGAACTACTAATTTAAATTTTCCTACGGTGCTTCTTAAGAATCACCGTTGGAAATGCCTTCTTTCATTGATCACTTCAAAATGACAGCTTCCCAGAAAGAATAATTTCACAGGGAGTTTAGTTCCCTTACTATCTTTCAACTAAGTTTGTTTTTCAACAATAATTACGCCAGTTACTTTTCGGATGGCTGCAAATGATGGACTATAGCTTTAAATGGGGACACTACATTTTCAAGGGTAGCATTAAAAACAAATTACATTACAGTGGGTTCTTTTAATAACAATAATGAGGTTAGTAAGGCCTAGTAGGCCCGCTACAGCTAATCCTATAGTGCGCAAAATTATATCCATTTGATTTAGAATGACTATTTACTGGAAGTCTTATAAATGTATCTGATCTACACAATGGTTCGGATTTTATAACCCATTCAAAAATCAGAAATTTAGAATTGGTTTAAATTAAAAATGTGGCCTTATTCAAACCATAAACGTTCTTTTTTTCCCATATCCAATGAAGAAACTAGTACAGCCGTGGAAGAGAACAAGCAACAAGTCGAGATGACAGATGCTACTGCTGTAGACAAAGACAATATGCAAGGAATCGTCCATACAACAAGTCCGCCAGAGGAAATCAAAATCAAGGTAAACTTTGTGCATGTTTGAGATGCATCCAATGGTGGCATTTTCAGCTGCGGAAAGCAGCTCAAGTAATAGACATGTCTCTCCATTGGTTGGTTTGTAACAGTGTTGTAGTACTCGTACTCGAGTACTTTTTTTTGAGTACTCGTACTCGAATGTCAAAGTGCTCGTACTCGAAAAGACGGTACTCGTACTCGGGCAGCAAAGTACTTGTACTCGAATAGCAGTACTCGGGGGGCAAAATGTTATAGCTTCACTTACCATGGCCTTATTCTATCAATTCTTTCAGTTGGAAATTGTTGATTGGCTTGTTGAGAAATCGAGCTTCCCTGATTTTCCTCTGTGCAAGTACAGTCCGGACTAATACATTTAACAGCTAGCCATGAGTGGGTCTGTATATCGGTCGACTGGGCCTGGGCCAATTACGCACAATGAACCATTTGCCGTATGGCCGTATTCGGAAATGCGAGTACTCGTACTCGAACTCGTATTCGGAAGTACAAGTACTCGTACTCGTACTCGGAAGTACTTGTACTCGTACTCAGAGATCCGTTCTTGTACTCAGAGGTACAAATACTTGTACTCGTACTCGGCAACCTATACATGTAAGTACTCGGCAGTACTTGGTACTCGGAAAAAAATACTCGACTACAACACTGGTTTGTAACAGATGTTTGAATGTCGCACCTGGGCGCTATCAATCACCCAACTCGTGCCTGAGACTACCAAACTCTGCCAGAGACACCTGCACCTCTGCACTGTAAATCACCTAACTCTATGCAATCACCGAAAGTGGGGTCGCAGTCGAGGGTCACAAACCTGATGTTTGTACTGAGAACACTACCCCTTCTAGAAATTATAGGGCACGATCACATAAGGCAGAACACAAATTCGTTGGCTTGCAGCTTCAGAGATCATTTCGAGCTTTAGCTGCGAAAAGCAGCTCAAGGAAAAGACATGTCTCCGTTGGTTGGTTTGTAACAGACATTGGAGTGCCGCACCTTGGCGCTATCAATCCCCCTACTTGTGCCTGAGACAACCCAACTCGTGCCAGAGACACCCGCACCTGTACCACTGTAAATCACCTCATCATCTCATCTAGGCGCTTGCGTCAAGTAGATCTGACATCGCGCACTCTGTAAGTGTCCTCCACTGCTGTCTGTCTGATGCCACGTGCCAAGTGTGTCGATCGTTGATGTTTACCCTGTGGTTGTCAGGTCCCTGTTTACTCTCTTCAGCCACATGGTTCATTGTCCCCCTCTTGGCAGCTTGTTCTTGCGGATTGCCCCTAACTCTATGCAGTCCCCGAAAATTGGGTCTCGGTCGAGGGTCACAAACCTGATATTTGTACTGAGAAAACTACCCCTTCTAGAAATGACAGGGCACAATCACGTAACGTATGAACACAAATTCGTTGGCGCGCAGCTTCCGATATCATTTCGAGCTTGTTAGCTGCAAGAAAGCAGCTCAAGAAATGCATCACGTCTCTGCCTTAGTTAGTAACAAACTTCGATCAGCACATGCCTTTTTTGGCAATCAATCACCTTGTCCCTTAGGCCCTCTCAACAACATGTGCTTCATGTCTCTAGTCACCTACCCATTTATTGCAGTTGTGGACAATTGGGTCTAAGGTCGCTCATTTCGTATTGGGGCTAGCACTGTACTGCACACAAATTGTGTGTTCCACATGCTATAAAATGCTCCATGCACCAACTGATGTTTAACAAAATGATGCTGATCCTTTTGACTGTCAAGACGTGAGTAGTTGTGCATAATTATAAGAACAGACTTGTACATCATGTATATGACTTGGTGGCTACAGCAGGTCTACAGTATGGCCGCAGCTTCCAAGACCATTTCAAGCTTGTTGAACAGAAATGGTTTTTTTTTTAAATAGAGAAATTTCTTTGAACAAAAAATGGTGGGGTGTTCAAGGTTACTGATGTGCATTGTAATTAGGCCTGATGGGTGACTGTGAATTTCCATAGTCGTGACTAGTTGTGATAAAAAGTTGAGACTAGTCGACTAGTTGAGACTTAAGCAACACATAATTTATTCATTAAATATAAATACCTCGAATCAGTGGAGCAATACATCTAACACATGGGTCTGCGCATGTGCAATGAGCATGTGGGGCAGAAAAAAAAAAAAGGAGGTCAGTTTGTCCTGATCAGACGGTTCCATATTGTTTAAGGGTATTTTGACAGAATTGATTACTGTTATTTCATATCGTGTAAACTATTTAGTACAGGCAGATTGTATTGAAGCATGGTTTGATCAAATGAGTATATTATGGAGTAAGTATTTATATAAAGCAAACATCATCTTTCATTTTACTTACAATGTACATTCGTAATTCAGAAGCAATCTCCATACTTTCAAGTATGTTCCGTTACAATCAAAACAGGGGCCTGCACATGAATAATGTCTGCGTAGTACGAATATTAAGCCTTTGATATGCTTGCAAAGTAATGACCGTATCACATGTGTACTACATATTATTCATACTATAGCAGGGATAACCTGGATGTACTCAGTTATGTATGCTTGCAAGTGATCACATTAGAAACTACACTTTTGCCTCTGAAATTGGCATTCATGTTCTGTTATCGTTTAAATCCTTATTCCTTAAAACATCTTTATTTTTTCATTGCTTCGATCACAGATTTTCAGGTGTGAATGACTCGTGAATTTCAATAGTCGCAACTAATATCAATAGTTGCGACCAATTTCAATAGTCGCGACTAATTTCAATAGTTGCGACTAATTTCAATAGTCGCGACTAATTTCAATAGTTGCGACTAATTTCAATAGTCGCGACTAATTTCAGTAGTCGTGTCTAGTCACGGCATAACGACTAGCCTGCTGTTTGGAAATTGATAGTCATGACTACCAATGCTTTTTAGTATTGGCAACTAGTCGTACTAGTTGCACAGGCCTAATTGTAATTGAATACATAAAGGAATATGGGTTATGCTTAACTCTGTGGTCCACTTTTTTCCTGTCCTTGGTACGTCTGCAATCTATGATTTTATAATTATGATGCACTCCTTCTTGCAGTCGTGCTCAACCCCGAGATTTGTCTATTGTTAAAAGGGCTTAAGAGTTATAATGAAATCAAAGTTTCAAACTACCTACCCAACAAATAATCCTTGAAGTCATTCTTCATGACACGTGAATGGTGAATCACAAACTAATAGAGACAGGAAAAATGTCAGACTTTGGACTCTAACTTGATAGAATGGTACATACACCAGGAGTTCCTTGCCCTGTGCACGGGGAAATTGAAATCGTGGAGCTAGAGCCTGAAGCTGAAGCCATAAAGCCACAGCTGAAGCCGAGATTTTGTAAATCATAGCACACTGAGCAGTAGGTCTAAGTAAACAATTTTGCAGTAAACCTTTTGACAGGCAAAGCAATTTATGGTTGCTCAATCAACATGAGGGTACAATCATAAAGGTCCTGTTAAAGGGAATATACAACATTTGCAAACATCGAAAAATAAAACTACCAAGTTTTTACGAAATACCTTACTAGGATGTTGGTAATGACAGTCTAAAGCATCCTGTAAAATTATGGCACCTGGTGTGAAGTCATTTTCAAGAAAATTGTATTTTTGTATACATTTCCAACGGTGGTCGGCCCACCACCGTTGGAAAAACCTAACTATTTTTCAACTACTGCCCCAACTTTACACTTTTTTCAGTCCAAATTTTGTTTGCTATTGGTTACATGTTCATGAACGGGTGCAGGCCAGCTAGACTGGTTCCCCTTACCTTACAATTTTCCGGCATTTATAAATTGATCCATTTTATCTTTAGTGGAGTCAAGGAACCAGACTACTTGAACATTTTTGTTTTTCTTGGTGTTTCCAGCATTTTCGAACACAAAACTTTAAACATGTCAGTGTAACAGTATTTGATCTATTATACTAACCCCTCAAATAGTTCATTTCTGAAAATTACAGCAAAAGCCAATGATGTACATTGCCTTTAACACCGGTTGGTACAACGTTTTGGAACTGGCACTGATGTTTGTAGCCAGATCTGTAAACCTTTCTTCAATTTGTATTAATATTTTTAAGCTCTGGCAACTTGGGTGTCGGTCGGTCGGTTGGTCAGTAACCCCAAAAATTGACCAAAAACGAACCCCCTAACTCAAGTGAAACACCCCTCTGGCCATGTATGGTATGTACCTTGTGTGCGTAGTGCTAAAAATCCTTATTGGCACGCTTGGCACTTACACTACATGATGTTTTAATACTGCGCGATGTTTTAATTTAAAAACCAGATGTCAAACTTTTACAAATTTTGTTCCTAGATATTCAGGCTTGTACGCACAATCATTTCATGCAAGGCAGCCAGAGCTTATTGTGCACTCGCACTTGTTTTCACACTATGTTGCATATGCATTGTATGTATCCTGTATAAACTAAATCAATTTTCATTTTGAAAATTTTCAACTGATGACATTATCGAACTGGAAGTCACGTTTAAATAACGTGAACCTATCAAACCCATTTTTTTTTCAAAATTAAAACAAAATTGCTACTCTGGAAAAGGCTGAATTTGATTATTTTTGTTGTGACCAAAAATATTCATAATTGAACTGGGCAATGTCCCAATGAAGTTATCTGCTCGATCACCCTGTAATTGTATCAAAAACAAACATGAATCTGTAGTTTCACGATTTAAAGCACTCACACAAGCCTTTGACTCAATTTGAGTCGAGTCATTTGCTTCGGTAGGCCTGCATGGACTTGAATCAACTTCAGACACTGAAAATGGTGACTTGAGCTCTATGATTTGAGTCAACTCTCAATGCCAACATTTTTACGTCAGGCGTAATTAAGTGTTGAGGTATTTTTTTAATAATCCTAACTGTACACGTTATTTTTCAAAAAGGCAGTTGTATCCCTGAGATACTCTACAAAAATCAAACCTTTTCTTACCACTGATGAAATGAAAATATACAAGTGTAAATGAAAATATAGAAGTGTATGGGTGCATGTTGCTAATTTCCACGTTGTAAAAGAAGGCATCGTGGTTTACACACCTATGTTCCAACCGTACATATTCCTATCTCTAACCCTAACCTTAACCCTAACCCTAAAAATGTCATCCAAATCCATTAAAAGCATATATTAGTTTGTAACTACGGATATTGTGACAAGTTTCTTTTGACCACCATGCTAATAAAAGTTCAGTAAAACTCACCTCTTTGCAGCTGAGTTGTCAAGCAGGTACTTGTTCACTGTATGTTTGAGCCAAACAAACAAGAGTCAGCTACACATATTCCAGTCGATGCTTGAGTGCTTCACACGTATACATGTAGATGATCCCTTGAAATCTGCCGGCAAATGGAACGGAATAAAGGGTGATCTTGCCTCCACACTTTTTTTTTCTGCCCATTGTAACTTCCCCAGCCGACGGGCAGGAAAGGCAAATAGTATGTTCCCAATTTTGCAAAGCTCTCAAAAAAGTCTGCACTACACTGCCAGACATTCCATGTTGTGAAAGAAGGCATCATGGTTACACACCTATGTTCCAACCGTACATATTCCTATCTCTAACCCTAACCCTAAAAATGTCATCCAAATCCATTAAAAGCATATATTAGTTTGTAACTACGGATATTGTGACAAGTTTCTTGTGATAAAAGTTCAGTAAAACTCACCTCTTTGCAGCCAAGTTGTCAAGCAGGTACTTGTTCACTGTATGTTGAGCAAAACAAACAAGAGCCGCGTCTACATATTCCAGTCGATGCTTGAGTGCTTATGAATTCACACGTACATTGTACATAGATGATCCCTTGAAATCTGCCGGCAAATGGAACGGAATAAAGGGTGATCTTGCCTCCACACTTTTTTTTTCTGCCCATTGTAACTTCCCCTGCCGACGGGCAGGAAAGGCAAATAGTATGTTCCCAATTTTGCAAAGCTCTCAAAAAAGTCTGCACTACACTGCCAGACATTCGTATTGACCAAAGTTCAAAGTACGGCTATCAATGGAAGGCCAAGTGTATTGTGTGTGTCTAAATCAGTCTGAAATTACTTTGCATACTAGGAAAAAAGAGAACCCATTCGACCGCACTTCTTTTGCCAGAGATTCTGCAAGTTGCTATTCAAACAGCACATAATGTGACTGTTTACACCCATATTAAAGGGGCACTAGGTCCTGAACTCCCCGGAAATGTCATGTTTTGGGTTGTTTACTTTATCATATTTCAAACATCTGGTTGAAAGGAAACCAACCTAATGTCTTACCATTCCTGAGAAAAGACCCAAAAAATGGTTCTTTACATTGGACATGACCAAGTGCGAATACGCTTTTCCTGTCGTTTTCAGTCAATGTATGATATACACGTTGTGTGCGTCAATACAGCACCGTTCTCGCGATCAGCAGTGACCAATCACCAATGCACAAAATGTGGTTTCTTACACGTCCGCAAAAGGCGAACACTTTACGGATGAAATCACAACTAGCACCCAAACAGCTCGACTTTTTGGGGTCGCACAAGTGGACCCCGAAAGTCATTTTCGCACGCATAATACAGGAATAACACAAAAACGCCCAGTTTTTAAAGAATAGTTGTGTGGATGTTTATATCCTACTTTTAAATGTTCTTTCCAAGGAACATCATTTTGTTCAAAGTGTTTTTTGTAGCCCAATTGGGCTGTTCCAGGACGCAGTGTCCCTTTAACATGTATTTAAAATAGTCTCGTTTCTAGCACTGGCAGTTTACCAATTTTCAAAGGTTAGTCCTTAAATCTTTCAGTCAAGTGATTTAACCGAAATCCTGTCCTGAAGTGACCTTCGAGCTACTTGTTTTGTCATCGCTGTGGCTTGCTGCCTGTGTTTTATTACATGATTGTGTACCGCTACTTGACAAATCAATAAAGAAATGGCCAGAGAAACTTCAATTCCCAAGTTTCTACGGGTCACAGCCAGTGCAACCGGTTGGTATATTCTTTTAGAAATTTGCTTTAAACATTGAATTTGTTTGGGCTTTTGTGTCATGGTTGGTTTGTTCTTTTAGAAACTTGCTTTTACATTGAATTTGTTTGGGCTTTTGTGTCATGTCAAATATTTGTGTATACGTGCAGTTTAACAGAAAGATTTATGGAATTTCTCATTTAATTCTACATGGCGCAAATTAGGTTTTTTCGTGGATTCTGTGCTGTATAAATGAGTCATGTTTCGGGAACTGCATAAATTCAGGCAGCAGCTAGAGTGTGTTTTAATGGCCTTTCACATGAGGTTTTCAATCAAGATTCTGGTTATACATAAAATATCAGAAAGAAAAACGAAAGGGAATAGTTTAACCTCTTATACTAGTTAGCACTACTTCATTGTATTCCCTGACAAATCCGAGTTCTCGTGCAGATTTGGAGTAATCGGCAGGGCGGTTTGGGGCAGTACAAGGACTATAGATGGAATATCAGAAAGAAAAACGAACGGGAATAGTTTAACCTCTTATAGTTAGCACTACTTCATTGTATTCCCTGAAAAATCCGAGTTCTCGTGCAGATTTGGAGTAATCGGCAGGGCGGTTTGGGGCAGTGCAAAGGACTAGAAATGGATTGACTAATTGCCATTTAGAACCTTGAGCATATAGCTTTCACGGTGTGAACTGCACCTCTAGCGAGCGTCATAAATGTGACGTGTTTTGTTGTCCCATGTTGACTGATTTTCGCTGTGCACGTGCTTCCTGTGTTTTATTGCATGATTGTGTACCCCCAGTTGACAAATCAATAAAGAAATGGCAAGCGCGATTTCAGTTCCCAAGTTTCTACAGGTCACAGCCAGTATGTGCCGCAGGTGGGTGTGTAATTCTTATAGAAAATTGCTTTGACATTGAATTTGTTTGGGCTTTTGTGTCATGTCGAATGACATTTTCATGAACCTGTTTTGGATGGTACGTGTTATGTGAGGGTTTATGGAATTTCTCATTTCTACTTGGCGCAAATTAGGTTTTTCTGCGGATTCTGTGTTGTGCGAATGAGTCATATTTTGGAATTCAGGCAGCAGAGTGTGTTTGATGGCGGGTTCACATGACGTTTTCAATAAACATTCTGGTTAAAAAAAAATTATTAAAAAAAAAAACGGGAATAGTTAGACCCATATAATTTGCACTGGTACTTTGTATTCCCTGACGAATTCATAAAAACATAGAGTGCTCATGGTTTGAGTAATCGGCAAGGCGGTTTGGGGCAGTGCATGGCCTATAAAATGGTTTAAATTAATTGCCATTTAGGGGTGCAGACCTTGGCCCAGAATTGCCGACGCGGGCCAAAACATGATTGCAATGCCCTCACTTTCTTTGCTATTAAAGCATTTTCTGGACCATGATCTGGAAGGTTTGTAAAAAAGATGGGCCCTGAAAGCCGTGCACAGGAGTGAGAGCTCGTATTTCTGTGAAATTCGGTTGAAATTGGGCACAAAATTTGCCATATTTTGCCCTCTTTTGCAATGGAGTGCAGGCATCATGTTTCAAAATGGCGATGCGCAACAGGACTACTTTTGGATGGAATTTTTCCCCAAAAGTCATCGGATAACCACCAAAAAATTGAACAGAAAATGAAATAAGCTCTAACCCTAACTCCCTAGGGGGTGTGCAAAATTATATTGAAATTGGAGGATTCAGGACTGTTGGGGCTAATTCTCAAACACTTTGGAGAGTTTTGAGTATTTTTAATAATTTTTGAAGTACACGTAATTATCACACATGTCTATGGGAGTCGATTTACAGGTCTGCACCCTTAGAACCTTGAGCATAGCTTTACGCTGTCAACTGCAACTTTTGCGAGCGTCATAAATGTGAAATGTCTGGTTTTCATTTTGAAAATTCCCCACAAGTGACAATCAAAACCTTTCCTTTTCACTCACCGAGAAGTTACTAAGTAAATTGTAAAGTTGGTTACGGGCTGGAGCTGGAGGGGGGGGGGAGGGGAGGGCTGGTACGCCATTTTAGGAGATACGACCTTGTTGCACGGACACAACGAATTACATGTGTATATATTCATGACATAATTGTCTTGTAAGAATGTTACCTGTTAAATCACCGTTTTGCCTATATTTTATTTGATACAGTTTTAATTGACTATGTGCATCTCACATCAATATAAACGCGGTAATAAAAGAAAGTCCACACTCATTGGAGGGGTCAACATTTTGAATTTGATCATCTTATGATAACGTCATTAATATAGACCTTTGGGGGAATGTCGTTAGACTACATTTTGATACCCCGTTTGCTACCAAAGACCGTAAATTGTTCAACATTGACTGTTTATGAAAAACGCTGCAGTTTGAAAACTTACGAATTTAAAGGGTCATGATGTGAGTGGAAATTGCTGCGTGACAATGTCACACTGCCCGAAACGAACGGCAGGGAATACCGATCGCACAGTGCTTGCAAGCATGGGAGCACGCAAATTGAATTACCTGCGCTTTGTTCGAGCACTGTGCAGTTGATAGGGGCTGATCACGGGCATGTTTGGTAACGCTTAGCAATCTCTCCTAGTATAATCTTTAAATTTGCAACTTTTCAAACTGCATCATATTTCATAAACAGTTTTCAATTTTGGACGATTTACAGTCTTTGGTATTAAACGTGGTATAGCTCTTACAACGTTCTCCAAAGATCTATATAAGGCCAAAAAAATAATAAGTCGGTCTCTGGTCAGCGCGAGCGTCGATTTTAAGCATGCGCGTCGATCTTTTTTTTTTCCAAAATGTTCCGCGGTTGCTCCAACAGCGCCCTCTATTTCCGCACCTCATTTTTTTTTACCAAAGAGCACCAAGGAATGGGAAATTGCACCAAGGCAAATGATCGAAAGCACCAAGGCAAATTATGGAGGACACCAATGTACATGGGGACACCAAAAAAGCAAATAGTACCCACCTTGTCTGTACAATCCAAGCCTGAAGAAAAAAAAAAAAAAGCAAAAAAAAAAAAAAAATTGTATTTGATAAAGTAATTGTCAATTTGTCACATCAGACTACATCGATCTACTACCAACAGTATACGACATCAATAATTACTCCAAATTTCTAATATATATTTTGTTTTATTTATTCATGAATGACATATGGCTTGTGTTTGAGAATCAATGGTTATACATGCATGTACATGTATGTGATTTAGCCCACCTATGCAAACATACATTCTGTTCCAAGTTGTCTTTTCAGTCAAAATCAATCAAGTGACTGTTTTCAACAGTTAAGAATTCCCAGCCTACATAAAGCAGGATTGACTTGCTGTGACTGTTTATGTTACTTGATACAGCTTTGCTGTGACTGTGGGTGATTGATAGGCCAGCTGTGCCAACAATTAACTTTCCTGCTTTGTCTGTCCATGGTCTGTTGACTGAATTTGACTAGTCACAGTGCTTGCTTAACATATCTGACTGTTGGTGACTAGCCTGAGTAAAAAGTATAGCAGGGGAAGTGGATGGAAATTTTGACTGTCTGTGACTGTTCAAATAGTAGGAGGGTTAATGGATGTCTCACATGACAAATACCCGCATTAATTTCTGCAGTGATTGGTAATATATGACTGTGGTATTGTTATAATCATCTAAACTTGTTTTCAAAACAACATAGAAATCAAAAGTTTCAATTTTCAATTGAATTTAGTATGTTTTATAGTAAAAACCTTAAATTCCCCAACAGATGTTGCTTTAATGTTTACTTAAAAGATAAAATATGTATTTTTTATGTGTGTAGTGGCATTGCTATTCTGTTTGACATTTGCTATTTATTTATCTCTATGTGGTAGTTTATGACAAATCCTTTATTGTATGAAGTTATTTAAATGTTTTGTTATATTTGTGCTTTGATGTAAATCGTTCACAATTCAGCCATTGACCTGTAATGAACCAATAATAAATTCCTTGAATTGAATTGAATGCATCTGAATATGTTTTGACATGTATAAACATGTACATTGTATACATGGGTCTGGTGAAATTGCCATATTAAAATTATGATCCACATCCCGTTTGGGAATCATTTCTAGTGGTCCCTGCCAGCTCAAATGACTCAATGAACTTTGACTCAAATAAGTCAATGAATATTAGCTATTCCATTGACATATTGTAAACTCTTGTACCTGTAGGTCCATGGAATGACCTGTGAGAATTGCACCGGGTCCATCGAAGCCAACTTAGCCAAAGTCAAGGGGGTCGACAAGGTGTTTGTTTCCCTCCCAAAGGAAATGGCTGCCATCCACTTCTATCCTGAGGAAGTCAGCCCGCTGGAGTTGCGGGAAGCCATCGATGACATGGGATATGAGGCCGAATTACAAGGTATGCAGAAACTCCATCGAGACAATTATTGCCCAGGTTTTCTGCTGGACCTGGAAGTTGTTTTTTAACTGTGCCTACGTGTTAGGTCACAATACTGGCTACAAAAAGTGAAACATGAGAGATCTGAAGCAAAGATGAAAGCTGCATGTTGTTAGTTTTCTCTTAAAACTGTTGGAAGAAACATCCCTTTAGTGGAAAAAAAACATTGAAAAGATAATAGGCCAAATATTTTTCACTGCAAGGCAGATTATAATGATATTATTGGACAGTTAACCTAAGTTACATGGTGTCCACTTTCCACTTGTGCATTCTTCTGCAAGTATCAAACAAGGCAATTGTGGGCTTCTTGTAGTCTTGTCAAGGTATCCATTTCTTATTAAAAATCAAATTGTGGAAAAAACTTGAGGAGAAGTAGGTATATTACTAATAAGTGGACACCGTAACCAACGTTAAGTGGACGCTGTAACTAATGTTAAACTGGTACTTTGATGTTTTAAAAATTAAAAAAAAAAGCGAAAGTATTTGGCAATAGAAACATCTAAATTAACTGTTCTTGTCAAAAAAATGTTATTGATATTATCAAGCTGCCTGCAGTTTTGGAGAAAATTAAATTAAGTTTAACGTTAGTTTATTACTAATAAGTGGACACCGTAACCAACGTTAAGTGGACGCTGTAACTAATGTTAAACTGGTACTTTGATGTTTTAAAAATTTTAAAAATAGCGAAAGTATTTGGCAATAGAAACATCTAAATTAACTGTTCTTGTCAAAAAAATGTTATTGATATTATCAAGCTGCCTGCAGTTTTGGAGAAAATTAAATTAAGTTTAACGTTAGTTATGGCGTCCACTTAACGTTAGTTACAGTGACCACTTAACGTTAAAACAGTGTCCACGTATTTGTGAATAAACCTACATGTACTTCTCCTCAAGGCTTTTTCCGCAATTTGATTTGAAATGGATACCTTGACAAGACTACAAGAAGCCCACAATTGCCTTGTTTGATACTTGCAGACATTTTGCACAAGTGGAAAGTGGACACCATTTATGTTAACTGTCCAATCTGCCTTGCAGTGAAAAATGTTTGGACTATTATCTTTTCAATGTTGTTTTCCACTTAAAGGGAATATACAACATTTGCTTTTGTTGTATTTTTCAGAAATGGGTGGATTTGGGGATTAGTATTTTAAAGCAAGTTTTGTTACACTGACTTGTTTGAAGTTTTGTGTTCGTAGATGCTGGAAAAACCAAGAAAAACAATCATGTTCCTGTAGTCTGGTTCCCTGACGATGAAACTGAGCAATTTATAGACATTAGGGAATTGTAAGGTCAAGAAACCAGTCTAGCTGGCTTGTACCCATTCATAGGTGTGTAATCGATTGCAAATAAAATGCGGACTAACTAAAAATGGTAAATTGGGGGCAGTATTTTAAAAAGCCAGTTTTTTCCGACGCTGGTTGGCCGACCAGCATTGAAAATTGATACAAAAATACAGGTGCCATGATTTTACAGGATGCTTTGGACTGTAATTCTGTAATAGTCCAGTGAGGCATTTCATAATAATTTGGTAGTTTTATTTTTTGATGTTTGCAAATGTTGTATATTCCCTTTAAAAGGATGTTTCTCCCAACAATGTAAGAGAAAACTATAACAGCATACAGCTTTAATTGCTTCACATATCTAATATCCAACATATGGTTGTCAATATTGTGACCAGGCACTGACATTTATACATAACTAACAAAATAAGTATGATAAAGGTAGATGGAGACTTCTTAGGCTTAGGGATTCAAAATGTGGACAATGTCGATAACAATGTTTAGGAATATGCTTAAAGGGGTACTAAGTCGTGCTGTGCATTATCTTGCATGGGCCGCTCAACGTTGAGAGGTTGAACATTTCGTCAAAATGTGATTTTCATTTTTTGTCATGCATGACATCTTTAATATCTAAAGTTTCAGAGTTCATTCGCAGAAGTGTTGAGTTTGATGAATGATGTAGGGGAAAAAACTACAATTTTGAGTACGTTGTGCCGAAGTCTACAACAGAGCCAACTATTTCAAAGCCTGTTTTCTCAGTTGTGTAATTCGAACTCCAAGGAAGTAATTAATATGCAAATATGACATATCTCCAGAACGGGAGGGGCTATAGAACTCTATTACATACCAAATGAAAGCTTACATTGTGGGCTTTCCGACCATGTGTATAAATCAATTTCGCAACACGGGTCACATATGCCAAACTGTTACATTCTGAATACTGTTCGTTTATATCAACTGTCCAGTTGTTTTTGGAATTGTTTATTTGAGATTGGGAACATGCATTTCGCTGTGATCACTATGGTAACTGTTAACGTAATCTTGCTCACTCATGCTAACGCGAAAAAGGACGGGATACGTGTTTAGGACGGGAGGAGGATGTACGTCATACGAGGATGGAGGCTGAAGCAACTGAACTAGAATGTCTTTTGTCAGACATCGATGGTAACAAGTATTCCATGAATCTCAATTCTAACATGCACCCAAACATTTTTTTATTAACCTCGGGGACTTGATTCACGTAGTCTAGTTTCTGTATTGACATGCAGTCAAACACAAGAGCAAACATTGAAAAAGGGCAATTTTTCCGGCAAATGAGGAAGCTTAAATGATGCAATTTTCAGGGTACAAACCGACACGAATCTTATGATATCGACACAAGATTACATCACTGCAATCTGCAAAAAAAAAGCAGATTATGTGAAATACATCTGTATAATCGTCCTAGTTTGAACAAAAAAAAGCGAAATATACATTTTGTCACAGAAACTGTCCAGTTCCATTTGATACCGCACTTGGGAACACTGTAGGAAATAACGAGAGCGCAATAGCCTTGAAGCTCCTAAAACCCCAAAACTAAAAATTGCACTTAGCAAGATTTTCAACGGGCATTGCAACGCACAATTGAATGCGAGGCCTGCATCATTGCATTCAATTGTGTGTTACAATGCCCATTGAAAATTTCGCTAAGGGCAATATTTAGTTTAGAGTTTCAGGACTTTCAGAGCTTGCGCTCTCGTTATTTCTTACACAGTGTTCCCAAATAAGGTATCAAATTGAACCGGAAAGTTTCCGTGACAAACGATTTTTTGTTCACCGAGAAATGTCCAAGCAAGGATGATTATAAAAACTGCTTTTTGTGCCAGGTGTACAATTTACCAAAGCAAGATTTGGAGCATCCCGGTGATGCTGGGAACTAGCCACTCCAGTAATAAATGAAAGTAGGCAACTTGGATTGGTCTATGGAGTAACTTCATGTTAGAATTATTGTAGTCTTTTATAGTTTGTAGACATGTAGCATCATTAGCAGGTGGGTTGAGTAACTTACACATTGTTTCTGTCAGTCTTCACATGCTTTTGTTTTTGTTATGTTTTTTTGTTCACCATGCACTTACTTGCACCAATTTTGGTTTTTAATTTTCAACAATGTTCCCCTAAAAGTAAAGGGTGGTTTGATCAATAAACATATATACATGTTCATGAGGTTGCACGAGATGATTTTATTTTGCCAATACGTGGTATGAACCACTCGGCAAAATTTTGTTAAAATTGCTTGAACCAATTCGTGCCGGAGGCCGTGTATACATGCACAGGTTTTGCGGTATTTGGGAACGGATGACGGATAAACACGCAGTGAGCGAGGCCGGAAATATCTGTCAGCGACCCGCTTACAGCGAGCAAGGCCGGAAATATAAGTGTGCTGCCCGAGGGTGATGGCTTCAACCCGTCTGGCCTGAGGTCGAATAAAAAGTAATCTCGCGCCTTGTTCCATTCTTGTCACAATAATCCTGGCGTGAACTGGTTAATATGTGTCATATATTTAACAATTGTTGACTGCTGTGATGTGGGATATGCCGAGGGGCGCATAGTACCCGAGGCGAAGCCGAGGGTGCTTTGCGCCCTTAGGGGGTTAAAAAGGACATATCCCACAACACAGCAGTCAACAATTGTTCTGTGATACCGTGCCAATCAGTCAGAGACAAAATGCTGGACTTACTGTGCGAGAAATAAATGAAATCACTACAGAGTAACCTTTGATAACTGCAGGCTTTTCGTGCCGGACACGAGACTGCCAGTTGCAGTTCTCAGTCGCGAGCACGCAGACATGTTCTACACGATCGCGCGTAATTTATATCCAGCACATTTGGAAAACATTGTAAATGCATTTTTAAAAACTGGACAGGTGGCCGTTCTAGACCAATGAAATTACAGTATCCAAGCACACGATATAACAATCTTAACTATCGTTCGTTTTTGTTCTGAGATTTCTTTATCCCATCACTGTAATCAGGCATGCAACTTTTCCTCGGATCAGCTGATTTCCTCTTTTTGTACTTCCCAAGTGTGCCATTGAAAATAGAAAAACACTGTACAAAGTCTTGGAGAAATTTGAATTTCCTCTTTTTTTGTGACTTCCCAGTTGCATGCCTGTGTAATGCATCACAAGAGCACTGCCATGTATCAAGAAATGATTTTGCAGCACAAAAAGACACAGTTGAAAGTTTTGGGAAAGAATGTAGCATCCAGACGCCACTTCAGCGGTTGTGTGCAAAGTCTAAGGAGAGTCAAGAACATTTTCCGAGTATTTCCTAAAAAAAATTGGAAATGTTTCTCAGTTTCAGGTTCATGTCAACATTCAACATTTTGGTTTAGGAGAATACACGAGAAAGTGTGGATTCGTAATTTAAGAATTCACGAGGCACGAAGCGCCGAGTGAATTCGTTAATTAAGAATCCACACTTGTGAGTGTATTCTTCGAAATTCTGTACTTGAAATGACTCTCCATAGACTTTGTACACAAGCGCGTAAGTGGCGTCAGGTTGCAACATTTTTTCCTGGTGTGTTTAGCATGTGTATCGCCACACCCGTCCAACCAAGTCATTTTGTGTGTATAGGCTCCTTACGTCAAAATGGATAGTTCAGACGACGATTTCTTTCTGACTAGAAGTAGTTTTTGCAGTGACGGCGGAGAATGTGACAGTGAAGATGCACTGGTAATTTTCGGAAAGCAAATTTTCACACAGACGGTCCTATTCATGCTCATTATGGAGAACAATTGTCAGACGTGTTCAAAGTGTGGATTCGTAATTCCGAATCCACACTTTACTTTAAGATTCGTCGTTCCGAATCCACACTTTGTGACCAGTGTAAGCGATTCGTAGATCCGAATCCACACTTTTAACAATAGTATGACGTCATAGCAATGGTTTAAGCAATGACTAACCTTTATTAGCAGGTTCTTTTTTGTTGGCTAAGTGTTTGTTTTTGCCTTTGTGAAAGGTCTCCTGCTAGGATTGAAATGTTTAATTGTATCTTTTGGTCAATCCAGTCAGTATAGTGTGCAGGGTTTTTTTTTTTTCTTCTTTTTATTTCTATTTTTTTATTTCTCATGTTTATCATTTCTAACAAATAAAAACTTTTTTAAGTTTAAGTCAGACTTCATTAGTCATCTCGCTCAAATTATACTGAGAAGACAATGAATAAAACGAATAAAGAGCCACTTTAAAAATTCAACGTCTCGGAGCTATTGCTGTGACAAAGTGACAGGTGTTAACAAACTTTTGTTCACCGACGACGGCCAAGGATTATGAAGGCTTCGATTGGTTGAAAGTTCCAATATTTGCATAATCTCATTTGCATGTCAACTTCCTTACCTTATTTGGTTATGAGCTGATGGCAGCCTTACATCCATACATTGCCCTGTGTTTGTGCATTTTGCCTAAGCAACAGGCGTACGTGACCAATGTAAGAAAATAGAATCTAGACATGCTATACATTATTACTGTTATGAGAACTGATAGTTGCCATGTCTGCTGAAGGAGATATATACTCAACCAACCATGTATACATTTTTGCTACGTGTAAGATATTTTATCATATAATTATGATAAAAGTAATTATCACATGGCATGTATCCGCTCCGTTCACAAGTACCCCCTCACCAGCAAAGAGAGTACAGTTGGGGGTGACCGACTGACGCCATCTTGCCTGACTGCAAATCATTTGCTGCGAAACGCGGCCACTGCGTGTACATAGTACAAATCCCCTGGTGTACGTGCGTCACACACAAGGAACAGTGCGCGTCAACCAGCGAAATGTCCGCCCATGGGACGTCGTTGCTAGGTAAAAGGGCGCCCTCTGTTGTCGGCGCACGGAGCCCATAGCCACCGCAAAAGACAAAAGCAGAAAAGACAGCGAAAGCTTAATTTTTGGGGGTCCCACTTTAATATTGGAGCCCGAGAGAGTGTCCTTCTGAGTGGGTGCCTGGCTGGAAGCCGGGATTACTGCCAACTCCAATCGGATATTTATCTCGTGTTACTTTTGAACCACAGTAAGGACATACAACGAGTCAACAGTGGGTATCTAAAAGGATTAAAGAAACTGTTGACATAGGGAACTAATGCCAGCTTTGACAGATCTGAAGTGATTTCTGGATAACTTTTGTCCTCTAAACTTGCTTTATCTGGGCTGCGTGCTGTACACATGATTTGGTGAAGGCTAGAAATATGTTGAGTGTATTTTTACACTTTGCATTTAGTATTGTTGTAGAGGATGATGGTCCAGGCTTTATATTATTGAAGTCTTGCGTGCACAATTTGCAGGCTTCCAGCTCACGAGTGTTGGGAGAGTGTTGGGTGAGTGTAGTAGTTTAAAGAGTAAACTGAAATGTTTACATGCATTATGTCATATGTACATTTATGAGGGATCTGATATTATGTATTGACTCTGCGTGCCAACAAAAGAGGGTGCATTTTTACCACTTTTGAGACCTCCGTGGACGGGACACAGCGTGTGTGTACTGTACTGTACTGGTTCGCGCGCGAAGTATACGTACGACTTCCTGAATAAGACAAAGCTATTAGCCACAGCGTCTTTGCGTGGGTGTCAGGCGTCGTCGGCGCATACACTCTTGTTTTACTATACTCTCGAGGACAATGATTTGTGTTTCCCTTTGTCCCTGTAATATGACACTCACTCATAGACTAAGCACACAAACTTACTACAGAGGACCGTTTTCAACAAAAGACCCAAACTCCGGAGGACTGAAAGGATCTGTTGTTCTCCCTTTGTGTGTCGGTCCTCGGCAGTTATGTATAACACGTACGTAAATATGTTCAAATGTAACTTGCGATGGTCTCCCAGACAAAGCCCCGCACCCAATAACTTTGGATCATTCGAAATACGTAGTGTATGGACCGGGAACCAGTCTAGGTCTCCCCCAACTCTCCTTTTCTGGCCGTCAAAGGAGTACTTGTGCACGGAGCCCATAGGCCACTTACACTCATGTACATAGACTTGGTACACTTTGCATATTGTGTAATCGTGTAGCTATAAAAAGGATAGCTCCATGGTGTATTGGATAGCTCCATCGGTAATTCAACAAAGAACAGCTTTTGATGACGTCATCATGGGATTTTTTCTATGGCATTTTAGTTTCTGAACCCTTAAACCATGTCTCATCAACAGAACATGCTAAATTCCAAATTTTTCTTGTAATAGGTTTGTTAGGTCGTACATATTTGCACAAAATGTGACAAGTGAGTGACTTCTTGGTAACAGCATCCGAATTACAATTTTTGAAAGCGCAAGTAAGGGTAGGTCTGATCGTCATGAAACTGGGTGGGGTAGATAATGTACGAGTATGCAAATTTTGAAGTGATGTCATGATGACATCATCATTTGATTTATTATGGATTTTTAAACTTTTGATATTTTATTCTACTCTCAAAATTAGACATAAGAGGCATACATGTAATCCGAAATGATGTCGTGATGAAAGCATCACTTTATTTTAATTGATTTGAAAACTTATAGGATTTTATTAAATGTGCATATTTTGAAGTCCTACATGTACAGGGTGAGTAAAAAAAAAAGAAACCCAAATGTCAGGACCATTTTATTAAAGAAGTTCTGTATGTATCACTTTCAAAATCTATGATACAAAAGCCCAATTAATAAGCTTTGTTTTAGTCTGAGAATCATTCAAATCACTCGTGTACTTTTCACGTACATCCCTACATGAATTGTTTTCGTTTTGTTGAAAGAACACTTACTTTTTGTGATCCGTGGACAGAAGTTTAAAATGGTGTTTGTGTTCAAAATTCCGTAACTTCTGTGAAAAGTATGTGAGTGATTTGAATAGATAGACTGGTTTTTTAAAAATCATCATGGCGGCACATGCTGAATTAAGATTACAATACAGTGTTGAACCATTAGAAACAAAAAATTAATTATACAAAATTTACACAAAAATACTCACCCTGTATATCTAGAGAACTACATGACTTGCTGAATCAGCTGAGTACCGGAAATTGAACATTGAAATGACTGCACATAGACACATATGCCTCATCTCATTATAAAGCTCATAACGTGGGAAAGCCCTATGTTCTGTTCATCGAACAGACGCAGGCCTCAAGTTTATGATGCTTTGCTTTGATTGGTCGGATATGTTGGCCCCTGGCTAACATGTAGGAAACACTAGCTGCTTTTCGTTATGAGGAAATACATGTTTGGAAGTTTTGCAATTGTGTGTCCCTTGATGGTACTTGTATGTACTTCCTTCTGGAAATTCCCAGGGAAAAGCCACTTTGAAGTACAGTTCTATTGGTTGGTTGGTTAACTAACAGTTTCGATAAGTGGAAAAGTGGATGCGGTGGCTGCCGTGTGTCAGTTTGATTTGGATTTTTGCAACAGGAGGTGGTGGTTTTAATTTCGCTCTCTGTTTTACTATTGCATTTTATTCAGTGTTGTAGTCTTGTAATTGGGTAAGTACGTTAAATGTGGCAGAACTTTGTGTTTTTAAAGTTTAGTTGATGAAAGCTGTCTACATTTCTGTTTGAAATAGCTTTGCCTTTTTATTTTTTTTTATTTGAATGGATGTTACTTTTTTGTTGTTCCATGGAGTATTTTGGCCATTCCTTGAAAAAGGTTTTCCCTGCTGTTTTGTTTTGCCTGGGTATTTGTGTAAGAAAAAAGAACATGTCAACTACATCATTCTTTAGTATAGCTGATGGAACTTTTTCTTTGCACCAACAAAAATGATGGTTGTAAAAACGTATAATATTTATAATACTCATTCTTTTTTCCACTTTTGTAGAACTTGTGTCGAGCAAGCAAGACGAAGGAACTTCTGAGGACACAAAAGGTATTGATGAAGTTGGACTTGCCAAAATAATATTAAGAATAAATATAATTCATAAATGCCTAAGACAGTTTACCCATTCCTATTGGTCGAGAGCCCGTCACGTGGCCGGTCTTAAACGGTTGATAAAGACTGGCTCAGGGCCGGTCTTAAACACTTTTACAGTGGCACATGAAATTTGGACTCCTATGAAATGCGTTACCTTTTAATGTGTTATTGGTTGAACGTTTGCAATCGTCAAGTAGGCATATGCAACACTACCAGTGAGTCAGTATTTCATAGTCCTAAATGCATACTACACCGGCACAGCTGCATTCTGTGCCACGTTGCGTAGTACGCGCAAACCAATCTCCACATAAGGAGTTGTTTACGACTTTTCGCAAGATGGACATACCATAATTTAGCTAGAGGAGTGTTTCGAAAAACATGAGCTAAAATAGTTAACAAAATTGTTGGAAATTTATAATTTTTGACTTGTTTTGACTTTTGGACTGTAAAGTTTTGACTTTTTGACTGAAAAGGTATTGATGAATTTCGGCTGGGGTAATTATCAGCATCCAGACTCCAACCGGTCTTAAACATAGTGTTTGATACCAGCCAAGTACATTTTATTTCCTTAATAATATAAATAATATAAGTAGGCTTATGTATCAATATGTTTTTCGAGGAAGTGAGATGCCTGATATTTGACACATGTTAAAGAAAAACTTGAGCCAATGATTTTCATGAAAACCCTCAAAACATGCATGTAAAATGGCAAAATAACATCATGGAAGTTTTTCAGCTCCATCAAACTGCTCACAATATATTTGAATAAACACCGCAAAAAAAAAGGAGAAAGTCCACACTCATTGGAGGGGTTAAAATTTTTGAATCTGATCGTCTTATGATAATGTCATTTATATAGACCTTTGGGAAATGTTGTTAGCTACATTTTGATACCCTGTTTGCTACCAAAGACTGTAAATTATCCAACACTGACAACGGTTTATGAAAAATGATGCTTAGTTGAGTTGTGGACAGCTTGTGTCAAGTTGATGCGCGACGAACTCCAGTTGATATTCGAGTATTTCTTTTGGGTATACTGACAATATGGCGGTAAATTGTTTAGCCTTGGCGGAGGTTTGCGCTCTCTGAGTGCTTTCTAGTTGCGGATGTTTCACCCATTTACCAAATCCATAGGAAAAGCAATAGCAAAGTAATTTGAGAATATGCAGCCATTTCCCCACCCGAGCTGTGCCCTTTCCGTTACACTCCTGTACAGGCCACAGGTGTTCTCTAGCCTAAATATTCAAACATCCTTTTCCTTCCACTTTTGTTAAGAACGGATATTCTAGAGTCAATACCGTTAAAGGTCTTTAACCCAAACATCAAAGATACAAAGTTGAAAAAAGTTGATCCTTAAGTTTGTGTCTGGGTGATCTGCCCTGAAATAATGAAAGTTACAATTCAACTAGCTAAGTTATTATATCAAAAGTGTACATATTTTTATATTTTGGAAAAAAGTCTGGCAGTTTTAAAGAATTGAATATCAAGTCAAAGTATTTCCTGTGAAGTATTAGAAATGCAAGAATGTTTCTTTCTGAAATCTTGTGTTTTTAAAGGGAATTATATACAACATTTGCTTTTGCTGTAATTTTTTAGAAATGGATGCATTTCGGGGGTTAGTATTATATGTTTTGTGTTCGTAGATGCTGGAAAAACCAAGAAATACAATCATGTTTCTGTAGTCTGGTTCCCTGACCCCACTTAAGATGAAACGGAGCAATTTATAGACTTTCAGGAATTGTAAGGTCCGAGAATCAGTCTAGCAGGCTTGTACCCCTTCACGGGTGTGTAATCAACTGCACAAAAAAATACAGAATAACTAATTATGAAAAATTAGGAGCAGTTTTTGAGAAATGCCAGTTTTCTCCAATGCTGGTCGGCCGACCAGCATTGGAAAAATACCATTTTTTCTTGAAAATGTCAGCACACCAGGAGCCACGATTTTACAGGATTCTTTAGACTGGTATTCCCTAACAACCCAGTAGGTATGTCATGATAATTTGATCATTTCGTTTTTTGATGTTTGCAAATGTTGTATCTTCCCTTTAAGGAGCTTCTGATCCTACGTCTATCGAGATGGTGAGGTTTTCAAGCAGAAATGGTACGAAGGAGGAGCAGGCGTCTCTCAGAGTCACAGGCCAGACCAAATACCAGGCGCTGAGCAGCCGAAGCGTGGAGGAGAAATGCGTGCTGCGGGTGACGGGAATGACCTGCGCGTCGTGCGTGGCTACCATAGAGAAGACGCTGCTCAAACATCGAGGTATGTATATGGCCCAGAACAGACCTTTATCATGCCGCCACCATTTCAGTCATGTTCCCTGTATCCAATAACAGTACTGAATGATACAGTTTTTTTATGAAAACAGGAACCAGACTATTTTTCCTTCCAGCCTCGCTTTGGTTACATTGATTTGAATGGGAAAAAAAATCAAATGAGTGCAACATGATAAGGTCTAAAAGCCTGAGTTCATTGTTCCCAATAGACCAGCAAATACAGGGCGAGTAAAAAACAAAACAAACGAAAACAACATGTCGGGACTATTGTTTTAGTGAAGTTCTGCATGTAGCACTTTCAAAGTGTAGGATATGAAAGTCCAATTCATAGGCTTTCTTTTAGTACAAGAATCAATCAAATCACTCATGTACTTTTCAAGCTAAGGAATTTTAAACACGACCACTGTTTTAAAGTTCTGTCCACGGATTACCAAAAAAAGGTGTGTGTTCTTTCAGCAAAACGAAAACAATTCACACATCCCTATGTGAATTGTTTTCTTTTCTGCTGAAAGAACACTTACCTTTTTTGTGATCCGTGGACAGAACTTTAAAATGGTGGTTGTGTTTAAAATTCCGTAACATGAAAAGTACATAAGTGATTTGAATGATTCTTTTACTAAAAGAAAGCTTATGAATTGGGCTTTCATATCCTACATGTAGATTTTGAAAGTGCTACATGCAGAAGTTCACTGAAACAATGGTCCTGACATTTGGGTTTCGTTTTGTTTTGTTTTTTTACTCGCCCTTTATAATTATTTCTTCAGTGAATAAATTCCTCCCATTTCGGTTTCAGTTTCAATTAATCAGAGGCTGATTTGATTTTTTTTTTTTCAGCAGTTAATATAAACATGATGTTTTTCATAAACAATTAAATTTTAAGTTATTTTTTTATAAGTATAGGCCTATTTATTAAATATAGACTGACATTATATTTATGGTTTAGAATCAAAGTTTCAATAATTAATTGGGCAGGTATTTCCTTGAGTAAACCAGTCCAGTATTCCAACTGGGCCTGCAAATATACAGTCATTAAACAATTAATAACTCCTTTTTCTATTTAAAGTTTCATTTACTCAAACCGATGCATTTAGTTTTTGCATAAGTTGTTTAATATAAAAGATGCCAACAACAGAAGTTTTAAAGGCCCAGTTGTAAGGCCCAGTTTTGAAAAAAAAAATGTTTGTTAAATTTGTGCATTTTGTATTATCTTTGATTGCATTTTTGTGTTGATCTATGTCTTGTTAAAGGGAATGTACATCATTGGCTTTTGTTGTAATTTTCAGAAATGAACTATTTGAGGGGTTAGTATAATAGATCAAATATTGTTACACTAACATGGTTGAAGTTTTGTGTTCGAAAATGCCGGAAAAACCAAGAAAAACACAAATGTTCAAGCAGTCTGGTTCCCTGACTCCACTAAAGATGAAATAGATCAATATTTATAGATGCCGGAAAATTTTAAGGTAAGGGAACCTGTCTAGCCTGCCTGCACCCGTTCATGAACATGTAACCAATAGCAAACTAAATTTGGACTGAAAAAATGGTAAATTTGGATCAGTAGTTGAAAAATAGTTAGGTTTTTCCAACGGTGGTCGGCCGACCATCGTTGGAAATGTATACAAAAATACTATTTTCTTGAAAATGACTTCACACCAGGTGCCATAATTTTACAGGATGCTTCATACTCTCATTCACCAACATCCTAGTAAAGTATTTCGTAAAAACTTGGTAGTTTTATTTTTCGATGTTTGCAAATGTTGTATATTCCCTTTAACATATTATGATGAGGAATCTTCATTGCTTTTGTGTTACTAGCAGATTTTGTTTATATGTTTGTATTATGAGCTTTTGTCCTTTTTTTGTTGCCACATGAACTCATTATTTTTTATGTATATTTTGTGCACTTCATGTCCTGTCATTGCCATCTTACATAAATCATCTTGTTTTTCGAGGCTCAATTTGTTTTCCATAGAAATACATTAAAAATAATGAGAACCCCCCTGCTCTGACACCCGAAAAAAAATTTACTGATCATAAAATCTGCCTGTGAACAAAATTTTGACAGAGCCAGCTGGGTTACAGGGTCTTTGTACCATAGTGTTACTGATCGTCGGATTTGAACAGCACCCCCATTGAAAGTATGGTACGAGGCCCCCCCCCCCCCCTATTGATTATGCAGAGGCCAAGTGACTGGAGAAAAAAACCTGTCTACATTTCAGAATTGATTTTCTGATGAACCACCCCCCCCCAAAAAAAAAAATCCTGGATCCGCCCCTGTTTATTGGTCTGGGCGGAAAATCCTCCATAGTACCTTACATTTGACAATGCTCAACCAAACAAGTATGGTATATATTGTATGGCACTTCCAAAGGCAAAAAACTTATAGAAATGTTAAGGTTGTTTACATCCTTTCCCATAGGAATCAGTGCAGCCCTGGTTGCTCTCATGGCCCAGAAGGCTGAGGTGACCTATGACCCAGATGTCGTGACCCCAGAGGAAATACGAGAGATGATCGATGACATGGGCTTTGACGCCGAAGTCCTTGAGGAAAAGAACCAGGGTGGAATTGAAACACTGAAATTAACGGTAAGACTTATTCATAAATACCGAAGACAGTTTACCCATTCCTATTGGTCGAGAGCCCGTCACGTGACCGGTTTTAAACGGTTGACAAAGACCAGCTGGCTGGTCTTAAACACTTTTCCAGCATCACATGAAATTTGGTCTCCTATAAAATCTGGTGCCTTTTACCGTTTTATTGGTTGAATCCTCACGTACTCATGCACAATACTACCAGTGATTCAGTATTTCTTAGTCCTAAATTCACAATACGCCGGCACAGCTGCGTTCTGCGCCAAATCTTGCAGTACGCACGAGCCAATCCACATATAAGGAGTTGTTTACGACTACTCGCAATAGGGACATGCCATAATGTAGCTAGAGGGGTGTTTCGAAAAACATGAAGTAAAAATGTTGAGCGAAATCGTTGGAAATTTGTAATTTTTGACTTGTTTTGACTTATGGACCAAAAAGTTTTGATTTTTTTCGCCAAAAAGGTATTTATTAATGGGAATCAATATGTGCTTGGCTGGTATTAAACACTATGTTGAAGGCTGGTTGGAGTCTGGATTCTGATAATTACACCAGACTCCAACTGGTCTTAAGCATAGTGTTTAAAACCGGCCGAGCATTCTGTTCCCTTACTATAAGTCAGACCCAGATCTTCCAAAAAGAGTATTATTTTGCCATTTATGATGGAAATTACATTTCAATATTGAGTTTTACTTTTGCCTTTAGTAATTTTGTAAGCAGAATATAGAATGTTTAAAGGTATGTAAGATAATCTCCCTTTGGTGCATTTTTGGTTTATTTTGAAGCAACAAAATTGGTAAAAAAAATTTGAAAGTAAGGTGCATAACAAGTAACCTGTTGAAGTTTCAGCTCACTGGATGCTAAACATTTGTGAGAAAACAACACATTTCCACAATTTTTGGGTTTCATAACTGGAGAAAATTTTCTGGCATTTTAGAAAATGATAGTTCAGAAAAATTCCTCATGAAATGAAACACTGGACTTTCTCTCGCATTTTTTCGGAGGACGTCTAGGTTTTTATTTCCTCTTCCCTTTTCTAACCCTTCAATTGTATTGTTCCTTGACTGCGGATATCATGTTTTTACTTTCGCTGTCAGATTAGTAATAGTTTGCCCTTGAGGGACAGGTCACATTTTCATGTCACGTTTCCATTCCACTTTTTTTTTCATTATCTTAAAGGTAGAGTATATCATTTGTCATTAGTGCATTTTTTTTCGTTTGAAGCAACAAAAGTTTTCAAAATTTAAAGAAGGGTGCTTAACAGCTTACCTGATGAAGTTTTAGCTCAGTGAATGCTGTATATTCTGAGAAAACAATATTCTAGGATCTTAATTTCCATCCAAAGTTGCTGAGTCATGTTCTGAATTGTGCTCAAAATCAGCATCCGGGACAAGTTCTCAATCAGCCGAATGCAGCTACATGATGTCACGCACTGAACCGACAAATTATAACAACTGCATGCGCGTTTGCTTTGTGTCAACGCTTGTGTGCACCCATTCATGGCTTCGCCAAATTAAAAACGAACAAATAACAGAAATTTCCAAAAATGCGTCTATAGACTCATCTTTGGAAATGGCCTTTACATTGTTTCCTTCAAAATGACAGCATGCCAGAAAGAAACATTTCACAGGGAGTTTAGTGTCATTACCATCTTTAAGCTAAGTAAGCTTTTCAACCATAATTTTGTCAGTTGCTTTTTGGATAGCTGCAAATGATATACTCTACCTTTATGCCTGATAGATGAAATCGATATCTTTTGTGATTTGTTTGTTGGCCATTCTTGGCATGACATCACGGCTCTGTACTTAGGATTTTAGTTTTGTTTAACAAGTTAGCAAACAGAGAAGTCGATGCAATGAAACTGGATGTAGAAGAATCAGTACTACCAATTTCCTCATATTTAGTTCCACATTGATAGATTATTTAGCTAAAACGTTTCTGAATGCACTTGGAAGGTAAAAGTCACGCAAAACAATGGAAAAGACTTTAAACGAAAGTATTGACCTGGGATTATGGAAGTTTAATATCTTTGAAATACCAACATTGTAAAGGACAGATTATAGATCGCAAAAAAAAATCTTCGAACAATCACCAAGTTTTAAAGGCAATGTGCAACATTTGTAAACATCAAAAACAAAACCACCAAATTATTATGAAATACCTCACTTGACTGTTGGTGAATGATAGTCTCAAGCAGCTTGTAATATCATGGAACCATGTGTGCTGTCATTTTCAAGAAAAGTGTAATTTTTGCCTCACTCTCCAACGATGGTCGGCTGAACATCCTTCGAAAAAAGTTGTTTATTTTACTTCAAGTGCTGCACCCAATTTACCAAATTTAGTTAGTCCACATTTTGTTTGCAATGGGTTACACATCTGTTCCCTGACCTTACAATTTCCCGATGTCTATAAATTGCTCCGTTTCATCGTAAGGGGGGTCAGGGAACCAAACTACAAGAAAAGCATTTTTTTTCTTGGTTTAACCAGCATCTGTGAACACAAAACTTTAAACAGGCCAGTGTAACAACATTTGCTATGAAATATTAAACCCCAAATCCATTTCTGAAAATTATAGGAAAAGCAAATGTTGTATATTCCCTTTAAACCTTTTTACTTAACTCTCCATTATCTAAAGAAAATTGTTTTTGTAAAAGCTTGCATGTTTCTTGGAACTCATGGTTATATATTCCGTAACGGGAATTTCCAACTTCAACTCAAAGAATGTTATTGCTTTGTTAATGTGTTTGGGATTTTCGAAGTTTTGCTTCAACCATTGATTTCACTTGTTTACATAATGACAGTGCAGTTCCTTTCATTGCAACCCAGTTTGCTTGTCAAAGCCTGCAAGCACGCAATGATAAAACCTGGAAATTCCCCTTTACTCATATATATATACTTGAAATAGATATCTGTGCTACTTCGGTCATTGGTCATTCTTGGCTTGACAAATGGCTATTTACTGAGGATATTTTGTAGTCATTGTTTTTGTTGAAACCATTTGGAAATTGGTGAACACGGTGAAATTCAGTATTTAGTTCCAGAATGACAGACTCCAAAAGTAGGGTAGATAATTGGTCATTTGTGCATTTTTTCGTTTGAAGCAGCAAAAGTGCTCAAAATCTAAAGAAGGGTGCTTAACAACTAACGTGAAGATGTTTTAGCTCAATGAATGCTGTATATTCCAAGAAAAACAATATTTCAATTTAAAAGTTGCCGAGTCATGTTTTGAAATGCCCCCGAAATCAGCATCTGGAACACATCATTCAGCCGATTGCAGCTACCGGTATGCAATGTTGTGTACAAAACCATCCAATAATAGCAATCGCGTGTGCATCGTGTCAATGTTTGTGCTCACCTGTTTACAGATTTGCCACATTACAAGCCAACTACTAATGGAAATTTCCAGAAAAGGGTCACTTGACGTGTCTTTGGAAATATTGCCTTATTTGATTGTTTTCTTCAAAATGACAGCATGTGCCTGAAAGAATAATTTCACAGGGAGTTTAATGCCTTGACTATCTTTAGACCAAGTAAATTGTGCCTACATGAAACAGGATTGACTGGCTGTGGCTGTTTCTGTAACTTGATACAGCTATGCACCGTAGGTGATTGATAAGCCAGCTGTGCCTACCACTTGCCTACTTTTGCCTGTTGACTGCATTTGACTGGTCACAGTGCTTGCTTGAAATATGATCTGACTGTTGGTGATGAGCCTGTGTAAAAGGCATGGCAGAGAACGGATTAAATTGTTTGACTCTCTGTGACTGTTCAGATAACAGGAGGGTTAAATCAACATAATTTGTAAATTAAGATGGGACTTCCATAGTACACTGGAACCCTAGGTTTCACTTTCACTGTTAAACAGTCTGCTTGTATGAAGCACACAAACATGTCATGACTAAGTTTGGAAATTCCCTTTACCCGAATGGAGTGAAACTGCACATATTCACGTGATGTGTTTGTCTTTCATGCTTTCATAGTCATGTGAATAACATATATATACATGTTATGGATTGAGTTTTCTAATTTCCTCATCTGTTTCTAGATACGTCTTTAAAGGGAAAGTGACATGATTTTCGTCTCCTCTCGGTTTTTCTTTAATCCAAGATGTTTAAAGAAGTGCACTTTGTAATAAAATTAACCCAAAAGGGATGTCAAATAGTTGTCATACATTCAAGAGGAGTAGAGAGTTACACAAAATGTGCTCCTAAAAAAAAAAATTCATCGCATAGACCCTTGAATATTTCATGTTGTGGTGGGAGGAATATAAGATTTCAAAATCCGGTTATCCTAATTTTTTTTCAAACCAAATAACACTATCCGATTTCACTGGAAATTCCCCATCCAGCTCATAGTTATGCCAACCAAACGTGACGAGTGAGGTGCCGCATGCAATGCCCTTCCAATGACTGGGTATAGTTTGCAGGATTCAATGACCACTGGGCCTTTACAATAACACTCCAGAGCTGTAATGTTGAGGAAAAAAATGGATAGGAACTCTCTGATCAGTCAAATACAGCAGGCTAAAAATATACCAAGAAGGCCGCTAGTAAGTGAATGCAATATAAACAGAGACCATGAAACAAATTGGGGGACGTTCCAGTTGTTTTATTTAGCCTGATTTACAAAAAAAATATGGACGGCTTAATTTTGTTGGAAGGTAGAGTAGATTATTTGCAGCTATCCAAACAGTAACTGACAAAATTATTGTTCTAGCTAACTTTGTTTAAAGATGGTAAAGGCACTAAAGTCCCTGTCGAATTATTGTTTTTAGCATGCTGTCATTTTGAAGAAAACAATGAAAGAAGGCCACTGCCAACGATGCGTCAAGTGACGCAGCGTTGGAAATTTCCGTTAGTGGTTGGTTTTGTAATTCGGCGTATCCGTGAATGGGTGCGCACAAGCATTGGCACGATGCACACGCGCGCGTGGTTGCTATAATTCTTCAGTGCAGCGTGTTATCGCGTAGCTGCAATCGGCTGAATGAGAACATGCCCCGGACGCTGATTTTGGGCGTAATTCAAAACATGACTCAGCAAATTTTGAATTGAAAACAAGATCCTAGAATATTATTTTTCTTGGAATCAACAGCATTCACAGAGCTAAAACTTCATCAGGTTAGTTGTTAAGCACCCATCTATAGATTTTGAACACTTGTGTTGCTTCAAGCAATCAAAAAAATCACAAATGACAAATGATCTGCATGTGCCCTTCCGTTAAGGTTGGTTCCGAATATCCGGTTGCCAAAATCGAAACCGAATAGTGCAATTCAAACCGAATATTCAAAAATCCGGATTTCAATCCCACCACTAATTTCCTGAATAATGATGGGATGAGTAGGCTACAGTAGTATTTAAAAAAAGGAAAAAAAAATTGTCTCTCTATGATTTAATTATTTAACACAAAAATGCAATTTTGCGGAGTGGCGCTAGCCCCCTCCAATCCCCCTCCCGATCCACCGGTGATATATGCTCTGTTCATATTTTTTTTGTCCCTCTTTGATTCAGATTTCCGGCATGCACTGTGCATCATGTGTGAAGAACATAGAATCACTGGTAATGCGCATCAAGGGAGTGACGCATGCATCGGTGGCGCTCGCAACGTGTCGCGGGGAATTCAAGTACAAATCTGACGATGCAGGACCCAGGGCCATCATCAAAGCTATTGAGGTACAAACTTTAAATTGATTTCCTTATGACCTGGGCGGAATGCCTCCCATTTCCGAAAATGTCTGAAGTTTGCCGAATGCATTTAGTCGCTATTCTCGGTTAGCACCCGGGCATTCCCGGGTGTGAAATAGGTGTTTTTTTAGTTAAAATGAGTTGATAATTAGTATTTATTGCTTGCATTAAAAAAACTAGAATTCAATGACGACTTTGTGCATCAAGAACGCACTTGAATCGTACGAGGGACGAACTTTCCTGCATTATGTACTATTTTGAAGCTGACGACGGTTACCTATAGGCTATTCCAAAACTCGGCGGCGTCTCCATTTCAGCTTCGCCTGCAATTTGTCCCTAAAACTTTGAAGATTCCAGCTCAACAATAGTTAATGTTTTCTTAAAGAAATATCAAACTTTATGATATCTGAAGCAAGTAAATTGTTTACTCAATTTGATCTGAATATTAAAAGCTTTTAATTGTAAAGCCAAATCGGAAAAGAAGCCGAGCTTTGAAAAATGGCCATCATGTTTTTTTTTAGCCAGTGGCGTCTATCGGACCTACGATATAGACGTCAGGGCGTCAGGGAATTGTCAGATAAGGGAAATCTGACTAAGCCCAAAACGCCTTTATCATGTTGCCACCATTTCAGTCATGTACCCTGTATCCAATAACAGTATTGAATGATAATGTTTTTTGTGCAAAAAGGAACCAGACTATTTTTCCTTCCAGCCTCGCTTTGGTTACGTTGATTTGAATGGAATGATAATGGTCTATCCCCTCTCAAACGTTGTTTAATCAGTCCAGAAAGTTGAGTTTGTTTTTTTTAAATCATGTCATATCAGGAAGCTGGTTTTGAGTGCAAACTGGCAACAGACGAATCGCACGCCTCTACCGCCCTCCAGCAGCTGAAGACGGTCAAGAAATGGCGCGGCTCTTTCCTCGTCTCGCTCATCTTCGGTCTGCCCGTCATGGCAACCATGATCTTCTTCATGATCAAGGAGAACCACAAGTACAACATCATCCTGTTGCCAGGGCTCTCCTTGGAGAACCTCATCTACTTTGTCTTATCCTCGATAGTTCAAGTAAGTAATTCATTTTTGTGGCCGAACCTTATAAAATGGTTTATAAAGTGGGGAAAGCTAAGTTTCTTGAACAAATCCCAAAACATGAAATAGAGAGTAATTTTTGAATAATTTGGTATTTGATTACTCAAAACTGTGTTTGACCGAGTATTCGGATATTCAAAACTGGCAGCTGAAAACTGCCAGGCCAAATATTGCATGCAGAGCGCGCCAGTTAAAATTTGCGTGCGGCAAACGATATGGAGTGTTTTGTAGTGAGTATTTTATGACTGCAAAAAGCTCAGTTCCACCACGGATCCTCTGTACAAGGATAAACGACTTCCCCAAATTTTTGGTTAAATGTGTGATACGGCACTTGCGCGTTGTGCGTGCGCATTGCGCGAGACTCGGGGCACGACTGCAGTCTTTCAGTGGTCAGATTTCTGTCAGGACGCCGGCTGTTGGTGATCATGGCGCGCACATTGTTCTACATGTTCTATGCATTGTTCTATGAGCGGGCAGCATATCACGCATTTAGACGATTCGTTCCGTACATTTTGTACACAAGCTCAGATGAGTCGTTTTTCCTTGTGTAGAGGATCCATGGTTCCACACTGTTTCATTTACTTTCCAATCTCACTTTTTTATAGATCTGTTAGACCAATGTTAACACCTTTTTTTGAGGGGGGGGGGTGGCAAAATCTTTGAGAACAAACTTTGGGTACAATCATTCTTGCCATTCTTGTCACAGTTTGTTGGAGGCCGATACTTCTACGTCCAGGCCTACCGGGCCTTGCGTCACAAGACCGCCAACATGGATGTCCTGATCGTCATGGCAACCCTGATTGCCTACTTGTACTCGGTGGTGGTGGTGGCTTGGGCCATGATCAAGAAGGATGAGGGCAGCCCGGTCACGTTCTTTGAGACTCCGCCCATGTTGCTGATGTTCATCAACTTGGGCAGATGGTTGGAGAGTATTGCCAAAGTGAGTCCTTTCTTTATGAAATTTGCCAACACAAGCCCAAAGCAAAGGTCAAGAGATGGCAGCTACAAAAAAGTAAATAAAGAGAGGGAGAATCACGCATGGAATCTGTTGGCATATCCTGAACTGAGTACAAAACAAAGCTGTCACAGCAATTTTGTCAGTATTGAATTTTGGTTAAGTAGATTATACAACGAATGTTGAGGTTTTGCAAGCATTTATCATGCAAACAGTGTAAGATCCACCATTTTGGACGTCTAGTGTGCTCCATCAGTCATACAGTACATGTGCATGTATTATTTGTTTGCATTTATTATGCCCTGCGGCGAAGCCGAAGGGGCATACTGTTTCCGCCTTGTCCTTCCGTGGGTGGGTGGGTGTGTGTGTGTGTCTGGACAAATCTTGTCAGCGCGATAACTTGAGAAATACTCAACATATGAACTTCAAATTTGGTTTGTGTATTGTTCTCGGTAATCCTAAGAAACCTATTGCATTTGGGGCCGAAAGGTCAAGGGTCAAGGTCACAGTGGCTGAAACAATTGAAATTTTGTCAGCGCGATAACTTGAGATATACTTTACATATGAACTTCAAATTTGGTTTGTGGATTGTCCTTGGCATTCCAAATAGGCTTATCGCATTGGGGGTCGAAAGGTCAAGGGTCAAGGTCACAGTGGCTAAAACAATAGAAATCTTGTATTTATTCTGAGATCATAGGGATTAGGGATTAATTCATATAAAACCTACAGAAGACACTAATGCTGTCAATGAACGTTCTATGTGACCAAGGTACATAAGTTGATGTTAAAAGAGTGGTGTTATGTCATGGGAACAGTCACGGTTGCGGGGCATTTGTGTTTGTAAACACACCTGACTTGTTTTTTATTTATTTTTTACATTTTACGTAACATGTATGTTCTGAGTTATTTGTCATGGTCAATATTAAATTTTTCTCCAAAAAGTCTTTGGTTAACCCCCAAACGTTGAGTAGGAAATGAAAGATGATGAAATAAGCTTTAATTTGATGTGTGTCTCAAAAAGTTGTAAGTATTTTTCCTGCATTTCGGAAGTGGGCGAATTTATCACCGAGGTCTATGACAGTTTACTAACTAGTCTGCATGGATCTGTAGACATCCAATATGGCGGGCGTGTGGGGGACAACTGACCTATGACGTCACGTGAAATACATCAATTATGCGTTTAGAGTAATGTTATGCTGTGATGTATAATCATGAGTTCAGGATGAAGCATCAATTCATGTTTGAACCCAAATGCAAAATATTTTGAGTTTTCTTAAAGGGAAAATACAACATTTGCAAACATCAAAAAATAAAACAACCAAATCATTTTGAAATACCTTGCTGGACTGTTAGTGAATGACAGTGTAAAGCATCCTGTAAAATCATGGCACCTGGTATACTGTCATTTTCAAGAAAAGTGGTATTTTTGTATCAATTTCCAACGCTGATCGGCCGACCAGCGTTGGAAAAAACTGGCTTTTTTTTCAAATACTGGCCCCAGTTGACCATCGCACTTGTTTGCAATCGATTACACACCTATGAACGGGTACAAGCCAGCTAGACTGGTTCCCTGACCTTACAATTCCCCAATGTATGTAAACTGCTCTGTTTCTTCTTAAATGGAGTCAGGGAACCAGACTACAAGAAAATGATTGTTTTTCTTGGTTTTTATAGCATTTTCGAACCCAAAACCTCAAAAAAGTCAGTGAAACTATATTTGCTATATATTTCCAACCCCCCAATTCCATCCATTTCTGAAAATTACAGCAAAAGCAAATGATGTATGTTCCCTTTAAGGTTTAATCTTTTATGTTTGTCAATAGTTCAGTCAATTAACTCTCATGCAATCTCAAGAGCATACAGATCCAAGCATCAACAGAATACCTTTTGATCATCACATATCCAAACTTCAATTTTAGAATTATTCACTTCATGCAGTGGCTTTGCAAACTACTCCCAAATTTCAGGATTATACGTTTAACAGCAAGTAAAACATTCTGAAACTCTCCAAAAATATGTCTCATAACTTAGCTGTTTTTACATCGATGTACTTAGATGAAGACATCAGATGCCCTCTCCAAACTGATGTCCCTCCAGCCGTCGGAAGCCAACCTGGTCACTGTGGGTGAGGACATGGAAGTGACCAGCGAGCGCTCCATCAGCGTGGAGCTCGTGGAGAGAGGAGACATTCTGAAGGTGGTGCCCGGGGGGAAGATTCCGGTGGATGGGAAAGTAATCGACGGCTTGTCAGCCGCAGACGAATCGCTGATCACGGGGGAGTCCATGCCTGTGTACAAGAAACCAGGTTTGTAAACCCTTTTTTCACTTGTATTACATTGTATCATGGTCATCAATCATGGGGGACAGGTGGACCTGCCCCCCCCCCCACCCCACAGTTATTAAAGGATGGGGGACACAATATCAAATGTCCCCCAGATTTTTGAACTCGTGTGTCTCATTTGCAGGGCCCTATTTTTTGCAAAAAAAAATTTGTTAAAGTTGTTAGAAATTGCCTCAGATCGCACCACAGAGCATCTAGAATCCAAAATTTTCGGGGGCCTAAAGCGGGCCCCAAACCCCACACTTTAGCTCAGAATAGCTGCTTTAATTACTACTTCAATTGTATATTTTTTCTGGACATGTGGGGACCAAAGCCAATTGAAACGTGCATTATGGCTTCGAAATATGTCACCAGATGAATCCACAAAACATTATAGATAGAACTATAAATATTATTAAATGAGCAGTTACTGTGAAATCTGTCATTGTGTAAAGATGACACGCAATTTTGGGGTCAGCAAGATAAACGTGTTATATCGGACTTATTTCTTTATTTCAGGTAGCATTATGATTGGTGGGTCCATCAATCAAACTGGCACCATCCTCATGGAAGCGACGCACGTCGGCGCCGACACGACCCTGGCACAGATTGTCAAGCTGGTTGAAGATGCGCAAACCTCTAAGGTGAGTCACAAGGGGTGAATTTATTGCCTAAATTCATCATTGCGTTTAAATGTTGATATTCTTTGAACGGATTGAGCAATTTCAGTAATTTGTTCATGTAACAAAAGCTTATGAAATCGGCTTTCCAGTCATTATTATTTTTGGTGCTACATATTTTTTTGAATATGAAATCAAATTTGGGGGGTTTGGGTTCCGCTTTTTTTTACTCACCCTGTTCATAGTGATTTAATTGTTTCGGGCTGACAAATGAGTGATAAACAAAAGCTGCCGTCGGTAGCACGGAATGTGGTGTACATGTAGTTGAGCAACACTCTGTCATTATGTTTCTCCCCCCCCCCCCCCCGGCCTTTGGTGTAGATGCCATAATTTGCCTTCACCATTTGCTGCTTGTTACATTTCATGCCCCCTTTTGGAAAACCCTGGATGAGCGACAGACTGGGTGATAAAAAAAATATAATCCCCTTGACCGCCACACAAATCTTACTTTACCCTCGGTGCATCTTGTGAAAAAGTTAACATTCGTGTATAGACATTGTCAAACATAATTCATTTGGTAACATTGACTCTGTGTTTGATGCAATTTTAAGATTTTTGTGGAATAACGATGGTTTTCAATCCGGCGAGCAAAATTAGAAACTATTGTTGAGGTGGTGCCATGCTCTCGCGCACGCCGCATGCATTCTTAAAGATGATGCGCGTGCACATTTTGGTAACCCTATTGGTCGAAGGAGCCCGGAGTACGTGCGTACTACCTGAGCGTGACTCGCGCAAGCCTGGTGTCACATCAGAAAATGGCTGTCACAGATCACAAAAAAGGTTTTTCAGTTTTTCAGCAAAACGAAAACGATTCCCACACATCCCTATGTGATTTGTTTTCATTTTGCTGAAAGAACACTTTACCTTTTTGTGATCCGTGGACAGAACTTCAAAACGGTGGTTGTGTTTAAAATTCTGTAACTTGAAAATTACATGAGTGATTTGAATGATTCTTGTACAAGAAAGCTTTATTGTGAATTGGGCTTTCATATCCTAGATTTTGAAAGTGCTACATGCAGAACTTCACTAAAACAATGGTCCCGACATTTGGGACTTCGTTTTTTTTACTCGCCCTGTATAAGACTTCCGAATGCTTTTGTGTTTGTGGGTTACTGCAAATACACAATTATGGCATATTGTTAAGTACAGAGCAATATCTGAGAAATTCAAATCGTGAAGTTAAAAAGAGAAATGTGCCAAACTCTTGGAGTTTTACGGTTTAAAGTATTTTTGTGTTTTGGTGATCAAGACGCCTTCGGTTCTGTGACATCATCGGCAAACCAATATAGCATTCCCTTTATCTATTATTATTTTTTAAAAACATATTAACTCTAAACTTTTGCTACTTTTGTTTTCTTTTCAGGCTCCAATCCAGCAGATAGCTGACAAGATAGCTGGTGTGTTTGTCCCCGGTATCCTTGTACTGTCAACTCTGACGCTGGCCATCTGGATTGCTATTGGAATGACGCACCCAGAGCTGATCCCCACATACGTGTCCACACCATTTGTAAGTAAAAAGAGTGGACTACCGTGTACACTAGAGTCTTGTATAACTAGAGGCTTGGTTAATAATTTATTACATTTACCCAGGGTATGCCATAACAGTTTAAAACTGGTTTCCATTGGGGGCCCTGCATACATTATAAATTATTAAATAAAGTTATGGAAAGTAAATATAAGGAACAGTGCAGATGTGAAACGGACTACAAACACAATACTTACAAACACAAGTACTTTACAAATATTTACACAATTAAAGCTAAATGTATATATACAAAAGTTTGTTCAAAAGTTAAACAACAACCATTATTGTTTTAATGATGGTGACTGCAGCAACATCCTACTGCAGATTGTAGCTTCAAACCCGGTTTTGTTAATGTTCTTTAACTTTGTGCGGTTAAAGGTAGCGTCCATCATTTGTAATTTGTGCATTATTTTCGTTGTGAAGCAACAAAAGTTCTCAAAATCTAAAGACGAGTGCTGAACAACTAACCCGATGAAGTTCTAGCTCAGTGAATGCTGTACATTCCGAGAAAACAATATTCTGGGATCTCGATTTCAAATCAAAAGTTGCTGAGTCATGTTCTGAATTGGGCCTGAATTCAGCGTCCGGGACACATTCTCACTGAGCTGATTGCAGCTATGCGATGTCCCGCACTGAACCTACGGATTATAGCAACCACGCGCACTTGTGCATCATGCCAACGCTTGCGCGCGCGTTGCTGAATAAAAAAACGAACTGCAAAACGAACGGCTAACGGAAATTTCCAACAATGCATCTTTAGACGTACGTATCGTTGGAAAGGCCTTCTTTCATTGATTTCTTCAAAATGACAGCTTGCCAGAAAGAATAATTTCACACAAAGTTAAGTCCCATCGTGCTTTTCAACAATAATTACGTCAGTTACTTTTTGGATATAGCTGCAAATGATGGACTGTAGCTTGTACATTGTCTGACATCTTGCAAACTTGAATGTAGTACAAGAGAATTTGACGTCATGTGGAAACTTTCGACAGCATTTTGTGACATCTTTTTTTGAGTGGCATTCAGCCCATGCCTGTACATACAATGCATTACTTTGCTAACGGCACTGCCATTCAATCTTACATGACAGTTGACACACAGTGATTATGAAGTCGTGATACTTGGCTCTACAGGGTGACCCCAAATAAATGCAATCCTAAAACATTTGCCTTTTGAAAAAAAAAGGATCATTGGATTTTTATGTTTTTGGTGTCAGATTAAAGCTGAGAGCTTTTTCTGTCAAACACTGAAAAAAAAATCACGAAAATAGCACTTTGCATTGCTGAGAAAATGCCAATTATTTAAAAGTAGTCATTTTTCATCCTGTACACAAAACATTACCACAGTAAGAGATTTTCACTGTACCTATTTGTGCATGACCTAATCCTTACAAACAACATGGCACAAAATATGACATGAGTACAAATGAATTTGATGGAAATACCTTTTATTTTCCACCTGAACAGGTATCTCATCCTTTTTAAGTCCTATTTTAAGTCCTATTTTAAACCCTTTTAACATCATAAATATGTCGAAATACTACAGAAATTGCACAAATGAAGGATAATTACACAATAGGTTTACAGTAAAATGTTACACTGTTTGAAGTACTTGTGAACAGGATGAAAAATGACCACTTTTACATAATTGGCATTTTCTCAGCAACCCAAAGTGCTATTTTCATGATTTTTTTCTTCAGTATTTGAAAGAAAAAGCTCTCAGCTTTAATCTGATTCCCAAAACATAAAAATCCACGGATCCCTTTTGTTTTAAAATGCAAATGTTTTAGGGTTGCAGTTTTTTGGGGTCACCCTGTATAAAGTCAAAATACTGTACAGCAGTAACTCATGTATTATCAGTTCATGATTACAAATGCTGCCTTAAAATTTTTCAATCGTGTACAACAAAATTTGACGGGATCAAAAAGTAATTTTCTGACTCAATCTCTATTGCTTTTCCTCCCAAACCTTAGGCTGCTAATCATACCATGGAGCTGACCATTGAGTTCTCCTTTCAAGTGGCCATCTCTGTCCTGGCCATAGCCTGCCCCTGTGCCCTGGGCCTTGCCACCCCCACGGCCGTAATGGTTGGCACCGGGATGGGGGCCCGCAGCGGCATCTTGATCAAGGGAGGGGAGCCCCTTGAACTCGCTCGCAGGGTAAGTCACAAATCTGTCCGGGCTGGGAGTGGGGTGCTGTGGTCCAATGGTTACGGTGTTCGATTTGTGTGCCGTGGTACATGGGTTCGAATCCTGGCCGTGGGAGCATGGTGCCTGTGCTCTTGAGCAAGGCACTTTACCATTATCGCTTCGTCCTTCGGATGGGACGTAAAGCCTTGTGTTGTGTAATGCACGTTAAAGAACCCAGTGACACTAATCGCTAAGAGAAGGGGTTTGCCCCGGTGTTTCTGGCAGTGGCTGCAATATGCGCCGCAGCACCTTGTCAACCCTTCTAAGGTGCTACGTAATTGGTCTCATACTTCTCATATACTTTATTTACCTTTCTTTAAAAATAGACATATTACCAGCGCCTTGGGTACCTAATTGTTGGTAGATACGTGCGCTATATAAGACTCCGTTGTTATTATTATTATCGGAAACGATTCTTCATGCCTTTAGCAAGGGAAGTGTGGCCTAGTGGTTAGGGTTTTATGACTCATGATCAGGGGTTATTAGCAGTTCTGAACTCTGCTGCGGGCAATATCGTCGTGTCCGTGCAACAAGGTCGTATCTCCTCAAATGGTATGTGACGTCATGTACGTGAAACGCGAGTTTTCAATGTCAAAAGGTCGTATCTCGCTTAAAATAACTCACATGTACACACTCAGTCAGTGGACGTTGTGATACGCGAGATACGACCTTGTTGCACGGAGCGTATTGGTGCAAGATGCGACTTCGTTGCAGAATCAAGTTATGACCTTGTTGCACTGACGCGACGATACATTGTGTCCTTGGGCAAGCCACTTCACCCATACTTGCCTATGTCTTCACCTAAGAGTACAAATAGGTACTGGCATTAGCTGGGGAGTAACCTGCAATGGACTAACATCCTATCTATCTAACAATTTCCAATAAACCTTGCCCATGCTTACTTGAACTTGTTTTAGAAATATATGAATTTTTCCTCCATCTTTAAAATACTTTTCGTACAAAATATTGAACACTAATGTGCGACAAAATCAATTTTCTTTGTAAACTTTTGTCTTGCAGTAATTGTTCATTGTTTCATGGGACATTGTTTCATGCGTCATCCTATCATCACAAACAATTGGTCTGGTTTCTGTAACCGAGTCTTTGTATTGTTTTTAAAATTGTGAGTCATACCCAAACCAAAACCAAAACTCCTCCTATCGAAATTGAGACATAGTTCAATCACCTTCAATTACCCTTACTCTACTTCCTTGTATTGTGCAGTTAGTTTTGCGTATTCATTTACAGGAACTACATTTACTTGAGTTACATACATTTAGGGTTCACTTTTTTCCCTGTTTCTGTTACATCAGATATGTACGATTTTGTAAATTCTGGATGCATCCCTGTAATAAATTTTTCCCCTAAGAGTGTTAATATAAAGGAAACTAGGTACACAACAAAAGAGAATACATGTAGTTTGAACTCCTTTTTTTTTGAGCAGCAAATTACAAAGTTCAGTGGTAACAGGGACAGGGAAAACTGTCACACATTGACCTTAAATTTATTGAATGACCTATTTCTAGTTCGTGCTTTGTCGGTACACTAGTCTCCGTTCCAGCTGTTGGTTGGAGTTAATACCACAAATGCAATTAAGATTCATCCTGTTCATCACGTTGTGGTACTCGTGAAGGCTTCAGTATATGCTTCTTATTACGTTTCAGCTGAAGACCATAATTTTCGATAAGACGGGCACGATAACCTACGGCGTCCCTCGTGTCATGCGTACCAAGGTCCTCGTACCTACCACGGAGATTAGCGAGGAGGAGTTCTTAGCGATAGTGGGTACAGCCGAGGCGAGCAGTGAGCATCCACTGGGGGCTGCTGTGACCAGACATGCCAAGGAGGTAATTCGTTATTCTTTCCTAAATTTGCTGGTTTGACCACTGGAACAGCGTTGTACAGGGTGAGTTAAAAAAACGAAACCCAAATGTCGGGACCATTGTTTTAGTGAAGTTCTGCATGTAGCACTTTCAAAATTTAGGACATGAAAGCTCAATTCATAAGCTTAATTTTAGTGCAAGAATCATGAAAATTGCTTGTGTACTTTTCAAGTTACGGACTTTTAAACACAACCTTTGTTTAAAAGTTCTGTCCACGGATCGCAACAAGGTAAGCGTTCTTTCAGCAAAGCGAAAACAAAACACATAGGGATGTGTGTGAGTTGTTTTCATTTTGCTGAAAGAACGCACGCCTTTTGCGTGATCCGTGATCCGATTTTGTTTAAAATTCCGTAATTTGAAAAGTACATGAGTGATTTGAATGATTCTTGTACTAACATAAAGCTTATGAAATGGGCTTTTATATCCTAGATTTTGAAAGTGTTACATTTAGAACTTCACTAAAACAATGGTCCCAACATTTGGGTTTCGTTTTTTTTTTTACTCACCCTGTAGTTGAGACCAGCTTGAGGTATTTTATTTGTATTTGTTATTCAAATTATTAGGGGGAGGAATGCCAACTAATTAAGCTGTAGAGTTTCATTTTTTCATGAAGGAATACTGATCTGTTTTAACATTGCAGACAAAATTCATCTTCAGGTAGAAGTGTCTGTTTCTTTCAAAATGTCTAAAATTCACACATGAATCCCAGTATTTTCCTATGTCTTAAAGTTATAGTCCATCATTTGTAATTTGTGCATTTTGTTTGTTTTAAGCAACAAAAGTGCTAAAGATTTAAAGAAGGGTGCTGAACAACTAACCTGATGAAATTCCAGCTCAGCTTTAGCTGTATATTTCGAGAAAACAACATTCTAGGATCTCGATTTCAAATCAAAAGTTGCTGAATCATGCTTTGAATTGGGCCACCCCGTGTGCGTTGTGCCAATGCTTGCGCGCTTTGCCGAATAACAAAACGAACTAATTTGAATTTCCTATGGTGCTTCTTAAGAAGCACTGTTAGAAAGGCCTTCTTTTGTTGATTTCTTCAAAATGACAGCTTGCCATAAAGAATAATTTCACAGGGAGTTTAGCCCCCTTACTATTTTCAACCAAAGTATGTGTTTCAACAATAATTACACCAGTTACTTTTTGGATAGCTGCAAATGATGGACTCAAGCCACATCCTTTCTTTTATTCCAGACATTTTAACAACAGAGATGTTAAGTTTGGTAAAAGCTAAACCTTCATCAAAAATTAACAAATGCAATGAGTTGTAATATCAATTTTGTTTTATTTTTTACTGTTTTATTTGTTTACTGGATTGTAGCAGGACTACACGCTGCTATCTTTTTTTATTATGTACGTGGGGAAAACAACACTGAAGTCACAAACTGCACGATTATATGTTCCTGTTCATGCTGAGTGTGAACTGCCCTTAGTTCTGCATTTAACAACAGAAATTGACTTGAATAAATTGGAGCATCTTTTCAGCCTGCGTTATGTTGGCAAAGTTGTTTTTAGGACTTTAGTTTATCGTTGGCATCTTGTTTTTCATCTAAGATGCTGGAGTCAGAGGTGGTGGGCAAGTGCTCCAATTTCAGTGCTGAGCCTGGCTACGGCCTCCAGTGCACGGTCACTAAGATCAACGCCATGCTGAATGCAGGCATGAATGAACAGAATGCGAAAATCAGCTCTGACGTAATCATCGCACCAACTGAAGTCACTGACCCTGGTAAGTTGCTAAATCAACAGTTTTTAAGGGGAGAGGCTCCTTTTGGGGGGGGGGAATTGGCTTAGAGACTATAACCATCTGTAGTTATTTATTATCTTTTTTTCAGTAAGTAACTCAGTCATTCTACAATCACGGTTCCATGAGCCAAAAATTTTAAATGCATTTCTTTCATCTAGGGCTGTACCGAATATACCGAAAAATCAAATATTCAATCATCAACTGAATATTCGAAATAGCTTTTAGCCGGTTTGAATACTCTAGAAAAACACAAAATTACATACACCCATGACTGTGGTGTTATTTGCACAATCTAAAAATATGTTCAATCTTAGGTCAAAACTCTGAATCATTTTCTTCTGTTTGAATCACCAGAGGAGATAACTAAAGAAGAGGATTCCAGCATCTATGAGGTACTCATCGGCAACAGGGAATGGATGAAGAAGAACAACCTGGAAGTTACTGATGAGGCAGATCACACCATGGCGCAGTATGAAGCACTGGGACAAACAGCCGTCCTTGTTGCCATCAATGGTAAAAACTAATCATAACTATCCAGGCCTCACAGCAAAATCCTATAAAACCTATCAAGACCCAAATTTCAACCTTAGAGCCTATTTCTTTTTAAGCATAACATTTAAAACTTTTTTAACCCTAATCGCCCGGAATCCTTCAAAATCCTCTTTGCCAAAGTGGAGGAATTTGGAGGATTGAGGTTACATGGCAAAAGTGCGTTACTGATTTATTTCGTAGGACGCACTTTGTCAAGGTCTTGGGCCGGACCTTGTGTTGTTTTTGCTCAGCCATGCATAAATATAGGCCTGGATTATGCTTGAAATCCTCCGTACTGCTCCAGGATGTCACTGGCCAAGCCTCAACATATTGACAGTCACTGCCGCAGGATTTTGCAGGATTCAGGCAGTGGTCACCCCTTCCACGGACCATATTCAAGAAATAATGGAGGAATTTGCAGGATTGAGGCTATATGCTATTTTTCCATGAGGCTAATGGGAGGATTTTGCAGGATTGAGGCTACATCCTAGCAAAAAGGCCTAGGGAGTTAGGGTTAATATCTGGCAGGAGCTTCTACATGTCACTTGGTGGTCGGTTTATTTATTGTCTGGCTCTTAAGTAATAAATCATAAAATCCATTGGTTTTTTTTTTATTCATAAAAACCTGAGACAGTTTACCATCTCATATTAATCAAGAGCCTGTCATGTGGGTGGTTGTGCTGGTTTGAACCACTTTACCTTTGTCGCATGAAATTTGGACTCCTATCTGGTACCTTTTACCCTTTTATTGGTTGAATGTTCACAGTCTTCACTTTAAGCATGCACAATACTAACAATGAGTCTGTATAGACCTTTATCATGCTGCCACCATTTCAGTCATGTTCCCTGTATCCAATAAAAGTACTGAATGATAATGTTTTTGTGCAAAAAGGAACCAAACTATTTTCCTTCCAGCCTCGCTTTGGTTACATTGATTTGAATGGGGAAAAATCTAATGGCTGCAACATGTTAATGGTCTATTTCATAAAGTCCTAAATTCACACTACACTGGCACTGCTGCGTTCTGAGCCACATCGCGCAGCACGTGCCATATAAGGAGATTAGTACTTGCGAGAGGCACATACCATAAATATAGCTAGAGGGGTGTGTCAAACACATGAAGTAAATATGTTTTACAAAATCATTGGAAATTTATTATTTTTGATTTGTTTTGACTTTTTGACTAATCTGTTTTGTGTTTTTTTACCTGGTCGCCGATATTGTTCCTCATCTTCGGTTTGAGCCATTATCAGCATCCAGGCCTAAAGCCGGTTTAAACGTACTTGTTTAAAACCGGCCAAGCACATATTTATTCCCTTATTAATATCTTTTGTAAACCCCTGTGTTTCCTCACCTTTTACAACGAAACAACTGAGCAGTAAAAAGTGGTACACCACAATTTGTTTAATTGTTCTTTCTAAACCCATATTCTGAATACTTTCTGAATAAAAATTTCTCATATTATCTTTTTGAATTAGCTCTTTTCCAGCTAGTTTGCACAACGAAAGCCTGTATTTCAGAAACTCCCATTTTCTTATATTGTTTTTCTCGTCTGTGTTTTGTTTAGGTGTTGTAGCGGGGATGATCACCATTGCCGACGCAGTCAAGGAAGAGGCCAAGCTTGCAGTGAAAGTCCTGAAGGACATGGGGCTGGACGTTGTGCTGCTGACAGGCGATAACAAGAAGACTGCGGATGCTATTGCCAAACAGGTATGAAGACGGAGTGAGAAATAAGGCAGATAAGGCAAATACGCCACTCTGGAAATCAGGGAAAACTTCGAAAATGAGTTTCCATTTTTCTTCGCTCGTACCCCCGGCCCTGCAAACAGGACGCTGGGATACGCTGATGAATTCACGCTCTGATTGGACAGATTTTGCCTGACCTGTGACCTGCAGTCATCACAACCAAGACCCTGCAAGTTTTTAAACGGCCGTTAAGACTGAGTCATCACTCTTTTATTCCCATTCATAAATGCTTTTTCCCTTAAAAAGTAGTAATATAGGAAAATCTGTAAAATGTATCTGTTTTGTAAATTTTCAATTCTTGTCACGTGCTCAGGCTCCGTTTCCAATTCACGATAGGTCAAATTGCATATATAATGCTACGCTCAAAATTTGTCCACATGGTCAGCAATGAAAAAGAAATCACATCCGGTATATAGAATGCGTGCATTTCTATGGGAAAGTTTTCTGATAGTATTTGCACGTATTGGTTGCTGCGGTCTTAAACAGCTGCAGCCAGATGATTATATATAGGTCATGATAAATTACCAAGAATGCCACCCCAATTTCCTTCACAAGATTCTGTGAAGCTCATCAGCATATCCCAGCGCCCTGTTTGCAGGGCAGTGGGTACGAGCGAACAATTTTTCCAGTCGGGGAAGGTCCCATGTGTTGTGTAATCTACGTTAAAGAAGCGAGCAACACTTATCGCTAAGAGAAGGGGTTTGCCCCAGTGTTTCTGGAAGTGGCTGCAATATGCACTGCAGCAGCCTGTATACCCTTTATAAAGGTACATAATGAGTCTCATATTTCTCATAGACTTCATTTACCTGTTTTTAAAGAAACAGACATAATTACCAGCGCCTAAGACTATATAATACTTATTAGTATTATTTCCTTAAAGCAAAATTTATTTTCTTGTATTGAGATATTGAAAGAAGATCATCAGTGCTCAGCACTGATCTCTATATAAAGACTGGATAGCTAATAAAGAGCCGCACAATGAATGAATTTGACGCCATATTGGTAAGACCGGCTGGTGATCTACAAAGGACAAGTTGCCGTCTTTATAGACAGCATGATTTCTTTTGTAACGTCGCGGTTCACTTGACTTATTTTGACCACCACCACTGACCAAGGTTTACCACAATTTTTCTAACGTCATGGTTACTTTTATAATGCCGCAAATCCCTTTTTCGGCGTTTTTGAAATGATAATCACTACGAAAATGTGTCCCTTTTAGAACTTCATAATATGTGTACGTGACCAAAATGCGCGTCAACTGTTGATACAACGCGCGCGTATATACGCGTAGAACGTTCGTATTATACGCGGCCATCTTCTTGAGACCGGGGGCGAATTGGTCAATATGCAAAGTCTACTGTGTGAATGTTGTATGCATATCCGCTATCCAGTCTTTATATAGAGATCAGTGGTGCTCAGCCCTTTTCTTGACCTCTGACCCCTTCAACCTCCTTCCCAGGTTGGCATCACCAAGGTCTTTGCCCAAGTCCTGCCCAGGAACAAAGTGGAGAAGGTGGAAGAGCTCCAGCAGCTTGGGCACAAGGTTGCAATGGTGGGGGACGGGGTGAACGACTCGCCGGCCCTGGTCAAGGCTGATGTGGGTATCGCCATAGGAACGGGCACGGACGTTGCTATGGAGGCTGGGGATATTGTGCTTATCAAGGTTGGTATGGAATAACTTGCAAGTACAGTTGAGAAACATGACTTCTCTAACCTCATGCAAATCTGAACTACGTAAAACATTCGGCCAGTAAATATTTCTGCATTTATGTGAGCATTTCTTGTTGTCGCTGCCTTTACTGATAATACAATTATAAATATGTGCTGACTTACGGAGTTAACAAACTTGGTTGCCATAATAATAAGGAGCTAGATGGGAATTTTCCCGTTTTTCTCCCAAAAGGGTTTTTCACAGATTTTTTTGCCCCTCCCGTAATCAGCGAATGTATAGAAATACATGTGTATATTTTACTGATGTCTCAAGAAATGTCCAAATTCCTTGTGTAAACTTAATGATGAAAGGTTTGTGGAAACACCATGTGCAAATAATTTCTCAACTAAGAGAATGGTTCTGAAAAGGACCAGAGGTATAAACTTGACGTTCCGGTCAGTATGCTCTGACCGTTTTCAGAAGAGCGCCTAAACTCTAAGAAAGAGTAAACTTAAATTACCTTAATAGCAATGTCATTTCAAATTGAATATGTTTCTTTGTAATGTATGATATTTACAATGGTTGCTTTACGATCATGCAGTAATCCCATACTGCCCATCATTGTCTTGTGTTGTATTTGTGTTGTGTTGTATTTGTAATGTATTGTATTTGTACATGTGTGTGTAGTCATTTGTAGTGTATGCAGGGCCCCAATGGAAACCAGTTTTAAACTGTTTGTGGGCATACCCTGGGTACAGAAATGTAATAAATAAATGAAAGACCTATTTAGAATTAACAAGATTGCAACTTTTACTCGGATCAGATGATTTTCTTCCTCATTTTTGACTTCACACATAGGGTTGTCCCAAGTATACCAAATATATAAATATTTGATCATTTACCAGATATTCAAATAGCTTTTTGCACGTTTTGTTATTCAAGAAGGCCAGAGCTCATTGTGCAATCGCACTTGTTAATTGTCAGATACCAATTTTTAGTGGACTGTAACTTTTTGGTCGACACCTAAAACCCTTGACAGTTATACAGTACTTACTGCAAAACACTCAAGCAGCCAATAATATTCATTACTCCATGCAAAGTTTAACCGGCGCTCTGTGTTTGAAATTTTTGACCAGTGAGGAAGGCAGATGCAGCTGGCGTGTGTAAAACTTGATCGGCAAGTTTCGAATATTCGAATATTCGGTCAAGTGCAGTTTCAATTAATCGAATACTAAATTATTCGCAAACGGACAGCCCTATCACACATTAAAAATTAAAAACACCACTGTATGAAATCTTGTAAAGTTTGGAATTTTTTGGTATGACGACAGACTGACACTTTTGGTCCCATGTAAATTAATAACAGTTGATTTATGTTTCCTTTCATTTTTCTTGTCTTTGGCCATTCTCTGATAACATTGCTATGGTTTTATTTTAAGCTCTGCCAGGAGCTTCTACATGTCACTTCGTGGTTAGTCGGTCAGTCTGTCTGTCTTTCTGTCTGTCCCCGATAATTGACCAAATGTATGGTGTTCCATATGTGCCATTGGCGTCACATTTTTCGGCATTGCATTTTTAAGCTTTGGCAGGAATCGTTTTGATCGATTTCATGTAAGACTTTTATGCAAGACTTCTTGCAACATGGCCAGAGCTTATTGTGCACTCGCACTTGTTTTTTTTCTAAATATTGGCACTAGAAATAATGCCACAAACTTTAATCCTCATTCTTCGTTTTTTCCTGAATTTTAAATTTTGTAGAATAATCTGTTGGATGTGGCAACTGCCATTGACTTGTCCAAGCGCACCGTTCGCCGAATCCACATCAATTTCTTCTTTGCCATTATCTACAATGCTCTGGGCATCCCCATCGCTGCTGGTAAGTCCCAGTTTTTCCATGTTGTAAAAAACCAGCCCCTTTTAGGCTTGGACTATATTTCAATACTGTATGGCGACAATATTTTCTGATACAGGACAATATCGAATGATGTCAAAATAACGAAATACTGACAACCTTGGAATAGTGGAACGTCGCTATACCAAACACCTCTATACTGAACATCGTCCTTGGCCCCCGATTTTTGTGTACAAAGCGTACCGAACATTGTTTTTGAAAAATGTCAACAGAAGAGCGACAAGTGGCTATTATTTCCTCAAGGAATAGAAGGGGAAAGCCACCCATTGCTGTAGGAAGTAAGCTCCAAAATTGTGCAATAACATGATTCCATAGTCGGCACGTGTTCAAAGTCGTCTTTCAGTAACTACTGGGCATGCAGGGTGAAGTTCTGAAAGGCGCTATTTGTTGAAAGTGAGTACCGGAGCACCGGCAGCTTAAAATCGCTATTCCGAATTATCGTTATTATGAACAATTTTGAACGGTCACATGATGTTCCTTACAGCAGCGTTTCACTGTATACGTGTAATTTCATTACCACGATTTTCCCAGATTTGTGCAAATCCTTTTTAGAAAAGGTGGCAGAATCGACTTAGCCGGATCTGCACTGAACATGATATGTGGATAATTGTTAATTAAATATGTGGATAATTAGTAAGTTTCCCTGTGTGGTTCATTTGAAAATTTATAATAAAAAGCTGTATGCTTTCAGAGTGATCCCCGTTTGCTCTTGCCCAGGTCTGCATTGTGACTTTGGGCGTGATCCCTGGCTGCATGGCATATATGGGTTTATGGCGTCTGACTAGTGCCCCTTGAACAAAGACTTTGACTAATTAGGGAACCACCAACATAAGGCTGGATAGCTCAGTTGGTAGAGCACTGGAACGGTAATCTGGAGGTCGCAGGTTCAAGTCCCGCTCCAGACAATTTCTTTGTTAACTTTTCAGAAAAATACCTGATAATACAGTGATATTTTTTTGGACTGTCAAAGTCCAATATCGCACAAGCCTAGCCACTGTATGGTTTGTTCCTGTAAAATTCCTATGGGGATTGTTTCTTTTTGTAGTAGAAGTAGAAAAGAATGCTGCCATTACAAACACTGTAGCATTTGGATAAGAACATCTCTGCAAATATGCGATGTTAAAAAAATTTCACTTTGCCAAGTGACTACTACAAATCAGTAATATTGTGTTCAGATCCTTAGATGATCCTCCATTCAGCTGTTCCTGATTTTTTTTTCATTAGGTTTTTGGATTTACGTATCTGCATTTTTGTCTTTTCTATTTCAAAAATCATATTGCCCCAAACAATATTAATGTTTCAGTTCCAGAAATAGAGTTGAAAATAGTTTGTGAACCTGTAAAGACTTTGTTTTTGTAAGTCATGTAGTTTCAACTGTGCCAACTTTCAATAAAATCCCCACTTAACAAAATCCTGACAACCTCCATCCCAGGTGTACTGTCGCCCGTTGGCATATTCCTGAGACCCTGGATGGCCTCTGCTGCCATGGCGATGTCCTCCGTCTCCGTGGTGCTGTCGTCTCTCTTCCTGAAGTTGTAAGTAGCCATTACTGTCAAACGGTTAATAAAAGCTATAAACTGATAAATACTGCTCATTTTAGGCTCTCAGTTGCAGACCCATTCCTTGACCATAACCATTATACACCCATTTAATAACAGCATCCACTTTCGTTCGTAATTATTTCTTTTAATAGGAAATTTATTTGGTATTCATAAATACCTAAGACAGTTTACCAATTCCTATTGATCAAGAGGCCTTCACGTGGGTGGTTTTCAATGGTTGATAAACACCGGCTGGCTGGTTCTATAAAAACTTTTCCAGTGTGACATGAAATTGTGACTCCTATGAAATCTGGTCCGTTTTGACCTTTTATTGGTTGAACATTCACAATCTTCACTATTAAACCATGTGCAATACTACCAATGAGTTCGTATTTCAAGAGATCTAAATTCACACTACACCAGCACCGCCACGTTCTGCGCCACATCGCACATTACACGCTGTGCCCCCCCCCCCCCCCCCCATCTCCATATACATGTTAGGAGATTGTTATTACTACTCGCGAGCAGCACATACCATAACATAGCTAGAGTGGTGTTTCAAAATACATGAATTAAAATTGTTGAACAAAATCATTGGAAATGAATAATTTTTGACTTGTTTTGAATTTTTGACTCACAGGTATTTATGAACGGGAATATATATGTGCTTGGCCAGTATATACACAAAGATGTTGAAAACCAGCTGAGGGGCCTGGTCGCCGATAATGGCCCGAGCCAAAAGTAACAGTATCCAGACCCCTGAGTCGGTTTTAAACGTACTTGTTTAAAACCTGCCAAGCACATATTTATTCCCTTACAAAACTCTGTGACTAGTGAGTCATGCATCATTGGCATCAAGTTTGACTTGGTCATGATGGTTGAGTCTGAGTCTGAATGTTTTACTGATGTTACTTAAGTCAAGTCCGAGTAACCAATGTTGCCACTCAAGATGGACTTGAGGCCGAGTCCTGGGTTTTAAAGTCCTACAACACTGCTTTAACTGATTATAGTGCCCGTGCACAGGTCTCTCCGAACAGCCCAGCCAACTCCCTATACCAACCAAAAACCAACACAGCACTGTATGTTTTATTGATTCCTCTAGAAAAATACATTGTAATACAATACAGGGTGAGTCAAAAAAGCGAAGCCCAAATGTCGGGACCATTGTTTTAGTGAAGTTCTGAATGTAGCACTTTAAAGATATAGGACATGAAAGCCCAATTCATAAGCTTTCTTTTAGTATAAGAATCATTCAAATCACTCATGTACTTCTCAAGTTACGGAATTTTAAACACAACCACCGTTTTAAAGTTCTGTCCACGGATCACAAAAAAGGTGTGCGTTCTTTCAGCAAAACGAAAACAATTCACACACATCCTTATGTGATTTGTTTTTGTTTTCCTGAAAGAACACTGAACTTTTTTGGGATCCGTGGACAGAACCTTGAAACGGTGGTAACTGTGTTTGTGTTTAAAATTCCGTAACTTGAAAAGTACATGAGTGATTTGAATGATTCTTGTACTAAAAGAAAGCTTATGAATTCGGCTTTCATATCCTAGATTTTGAAAGTGCTACATGCAGAACTTCACTAAAACAATGGTCCCAACATTTGGGTTTCGTTATTTTTTTTACTCGCCCTGTACAAACCAAAAACCAACTCAGCACTGTATGTTTTATTGATTCTTCCAAGAATAAATACATTGCAATAAAGTATATTTACAAAATGGGTTTGATAGAGATTATTCATTCTTTGCACAGCTACAGTGCACACTCTTCAAATAATACAGGTCATAATTGTGGGTTTTTTGTTCCTGCAGTTACAAGAAGCCAACATACACTGCAAAGAAAGTGGAAGAAAGAGACAATATGCTTGAGAGCGTCTAAAGCCGTGGAACTGAATTGACAAGGTCAGTGTTGCTGACTGAAAACTATCTACATTGGACACCACAAAAGGTCCCAATTTCATGGCTCTGCTAACCATGGAATTGTGTGCTGAAGGATCACATTTGTACATTCATTTTACACTCATGCTGAAAGAAGTAATTCTCTGTTTATACAGGCTATACACAAGCCAATGGGATAAGAATTTCTGCTGAAGTTTAGCACAGAATATTTGCTTACAATTGCTTAGCAGATACATGAAATTTGGCCTTGACTGAAACTGAAAATGTACATTATTGCACTAAAGCCAATAATAATAATGGGTATTTACCGGTATAAACTGCACTTATCCACCATTTTTTGGTGCTCAAGGCCCTACATCATTACTACCCTGCTCATTGGGCTAATGAAACATTCCAAATACCATCTCAGCTCCCTGGGGAGTATACAGCTCGATGCTGCCATTTTGGCGTAAAGCAGCTAATATCAACCACAATAACCATCTCTGCCTTCACAGGTACCCATTTACTCCTGGGTGGAGAGAAGCAGTTAGTGACAAAGTGCCTTGCCCAAGGGCACACGCACCACAGCCAAGCTGGACTCGAACCCACAACCTGCAGAATTGCCCGCAGACCATGAACTCAATGCCCCAGACCACGAGGCCATGGCACTCCACAAAAAGTTTGGGTTTGTCTCAGTTTCACAATCTGCCATTTTCTAGTTGTATTTAAACCTAAAAGATCTGCATGCTGTATAAAGAGTAAACAAATATATAAAGTGGCCATTTTGAATCGTATGTTGTTATTCATGTATACTCTTGAGAAACAGTCATATTAATTTCAAAGGAACTCAACTTGCATTTGATGTATCGTCACTATAGGAATTATCTCTTTTAACTTTAAGTCATGTGGCTGTCATGCACAAAACATTTCATATTTTGTTCTATTTTTGTATTTTCTTTATATTTAGTTTGTATAGAGTTGCTGAAACGTCACTAAAAAGACCTTCAAATGTGATACACTGAATGAAATATTTTGTGTAATTCAATCGATTATTGTGATTTCATTTATCTAATAGTGTATAAAATATATCAAACCTTCATTAAATGTATGAAATAAATGTTGAATGTGTATAAAATATATACAACCTGCATTAAATGTATTAAATAAATATTGAATTTATATAGAAACGAATTTTAGAGACAATCAATATGCCCCTCTATCCAGCTATTTATGCTTTTTCACATTCAGTTTTGAAATGATTATTTCCATTAGTTATGTATAGGCCTAAATATAATATATCGCAAGATGCAATGTTCTCAGTAAAAACAAACAAAAGAAGATACAAGTGTAACTTCCAAATGAGAGCATTGAAGGACTGTGACCAAACAAGTTCACATTGTGCAGTTCACTATTTGTGTACCTAGTGCAGTGCCCATTCAAAACATGACTGTTTGGAACAGGCAAATTGCTTGGCCTTCGGTAGACCCGCAAACGTGGCAGTATCAAGAGTGCAGTGCCCGTATAACAGCGCGCCATATCTACGCCTCACCGTTGCGTGATCGTGCCCTTCATAAAGTGGTCGAGGCCCACCTCATCGTAATGTGATCATCCCCTTCAAAAATGGTCAAAGCCCACCTCACCGTTGCGTGATCGTCCCCTTCAAAAAATGGTTGAGGCCTACCTCACCATTGCGCGATCATCCCCTTCAAAAAATGGGCGAGGCCCACCTCACCATTGCGCGATCGTCCCCTTCAAAAATGGTTGAGGCCCACCTCACCGTTCTGCGATCGTCCCCTGCAAAAAATGGGCGAGGCCCACCTCACCGTTGCGCGATCGTCCCCTTCAAAAAATGGTTGAGGCCCACCTCACCGTTCTGCGATCTTCCCCTGCAAAAAATGGGCGACGCCCACCTCACCGTTGCGCGATCGTCCCCTTCAAAAAATGGTTGAGGCCCACCTCACCGTTCTGCGATCGTCCCCTGCAAAAAATGGGCGAGGCCCACCTCACCATTGCGCGATCGTCCCCTTCAAAAAATGGTTGAGGCCCACCTCACCGTTCTGCGATCGTCCCCTGCAAAAAATGGGCGAGGCCAACCTCACCATTGCGAGATCGTGCCCTTCAAAAAATAGTCGAGCCCATACAGCCAACCACCATTTGCACGTATGTTAACCTGTTCCCTTGGTGCGGTATAGAGTGCATGTGTTCTTTCAAAATGTGCAGCAGTGCGTGGCGCAGTGTATATATGCACGATCTGATACACCGTGGCCTCTGGAGACATGTGTACAATAGGGAACAAAAGATTGTATACGTCCCCACAGGGCAATTTCTATAGGTGAATACGTCTCTGGCTGAATTAAATATGTGATAGCTTGTATATTGCTATAAAGTATTGCAAAATTTGTCACGGCATTTGCATGATGTAAAATATGCAGTGTTTAATTACCATGAAAATGTACATTAAACATAAAACAGAATTTCAACTTTTAAACTATTGCTGCTAAATCATATTTCATTACAACTGTACCGAGACAGTGACACGCATGTAAACTGTATTCCTTCTATTTTATGTATGTATAATAATGAGTCCGTGCCAACTTTAATCTTAGCGGCAGGAAATGTACAAAGTTCATTTGTTTTTACACAAAGTGCACATATCCACCAGTATTTGTGCTCAAGGTGTTTATAGCATCTTCGTGCCGTAAACAATGCCTATATCTGTTGTTCAATGTTATCGAAAACTGCTAACCAAAAATCATCTCTGCCCTTGCAGGTACCATTTACTGCTAGGTAGAAGGAAGCAATTCATGATAAAGTACCTTGCCCAAGGACACACACCAAAACCCCACAGGCTGGACTCGAACCCATAAACTTCAGAATTTCCTTCAAGATTTTGAGTCAGATGCTCCAGACCACAAGACCATTGCACTTCAAAAAGGCACTTAACCAGTTCGCGTCCGAGGATGTAATAACACGCACTGGCTGTTTTTATTCACAGGCACGGCTGAGGGGTTAAGACGTCAAGATTGCCTCGACCTGCCTCTAGGTGATGTCTGAACACATAATCCCTCGGCCCTCGTGCCATTTGTACGCACACACAAAGTCTGGGGAGTCAGTGGAGGCAGACCGTGTGTTGATCTTGAATTGGCTGTTGTGCCTGACCTATTGTTTTACAATTTACGCTCCAGTGCACACCCCGGAGTATTGAAACATATGAGGTTTCGACAAGAAATATCGAACAAATACTGTTGAAATGACTCTTGCGAATCAGTATATGTGGTGTTTGGCTGTATATCAGAAGTGGCCGGAAAATGTTGCCTTTTGCAAAAATCGAAATTTTCTGCAAAAATAAACCCGGCGCGAAGTGGTTAAAAGTGCCTACCATTTTTTTTTTCAGTCAGAAATAAGGTGATCCTTTTTTTCCCCCAGAAATATGATATAAATTACTCAGTTTTAATTCAACCAGCAACAGAAAAAATTCCATACAAATGTACTTAGACTTTTCTGATGAGTTTTGTTGCTATTACTTTGTTGATTTGTTTGTTTGTTTTTTTCCTTATATTAATTTTCCCTCATACACTCTTCCCCAGATCCTTAGTCTTGGTTCAAGACTATGTTCCATGTTTATAGCAGTTTGAAGGCAATGGCAATGTATGTCAAAATAAAAGAGATAAAAAAAACAGTCTTGAGCCAAGGTTAATGCTAGTAAGCAAATATCTTCCGTTAGTGGATTTGACATGTATAAATACTGTGATATATACTTTGTAAAAAAAGAAAATACATATCTATTTAATATACATAGATACTGCTTGAATGAATTTCTAAATACGCTTAATAAAATAATTGGAATTATTATCCTACATTGGTTTTTGAGGAGAGTACAGACTGTTCTTTTGATGTATTTTGTTTTTTAGAAAAGCAGACAGCGGCAAAATGTCATCTTCACTTGAACAAAGAATATACATTGCAAGAACTATTCGCGTTTACCTTGTGCAGTGCAGCATGCATGAATACGTGTTTTGAAAAAATGACTTTTGGCTGTTTCGGCAAACCAGCCGATAAAGCCTTTGTTTTCGTTAAGATTTTTTTCTTTTCTTTTTTTCCCCCAGTCATTTTTGCACTAAAATTAATCCGACTGCCTTTATACTCGGCACACACAAGTTGTGTGACGAACATTGACGTCATCATGATGTCATCACGAGTCACGTGACTTCACATTATAGGTACATATTTTAAAGGCCTATATCTCCAGAATACAGGTCCGATTGGGTTGAAACTTGGTATGTACCTAAACCAGGGAGTGTTTTAGATGAAAATTGAAGTGACGTCACAATGACGTCATCACGTGACATGTGACGTCATTTTAAAAAAGAATATTTTGAAGGCCAATATCTACAGAACTACAGGTGCGATTAGGTTCAAACTTGTATGTACCTAGACCGGGATGTGTTATTGATGAAAAAATCAAGTGACGTCAAGATGACGTCATATTGAAAGTGCATATTTTGAAGGCCAATATCTACAGAAGCACAGGTCTGACTGGGTTGAAAGTTTGTATGTACCTAGACCGGGATGTGTTATAGATGAAAATTGAAGTGACGTTACGATGACTTTATCATGAGTCACGTGACGTCACGTTAAAGCTTAATAGATTTAATCTTTGAAAATCAATATAAAATCAACCGTGAGGGACCTGCTTAGTGCAAATTAACAACACAACTCTATGACTTCTGACAATGATGTTGAGACCCTTTTTAAAACTTCACGAAAATGCTCATTTAATGGACATTGAGGTAAAAATTAGTACTTTTAAGCAATATGCACATAGACACGAGTGCAATGTGTGTATTGAATTTCAGCTGAAAACATGTCAGTGGGGCTTCTTTTTAATATATTAATAAAGGATTTATAATGATCATTTCAATGAGACAAAGGACTCAAGATACTGTCATTTAGACTCAAATGAGTATTCCTTTATGAAATACATGAGTACAGACAATGGTTAATAGTTGACTCGTTTTGTCTAAAAATTTAACAAATTGATCGAAAAGGTCTCAAAGGTCTCATAAAAGGCCTTGACTACTATTGGAAATTAAGTAATTAAGGGTTCCCATTCAGCTGCAGTCAAGGCTGCATTTGTTAATTGTCTTTATTGCCATGCATCCATAATAGCAACCACGTAGCAAAAATAATGTACATGGGGCCATCATCTGAATGGTTGGTCACTGTACAGGGTGGATGCAAAAAAACAAAACTGAGATACTATTGCTAATTGGAACAGAAGTAGGGCAAATTTGAATCAAAGGGAGATATCCTCTTTTAGGGTTGAATCTCCTCTTTAAAATGACATGCTGATCATGTCCTTACATTCACGGTTGACTGAGCAGTGACCGATTTTGTGAAAGGGTCTATTTAGAGAATTGCGCCACTTTTCAGTTGTGGTTTTTGTGGTGTCACCTGTCACAGAGTGAAAGGCTATAGTTGCAAATCAAAGCGGGGGGGGGGGGGGGGGGGGGGGGGGGAACAAAGATTTCACCATGAAAAGTGGCGCAATTCTCTAAATAGACCCTCTCATAAAATTGGTCACTGCTCAGTCAACCGTGAATGTAAGGACATGATCAGGGTGTCAGTTTAAAGAGAAGATTCAACCCTAACAGAGGATATCTCACTTTGATTCACATGTGCCCTCCTGTTCGAATGAGCAATATCTCGGTTTCCTTTTTTTTTTTTTTTATCCACTCTGTATTGTGTACGTACATTTCATATCCAGTGGAGAAAAAAAATTGGTTGCTTATTAAAAACAAAATTGAAGGGAATTGAACAATAAACTTATTAAGAACGGTTTCGTGGACCCATTAAAAAAATATTGAAGGTTGCTGTCAGCTGTATAAAAGTTATATTTAGTCACACAGACCCCAATTTAAAATTACAACAACAAAAATTCACTCTTCACTGCCTCATTAAGTTGCCAGGGAAATACAGAATTCGTTGTCAAGGTTTCCATTGTCACGTCTCTACTGAATACTTGTCAGTCGTGTGCTTTTGTCTTTTTTAGCTATCGCCGCACCAAATGGTTCCCATTGTCACCTTTTTAAATTAAAACTAGCCAGTCATATGCCTGTGCCCTTTGTTGTCATCAGGCGTCGCGAAATGGTTCCCATGGCAATTTCTCAGAATAAGCCAGGTAGATGGTTTGGTTAGCGAGCCAGGCGAGGGTGGTTTTTAGTTTGTGCTGTGGAGAAGAATTTGTTGGGGTAGAAGATGGAGCTCTGCTGGCAGTAGGGGCGCGCAGCAGTGCACACGCATCATGATTGTTTGTTGTCTGATGATAGTTCTTGTGGCATTGAACACAATTGGTAAGTTTATCACTGCATTACTAATAAATTTTAGAAATCTTGTACTTGATTAAACTCTTGTGAAAATAAACAGTCTCATGTAACATTTATTATCCCTAAGTACCTGAATCCATCGAAATTCATACCCCTGTTTTGGAGTATTTCGGCGGATTCAAGATACCTCCGTATTGAAACAGAGGGATTTTGATGGATTGAGGATAAAAGCCTAGCAGTACTGCAGGATTTTGATGGATTCAGGATACCTCCATACTGAGCAGTCACCAACACTAACATTTGTGTGCATGACATGACACTTTCTAGTAAAAGTGCTCAAGGAGTTGGGGTTAATACCTAAACTGGTAGTAAGAGTGGCCAAAAACAACGCTAAATGCCAATTGAATTGGCGAGTAAAACAATCCGAGGAAAGAATGTTGCAACCTGACGCCAATTTTTTCTTATCTCAATTAAGGTCAGTCATTGCAAAAATGATAAGACATGAGTCTTGGACTGAAAAAAATTTCCAATTTTGTTAGGAAATAAAATGTTCTTGACTCTCCGTTAACTTTGCACACAACTGCTGAAGTGGCGTCAAGATGCAACATTCTTTCCCAAAATAACAAGAAATAGGGGATTTTACACATTTTTTACGGTAGACAAAATATTTGGGAATATTATCAGGTAAACTTTTTTTGGGACCACCCTGTATATGGTAACCAATGCAATTTTTCACTCCCTCAGGAACATCCAATGCCTGCAAGTGCTTCATCGGACAGGACAGTTTCGGACAATGGATACAGCCGAACCAAGACCACTGCCGCAGCATAGAGAAGTGCTTAGGAGGGGTGAACGTTGGGGCCTTACTGCTCCACAAGGCACAGTACACAAACGTACTGACGCTTGCTGATCTTGCAGGTAAGAAACTATAAACACTGTACTTCAATTTGACCTAGAGATGTTATCGTGAAATTAGTTGAATGTTGCAAAGTGTCATCTTGCATTAAAGGAAACATGCAATAGGATTGTTGTGACTTACTTGCATTTCAAACAGCTATCTTGCCATGTTACTATGACTTTCCACCTCCTTTGTAGCAGTGAAAGGAAGAAATTTCAACATTTTAGTTTTTTTATGACATGTGTATGATAATGAACATTTCTATATTCATGAGAAAAAGCGTGATGTCATTCATTTAACAGAAGTGTCTCTATAACTATGTGTACAAATATATATCAAACTTTTCTTCTTCTTTTTTTGGAGTAAGTTTGACTTTTCTACTTGTTTATCATGTTAATTTCATTGTCCAAACAGCTTGTTTCGACAATAGTAGTTGCCAATATTTCTTCGACACTTTTTTGTGGGTAATTTTGAAAAACTAATTTTGTACTGTTCATATGTACTTTTGACAAGGAGTACCTTGTGTGACAAAAGCAAAATAGTGCCCTCTTACATTTATTGATAAAAGGGTTTGCTACAAATTGAAATGTTACCACTTTCTTGTCACTTCAATGAAAACGAGTGTTATAAGATCTTGAATGTATTGTTGAAAAACATAGTAATATGCATAAATTCAAGAGGTGATTTTTGTGTGTGAGCCTTCATCTGTTAGTTCTCCTTTATTACCTTCCCTGAATTGTTTTACTTCTAAAAAGAAAAACGTTTAAACCTATTTTGAACCCATTTCATAAGTTGCCTTTTCTCCATCAACAACAATTAATTTCAAAGCAAGTCCTCCATGTGTACTAAAGTTTGTCAATCATAATGCATCAAAATGGAAAGTTTATCCTTTAAATTCGCAGTCTGAAGAATTAGGTTAAAATGTCCATCATTGGGAACTGTGGAATCTACTCCATCATTCACAGATTCAACATCTGAGATGAAGGATTCTACTTTGGCAGGGAGTTCGCAGTCATCTACTGCTCGGTATTCAGAGACCATCAATCAATCAGTGACTGATGTCAGCAGCGAAACCAGCCTCCGACCGACGACTCCGTCAGTATTGGTGAAAATATCAAGACCTCCAACAACACAATCATCATCACCATCACCACCACAATCACCACAATCACCACCAACACCACCGCAATCACCATCAACACAACCACGATCACCATCAACACCACCACAATCACCATCAACACCACCACAATCACCATCAACACGACCACAATCACCATCAACACGACCACAATCACCATCAACACCACCACCACCACCATCAACACCACAATCATCATCATCAACACCACAATCACCATCAACACCACCGCAATCACCATCAACACAACCACGATCACCATCAACACCACCACAATCACCATCAACACGACCACAATCACCATCAACACCACGGCAATCACCATCAACACCACAATCATCATCATCAACACCACAATCACCATCAACACAACCACAATCACCATCAACACAACCACGATCACCATCAACACCACCACGATCAACATCATCACCACAATCACCATCAACACCACCACAATCACCATCAACACCACAATCACCATCAACACCACAATCATCATCATCAACACCACAATCACCATCAACACAACCACAGTCACCATCAACACAACCACGATCACCATCAACACCACCACGATCAACATCATCACCACAATCACCATCAGCACCACCACAATCACCATCAACACCACAATCATCATCAGCAACACCACAATCACCATCAACACCACCACAATCACCATCAACACAACCACAATCAACACCACCACAATCACCATCATCACCACCGCAAACACCAATACAGTCATCATCATCACCATCACAGTCATCACCAGCACCACAATCACCCCCATCCCCCACACCTGCAAAACCACAACAACCATCATCAGCAACAGGGCTTGAAGGAAACGAAAATCCTGGTGGAAAATGAAAACTAAAACAGTAATGACACTATAATAATGGCATTTTAGCACTTCTGTATTGGCATCTTGTAAATCTGATGAGATTTGAAGGTTTGCATGGTGAAAGGGTAATGAGGTAAATTGTTGCGTTAGCACCATGTGGCAAAATCTCTTTTTTGCGTAGGTGTGGCTTTGAAAAGTCGTCAGAAGAGTGCTTGGTGATGGGCAGTCACCTGACGCATGGGCAGACGGGCAGAGCATACTTTCCAAAACATTGAGTCCCTCCGGTTCTTTTCAAAACCACACATACTCACAAAAGAGATTTTGACACATAGTGCTACAACTTATCTCATTATCTAGAAGATCTTGATTTTTATAACATTGTTGCTAATAAGCCATACATGTATATATTGAAGGGAGTGTGTATAAATTCATATACTTGCTTCATATTTTATTCATATCTTTTCCTTTGAATTTTCATGTTTTTATGTGAAACCTGAGTTTATTAGAACATAAACTTTAATAAGGGAATAAATACATGCTTGACTGGTTTTAAACAGGTCCGTTTAAGACCAGTTTGGGTAATGGACAGTACCATATACCTTTTCAGTCAAGACAAGTCAAAAACTATAAATTTCAGACGATTGTGTTCAACAAGTTTACTTTGTTTTTCGAAACACCCCTCTAGCTATATGTCATGGTATGGTAAATATCGAAAAACAAAACTACCAGATTTTCAAAAATACCTTACTTGGATGTTGGTAAATGACAGTCTAAAGCATCCTGTAAAATTATGGCATCTGGTGTGAAGTCATTTTCAAGAAAATGGTATTTTTGTATACATTTCCAACAGTGGTCGGCCGACCACCGTTGGAAACACCTAACTATTTTTCAACTTCTGCTCCGAATTTACCTCTTTTTTTTCAGTCCAAATTTGGTTTGCTATTGGTTTACATTTTCATGAACGGCATTTTCGAATACAAAACCTTAAACATGTCAGTGTAACAACATTTGATCTATTATACTAAACCCTCCAATAGTTCATTTCTGAAAATGACAGCAAAAGCCAATAATGTACATTCCCTTTAAATTACATTGTTCAACAATGTGCAGACCAAAGTATTTAAAGGGACACTAGGTCCTAGAACAGCCCAATTGGGCTACTAAACGCGCTTTGAACGAGATGATGATAATCGGAAATAACTTTTAAAAGTAGGATATAAACATCCATACAACTATCCTTTCAAAAGTGGGCGTTTTTGTGTTATTCCTGTATTATGCGTGCGAGAACGAATTTCGGGGTCCACTTTTGCGACCCCATAAATTCAAGCTCTTTGGATGCTAGTTGTGATTTCATTCGTATGCGTAAAGTGTTCGCCTTTTGCGGACGTTGAAGAAACCACAATTTTTTGCATTGGTGATTGGTCACCACGCGCTGTTCCCGAGACACACATCGTGTTTAGCGTACATGAGAACGACACGAAAAATGTATTCGTACTCCGTCATGTCCGATGTAAACAAGCGGGGTTTTTTTCTTTTTCTCGGGAACGGTAAGACATTAGGTTGGTTTTCTTTCAACCAGATGTTTGAAATAGGCTAAGTAAACAATCCAAAACATAACATTTTCGGGGATTTCGGGACCTAGTGCCCCTTTAAAATAATTCATTCACTCACTGCTTTGCATGTAATAGTACCATCTCATAATTTATTGATATATTGAGATTTTAAAAATGTGAAAATGTTATTGAAATAATGTCATAATTTTTTAGATGTGGATGTAGATAGACATTTACTGTAAAAAAAAGAAGTGTTTTTAAGGAAAAGGATGGAGATAGTTGTGTTACCTATGGGCTCTGCGCGCAAACAAGAGAGGGCGCTTTTTTACCGCTTTTGAGAGCTCCGAGGACAGGACACACTGCATTCGCATACTGGTTCTCGCGTGTAAAGCGCGAAATAAGCGCAAATAATTTTACTCTGAATGTGCACAAAGCCTTAGCGTCTTCGCCTGAGCGTCAGGCGTCGTCGACAATGCGTTTGAATGTCTCTCCCAGTGGTTTCCCAAACTTTCCTTTTCTTACCGTTGAGGGGGTACTTGTGCACAGAGCCCATAGCAGGAAAGTTGCGATTTTTGGTGTTTTTTTATGTGTTGACCACATTTCTAAAATTAGTTTTAGTAGGTATTCTTGTAATTGTGCAATTAATAAGGGAATAAATATGTGCTTGGTCGGTTTTAATCACTCTGTTTAAGTGTCTGGGTTCGGAGTCTGGGTACTGATAATTATCAGCACCCAGACTCCAAGCGGTCTTTAACAGGGTGATTAATGCCTACCAAGCACATATTTATTCCCATTCATAAATACCTTTTCGGTCAAAAAAATCTAAACTTTTCGGTAAAAAAACCCCTGATTTTGTTCAACAAGTTCACTTCATGTTTTTTTAAACATCCCTCTAGCTAAATAATGAGTGTCCAGCTAGCGAGTAAGATGTAAACAACTCCTTTTATGAAGATTGGTGCGTGCGTCGCGCATTACTGCGCGATGTCGCATAGAATGCACCTGGTGCGTTGCGTTGTGAATTTAGGACTATAAAATACTGACTCACTGGTAGTGTTGAGCATGCCTACGTGTGGATTGTGAACTTCAACCAATAAAACGGTAAGAGGCACTCGATTTTTAGGAGTCCAAATTTCATGTGACACAGGAAAAGTGTTTAAGACCAGCCCTGAGCCAGTCTTTATCAACCGTTTAAGACCGGCCACGTGACGGGCTCTCGACCAATAGGAATGGGTAAACTGTCTTAGGTATTTATGAATAAGGGAATAAATATGTGCTTGGCCGGTTTTAAACAAGTGTTTAAAACGGGCCTGGGGGCCAGGACGCTGATAATGGCCATCACCTTCAGCTCGGCCGGGCCATTATCTGTGACCAGGCTCCTAGCCGGTTTTAAACGTTTTGTTTTATACAGACCAAGCATACATTTATTCCATTCATAACTACCTTTCGCTCCCAAAGTCTATAACAAAAACCTTTGACTTTGTTCAATGATTTTGTTCAACAATTTTACTGCATCTTTGTGAGACACCTCTCTTGCCATGCCTATGATATGTGCCTGGCACACATAGTGCCAAAATTTTCCTTTTTCGCGATTGGCGCGCGTGGCACATCGCGTGGCACGTACTTCGTTATGTGGCGCTGAACGCAGTGGTACAGGAATAAAGTATTTAAAACCGACAGGAATGGGTAAATTGTCTTAGGTATTTATGAATTTTTTTTAACAGTGTTGAATTGGATAATAATTAAGTGACAACAATAATGGAAAGGAGTCTCGAGTTAAAAAGATTTGATCTTTTTTTAATACTATTAAAGCTTTTGCAATTAGGAATAACTTCATAATTACAAATATGTAACCAATTCTTTTCCCTTGTTGTTCTGAAACTGGTCAGAAAAAGCTTCTTTAATATTTAAAAGTCAAAAAAATACTGCAATGATTTTCTCAATCAAAGCTTTAAATTTTCTGAAAAAAATGTAATACAGTTACAATTATTTTGGCAATTTCACGAGAATGTGGACATGGCTGAAAAATGTGGAGAAAAATGTGGAGGAAACTGCCAGCATCACGACCTCAAATGTGGTATAACATTTTCAAGACCTTTCATGTGAGTGATGTGGCAGTGAGATGGAATTATGGTTAAATCCATAATTATAGCCCAAAGAAAAAGGTTAAAAAAATACACTTAAAGTGTATTTTTTTGTCAAAACCTTTTTCTTTGGGGTAGAATTATGGATTTTGGAATTATGGATTATGGGCAGACAAACTGTAACGTGATTTGTAAAGATTCCGATATCTGGCCATCACTTGTCACCCTGTGCACAAACCGAATGAGACTGGTCTGAAAATTTCCAAGTGCTTTTTCATTAAATACTTCAATATTTCCCTGCTAAATTTGACTTTAGGACATATTATCACTTTCTGATGGCCGACAGGTCACTGAAGGTCAAAATTAGTGATGGCCAGATATGGAAATCTTTCCCGTGATTTACCATAACACATCCCTCACCAAATTTTGTGGGTGATAATGTTGTAATAGCCCTAACAGTCCTGAATCCTCCAATTTCAATATGATTTTGCACACCCCTAGGGAGTTAGGGTTAATAATAATTATGCTAACAACCACAATAGGGCGACACTTCCATGAAGACTTGTGCACAAAATTTACCTTAGCCCTAACCCTAACCCAAATTGTAGCCCTTGTCAAAATGGGTCAAATGGCAGTTTTTATAAGAGGGCGACATTTATGTGTTGCCCTAATAAGATGTGTTGCCCTATCAGAGCAAATTTAATAACAAACTGTGGCCCTATTAGAGTTGTTAGTGATATAATGCAAATGGTAGCATATGACTTTTATTTCTTTGCCCTTCACTTGCCCCCCCCCCCCCCAAACTTTTAGAGTCTTGCGACACCATTGCCCAAGACAAACTGTCACACATTCAAACAGTTCTGGGTTGCGTTCCATTCACGCTAATGTTGCCTACATTCGCGATTTTTCTGTGCGAAAACACCGAGAGATTGTTGACAACGTTTGTGTTTAAAGCTAGAGTCCATCATTTGCAGCCATCCGAAAAGTAACTGGCGTAATTATTGTTGAAAAACAAACTTGGTTGAAAGATGGTAAGGGAACTAAACTCCCTGTGAAATTATTCTTTCTGGGAAGCTGTCATTTTGAAGTAATCAACGAAAGAAGACATTTCCAACGGTGATTCTTAAGAAGCACCGTAGGAATATTTAAATTAGTAGTTCGTTTTGTTATTCAGCGCAGCGCGCACAAGTATTGGAACGACGCACACGCACGCGCGGTTGTTATAATTCGTCGGATCAGTGCGCGACGTCGCGTATAGCTGGAATTCAAAACAATTCAAAACATGATACAGTAACTTTTGATTTGAAATTGAGATCTTAGAATGCTGTTTTTCTCGGAATGTACAGCTGAAGCTGAGCTGAAACTTCATCAGGTTAGTTGTTCAGTATCCTTCATTAGATTTTGAACCCTTTTGTTTGCTTCAAATGAACAAAATGCACAAATTACAAATGATGGACTGTAGCTTTAAGTGGATCACACCACTGCTGTGTTTTCCATTGAAGTCCATATATATTAATCGTCGTCTTCAAAGAACATCTTCACAAGGTCCGGTTTCTTGCATTCTTCTTCGACCAATCGTTTTTGCTGCAAGAAAAAGAAAAAAATAGATTGAGATATATTTTTACAAGGTGTCTGGGTTTTTCAGGGAGATTCAAGATGTTATCTCCAGCAAGTTCAATCAATGACGATTGATTGAATAATCGTTTTATCAAGGCGTATGTTGCACCTAAATGCTAAACTGCTAATAAACTTTATCTTCAAGCAAACTTGAATCCTCAATCCTGATTGGTTGATCCATGGCAACAAACCGTGCTACATTATCCCATAAACCACGGTCCAAACCGCACTCTGCGTATCGCGCTTTTGCATGATGCGCGCGCTATTCCCTCGGCCAAAGGATGACCGCTGAAAAATTTGTGTACAGCGTGTTTGTTCCAACTTTACGGTACGTCAAGTTTGCTTGAAGATAAATTGTAATCCCACTCGTGGAACGAGGAACATGAAGTGTGTCTGCACCCCATATACCACTCGGCCTTCGGCATGTTGGACACAATGCACTACATTAACTCCACACATGTTGCACTCGCGCACGTCACGTTGAATAACTGATAGCGACTGTATAAAGTTGAAATACAGTGCATTGCTAACCTCTGCAGACTTGAAATGAAGTCCTTATATTAATTCGTGTCTGTTGCCTGTGCATGGTGCATTGACCCTATGGGCTCCGTGTGCCAACAAAAGAGGGCGCCCTTTTACCTAGCAACGACGTCCCATAGGCGGGGCACATACATTTCGCTGGTTGACGCACACGCACCGTTCCTTGTGTGTGACACACGTACACCAGGGGATTTGTACTATGTTGCTCCGCAGCAATATATTGCAGTCAGGCAAGATTGCGTCGTTCGGTCACCCCCAACTGTACTTTCTTTGCCGGTGAGGGGGTACTTGTGAACGGAGCGGATAACCTGGCAGGGCATAAAATACCGCCCTCTTGTGTCATGTGCCCTGTGAGGTCAGTGAGAAACTGACATACAAGTTAAGCAAGAGTGCGGTATAAACCTTACGAATAGCGGCCATTTTAGAGGGCATCTTTTATTTTAATTCAGTAACAGTGAGTACACAAAAGGTTCACTCATGCATATCCAAGCAAAGATCCTCTAAGATGGCTGCTACGCATAAGGTCTATATTATACCATGCCAGGTTTAGCGGTTCAGTGCAGTGTGCATGCGTGAAGGACCACACCCCCACAAAAGTGCTTGATTTGAAATCTAGGATGCCTGCCATGCAATGTGATACCTACCGTTCCCCATTTGAGTAGCGTCGGCACGGCGCTCAATTTCACCTTATTGTTCGTCCGGAAACCATTCTGCTGATCTTTCCAGCTGCAGAAATGAGAGAAAATACAGCAAATGTTAGTTGCGGTATTTTTTTTACTCAAACAGTGGTCGAGTGGAAAGTCTAATTGGAGTCACAATTATTCCTAATGTTTTCATACGAAATTGGAAAAGTTTCTCTGTCCTAAAGTTGTGTTTGTTTTTTCAACTCGTCTGCAAAGATTGACTGTCACTGAGGATATTGCACACAAAAAAAGCATCATGTTCCATTCTTTTTTCTTCCAAAACCGCTAAGTACTGCTTTCTGAAAGTGTATAATTGTTATGTATAAAACGTTGTGAACTTTTTTAGAATTTAGGATTTACAAAAATTGTTAATTCAAAAACCAGCACTCACAAAGCCCGGTCTCCGACACAGCAGTAGATAAATACTGCATCATCTGGGGCTGATGCCAGACCTGCGGTCACAACAGGCTCAGCTAGAAGAGGGGAAAATAATCAAAAAGTTAATTTTAATTTTTCAAACCTCCAAGCCTTCAGACCATCTTGTTACACTTGTTGCCGTTGTCGAATCCATCACAAGTCAAGTCACAAGTAACGGGATAAACAATAGCAAAGGAAAGCTTTTGTCTAGCCCCACTTGTGTGGCCTCCGTATTGCTGCGCTGTACGTTCGGCCACACGCCTGGTTTTCCAACCTACTGAGGAGTTTAGTCCAAAGCCTGGCACAACTTTTTTTGCCATTTTTTTACATACCACTGCATACGGTTGTATTACATGATGCCTTATCTTTTGCCCTCCGGGTAGATAAGGTAATCTTTCTTCAAATTTTTAGAGAAATTTAGACTTCTTTCTGGAGTCCTCATGTGCAAGTTTCAGACTAAACTCCTCAGTAGATTGGGAAACCAGACGTGTGGCCTAACGTACAGCGCAGCAATACAGAGGCCACACAAGTGGGGCTAGCTTTTGTCATAGTTCAGTTGAATTTAGCTATTGACTTGACTTGAGACTGAAGGACTTGTGATGGACTTGACTCGTCTACAACACTGATCTCTACTTATCTCACACAATATCGTAATTTTGTGGCCATTTTCAGGGGGAAATCTGATGTTTTTTGTTGGGTGGTTGGTTAAATTAAATTGATTGCAGCCATCTAGCTATCACCAGATCATATCCCAATGTCGAGTTGACTCGGACCGAGTTGGTCGCGGACCGAGTTGACCTGAAACCGTGTACAAAGTCTATGGAGAGTCAAGAAAGTAGGCCTATTTCGTCAAAATTGGACATGTTTCTCAGATTCATGTCTTATCGTGCTTTATTGCTTATTATCATTTTTGCAATGATTTTGATTGACCTTCATTTAGATGATATATGAAGGAAAAAGCAGCGTCAGGCAACCGGCATGTTAGTTTGCAACATTCTTTCCAAAATCATTGCTCATCATGATCAACTAGGCCTACGCTCCGTCTCGACTCAGCATGTCTGGCTACGCTTACCATCCACACAATCTGGACACCAACTGTTCCCAGAGGCATCTTTGTCCCCACAAAACAGAATAAACACCAGGCCCTTCCCTTCGTGCTTCTCGATCGTTGCTAGGCATTCAGCCAGCCCTTTTGTTGTCTCTTTCACGACCATATTGGCAAAAAATTCAAGAATCTTTGCACGCCCACCCACGTTAACCTATTGCGGTCTGGTAACCAAAATCTTCTGCCAAATATAACAGTTTCGGTAAACGAAACGCTGGGTATCTGTCTAAACAGCTGTGCATGTGTGTTTGGCGCCCTCTGTTGACAATGTTTTAAAGTTTTGCCAACTTTTTTCTTCAAAAATGAAACACGCCCCTAGGCAGACAATAACTCGAGACAAAAATGTTGTTTTGAATTGAAATTTCGACCAATGATTGTAAGGAATAAGTGACACAAGCTATTAAAAATTTGAGTGAAACTGTAGAAGAACAGATTTAATATGATTAAAATAAATAGTGTGTTTATCCCGAATTGAAGTCAATTTTAATTGAACAAAAATAGAACACTCTTTGTGGAGACGATAACTCAAGAAAAACATATTGCCTTTAATTGAAACTTCGTATGATTAAAAAATATAGTTTGTGTTAATCGCGAAAAGTTCCCCTCAAGAGCCTTGTGTCACATATCCTGAACAATCAGTGGTCGGAATTTCAATTTAAAACATTTATGTTTTTCTTGAGTTATTGTCGGCCTAATTGAGTGTATACATTTTTCTGACTGGAATTTGGATTGAATTTTTCTCGATTAAAACACTATATTTTTTTGTAATCATATGAAATTCATTCTTCAACGGTTCACATCGATTTTCAAACCTGTCACATCAAATATCTCGAACAATCAAAAGACGAAATGTTAATTAAATGCAATGTGTTTTTTCTTGAGTTATCGTCTCCACAGTGAGTGTTTTATTTTTGTTGAATTAAAAATTGACTTTAAATTGGATTGAATTTTTCGCGATAACACACTATTTTAGTATTATTAAATGTACTCCGACAGTTCCCCTCGAATTTTAGTAGGCTTGTGTCACAAATCTCTAACAATCATTGGTCGAAATTTCAATTCAAAACATGTTTTTCTTGAGTTATTGTCTGCACAACGCGGAGTGTTCTATTTTTGTTCTTCAGTTTCCGTGCTGACAAAAGGCATTAGGGCCTACGTAAAAGTGGTGACCACTATTTGTGTAGCGCGCCCTCTTTTGAAAGACAATTTCAGTTGGCAAAATGTACAGTCGAGTACACACTGTACTCTGTAGTTTTTGTTTTTCATATTAAATATATTCCATCACAGAATCCCACAGAACTTCAATAAAGCGTAAGTCACATAATCTGACCAATCATTGGACGAAATTACAATTTAATGCAGTGTGTTTTTCTTGAGTTATTGCCTGCACAATGAGTGTCTTTTTTTGTTCAACAATAAAATTGACATCTATTCGGATTGAATTTTTCGGGATTAACACACTGTATGTTTTCTTAATCATATTCAATTCATTCTTCAACGGTTCCCGTCGAATTTCAAACCCGTCGTGTCATATATCAAAACCAATCAATACACGAATTTTCAATTAAACGCAATACATTTTTTTTTTAGTTATCGTCTCCACAAAGAGTGTGAAATGGACTTCATTCGGATTGAACTTTTCGCGAAAAACACACTAATTATTTTAATCATATTAATTGTATTCTTAAACAGTTCCCCTCGACTTTCAATAGGCTTGTGTCACATATCCCGAACAATCATTAGTCGAAATCTCAATTCAAAACAACATGGTGTTCTTTAGTTATTGTCTCCACAACGAGTGTTTTATTTTTGTTCAATTAAAGCCGACTTCAGTTTCGCAGATCGTGATCCGCGTTGACAGAAGTCTTTATAGTGGTGACCACTATTTGTGAAGCGCGCCCTCTTTTGGAGGGAAATTTCAGTCGGCAAAAGTGACGCGTAATGTCCTTACATACTGTAGTTTTTGTTCATGTCATATTGAAATTATTTTATCACAGATCCTATAGAAATTCAATAAGCGGAAGTCACATATGCCGACCAATCATTGGACGAAATTTCCAATCAATACAATGTATTTTTCTTGGGTTATCGCCTCCACAAAGAATGTTTTATTTTTGTTCAATTATAAAAATTGACTTCAATTCGGATTGATTTTTTTTTTCGCGAAACACACTATTTGTTTTAATCATATTACATTTGTTCTACGGCAGTTCCCCCTCGTATTTCAATAGGCTTGTGTCACATATCCCGAACAATCATTAGTCCAAATTTCAATTCAAAACAACATGGTTTTCTTGAGTTATTGTCTAACTAGAGTTTTATATGTGTTCTTCAGTTTCGCAGATCTTGATCCTCGCTGACAGAAGTCTTAAGGTAAAAGTGGTGACCACTATTTGTGTAGCGCGCCCTCTTTTGGAAGAACATTTCAGTTGGAAAAATGTGCGGGAGTGCACTTACACGCTGTACTTTTTGTTTTTCGTTATTCTATCACAGATCCCACAGAACTTTAATAAGCGTAAGTCACATAACCTGGCCAATCATTGGACGAAATTTCAATTTAATGCAGTGTGTTTTTCTTTTTTGTTCAATAATAAAATTGACTTCAATTCGAATTGAATTTTTCGGGATTAACACACTGTATTTTTTTAAAACCATATTAAGTTCATTCTTCAACGGTTCCCGTTGATTTTCAAAATTGTCGTGTCATATATCACGGCCAATCAATACACGAAATTTCAATTAAATTGAATATGTTTTTCTTGAGTTATCGTCTCCACAAAGAATGTTTTATTTTTGGTCAATTAAAAATTGACTTCAAATCGGATTGAATTTTTCGCGATAACACACAATTTTAGTAGTATTATATGTATTCTTCGACAGTTCCCCTCGAATTTCGATAGTCTTGTGCCACATATCTCTCGCAATCATTGGTCGAAATTTCAATTTAAAACATGTTTTTCTTGAGTTATTGTCTGCACAACGCGGAGAGTTCTATTTTTGTTCTTCAGTTTCGTTTTCAGATCTTGATCCGTGCTGACGAGAAGGCATTACGTAAAAGTGGTGACCACTATTTGTGTAGCGCGCCCTCTTTTGAAAGACAATTTCAGTTGGCAAAATGTACAGTCGAGTACACACTGTAGTTTTTGTTTTTCATATTACATATATTCTATCACAGAATCCCACAGAACTTCAATAAAGCGTAAGTCACATAATCTGGCAAATCATTGGAAATTTCAATTCAATGCAGTGTGTTTTTCTTGAGTTATTCGTCTGCACAATGAGTGTCTGCACAATTTTCGGGATGGCAAAATTTTTCGGGATGAACCAACTGTATGTTTTTTAAATCATATTTAATTTATTCTTCAACGGTTCCCATCGATTTTCAAACCTCTCGTATCATATATCACGACCAGTCAATAGACGAAATTTCAATTTAATTCAACAACTTTTTCTTGAGTTATCGTCTCCACAAAGAGTGTTTTATTTTTTGTTCAATTAAAATTGACTTCAATTCGGATTGTTTTGCGATAGCACACTGTTTATTATTAAATTTATTCTTCGACAGTTCCCCTCAAATTTCAATAGGCTTGTGTCACATATCCCAAACAATCATTGGTCGAAATTTCAATTCAAAACAACATGTTTTTCCTGAGTTATTATCTGCACAACGAGTGTAGTATTTTTGGTCAAAGCCGACTTCAGTTTCGCAGATCGTGATCCCCATATCCGTGTTGACAGAATTTGGTGACCACTATTTGTGTAGCGCGCCCTCTTTTGGAACAAAATTTCAGTTGGTAAAATGTACGGGTAATGTCCTTGCACACGGGTATTTTTTTATCATATTAAATTTATTCTCACAGATCCTACGGAAATTCAACAAGCGCAAGTCACATGCTAACCAATCATTGGACGAAATTTCAATTAAAATGCACCATATTTTTCTTGATCGTCTCAACAAAGAGTGTTTTAAAGTTGTTCAATTAAAATTGACTTTTGTTTTGCGATAACACACTGTTTATTATTAAATTTATTCTTCAACAGTTCCTCTCGAATTTCAATAGGCTTGTGTAACATATCCCACCAAAAAATCATTGGTCGAAATTTTAATTCACAACAATATGTTTTTCTTTAGTTGTATGTTTCAGGTGTATTTACGGTGGTGACCACTATTTGTGTAGCGCGCCCTCTTTTGGAAGAAGTTGCTTTTGGCAAAATGTATGGGAGTGCTCGCGTTCTTACACACCGTAGTTTTTGTGTTGTCATTATATTAAATTTATTCTTGAACGGTTCCCGTCGATTTTCAAACCTGTTGTGTCATATATCACGACCAATCAATAGACGAAATTTCAATTGAATGCAATATGTTTTTCTTGAGTTATCGTCTCCACAGAGAGTGTTTTATTTTTCTTCAATAAAAATTGACGTGAATTTTTTGGGATTAACACACTTTATTTTTTTAATCATATTAAATTAATTCTTCAACGGTTCATGCCGATTTTCAAACCTGTTGTGTTCATATATCAAAACCAATTAAGAGACAAAATTTCAAATAAATGCAGTACACTTTTCTTGAGTTATCGTCTCCACAAAGAGTGTCTTATTTTTTTTCCAATTAAAATTGATTTATTTCGGATTGAATTTTTATTTTCGCGATATGCACACTACATGTATTTATTTTTATCGGATTAAATTTATTCTCAGACAGTTCCCTCAAATTTCAAGAGGCTTGTGGCACATATACCGAATATTATTGGTCGGAATTTCAATTCAAAACAAAATGTTTTTGTTGAGTTATTGTCTGCCTTATTTGTATAAAGTGCGTCGTGTTTTTTTTTAGATCGTATGCCGATAACTCATCTCTATACCTTTTTAAGTATAGAAGCTTCGGCTTCTTGCAAATGCCTCTATGGTTTCTAATTTGTGCTATTTATTTATTCGAGTTATCTTTTTTTCATATTATTCAATTTACTTGTCTGCAGTTCTATTTTGTATCATTTTAAAAATTAAATTAAATCTTATCGATCGAGCCAAGGATTGGCGTAAAGTTATCAGCTAGTCACATTTGGAGTGGGGGTGGGGCAGGATTTTAGAATGTGCATTTTGTATAACGTTGGTTAAGTCCATGTGCTTTTTCCCAAAGGCCTACATATTTATGCCGATGAACTTCTGTGGAACGTGTTTACTGTACCCCATATTATTCAAGAGTTAATGAGTTCAGTATTAATATGAGTGTAGCTCCCCTATTCTCAAATGGACTTGGTCGAAATTCAAGATGGCCGCGCCCAAGGAAGAACGGAGCCAACACGTGGGGTCTCAGAAAATGACCAAAGACCAAAGGAAAGCCGTGATTAACGACATCAAGGAACATGAAAAATTGTTTCTTGAGAGTAGAGGACACTCTAACTCCTTGGTGGAATTGCTGGAGATTGTCCAGGTGAGAAACGAACAAGTTGTATGCCAGTCAGTTTTTGTGTACGTTGTTTAACGTTGAAATAAACGCATTTCCGTCTATTTCCGACAGAAATGACGGATGCAAACATTTTTACTTTCTTGAAAGTGTCCGGACGCCACTCTGGCAATTATGTACAGAGTATGGAAAGAATGTTGCAACCTGACGCCACTTCAGCGGTTGTGTACAAAGTTTATGAAGAGTCAAGAAAATTGTCTAAGTAAGTATTTCCTGGAACAAAATTGGAAATGTTTCTCAGTCCTATATACATGACTAAGTATCATCATTTTTGCAATGACTGACCTTCACTGAGATGATATAATGAAGAAAAAAGTGGCGTCAGGTTGCTTAACTTGATCATAGTGACGTAACAATAGAAATCTCCATGCACATGCGACTGTATGCACATCCACGCCATGAAATACTCTGAGTGCTTAAGGATTGCAAATGTTTCTGCTATGCTAAGCACAACTTTTCTGCTAACTGTTAAGCAGCGCCGTGAGATTGGGCCCTGATGTCACTTGACACCCTGTGCACAAACCCTGTGAAACTGATATGAAAAATTCTAAGTGTTTTTTCAGGAAATGCTTCAATATTTTTTTCCTGCTAAATTTGATGTATGTTATCACTTTCTGATGGTTGATAGGTCATTGCAGGGAAAAATTAGTGATAAAAAATTAGTGATGGCCACAAGTGGAATTCTTTCTAATTTTATTAGTAGGCCCCTTATAACGTTACACGTTAGGCAGAAAGAATGCTACATCCTGACACCACTTTTTTCCTTTGTATATTATCTCAATGTAGGTAAGTTATTGCAAAAATCTTTGGAAAAAGATGAATCTGGGACTGAGAAATATTTCCAGTTTTGTTAGAAAATACAGGCTTTGAAAATGCACTCGACTCTCCATACACTTTGTACACAACCAAAGAAGTGACGTCTGGATACTACATTCTTTCCATAAATTATGTTCATTTAGGTCAAGTAAGGTCAATTTAGGTCTCATCCGGGCTTTCTCAAAAAAGGAGAGGGGAATGCCCTTTTCAATTTTGTTTATTTACGTAGTGGCTATTGTTACGACAGCCGTAATGCTGTTTTCAACTGCTATCGTTACGGCATTGCAAAAATCTATTGCGAATCTATATGACTATATGCCCACCTGGCTGTGGCTGTTTATGTAACTTGATACAGCTATGCTTTGACTGTAGGTGATTGATAAGCCAGCTGTGTCTGCCAATTGCCTGCTTTTGTATGTTGACTAAATTTGACTAGTCACAGTGCTTGCTTGAAATATGATCTGACTGTTGGTGTCTAGCCTGTGTAAAAGGCATGGCAGGGGAGATGATCGATTTTTGTGACTGTCTGTGACTGTTCAGACAGCAGGAGGGTTAAAATCGTTCTAAAAACAGTCAGTAGTGCCGGTGCATACATGTGGTTATTTCGAACTTTGCTTTTGAGGGTTGGATAATTATCCTATTTTTGTGACTCTAAAAACAGTCCGATGACAAGTCCATCACTGCTGCTGCGGTCAAGAGTCTCCACAAGATATTCTCCCACCTCTTCAGTAAAGATGCGCTGACTTCAGCCAAAGCGAAGCCGACATCCAAGAAAGGCGACTCAGAGAGGGAGGATGCCAGCATGAAGCCGGAGGATCAGTACAAGGCCTGGCTGCAGGACAGGTATCATGACTGCCTCAGGTGCTTGGCTCGGGGGATGGAGAACTTCTCGGAGGCTCCCGCAGTTCAGGTAAGATTGCTTTGCTCAGAGACAAATCAAGCTCAGCACTTATAAACATCACCCACTGACAGTAAAGCATACAGTAAACTCCAGCTAAGTCGGCACTCTCTGGACCCGAGAATTTGTGACGACTTATGCGAATGCCGACATCTGCTGCGAGTCGTCATTTTGCCGACTTTCACGAATGGCCTTTTTTGCACATATGATTAATTACACTTATTGGCTTCGATTTACCCTAGTTTATCTCCTTAATGCTTGAGTTGATTCCAGCGAATTAATGCTCAAATTTTATCATCACAGGCTGGGGTATTGATAATGGAGACCACGTGTACAAAATAGTAATACATGTTCACACTTATGAATTAAAAGTGGGTGTGGTATTGACTGCATCATTCAATAAGATGACCCCAAAAATAGACAGAGCGCATGCGTTCAGGCCTAGAGGGGGTGCTGATATTGATATGCTTATGATGTATGCAGTAAACCCCTTGGCTTGGCTGTGCAGCGACACCGCGTACTGGTACCGTACCGATGCAGTGATCAGGGGCCGCGCCAAACCACTTTTCACTCAACACTTTTTGCCAACCGCAGTACAGGAAGTCGATGCAATGCGAGATTTTTTTGAATGCCGACTTACACAAAGGATTTTGTTACACTTTTTGTGGAAAGGGGACCGAGAGTAACACGACGACTTGAGGGAAATGGCGACTTATAAAAGCCGACTTAGAAATAAAAAATTCAATGGAAATGCATTACGGACAATCGGTACTTTAGTCAGAGGGCGGACTTGAGCGATTTTTGCGATGTCGACTTGGCCGGTGTTTACTGTATTTTGTTTGTGTTGTGAGCATGCGCAATGGCAAAGTCCACTGCTTGGGTCAAAGTCGTGAATTATTTATGAGCATTGTCCACGCACCTGTGAATGGCAATGTGCAGTCATTCGCTGCATTTATGATCGCAGTATTTGTGCAGCAGTTTACATGGAAGTGGAGCATGTCAACTACAATACACCAAATCGTAGCTAAGACTTTCAACTTCACCAAAAAAATTACTGCATTTCATGAAAAAAATTCCTGAGATGTGCAACAATCGAAGAAAGACGAACATAATACTCACCAATATCCGGCAATTTGGCTAAAAATCGAAAAACCTCGGGTTATGCGATGAAAAAAATTCTGATCATGCGGTATACAAATCACCAATTTTGCCGCAGTTAAAAGGATTCTGTTGTATTGATCGCAGAAAATCTGAATATGATGTAAGTGTCCCCTCCACACAATTGCCTTAAGCACTGTGTTTGCTTTATTTTGTTTTGTTGTATTTTGTAGGAGTTGTGTCTGTGTAGCCTGATGAAGCTTCTTCAAGCCGAGTCAAACCATCCTTTGAGGACCAAGGAATTGCAGGGATATGTGTTCCCAGTCAGTGTGCTGTCTGTAAGTTTGACATTTCAGATGAGCATGTTTATTATGTCAATACAGAGTTGAAAATCCCCTAGTGCAGAGGGTGTGATGTTTTAATCAAAAGCACAATGACACTACACATCCCAAGTTATCTTCCCTCCACTGTTCCATAGTGCTCTAAAATAGAGTCCAGTTTTTTTGTTTGCCCCGCGTCGCCTTGTCCTTCCATTGGGGGCGCGGAGGGGGGGGGGGGTGTAAGTTTGTTTCTGCATTCAATTGGGGACGTTGAACAATAGAGGACAATAGGGTCCCCAATCTCCCAAAGGTCCACAATTGAGGATCGTGTACAAACATATGGGAGGTCTTCCTAAAAAGTTAGTACAAACAAAAGAGTGACAATAGGGGGTCCCTGATTGCAGGCAAATACATGTACACACTTGTATATGTGTGTGTGCACACAAACGTGTTCATGCAGTCGTGTTTTACTATACGCCTGAGGACAACCTATTGTATCTCCCTTTGTGCCTGTACTTTAACACTTTCCCATAGACTAAGCACGTAAACGTACGATCGAGGACAGTTTCGAACAAAAGCACCGTCGTTCGAGGACTGAAAGGATCTTTTGTTCTCCCTTTCCGTCCTCGAGCGTAATACAAGACAGAAACACACTGTCGATCGTGGACGCCCTATTGTCCCTCTTTTGTTTATACTTTTTAGGAAGACTCCCATAGGTTTTGTACACGACTCCAATAGCGACTCCCATGCATATGGGCACTGCAGTACTATGCGGGGTTGTGCGTGTGTGTTTGGTTTCACATTGATAACTCATGTTTTATGTACATGTATGTCATGAACCTTAGAGAAAATGAATGATTTTGGACCCCATAAGACAAAGGCCAAGGTCATTAGGATTCAAACAAAAGGATTATTATTATTATTAGTTTAACCAAACCAGTATGTGCAAATTTAATTACTCACTCATGTACTTTTTTGCGGGGCATTTGTGGGGCATTCGTGTTCTTTAACACTACTTTTCTTGTTTTATAAGCCTCTGCTGCATAAAATACGCTTAATAGAATGCCTTTCGTGTTTTTCAATTACATTTTATGGACTGTGTTTTTCTTTTGCAACCCCCAGCATGTTGTTCCCAAGCTTCTGTCCAAGGATTTGGACATGAAGGATCTGATCAGCCGATTCCAGGAATATCTGGAGTACGATGACATCAGGTTTCACGTTCTCATACAGGTCAGACTACAGCTTGCCAAAGTTGCCAAGGAAGATGCAAAACAGGTGAGTTTTGTGGTTTAGCAGTACCATTTCAGTCATGTTCCCTGTCTCCAATAACAGTACTGAATGATAATGTTTTTTGTGCAAAAAGGAACCAGACTATTTTTCCTTCCAGCCTCGCTTTGGTTACATTGATTTGAATGGGGAAAAATCAAGATGGCCGCACATGATAATGGTCTATTGGGCCCTGACTTGGGCCGTGATGATTGTAATTGACCTCTGATGGACTTGTGATGAATCGAACTTTAGGGTACAATGTTGCATTGACAGTTTAATACACAATACTCATGTACGTGGTATGTTTAAAGGGTACATGAAGTGAATTTTTCTTAGGAACATATTTTGTGCAACTTTCTACTCCTCTGAAATGTATGAAAAATATTTGACATCCCCTTTTTGGTTAATTTTTATTGAAAAGTACAACTCTTTATCCCTAACCCCCTAGGCTCTTGCACTAGAAAGGATACCAAACCTAACAAATTTCAACAGCTGCATACAGGTCTGTAAGCACTGGTACCAAAACTGCCGAACTCCAACAGGCCTTGTGCGGGGAACAGTACTAAACCTGCCAAACTCCAACTGTTGGAGTTTGATTGACTTGGTATGGATGGGCCTATGCATTGTCGAGTGATTGGATAGGGATGGTACCAAACCTAACAAAATAAAGCAATATGTACATGCACATTTGACCACAAGCTGTGCTGAGGACTGTGGGTGAGCATACCCACGAAGAAATGCCAGTGAACTCCAACGTGTTCACAAATCTCATGCCCTTCTGCCCCGAACCTCACAAAATTCAACAGGGTCTCCCTGGGCCTTTGGTACCCCGTCAATCAAAGTCCAACACCAGCTGGCCAGTGTTCGGTACCAACCCTGCCAAAATCAAGCAAAACCCGCTGTTGGAGCTTGATGGGCTCAGGGTTGTTAGGGTTAAACATTTAAAATGTTCCATGCTTTTTCAGACAACTGAGGGCGCTGTTGCTGTGATGTCATTTCAGGAAGACGCTGTTCAGTTTAGGGGTTTTCTGTTCGAACTGCGAACCCCAAAAAATTGCTTATTGAAAATATTAGTGAAAAAAGTTTGCTCATTGGCTTACTACTGTGTGCTGACACAACAATTTAGTAAAGAAAAGAAAATTTCTGGCAGAGAAATATCCGACATTCTGTCAACGTTTGGTCTGAAATAGCTGTAACATTGAGGTTTCTGCCTGAAATGACATCAGACTTTGCTCATGATTATGGAAATTTGCATTAGCATAAAAATTAAAAAGGCACCAAAATACCCTTGAAAATGGCAACACAAATTTTAAAAGGAACAATTCCTTGGAAGAGTACAGTACCATTTCTGAATTTCATTTAAATTTTGCGTTCCCCGTGCTATTTTTGAGTTTCATCCCGAAAACTTGATTCCTTTTCTAAATTTTTCACTTTTGAATGAGACATCGACCGAAAACAAAATTGGTCCATGTTTAGTTATTGAATTAATTCGTTACAATCTCAAAATTATTGGCTGCCAAACAGAAATTCCGTTCTCGTGGGGTAGGCTGGTTCCTGCCCTACAATCAATATCGATAATGTACAGACTGATCCAGTCTGATCGAAAAACCGATACTTTGTAAACAGAACAAAAACCATTATTCAGAGGGTAACAGAAGTCCCAGAAGGGGGAAAAGAGATTTTTGGTTGGAACAAAACATACAAGATGAAAATTTATAAATAGACAACCCAATTATGAGATAAATACACGTATTGAAATGCTTTTTGTATAAATTTCTATAAACAATATTTTTCGCATAATCGACCAAAAAACATGCTTATGCTTGATTGATTACATTCATATTTTGGGAGGTTTTAAATTGATAGTTACTGATTCAGAAAATTTTGAAATCTTAAAAATGGTCAGTTCCACCCCAAATGACTTCAAATGCCCTTAAAGGGAATATACATCATTTGCTTTTGTTGTAATTTTCAGAAATGGATGGAATTGGGGGGTTGGAAATATATAGCAAATATAGTTACACTGACTTTTTTGAGGTTTTGGGTTCGAAAAAGCTATAAAAACCAAGAAAAACGATCATTTTCCTGTAGTCTGGTTCCCTGACTCCATATAAGAAGAAACAGAGCAGTTTACATACATTGGGGAATTGTAAGGTCAGGGAACCAGTCTAGCTGGCTCGTACCCGTTCATAGGTTTGTAATCGATTGCAAACAAGTGCGATGGTCAATTGGGGCCAGTATTTGAAAAAAAAGCCAGTTGTTTCCAACGCTGATCGGCCGATCAGCGTTGGAAATTGATACAAAAATACCACTTTTCTTGAAAATGGCAGTATACCAGGTGCCATGATTTTACAGGATGCTTTACACTGTAATTCACTAACAGTCCAGCAAGGTATTTCAAAATGATTTGGTAGTTTTATTTTTTGATGTTTGCAAATGATGTATTTTCCCTTTAAGAAATGCCGTACGAAAACGACTTCTGCAACTTTGTCTGGTTTTTGTGGGAGCAGATCTCATATGAGTTTTTTTTTAGGTATATCTCTTTTCTTTTCTTTTTTCACAGGACCTTGCTACTCTCTGCAACAACACATTTGCCTTATTGGAGCATGTTACCATGCCAACAGCAGAGGAAGACATCAACAATTTCATGTGTAGAGCACCGCAGGACGATGACGAAGCCAAGATAATGTCTCTCAAGGTATCTTAACCTTGACTTTTCTTGTTAATCGTCGTTTCTTTGATTGTTTTACAAAAAAGTATTACCTGACGATGGTGTCAGTAGCATGAAACGACTGAGAATATTTCTACTCCCCCTGGATTGGATGCCAGTCCATTGCAGGTTACTCCCCAGCTAATGCCGGTACCCATTTGTGCTCCTGGATGGAGACTTTGGAGAGAGGCAAGTGGGGTAAAGTGGCTTGCCCAAGGACACAACATATGGCCAGCAGCTGGATTCGAACCCCTGACCCTCTGATCATGAGTCACAAACCCTAACCACTAAGCCACACTCCCCGCATTGTTTGCTTAACCAGCATTTGACCAGGGTTGTTAATATAGATATCGTGCACTACAGTTGTCGAACCAAGTATTCTGTGTCATTTTCTTCGTTGTTCCAAACAATCGGAATACACAATAAACTGCTCTTTTTGTTGTTGACAGAACAGGTTTTAGGGTCATTGCGTTTAAATGGTGATATTCTTTGAATGGATTGAGCAATTTCAGTAATGTTTTCATCTAAAAGTAGCTTATGAAATAGGTTTTCCAATCATTACTGTGTTTGGTGCTACATATTTTTTTAAATATGAAATACATTTTTGGGGGTTTGGGTTCTGCATTTTTTGACTTGCCCTGTATTTTTAGGTACGCGGTTCACAAAGTAATTGCAAACACTCGTCCCTTTTATTTTTGTGTCCAGGAGCACAGGCGACATTTCAGCGATGCCTGGCTCATCTTCCTGGGCCTGACATTACCTCCAGCCATCTACAAGAAGACCCTGGTTATTCTTCATGAGGCGGTCATGCCACACCTGACCAACCCTCTCCTACTCACTGACTTCCTGACCATTTCCTACAGCATCGGTATGAACAGTCTTGATCCTAAACTGGATTTGTTAACTTGCTAGTAATTCGTCTATTAACCCTAACCCTCTTCATCCCCTAAAATCCTCCTGCCATTTTTGGATGATTTTAGGGGATTGAGGATGAATGACAAAGATGTATCGCTTTTTTTTGTGGAGGATGCATTACGTCAAGCCAGTAGGCCATATCCTGCATTGGTTATGTTCAGCCATGCATAAATCAGCCCTGTGTTTTTCTTGTATTTCATCCACACTGCTTCTTAACGCCATTCGCACTGCCTCAAACCATAGCAGTAATTCATAAGATGGAATTTTGGAACCCGATCCCGTTAGCTCGGTGGTCGAGTGGGAAGACATCTGCACTAGAAAGCAGGAGGTCGCATGTTCGAGTCCCACCTGAGTGATTTTTTCCAACTTTCACTCGGGAGGTAACACACCTAGTATACAATGTTTACATGTCGGTGAAGGGCAAAACCTAATTTGACATAGCAGTAAGTGGCAGAGGATTTTGGAGGATTGAGGCAGTGGTCACCCTCCACAGACTAAATTCAAGAAATAATGGATGATTTTGGAGGATTGAGGCTGAATCCAATGTTTTCTTGGTGGCAATTGGAGGATTTTGCAGAATTGAGGTTGCATCCTAGCCAGAGGGCCTAGGGGATTAGGGTTAACATAAAAGTGCAACCCGGGGAGTCAGGTTGGCGTAGCGGTACTTTCCTCGCCTTCCACCGCTGTGACCCGGGTTCGAATCCCGCCTGGGTAAACATGTGGATTGGGTTTTCAGTCCCCGCCTGATTCCGTGGGTTTTCCCCAGAATATTCTTCTGGGGTTTTCTTCCCACCTCTAACTTCAATTTCTTTTAATTGTCTCCTCTCCACAAGTTTCTTCAGGCTTTCGAGCTACAGTGCCTAGGGCACTTTTGAGGAATCCTTGATTTCTTTATCAGAAATATATAAATAATAAAAAAAACATGGTAATAATTTACAGTGCAAATTTGGAAATTCTATGCTAACCCTGTAAGCAAAGAATCCTTTTTTTTATGGGATGTATGCATGTGCACAAGCCAAAATTAATTGCAAAACTTTGAAATATACTTACTTTTAGTTTTTACTGAACTTTACTAAGCAGTATTTTATTCTTTGTGGCTGTGGGAAATGTAGTGTTTGCACTGATAATCAAACCTCATGCATTTTAGGGATGCAAACAGAATTGTTATATCGTGTGCTTGAAAACTGTAATTTCATTGGACTAGGTGTCTGAACAATAAAAATGCATGTCTCACACTGGAGGTAACATCGCACTGTATTCATTGCGTGCGTGTTTGGAACCTGCCAGAGCGCTAGCTTTGCGCAATGAGAACTGCAATGTCAAATGCTCAGTCTCATGTCCGGCAGCTCAGCAAAACCTTCAGTTATCGATTTAATTTATTTCTCACACAGTAAGTTACAACTATTTATCTTTTTGAGTTATTGGCACTGTATAACAATTTTAACCCCCTCTGGGCGCAAAGCACCTTCAGCTTCGTCTCGGGTGCTATGCGCCCCTCGGATGTTAAAAACTTCATATCCCACATCACAGCAGTCAACAATTGTTAAGTATTGTGCCAAGAATCTGTTCTTGTATGTAGATATCATTCTGCTAATGAATTGGTTATATGGGAGACAATTCTTTATCTAAACAAAGTGATCATCAAAAGTATTCTTATTTTTCTTTGCCAGGTGGTGCTATCAGTCTGCTAGCACTCAACGGGCTGTTCATTCTTATTACCAAACACAACTTGTAAGTAACTTTCTGTTAAGAAATATCACGGTCCAGGTTGTAAATTGTAGCCCAACCCTAACTCCCTAGCATGATTTACTAGGAACCATACCCATCCTGGCAAATTCCAACACCATATGGCAAACTGCACACACATATTTCTGACTTTGATTCTGGAGGTGTGCCAACCCAATGTAAAAGACTGTCAGTTTAGGGGTACTGTACCCATTCCGACAGATTCCAACAAAACATGCCGTTGGGGTTTGATGGGTTGAGTTCTGTTAGGGTTAGCTAATGGTCTGAATAATGTGCTTGAAATTGTATAAGGGACTTTGCCAGGCTGGGGAAAAAACAAACAAAACAAACAAATGATAATATTTGAGGGTCAAATTGAATCCACTGTTTAGAAAGTTGTAGTTGTGTTTGTTCTTTAGAAAACATGATTAAATGGGTCATTCCTTAAATTTGGGGTATCGTCTTAATGTAAGATTTGTAAATTCAGGACACATTCTTTAACCCTTACTGCCAAAAGTCCACCAAAATCCACCAATCAGACTGCTTCCAATGCATGCTTTGCTTTAGGCCTCCAGGCCCAAGTCCATCATACTCCATCAATATTTAGTCAAACCAGGCCTGCAGGACCAAGTCCCCCAAAAATCCACCAAGATGGGGCATGGATTTTGATGTTTATAAGGCAGTTAGGGTTAATGCCTTCTAACTCGAAGAGTGATTATAAAAATCAAAAGACCTGCCAAACAAATAAAATATAATTTTAAGTCCATTTTAATTATACTTGCATGGCAAATTACTTAGATCTTGAAACAGAGATACCAAAAACTGTCACACTTTTTGACTCCTTATCTGTGGTAGGGGAATTTCCCAAATGTGTAGGGTTTTTCCCCCAGAGAAAACCCAACACATTTGGGTCATTCCATAGATGTGGAGACAAAAAAACATGAATGAACTTACAGGGTGAGTACAAAATAAAAACAAAACCCAAATGTCGGGACCATTGTTTAAGTGAAGTTCTGCATGTACACTTTCAAAATCTAGGATATTAAAGCCCAATTCATAAGTTGTCTTTTAGTACAAGAATCATTCAAATCACTCATGTACTTTTCAAGTTACGGAATTGTAAACACAACCACCGTTTTAAAGTTCTGTCCAAGGATCACAAAAAGATAAGTGTTCTTTCAGCAAAATGAAAACAAATCATATAGGGATGTGTGTGAATTGTTCTCGTTTTGCTGAAAGAACGCACACCTTTTTTTGTGATCCATGGCCAGAACTTTAAAACGGTGGTTGTGTTTACAATTCCATAACTTGAAAAGTACATGAGTGATATGAATGATTCTTGTACTAAAAGAAAGATTATGAATTGGGCTTTCATATGCTTTTTTGAAAGTGCTAAATGCAGAACTTCACTAAAACAATAGTCCCAACATTTTGGTTTCACCTGCACAGTGAAAAAACATGAATGAACTTACTCATCAAAATACAGATTTAGCACTTGTTTTTGTAAAAACACATATCTAGGATCTGTTTGTTGGTCCTTATAATGACTTCTACTTTCTGCTCATTTTACTAGGGAATATCCTGAGTTTTACAAGAAGCTGTACGCATTGTTTGAGCCGAGCATCTTCCATGTCAAGTACAGGGCCAGGTTCTTCCACTTGGCAAATCTCTTCCTCAGCTCAACGTAAGAGAAGGGTTTGCTTTTTAGTTGCCAAAATAATAATAATAATAATAACTAGAGGTTCGCATTTGTTGAGTTACAAACGCAGAGCGGTAGGGCAAGCAATTTTGTCATGAGACACTGCCCAGTTAAGTTATGAATATGTTTATGTAAGGATCACGAAATTATATCCTTTACAGTACAATCAAATATTTTGTTTAAAAATGCATCTTTAACAGTGTGATAAATTTCAGTAAACATTCTATGTACACATGCAAGTTATTTCTGGCTTGATGACGTCATCAGTCAAAAACGGGAAGTGAATACTGATTTAGTTCGGAGTGGATGATCATTATGAAGTTAAAATAAGGTATGAAAATATAAGTGTATGTATTAATAGCACCTAAATTCCGGTTTGATGATGTCACAGTATTTGGAAGCAAAAGTCGAACATCATAAGCTTCCTTTTAATACAAGAATCATTCAAATCACTCATGTAATTTTCAAGTTCCGGAATTTTAAACACAAACACCGTTTTAAAGTTCTGTTCACGGATCACACAAAAAGGTTAGTGTTCATTCAGCAAAACAAAAACAAATCACATAGGGATGTGTGTGAAAAACGGTGGTTGTGTTTAAAATTCTGTAACTTGAAAATTACATGAGTGATTTGAATGATTGTTGTACTAAAAGAAAGCTTTTGAATTGGGGTTTCATATCCTAGATTTTGAAAGTGCTACACGCAGAACTTTACTAAAACAATAATCCCAACATTTGCGTTTCGGTTTTTTTTACTCACCCTGTATTACATTGTATTTATTCCTTGATGAATCTGTAAAACCATACAGTGCAGGGGCAGTTTCGGGCAGTACAGGGCATAACGGACAGGGCACTTTTGGGTGTTACAGGTATTAATGCGTTAACCAGCCATATCATGTGTTGTTCTGTCTACAGGTACTTACCTGCTTACCTAGTAGCTGCCTTTGCCAAGCGATTGTCCCGTCTAGCCCTGACGGCGCCCCCGACAGCCCTGACGCTGGTCATTCCGTTCGTCGGTAACCTGCTTCATCGGCACCCTAGTTGCCAGGTGATGGTGCACAAAACCAACGGGCCATCAGGTAAAATATAAGATAGCGCCGACATCCAGGAACTTCTGAAATTTCCTTGTCTCGTTCCCAGACCCTTTTTCATAAAACTGAATTGGTTTCGAGTCTGGAGTGCTGAATGGTTACACATGGTAACAGGTGGAAACTTACGTAAGGTGTTTTCACTAGCTAAAGTAATGCCTCGATGCCATATAAACACCGCAAAAAAAAGAAATTCCACACTGAATTGGAGGGGTCATAATTTTAAATTTGATTGTCTTATGATAACATCGTTTATATAGACCTTCAGGGAATGTTGTTAGCTACATTTTGATACCCCGTTTGCTACCAAAGACTCTAAATCGTCCAAGATTGACAACGGTTTATGAAAAAATGATGCAGTTGAAAACTTGAAAATTTAAAGAGTACGCCAGTTGAAATTGCTGCGTGACAATGTTGCACTGCCCAAAACAAACAGGGAATATCGATCGCACAGTGCTTGTATGCCTGGGAGCACACAAAATGGAATTACCCATGCTTTGATTGGGCACTGTGCAGTTGATAGGGCCCAATTACGGGCATGTATGTGTGTTGGTGCTTAGATATTTTTCCTCACGTTATCTTTAAATTTGCAACTTTTTAAACTGCATGATTTTTTTCCTACACCATTGTCAAACTTGGAGGATTTACAGTCTTTGGTAGCAAAGTAGTTTTCATGATACGATATTGGTTTCATGTTACTGAAATATCACGTACCTTAAATGTGATACGTGGACACAATTTTAAAACTGTTTGTGTTCAAAATGCCATAATCAAAAAGTACATGAGTGATTTGAATGATTCTTTTGCTAAAAGAAAGCTTATTAGTTGGGCTTTCATATCCTAGACGTGGAAAGCTCTACATGCAGAACTTCTTTACAAACTAGGGGGCGCCATTTGGGGGTTCCTTTTTTTTTTTTTAACTCGCCCTGTATAATTTTGGATGTTTACTTTTGCTCTGCGTGCTTAAACCTTTGCTTTATTTACAACTTTACTTTAGTGACGACAGAACTTGAAGATGATCCTTACATAATGGCAGAGACAGACCCAGCCAAATGCCGCGCCATGGACAGCTCACTTTGGGAGATGCAAACCCTCAAATCCCACTACCACCCTGGGGTGGCCACAGCGGCTGCCTGGATTGACAGGCCCTTACCTAAAGAAGAATGGGACGTCTCTGAATACCTAGAGCTGTCTACTGCAGAGGTGGGCTGTACCACTGTGTTTGGGGGGATTGCGATGGGAGATGAATAATTGAGGGTCAAAACTGATTTTACTGTATCAACAATTTGGCTGTGCATAGGAACCGGGTACCAGTGAGTACAGGATCGTTAATGTCAGGAACCAGTTCCATATTATGGGATCGGGTACACGTAACCAACTCAACAATTACTCAGGAACTTCTCAGACAATGAAAAAGAATGGTTTTGAATGTCATTTGTGGGGAATTTTCAAATGAAAACCAGGCTACATGGGAAAATAAAACATATTTCACATTTATGACGCTTGCGAAAATTGCAGTTTATACCGTAAAGCTATAAAGCTCACTGTACATGTGTCTTGCTGTATTGACGCACTGATGTGGTAGTATATATTGTGCGGACCTTTATGATTGAACAATCTGAACAGCAACTTCCGAGATTTGAATTTTGGGGTTGGGTTTCTTTAACGGGTACCCGGGTATCTTTTTTTATTTGCACACCTCTAATGCACACCCCTTATCAACAATCCCTCTGTCTGAATGGGACATCCGAGAGTTCCTAGAGTTCTTTACTCAGAGGTGGGCTGTACTATTCCATTTTAGGGTTGATTGGTTTAGAGATGTGGACATTTGGGTATAGGTTGATTTTCCTATTCAATGAAAGGGATTTTCAATACTGTATGCCTACTTATGCATGCATCAAAAGTGCAATTTTTTTTAAGAGCAATTCCAACAAAAAAAATGTGAGGTTTCCAACTTCAATTGTGTTATTTCAGTTTTATGTGAGTCAACATATGCCAACAAAATGCATGGGCAATGTCAATGTCAGTGTTAAAAAATCAAAATGTTTGACCCCAGTCTTTTGGCCCTAGGCAATCATTTTCTAAAACATCCACGTCATCGAAGCTCATTTGCATATTATGAATATTAACCCTCCTATGCAAACATACATTCTGTGCCAAGTTTCCCTTCAGTCAAAATCAATCAAGTGACTGTTTTCAACAGTTAAGAGCTCTCAGCCTACATGAAGCGGGATTGACTGGCTGTGACTATTTATGTAACATGATTCAGCTGTGCTTTGACTGTAGGTGATTGATAAGCCAGCTGTGCCTACCACTTAACAGTTTTTGTCTATTGACTGAATTGGACTAGTCACAGTGCTTGCTTGAAATATGATCTGACTGTTGGTGACTAGCCTGTGTAGAAGGCATGGCAGGGGAGAGGATTGATTTTTTTGACTGTCTGTGACTGTTCAGACAGCAGGAGGGTTAATCATTTTCTGTAGTATTTTTAATTGTTTAGTAAACTAGCTGTGAACTTTTTTGTGAGGGGATGATTAACAATAAGCCATTTGCGAGTTAAATTTGAATAAAATCTGGAATGCTGACTTAATCCAATGCTTTGCACGTTTAAACTTTACATTCTCCTGCCCAAAGAGACTGTTACTACATGTGTATGTCACATGATTCGGGGCAAGCCTTATGCTAGCAACACCCAGCTCTGGCATGGTCTGGTGTCTTTGTGCCATTCTCACCCATTGTGAACAATGTATTGGTGCTGAGCGTCTCTTACGTAACTTGCAAGAGCTTGCCCCGAATCATGTGATTAGCAACAGTGTCTTTGGTCTGGAGAATTCAAAGTTACAATGTGCCAAGCATGCTGAGCAAGTCAGTGTACCAGATGTTTTTCAAATTAAAATTTCCAAAGTGTAAAGGTCACTCGCAAATGGCTTATTCAGATGTATTGATTTTATCATGAATATTCATAGATATTCATTTTTCTCTCTCCAGATGATTGGCTGGGTGGCGAATAAGAAGATGAGGACAGCCCCTATTGAGTTTGAGCCACCTAAAGGGCTGTTCGGGGAGAAAGATGACACCTTCGCCGAGTTCTGGACTTATGATTGAAAACATGTCTTTTTCAAATTATTTATCCAATTGTTCTCATGGAATGCAATGCATAATTGTTTGCGTTTTACTCGTAAATTAAAAGACCAGTTACAGCTGTGTTGTGTCTTTGGGCAAGCTACTTTACCCCAACTTGCCTCTTTCCACCCAGGAGCATGCATGGGCACCGGCATTAGCTGAGGAGTAACATCTGCCATGGACTGGCATCCCGTCCAGGGGGAATAGTACTATTCTCAGTTGTTTTATGCCATGGAGATGAACTGGAGATAACACCAGCCTGATGGGCCATATTGACTTGACTTTACCATGAAACCTCCTGGGACTAAAAATGGACTGTAATTGCCTGCAGAAGTCGCACATGCGCACTAGTTTCCCCCCATTTTTCGGGGGAGATTTCAGCAGTTTCCCTAGACCTTGTTCTGACAAGTCCGTGGGCGATATTGGTTATCTCAGGCTATCGCGTATCAAACAATAACAACGTCTAGCCCCTAGATTAGGTTGTCTGCTGTTGGAGTCGTTCATTTTCTGCCAAAGTGTCTTTAAAGATCCATTAATTTTCACTGTGTTGGTTTCAGGTTTTAGTCTTGGTCTTTGAGTTTAGTTTTAGTCTTTTAAAGGGAATGTACAACATTTGCTCTTGCTGCAATTTTCAGTAGTAAGTGGATTTGGAGGATTAGAATGTTATAGGAAATATTGTTAAACTGACTACCTTCACGTTTTGGGCTTGAAGATGCTGGAAAACCAAGAAAAGCATCATATTCTTGAAGTCTGGTTCCCAGACCCCACTTAAGATGAAACGGAGCAGTTTGTCGACTTTGGGGAATCGTAAGGCCAGAGAATCAGTCTGGCAGGCTTGTACCTCTTCACAGGTGTGTAATCAATTGCAAAGAAAATGCGGAAAAACTATTTATGAAAAATTAAGAGCAGTTTTTGGGAAAAAAAAGTTTTCTCCAACACTGGTCAGCTGACCAGCGTTGGAAAAATTCAATTTTTCTTGAAAATGTCAGCACACCAGGAGCCACGATTTTACAGGGTGCTTTAGAATGTCATTCCCTAACCATCCAGTAAGATATTTCGTGATAATTTGATCATTTCGTTTTTTGATGTTTGCAAATGTTGTATCTTCCCTTTAAGTTGATTTTTGGTTTTGGTCCATTTTATTTTGGTTTAGTCCTGATTTTGAACTCTTGTAAATAAATTCGTTTTGATTTTTTTTTTTTATTTTGAAATTGTGTCTCTGGTCTCTATTAATTCAATTTCCTCGTGACGGTTCCTTTCAAAGATCCTGAGTTTAGTTTAGTTTCATTAGTAAATCCCCATAGACTTAGTGCGAGTTTCCCCATAGTGTGCAGTAGCGTATCTAGCGTTGGATGTCAGGGGGGCAAAATGGGGGCGCTCTTCAAAACTGACCATTATTATGCATACTGCAAATTATATACCCATTTGTTCGGCCCATTGTAATGGTTTTTGAGTGGGCTTTCTTTTTGGGGATCGATGTTAAAACTCTCTAACCATTTCTTGCAATAATTGCTGAACGAAAAATGTGAAAAAAAATCCGGCAGGGAGGGGCAGAGTGCCCCCTCTGCTGCTCCCCCCCCCCCCCCCCCCCCCCCCCCCCCCCTCTGGATACACCACTGATAGTGTGTCGTTTTTCCAGATTATACAAGCTGCATGCTTGAAGTCTGCCAATTCATTCACAATGTGCTACCCCAGGGATGTAAGGCAGTCTGAAGGAAAGACCGGCCAAGCAGCCCTGCATCTTACTCACCCAACGGTGCAACCAGACCTGGTTTCTCCTCCGCTGTGCCCCGCAATTCTATCCAGTAACGACCAGGCCTTTGGTAAGTTGTTTTCTCTGGTTCCTTTAGCATAGCTGGGTGGGTTTTTTTATCAGTATGTCCTGTTTTCTTGTTCGCTCGTACCCCCGCCCTGCAAACAGGACGCTGGGATACTCTGATGAATTCATGCTCTGACTGGTTGGATTTTGCGTGACCAGTGACCTGCGCGTCATCAAGGTCATGACTCTGCAAGGTTTCAAACGGCCGTTAAGACTGATTCATTACTCTTTAATTCCAGTTTAGAGATGTTTTTTTTCTCGTTGAAAAGCGTAATAATGTAGGAAATTCTGTAAAACATCTGTGTTGTAAATTTCACTCATTCAGGCTCTGTTTCAAATCACGAACGGTCAGATTGCATTATGCGACGCTCAAAATTTTGTCTACATGGTCCGCAATGAAACAGAAATTACATCCGGTATGAAATATGCGCATTTTTATGGGAAGTTTTCGGATAGCATTTGCATACATTGTCTAACTGCGGTCTTGAACAGCTGCAGCCAGATGCTTTATACATAGGTCATAGGTCACTTCCTTTACAAGATTCTGTGAAGCTCATCACAGTATCCCAGCGTCCTGTTTGCAGGGCGGGGGGTGCGAGCGAAGTTTCCTTGTGGCCTGCTGGCCATCTTGTACACTTTGGTGTCGTACACACGAACCCACCTGCCTATAACGGTGCTACCCTACATATGTAGTAGTGCTCTACAGGCAAGATGAGCGCAATGGAATACCACCCCCCTAGAAGTGTGGACTGATTCTACTAGCGAGCACTTAACCAGTAAAGCACTATCCTGCCTCTCCAGATGCATTGACTTTAATATTGAGCGCGGTCCGCAAGTTACTGTAGGTACAAATCTTATTGTTTCCCCTAGGGGAATATTGCATATGCAGTAGTGCTCTACGGGTACATGTAAGTACTCGCAAAGGAGAATCAGCCCACACTTCTGGGGGAGGTTTGGGGTGTCTACACTCTAAGCGAACCCCCTGGAATGTTGTAAGTGAACTCAAATACTGTACAGTGAAACGCCGCTACAACGAACATTGCAGGATCCACAGGAATTGTTCATCATAGCGATCGTTCGGTATAGCAATTTTAAGCTGCTGGTGCTCCGGTACTCACTTTCAACAAATAGCGCCCTTCAGAACTTCACCCTGCACGCCCTGGTAGTTACTAAAAGACGACTGTGAACACGTGCTGACTACTGAATCATGTAATTACACAGTTTTTGAGCTTGCTACCTACAGCAACGGGTGGCTTTCCCCTTCTATTCCATGGGGAAATATAACAATGTTCGGTACATTTTTACACAAAAATGGGGAGCCAAGGACGATATTCGGTATAACCGAATGTTCGGTATAGCGGTGTTCAGTATAGCGACGTTCCACTGTATTGAAAAACAAGGCATTTAAAACATTTTTTTCTTACGATCTTGGTTTCATGAAATTTTGATACTGGAAAGTTGCTTTTCTTTGTTTGTTGGGGTGTTGTTGTTTTTTTCGTTTTTTTTCAATATTCGGTTAACCTCAATGCACAGTGTTGGCCAGCTATGTAACACACGTATGGCACCTTCACACAACTGCACTTAAGTCAGGATTAAGTCTCGCACAATTTTGGGCAGCAGTGACCAGGGTCACGCCACAGGTCAGACAGGTTCACTGAGCAACGTTTTGAAAAAAGATGGTCTGCGAACAGAGGACGTATAAAAAAACCCAGTTATTAAGGCCCCCCAAAAAAAATAGTCGGTCTCTGGTCAGACCAAAGTTCGGGATTGACGCGGCCACGCGGCTTTTTTTTTTTTTTTTGCTTTTTTTTTTTTTCTTCAAGCTTGGATTGTACAGACAAGGTGGGTACTATTTTGCTTTTTTGGTGTCCTTATGTACACTGGTGTCCTCCATAATTTGCCTTGGTGCAATTTCCCATTCCTTGGTGCTCTGTGGTAAAAAATATTGAGGAGGGGCGGAAATAGAGGGCACTGTTGGAGCTACCGCGGAACATTTTGGGAAAAAAAAAAAGATCGACGCGCATGATTAAAATCGACGCGCGCGCTGACCAGAGACCGACTTATTATTTTTTTTGGCCTAACAGCCAGTAAAAACAATGATCACTCGTCTTTTGTTTTAAGCTTTGTCACATCTGAACTCGTACAATTTAGTGAGACTTTCAGACCAAATATTTGGTGGTAAGTGGTTTATTAACAAAAACATCTTTAACATAATCATCTTTTCTTGTCTCTCATAAAACACAAATAAGTGAAATCAGATATGTACAAATCAACTGACCCTTTATGGAGTACCGAAGTGCGACGTAATTTAGAACCAAAAAGTGTAGTGCAAACGAATGGAGTACGCGCGCGTGTTGGTTCACAAGCTGAATCACGTGCCAATGTCTTTCACACACATTTTGTGCGCGTGACGTATTCACTTCGGTACTCCATACCTTAATTTACTTAAATATCACAAACAGTCACTTCATAGAAACACACCATATTAACGTTTCTTCTGATTAATAAGTTAAACGTGCATTAACAGTTATCAGTTTAGGTGCATTAACAGTTATCAGGAGGACTATTTCTTTAGTTCTACAACAGTTCTTATTGCTCCACAATGACTTTTGCAACCTCAAGCAATCTTCCTTTCCCTAGGTTTCAAAGATTTGCAACAGTATTATGACCAAAAAAATGACTTTATTACCTACCTACTTGTTCAAGTTGATTCAGTTTTGTGCATTCACTTTCATTTTAGTGTTGAGTTTTATCTTCATTTTTATAATTTAACACTAAATTCATAAACCTGACGTTTTAAGATGGCATTCCTCTATTTTTTCAACAGTCAAATAACAAAAAAGGTAGAGTAATCTGAATTGATTACTAATAGTTAAATAACACACATTTCCCAAAAAAATTACAAACGAAGTCAACGTATGTTCCATTTTTGTTTAGTGGCTTTTTGCTATTTTGTTTAGTAATTTAACCATGCCATATATCACAGGCATGCAACTGAGAGGTAACTAAGAAAAGAGTTTGTACTGTGATTTTTAATTTTTAATGCCATAAGTGTGGAGTGGAAAATGAAGAAATCAGCTGCTCTGAGGAAAAGTTGCATGTCCGATATCAACATCTCACAATTTTTGACATTGGATTCACAATGAAGGCAACTTTTCCAAGCTGCATGCAGCTAGCTCCCATACTTGTATAAATTCCAATGGTTTTCTGTACTGTGCAAATTTGTGCTCCACAACATCAGACAGTTCCACAGATAATCGCGCTATTTCACAGACAGCATTAATTTCCGCAGTTCGTCCTTTCCATGCGCAAACTGGCACTGGCTAGCCAAGAGAGGGCATCCGTCGGGGTGCTGGGCGTGGAACCAGCACAGCCGAGTCTTGAAGGTGTCCGTCTTGCGAGCATTTTTTCTCATCGGCTTCTTGGCGTGAGCTCGCTGGGTTGGGGCACCTTCAGACCAGTCTCTTATCTCAACGCTGCAACTGGACACTGACAATATTTAACAAGACAATTATTCCATTAATTCAGAATGGCTGTTCACTGCAAGTCTTTCCACATATCTGCGTACACACAATGGGCCAGATTGGGCCCATTAAAGGGTATTCCTTTAAAAGGGTATTTCTTTTAAAGGGTATCAGTGCTGGGCGAGTAACCGGAGTACTCGTGTACTCACTAGTAGTGTTTGCTACTCGTGGTGTTTCATCTACTCGAGTACATGTATGGCTTTACGAAAGAGGACAGACATACAAAGGGAGAACAAAAGATCCTTTCAGAACTTGAGCATAGGGTCTTTGGTTGAAAACGGTCCTCAATCATACGGTTATGTGCTTAGTATATGGGAGAGTGTTAAATTACAGGGACAAAGGGGAAACACAAAGCATTGTCCAAGGGCGTATAGAAAAACACAACTGTTTGTCTGTTTGCGTGTGTTCTTCAGTTGCCCAGTTGCATTGCTGTACCATAAAATCATTTTTAAATACAGTGTTGGCTTCTCCCGAGTTTTGTTTGTAAATAATGCATGTCCCTACAGATACATGATTCATTATCATAAGGCTAAGTTTTCTTTTTACCTTGGAAAACTTGGTGGGAATTTTTGAGGAGTGTCTTCAAGCCTCCGCATTCGCTCTTCAGCTGTTTCAGGGTGTCGCTGTCAAAGAGTTTGGCAATCTCCGCAAAAGTCAGAGAGCCTGAAAAATAGAGAAAATTCTATTACTTTTTTTAGTAGCACATCATTTTTGTATTTCAATTCCTAGTTGTCATTGATAAATTTATACTAATTCACTTACAAGTTGCTTTAAATAGTAATTTCATTCATGTTGGTCTCATGAGGGTGGAAGTTTGGTTAACACATTTTGACTTTTCATTACCTCCTTTTCGCCACAGCTTTTTCTCTTTCTTTCCCCTCACACTGTCTGCAAAATCCACCCCTGCATCAGTCAGTATGGAACAAGCCACCTTGTTGACAATCATCTGCCTCAAATCATAGTCCACCTTGGCACAATTACGGACCGGCTCCATTTTCTCGCGGGGGTGAAAATGAGGAGCCCACTGGGCGGACGGGACTGAACTCTTTGTATTGGATTCTAGGACATGAGTCTGGTCACCACAGCTTGAGTGAGTGTTTGGTATTTGACAAGTCAAGGTACTAGCAGCATTCACTGCATTTTCAGTATTATTTTCACTGTTACAGGAGTGTCGGCTAGCGATGTAATCTGTAATCTCCTGATGAATAGCTTCCGACCACTCTGGTGTGTAGGTTCTATGACTTCCTATTTGGCAAATCTGTTTAAATAAAAAAATAAAAGGTCTGATTTTTCCCACCACTGATATAAACATTTTCACTGACTTGCTAACACTGTGCTTTTCATTCCAAAGTTCGACGCAATAAGTTTGGCAAGCAAGATAATTCATCAATTGTAGGTTTGAAAAATACAAAAGTGTATGTAACTCTAAACAGTGCTTTCCAAGCAAAAGAAATTAAATGTATTTGGATAGTGGATTCCAGTACATATAAAGGCCTTTTGTGTCAACATAAATGACTAATGTCTTTTTTAGATTGGGCCGAAATTTTAGGCATAAAGTTTTCTTTTGGGTATTGAAGTTCCAAAATGATTGTTAAAAATGTGTTCACATAATAAGCAACTCATAAATAACTTTCATATCTACATTAACCCTAACCACCTCAACTCCATTAAAATCCATTCCCCCATTTTGGTGGATTTTGGGGGACTTCATCCAGGAGGCGTGGCTTGACTTGATGGAGTATGATGGACTTGGGCCTAATGGCCTAAAGCAGTGCTAGGGGTATCCGATTGATTTTGCCTAGCTTCCTGTACTGCTATTGTGATAAAAGCCATGTGTAGCAAGTCCATGAATGTCAACCAGTGGTCAGTGGTGGATTCCATTATGTTATGTACAGTTTTGTATTGGAAGCACAGTGGTTGATGGATTTTGATAGACTTAGTCCAGTTCCTAGTAAGTTCCTAAGGAGTTTGGGTTTAAAAACAAAGTGACAAAAATATCAAACCCACCCTCTTTGTGGATGGAATTCTCAGGATGTCCTCCTGAACTTGGAAGCCACACACTCTTCCGACCTCCTCCACAAAGTCTAGGTAGGCGCGGTACTGTGTCTTGGTCTGATCAGTCCGCATGAACTTCATGTCAAAGTCATGAAAGCAGCAGGGCAGGACAAAGTATCTGGTTGTATAGGATGATCTGTGAACATGAAATCAGTCAGTTGTAGAGTTCATGTTATCTTACCAAACCCAACCCAACCCAACCCAATCACCAACCCCGGCCAACCAATCCCAACCCATTACAGTCCCCAACCCAGTCTAACCCAGTCCAGCCGTAACCCAGGATAACCCAACCCAGTCTAACCCAACCAATCCTAATCCAAACCCACCAATCCTAATCCAACCCAACCAATCCCAATTCAACCCAATCCAACCCAGCACAGCCAAAGCAATTCCAACCCTGCTAAACACCCCAACCTAGTCTTACGCAACCAATCCCAACCCAGTCTAACCCAACCAATCCTAATCCAATCCCAATTCAACCCAATCCAACCCAGTACAGCCAAAGCAACTCCAACCCTGCTAATCACCCCAACCCAGTCTTATGCAACCAATCCCAACCCAGTCTAACCCAATCCAGCCTTGACCCAGGATAACCCAGTCTAACCCAACCATCCTAACCCAACCCAACCAATCCCAATTCAACCCATTCCAACCCAACTCAGAATAACCGAAGCAATTCCATACCTAAACACCCCAACCCAGTCTAACGCAACCAATCTCAACCCAGTCTAACCCAATCCAGCCTTAACCCAAGATAAACCAACCCAGGCCAGTCTAACCCTACCCAGCCAATCCCATTCAACCCAACCCAATCAAGCCCAATCAAAACAATTCCAACACAACCCCACCATTGCCCCCAACCCAGTCTAACCCAACCAATCCAAACCCAACCCAACGTAACCCAACTCAACCCAACCCAACCAAACCCAACCAAACCAAACCAAACCCAACCAAAACCTAACCCAACCCAACCCAACCCAATCCAACCAATACCTCGCAGCCATGACAGGTATCCATGGTGTCAGCTCATCTGAATGGTTGCCAATCAGCCAATCATAATCAGGGAACAGGAAGCTATCGGATGGAGTGATGGAACACTCCTCCAGATTGGTCTCTGGTCCATACAGATCCCAGATCTTCCTTCTTCTCAAATCGATGCCTTTTCCAGGATACTAAACAAATGATAAAACCAACATCTGTTTCCTGAGCAAAAATAATTTTCTTGGAATATGTATTGTCTCATTGAATACATTTTCTCAAAATTCCTTTTAATATAGCTAAAACTGAAAATTATATGCATATACCTTTGACAATGTAAATTGTTATATCGTGTGCTTGAATGCTGCAATTTCATTGGTGTAGAATGGACATGTGTCTGGTCTATAAAACCGCATGGCGCACACTTATATCTATTTTCACACGGAGATCGTACTGCATTCAATGCGCGCGTTGTGCGTGCGTATGGAACCTGCCAAGAATAGCTAGCCTCTCGCAATGAGAATTGCAACGTCAACCACTCAGTCTCATGTCCGGCAGGGCATCAAAACTTTCAGTTATCAAAGGTTACATCGCAGTGGTTTAATTTATCACACAGTATAAGTTACAACCATTTATTTTTTTTACTTATTGGCTCAAACGAAACAATTGTTGACTGCTGTGATGTGGGATATGTCGTTTTTAACCCCTCAGGGTGCACAGCAATGCGCCTCTCGGGTCCTGGAGTGCACAACATTTTATTCAATCTGATCAGAATGGCAATTTACTGCATCTGGTTTAAGTGTACACAATTGGCTGGATTTAGCCCATTAGGAGGTAATCCTATACAATAGCACTGCCCAGCTCTCTTCACCAGGCAACAAACAGTCTTATTCACAAGTGACAATCAGTCAGTGAGATAGGCACAACGAGGACATTGATGGCCATCTAGGAACAGCAAAAAGGGTCCATAGACTTGCACCCTATCCACGACGGTGCCATTTGGGATACTCACCCCCTCACTGTTGAGTATGTGCACCAGAAGGCCGTTGCCGCAACCCAAGTCAACGAAGGACTGGGGACTCTCTAATCCCATCTCAGCTCGTTCTTGCTCCCACAGCGAAATCAGGTAGGTTGCTATGGCAACATCCTCGTACACAAATTTCAGCGGGTCTGTGTTCTCAGGCCAAATCTAAAAAAAAAACCAGACAAAAAGTCTGTTATGAATTTGTATAAACATGCTTCCGGTTTGTATCTTGTTTTGAAAATTAGATGTTAAAAGTTTTCTGTTTTGTCTCAAGTCAAGTCACCATCTGTTAGTTGTGACTGGTCTTGTGAATTGACTCGTGATTATATGTGAACGCCTTACGATGGACTTCTGAGGGATCGGACTGATAAACACCTAATGTGTATTTCATGGCTAGTGCGTATTTCATGGCTAATGCGTATTTTTGGCTAGTGACGTGACTTGAGATCCAGATCAGGTGCAGTTTCTTTGTTCTAGCATGGTACTGGTACCAAGAATCCAGCTTTTGATTCTGAATTCGAATCCGTACCGAAACAAATGCACCCTATTATAGGTCTTTTCACAGTAGAGCCAACCAAGGTTGAACTCAACCCTGGGTGAACCCAGTGCCACCCGGGTTGAGTTTTTTATTTGTCAACCCCGCGTTTAACCCCACATCGTTGCACACTTGTTTCATGCAAACTGAGCTTATTTCCTCTGCTTTGAACCCTGGCGAGAGTTTCAACCCGGTTTGAACATGTATCTCAACCCTGGTCTGGAGCAGGGTTGAGTACAACCCTGGGCGAAATCAATCTCAGGGTTGACGCAGGGTAGGGTCAGGATTGAACAATTTCAAGTGTGAAACGCCACATGTTTTCAACCCTGTGTCAACCCCGCGTCAACCCCTGAGATTTGAATAATGTGAAAGACTTCAAGACAAAGGCATTTCTCTGCAACTGTTCGTGCACTTGTGAAATGACTTGTCATGGACTCAACTACAGTTCTGGTCTGTGGAATAAGCCTTTTCATAGTTCCAACTGCGCGCATTCGTAACCTGTGACAACGCACATTGTTTGTCTCAAATGCCCTTTGACAGTACCCACAATGCACAAACAGCCTTTTTTGTAAAGTCAGTGGCGCGATGATGTCAAAGGCCATTTGAGACAAACAATGCGCGTTGTCACAGGTTACGAATGCGAAGTTGGAACTCCGAAAAGGCTTATAGTCAGTGTGTTATTTTATCACACCTCGACAAACTTTGCCCCGTATTTTTTCTTCAGTTCGCCGTAGAGGGCGCTGTAGCGCTCCATAGACACGAGAGCCTGGGAGTTCCTGACTGGCGCATCGGGGCTGACTTCCGATGCCCATTTGGCTATCTTGGGCAGCAAGCAGTCTTGTAGCCAGGCTATCGTCGGGCATGCCACTGCTAGGGAGGGGGACTTTGGTTCTTTGTAGTCCTCCGAAATAGTGAGGTTTATCCTGAAAATACAGAAGAATGAAAAGGGCATAAAACAAATTAAGTTTTGCGAAGAAAATAAGTGATGACATTAAATAAAGGAAATGAATCTATGAAAAGAAAAAAATGGTCCACAGTTATAGGGAGTTTTTTAATTTCAATTTTTCACTTCTTGAATTTCTGAGAAATAATATCAAAATGAATATAATTTGGGTCGGTGTTTTGAAATCCATTAATTTCACTTGTATTTGTTGTTAGCATTTTCTTTCATTATTAATTGTGCTCATCTGATTTGAGCATATCCACAGTTTACACAGCAATACTTCTGAATTGCTCAAGGCAAAAAACCCTGCCATTTTCAATTTTGGCATGAAACACAAGTGGCTATTGAATATATTCTTTGTGAAAAAAAGAGAAAACAACAAAAGACCAATCAAAGAAATGGGACAAAACTACACGTACTTGCCAGACAGTTTAAGTTGTTGTCAATGCAACAACTTCTATTTTCACTTGATATCAAATGGCTTTCATTAGGCCTGGGCGAGCAGTGGATTTTTCTACTCGAGTACTCGCAAAGAAATTACTCACGAGTAGTCAAGTACTCACTAGTAGTTCACTGAATTCCAATAAATGCAGAAAAGTGATATACATATATGCAGGAAGTAACTACAAGCAAATAGCATGCAAGTCACACCACATTCTTCAGTACTTAATGTGTGACGGTTTGAATCATTTACTTGAATTTTTTTTGACGAATGGAATCCTAGGGAGAGAGAGGTGGAGGGAGTGATTCCCTGTTTGTTGGGGACGTATTTAGCCATGAACCCTAAACCCTAAATTGCTACTCGCGAGTAGCTGCTTCTACTCGCGCCAGGACGAGTACTCGAGTAGATGAAAAACCATGAGTAGAACAACGAGTAGCATAAACTACTCAGGAATACTCCGAGTAATGGAGTTACTCGCCCAGTGGTAGTTTTCATTCACAAGTACTTTCTTTGTATATGATATACCTTGAGGTCTTCAAAGAGAAAGTAAATCTGTACGCTGTCTGCATCAGGTTTCTGCTGTCGCTCGATGCTTCAGAGGCATTTTGAAGAGGAATAAATGTGGCTGAACATTCTTCATGATCTAAAGAAATATAAACGTCATACATGTAATAATACAATGCATTAACCATACTTACTGTGGATTTATAAATGAATCTTCTCTGGATTTATAATGTATGAATAACAATAATGTGGCGCATATACCAAAGCAGGTCTCAAAGTGCTTCACAATTATTGCACTTTTGTCCCTGTTCATCAGGCAACATTGACAAAAGACCAGTTTTTGAAGCAGCTCGAGATCAGCACCTTTTGGTCTCTACCTTCTAGGACTCCTGGGTGGAGAGTAGTCCAAGTAACTGGGACTCTACGAATTGTCTTTTTTTAACATTTGGACATGGTCGGGCGACCGTGTCCATCCAAATGTTAAACAAGGCGATTCGTAGAATCCTAGTTACTTGGACCATGTGTTTTATTTCTCCATGCTTGGACTAGGTAGGTGGAGAGAGGCGATTGTGGTAAAGACAGTAATGTGGCCCATGGACTCAAGCACCATGTTCCCTGCCAGGATTCGAACCCACGTACCACGGCACATGAGTCGAACACCGTAACCATTGTATCACCACTCATCTTGTGAAAAAAAGAAAACGTTACTCTTGTCTTTATTATGATTATAACACATTCTTTTAATCTTACATTTTCCCTTTACCGGTCAGTAATGTTACTTGTTAGTTTTAACTTTAATTTAATTAGTGTCTACCCACCTACAGGCCTATAAAATAAGTTTATTAATTAAAAAAACTTTTAAATGAAGTTGTGATTTACCAATGACGATTATTTCATTCACTGTTTCTTCTGCACTTCCATTTCGATGTCCTGTGCTTCGTGGTACAAGTTTCCGAACACACAACTCAAATCGTGAATTCTCATCCGTCAAATGTGGAGAACTTTCAGGACCGTCACAACTCGAGTTCCGTTCTTCATGTTCTTGTTCATTTTCAGAGTATTTTGGGATGCTATTTTTAAGGCCATTTTCATCACAGGATAAACCAGCGTTGTCTTTCGTCAGTGTTTCAATATACTGGGCAGAGAAACTGTCACTTAATTCACAACTTGTGGTAGAAAACTTTTGAATGAGTTTCCCTAGCGTAAGTCCATCATTCGTGCGCGTTCTGTACAGCACGACTGCACCAGAAAGTCTCCGGTTCACAACGTGTGGTTTTAACAGCCAAATTTCGATTGCTTTCGAGAACGTTTTCTCCACACAAGACGTCTCAATGCTTTTAACATTTTGCCAGTTAATAACTTCCATGCTTATTATCAGGTTCGGAAATTGAAAAGTCATTGGAAATGTTCTAAACTCAAGAAATTCTACAGTTTTTATGCGCTAAAAAAATGTCGAAATGCGGCGCAATAACCGGAAGTGTCGCCATTTTGATGTTTTATTGCATGCTGGGAAGAAAACTTCCTAGCTTTTTGGTGTAGCTCCTAACCCCATCACCATGAAAAATGAATACTGACGTGTATAGGGAACAGACTAATCTGTGTGCAGCGAAATTCGAACATGTCGTCTGCCACTGTGTTTTGACGATGATAAATTTCTCTAAAAGACAAGTTTGTTTTACTCTCAAGCATTGACAGCCACTTTTCTTCGCAGCTAATAAATAATTAGAAGTCACTATGTGCATCCCCAGGGAATGTTTGTCCATCGTGCCATTAGTTTGGCTGATAACGATGCCTGTTTTTGGCTCATTTTGCGGGCCAGAGGTTGTGCTTCGTTTGTCCCTGTTGATGATGCTGCACACGCTGATTGGGGCTGCATTACCGAGTGTGTTGGTGAGTTTGGAAAGTTGTCCATGGCCATGTTATTATATTATATAAGGAAGGATTTCCAGAAATAATGTGGAAAGTAAGGTTTAATGTTGAACGGTTCACCACTGACAAAACTATCATTAAATTGGAGTATCAATATCTTGGTTTATAACTTTATAAACCATTGACTTTGTAAACCATTATTAGGCATAATATTAAGATAGTGGATATTTTGCCGGAGGTAATGACGGCAAACTAACGATTACTAAAGGTTTGCCGGCGGCAATCCATATCAACAGAGGGCGCTGTACTCTTTAAAATAGGGCTGAATTATAAGATGTATTAAATTCCCACCAAACGTTGTGTAGCACGTTTGGTGTAGTGGTTAAGCTAAGGCTCTAGTAAGCGGGATGACTCGCGTTCGATTCCGACCGCACCGCATTTAAGGTTTTTTTTCTCATCCCCAAATAAATAAGAATATTCTTCTTTTATTATTTTAACATGTCTCAAACATTTTTTGCAGAGTATTACATTTTCTTTTTCAGATTTGTGGCTCTGGAGGATTTTTTTTAAAAGGGAAATAAAGTCCGAAATTATAAAATGGTCTGAATCCCATCTTGTGAATACGAGGTACAAAAAAACAGTAACTGCACATGTTCAGTGCATATCCGGCAAACTAACTTTTACTGAAGGTTTGCCGTCTCCGGCAAAATATACACTGCCTAATATTAATAAACTTTAATAATTGGTAATAAATTTCTGATAATAAAAAAAAAAGTTGCGCCATCTGGTTATTGGTCCACAGATTTTGTTAACTACACCCGGGCATTACTAATTGACATTCCCACAAGATTGACCAACAAAGCTCTATTCATTCAATATTGCTTTTGTTTTAACTTTAATATTTTGTGTTGGGGGGGGGGGGGAGGTGTTAGGACTTAAGTTTTATAGCTTTTGGGGGGCTGTTAGGTTTTTGTCGTTTTTGCTTTCCCTTTAAGTTTTACATTGAGATGATTGACTGTAGTTTATTTATCCGATTTTTTCCCCCTGTGTCCCGGTTCATGCCAGCACTAAAATCAACACATTGTATTGTTATGGGCCTATCTCCCCCCCCCCCCCCCCCCCGCCTCCCCCCCCCCCCCCCAATAATAATTGGGGCTTGGCCAGTGACATCCTGGAGCAGTATGGAGGATTTCAATTTTCAAGCATAACTGCAGGCCTATATTTATGCATGGCTGAGCAAAAACAACACCAGACCTTGACAAAGTGCATCCTACAAAACCAGTAACACACTTTTGCCATGTAACTGCAATCCTCCAAATTCCTTCACTTTGGCAAAGAGGATTTGAAAGATTCAGGGCGGTGAGGGTTAATTTTTAATCGTAATGTGTTTTTCATTTGCATACAGGTGTCAATCATCCCGTTCTTCCAAACAGGGCTGTTTTGCGTCCTCCTAGCCCTACCCATCACCGTCGTGCCCTACCTGTTCCTGTGGGTCTATGACAAGCTCATCTGGTTGTCAGAGCCGGTCTTTCTGACCATCGAGGCAGTGGAGTTGGTCCGGGTGTCCGTCAGGACCAGCAGTAGGGTGGCTGAGCAGATTGAGGAACAGCCACTACTCATGAAGGTAAATTATGGGCAATTCCACATTAATGGGCCCAAAAGTGTGACATTTGAGAAGACCTTTAAGTTTTGAAGATAAAACTGCGATCTTGGTCTCTCAAGTTTTGCTGTAAACATTGCAAGCTTCGGACAAATGTCCTCATCTGCAAATGATATAACTGGTTTTGTATTTTAGAAAATATAGTGGATATTGTTTTAAAAAGTGTAACGTACGTAACGAAGGACAGACATTGTAGATAAAGTCACAAAGTAAGCATAAAGTTTAATGATCCCCTAATGTTGACTTATGTAAGAAGATGTACCCTGGAGGAATGCTTATTAGTCAAAACCTAGAAAACTCAGAGTCGGTGTGCAGAATTATTTGTTATTTTATGATCAGGATTTATACGTACGAACAGACTGGACATTTGTCGAAAAAATGTCTGTCCCTGTTCGTACGTCACCCTAATCACATCATAAATTTGAAGCCAGTGTGAAAACTTATATTTTTACTGGATAACAATGTAAAATGGCTTAATAATGTCACTGGAAGTGCCTATTAGAAACTGAATTTGTCTTAACCACCCTTTTCGTAGCAGTGTGTCTGTCAACATTACATACGTATCACACAGAAAAGATGCCTGTTATTTCTCAAACAAAACAAGGTATCATCTTTTGTCTTGTCTTGTCCTAGTCACTTTCAACTTAGCAAGGTATAAGAAAAAAACAAGAAAATACTAGCTCATCTTTTACCCTTTATATGCAACCTCCATAAACTTATCTAATTGGCCCATTAGTGTGAAAATGCCCAAATAGTGCTTTCATTGGATCCCGTGCTACTGCTCTGCCGAACTTAATTGAAATGAGTGCGGCAATAGCTCTTGTACAGCACGGCAGTTGCTCTAAACGCTAGGGGTGTGCATTTACGGGTAGTACAGGAACCGGTACCCTATTGACAAAAAATACGGGTACCCGGGTATCAATTAAAGAAACCTACCCCAAAAATGTCAATCTCAGAAGTTGCTGTTCAGATTGTTCATAAAGGTCTGCATGCTAATACTACCCCATATCGGTGCGCCAGTACGCAAGTTACAAATGTATACAGTGAGCTCTTTAGCTTTATGGTAAAAACTGCAACTATCACGAGCATCGTAAATGTGGAATTGGTTTTGTTTTCCACGTAGTCTGTTTTTCAATTTGAAATTTCTCTATCAATGACATTCAAAGCTGTTCTTTTTCATTCTCTGAGAACTTACTGAGTAATTTCTAAAGATGGTTACGGGTACTCGATTCCATAATCAGGAACCGGTTCCCGACATTGACGGTCGGGTACTCGGGTACCCGGTTCCAATGCACAGCCCTACTAAACGCCGAGCTTACTATTCGAACCTTAATGCATCTGGAGTAACTGGCCATGTTAAAACAATTAAATCAACTTTCAGCGCGATCAAGATATTCGCGCCAATTTCACTCCCGTGATGTGGACGCAAGAGAGGGTATTGTGAGCATGTGTATTCTTAATATGTGATGCGAACAAGCTTAGTGAGTCGTTTGTTTGGAATTTTTATTTGGAGATACAGGACAAAATAGGGCCACTTCATCACATCACTTCATCACATCTCTTGGTGTTCCAACTTCCATAACTTTTGAACTGAAGATGGTACCAGCATGCAGTTTTCACAGCAGTAATGCTGATATTCTGCTCTTTTCAAATCTGTAAGAAAAAAAATTTGACCAGGGTCGACAAACGACTCATGTAGCTTGATCGCATCACATATGTTTGCCCTAACTTTGAATTGAATTGAGTTTGGCACGGCAATGGCACGGCGTTTAGAACATATGTTGTAATACTCCAGTGCGTGTTACGACATCCTCCGACGCAAACTGGTTAAGAGAGTTAAAGTGGTCACCATCCAATGATGACAGACAGCCGTGCACTCAACTCTTATACAGGTTGGGAGAAGCAAGTGTGGTAAAGCATCTTGCCCAAGAACACAAGGACATTACATTTGAAATGATAGCACCCTACCCTCAGTCATTTTTTTCAAAAAATTGTTATTCTTGTAGAGCATAAACATGTGTATATGGGCTCAGTGTGCCAACAAAAGAGGGCGCATTTTTACCTCTTTTGAGAGCTCCGTGGACAGGACACACAGCGTGCGCGTTCTGTACTGGTTTCTTCGCAAAGTACGCGCGACTTCCTGCATGTGCAAAAGCCATAGCCTCCGCGTCTTCGCATGAGTGTCAGGCGTCGTTGGCGCACGAATACGTTTGAATTCAACTTGCAATTGTCTCCGATACTAATCCCCGCCTCCAATAACTTTGGATACATTCTAAATACGCGGTGGATGGATCGGGAACCAGTCTAGGCCACCCCCAACTCTCATTTTCTGGCCGTTGGTAGTGTGCTTGTGCACGGAGCCCGTAGCAATCTGTTTGTTTGTTTGCTTAATTTCTATTTATCTTCTTCGTCCAAAAGTCTTTGATACTTGGTGCAGCTGGAATCTCCTACACACTTTCTGTGGTCATGGGCTATGTTCTTTTATCTTCGGGATCGCCAGCAGTCAGGTGGTAAGTACTAAACTGAGACATCTGTTCATGAGACCAGCAACTTATTTTTAACTAGCATTTTCCTCCCATCCCTGACAATTTGGGCAATTCACAATGCAGTGCGCCACCAAGAGTTTGCCACGGAGTTCATTTTTCCCAGTGCATTGTGGGAGATGGTCAACCAATTCGTAGCGTGGGACATTTGAAATTGTTCGTTTCAGCAATTGTTCGGTCAGTTGTTTTGTAAGCGTATGATTCGAGTATTTGTTTGCCCTTTTCTTTTCTTTTTATCGATATGGTGTTTTTTGTATTAAGGCGGCAGAATGCTATGCCCCAATCTATAACAAATTAGCTAAGGCCCAAAAGAAAAAGTCTCCGGTTTCTGATCGGCAAAATGAAAACGTTTATTATTCAATGAAAGATGATGCCTCAAAACCGCCAAACTCACTGGTTTGACTGGAATCCTGCTGCTGCACAATTTTAACGTGTTTTTAGATGGGGTTACGATCGAGAATAAGCTTTATGTGGCCTCTCTGGACTCCCATATATTTGCACTAAGTTTAGTCGGGCACCATTTGCAGTCATCAGCCGACATTTGAAGAAAAAAAAACGGTTCAAAGAAAAAAAAACTGCGTTGCCGCACCACTTTTTGGGCAAGCTCCATACCAGAAACCGGGGACTTTTTTGGGGGCCTAAAGTTGTCTACTGACACTCATTCAAATGGGCCATAGACTTGAAAAATGGTGGCACACTGCATTGTGAATAGCCTAAATTGGGGGTGCTATTGCAATAATGCGGACACAACTGTGAATCTGCCCACTGGCACTTGAAAGGTTCGTTCTTGTTGGAGAACTTGTATTGTTTAGGCTGATCAATGGCCTTTGAACACCAGGTGGTCCCAAGTTGGAATGCTTGCCCATGCTTCTTCGGAACAGCCTATTCCAAGTTAGAATAAGCTGCAAACACTGTTTATTCCTATAGGCACCAATAACACCTCCCCCCCCCCCACTTCTCAAGAAGGGAACAATACAAGTCTCCAAAGGGTTCAAGACATACATCAAAGAAAAACATGATTAACCCTTTTCACTTTCCTGTTTTGTGGGGGAGTTGTTAATTTGTACCCTTTTTTTCATTTCTTTTTTGTTTGGAAAAAAAATAACCCACAAAGTTTAAGTTTGTTCGCTGTCTGTTTCACTTTTGGGATAACTGTGTTTTGGACATCATTTTTCTCTCGAAGATGATAACCCTTAAAAGTAGACCTGACGCCCATTGGCATTTTGGGAAATGATATCCCTCAATTTTTTAAGTGTGCATTTACGGGGGGCATGGGTGGCTGAGTGCGTAAGGCACTCGCCTCTCACCACTGTGGCCCTGGTTCGATTCCAGGCTTGGACCATATGTGAGTAGAGTTGTGCGTTGGTTCTCTCCTGTGCCACGAGGGTTTATCTCCGGGCCCTCCGGTTTTCCTCCTTCCGGAAAAATCAAACACTTTGGATCTCAGGCTGTGCTCCGTGGTCATATATGGGTCGATGTGGCTGGTTGCCTAAGACACTTTACATGCCAGCAGCTCGACCATGTTGTAGCCGCGTCCTTTGCAATTCAGCTTCTCAGTTGCGAGTAAGGATGATTAGCCTCCCAAATTGTTATTATTACGGGAACCGGGTACCTGGTTGAAAACATGGGTACCCTATTAAAGAAGCCCAATCCCAAAAGTTCAAGCCATTAACAAGCCTAAGTTTGCATGTACTATGGCTATTAATTAGTTGTGATTTTTTTCCTTATTTTCTGCTACTTTATTTGTAAATTTCACTCTAATGTTATCAGGGGTGTAAAATCTCAGCTTTAAAGCTGATTTCAGCTTTTTTTGTTATGGATTTCAGCTTTTTTCCCCCTCACTTACTGTGTACAAAAGTATAGGAGATTTCCAAAGTTCAGCTTTTTTACATTTTTGTTCAGCTGTTTTCAGCTATTTTTATCTGTGGTCACTTCACACCCCTGGTTATACTTTGACTTCTGTTTTTGCGCTATAATTGAATAGAAATAAAAGTCGAATTCAGATGGAAAGAAAACCGCAATGACACTGTATTGGTTGAAATTTGTCTTGTCCTAATAACACTAGTGCAATGATGTCTTAAAGCTTCCAGTTTAACTGTATTCTCTTGTCTTCTTTCTTTCAGGATACTTGCTGCTCTTATAGTTGTCTCCGTTGTGTTGCTGCTGTTAACATTAATGAAAGATGAAGGTGAATTTCCCTCTTTTTTATCCCTGTATGTTCAGTTTCATGCTTCCATTTGTTTGATCTGCTGCCCTCAATAGATGCAACGGCAGTAAACTTTTTCATGCCGTTGTACAAAATATTGGACTAGAAATGTTAGCTAGTGAACATCATGAGCTCCGTGCGTGAACAAAAGAGGGCGCTATTTTACCATTTTTGAGAGCCCCGTTGACGGGACACACCGCATGTGCACGCACTCTTGTTTTACTATACTGCCGAGGACAATGCTTTGTGTTTCCCATTGTCCCTGTAATATAACACTCTCCCCTAGACTAAGCACACAAACTTACTACAGAGGACCGTTTTTAACAAAAGACCCAACTCCCGAGGACTGAAAGGATCTGTTGTTCTCCCTTTGTGTGTCGGTCCTCGGGGTTTATGTAGAACACGTACGCACTTGTTCACTTGCGTATACCGTGAAGTATGCACTACTAATTTTATTCTAAAATACCCTCAAAGCCGAGCATCTTTGCATGAGCATTCGACATCGGCCGTGCGTTCGAATGTCTCTCCCAATGGACTCCCTAGTCTGGTTCCCAGACCAAAGGATCTATTTCTGATTAATCTAAGAATCGTCACAAACAAAATCGTGAGTTTGTGTGCTTAGTATTATTGGAGAGTGTTGCATTATCCGGTTCGTTAGTGAAAACGTCATACACGCGCGCGCACCACTGATTACTAGCGCCCATTGGCTACAAACGCTCGAGCTGCGTTAACTTCCGGTTCCAATCATGCAGAAAGTGCTGGAGGTGACGTCACACTAACGAACCGGATAGGGACAAAGTGACAACAAGCAAATTCGTCGCAGAGTTGACAAACCGGCGAATCGAAGATTTTGGCGATTTTGAGATTTTGTCATTTTTGTGATTTTTAAAGGTTGCTCTTTCAAGTATTTATGCCAAAATTCTTAATTCTTATCTCGATTTTGAGATTCAGAGCCTGTGGCGAATCAGTCATAATAACAATCCATAATTTGATATAGTGACAAATACGGAATTTCGCTGGTAACCAGCTAATGTAAGGGGTGCGTTCAAAGTACCAAGGAATGATGTGCTACTGTGGTCAAAAATGTCACATAAACAGTGACCTTTCAAGACTCAATTCATTTTTGCACATATCTATTATGATCAAAATAATATTGCACGCTACATGTAGAATGCATGATATTTTCCCTAAAAGTTAAACAAACTACATGGAGTTGTGCGATATGTTTTATTTGATCGTTAATGTATTCGTCAGTTTGTCATATTACAAAATCTAAATAGCCGGTTGTTCTTCACACTGTTTGTATGCTATTCGTCAGTTTGTCGGATCTCGCGCGCGCTGTATACACGATCTGACAAACTGACGAATAGCATACAAATGCGTCAATTGACGCATCTTTAGAAATGGCCTTCTTTTATTGTTTTCTTCAAAATGACAGCATGCCGGAAAGAATAATTTCACAGGGAGTTTAGTGTCATTGCTATCTTTAAACCAAGTAAGCTTTTCAAAAGCAATTTCGTCAGTTACTGCTCTGCAAATGATCTACTCTATTTCAAAGCAAATGGAAATTTCCAAAAATGTGTCACTTGACACATCTTTGGAAATTACCTTCTTATATTGTTTTCTTCAAAATGACAGCATGCCGGAAAGAATAATTTCACAGGGAGTTTAGTGTCATTACTATCTTTAAACCAAGTAAGCTTTTCAAAAGTAATTTCGTCGGTTACTGCTCTGCAAATGATCTACTCTATTCCAAAGCAAATGGAAATTTCCAAAAATGTGTCACTTGACACAACTTTGGAAATTACCTTCTTATATTGTTTTCTTCAAAATGATAGCATGCCGGAAAGAATAATTTCACAGGGAGTTTAGTGTCATTACTATCTTTAAACCAAGTAAGCTTTTCAAAAGTAATTTCGTCAGTTACTGCTCTGCAAGTGATCTACTCTATTTTAAAACGAATGGAAATTTCCAAAAATGTGTCACTTGACACATCTTTGGAAATTACCTTCTTATATTGTTTTCTTCAAAATGACAGCATGCCGGAAAGAATAATTTCACAGGGAGTTTAGTGCCATTACTATCTTTAAACCAAGTAAGCTCTTCAACGATTATTTTGTCAGTCACGTTTTGGACGGCTGCAAATGATCTACTCTACCTTTAAAGGGAATATACATCATTTGCTTTTGCTGTAATTTTCAGAAATGGATGGAATTGGGGGGTTGGAAATATATAGCAAATACAGTTACACTGACTTTTTTGAGGTTTTGGGTTCGAAAATGCTATAAAAACCAAGAAAAACAATCATTTTCCTGTAGTCTGGTTCCCTGACTCCATATAAGAAGAAACAGAGCAGTTTACATACATTGGGGAATTGTAAGGTCAGGGAACCAGTCAAGCTGGCTTGTACCCATTCATAGGTGTGTAATCAATTGCAAACAAGTGCGATGGTCAATTGGGGCCAGTATTTGAAAAAAAAGCCAGTTTTTCCAACGCTGGTCGGCCGACCAGCGTTGGAAATTGATACAAAAATACCACTTTTCTTGAAAATGACAGTATACCAGGTGCCATGATTTTACAGGATGCTTTACACTGTCATTCACTAACAGTCCAGCAAGGTATTTCCAAATGATTTGGTAGTTTTATTTTTGGATGTTTGCAAATGTTGTATTTTCCCTTTAATTGAATATTGTTCAGGGATCATAAGCGACTGCGGTATCGCCACCCTAGCCATGTTCTCCATCCTGTGGGCCATGCAGCAGGAGTCTAACATGATGGCTCATCCCATGAAAGTGCCCGAGGAGTGGATCAAGTAAGACATGTACATGATCCGTTCCATTTTCCCTGATGCTATCTCACAAAATGTCTTGATTCATTACGGCAGTATCCCGGGTAACTGTAGTAGCTAGGACACAGCTCTAGATTCTGTACAGGGATAACCTTATATACAGGTTGTCCCACACAAAAAATCTAACAGTCGTAAACTAATTAATATAAAGGTACAGGATGAGTCAAAAAAGCGGAACCCAAACCCCAAGCTACTGTCAGCTACTTTCAGATGAAAACTACTTTCCAGATGAAAAAAAAAACACTCTAATTTCTCAATCCATTCAAAGAATATCACCATTTAAAAGTAATGACCCTAAAACCTGTTTCGTCAAAAAAAAAATTTAAATTATTGTGTATGCGTACTGTTTGGAACAACAAAGAAAATGACACAGAATACTTGTTTCAACCACTGTCAACAACTGTAGTACACAATATCTTTATTAACAACCCTGGTTAGGCAACAATATGATTTATATAATCCACTTTTTTGAAAAGACGGGCCTTCAAGCGGACTTTGTTGAATATTTTTAGCTTTTAAACTGAGGTATGTTTTATAGCTGGTGATATTTGAAGACAATTGTGACGACGATTCTTAAAATCACATTTTTTGGACGAAAGAGGTTTTGGGAAAGAGGTTATTGTGTTTAAATTGTGATATTCTTTGAACGGATTGATCGATTTCAGTAATTTTTTTCATCTAAAAGTAGCTTATACAATTGGCTTGGTGCTACATATTTTTTTAAATATGAAAAATATTTTATGGGGTTTGGGTTCCGCTTTTTTTGACTCACCCTGTATATTGCATGTGAGTTTTGGAATATTTTCAAATTACCTCTTAATGTCAGATAACCAATCTACCATACAAATTTTATTTCATTCAAATCCCTGCATTGGAACAAACGCTATGCTTCATCAAACTCAAGGATCAAAAATCGTCTTGGGCCACTTTTCTTGAAAGTGAGAAAGCGCAGTTAGCGAAACACACAAAGGATTTATTTCCGTTGTTCAAGAGTAACGTGTGACTTATTCTACCGGCTTCGATCTGTAAATTTGATCAATAAAGAAAGTGGCACAATTGTTTTTTTTCAAGTCCTGTATTGTGATTGCTGTATCTTTTGAACAAAACATCCTAATGAAACCAACTAAAAAGCATTTGGAAAACCCTTATTCTACTCAGCAATACATTAGACATGATTTTGAATACTACCCCCACTTTTCTGAAAACATGCCTGATTCGACTGTTAGGTTTTTTGTGGGACAACCCGGACTAAGATTTGCATGTACACTTGAAGTCCAATAATGTGGCACACTTCAACTTTTTCTTGACTTTCATCAACATGCCTGTTTTGGTCTTAGGCCATCAGCCTCGGTCCAAAATTTTGGCCACCGTTATTAAATGAGGGGAATAATCGTCATAGCGATTTTTGGCAAGGTATACTCCTCCAGAGTTGGAAAATATGTGATAGCATTGCAGCGGTGGCAGCTTTTTGGGTGTTATCACCCTTTTTTTCAAAATGTCCATGAAAATGCTTGTTACCACTCTAGGGGCGGTACACCTTTCGCATGTGCACTATAATCATTTATGCCCTGATTTGACACTGACCAAACCCCCAGGCTGATGGCCTATCTACCTTTCCACCCCCATTGTATAAAATGGTCTAGTCCATTGACCGGTGTGGTTAGATTAGGTGGGTGATAAGGCATACAGGGTCACCGGGTCAGTGCCACACACATGGAGCTGTTCACACAAAGCGATCTAGTGAAAGATTTTCCTAGACGGGTGAAAAATCCTATCAAAAAAATCAAAAAAATCCTTTGTTATCCTGTTCACAGACAAACTAACCAACCAACCAACCAACACACAAACCAACACCGGTGAAAACATAACATCCGTGGCAGAGATAATAAGAGATGTACCCATGGACAATTCCACGGTTACTCACGTTACATTTTTTATGTACTTTTGAGATTCCTTGGGCTGTAATTACCTTACTGAAAAGGTTTAATAACTGTTATCCCCATGGTAGATAGAGTAGACCTAGACCTACCTAAGCACCAAAGATGACATCCAGAAAAATGTGTTAGGTATGATAAACAAGATGCACTCACGTTACATTTTCGTAACGTGAGTAACCGATTTTATGCATCTTGTTAGTCATACATAATACATTTGTCTGGATGTCATCTTTGGTGCTTAGGTAGGTCTAGGTCTACTCTATCTACCATGGGGATAACAGTTATTAAACCTTTTCAGTAAGGTAATTACAGCCCAAGGAAACTCAAAAGTACATCAAAAATATAACGTGAGTAACCGTGGAATTGCCCCCATGCAAACACTAGGAAAGAAAAGGTTGCACCTTCAAAGATGTCTCTAATGCAAAGGATCTATAGGCTGGTTGCCCATAGAATTCATACTTTTGTGCCAACATAACACAAGTGCACCCCACTTGTCACCACGTCTATCTATCCATTCACCAATCCTAACCATTCTCTTTATTAGGCCGTTAACTGAATTACAGCCCGTTTAGCATCCGAATCCGACTTGGTGGTTCCAGACAAATTTGTGCAAATTATCTTCCGCACTGCAAACTTAATTGCTGCTATCAGACTCGTTTGTGCAATAACATTAGGAGGAGGACGGTGTTGTGTGTACCACAATTAGTGACAAATGTTTTTTTAAAAATGCACCTTTCATGTATAGGCCCCATGTTTTCAAAATATGTTTTGTGTCCTTCGCGTGCGCATATAATTCCAAAGCTCATTAGCGCTGCGTCTCACTTACTGTAATCTGATTTTGATCAGACTTGGGTATTTCGTAACGAATATCTGATCAGATATCTTTCAAATATTTTTTTTGGCTCACGGTATGAGCCCCAAAGCTTGACAGTTTCAAGTTTGTGTAAATTGATACGGAAATGCTTTCCTGAATTTGATCAGACATCCATATTTTTTTTCAACTACATTTTAATTTCATTCGTTGATATTTCAGGGTGGAAAATTAGTTAAATACACAAATTGCATTAAAGAGTTGCAAATTTATGCAAAATTTGTAATTTGAAAAAAAAACCTCTGTTGGAGTATGATGCAGTTCAATATTAGGTTTTGCCCTTCACCGACGTGTAAACACTGTGTACTCAGTTGGAGAGAAAAAAGGCAGGAGGTCATGGGTTCGAGTCCCACCCGAGTGATTTTTTTCCAACTTTCACTCAGGAGGTATTATGTACGTACTGAGTATACAATATTTATACGTCGGTGAAGGGCAAAACCTAATATTGGTTTACATCACCCCGACGCAAATTCATCTAATGAATATGTTACATTTATTTAGAGAAAGAAAAAAGAGTTGATGGAAAACTGGTTTTCAACCCTTTTTAGGGCGTGGCCGTGACATTAAAAGGGGGGCCTTGCGGACAAAACAAAACAATGATAAAAACATCAACTAGAGGTTCGCATTTGTTAAGTTGCAAACGCAGAGTGGTCCGGCAGACAACAATTTCATTAAACACTGCCCAGTTAAGTCATGAATGTTTTTATGTCAGAACAAAGGATCACAAAATTTAACCTTTCCAGTACAACCAAGTTCATACCAGGTTTTATCATAATCCCGTATGTTGTTTGGAAGAAATTTGGTTTGTTTTGATTTTGAGGCTTCTGTCTGTATTTTAAATTCACCGAACTTTGACCTTCCGGTAGACCCGGAAGAAAAGGTCAAGCGAGTTTACATACTTTCACTTCATGGTCTATTTGATTACAAAGTGTGAACATGATTCATCACTTTGTTCAAGGGTTATAAGTTAATTAAGTTGGTCATTTTTTCCAACGAAAACTGCTTGTAATTTGACACCCAATGACGTCATCATGACGTCAGAGTAATATGCACCACTCGGGTTGAGGGTCAGTATATATTGAAAGTTACAAGGTCATACCGTGAATAGTTTAGGAACACAGATATTGTTTTCTGTGCCTCAATCAAGTAATAACCAGCGAAGTATTAAAGGTATTATTCAACATTTGCATTTATTATGAAATACCTTACTTGACTGTAAGTGAATAATAGTCTCCAACATCCTGTGAAATCATGGCACCTGGTGTGCTGTCATTTTCAAGAAAAGTGGAATTTTTGTATCAATTTTCAACAATGGTCGGCCAACCATCGTTGGAAAAAAAGTGCCTTTTTTCAAATACTGCCCCCATTTTTAATACCAAATTTAGTTAGTCCACATTTTGTTTGCAATCGGTTAGACATCTGTGATTGGGCGCAAGCCAGCTAGTCTGGTTCGGAATTCCCTGACCTGACAATTCCCAAAATTGCTCCGTTTCATCTGAAGTCGGGACAGGGAACCATACTACAAGAACAGCATTTTTTTGTTGGTTTTTCCAGCATCCGTGAACACAAAACTTATACACAGATCAGTGTAACAATATTTGCTATGAAATACTAACCCCCAAATCCATCCATTTCTGAAAATTACGGCCAAACGCAAATGTTGTATATATTACCTTTAAACAAGAAAAAGAATAATTCCAAGACCTCTGCAACTGACAAATCTTGATCCCAGCCCGAGGCAATGCACTGACAGCCAGATCCCCCAGATACCATCCATGCACGCAGCCTCATCAAAACCACTCAAGTCTTGGAGAGAGAGTCTTCATAATTACCAAAAAACCCTTGGGGAAACATGCTTAAATATGAAAACCCAACTTGGTTTTTGTGAGTGCTGTTTGTTCTTTTCACAACATACAATGAATGACTTTTAAAGATCAGTTCAAATTGAACACAGGCATCTGCAGAGATGATTTGTTTCAGAATTTGAATCCTGAAATGTCTTGTACATGTATCTCTTTGAAACAAAATGATCTGGTACAAGGTACCCTGTGGAGGCATGTGCACAATAGGGAACAAAAGATTGTATATGTCTCCACATGGCAATTTCTATAGATAATACGTCTCCAGAAAGGTTATCACGAAATAGATATATGGATTTACTCAAAAACTAGGAATTTCCAAGGTGTGTTGATGTGTCGCAAATTGAAGAATTTTATGTAAGGGATATTAAGTCCGCATTTCAGCCCAGGAAATTAAATTTCTGGTTGAGTATTTTGAAACTAGATTTTCAAACTCATTTGTTTTAGTACACAAGAACAAAGAAATGACTCCACAAAGATACAAATTCCTGTATGTGTGTGTATGTGTCATCTGCACATCAAGTGCCACTTTAATATTTGCCCCTCTGAAATGCGCCACCTATTTTGCGAATTTCAGATATTTACTCACAAAAAGATTTGAGACATTTTAAAGACCGTATCAAACGATGCCAAATATTTTGATATTTTATTAAAAGGGGATGACATTGTCTTTCAATAAGGGAATGAATATGTGCTTGGCCAGTTTTAAACAAGAACGTTTAAAGCTGGCTCAGGGGCTAGAGCCGGTTTTTCAACATTGTTCAATACTGGCCAAGCAATTCCCATTTGTAAATACCTTCGAGTCAAAAAGTCAAAACAAGTCAAAAATTATAAATTTTCAATGATTGTGTTCAGCAATTTTTCTTCACATATTTTTAAACACTCCTTTAGCTATGTTATGGTATGTGCCTCTTTCGAGTAGTCGTTACCATCTCCTTATATGGAGATTCGATGTAGACAGAATGCAGCGGTGCTGGTGTAGTGTGAATTTAGGACTCTGTCGTATGTCCATGCATTATGATACGTTCTGTGAGGGACACCAACTACACGTTCCATGAGTTACAGTGTGTATTAAAATGGCGGCGCCCATGCCACGAGTTCATGTGAAGACTCGGTGAGTTCGTTCCATTATTTACTGGTTTGAAAGGACCCATAAACACAACATAGTGACAGCGGTGGTCCCAGTAAATGTTTGCGGACATAATCAGTGACATTTTGAGACTATATCACGTCAGGTAGTTGGACATTTTGTGGCAAAACAAACCGTTATTTTTCGTCCGATTCGCCACGTTCGTACGTGTGTCTAACGTACATCGATCATGTCGCAGTCACAGGGGGCGCCCTATAGTTCAGCTTTGATCGGACGGCTCGATCCATATGACCAAGTAGAGGAAATCACCAACTACCTCGAACGATTGGACCTGTATTTCAAGGCCAATGACATTTCTCCAGCCAAGCAGTCTGCTGTTCTGCTGAGTTGTATCGGAGCAAATGTGTACAAAACTGTGAAGAGCCTTTCTGAACCTGTGGCAGTCACTGAAAAGACTTACGCTGAACTGTGTACTCTGCTCAAATCGCACTACGGACCCAAACGACTGGTGATTGCTGAACGATTCCGGTTTTATCAGCGCAATCAAAATGCTGGTGAGACTGTAGCACAGTATTCTGTGGAATTGCAAACCTTGGCTGGACCGTGTAAATTCGGTTCTTTTCTTGATGATGCCCTCCGCGACCGGCTAGTTTGCGGCATACGCAGTTTGTTCATCCAGAAACACTTGCTCACCAAAGATGGCCTGACATTCTCCAAAGCCATCGAACTTGCCAAAACGCTTGAAACAGCCACAAAGGATCAGCAGGACATTAAGGCCCGGGGAGATAGTAATACTACTACAGTCCAGGCAGTCCATCAGGTGCAGCAGCGCCAGAAGCAACGCTCCAACAAGCCTCCCATGAGAAGGGATCAGCGATCCTCGTACCCCAGACTGAGTGGTCCCCTTTGCCAGAATTGCGGCTACGCCTCTACCCATAGAACTTGTCCTGCCAAGGGACAACACTGTAAGAGCTGCAATAAGATCGGCCACTTTTCAAAAGTCTGCCGATCAAGGCCCAAACAGATGCGAGCAGTTCTCCAGACAGATCCAGAACAAGAGGATGAAACCTGTACTTTTGCAGAGAACGAGTTCTTTGTCGGTGCCATACGCCGACAGCAACTGCCCATCGATGACGTTTGGAGACAGGATCTCCATGTACATGGACAGACTGTGTCATTCCTACTTGACACGGGCTCTGAGGTCAATATCCTCCCGCTTGACATCTTCAACGCGCTGAATGTCCCCGATAAGACCCTACAGCCGTCCTCAACTCGCCTTACAGGATTCTTCGGGGGAAAAGCCACACCAATCGGCCAGACCAGACTCATTTGCCAAGTCAAGGGCAAAACTCAAAGCTTGCTGTTCCTCATCTTGCCTCAGGGAGAACCAGTCATAGGCAAGCATGCCTGTGACTCGCTTGGATTGGTCCACAGAGTCTACACTCTACTCAGCCATGAGAGTGTTTTTGAAGGGGGTGGATGTCTGCATGGACAAGCAGTTAGCATCAAGGTAGACGAAGCCACCACCCCTTACTGCGTCATGACTCCTCGTCGTATCCCCATTCCTCTCATGCCCAAACTGAAAGAGGAGCTGGAGAGGATGGAGCAACAGAACATCATTCAGCGTATCACTGACCCCACAGATTGGTGCTCGCCTATTGTGATAGCGCCGAAAAAGAATGGTGACATTCGCCTATGCGTAGACCTCAGACGACTGAACAAAGCAGTTGTCAGGGAGAGGTTTACCATACCAACCGTCGAAGAAGTCCTCGGCAAAGTCGCTGGCGCCCAGATATTCTCCCTGCTAGATGCCAAGCATGGCTTCTGGCAAGTACCACTGACAGAGGAAAGCCAGAAGTTCACTACCTTCATTACACCATTCGGGCGTTACTGCTTTAAACGCCTTCCATTTGGCATCACATCGGCACCAGAAATATATCAACGCATCATGTGCGACCTTCTAACCGACATACCCGGGGTCGTGGTGTACATGGACGACGTACTGATCACCGGTCGCACAAAAGAAGAACACGATGAAAGACTCCAGCGCATTCTCGAAATTGTGCAGAACGCTGGACTACAGCTGAACAAGGACAAATGCAAAATCGCCCAAACAAAGGTCGACTTCCTCGGCATGAAGCTCGATAAAGATGGCATCCATGCCGACCCTGCAAAGATAGCAGCGATCATCCAAATGCCACCGCCAACCACCAAAACCGAAGTCAAACGACTAATGGGGATGATCAATTGGCTTGCGCGATTCATTCCCCATGTCTCTTCAGTCGCTGCACCAATAAATGACCTACTGAAGAGTGATGTCAGCTGGGTGTGGGGATCACCACAGCAGTCAGCTTTTCGCAGCATTAAGACACTCCTCACATCAGCTCCTGCACTCGCTTTCTATGATCCAAATAAGCCGACCATGGTTAGCGCTGATGCAAGCGAATACGGACTGGGTGGATGTATTCTGCAGCAACAAGATGACAAACAGTGGAAGCCAGTGGCGTACTGTTCAAGAAGCCTCACTCCATCTGAACGACGCTACGCGCAGATAGAGAAAGAGCTGTTGGCCTCGGTGTGGTCGTGCGAAAGGTTTTACGTATACCTTCGAGGCCTTCACGTCACCATACAGACTGACCATAAACCGCTGGTTCCACTCATCAACAATAAGGATCTGTGTGACGCTCCGCTGAGGTGTCAACGACTTCTTATGCGTCTCATGAAGTACCACTGCACTGCAGAGTACGTACCTGGCAAACTCCTCACTGTGGCCGATACCCTGTCTCGCGCACCCTTGAAGTCATCGGTCACTGAAAGCGACAACCTTCCAGACGAAGTTGAAGCACATGTCCATATGGTCACAAGCCACTGGCCAGTCTCCCAGGGGAAATTGGACGAGATCAAACGTGAAACTGCCCTCGATGAAGTGCTGGTGCAAGTCGCATCACACATTCGCAGTGGCTGGCCAAAGTACTCCCGCGACATTGAATCAACAACAGTGAAGCTCTACTGGGAGAACCAAGACAACCTCAGCTTCGTCCAGGGGATCCTCACCCATGGCGACCGCATCGTCATCCCGGCAAATATGCGCCAAGAGATGCTGTTGAGGATCCACGAAGGTCACCAGGGAATATCAAATTCCAGAGCCCGAGCTGCTCAAGCCGTTTGGTGGCCAGGTATTGGGAGCGACATTGCCCAGTACATAGAGAAATGCTCCTTCTGTCAGACTAAGCAGTCAGCACAGCGAGCGGAACCTCTAATCTCGACTCCGCTTCCTGAACGACCTTGGCAACGTCTTGCCTGTGATCTGGCAGAGGTCAATGGGAGACACTACATTGTCCTAGTCGACTACTTTTCGCGATGGATTGAGGTCCATCATCTCCAGACAACAACGTCGTTGGCCGTCATTAACTTTTTGAAGGCCACTTTCGCCCGTTTTGGCATACCTGAGGTTATCGTCACCGATAATGGGCCACAGTTCCTGACCGAGTTCAACCAATTTGCAAGTGAGTATGACATCCAACATCTCACATCTAGCCCAAACTACCCTCAGGCGAATGGAATGGCCGAGAAGGCAGTCCACATTGCTAAATCCATGCTCCGGCAGCCTGATCCTCTGCGAGCATTGCTGACCTACCGATCCACACCAATCCCAGGCCTCAACCTTAGTCCTGCACGCCTGCTGATGGGTCGCGAACTACGCACAACATTGCCAACACTCCCTCGCAATCTCCGTCCCAAGGTGATCAACACGCACCAGTTGAAGGCAGCCGACAAGCAACGTAAGGCCAAGAGCGAGTCTTACTTCAACGAGAAGCATGGCGTCCGTCATCTGTGTGAGCTGAAACCAGGTGACACGGTGCGGATCCGCAACAAAACACATCTGAGTCCGTTGGGTGAGGTGGTTCGAAAAGCAGGTCCCCCACGCTCCTACATTGTCAACGTTCAGGGCGTCGAGTATCGTCGTAACCGTCGCCACTTGCTGCTTATCCCAGAACCAGAACCAGTTCTTGAAGTCCAGACCCCACCTGACCCAATTCACCCACAGAATCCCAAGCCAACAACAACAGTCAGACCACGACGCACAGGAAAACCTCCACGCTGGCACCAGGATTATGTGGTGTACTAAACCTGACACTAAACTGGAACATTGAACTCTACACTCCACAGAACTGAACTCTAGATTGCTCACAAATCTGGACAATTTCAGGATTTTGGCACTTGAATAATCTCACATAATTTCAGACCTAAACAACCTTAACTGAACACACTTTCACAGCAGCATTCACAACATATGTTTTAATGCCAGAAAGCATTGCCATTTATTTACTGTTAACTATTGTTCATTGTTAATGTGTTTAACCAGTTTTGTTTGTTGACAGCTTAAAGGGGGGAGATGTCGTATGTCCATGCATTATGATACGTTCTGTGAGGGACACCAACTACACGTTCCATGAGTTACAGTGTGTATTAAAATGGCGGCGCCCATGCCACGAGTTCATGTGAAGACTCGGTGAGTTCGTTCCATTATTTACTGGTTTGAAAGGACCCATAAACACAACAGACTCTCGAAATATGAACTCATTGGTAGTATTGCTCATGCCTAAGTGAATATTGTAAACGTTCAACCAATAAAAAAGGGTGAAAGGGACCAGATTTGATATGACTCCAGAAAAGTGTTTAAAACCAGCCAGCCGGTGTTTTATCAACCATTTAAAACCTACCATATGACAGGTTCTTGACCAATAGGAATGGGTCAACTGTCTTTGGTATTTATGAATCAAGAATAATAATGGTATAAAGATTTGTGGAAAAAAAGGTAAAGATCCTTAAATTTTCCCCTCTGTTTCCGAAAATAATCTTTGCACACATTTCCAATTAAAAAATAGTGATTACAACAATTGAATTGTTTCAATTTTGTAATAAACAATTAAATGCATTCCCTCTGCTTGCATCAAAACACACAATCTGTATTTAACCAATTCCAAAAGTTAATTGGTTTTCACCCCCTTGGGACGCAAACATAGCCACATATATTCCACCGAGAACAAATCTACTAGCACACAATTACCTCATTGAACGACAAAGAAATTTGCAAAAGAAATTTGACTCATAAACTAAAAACCCTTTGGGTACTCGACGTACTGTAGTGAAATTCTCCTTTGAAAATCAGCGAAGCATTGGAAAACCAATGAATACATGGATTTTCAATTAAAGAATTGTCGTAAAAAGATATTACTTGTGTAGGTTTATGACGTGTACATTCAAACAGAGCACTGAACTCGTAACATATCGTTGATGACCTCTTGTTATTAAATCTGTAAAAAAAAAATCAGTTGTACTGGCTATCCCCCCACCCCTACCCCCACTGTCGTTTCCGTTAAGAGCTGAGATTACTTGTACACGAGTGCATTGCCTAATGAAGGGTGTCTAAATTGGTTTTAAAAAAAAGAAAGCACGGAGATAAGTGGGCATTGTGGAGCGAAGCAATTATCCACGACGTGATCAGACTCTTTTCAATTTTCATTTGAGCGGGGATATATCTGGGCTTTTGTTGCGTGAGTGAGAGTAAATTTGAAAGTCGTGGAAAATTTTTAACAATAGCACAGCACATTATGATGTGGTGTTATGATTCTCATTCAAATTCAGGCTTTTAGTTGCGACCGTGAGAAACTTGTGAATTTGAAAGGGATGGAACCTTTCAACATTAGTAGAAAACATTAAATATTGTATCAGGCCAAAAAAACCCGGTTCTGCTTCCGATTACATGGCATTCAAAAATAGGGTAGGTAGGTAGGTAATTTTTTTTTTTTCCAATTTTTATTTTGTGCGATCATATGGAGGCGTCTACGTGTAGTCAAGGGTAAAAGGTAGAAATTGATGGTTTTGGGTGTTATTTTCGCATTTTTCCAATAAAAAAATTAGGGTAGGGGCTGTCAGAATAGAGTAGGTAGGGAAACCGGAAGCAGAACTATTTTTTTGGCCTAATGACTCCTTTGAAGCTTGGGGTTTTTTGTTGTGAGGTGTTTTTGTTGTTGTGAGGGTGAAATGTCAACTTGAGAATCGTGGAAAATCCTCAACAATAGCACAAAATGTCATGATGTCGTATTATGATTCCCTTTTAAATTGGGGGCTTTTGTTGCGAGATTCAGAGACATGTGAATTTGAAAGTTGTGGGAATTTTTGACAGTAGCACCAAATTTTATGCTGGCATAAAATATCTAATTCCAAATTCTTGTACACCGTAGGTTGAAAAAGCTTTAACAATAACGCAAAACATTCAGATGTCATAATGTATTTCCTTTTAAATTCTGTCAAATTTTCTAAAGGAAATTTTTTTTTCCCGTAAAATGTCTTATTGCAAATTCTTACATTACACACCATGAGTTGAAAATGCTTCAATAATAGCACAAAACATTCAGATTCTTCATTATAATTCCTTTCAATTTCTGTCAAACTTTCTATAGAAAACAAATACAAAAAAGTGTGAAAAAACTTCAACAATAGTACAAAAGCCTTTGATGTCATATCCTTTTAGTTTCTTTCAAGCTTTCTGTAGAAAAACAGACAAAAAGTTCAGAGAAAGCTGCATTTTTTATTTCAAATTGCAGAATGATTGAGATTTCAATGTAATTTAGTATTAAATGTACTGATGTCTCTTCTTGAAAAAAAAAAAAACTACCACCATAGAAGATTTCTACAGAGAAAAAAAATAATTTGAACTAAAATTGTTGATTGTCCACAGTGGACAATACAACTGGCTTTTGCTCCTTTGATGACGTCAAGACACGTGATGATCAATGTCATCATGACGTCAGAGAATATGCATGAGATCAGTGTAGGGCCTCGGTCTGTGCAAAGTTTCATCAAATTTGAACTCTATTGAATGTCAAATGAGGGGTGAAAAAGTACAAGGTCTATGGGATTTGGAATAGAAGAACAAGAAGAAGAAGAAAACAAATCAGAAGCAAAACAATGGCTTTTCCGCAAAGTTGCAGAAAAGCCAAAACAATTTACCTGCTCAATTGATGCTCATTCAACCTTGCCTTGGCAGTATAGTGGAAGGAATGTGAAGAACAAACAAACTCGATCGGAAATATCTCGGAAGCTGCGGGCCAATAAATTCATGTTCATGCATGAGTCACATGATTGTGCCATGTAATTTCTGGAAGGAGTAGGTTTTTGACCGTAGTGACCCCATGATGACCTTTGACCGCAGTTTGGTCATGTGCCATATGTTGGGGCTGGGAACTGATACTTTGGACAAAGTGTGGTCGAAATTGGTCAAAATATGAAGGAGCAATAAACAATGTCAACGTTTGTTACTAACTAACTAAGGCCAAAAAAAAAAGTCTCCGGTTTCTGGTATGGAGCTTGCCCCAAAAGTGGTGGTGCGGGGATGCGTTTTTTTTGGGTTTTTTTTTAACCCTACTTTTTTTTTCCTTGAAATGTCGGCTGATGTTGCAGCTAAACAATTTAGTGCAAAATACCCCAAAATGTGTATCTCCCACATAAACTGAATCCGTTTTCCCTTGAGAACGAGAATATTATCTGTATTTCCCCCGAATACATGCGCATTCACTGCTTAAAAGATTACCCTTTTGAAATGTTCTCCCGTGACTTGCACTGCACTTTGTAGGAATCATGTAGGATTAAGAGAGATGTTTGGGGATTTCGTGATATTTGCACTTGCCTTAGGTCAGCTTTGTGAATTTAAAGGTAAATCAGATCATTTGCTTTTTTGATGCATTTTTTTCCCCATTTGAAGCAATAAAATTGTTCAAACTTTCAGTAGCTTGCATGACAGCTTACCTGATGGAGTTTAAAGATTAGTAGGTAACATTTGTTTTTGCTGTAATTTTCAAAAATGGATGGATTTGGGGGTGAGCTTTTTGTAGCAAATATTGCAACACTGACCTTTTTAGATTTTTGTTTTCATAGATGGTGGAAAAACCATCGATGAAAACAAAATCGGTCGGCTGACCGTCGTTGGAGAAATACTGACTTTACAGAAATACTGCCCCAATTTTACCAAATGTAGTTAGTCCACATTTTGTTTGCAATTGGTTACACATCCGTGATGGGTGCAAGCCAGCTAGTCTCTGGTTCCCTGACCTGACAACTCCACGACGTCTTTAAATTGCTCCGTTTCAACTGAAGTAGGGTTAGGGAACCAGACTACAAGAACAGCATTCTTTTCTTGGTTTTTCCAGCATCTATGAACACAAAACGTCAAACAAGTCAGCGTATCAATATTTGCTATAAAATCTAACCCCCAAATCCATCCACATCTGAAAATTACAGCAAAAGCAAATGTTGTATATTACCTTTAAATGAACTTAAACTATCTATTTTCCCAAAGTTTTAAAAGAAAATACCTTATCAGAGTTCAACCTTAACTTTTTTGTTCACTAGCCAGCCGGGCTACAGAAACAGACACTTAACTAGCCAGCGGGCATTTTCACTAGCCCACTTTTTTTTTTTAGCTCAAATACAAAATGCCGTATTTTTCAGGCTCAATTTAGAGGCAATTTTGTACGTATTTTAACAGATCTAATAATTGAAGCCTTTAAAACGATTAATAAATTGGAAACAAATTGATGAGGTTTGCTTTCTGAATTGAATGATTGATTTCTTCCTGTCCTTTCATCTTTGCCGTATCCCACTATTTTTTGACTCGCCAGCCGGGCTACTTAAGGAATAGTTTGACTAGCCCGTGGCTGTTTTGACTAGCATTTGGCTAGCTTATTTACTGGCATTTCTTGGTATTTCTTTATTTATTTTCACTTTTTCTCTTGCTAAACGTTCCTGTACCTCAGATACAGAGTCCCTTGGTTGAGAAGTTGTCTTTTTTTCGTGTTGAAATTGAAGATATACCCTCCCCAAACAAAATAATGAAAGATAAACTGTGTTAATGAACTTAAACTATCCCCAAACCAAAATCAAATTTCCAGACGTGTTAAAAGGAAATTCCTTATTGATATTCCAGTGCCAACACCGACGAGGAGTCATTCGTGCAGCTGCTCTTGTCCATGGCAACAATGGGTTTCGGTAAGTACCTCCCCCCGAAACGGAAAAAAAACACCCCAAAAACAAAATTCTCCCCTCGAGTTTGTCAACTTTATCCCCGGGAATTTGTTCTAAGGGGTAGACCGTTGGGAACTTGAATCGATGTTTTGCGGATGAGTGCCAAGATACAATCGCTAAAAACATCGGAGAGAAAGATGGGGGGGGGGGGGAGAGAAAGGAAAAAAAGTCTGTAATTAGACTTGATTAAGAGATACTGTGCTGGTCGTTGTGTTTGTTATCGTGGGGAATCAATACTTGGCCAGTGGGCTCTCACGAGGCACAAAATAACAAGACACAGAGTTGGTAAGCATGGGTGGGTCGGACAACGTCGGTGTTAAAGAGAGATGGTGGGCATGGATGGCGGGCGTTGTATCGACCAAAATAAGAGTTGCTCGAAGGTGAAATAGCTAGCCCTCCCACGCAATGATTCTTGAGGATATGTTAAACAATTTCCAGCAACTGTTTCTCTCATATACAGGGTGAGTCCAAAAAAAGTGGAACACAAACCCCCAAAATTTGATATTTAAAAAAATGTGTAGCACCAAACATAATAATGACTGGAAAGCCAATTTCATATTAAAGCTACTTTTAGATGAAAAAATTACTGAATTTGCTCAATCCGTTCATAGAATATCACCATTTAAACGCAATGACGCTAAAACCTCTTTCGTCCAAAAAAGCGATTTCAAGAATTGTCGTCACAATTGTCTTCAAACATCACCAGCGATAAAACCTCAGTTTAAAAGTTAACAATATTCAACAAAGTCCTTTTGAAGGCCCATCTCTTAAAAAATCATATTGTTTACCTAACCAGGGTTGTTAATAAAGATATTGTGTACTACAGTTGTTGACGGTTGTTGAACAAGTATTCTGTGTCATTTTCTTTGTTGTTCCAAACAGTCAAAACACACAATAAATTGCTGTTTTTGGAAGAGACAGGTTTTAGGGTCATTGCGTTTAAATGGTGATATTCTTTAACCGGATTGAGCAATTTCAGTAAATTTTTTTATCTAAAGGTAGCTTATGAAATTGGCTTTTAAGTCACTAATTTTTTTGGTGCTACATATTTTTTAAAGGTGAAATATATTTTTGGGGTTTGGGTTTCGCTTTTTTTTTACTCACCCTGTTTTTCTCTAATATACAGGGTGTCCCAAAATACCCTGAAATTTTTTTTGCGAGGCTCTAGCGTCGCCGCGGAAACACGTATCGCCATTATTTTAATATCATTTTAAAGCTTGGAATCTTAACTTTATCCCTGGTAAGTATTGGTTTGATTTTTTAAAAGATTTTTGAAATGATTCGTGTTCAAATAAGGCATGTCAAAAACAAATTCAACCGATTTCAGGGAAAATCAATTATGCACATTTTTGCAACTGTGGAAGTGGTTCATCATGTTCTTGATGTGACGAACTCGTTGCCTTTTACTTTCTGTGTTTCCTATTCTTTTCGATCCACGTAGACTACACCTTAAACAAATTCACAATATTAATCTTTGTTTCAAGTTCAATTTTGAAATTCACGTGCAAGGTATGTACCTATTCAAAAAGCGCGCTCAAAGTGTGACTCGAGTTTGCATCTGATGTACCGCATCATCGATTTTCCTTGAAATCGGTTGAGTTTGTTTTCGACATGCCTTTATTTGAACATGAATAATTCTAAAACTCTCTTAAATATCAAACCAATACTCGTCAGGGATGAAGGTCAGATTCCAAGCTTTCAAGTGGTATAAAAATAATGGCGGTACGTGTTTCTGCGCCGACGCTAGAGCCTCGCAAAAACAAGTTGCGGGTATTTTGGGACGCACTGTAGAGCTGATGTGGTTTGTTACTTTTTTTTGGATAGACGGATCTCAGCCTGTGATCACTGAACACTAGTGGTGGGTTTAAAACCCGGATTTTTGAATATTTGGTTTGAATTCCACTATTCAGTTTCGATTTTAGAAGGCCCTGGTGCTATACGATCTTTGCGCTATTTAGACCATATCATGCGTTATAGCAGTACAAAACTTGCCTTTGAAGTTGATGCAGTTTTGATGATTTTTTGCCATTGTTTTTAAGAACTTACAATGTTAATTTTCATTATTGACAATAATTTGACTTTTAAACCTTTGTTAGCCTCGAACAAACTGAAAAAAGCAGTGGATATGACACACTTTTGTGAGTTTTGTTTCTTCTTAAAGTTTTATCCTCCAATCGAATGACAAAGATCGACTTGGATGTTATATACATACGATCTTTGCGCTATACGATCTTTGCATTATGAATGTTTTGCATTCGTGCAATGGTGGGAATATTTTCATGAGTTGAAAGATGGAATATTCCATTCAACTCGGCTTCGCCTACTTTGAATGGAACATTCAATCTTTCAACTCCTGAAAATATTCTCACCATTGCACTCATAAACATTCATTATTTGTGTATTAATTAACCCCTGTGTGCTATGTGGCACGAAATCATTCCCAAATCTGATAGCTTTCTTCAGTGTTGTACACAATAATTTAAAAAATTCCATTTTCTTTTTCAGCCCGAGTTACCATGGCCTTTTCCTTCCTACGCAACCTTTTTTCAGCGTCTTTCCTGCTCTTGGTAGCGATACGAGTCCTCAGTGTAATTCACGTTACTTCTCTGGTAGCCAAACGGATTACAGAGCAGGTAAGGCATTGAAGAGATGAACTTCTAGGGCTGCGCAGAATATACAAAAAATCCGAATGTTGGATCATCCACCAAATATCCAAATAACTTTATTCCAAACAAAATATTTAATAAATGTGAGGCGTTCTCACATAATTAGATATCATGATTAAAGGGAAAATGCAACATTTGCAAACATCAAAAAACAAAATGATCAAATTATCACAAAATATCTTACTGGATTGCTATGGAATGACAATCCAAAGCATCCTGTCAAATCGTGGCTCCTGGTGTGCTGACATTTTCAAGAAAACTTGTATTTTTCCAACGCTGGTCGGCCGACCAGCGTTGGAGAAAACTGACTTGTTTTCAAAATGTGCTCCTAATTTTTTTGTATTTAGTTATTCCACATTTTCTTTGCAATTGATTACACACCTGTGAAGGGGTACAAGCCTTCTAGACTGATTCTCTGACCTTACAATCCCCAAAGTCTATAAATTGCTCTGTTTCACTTCACCTGGGGTCAGGAAACCAGACTACAAAAACATGATTGGTTTTCTTGGATTTTGCAGCTTCTTCAAACCCAAAACGTGAAGTAACTCAGTTAAACAATATTTGCTATAACATACTAATGCTCCAAATCCATTTATTTCTGAAAATTGCACCAAAAGCAAATGTTGTACATTCCCTTTAATTGGTTCTCTCACAGACGTTTCATTACCTTTCATTATACCGGAATCACCCATGTATAGTGGAATCCGGCGACCAGAATTAGAAGCTTTTACTGCGGTGGTGTCAGGCTCACGCGCATGTTCCACGCGTTCTTAAAGATGAGGCACACGCGCATTTTGGTATTCCTATTGGTCAAAGGAGCCCGGAGCCTGTGCGTACTATCTGAGCGCGACTCACAAGAGCCTGTTGCCACCGCAGAACATGCCATCGGATTTGTCTATAGATTTGGTTTTTTGCTTAAAGGTGGTTGGTTTGTGAAAAAGTGTGCTCACAGGCACACTTTTAAAAATTTGACGATAGTCTTTAAAAACTACAAGGATTACCCATCCACTGGGACCTCAACATCATGCACACGCTTTAATGAGCCTCATGTTTCAACTGCTGAATTTGGACTGATACAAGAGAGAATGAAAGTTGCAAAATCGGAAAAGGTAACTTTTTTTAATCAGAAGCACTGACAATGGAATCTGCTTACTGGACCAAAAAATGTTGCAAAGTTTTTCTCTATTTAAAGTTCTAAAAATGTTTAGTACCCACTAAGCTGAAACTTCAACAGGTTACTCAAAGCACAAAAAGCAAATGTGACCCGCTCCGCAAAAATGAGTCTGTTGTGGCAAAACTGACATTTTGAGTTAACTACATTAATAAAATGGGAATGAAATAAGCTTTCATTTGGTATATCATGGACCTCTCTAGGACATTTGGTTGCATTGTTGTGCTTGTTTCATTCTGTAAAGTTTTTGCAAAGCTAGAAGTGTCTCAATGGAGAAAAAAGGCTTTGAAAAATGACAAATACACTGTAACTAACCAAGAAAAGCACCAAAGATTCATAATTTTTTTTCTTTTTCTTACAATATTTACATTTCTGTGTAAGATATTTGAACTAAAACTATCAAACAACCAAAATAAAACAAAAACAAAAAAATCCAAATTTTGAGCAAATTTTTACTGTTTCCATTTCAAAATGGCAAAAGCTTGAATTCAAATTGTGCGACATCAGACTCATTTTTGCAGAGCGGGTCACAAATGATCCTATCATGGAGCTATAGCTCCATGATCCTATTTAATCACCACAACTTTACTTTACATGGATGTGTTTGTGCAATAACATTGCTCTTACTATTACTGTAAAGTGCCCCCTCTATGACAACAGGCACCCTGCCCCTAAGCCTTATTGATCCGTCTCATGTCGTACAGATTTTTCCTGGTAACTTGAACATTGCGCATTCATTAGTGCGCCAGACGCTCACGGTATTGACTTATTGTGTAACTCGGCTAGATCTACATCTGTCTGCCGCGTGATCTTGTTTTCTCCTTCAAAACTCTTTCTCTGGGAGCTTTATTTGATACCAACTGCATTCAATATAAACATAGATTTGTGTGGATTTTTGGGGGGTTACACATGAGTTGAATATAGACATGTCTTCATGTCACTGATACTTGGCTAGTATACAAATAATGAATGTTTATGAGTGCAATGGTAAGAATAATTTCATGAGGTGACAGATGGAATGTTCCATTCCATGAGCCGAAGCCGAGTGGAATGGAACATTCTATCTGTCACTGAATGAAATTATTCTTACCATTGCACAAATGAAACCGAGTGGAGTGGAACATTGCATCTGCTACCGAATGAAATTATTATTTCCATTGCAGCAATGTGACACATTCATTATTTGTTTTATACAACACCTGCATGTGAATTAATCCTCATCACCTGGTTGGTTAGAGCCGCCAGTATGACCATGCAGTGGAAGTGTTATTTACTGTGGAATTGAACTTCTGTTTTAACGGTGCGGCCGCGCTGTGCGTTGGGATGAATAATTAAATGACGTGATCAATGACCCACCAATCAGATGACGGGGATTTCTTCAGGCGTTGCATAAAACGCAATATCTGAACACCATTTACATGTATTTCCCACCATAGACAACTTCCGTGTTGGTCAGTCGTTGAAAATATGTTGAAAATATGTGATATTATGAGTCATTAAGTCTGAGAAAAATTGCAATTTTTGAAAGAAAATGCTAAGAAAATTTTCGGTACTCCTCATAAACCTTGTGCACAAGCCCCAAATTGTCTCCCCTGATGTGTGACAAAAAAATGGCAGCTATATGCCAATCAACAGCTTAGGCCCAAAAAAAGTCTCCGGTTTCTGGTCTGCGTGTGCGTTGCCGTAGCCATGCACGATGGCAAAATTAAAAAGTTTTTTTTCCAGTGTAAGATGATGTCTCTCCCTGGTTTGAGTGGAATCCTGCTGCTGCACAATTTTAACGTGTTTTTAGATGGGGTTACTATCGAGTATAAGCTTTATGTGGCCTCTCTGGGCTCCCACATATTTTGCACTGAATTTAGTTGGGCACCATTTGCAGACAGTATTGTAATTTTGTAATTGTGCGTCTGGAAGCCAGACTGAGGGAGCGATGGTCGTGTATCTGGAACCTGTAAACCTTTTCATTTAGCGCAAAAAAAGGAGCAGACTAATGACCAGCCTGGCTGCTCATGAACGATGTCGATGTTGCTGTATGGTCTGACGTTACCTTTTTCGCTGATTTTTGTCTTGACTATCCAAATTTCCCAAAGAATGTTCGTGTCGGTCGAGATCGTAAGAGGGTGCAGACTTCTCAAGCCTTATGGCCTAACTGAGGTCACCTCAAGCTGCACTCTGAAGCATATTTTTTGAGAGTTTTAAGGAGATTAAAGCATCATCTACAACATCAGCCGACTTTGAAGAAAAAAAAAAGTTGGGTAAAAAAAAATAAACGCGTCGCCGCACCACTTTGGGGGCAAGCTCCATACCAGAAACCGGAGACTTTCTTTTTTGGCCTTAGGCCGAATTTCTGCTCAAAACGACGTCACAACTTCTGAAGGCAGCTCCGATTGCCTGGCGTGTGGGTCGCATAAAATATACATGCACAGATTATTTCAGACGCTCACAGTGTGGCTCTGCACCTGAAAGTATGATCCTCAGACTAACCCCTCCCCTCCCCTGACAAAAATATTTACGCCAATTTTGTTCCAACCTCCAAGTGACCAAGGCCACCCTTTCAACATTACCCCAGAGACTTAATCCCCTCCAACCCAGTATCCCCACTTATACCAATACCATCCCCAATCAATTCTCTTCAATAATTGATGTCAAAGTTTAAGCAGTAACACCCCCTGTTCTTTGTGCAGTGCGTCCTGGCTTGCTGTCCAAAAATAACTGTCTGCTCGGAAAACGGCACGCATAGAAATCAATACAAATTGATCCCCAGTTAGACTGGTATTGATGATGCACGGGGAGATGCTGTGTGATCATTGTGGTCAGGGGTGGAAAAATACTTGATGAAATATTCATTAATTGGTTGTACAAGTAGGGGCCCTTGTCCTTACGTCCTGAGTCTTGTTTTGAAAGCTTTCAAATCCACTTAATGGTCGTTAAGAAGTGATTACTGCATTATATTGTACTTGTCAGGTTTTATGCATGTGTGAGAGATGTCATACAAAACTTCATGACTAATTAACCCTCCTATGCAAACATACATTCTGTGCCAAGTAGTCCTTTCAGTCAAACTTGAAGACTGAAATATTTAAGAATTCATAACCAACATAGAGCAGGATTGACTGGCTGGGACTGTTTATGTAACTTGATACAGCTATGCTTTGACTCTGGGTGATTGATAAGCCAGCTGTGCCCACAACTTGCCTGCTTTGTCTGTTCATGGTCTGTTGACTGAGTTTGACTAGTCCCAGTGCTTGCTTGCATTATGATCTGACTGTTGGTGACTAGCCTTTGTTAAAAGTATAGCAGGGGAAGTGGATGGAAATTTTGACTGTCTGTGACTGTTTAAATAGCAGGACGGTTAGCTAATCATTCACAGACCTGATGAAGTTTCAGATCAGTGAATGCTGTATATTCCGAGAAAACAATATTCTAGGATCTCATTTCAATTCAACAGTTGCCAAGTCATGTTTTGAATTGCGCCCGAAATCAGCCGTTTGGGGCACGTTCTCATTCAGCCGATTTATTTTAATAACCGAGAGTCCTGGGGTTTTTTTTTGGGGGGGGGGGAGGGGAGAGGAACATCACATGCCCTTTAATATGAAAATACCTTTTTTAAGGCCATAAACAGCAAAATACGCTATTCATTCTTTACCATATCAATGGCAATCATTAAGCATTGGGTTAAACATTTCCTGCGGTTCCTGTTTAGGCCGGCACATCCAGGAATGTTTTTACAAAGGGCCTAGGGGGTTAGGGTTTTTCAATGAAAACAATCAAGTGAATAAGTCAAAGTATGTTTGAGTCGCCATAGTGCAAGACATAGTTTAAACAAAAATAACCCTTTAAAAACAACATTCCAAACAATTAATTTTTTCATCATGACATTTGTCTATATTTTTCTTTCAACAATAAATGTCTGAACTTTAATTTGGATGAAACGGCTTATTGTTCTACCGTGGAGTTATAAATACATGATCATTTGTCGATGGCTGTGATAAGTGGAAGAATTTTTGAAGTTGAGATATGTGTTAAAACGAGCCATCGTCAACTCTACCGAATCATTAAAATGCGTCAGTGATTCCCCATATAGTTCACAAGTAATGTTCAGATCTTTCATAAGACCATCTTTCATAGGGCAAGCCAAGAGAATGTTGGGCCATCTTCTTGAAAGATCGGCTCCGAATTGTTCATTAAACACCGTCATTAATAACGTCAACGGAGTGGATCCCGATGGAAAATTAATCGCCCGCCCATGTTAGCCCTTTATATAGTTCCCAACCGGCACCCGTTACTGAAAAGGGTACGAAAATATACACCGGCGGCGCGCTTGTGTATTTTCCTTGCACTGCAGAATTCCTTGGGCCCTCGCAAAAAGCGTAAATATTATGAGTCGGACTGATGGGTTGTTTACAGCGAGACATATACATCACATTGATGTCATCATCGTTCCTTCCCACTTCACCGTTTAGTCGATGGGACGATCGGGCATCCTTCCAAGATTCCGAGCCCAAAGAAGGAAAGGATGAGGCCTACTGAGTCCGTCGAAGGCTGGAATTACAGAAATTAAATTAGAAACCTTTGTTTGCAAATGAAATAGAAAAATGATATGATTCAATTTTAAGTACATCACATATTTTTTTTCCCCCATGGATTACTGTGAAAAACAGGAGCCATAGTTTATTTGCTTGGGTTTGTTGATTTTTTGAGAAAAAGATGAAATGGTCATCTCCATTGTATCTAAATAATTCTATAAATTTATAACTCCACTTAAATTGTTTTTGTTTATATAACAGTAATACAATTACCGGTACCAAAGATTTGAAGTACATGTACATCACTTTTCTTACACATGTATATTGGCAATTCCAGCATTATAGAAGAAAATGATATCTACCGGTAATTAATGATTCAGAGAAATGATCCAAAAACTCCCACCGGTAGTCTGTAATCTCCTTGACCATTGCTTGACGATGGATGTATAACATTTGAAAAATGCATTTTCATTTGTATTCATTTAGCTCTTAAAGCTCCCTCACGGACATTACAATTTTCTTTCATAACTCTAGAATTGCCCAAATACAGTTTCGTCCCCAGATTGTGTTTGTGTACATCCATATAAAACAAAAGCTGTATTTTGTTATAATGCTAAAATGGAAATCTTTGTTTCAATTTTGTTCACATTATTCAGCAATTTTAATCCCAGCACATCAACTTCCACTCAAAATATTTACTAAAAAATTGCAAAATATTTCATATGCTTCTACTCCAAGTATTCTCAACCCTCCATAATCTGCGCAGGTTACGCTTGCAACGCGCGTGTGTTATTGCACACAAATTGAAGGTGAATGTGTAGAAATAAGACTGCGTAGCTTAAGGGGTCTGACAATACATGTCTTTCATACAGAGTATATCTTTCCTGGATTATAGTATTTATGCACATTATAAAGGAGTTTTTAAAGCCCCATGTTGAAAAACTTAAAAGGTGCCAAATATTGTCAGAGTTTGCTCAATTGTTCCTTTACAAAGTTCTACAAATCGTCATACTTAGTGATTCAGTGAGTGATTTAGTGAGTGAGTGAGTCAGTCGGGGAGTCGGGGAGTCAGTCAGGCAGTGACTCAGTCGATCAATAAGGGGACAAAGGGCTGGTCCTTTGAATTCAGCCAAACAATATGAAGAAACAAAAAAATTGGTTTATTATCCAAATATCCAGTGCAGTGATGTCAGATATAGCCATTTTCTACTGCAAAGTGGAATCAAACACTCAGCCTCTGCAATGCAAAATTGTAAATGTTGATGCCAACACACGGATTATTGTTGCAATATCTCCTTTACTTTTCCCCTCAAATATTTGTCCAAAAGATTACATCACCACAAAGTGATAATTTGCCCACACCTTCCCCCACCCAACCCCCTGCTCAAATCACTGTCAACAGAAATCCAATCCAATCTGTAACAATTGTGCTAGTACAATCCTGTGTTACATGCATGTATGCTGTGAATGTGTACACACTGTATTAAGCAGATAATCTCATTCTCATTTTTGTAATTTGGCTGATTTGGTATTGGTCAACCGTAGAGCATAGAGCATCCTTGCTCTATGCATAGAGGATTGGTTCAACATACTCCTAGTGGAAAAAATGGGATTCGCTTTTGTTATTAAGGTATACTGTCCATGCTCTTTAAAGGGAATGTACAACATTTGCTTTTTCTGCAATTTTCAGAAATAAATGAATTTGGAGGATCAGTACGTTATAGCAAATATTGTTAAATGACTTGTTTCACGTTTTGGGCTTGTACATGCTGGAAAAACCATGAAAACCAATCGTGTTCTTGTAGTCTGGTTCCCTGACCCCACTTTAGATGAATCGGAGCAATCATGACTTTGGGAAATTGTAAGGTCAGAGAAGCAGTCTAGCAGGCTTGTACCCCTTCACAGGTGGGTAAACAATTGCAAAGAAAACGCGGAATAACTAATTATGAAAAATTAGTAGCAGTTTTTAAAAAAAAAAGCCAGTTTTCTCCAACGCTGGTCAGCCGACCAGCGTTGGAAAAATACCATTTTTCTTGAAAATGGCAGCACACCAGGAGCCACAGTTTTACAGGATGCTTTAGACTGTCATTCCCGAACAATCTAGTGAGGTATTTCGTGATTATTTGATCGTTTCATTTTGTGATGTTTGCAAATGTTTTTCTTCCCTTTAAGGTGTACTGTCCATGTTCTTTAAGTATTCATCAAATATTTCTCTCCAAATGAATTTTCAACATATTTTGTATTAGGGCTGTCCCGAATATATCGAATACTCAAATATTCGATCATCAACCGAATATTCGAATAATATTTTCAAAAACGAAAAAATTACGAACATACACACAACTGTGATGTTATTTTATTGTAATGTTGTGGCACATATAGTCAGGTGCCACTTTTTTGTTGATGGTAGCTTTATTGTCGATGGAGGTTCATTGTTAACATCCTTTTAGCAGGTTAAAGCCATAAGCCCTTTTCACACTAGACAGATCTGGGGTTGAGGCAGTGTTGACGCAGGGTTAAAAACATGCATCGTTTCACACTTAAAGAATTTCAACCCTGCGTCAACCCCGCATCAACCCCGAGATTGATTTCATCCTGGGTTGAACTCAACCCTGCTCTAGACCAGAGTTGAGATTTTCAACCCGGGTTTAAAATTTTAGGAAGAATTTTAACCCTGCTTTAACCCCGCATCAACCCCGAGATTGATTTCTCCCCGGGTTGAACTCAACCCTGCTCCAGACCAGGGTTGAGATTTTCAACCCGGTTTGAAATTCTTGCCAGGGTTCAAAGCAGTTGAGCATGATCAGCTTGATTTTCATAAAATAAGTGTGAAACGATGCGGGGTTAAACTCAGGGTTGAAAAATCAAAAACTCAACCCGGGGCGGCACTGGGTTCGCCCAGGGTTGAGTTCAACCCGGGTTGAGATGCTCTAGTGTGAAAAGGGCTTTTGACAGTTAACTTAACTAAGTAACTGCAAAACACTCAGTGCCCCATATCGATCGCCGCACGCCAATTTAAGTGGTACACTCTTTGTGCAACTTTTTACCAGCACAGCACGCAGAACTTTGCAGCTGGCAGTTTTGAATATCCAAATATTCGGTCGAACACAGTTTTGAGTAATCAAATACTAAATTATTCAAAAACGGACAGCCCTATTTTGTTTCAACAACAGAAATATACATTTCTCTCTTCTGGGTATCAGCTAACCTCTGAAGGAGACTTTTATGATTTGGTTGCTGTTGCGCACAAAAATCTGACCAGTGTGTAGACTGGTTTCAAGTCCCTTGTTGCATTATTGATTCTGATAGTGGATGGGAGCCAGTCTACCATGCGATAACTGAATTATTGTTGAGCTGCAAAAAAAATTGTTAAGTAATTTTTCTGTAACTAAATGTAGGGGCAATTTGATTGTTCAATCTCTCATTTAAAAGTGAGTAACTTTAGTTTTACTAGAAAATTAGCAATTTGGAAAGCTGGAGAGAACCTTGCAATGGTCTGGCATCCCCTCCAGGGGGAACGGTAGTATTCTCAGTTGTTTCAAATTCATACCATTGAAACAGGAGATAAACGCCAGCGTGATGAGGGTTACTTGTGACAAACTTAAAGAAAATATATACAACTTTTGATTTTGCTGTAATTTTCAGTAATGGTTGGATGTGCACGGGGGTTAGTATTTTATTGCAAATATTGTTACACTAACCTGTTTAAAGTTTTGTGTTTATGGATGCTGGAAAAACCAAGAAAAAAATGCTGTTCTTGTAGTCTGGTTCCCTGATCCTACTTCACATGAAAGGGAACTATTTAAAGACGCCAGGGAATTGTCAGATCAGGAAACCAGCCTAGCTGGCTTGCACCCGTTCAAAATATGTCACCGATTGTAAACAAACTGCGGACTAACTAAATTTGGTAAATTGGGGGAAGTATTTGAAAATGTCAGGGTTTTTTTTTTCAAAAGATGGTCAGCTGACCATCGTTGGAAATTGTTACAAAAATTCCACTTTTTTTGCAAATGACAGCACACCAGGTGCCGTGATTTCACAGGATGCTTGAGACTATTATTTGCTTACAGTCAAGTATGGTATTTCATAATAATTTGGTAATTTTGTTTTGAGATGTTTGCAAATGTTGTATATTACCTTTAACTTTATGCTGTGGCAATTCAAACACTGTTTAAAGCCCGAGTCCATCATTTGCAGCTATCCAAAAAGTAACTGGCGTAATTATTGTTGAAAAACATACTTGGTTGAAAGATAGTAAGGGGACTAAACTCCCTGAGAAATTATTCTTTCTGGCAAGCTGTCATTTTGAAGAAATCAACGAAAGAAGGCCTTTCCAACAGTGCTTCTTAAGACGCACCGTAGGAAATTCAAACTAGTAGTTCGTTTTGTTATTCGGCGAAGCGCGCGCAAACTTTGGCATGACGCACACGCACGCGCGGTTTCTATAATTCGTCGGATCAGTGCACGACATCGCATAGCTGCAATCGGCTCAGTGAGAACGTGTCTCGGACGCTGAATTCAGGCCCAATTCAAAACATGATTCAGCAACTTTTGATTAGAAATCGAGATCCTAGAATGTTGTTGTTTTTCTCGAAAAATGCAGCTGAAGCTAAGCTGAAACTTCATCAGATTGGTTGTTCAGCATCCTTCTTCAGATATTGAGCACTTTTGTTGCTTCAAACGAACAAAATGCACAAATTACAAATGATGGACTATACCTTTAAATCTTTTTCAAATCGTACATTGATCATAATTTTTCTCAAATTCAAGTCATGCATGGTTTTGCATTACTGTGAAATGTACACGTAAAATCCTGCCTTTTGGAATGCACAAATATGTACTGTGAATGTGTGCACTCTGCATTACAAAGATAATCTGATTTTCTTTTCCTTTTTTAATTCAGCTGTTCTTGTATTGTTCAACATTTTTGCATCCAATCTGATTAAGAGATCACGTCCTTTGGAAAACTGCCATGCTGCTGTAATTACTGATTATACGCTCCTCAATTATTGGATAAAAGGATTATCAAATTTGTTAAGCTGAAAGTTTACTTGGTACAGGAGAAACTTAATTACTTACTTTATACAACATTGTAGCATTTGAGACGGTGGTAAATTCTTCAGGCTATTTTGTAAGAAATTACAATGAGTGGTCTAGTGGCATGATGTGATTTCTTTAAGCATGTCTTAAAGGGACATTACGTCCTGAAATGTGCCAAATTGGGCTACAAGATGCTTTGTCATGAAACAAAATTATGTGAATTGGAGAGAGCATTTAAAAGTGGGATATAAACATCCACACAAACATCCTTTAAAAACTGGGGGTTTTTGTGTTATTCTTGCGACAACAATGCGAGAATGAATTTCGGGGTTCAAAATTTTGACTCTCAAAAATCGAGCTGTTGAGTGCTAGTTGTGAATCGTACCGCACAGTGCATCGCATTCTGTGGACGTTCGAGAAACAACATTTGTTTAGTGGTGCTGTGACTGTGAGTATTATGTGACACACAACGTATAGCATACATTGAAAGGGCACGGCTAGAAATACGTATGAAAGCTGGAAATGCGTATGACTTATGCCACAGAATGTCCGCCATGTCCAATGTAAACGATCAGGTTTAACATTATAGGTTAGTTTCCTTTCAACCAGACCTTTGAAATAGGATAAGTAAACAATTTAAAACATAAAATTTCGGCGATTTCGGGCCATAATGCCATATTAAAGTTCATTTGTTTGTGCTCTGCTGAAAAAAAATCATTGAATGGATTTCCCACACTTACAAAATGTAGCAGAAAACCTTATTTTGAGCCAAAACATCACTTAGAAGAGTGCATTCTAAAATTTCCTTTTTCAGAATGTGAGGACCGAAAAGATAAACATGACGTGGGAATTAGCAGAGTGTGATGCTTCTTGTTCAAAGTGTTAACAACTTTTTTGATCTGCTTTTTATCATGTACTGATTTTTTTGAGCTGTTAAAGGCTGTTAAAAGTTAAAGGATGTATATTTGTAAAAACTGTGAAAAGAGGACGCTTTGAGGGTTCGTGTTTTGTTGACACCCTGTAGGATCATGCACTTGTCGTAATTTCATGAAATGGTCTGATTTAAGGGCTATTAATTTATATAAAGCAGACATTTCACAGATATGTTTCGTGTCCATTGCAGCTGGAAAAACACCCCCAAAAAGCTGCTGTTCTTTATCAACCATCGAAATGCAATTCACAGAATCTGTCGTGCACAGAACCCATAGGTCACAGGGAGAACCCGAACGTCAGCTTTGTCATGGTAATACATTTACCGAGCATACCCAAAAATATGCATGAAGTCAAAAGCTAGCTTGTGGCCATTTAACAGATGTAGTATTTGGGTGAATGTTTGTTCTCAGTGATGGTTAGGCCCTAACCATCGTTAGTACTGATACAAAATTCCTCTTTTCTTGAGAATGACAGCATACCAGGCTCAAGTAGTTCACAGGATGTTTCATTCTACTATTTAGATACGGTAGGCCTACTTACATTCAACTTAAGTGGGCTATTTCCTAATATTTTGACAGTTTCGTTTTTGAGTGCTTGCAAATGATGCTATAGCCTTTAAATTTGAAAATATATTCAGTGTGCCATACCCGGACAACTTTTCATTAGTAAAAATTATACAGTTTACAACAGTGGAACATTTCTGAAAGTCTTTTTTTTTGTGTTTTTTCTCAAATACTGCCCCCAGTTCACCAAATTTAGTCCACATTTGTTTGCAGTTGGTTACACATCTGTGAAGGGGTGCAAGCCAGCTAGTTTATGGCTTCTGACTAGCGTCCGTCAAAGAGGATGTGGAATGCTCGAAGACATTTCCCTCATTTTTCGGGTATATGTAGCCTAAGGTGTGATGAAATAAAAACGACTATTGTTTCTGTCATGAAATGAGTACAAAAGGTACTTTTGAGAGCTGTTTTTCAGGTCCAGTTTCGACCCGAACGTGCAACTGTGTAAAAGTCGTCGTTGCGGGCAGCAAACAAAACACAGTAAATCGTGACGTAATAAACAGGACTCGTGTATGCTACTGTGCATCGGGAGCAGTGTTGTAGTCGAGACCGGATAGTCCGAGACCGAGACCAAGACCGAGACCTGAAGCTGCGAGACCGAGACCGAGACCGAGACCAGCCCCTTCAAGGCGGACCGAGACTGAGACCGCGGATAATAAATAACAATAATCTAAATAAACAACAATAATCTAAATAAACAACAAGACACTAATTACAGCTGAACAGTCTGTCCTTGAGATGTTGATGTTCATGGGGATGTGAAGGAAGTGATTGAAAGTTAGGAATCACTTGTACCTGCTTAATTGTGTCATGCGAGTGCTCTTCGTGTTTGCTTCATGCCATAAATTACAACATGGCAACAGAATTTGTTATTGTCACAATCAATTAAACAAATATTGTTTAACTACTATAAAGTGTAAATCTGATGAAGAAACTCTAACTTAGGAGTACGACAATTTGTACTAGTTTTTGCAAAACTTGAACATGTTGAAACTTGACAAAAGTAAAAAGTTAAAGGTGGATGTTTCATCTGTTATAGGAACTCGGACCCTAAACTCCAGAGCCAGCCCTTGGTTTCAGCAATGACCACTAACGGATATTTAAATGCAACTTTAATTTTACATTGGACCTCCTTGTAAACCTGATTCAAAAAAAAATTTGGAGCAAGAAAATATTGATATATTTTTTAAAATTTCAGTCATGGAATATAGACTTGTACATGTAGACCCAAAAATTGAGAGGTGGTAGCCAGAGAGGCCTGGCTTAGGCTGAAATGTAATGCCACTTTATTTGTGTATAATGTCAATACCATTACATATACTATAGAAGATCGATGAACCATATTTGCCTGATCTATCTTCTGTTAATCTGCCCGCCGTCATCATCGCCATTAGCCTATTGGAGAATATGGCCGACACAATAGAAGGGCGCTGTCACAAACTGAATGTGGTGGGCGAGATGTACTTTTAGGATTCATGGCTGCGTGCGCACGCCTATTTTGTGTTTTGTACCAGCGTATCGCCCGCATCGGCTACTATGCCGGGCGATTTACTTAAATATTTTAGTAATTTACAAGTACATGTACAACATATTGCCAATATTTCATTCGTTTATTGTGATGGCCGTAAACAGCATTTAGCGATTAATGGAACAAAAGTCTTGCAAACGCAATTAACATTTAGAAAGGAGACAAGGCAGGCAAATAGACTCTATTTTTGTGTGACTATGGCAGTAGCTCAATTTGTGTTTATCACAGATGAAAAGATGAATACATGGCGAGTCAAAAAGAAAGTGACAGTATGATAAAAAAAGAAAGAAATGGCACCCTCCATTTCATAAAAAAATATGATTGGGATAAAGAACATGTTATTGAGTAGTAACTCTGAAAATTTCACGTAATTTGCATTCTCTATTCCCAAGTCGTGTCTATTTTAATAAAGAGATCACAAAATTCAGCTGTCCACCACTAATAGCAATTTAACGGTCCACGAATTGATGAATATCCATTAATAAATATAATGAAAAAAAAATGTTTCCCACCTCCACGAATAAAGGAAAAATTGAAAAGAAAAATAGAAAAAAATCACCAATATTTCTGGGGAATAAGAGTTGAATTGTTTCCCATATTAAAAACAAAAAATCTGACAGTAAGAATAATGTTTCAATCCTTTATTCATAAGATTTTAATCCCAGTTGTATTTGGAATCAATGAGGATGGCTATAAAGTGTTTGTTTCAACAAACCATCCCACAATAAAAACGAAAAATAAGAAGAGGTGCAATGGTTGTTGGACTATGCCTCACTCACTAGAAAGTGAAGAGAGACATGTCTATTAGCATCACACTGCAGTCACATTTGCCCTCAACTGATTCTTTATTTCATCCTAAACTGGGGCCGAGGCGGAATCCGCCCCCTCACTTTTTGGCTGGTCTCGACTCGAGACCGGCCAAAATATCGAGACCAAAGGGGACTGAGACCAAGACCGAGACCACAGCTCCCGAGACCGAGACCGAGACCGAGACCAGCAAAAAGTGGTCTCGAGACCGAGACCGAGACCGAGACCGGTCTCGAGACCTACAACACTGATCGGGAGTCCTGTTTATTACGTCACGATTTACTGTGTTTTGTTTGCTGCCCGCAACGACATTTACACAGTTGCACGTTCGGGTCGAAACTGGACCTGAAAAACAGCTCTCAAAAGTACCTTTTGTACTCATTTCATGACAGAAACAATAGTCGTTTTTATTTCATCACACCTTAGGCTACATATACCCGAAAAATGACGGAAATGTCTTCGAGCATTCCACATCCTCTTTAAGCACAGACATTGACAAAATGGGGAACTGCCAACATAGGCCTGGGTAGCTAGGTTCAAACCCTGCTCTAGTCAATTTCTTTATTCAACTTTAAAATTGTTAAGAGAATGTGTTAGGATGACAGCATGACTTTAAGTCTGAATTCCACTCTCAAGATTCTAGAGTGTCCCATCCATAAATCAATGCGTGCTTCCCAAACTATTTTGTTTCAGTTATGTGCTGAAAATACATTCCCATGTTGCCGTTAAGTATTTTTCATCCCTTTTTTTCTTTCTTGTGATATCCCCTCAGCTCACGAATCGGTACACATATTTGGCAATTTAACAAAAAAAACCCTGCGCATGTCTGCACTTAGGGCATTAAACAAACCCATAAATCACCTAGGCAAATAGGTGGAGCCATGCTCCGCTGAGCGCATAGCTTAGCTTGGAAGAATAAAAACATTGAGATGTCGCAACGACACATTCATGCAACCAACACGCCTGCCTCTGCAAACATGGGTAGCGAGTGTCCTTCGAGATTTGACTTGATGCACTAATTTTTCTTCTTCGCTTTTAGGTTTCTGCTTGTGATCAAAAGGAAGAACTGCTTGTGATCAAAAGGAAGAACGATAGAAAGTGAACAATTATTAGTCTCTTCTCCAAGTCCTATATCTTGATCAAAACTTTTTTTGTGTGTCAATAAAGGACACAATAAATATTCAATTATCTGACAATAAATATTCAATTATTTTACAATAAAGGAAGAGGAGGTTCAGTTACAAGCAATAGGTCTCTCCTCAGATGCCGTGATTTCCTACAGACCAGCCACATGCATCGGCATTTTGAGTGTCAACTTGCATAACGCGCATCGGCTGCGTCGTATTTCGAACACATTTCGAGCAACAAGCCTGCGTGTTTGGATCATTTTCAACACTGCGCGCTTGATTGCGTGAAATACGCAGTTGCAGTTCTCCTACAGAGATGACCGTCTTTGAGAGAGACCTATTCACATTGCATAACATTTATGTTTATAATCTGTTTTCACTATTAGTAATTGTCTTTGTTCTTAGCAAACTTTTGTGTCTAGTAGCTCCACAAAATTCGGACCAGGTACCCAAACAGGGAAGAAGAATTCTGTTGAAAAAGATTCAAGTAAACTTGAATGCCATCAAACAACAGCAGGAAGTTACACATATTAATTCGGAAGGTGTTGTTGTCACCCCTCCTTCATGTCGCGAAAAACTAACTGCATTATTGCAATTTCCTTATCGGATGCGAAAGCTGTAACTATCGCCCTTCCCCCAGGGTTGCTGATTATGTCCCCCACCCTATTCCCCCTCCCCTCCTGCTTACACATAAACACCATTGTCTTTCTCAGTGAACTTGAAGATCAAGTTGGTTTATACTGACTTCGGGGTGCGTTTTGGGGGGTTGTTACAAAAACTAACTTCAGATGTTTGTCATTGGTCGAGTGTTTTGGTGCAGTACCATGCATGATTTCTACCCAACTGAAGATGCCAGAACACTCAACCAATCGCCTTATAATTGAATCATTGTCAACTTTCTTATGCAAACATACATTCTGTGCCAAGTTGTCCTTTCAGTTAAAATCAATCAAGTGACTGTTTCCAACCGTTACAATGTGGTGCTTAATGTAGCGCGTTATACCTAAGGTTTCAAAGCGCTTTACAATTATTATCCCTGTTTATCAAATGAGACCACTTTTCTGCAGCAGCTCGAGATCAGCGCAATCTGGTCTCTACCTTCACAGGTACCCATTTATACTCCTGGGTGGAGAGAGGCACTCGTAGTAAAGTGTCTTGCCCAAGAACACCATGTTCCCCGTGTCTTGCTGGGGAACACCATGTTCCCCGTCAACACCATGTTCCCCGTCAGGATTCGAGCCCATGTTCCACGGCACATGAGTCGAACACTGTAACCATTGGACCACAGCACCCCAAGTTAAGAGCTCCCAACCTGCCTACATAAAGCAGGATTGACTGGCTGTGACTGTTTATGTAACTTGATACAGCTATGCTTTGACTGTGGATGACTGATAGGCCAGCTGTGCCTACCACTTTCCTATTTTGTCTGTTGACTGAATATGGCTAGTCACAGTGCTTGCTTGAAATATGATCTGACTGTTGGTGACTAGCCTGTGTAAAAGGCATGGCAGGGGAAGAGGATTGATTTTTTGACTGTCTGTGACTGTTCGGATAGCAGGAGGGTTATGACCGCTTGACACAGTAAGATGTTTTATAGTTTGAACTCTTTGGCATAATTACTTGAAACAGTTCTTTCAATTTCTTGCTGCGCAATGCTGTGAACATACACCTATAGATTCGTGTTTGCTAACCATATACACTGTTTAAACTTCACTTGCACACAAGTCGTGTGAACGTCAGTACTTCAAAAATTTGTTGAGAAGAAAAAGGTGGGGGAGCGCGTCAGGCAAATTTTCCAACCGTTGATAGACACACAGACTCGTGATAATGCATTGCAGCTACCAATAACTTAAACTGAACTTAATGGTCATGTTCTCTGGCAATTGAGTTTTCCGTCCCCAGTAATGTGATTTGGATGTCTTTTCCAATAACCTCATGACAGCATACCAGAGTAACTTCAGTTCAGTGAACTCGTACACATACTGAACAAGGAAGAGAAAATCTTCGTGAAAGGTTTCAGTTTTTTTTTATTGTTATTAAATTGGACGGCGAGTTGTCCATGTGGAGACTGTCGGTGGTTGACCCGTTCGTTTTGCGGGGGGATTTTGACACGAGTTAAGAATTCCGAGACGGCGATAAAGTGATTTCCCATTGTAACTGGATAATGGCCTTTTATGCCATTCTACAAAGTGCGACGCAGAGTACACATGCCGAAGCTTAGGGCCTGAACAAACTTGGCGTTAGACTTGCGCAGTCTGCCTTTCTCTGCAGATTTACACTAATCCTGTCAAAGAAGGACTTCACTGTTATGTTTCCAATAGGGATTATCTCACACGCATGCAACAGCTGGAACTTTAAAGCTTGAATTTGTATCAGCCTCTGCATGTAAATGCAGACCAAATAAATACTTCATTTCTTGAGTTTTATGTCATTAAATTGTCTTTTGCATGTATACACACATGTTATGCTTCTTTTAATCACCCTGAGCTCTCAAAAAGTGTACATGTATAAGAAACCTTGTCACAATGCATGTATTTCGACAAAATTCATTATACTTGGGGAAACATAGGTTTACTGCTACTCATGGTTTCAACCAGCTTATTTTGCAAATTACACTGCCATGAGGGCCAGTGTGTAAATTCTAACAGCCTAATAATAATGTGAGGTGTATAAAATACTCACTACACTAAAATTGCCCAGTTTGTTACCCTTAAATTACTTGCAAAATTGAGTTTTCTGCAAAAGCTGGGATTCCGAGAAGGATTCTGAGAAGTTCCTGGCACTAATTATGCGTGGTTTAGACCAATCACAGCTAGGAGTTTTAACCAATCATGTTAGACCATTGGCCAAGATTGGACCAATCAGGACACAGCTGTGGAACACAGTGCTAGTGTAGGAGGGGAAATGCACATTGAGTTTCATCTATTAGTGAGTCCGAGTATAAGTAAGATTTGAGGCAAGATACTAATGAGTGACAGCTTTGCAGAAACACCATGTGGGAATATTTTCTCAAACTAAGAGAATGGTTCTGAAAAGAACCAGAGGTATAAACTTGACGTTCTAGTCAGTATGCTCTGACCATCTTCAAGGAGAACGTCTAGACTCTAAGAAAGTAAACACAAAAGTGCTTAATGTGAAGTGGGCACTCTCCTGAAGACATTCAGAGCATACTGACGGGAACGTCGAGTTGATACCTCTAGTTCTTTTCAGAACCATTCTCTTTGTTGAGAAATTATTTCCACATGGTGTTTCTGCAAACCTTTCACTCACAAAGTGTTCATGTTGTTTTGAAATCATAAAAATTAAGCTTACCTTATTTCAAGTGATACTTTCTGATGGAATGTCTTTGGCAATTTTTTTAGCTTAAAAAAGGAAAGTTCAAATTCAACACACTTTCTTTACCTTAAATTGGTATGTGAAACCATTTGTGTTAATAAGAACTATTTCAAATGAGACTTTTCATGGTGGACATGAACAAAGTATGGAAGGTTTGCGGTAACACCATGTGAATAATATCTCTTATGAGTTGTGTAGTTCTGAGAAGAACCAGTTGTTTTAACTAACATTTCAAACAGTATGCTCTGTTCATCATCAGGAGACACTGAATTATTTTGACAAGCTTACAGATTACTGTGCTTTATCGTTTACATGTAAATAGTATGTTCAGTTTTTCTTATCTCCACCACTTTTTCTTAACTGTGAAAATAATCACTTTTTAGCCACGGGATAGCAGCTCAACAAATCATCATGTCTCTCCATTAGTCCACTAGTTATGTAGTCGGTTACAAACGTTGACATTGTCTATTGCTCCTACATATTTGGACCGATTTCAACCAAACTTTGTCAAAAGTTTCAGTAGCCCAGCCCCAACATGTCACATGACCAAACTGGGGTCAAAGGTCATCATGGGGTCACTGGGGTCAAAAATCTGATTTGGAAAAAAATGTTGCAACCTGACACCACTTCAACGGTTGCGTACAAAGTCTATGGAGAGTCAAGAAAATTTTCTAATTATTTCCTAACAAAATTGGAAATGTTTCTCAGTCCCAGACTCATGTCTATCATCATTTTTGCAAAGACTGACCTTCAAATGAAGAAAAAAGTGGCATCAGGTTGCAACATATTTTCCTCTGATTTTTTTTTTTTACTCCAAACACTACTCCTTCCAGAAATTACATAGCACAATCACGTGACTCTTGCATGAACACGATATTGTTGGCCCGCAGCAGTTTTTCCTGCAAGAGTCAATATGTGTTTATGAAAAATCCATCAGTAAAATATCTTATTCTTTTTTTAGGGTACAACCAAAAATCAATAAGAAAATTCCTTTGAAATTTATGTCAACTTTTCTTTTGCGACCAAAAAACACCTAAACGTTTTTAGCAGAATAATAATAAAATAAATCCACACTGAAACAATTTGAGAATAACAGTGCGCTGTTTGCATACCTCTGGGGGTTTCTTTTCAAGTTGTCCAATTTCTGTCTGGAGGCAAGGTTTTTGACTTCTTCCAGAGGCTTTTGTTTACACACGTAGCGGAGCACAAAGAACCAGAAACAGAAAGGACTTTACACATTTGCTGGTGCCATGCGAATTTGACACATCAAGGTAGTTTTCATGGGGCAAAGTTTCCAATCTTTTAATTAAAGTTGCGTTCCCCATGGTCTTCAACAAATTCTCTTAAATGGTGCAACCAAGTAACTGGGCTAAAAATCTGTCTGTCAAGCTCATGAGTAATTGTTATACATTCAAATTAGAGTGTTCTGAGAGCCATGGAATTGGGGATTGAAGACTTATGGCACTGCACCTCTGGCCTGGACTTGGGGCTTCCAATTTTGAGCATTTCGGATGCAATTTGGTCCAAAAGTGACGCTATTTAGCCATGTTGTGGAGGTATCGTTTTCAAAACGGCTACTTTTCCAGTTTGGGAAATATTCGTTTTTAGGGGTGATCTTCTTTGGGTGAAAATTTCTCCAAAAATTAATTGGTCAACCCAACAAAAAATTGAAATGAAAATGAAAGATGACATGACCCAGGATTTGCTTTTGGGCTCAATTTTTTTTTCAAAAAATGTTGCCCAAAATTTTTGGCCGCAGAAAAAAAATTTATCCCAGACTTTCTTTATTATCCTCATGAGACCGTGACATTTTTCTAATATTCTATTTAGTAACATTCTATTTGGGTATTTGGTGGATGATCAGATATTCGGTACAGCCTTAATAATTTGCAAATGTTATACTAGTAGAATGTGTTGAAAAAAATAAGTGGGAATGCTAAAGTTCTTAGATTTGTTCTCAAACTGCCTTAGAATGCAGGAGAAAAGAATCAAAGATTTCCAATTGTTTCCGGACCCCTAGCAGGGTGTGCCTTCAGCACACCTTCACTCAACCCCCCTTTCATATCACCTCCCCCCCCCCCCCCCCGATTTCCTGACAGCTAGATCCGCCCCTGAAATTCTCCTCTTGTTGCCCCCTCTTTACAGTCAGATGACTATGACGATTACAGCGACAGTCAAGACGAGTCACTGTCCTCAGCCTGGCACTCCCCCTTCATTGTCAAGCTGGCCCTGATCTTCGTCTACACCCAACTCGTGGTCTACAACATCGAGGTGTCCACCAAGCCCCTGTCCTACACCGCCAGCGGGCCCATCATGGAGGTCGCCACCAAAGGTTTGGTTCAGAAAGTGGGCGTGTCTCGCCTGGTGCAGCTGTGCGTGCTGATTGGTACGTACATCTACCGGCTGTACCACCCCGACGAGTTTGTATTTGATTACTAAAGATGCCTACCTCTTTAGCTGGTGCCCATTGTCTTATGGAAGGGGACCAGTGATGCCTACGTTTCTTTAACTCTCATTTGTCAATTTAATAGCTGGTAACCACCTTTGAGCTCTCATTGGATAACTTAGTAGTTGGTGCCCAAGCACTGTCCCACTTAAGGAAACCGGCGATTCTTTAACTCTCATCTGTCAATTTACTAGCTGGTACCCACCACCTTCGAACTCTCAGTGGATAACTTAGTAGTTGGTGCCCACTGTCCTATCCAAGTGAACCAGTGACTGCCCTTTTTGTTTGATCTCATTTGACAACTGTACCCATCACCTTAAAGGAAACCAGTAATTGCTAAATTTCATTGAGATTTCATTGGAAAATGCAATAGTTGTACCTACGGCCATATCCAAGGGCACCAGTGATGGCTAGATTTCTTTGAGTTCTCATCTGATAACTCAGAAGCTGGTACCCCACTGCCTTACCCAAAGGAACCAGTGACACATAAATTGCATTGAGCTCTCATTGGTCTATACTTAGTGGGTGGTACCCACCACCAGAAACCAGTTATGGCAACATTTCTTTGAGATTTCACTGAAAAACTCAATATTTGGTCCCTAGGGCCATATCCAAGGGCACCAGTGGCCTAGATTTCTTTGATTTCTCATTTGATAATCTAGTAACTGGTACCCACCACCTTTGGTGCTGGTGATTTATAGATTTCTTTATGTGCTTTCAGTGCATAACATATTTTAGACCAAAGTTCAATCTCTCCCCACGTGTGAAGAATGCATTCATACTGCATGTATATGTACATAGATTATTATGGCAAAAAAATACCCATAATGCTTTGTGTTTCCTGCACAATATTTTCTGAATGAGATCAGCAGTCACCGGCCCCTATGATTTTAGGCATAGTATGAACAGGACAGTGGACTATATGAATTGATTCCATAAAAAAGTGTGTAGACTACAGCACTGGAATGGTATTCTATAGGTGTTTGGTTCGAATTTATATTCAATTAAGTTTAGGAGTTTGAACTCACATATGTGATGCGATCAAGCTACATGAGTCACTTGTCGACCCTGGTCAACAACATTTTTATTACAATTTCAAAAGGGCACAATCTGAGCATTACTGCTATGAAAACTGCATGCTGATACCATCTTTAGTTAACAAATTATGGAAGTCGGAACACCAAGAGATGTGATGAAGTGATGTGATGAAGTGGCCCTATTTTGGCCTGTATCTCCAGATAAAAATTCCCGACAAACGACTCATTTAGCTTGATCGCATCACATATAAGATCATAGAACCGTGACATGTATTCCTCAGGTCTTTAACTGAAATGAAGTTTCAGCTGATTTTTTTGTATATTAGACTCACCAATACGGATGACCAATCTGCTTTTGGGTAAATTTAATGAGTTTGATGTTTCTCTCTTATCATTTTTTTGGCTCAATTACAGGTATAATTGATGGATTCATTTTACACTACTTGTTTACTTGTTAAACAAGTCTCCCAAAGAGCCTTGGTTTAAATTCCTCCAATAGAACGATCTGCCCCTATGATGTATTGACCAATCACAGCCAAGGATGTGCAAAGTCTGACAAAAGTCTGACATATGTACACTTCTGAATAACACTTGTGGCTAGACTATAAATTGGGGCCCCAGTGTGAATGGGTGAAACTTATGGCCAGATGTACAGTACACATACACCAGTTCAGCTCTGCTTTTCCAAGTCATAAGGAACTAGAAAGCACTCAGAGAGCGCAAACCTTTGCCAAGGCTAAACAATTCCCCACCTATATTGTGCCAATGTGGGACCCTTCGGTGGGGCGTGAGAAATACCCGGATGGGAAATTACCAAGGCGCGATGACCGCGAGTGTTGGAGGGCGCCGTCTAGTTAAAAACACTTCATAACGTGATAACAACTCATAAGAATGATTTAATCTGTCATATTTAGAATATGAGGTAATGTTAATTGGTTTAACCAGTTCTTTTCAGAACCACACTTCTTCCAAGAAGAGACTACTTTCCACGTGGTGTTACTCGCAATCTTTCTACTTTATCTCATCCACCATACAAAGCTTCAGTCATTATGCATGGATGAAATAAGTCTTTGAAGGACAAAACCCACTATTGAGTTTACATCACCCAATGAAAATGCTATCTTAGTTTGGCTGTGGCTGGCTGCTATATCAGATTCGAACCAGCCGGCTGACCCCGGCAGGCTCAGTGGTCGACTGGTAAGACGTCTGCATAAGCAGGAAGTCGAGGGTTCGAGTCCCACCCGAGTGATTTTTGTCTCACAATCACTCAGAACAACACTGAGTATGAGTGCATGTAAAATACATCGGTGAAGCGCAAAATTTATACCTAGATTTATAGCAATTTGTGATAAATACCACGTGACTATAACATTACTGCACATATTTTGCCTCCATTACAAACTTTTCGTAAAAATCTTTCCCAATTGTTACCAACAATTTCGTTAAGTATTAATTGATTTTGTTTGCTTCTTTTTTTACAATTAAATGGGGCAGTTATATTTTATGGGAAATTTAGGGGGCTTATTTTGGTCAATTCTCCAGGAACAGACCAACTGACCACCAAGCGACCTGCACAGGGTGAGTAAAAAAAAAAAACCCCAAATGTTGGGACTACTGTTTTAGTGACGTTCTGCATGTAGCACTTTCAAAATGTAGGATATAAAAGCCAAATTTATCAGCTTTCTTTTAGTACAAAAATCATTTAAATCACTCGTGTACTTTTCAAGTTTACAAAAAAGGTGTGCGTTCTTTCAGCAAAACGAAAACAATTCACACACATCCCTATGTGATTTCTTTTCGTTTTGTTGAAAGAACACTGATCTTTTTTGTGATCCGTGGACAGAACCTTAAAACGGTGGTTGTGTTTAAAATTATGTAACTTGAAAAGTACATGAGTGATTTGAATGATTTTTGTACTAAAAGAAAGCTTATGAATTGGGCTTTCATATCCTAGATTTTGAAAATGCCACATGCAGAACTTCCCTAAAACAATGGCCCCAACATTTGGGTTTCTTTTTTTTTTACTCACCCTGTAGAAGCTCCTGCCAGAGCTTAAAAATGGGATCTTGTCCTCGTGTCATTTGCCTTCCAGTTTTCCTGTTTACCTATACATGTACTTGAAGTTAATGAATTAATCAAGCTGATCTCAAAATCTGCAAATCCAATTGTTTTGACACGGTTATTTTTTAAATAGTTTTATTTCAGTGATTGAATATTGATCGTCTGTATCCAAAGTTTATGGCCTAAAGCTGTACATATTGTTCTTGTTGTGTGAGCCATTATATAATCTATTTTTCCAAATGAAAGCGAAAATTGTATGAGTTACTCAAATTGAAAATGAGTTGGACAACAAATGTATAAATTGCTTATATGAAAAATCAATTCATACAAAAATGAACAGTTTAAATAATATGTTAAGTAAGGAATCATTTAAATCAACACTGATCATTTCTTTGTTAATTTAATGGTTTGTTGTTATTTTAAGACGTTTATTAAATTATATTTTGAATTGATTTCTGCGAATTCATATTTTTTTATTGCTTGTGATCCTGTCTTTTTAAAGCTTTTTCAGAATCATCTTCGGACCTACCCTCAGTGAACGATTTGTTGAATGACAAAGAAAGGAAGTGTGGAGTGTCATGGCCGAGCTGTTAAGAGCAGCGGACTCATGCTCTGGTGTTTCAGAGGCATGGGTTCAAGCCCAGGTCTGGACACTTGTGCCCTTAAGCAAGGCACTTAACCATTATTGCTTCGTCCTTCGGATAGGACGTAAAGCCGTAGGTCCCGTGTGTTGTGTAATCCAATGCACGTAAAAGAACCCAGTGACACTTATCGCTAAGAGAAGGGGTTTGCCCGGTGTTTCTGGCCTCCTGTTAAAACTCCCATGTGCGCGGAGTATTTAGGAGAAGAACCAACCAAGAAACAAGAACCAAGATCAAAGCAACATTCCATTTGACAAAAACCACATTGGAACATTTCTAAATCAGATTCTCCCTACCTTTTTTTAAAACTAGTGAGAATTTGATATGATACAACAAAGATAAACTTGAAAATCTTAAAAAGGTCAGAACGCAAATGTAGGATTTGTAATCTTTTGAATATTGACATCCGCTGAGAATCCTTTTGGCTAATCACCACGGGTGGATAATCAGCAGATCCTTCACCCAGTAACCCGATTAATCCATAGGGCTTTGATTATCTCAGATAAGTAATTGGATTTGCCCAGATTACATCCATTCTAAGTTGTGAGAATTTCCACCAATTCTTTTGAAAGTAACAATAGTAAGGCGAGATCACAGTCCCACTCACAATTACATCTTGCATAATTTCTTGTACGTACACCTCAAATTGGCATCAAAATACTCCCCAACCACACACACAGAATGGTATACAACTTAGGACTCTCATTGTTTTCTTCTTTTTGTTCCTATTGTTTGGACAACATTTTGCACGACATGTCCCATAAAGTTTGTGCACAATACCTTCTGAGGACTTTGGCTCAGGTCCTTGGGGTTATTTTATCGCAGGCATAACCCATTGTTCCAGGTCCTCGCAAGTGAAGGCACACATCTTTGTATTGTGTCAGTCGAGGATATCCCATTGTTTTTCTTCTCTTTATAATAACTGCACCTCTCGTTGGTTTCGTAAAGCTTAACAGGCATAACCCATTTGTTCCAAGTCCTCGGATGAGAAGGCACACATCTTTGTATGGTGTCAATCGAGGACATCCCATTGTTTCTCTTTTCTTTATACTAACTGCACCTCTCATTTGTACAAACATGTGCCTCTCTATCCTCGTCTGTGAAATATGTCGTCCTCACAAACAACCCCATCATTCTAAATTGATAAATGGCATAGCATTTTAACCTTAAATGATATTAACCCAATTAAAATACTATTATTCTGTTCCTTGCTTTCCATTATTTCTTTGTACTTGTAGCTACTATGTTTGTACACATTTTCCACTCGAGGACTGTGTGTCCTCGATTTACATCATGAACATGTTCATCCCTCTTATTGACGTTGCTCACGATCACCCCCTTCACCTTAACATTAAACGTGAAAAATTGTTTGGCGTTACAATGTAACTCAATAAAGAGACCTGTACTCGTTGGTTTTTTTTTTACATTGTACTCATTTTCCAATCGAGGATTGTCCTTACTTGGGTAAGTACATGTCCTCATTCAGAAAAGGAATTCCCTCATGTGTCGTCAATTAATATATGTACAATGTTACAGTTTCCGCATTATCCGTACGAATATCTCGTTAAAGGAATTTGATTCCGTTACTTGCCCTTGTTTTTCTTTGTTCTTTCACCATCTCTCATTGGTTTTTAACACGTTTCCCAATCGAGGACTGTCCTCGCTTGGGTAAATGCATCTGTCCTCGGAAAAGAGGTTTCGTAATTGTCCTAGATTTACACCATAACCATGTACATCTCATATCCTCGATAGATTGACACCATTGCTTGCGCTCCCCCCCCCCCCCCATCATACACTCCCATTGTAAAAACCCATGTTTTATCATGTTTTCCTTGAGCAATCCTCTTCATTTTCCGATTTTCCAGAGAGGGGGAACCTTGTGTGGACGTGGGCAAGTACTCAAAACGTCTCTGCTACTATACATGATTATGTGGACCTCTTTTGTTCATAGTTCCACAAAGAGTATGTTAGGTTAAAGCACACAAATCGAGGACATCCTACTGGCTTTCTTTATTTTACGTGTACTAACAGCACCTCTAGTTGGTTTTGCACACCTTCTCCCAGTCAATGACTGTCCTCAATTGACCTATCGCCGTTTGCGAGTTAGCCACGCCCCTTAGACAACCCTATGGAATTTTGTACCTTGAGTTTTGTTTGTCTCAGATTTTGCGCGTAGTCCGCGTCCGTTTGTATATCATGTAATTGGACAATATTTCACAAGCTGCGTTGACGCGATTCTACCGCTATAGGTCAATTGGGTACGCGTCCTCGATCACAAAAGGTTTCCTACGCGTGTCCTCGTTTCACACCACGAACTTGTGCACCATTCTAGTACTCCGTGAGAATATATCGCCCTCTCACCAACCCCTTCAACATCGTCTAAAGTGATAAATGGTTGAGCGTTCCACGATAACACGGTAACCCAATTAAAGGACCTCGATTCTGTTCCTTGCCCTGTATGGGATCTACACGTCTAATAACGGCTGGCAATGCGAGGGGGGGGGGGGGGGGGAGCGCGGGGGCAGCGTAGTAGCGAGCACCGAACGCTCTTGTAGAGGAGATTACAAGAAACTGGATCGCGGTTGAAGAAGAGGTGTAAGTGATCACTGATTAATAGGGTAATGGCAACGGAGAAGGAAGGAGAAACCACAGAATACAGTATATTCTCGATCCTGGTACAGGATTGTAGAGGTGGCAGGTCTAGTCAGGCAAAATCGGGATCAAATCCTCCGTGGACTTCTGTCCCAATGTGACATGATTATTTGTAATGGGATGTACGATAATTCTCACATCAGTTTGAAAGGTTTATACGATGAGGCTGGTTTAGCACGGATGAATTTATCGCCGCATTTTGCCCTCCATTACTGAAAAAAAATCCTGACTCCGGAAATCCATAAATTATTTGATGCTGTCCTATATTACGATAGAAATGTTACATTTCGTCCTTATTGAAAATAAAATCTCTATGCAAGGTGAGTCAAAACTGACCTGGATTACTGATGTTTCTCTTGTTTTAAAAAGCAATCAAAGTAATACACGAATCAAGTTAGTCTTCAAAGAGCATGTTGTTCCGCTCATCTGGAAACAAAAGAATTACTGAAATTGATCCATGTTATCAGAATGTATGCATGTTGTACTACAAGAACAAATGAGATTTTAATCGTTTGAGTCGGACTGAAACATTATTTTCACTGTCCGATTTTGTGTATTGAATATGAGAAACATGTCCACTCATTTTTTTCTGAAATATTGATGGCGATTCGTGTCTGTTTTCCTTTGCAAGTTTTCATTCATTCTTGGAGGTGGAAAAACGTTTAAGTGGCATTGTATTTCATGGGTATTAATCAGTTCGTAGATAGAACGGAACGGTATATGATCAGTGGTGGACAGCTGAATTTTGTGATTTTTTATTACTATATGTCATAACTCGGGAATAAAGTATGCAAATTAAGTAAAGTTTTTACAGTTACTAGTCAATAATATGTACTTTAATAGAGCGAGCTACATATTTTATTAAACAATTTTTTTTTCTAATTCGATCACTTTCTTTTTACTCACCCAAATGTAAGCCATGTCGTGTACTCATTATACGCCGTTTTTGTGAAGCACATACCTTTTCTTTATCGCATTCTCTATTCTCATTTCTTATTTATAACGAAAATCAAAATCAACTCGTCAACACATATTTGTTTGTTTAATAGTGAATGTAGTATTTGTTTTCTATTTGTGTACCCATAATGATTTTGTTAAGAGGACTTATTCAGAAAATGCTGAGGAAACAGTATCGCTAAGCAAATAATAATTTATGTCAGTTGAAACAATACTACACACAATTTTAATCAGCCCGTAAATCTCATTTCTTATCCCTGAATCCACCCATGCTTCCTACAAAAGGGGTGTTGTGTTCGTGAAATTAAGAGTCAGAAAAGTTAAACACCAAGCAAAATGCATACAGGAAACAATATCTTTCCCGACAATAATAATTAATTGGCAGTTGTCATAGGCTGGGGGCGACCACGTTCTTATACAGGGTGGTTCAAAATTAAAGGAATCCACTTTTGACAGCAATTTTCACTTACGTTATACATGTACTTAGTTACCTTATTTCAATTGTTTCTTCGCGTACTAGTAACGTATAGCCCTAATCACCATGCATGGTGAAAAAAAAAACTTATAGTAAAAGTCGCAAGAATAGCTATTTTGAATACAAGTCACCAAAATCAGTCTTGTCCACGTGTATGTAAATTTGACGTTTTTGCAGTTCACAAACATCACAAACCTTGCCAACAAAATGTTTTGACCTGATGGTAATTTTTATTGAGGTTGTCCGATTATTCATGTCGGTGTTAAGATCATCTGTTCATTGTTGCATATACATTACTTGAAAACCAAAATTTAATGTCACAGACAAAGCAGTAGATCAAACACTCTTGTTTTAAGTTTGCTAACATTAAAGTTAGTCTTCAAACCAAGCTCCGATGACCGTACGACTGACTGACTGACTGACTGACTCCCCGTCACTTGTTATTTGGGCAGTGCTATCGTATGGGAGAACCCCTTACTACAACGAATGGGCCGGATCCCACCCATTCACTGAATAGTCATTCTGAATCAATCTACATGATGTAATAGAATTCTGTATGCTCTATAGGACCAACTTTACTAGATTTGCTCATTTTTTTTCTCTTTAAAGCAAAAAAAATACGGAGTAATCTAGCACATTATGCAAAATCACGCCCTTGTTAATTGAATAAATTGACCAAAAATCCTGTAAATTTGCATTTTAAATTCGCACAATATCAGCCACTGGAATTCTTAACACTCCATTGAACAGCAGTTACGCGTCGAAAATTCTCTCGACCACTGCCTGCTAATTAGTTTGCGATGCCACTCCAGTTTTTCGAGTGCAAATCGAGGAGGAAAAAAACCCAGAAAACAAGCCCAAGAAGCGGCCGTAGTGTGATGAGTAGAGGTCTCTAGTTCATTATCAGTCTTGCACTATAGAATCAAAGTCCGCGGACAAAAAAAAGTACCGGGGCTCCAGCGCAACGACCAGCCGGCAATCCTTCCTAATCAGCCCGGGCGATGCCTGTTACATTTACGCTGCCCATCTGTTTTCGCCATGCACAGTGACCGGTAAAACCTCTTGCTTCTCCGCATCTAGGTTATCAATTAAATTTTGAGGGAAGAGCCCTGCTTTTTAATGCATGCCCATGCGTTCATCAGGAGGGCGGTGTCGTTGTACTTTGCTGAAATTCAGGAAAGGATAATTCATCGGACTTTGTTTTGAAGAACTTTAAGTCTCTCTCACACGCACTTCCTCAGTATATTTTGTAGGCCATGCCATATAGACATGTATCGATTCGTTTGCATCAGTTGTCGATTGTGGAATTGATAGTCACTCGCAAAAGTCATTTTGAACGGAACTAATTAAAATACAGGTGTCTTAAACTACACCATTGCCGACTAAAAACAATTCAAATGCGCATGCGTTAGTTAGTAACGGCTCTCGGACTTAAATTCCCTTAAAAAAAAAAACAGAGCCGTGAATTAGGGGGGAAATTGTAAAATGTATTCCATCGATCAGTATAATAGGCCTACGACTTGTTTCAACAAAACTGAAGAAAGAGTTACTTTTTGAGAAAAAAAAGTCGGGGGATCCAAATCACATTTCACTTAGTCGATCACGTGATATGTATCGCGCATGCGTAATAAGGTAAATACAGCTGAAGTCTCTTCCATTTAGTACCAAGGGACGTACATTTGTGCTCAGAAAACAGAGTTAGGCTTGTTTTTTTAACATTGAGTATCAAGAAAAATGTCGTCATCTGCAGTGAGGTCCGCCTAACGGTTAGTGCAAAATGCCGCTTTCGTATCGCTCAAATTGTTCGTGTAATGAGGATAGATAGAGGTAGTTGTGTCGTCATTTTTTACAATGTATACGCTTTATTCCGCATTTTCGCCATCAGCACTGGACTTTATCCATACTACTGTCACTAATCATCGTTAAATGGATGTAGTTGACCGTTGGAATGATGGACGTTCAGTGGTCATAGTGTCAACTTAATTAGTACTGTCTCGTTATATAGTCGCCACAGTCGGACGTCTGACAGTGTCCCGGCCGACCGGTAGACCAAGTGGCGATATGTCACTCGTCATTTTCTCGAATTGTCACTGTCTATAGTGTGACTCTCACCGCAGGATGTCCGTTCGTTCTGTCAGTGACATACTCTAAGAAGCATTAGTCGGATTTGACTAGAAACCAGTTAAATTTGACTAGCCATTCGTGGTCAGCTGGGTGCAACTGAAAATCAGTCAATCTGACTAGATTTTTCAAGGCAGTATTATTGACTATATAAAAACAGTTACGGAAATAACTAAAACTGGAGTCAAATCCAACCACATTTTCTAGGCATATTGTGAAACTTTGCATTTTAAACTATATTCCTAATGTCCTCGTCAATTTTCATTAACTGAAAACCAACCAATATTTTGACTTTGATGGTTTTTAGAGTGTAATACGTTTGTGTGTTTGGTTTTTCATTTCTTCCGTTTTCATTTTCATCCGTCTTTCCTGATACAATGTTTAGGGCTCCTTATCTCATTATCATCATCATCATCATCATCATCATCATCATCATCATCATCCCCATCATCCCCTTACTGTCATTTTCAGCACAATCAGAATCATTCATTACAGCGTCACTTCGACCATGTACCATTACCGCCTCTATACCTATACCGTTTTCATGAAAGGCTTATATTTCTACAAGGCTTACAAACTCAGAGCACACAGAACCTTGAAGTTGGCTAATCAAACAGTGAACAAAACTCAGAATATAAAGTGTGAGTTTGCCCCCCCCCCCTTCCAACTATCATCATCTCCAACATATCACCAGCCCGTTCTGCTTGTATCGACGAAAACCCTTTTTCCGATTCCGTCGCCAGCGCGACTCGGCCATCGACATCCCGGGGCCGGAGAGCCGTCCGCGAGCCCCCGGGGCCGGCCGGGGAAAGCCGGGTGAATATTTTTCTTGTCCTCTCGGGGTTCCACGAGACGGGTAGAGAAAAGAAAAGAGCAAGGAGGGGAGACTCCGTCGATTCCACGGTTTCCCGCTTGTTATTTTATGGTGAACGTTTGTCTACGGCTTGAGAATTTAAAGGGAACTTTCGTCTGGATTGGACCCTTTTTAGATACGCCGAAACGCGTTTGCCACGATGATGTATGTACAGGGTGAGTAAAAAAAAAAGGAAACCCAATTGGCTGGACCTATTCTTGAATGAAGTTCTGCATGTAGCACTTTCAAAATCTTGGATATGGAAGCCCAATTAATAAGCTTTCTTTTAGTACAAGAATCATTCAAATCGCTCAAGTAATTTTCAAGTTACGGAATTTTAAACACAACCACCGTTTTAAATTCTGTCCACGGATTACAAAAGGCAAGTGTTCGTAAACGAAAACAATTCACATTCGAATGTGTGTGAATTGTTTCGTTTTTCTGAAAGAACACGCACTTTTTTGAACGAAGACTTGCAAAGGAAAACAGAAAAAAATCTCTATCAGTATTTCAGAAAAAAAAGTTGACTTGTCCCTCATATTCAAAGCTCAAAATCTGACAGTAAAAAATAATGTTTCAGTCTTTAAAATTAAAATCTCATTTGTGTTTGAATGCCTGTGTGTAATCTGTATTTCTTACTCAGTGGCGTTCCATGGACAGCTTCTTTTGATAAAACATGCATAACTTGTGATAGCGTGGATCAATTTCATTATTTTTTTTTTCAGATGTAGTGGAAGAACATGCTCTTTTAAGGAATACTTCACTGGCGTATCAAATTTGCATTTTAAGGGGAAAAAATGCAATCCAGGTCACTTTCTGTTTGACTCGCCCTGTAGACAAGTCTAAAAAATTGCTGCTGCGTGAGATGAGATCCACCGGGAATTTCCAAAACAATTTCTCCGCAAATGTAAACTATGGTGTGACCCTGATTTTTGAAATATGCTTTTGAGCAGAAATTATGAAACAAAATAAAAAGAAATGCAGAACTTCGGGCGTAGGCCTACACCTTTAAGACGTGGGGGACCTAGTCAGTGCAGCCGGCCAGCCGGCGTGATGACGTATAATAAAGATGTTGATGTTTTGTTTGCACTTGGAATTGACTGTCGGTATGATGGGCGACCTTAAAAGACTCGCTAGTCGCACAGGCTCGACGGTAGGTCTCCACGCGTGCTCATTTCAAGCCCTTTGTGTATTTTCCTTAGCTCCCTCCGTAAAAATGGGTAATTAAAGATATAGCTTTTTTGATTTCCCGACTCGAATCTGGCTCAAGCCCCTTCTCTCCGCGTGGATAACAGAGCAATCTTACATTGCCAAGAGTGCAGTTGCATCTATTTTGGCCCAAGGCTTAGGGGGAAAATGGACGATGGATCTTGGTTAATTGGGTAGATCAAAACATCATCCATCAGTTTGTCAGGGATTTTCAAATAAGTTATTGATCATATTGGAATAAGCTGTGCTTTTCTTCCCGAATCCTGCTCTTCGTTGAAGCCAACATGATGGCGCTATCTTTAAGGTCTGCAACTGAAGAAAGCGCGAGTGAAGTTAGACTTGCTTCCCAAGTCCTTCCGCGCGCGGTGCATCCACACGACACACTCTTCCTTTCCATACGTTCCATATAGCCTACGCGTCTATAATTCATGTAGTAAAAAGGCCTCATGTAATGTATTATTTTTTAAATGCAGTCCTTGAAAGAGCACCTTTGTATCCCATTTGACCACATTTTCAATTTTTATTTTGCCATTTACAAGGGTGTTTTGGTGCCTTTTTGGTTAATATGCGAATTTACATATTCGTGAGCAAAAGGGTGATGTCATTTCAGAAACCTCTATTTAACAGTTATATCATCAGTTGCCAGAATTTTGGACACTTTGCTGTCGTAAAGTTTAATTCTTTTCTTTGGTGATTCGTTGTAGTGTCATACATGACAGTAAGCCAATGGGCAAACTGTTCTCACAAATGTTTTCAATGAGCAAGTTTTTGGGTATATTGTAACAGAAAACCCATAAACCAAATATATAGCGCCGCTATAAGCGGCGCTATATATTTGGTTGTTCTTTCAGCAAAACGAAAACATTCACATAGGGATGTACGTGAATATTTTTCGTTTTGCAGAAAGAACACTTCATTTTTTTGTGATCCGTGAACAGAACTTTAAAACAGTGCTTATGTTCAAAATTCCGTCACAGTACACGAGTGACTTGAATGATTCTTTTACTAAAAAAAAATTATATTAATTGGGCTTTCCATGCAGAATTTCATTACAAAAATGGTCCTGCTATTTGGGTTTCCTTTTTTGACTCGACCTGTATACATTCCAGTATCTTTTTCTCATAAATGTTGAATTTTCTATCCTATCCGTAACTACCATTCTTGTCGTGGTTGGAGGTTTTTTTTTGGGGGGGGGGGGGGGGTTGAGAACTTGAGATCTGTCTGAGTATCTGGGTCTATTATTCCTGTTTTCTACCCTTTTAAGTTGTCCCATATTTGATGATTAAAAAGGGATAATCTCTGACCTAATCGCCTCCAAAAAAAGCCAGAAAATGTTATTGCAGCTAAACTTTCCTAACACCCTGGGTTATCAAGGAGTCGTTTTGAGAGATTTAAGAAATAACGCAATAGCATTATACAAACAGTTTTAAAAGTACAAATGGGAAGGCCTCTGAACAATGCAATTATCGTAAAACATTAAGAAATTGCACTGGTCCCAACATGACTTCTTTTCAGTGTTCAATTTCGAGACAAATTTTACCCATGCTCCCCCAGTCATCATTTTAGACATGATCTACAACCACTATATTATGAACATATTTGACACATTTCGATGGCGCCAACACTAGAGACAAAAATGGTCTCTCTCGGAGAAGACACCGATCCGAATGTGTTAAAACATTTCACGGACAACTGAGAAATTGACACGCTAATCTTCATGTACTGGAGACTTTTATTTTCAGGGAAGGATGTGCAATGAAATGAATTGAACAAGTGCATTTACTTAGAGTGCATAACTGGAATTAACTTGGACCCATACTATGACTAAGCTGTCAACCCTTCAGCAGACGTCATCCCTGATTAATTCAAGCCCTCCTTCGTCGGTAAGAAATCATTAATGTTCTCTCTGCGCCAGCAGAGCAAGCCGGGGTTGGTTCCCGGGTGGATGGCAGGTCTTTGCCCCCTCGCATGGGTCCCGACTGGCCGTTGCCCCCAAAAGCATCCTCGGTAATTACAACCATCGGTGTAGTATACTGTCGTGCCCCAATTCTGAGATGAACTTCGCAATTCCGCTGCTTATTTCTGGAAGACACCGATTCAAAATCCACAACGATTTCCAGCCCATGTAGGCCTACTGATGCATGTGCATGTGTAAAATGTAGGGTTGGCATGGGCGTCTCCAGGAGGGGTAGGGCTTGTCCCTCCCCACCCCCGGGACAAAAAGAGGTGCGAAGATATAATGCTGTTTATTTAATGCACAGTAACAACATGGGCGTCCGTATATGCAGGGGTGTCAGTGGGGTGGGGTGGGCAAAATGTCCCCCGCCTACCCTCGAAAAATTGAGAGCATGCTAGAGAAAGGATTTTGGGATAATGCTTTGCCCCCCTCTGGAAAAAATCCTGTCGACGTCCATATGTTCCTTGGATTGTATTTAACCGATGATTTGAGGTCAGCACTTCCGTGTCCGCATGACCCAGTACATGCATGTTAATTGTTTACAGCAAGTGACCTACCCACAATGCTTTGTGACACTTGCGTTTCCTTCCTTCCCAAGTTTGTTTGTTTGTGACAGGGAATATAATAGGGCGATGGGGACGAACCAGGTGGTTTTTTTTGGGGGGGGGGGTGGTTTGGCGGGAGGGGGTAATTTTAGAGACTTCATTACCTCCGCTAAGGAGGTTATGTTTGTCATCGGATTTGGTTAGTTTGTTTGTTGGCTGGTTGGTTGGTTAGTTGGTTGATTTGTCTGTTTAACAAGAATGAAGATAACTCACAAAGTTATCAGATTTGCATGAAATGTTTTTAGGGGTGGTCCTTGGTACAAGTACAAATCGATTTGATTTTGGAAGTGATCCGGATCTGGGTCTGGATGCAGGGTTAAAAAAAAACACACCACAATATGGCGGGGAATTGTTTAGCCTTGGCGGAGGTTTGCGCTCTCTGAGTGCTTTCTAGTTCCTAAATGATTGTGCTTTACATTTGTATTATTTAATAAGTTTACAAGGTTCTTCTTGATTCTCACCAATGCAGAGTCATTCACTCTATATCGGATTAGTTTCACAATAGCACCTCGATTGCTGATCGATATACCCAGATTCGCTATCACGGGCGCCCGGGCCGCGCCTCGGCCTAATCCAATCGATACCTAATGAATCGATCGATCATATTTTTTTGTGTGGGGAAGGTGCATGGCCAGTGTGAAAGATAAATAGTTCAGTGCAACGAAGGTGTCGTGAGCAACAGTAAAATAAGGATTAAAACATTTTGTTGTTGCAAAAGCATTCGTGGTCATACACATGTAATAGGGGAACATGCCAGTTAAACCATCAATACAATACGATTCTGAAAAGCAGAAAAACGGTGGCATTGAAACAAGCTGCGGCAAAACGGAAAATGAATGCGTTTTCTTGAGTATTTATATATTTTTATATAATTTATATTTATCTAATTGAATTACGCAGATAGTGTATTTAAATACATGTATATGTTTGATGTAATAATTAAGTATACTTAAGTTAATGAAAAACTTAACTGATCTCTCTTTTTTTTCAATAATGTTAAATGAGTTGTACTTTTTAAATGAACAAGAAAATATAAGGCGCCCTTATGACTTTATTGCGAAACAAATATATGTAGGACTAACACATAAATGTAGGACGAATTAGGACGAAACTAGCTTCGTTTATATATATAATATATTGCAACTATTTGTCATATATACTTTTTTCTCATCCTATATTTGTTATTTTGTTTCGTCCTATATTTGTTTGTTTCGTCCTATATGTATTTGTTTTTGCCTATATTTATTTATTTCATGCTATATTTATTTGTTTCGTCCTATATTTATTTGTTTCGTCCTATAGTTATTTGTTTTGTCCTATATTTATTTGTTTCATGCTATATTTATTTGTTTCGTCCTATATTTATTTATTTCGTCTTATGTTCATTTGTTTTGCAATAAAGTCATTAAAGGGCGCCTCATAAAATGAAGACTTTGTAAAAAAATATAATAGAAAATGCGAAAAAAGTGTTTATCAAAAGGTTTAAAATGAGAGTGTTTTATGGTATACAAAACGCCTAACAAAAATACAATGATTAAGCTCTAAATAAAAAGCTTAAAAAGCTTTGATATTTCTGAGGCACTGATCCGTGCAAAGTTTAACTGATAAACAAGAGTCTAGAAAACAAATTCATTGATCAAACATGAACCGCGGTGACGTGCTGACTCCATTTCTTCTTTTACGAACGCGGAATCTAAAAAAACAACAATTACCCAACAACGGCTCGAGAGGAAATGTATTTTGAGAACGGAAAATAAAGGTGTGCCCGATATGCATAATTTAATATCAACATTGGTTGTGACGTCATCAGGTCACAGTGACCGCCGAGTGACCGGCGCGCGGACCGTGCGGGAGTAGCCAATCAAATGGCTCAGCCGGCTGTCAATCACTGGTCATTCATTCAGAATTGTGTTGACAAAGCGGTGATAGCGCCACCCACGTTTGAGGCCGTGTGTGTAGCATACGTGCATGTTACACACGCGATGCAATGTGTAGTGTAGTATCCCACGTGTGGTAATATTGGCGCGGTGTGCTGCCTTTGCGTGTATTATTACTATAGTGGCCTAGCGTACAAAACCGCACACGGACATTTACCACACTGTACCATCGTGTATCCGCAGCTAGCATAGCAAAAGGCGCGTGTGACCACACACCATACGTACATTCACTACCGTAGGACTCATCTGTACCTTAGTTCAGTTTTTAGTAGCGTAGATTTTTAAAAATAGGAATAAATCCCCACGAATCATGGACGCAGGAAACACCCAGAACGCCAACGTACACGGCACGGAGATCGCCAACGATCCTGGGTGAGTAGCAGTGCGACAGAGAGGGGTGTTTTAGGGCTCGTTTTGGGCCGGGTGAAGGCTTAGATTGTCTCGTTGGATGATCAGCTGTAGTACGCTGCATGCATTGGCAATTGCCGTTCGTGTGATGAGTGTGTTGTGTTGTGCACAGCACAATGGAACGGGGATCTTTCAGCACGCAAATCCTATGGACAGGTTTTTACATGTGATTCTATAGTACGGGGTCAGTCAGCGCTGTAGCCTTGCAGGGTATTTTTGTCGGTGTAGTATATTTAGTTAACCTTGGTTGAGTGAAAATGGATTCCAATACACCCCGATTTTGTTTCTCATTTGTTTTTCTTGTCCACAGGAAAATGTTTATAGGCGGGCTGAGTTGGCAGACAGAAACAGGTAAGGCATTTACATATTTTTTAAATTTTTTTAACCTTTTCTTGGACTATTTTTACACTATTTTCACAATCATCAGGTTTATATTTTGGACGATAAATATTCCCAACAGAAATAAATTTCCACTCTGATATTCTAATAAATATCGAGAAAGTTATAAATGGGAAAGGTCAGAGGTCAACAGCCAGAGCCAGAGGTTTACATCCATATAAGGTCATGAAATGTTTGGAGGTCATGCCGGAGGTCACCAACATGCCAAACAACAACAAAACATGAACAGTTTCTACAGAGGTGGTCATCAATGTGTATACAGTGTACAACAACATCGGGCAAATGTCAACATAAGTTGCATCACATGGAGCCCAGAACTTCAGAAGAAGTATACGTGCAAATTGAATTCCCGATTTGCTGCAATTGCAGGAGAAAAACAATTTGCACTTCAATCCGACATTAATGCGTCGGATGGCAGAGGAAAAAAAAAAGAAGAGTATTGGCTGCAAATGGAACTTCCGCAAGTGGAGACGAAACCGCAAAATGACCCGAAGGTTTTCACTATGATCAAAGGAATTGCAATCTGTGAGAGAGCCGACACAAAGCCGGAGAATGCGAAGCCGATTATCACTATGCCGTATCACACTAGGATATATACAGTGGGGATCCGACATACCTTGATGCTGGGAGAATGGCGTGCATAAAAAGTGAGATGCTTTTTTTTTAGTATCGTGGACATCGGTTCCCGTCCGCGTTGAATGTCAAGCAGTATGCGGTGCCAGTGCTTCTACAGTGGACCGACCGGTGCCCATGCCTGCGGCTGCCCTACATTTTTTTCTACCCCGCTGTAGCTCAGGGCAACGCAGCGCTGTCCCTGGCCGGTCGGCTCAGCGATATTGGCGATTCTTCTCACAATGCCGGCCACTTAAGCTGACGTACAGCGATGCATGCTCAACCTTGAGTTAAGAGAAAATACAAGAAGAGGGGCCGAGGTAGAGATCGGAGAAAAAAAAACCCTGCACAATTATGTGTGCCAGTAGTCATAACATTCAGGTCACTGATTTTAATTAATGAAATTGCTTCGTCACAGGAAAACCATGTAAAGATATGCCTGTGTGTATAAATGTTCACATGCATGGGGCCAGTTCCGTGCACAGCTACTGGACAAATACTTGAAGTTGTTATCGACTGTGACCGCCTTTCTGCGCATTTATATTATTTTCGTTTCCACGCGGATGCCCGCCTGGGCTTTTCGTTCAGTTTCCATCGTGTCAAACTTGCGGCTTCAGCCTTCACGCTCGGACTAGTAGCGTGTGTATTAATAATCCACGGCTGTGCTGTTGCATTGCCGTTTGTCTTCGCTAATGCTAACGCGGGCGTGCGCACACATGGTTGGCTAGCTTAAAAACAGCATTATCACGGCCTTGATCCATTTTTTTTCGTTCCGGGTCTAGGTGAGGCACTGCATTGCCGTGGGGTGCTGTGCGCTGGCCCATATTCACGGAATGCAGTGCACATATGAGGTGTATATCTGGTACCGTTGAGTGTATTAGTAAGCACTGCCTTTGCCTCTTCATGTCCATTTAGACCTGTGAGGTCACGTAATAGGACCCCTAAAAAAAAAACCTGCTTCCTTCGTGACACCTTGGACAATTGTTCACAGTAGAAGGTCACTCATATCAAAAATTTACTTGAAGACAAGAATTTAATGTCAGGGGTTGAACTAAAAATTCCTCTTTTCATTAACTGCTGTTAAAATAATCATCATATCCATTAGGACGATGCACGGAACCTCATAATGGCATTATTTAAGGTCACCGAACATTTTTATTAATTTTAAATTAGGTGCAAATGGAGGCCCCATTAGAGTTGCATGCAAGTGACCTTAAAAAGATCGAACAGTGTAGCATTTATGAATATTCACAAGCGTGTGCAATTAAGCTTGTTGTCATGTGTTAATGTATTATTCATTTTTCCTTGATGTCTCAAGGCTAGGGAAAATAAAGGCGTAGTTGTCAGATAATTTGAATTTTGTCGGTAGGGTTAACGCATGTAGGTCATGCTTGTGTTTATACTGTGCATTAAGCAAGTCACTAAATTATCTGGCGTTTGTGTAAAAGCTGTGTAATGCGATAAACTGATTTACAAGAGAGGCGTCGCGGTGAAGCACTTGGGTTTTTTGGTCCTAGGGACATTGAATGCCGGGGAACATTTTGGCGGTGTTGCGCGACCTGATTTACGATGGCTTCTAAGGTTCGCATAATCCTGTTGAGGTTACCGTAAAAAAACTAAAAAGAAAGAAAAAAAATCCACTTGTACTTTCGCCTCATGCTTAATTAATATCGTCCTTTTCCAGCTGAATCAAAATTTAAAATAAAGAGACTGTTTCGCTGCAAAAAGAAGAAAATGTCACACCAAAAAGTTAAGATGCAGATTGAACACTTTACTTGCAAAATCCAAACAAAATCTTAACTTGCGAAAATCCAGCCTGGATCCCTGGATTAAATTTGCCGTAACTTCTAGTTGTCTTAAGAAAACAAAAAATTCGCCACACCCCGACTTCGGTCAGGACTTTTTATTTATAAAGACTATAAAATTCGATTTTCTGTACACTAGTGCAGCAGAGTTTATAGCAAGATGTAGTGTAGTATCCTTTTCGTATCAGGTTTATCGAAGGGAAAAAAAGCATGTAAAATATGGTTTGACTGAGTCAGATATTTTGTTCTGGAGTTGATTCTTACGGACTTAGCGGTCGTAGGTTGGCGCCGGGGTCTGACGTACGGCCATCTGGTGCGTATTACCCGCTGAGCCCCTGCAGGCAGACGTCGGCCATTGTCGCGAGGCTAATCCCGGCAATAAAAAATAATGCGGCTGCATCAATTTCAAGATTTAATTAAAAGGTGGAAGGGTTCAAGCCGTATAAAAACGGGATTAGGCAATTTAGTTGTAAGCCTTTGCCATCAGAGTATTTCACGGAATTAAAAAATCTGTCCTATCTTTTCTGTCAATTCTTACATGTAAATATAATAGCCAGCACAACACAAACATGTCATAAATAATTTTTTCTTCCTTTAGTAATAAAAAAAACAAAACATCCAAGTTCAAAAATTTTGAACAAAATCTTGATTTGGTATTTTTACTTTTTTTAAAATTATTTGTTTATCGTTTTATTTTACCAGGGTAGCCCCATCAGTTATCTAAGAACTGTTCTCCCTGGGGCCCTGGACTCAATACTTTCATTCTTAAATAACGCCTGAATAAATCCCTGTCATCTGATTGGTTGGTCGTTGATCACATGTCATTGAATTATTCGTCCTAACCTGGCCCGGCCGCACCACAAAAATAGAAGTTCTATTCCACGGTAAATAGAAGTTCCAAATTTGCACGGTCACACTATTGGTGGCTCTGACCGATCAGATGACAAGGATTTATTCAGGTGTTGTATATAACAAACAATGAATGTTTAACCTTTTTTGCAATGGAAAGAATAATTTCATTCGTTGACAGATGGAATGTTTCATTCACCTCGTGGAATGGAACATTCCATCTGTTACCTCATGAAGTTATTCTTACCATTGCACTCATAAACATTCATTATTTGTATAGTGTTATGTTAATTGCCTGGCATGATATCATAGTTGACTTATTGTTAATTTCTGATCGAAGTTAACCAAGTTTTTTTGTTTGGCTTTTAAAATTCCAGATAGCCTAAGGGATTACTTTCGCAAGTACGGAGATATCAAGGAATGCGTTATCATGCGGGATCCTTCCTCTAAGAAATCAAGGTAAGTGTAAAAAAAAGAAATAAAAAAAAAGAAGAAAATCAAGAAATCTCGTCAAATCATCTTCAAGACAAAATTCCCTAGGTAAATTTTATACCAATCAGGGATGATAAAAACGGATGATGAAAACGTCATCTACAAATTCAGCTTGCTATTTTATGCATTCTGTTTTGCATAACAATTGTGGCTGTAACTTTAAGGGGAACTTAAAATGAAAGAATTTTGTTTTACGGAAGGTTTTTAGACGTGCAATATTATTTTCTAAGTTGGTGCACATCTATAATTTTAACCCAGCCTCTGTAGGCAAGGTAATGTGTTTGGTTGAACATCTTATTCATATTGTTATCAATGTGCTTTTGTTCAGTCGTCAAAAATATAGTAAAACGGTGTATGAAACATCTTAAAGATGTACTGCAGTACTCTTTATTTATTTAATTCTTATCTTAACTGGGTAGCCCATTCAGTGGAATCCATTGGTCTTCCATGGGGCCCAGTAAAGAGAAGACAATGTGAAGAAGTTATAGTTTTAGAGGTGGGAGGAAAAGCCCAGAAGAATATTCTGAGGAAACCCACGGAATCAAAAAGGGACTGAAAACCCAATCCACATATTGGCCCAGGCAGGAATCAAGCCAGGATCACAGCGGTGGAAGGCAAGGAAAGTACCGCCACACCAACCTGACTCCCCAATTTTCAACTTATTTTTTTGTTGATGTCCCTGAACGTTTGATTTTTTGCCTCTAGTGCCCTGCTAGAGCAAAAGTTTACCTCATATTTCACAGTAAGTGAAATTTCATCAAGCTCTTAACATTCCCCATTTAATCTTGAGTTTACCTACCCGTTACAAAGTTAACTGAGAAATTTATTGTGACTTAATTTTCCGATTTATATTATTGAAAAGCTCACTGAACCCTTTTTCAAATGCGTCCAAAAATAAGAAAATAATTTTCTGACAAACTTTTACTTGAGTATGTGAGTGGAGATAATAGTTTATCAGAATTTGTCAACTTAACAAAAATTCAGTAATGTAAACGCGGGATTTTCCGAGATTTGATCAAGTGCGCCTTGTTAGGGAACACTCGGCCGATTTTGTGTCCAGTTTCCAGACGCCACCGTTTTTGAGTTTCGGACTGAATTTCATGACACTGAAATTGTTCACAGAGGTTCAACAGCAAGTATTATTAAGGTTAAAGTACCAGTGTAATAACTGAATGAATTTGAAGTTTGTCAACAAAGAGAATTTGGCAACACTGCATGAGAAAAAGTCGAGGGGAATGTCAAAGTGCGCCATGTTAGTATACTCCACTATACTAACGAGAGTCAACTGTATCACGAAATTTCATTTTGTAACAAAATCTCAGGGAAGTATCCGTTGCCTTGTTAAGTACTCTACAGGGACAAGTTCCGACAAGTCGCGTGATTCACATGTTTTCTCTTTCGCCTCTCCAGGGGATTCGGGTTTGTCACGTTCGGCGACCCCAAGTGCGTAGAGAAAGTGCTAAAAACAGACCGCCATGAAGTAGACAGTAAAAAGGTAGGTTTCGAAGTTCTAATTATTCCTTGGAAAATTCTTTGATGCAGTTTTAGTCAACACATTGCATGTTAACCACACCATGCGTAGTGTACCCGGATGTTTGATAAAGCTGGGCTGATAATACCCGATATTTGAACAACCCTCCTATGTAAACAAACATTCTATGCAAAGTTGTCCTTTCAGTCAAATCAATCAAGTGACTGTTATTAACAGTAAGAACTCCCAGCCTACATAAAGCAGGATTGACTGGCTGTGACTGTTTGTGTAACGTGATACAGCTATGCTTTGACTGTAGGTGATTGATAAGCCAGCTGTGCTAATCACTTGCGTGTTTTTGTCTGTTGACTGAACTTGACTAGTCACAGTGCCTGCTTGAAATATGATCTGACAGTTGGTGACTAGCCTGTGTAAAAGGCATAACAGGGGAACAGGATTGCATTTTTGACTGTCTGTGACTGATCAAACAAAAGAAGGGTTAACTGAAAATCTGAATAGAATTCTTTCTTTCATATTTTCCAAAAATCCGAGGGATCTGGCGTTGATGATAAAAAAACCCACGTCCATCATATAATTTTAATCATAGAAATTGGGTGGTTAGCTGTTTGTCAAATGCCACTCTTATGTTGAAAAACCACTTTCGCGCATGATTGGGGAATTTCTAAAAATAGGTCAATTTCAGCCATTGTATTATGTTAACCCGCCCATTGCCAATTTTTCGACAAGCACAGGCGCATGCAAATTAGTTTAGGCTGACACAAGATTAACTTGTACACATTAATTAATCAGTGAATTTCGAAATTGAATATTCGATTAAAACTGGATTTTAATCCCACCACTAAAGATAACTACATGTAGATAAGTAGCTGCATCAGTGCCTCCATGCACTCAAGAAAACTCATTTTACATGTTTCCCAAATGATCAAGTTTTGTTTTGATATTTTAACAAAACAAAACCTTTAAAAGTATTAACCAAAATTTTGCACTCGTGTTTAAATGAAGGACAACCAATGCCTAAATCCTTCAAAATCATCAGACAGTCCTGCCTCAAAATGCATTCATCCTCAATCCTCCAAAATCATCCTCATCTTCAAACACCATTCATCCTCAATTCTACAAAACCTCCTATGCTTCAATCACCATTCATCCTCAATCCTCCAAAATCCTCATGTGATTCAATCACCATTCATCCTCAATCCTCCAAAATCCTCATGTGCTTCAATCACCATTCATCCTCAATCCTCCAAAATCCTCATGTGATTCAATCACCATTCATCCTCAATCCTCTCTAGAATTCTCCAAAACCGCCAGGAGGATTTCATAGGAGCGAGGAGGGTTAGGGTTAAATGGTTCCCTGCAAATAAAGTAATAGTTTTTCGTTCTACATGTTCTTGTACAGTTCATTAACTTCACTTTCTTTTCTTGTGTAAAGTTCAAAACTTAAAAACAACATTTTTTGTGTTCAAATATTTACATACTGCCATTCTATTTTCTGTCTGCCTATCGTAAGGTTCTCCCCCTTTTGCAACCCTGGCGACCAAGCACTTGTTGCTTTTCTTTAAAAACTCCTTTTCAAGTACCTCCTGTCACATTGTCTCCCCTGTTTCTTTGAGAGGTCCAGCAAACACCAATTCTTTTATCTGTTCCCAGTCATAGACTGTCTGGTTCCGTCCAAATTGCACAATACCACTCCCGGTATTTTTACTTCCACGGTCTGAGCCTCCCCCCTACCAGTGACGTACTTTGTGGGTATTTTCCCATAATGTACTTGCGTCCTGTTCATTGTGTGGCCCGTCTGTCGAAGGTCTTTTGAAGTGAAACTGTTGAGCGCATGGCCTTATACTAATACACCATTGTACTTCTCTTCATGTGCTCGTTGAACTGCGACGAACAAAACCCAATGGGTGGGGCTTGCCCAGAGCTTTAAAGGGAAAAGCAAAACGCACCACTTTATTTCATTCAAAAAACATAATTGGACAGTTCAAAAGGGGTATACCTTTAAAATACACCAGTTTGGGGAGAGCCGATTTTGGAAAAGTTTCACACGGTCGTCCACGACAAATTTTTGAATTGCTGGTTCGACACGAAAGTTGTCAACAGGAGTTTTGGGTGAATGGCGGGGCATAGCTGTGTTTAATCCGGCTTGGATCTTTTATCAGGAGGGATAATGGGCGAAAAGCAACGGGCGGGACAGGCAGTTACCCATTAGGTTTATGTGGATTTGATGGGCTTTGCAGGAATGGAATTTTGTCATTTATTCACTGGAGTTGATTGATTTTGAAAGAGTAATTCACTAAGTGTTGTTTTTTTTTATTCAAGTCTCCAATATTAGGGTTAAATGTTTGATACTTTTTCATGTAATTTTTGTAACTTTTTTGGTCAAAATGCGAGAATTTATCTTATTAATTGAAAAAGCACATTTCTGAAAATGTGCAAATAAAAAACAAAACCAAAAACCAAAACATGTTTGATTTTAAAACAGTACCCAAATATGTATTGAATCCTATTGCAGAAAGTTTTCCTAATTGCCCTCCCTGTTTTATGGCATTACACAGTTTTTTCCCTTTCAGAGGAAGTCATTGTATAACATTGTATACAATTTGTATTAAATTTGTATAATTATATACAATGTATAACATTGTGTAAAATTTTCTTTTTACATTGTGTTACACATGCTTGTTGCTACAGTATCTCTTGCTAGTTTGAAGACTCAAATCAATTTTTAAAAAAATAGACATTTTTTTCTCAATATTATGCACATGAGGGAAGTCAAGTGATTTTGGTCCAATTGTTTGAAAAGACTGTCCTCTTCATTCAGTGTCATTAGTCTGGTGGCTGACTATGGAGAAATGTGTAGTAAATAGAGACTAGTTCCTAACATGCCACATGTTTTTTTTTTGGCACAGTTGATTAATGCAGTACTGAGGCAGTGTTGGACTGGTTGTTTCATGTGCCAGTTTATTTTCTTGTATTGTATGTTTTCAATACCTTTAGTTTTGGAACTCTCACACACATTATTGAGAGTCCCAATTTTTTGGACTAATGAAAAATGTGCTTTACGCTGACACTTTTTGCTCAGACCTCATGTTGATGAAGCAGAAACTAAAATTACAACATTAAAACTCCAAGTTTGCGTGACAAGAAATTATTTTTTATTTACAGCCTTTTAATGATTACAGATTCTCATATTTGTTTTCATAAAAACAATACAGACATTGTAAATATCAAATAACGTTACCTGCCCTGTTTAAAACCGAAACCAAAACTGAAGAAGAAAAAAAAGGACGGTCATTGAAAATTACTTGGAAAGATGTTTAACTAGCAACTGAAACTGGAAACTCCCTGTCGTTTTACTGATAGATTACCAATGAAGAATCAACATGTATGTAGTTCATAACCCTTTGTGCCAAAACGCACATGTAGAATTTCAGGAACCCGAGATCTTTTGTCGGGCAGTCTGGGGTTGTGTAAAGTCCATTTCCTGCATTGGAATGAATGGGTATATCGTAAGATGAAAGCATTTTCTATGAGCATCTAAATGAAACTGCTTTTCTTTGTAATTCTTTTAACAAAATTTCATAGGAGTTTTTTGTTTTTTTAAGATCGTTATGAAATTTTGCTGAAAATATCCATGAAATTTTGCTGACTAAATATTACATCTAAATGTAACTGCTATTCTGTGTAAAATTTTCTTACATCAATGAAATTTCATAGGGAGTTTTTTTTTACAACATTTGCAAACATCAGAAAACAAAACTACCAAATTATCATGAAATACCTTACTGGACTGTTAGTGAATGACAGTCTAAAGCATCCTGTTTGTTACATGTAACTCTAGGCACCTGGTATGCTGCCAATAATTTCCAGTGCTGGTCGGCCGACCAGCGTTGGAAAAACACTGGCTTTTTTCAAATACTGCTCCCAATTTATCATATTTAGTTAGTCTGCATTTTCTTTGCAATTGATTACACACCTGTGAACAGGTACAAACCAGTTAGACTGGTTCCCTGACCTTACCATTCCCGACGTCTGTAAATTGCTCCGTTTCATCTTAAGTGGAGTCAGGGAACCAGACTACAAGAACTTTCTGGCATCTACGAAACCAAAATGTTAAACAAGTCAGTGTAACAATATTTGCTATAAAATACTTACCCCCCAAATCCATCCATTTCTGAAAATTACAACAAAAGCAAACGTTGTATTCCCTTTATAGATCCCTGTGAAATTTGCTGAAAATATCCGTGAAATTTTGCTGACTTAATATAAGAGAAAAAGAATATTGTTTTGATACTTAAGAATAATGTGACAGTGCATATATATGCAGGTCTCCGTGAGCCCTGTTGCATTGTACAAAGAAAATTCACTGTGGGGCCACACTAAAGAAAGCGACAGAGAAATATTGTTTTTTGAGGAAATTGCATCCCTTTAAGTTGTTTGTGGTCATGTAGCCATAATCACCGTAGGCAGTCCGCGCTAACGGCCTTGTCACATTGATGTACATGTACAAATACCTGAATGTGCATGTGGTCACATTCCTGGAAGACTCAGTACACAGTGCCAACACCTTGTGGATTGCACCAGACTGTTTCTGACACATTTATGTATTGCAATATGGAGGTATCCTGAATCCGCCGAAATACTCCAAAACAGGGGTATGGATTTTGATGGATTCAGGGTGGTTAGAGTTAATAATAGGCTTAACTTGTCATTTTGTTTGGGAGACAACGTTCTCTTTATGTTCCTGCCGCACTACACATCCGTGAACCCTTTCAGTCGGCCAAAGTTGAAGGCACCCGTTTCTGTTCTAAATAGCATGGAGAATGTCGAGCTATGAATTAGCCTGACACCGTTGGGTGACATCTCGAAAATTGCTTTTGCACTCTGGTCCCCCCCCCCCCCCAATGTTCTTACTGACGAGTGTCACATATAACATGGTGCGTAATTGTTTTGACAGCGAGGGTATGGTCGTGAGGCAAAATGGAGCATTTTTCCCACCAGAAGAGAATGTGAAATTGGGGGAAAATGTACTTGTGGATGTTGAACCTTACAAAGTGTATTGTGTTCAGCAGAAATTGGTGTTAACATATGGGATGTGTGGTTTTCCTTTGTATGGTCCAGAATAGTGCTGTTGTCTGTATAGTGACTTAGCACTTTACGTGTATTTGGTGAACAAATGTTCAACAAATGCTGTGTTCGGTTCAATTTTTTTTCAACTCAAGATTTTTATCATCAGCAGTATGATATTGGCTCAAGTGATGTGTGCATTACCACTACCAAGTCTCAATTATTTTTTAACCCCAACCTTCCCAAATCCTCCAAAATTCTCTTTGCAAAATTGAGGATGTCGCCGGATTTAGGCTTACAAATGTATATGGCAAAAGATGACACATTTTTGCCATATACAAAAATGTAGCCTCAATCCTGCCAAATCCTCCATCTTACAAAGAGGATTTTGGAGGATTTGGGAAGGTTAGGATTAATGACAAGTGTCTTAAATGTTTAAACGCTGTTTAGACGGTTTTCTCAAAAGTATGTACATCAAAATGTAGTCTCGTTTTTTTATATTAAACATTGTAAAATAAACACAACTAAACATACACTTTAAACATGCACTTAAACATGAATTTGCTTGAAGCTCTCGATATATGCAGCCATGAAATATTTAGAATGTTAAAAATAATACAAAGTTTCAAGAGAATTATGTGTAAATACTATAAAGCAAATGAGCGAAGTGCTGGAATTGGATGTTGAGAAAAGGAAACAGCAAACTAACCGAGAATTTAATCAGGCGATGGCGCATGTTATAGAAATTGTCGATTTTTCTTTCCCCATAAGCACACAGGAGTCAGTGTGTGAAAACATTATTTAAAGTGGCAGACATTGTCTGTCTGCATAGGAACTGTACAACTCTCCCTAAACAAGGTCGAGCAGAAATAATAATCAAGTGGAGTTTGGTCATGGAATAGATTTCCCCTCGGCTGTGTTATTCATTGGATGTAACATTTCCTTTGGAAGGACAACGGCCTGCACGGAGGTATTGTTGCCAACTGCAAAACCGTTGGATTGATTTATTTATCTAATCTTGCACTCTGTTGATCTTCGTTTTTGCTTTCCCTTCTTGTTTCAGATTGACCCCAAGGTCGCTTTCCCCAAAAGGTCACCGCCCAAGGTAAGGAGCTTTTATATTTCCTTCCAAAAGTTTAGAATTGTGTTCTGAGTAAAGTTTACGTCATGATGTTTATCTCAGCTGCGTAGACCAAAGCATGTTGTCACTGCACTTTCATGGAAGCCCTTTCAATGGCGAAGGCATTGGGCTAGCTATTGTACACAGCAACTGCCCCATGACGATCTGAACAATAGCTAGCTCAATGCTTCCTCCATTGATGGGGGCCTCGGTGGGTTTACAGTGATAGCCTAGGATTGGTCTAAAAATGAAACTGGCGACAGTACTGAAAGTGATGTGTGCGAGTAGGGCCGTGCATCGGTACCGGGTACGGAGTATCCGACCGCTGATGTCAGGAACTGGTTCCAGATTATGGGATCGGGTACCAGTAACCAACTTTACAAATTACTTAAGTATCTTCTCAGACAATGAGAAAGAAAGGTTTTGAATGTCATTTGTGGGGAATTTTCAAAGTGAAAACCAGGCTACCTGGAAAAACCAAAACACAGATTTCACATTTATGACGCTCGCAAAAGTTGCAGTTTTGACCATAAAGCTGTAAAGCTCACTGTACACACAGAAATTGCTGTATTAACGTGGCAGTATTATTGTGCAGATCTTTATGAACAATCTGAACAGAAACTTCCGAGATTCAAATTTGGGGTTGGGTTTCTTTAACAGGTACCCGGTACCAGTGTTTTTTTGTCAAATGGGTGCCCGGTTCCCGTAGTACCTGCAAATGCACACTCCAATGTGAAAGCGCCCAACTGTTTAGGAATTTTGTGTCATTGCGTTGGTACCAGCCGACTGAGTCTGTAGAAGTCCACTCAAAATAAAAAAAATGTTCGTCCTGACTTGTTGAATTATTCTTGAATGTACATAAACCAAAATGTCAATGGCCAGGTTAAAGGGACACTCAGGAAGATAGAAGTCCACTCAAAATAAAAAAAATGTTCGTCCTGACTTGTTGAATTATTCTTGAATGTACATAAACCAAAATGTCAATGGCCAGGTTAAAGGGACACTCAGGAAGATGCTTTGCTGGCTACAAATGCTCCAACGGCAAAAATTTGCAAGAAAAGTGCACAATCCTTTATACTATGGAGCATGCACAGTTCACTGCAGTCTCGCTTCTGTGACCAAATACAGTAACTGCTCATTGGGTTTGTCTATAAATTAATTAAACCATTAAATATTGAAATATACATGCACCACGCCAAGACTGAAAGTGTTGAAAAAGTACATTCAATGCAGGTTTCTCCATTTTAATGGATGCATTATTTAAAACATGTCTGATGTGGGCTTTGGACTAAAATATAATTTTAATATGAACATATGTACTACATGTCAGTTCGGTACATGAATGTCCTCAAAATGGTGCCCGTTTGCTTGTAATAATTTTTGTCAGGGGCTTGTGTACAGAGAAGTGGTTAGGAAATGAAGCAAAATGGTTACCCATGAAAATGTAAATCCTTCCAAGTTTTTTATGAATTGATATACATGATCTTCAATCATCAAAATCAAGGAAGAAATACATATGGGGCAATGTTTTTTTTATGTAAAATTGTTAAAACCCTGTGCTTCAAAGTGGAACTACACGTAAACACTTGCTTATCTCAGATGCATAAATGTATTTATGACCCTTTTCATGAACCTCTGCGATCTGTGATACATCACAATTTCAGAACGAATACATATGAAGCGATAATTCGCGGTCAGTTGTAATCGTTCATCGTCATGCTTCAACGCGAAATTGGATCGTAGCTTATCATTGGAAGCCATATACGGTTGGCGGGAATCGTCGTCAGCAGTTGCCATATTTCATCCGGTTATACCAGAAGGCTTTCGCTTAGGAAACCCTACCGGGGCTTAAGTTTTATTTATGGCGGCCGAGTGTGGTTTTTGTCGGGCTTGAGTTATTCTTGTTTTCGAGGAGAAAGTGGGGTTGGGTTGGGAAGTGAAGACAAAGTGCATGTTACGCAGAATCACACAAAACACACACAAAAGGAAACATTAATACAAAACAACAACAACAACATGTCTGAGTTGTTCTTATATTAGCCCTAACCCCTTAAGCACTTTTACTAGAAAATATCCTGAATCCACCAAAATCCACCTACTGTGTCATACACAAAAATGTTGGTGTTGGTGACTGCTCGGTATGGAAGTATCCTGAATCCATCAAAATCCTGCAGTACCGCTAGGCTTACAATCCTGAAACCATCAAAATCCCCCAGTTTTCAATATGGAGGTGTCCTCAATCCGCCTCAACACTCCAAAACAGGGGTATGAATTATGATGGATTCGGGGTCGTTAGGGTCAAAGGAAATGTGTGTCAACTACAGTGTAATCTTGCCCAGTATTTCTTCGATATTAGAATTGATCAGGTTTTTCCCAAAATTGGTAAAAAAAAGCATGATCTCTGAATATCAAGCTAAAGTAAAAAAAAAGGTCTTTTACCTAGCAGCTGTTGGTCATAGATCATGGGATTTCTCCAGAAATAATTTTCTCTGGGACGAGAGGAAAAACAAGTTCTTTTGCTTTTCGTTCTCAAAATTGAAGCGTCGTAATTGTGAGCCCGCGTAATCATTATATGTATCTCCCTGTCCTCGGTGCTGAGCTAAACGATGTAATGCAATACGCGCGCTAACGATGATCGCGATTCTTCGCAAAAGCTCCAATCTGTACTCATAATATTACCTGGCAGTTGCACTGATCGGGGGTTAAAGCATGGAAATTTTGCTGGCGTGGAAAAATGTGAACATTGACTTCGCCGGGGATTAAGCTGACTTGTTGCAGTAAGAGTGGTGTTCAGTAAAATTTACCTACATGTACATGTATGGTACTTTGCATAATATAAATCTTACATTTGTGGTTCTGCCCCTTTTAAATATAATAAAAAATAAAGTTAAATCCCCAAAACACTGTTGGGTATTGAAAATAGCCTTGTATGATTAATTATTTTCAATTGCTAAAGAGAAAAGAAATGATTAACAAAACTTAAGTTATAAATTGCAAAATGTACTTGAAGTTCTCTTTACCAAAAAAAATAAAAAGTGGAAACGGTAAATTTGAAACTTTCCTCTTTATTTTAAGTAATAACCAATATCGGCCTATAGTTGTACAATATTACCGTTTTCCAATCAAATTTTCGCTTCTAAATTTTCAATTTGACTTCTATTCCCAGAGTTGTTGGTTTTCCTTAAAATCCCATTTCAAATGACAGATTGCACGTAAAAGTGGAATTCAACAATATTTATTTGTCGTCAGTTTTACGCAGCATGCAGATTAAAAAATAAAAGTGTGGACGTCACTATTGAGATTCTTGAACCCGTCCCGAAACGCAGATAAATTTGTAGCTAATGGTCACTGCGTGGTCGCGCGGCATTCCTTTCAGTCCCACGCCGCGCTTCGGCCGAATTGTTCCAGTTGCTTGAACCGGACCTGCACTCTTCAAGCCACTACCTATTAAAACTATTAGCCGAACGACATGTGTACCGCCCGGTAATGTATGTGCATATGTCGAGTGTATTAGCCCATATATCCTCGGCGGACTTCTACAGGGAGTGCAGGGGACGGGCCAACAGACCGTGTACCGGGGACCGGCAGTGGCAATGTTCATTTGTTAGCCCATGCTTGGCTGCCCATTTTGCCAGGGTCACTGTCCTTTCAGTTTTGCATTTGGAGACAGTGATGTCATCCATAAACTGAAAAATGTATACACGTAGCTCAGGCTGTGTATGCGTGCAATGTTAATCAGGGGTTTCAAGGTCTCACTGAACTTTAAGCAGATGTCTCAAATTGTGCAATCTAAGCGGAGAAAAGATAATGTAACATGAAAAACAGATTTCTTGGGAAGCAATTGAAGCTTGAAGAATTTTGTCTATTAAACCTTGTTGACTTGTCAACCGTTCCAAGAACTTTGACATATTTGCAATCAAACATTATTTAAAGGAAAAAAAAAAGAAGTTATTCTCCTTGTGACGTGCTTGAAAATTATTCTTGAAGAAATTCCTAATTTTCAGTAATCTTTTTTGAAGGTCGTAACTAGGAGATCTCTCATCTCAAATATTCCAATTTTAAACTTTGTAATTGAAGTACCATGTAATAGTTTCATTCATGTGAAATATACTCTGCATGTTTCATATCTATTAAAAAAATTAGATGATGCCACAAAAGTTTAAAATTGGAATTATTTGAGACGAGAGAAATTGGAGTTACGACCTTGTTGCACTGACGCGACATACATGTATTGTTATATAACTGCTCAAACTTTCTTTACCCTTGCCCTGAAAAAAACCCTAATTTCCTACTTTTCAGTGATAGTGTGACAATCAGGTATCGTTTGTCAATATATTCTGAAATCACCACTCTATAAATTTCTTTATTCTCGAAACCAAGAAAAAACCTACTTTTTCTCCCGGCGAAGCCAGGTGGAAAATTATTCATAAACAGAATTTCCTACTTTTCAGTAATCATGCGGCCAATTCCGTCAGGTATCTTTTCCTCAAATGTCATTGTTTTCCCCGCGGTCTGCGGATTGTTGGCACAAGATCGGAGCGAGCAAAGACAGATAACGTTTGCCGTCCCCGAGCGAGAACGCTGACTCTTTTTTCTTTTGAATAAATTTGCACAGAAAGAAAGAAAGAAGATTCTTAAGTTATTTTGACCACAAATCCTGTTGCGAAATAATATTGTCCTCATTGAATTGACTTGCAAATCGGACCTCAACATGACCGCTCATTTCTCTGTACCGTACTTTGAATATTATGTCATTTTCTGAAGAGCGCAAATTTCCTTTATCTGAACGAAGTTACGGACAAGACAAGTAAGTAAGAGTGAAATTCATTCTTTTGAGTTTACAGTGTCAACAGATTGAATTTGAAATTGAGTTTCCACAGAAGGAATGTTATTTTAGAGCATCGAAAATTAGAGGATTTTCCATCTCAAACTTTTGGTCCCTAGCTTAACTCTTTGGAAATTAAAGGGACGTTATGTCCTGAGATGCAACCAATTGAGCTACAAAACGCATTTGAAACGAGAATATGAATTGGAGAGAGCATTTAAAACTAAGATATAAACATCCACACAACCATCCTTTAAAAACTGGACGTTTTTGTGTTATACTTGCTAGAACCAATTTCGGTGGTCAACAATTTTGACTCTTCAAAATTGAGCTGTTGTGTGCGAGGGAGCGTGTGACGCCTCTTTGGAAATGGCCTTCTTTTATTGTTTTCTTCAAAATGACAGCATGCCAGAAAGAATAATTTCACAGGGAGTTTAGTGCCATTACTATCTTTAAACTAATTAACTTTCCAACAATAATTGTGTCAGTTACTTTTGGGTAGCTGCAAATGATCTACGCTACCTTTAAATTATGTCCACGAAGCGCAAAGCCCAACATAAAATAAATCTGAAAAGGTGTATTCCATTTTAGGATCCAGGGATGCATGATGCATAAATCTGCATCACTGAGGGGCAAACTGGACTATTGCAAAACTGAAATTTGCATCAAGGGGTGCGCAGTGCATTTGCATGCAATTTCAGCCACGGAATTTACGCCGTAACCTCGGTCTACACAAGTAATATTGTCGGGGGTTTCTCCTCATATGATGGATCATCTCGGATCAAATTAATATGATGAAGGCGTTCCCTACAGATTACGTACACGGATGTGGTGCAGATACCCGACCCTTAGCCTGGAAAACGCCATTTCTTAGTGGTTCAGTGCACCGAGTTACTGAACCGGTGATAATTAAAGGCTATCTCTCGAAAGATGTTTTCCTGGTAGGCACAGATTGTAATAGGCTTTGAGGTTCTCATATGCTTCCGTTTTGCAAATAAGACCAGGAAAAGTATTAGGGAATGTCTTTTGTTATAAAGGTATGTTTGATCCGCAGCCGATTTTAAGGGAATACATGTAAATGTGTGCTTGGCCGGTTTAAAATAAGTACTAGGGCCTGGTTGCCATTAACGGACGAAGACAAGGGCTGTTTTCTGCGGCCAGCCTCCTATTCAGTTTTAAACGTACTTGTTTAAAACCAGCCAAGCACATATTTATTCTCATTCATAAATACCTTTCGGACAAAAAGTCAAAACGAGTCCATAATTCACTTATTTCCCACAAATTTGTTCAACAATTCATGTTTTGTGAAACACTCCTCTGGCCATGTCTATGGTATGTGCCTTGCGTGCCTAGTGCCAATATGGAAATTGGCGCGCGCGGCACGTACTGCGCGATGTGGCGCAGAATGCAGAAGTTGTGTTCATAACCAGCCGGTGTTTCATCGGTGGTTTAAAACCACCTGACAGGCTCTTGACCAATAGGAATGGGTAACTGTTTCAGGTACATGTATTTATGAATGCCATTTATAATAAACTTAATTCATATGATCCCGTACTTGTTTTACATATAAAATATCTATAATGCTTATCACATTGATTTACAAACACAGTCTGAAGTAGTGATCGATTGTACAACATTTTTGAGCAGACAACTTTTTGCCCTGTTGGAGGTTTCTGCTGAACAGCATGTTGAATTTTTTTCCCTCCAAATTCCCTGTTAAACTGCTTTCTCCATTTTTATAGACGTCGTACTCCTAGAAATACCACTTTCTTGAAACAAAAAGAGGAAATTCTGGATTCGTTCTAACTGCCTTTCAAATGTCTCCATTTTTGTAAAAAAATATCAGTTGATACATGTAACCGGCAAAGAAAAGAAAATAATCTTCTACCGCATGGAGTTATACAAATAAACTCTGACTGCTACAGATCCATTCAATTAAACATGAGGGCACCAGCACCGCTGCTCGTTACAATACCTGTGTAAACCAAAACCGGTACTGGCCTTAAAGATACACGTTTGGCTAGATTTGGCAACAACAAAAAAATCTGTTTTAGATTGTTTACATACAGGTACATGTAGTATTTCAAGGTCACAGGAAATGGTTGCAGGAAACCCAAATAACGTCTTACATTAAAACCTAACCCCTTCAGTGATTTACTAGGAACATTTCTCACTCTTGCAAAACCCAACACCATGGTTACTCAACACCCAAACTGTTGGACTCTGATGGTGGTATGCCTGACCCCATGTAAAGCATAATCAGTTTACCAGTGCAGTCCTCACTCCAACAGATTCCAACAAAACATGCAGTTGGATTTTGAAGGGTTGGGTTGGTTTAGGGTTAAGGGAGAAAATTTTGGAAAACCCTGTTTTTTTTAATTTTTTTTTTACAACTGACGTGGTTTTGGCCTTGTCTATTCCATATTTCATTTGGTATCATATTTGGAGCCGGAGATGTTGCTGGCAATGCATAAAATGTGTTCAATTCACTGTGACATTCACTATGAGATAATTATCAAGTCCCACGCTTGCTTCAAATTATACCCCAAAACAGCAATCCTAGTACACACACGTTTAAAGAAATTTCTAAAGAAATTATGTGGCTGGAATGACGACTAGTACTCCAACACCTCAATTTTTGAAGACCACAATTTTGTACCCCGAGACTCCTTCGCATGTTCATTACACAAACCAGAAAATTTCCAAGGTATGGTCGTACTAATACTTTAAACCATCTTTTCAACTATATCATTTTATGGTAAATGCGTTTGTTTTTCGCGGCCAAATGGGTGCTTTGTCTGGAAAAAGCTTCTTTAATACCACGGTGGATCGGAGTTGGGCTTCCACTAGACTGAACATTGAGTTATAGCCCCGCTTGCTGGTTGTTCACAACAACACGCCTGGCGCCGGTGTGTGTATATCCCTGCCCATTTTAATACATTATTCACCAGCCCTGTTAGTTTGCGGTCACTAGACGTGAACAATGGACGCCATTGTCTGCCCTGAGGTGCAAGATTACACATTCAGTTTATTTTTGTGTAAGGAATGAATAGTGTAATACAGAGTGATTTAGGAGGGCAAAATGAACGTTTAGAGATAACCTGCTGAGCTGTCATTTTCAAGAAAAGTGGATTTTTTGTACCAATTTCCAACAATGATGGGGTCATTTTTGAGAAAAAGTGGAATTTATGCACCAATTTTGAATGATGGTTGACCGACCATTGTTGGAAAAAAAATGACCTTTTTCAAACACTGCCCCCAGTTTACCAAATTTAGTAAGTTCACATTTCGTTTGCAATCAATTACACATCCGTGAACGGGTGCAAGGCAGCTAGTCTGGTTCCCTGACTTGACAAGTCCCCGACGTCTAAAAATTGCTCCGTCTCGTCTGAAGTAGGATCAGGGAACCAGAATACAAGAACAACATGTTTTTTTTTTCTTGGGTTTTTCCAGCATCAAAACCTTAAACAGGTCAGTGTTACAATATTTGCTATAAATACTACCCCCAAATCCAGCCATTTCTAAAAATTACAAGAAAAGCAAATGTTGTATATATTGTACCTTTAAGTGGGGTTCCTGGGGGAAAAACCCTGAGGATTTAAGATATTTTCAGGCCTGAAAGAACGAATCTTGTCCTTTAATCTTCCCTCTTCATCCTAAATCTCTCATGAAGTTGCTTTGTACTGTAGTAAGGTTCAGGGGATCTCATCGATCCAAGTAGAGAACTTAAAGAGCTTCTGGACTGTCATGCTGCGTTAGATTTGTTTTGCATACCAATAAGTTTGTGTTAAAGCAGGCAGGTTTTTTTGGACAAGCATTTGGGCAAGAGAAAATGTAAAAATTGCAATTTCATTCCTGCTTAAGCCTGGTTCATACTTCACGCGAAAGCAAGTGTGAAGCAAAATTTATGTCTTCAACAATGATGGATGCACTTGGAAGTTGTTGACGTCACAAATTTCGCTTCGCTTTCGCGTGAGGTATGAACCGGGCTTTACACTGAAGGAATAAGGAAAATGGCTTTATTGAATGTTCATAGTAATCCAGTATAAGGGTAGGGAAAATTGAAACTTTAGAACGATATTTTCACTTGTACTGAAGAAAAAAGAGTAATTTTGCTCAATAAATATTCTCAGTAGTCTAAGTTTTGGAAAATATTTTGGTAGGGAAAAATATTAACTTTTTGCAATTTTCTTCTCTTACACCAATGGAAAAAAAAGACATGTTCAACTCATACATGGTCTCATATCTAGGTAGATAAACTGTGACAATTTAAATGAAAATGTGGGCAACTGAATTTCGTTTTTGTGAATAAAGTCAGTTTCACATCCAACTATAGGCTAAATGCTTCTTCAGGCTATTAACTAAAAATAAATTCACTAAAAAGAAAAACAGGGAGAGATGTTCTGATTACCTCCATGGAAATGTCCATGGCTTTTGTTCCTGAATGTTATGAAGCTTTAGTAATTTGGCAAATTCGTGGAACACAGCTCTTTTTATAGAACTAGTCACTCCAGTCACATGTGAAGGCATTGAAAAGAAGAGGGCTTTGTTGAATGACAAACAAAAATTCACAGCTGTTGTTTTGTCACTGCTGTGAACAAGTCAATAATCAATATCGCCAGATGAATTTCCGACTGCACAAGCCAAGTCCAAAAAGCCACATCGATGACTGGCTGTCCTTGTCTGCCTTCCGAATATTTCAAAGGTGTTAACATTTCTATCGAAGATCTCTTTATAATTTACTCGAGAGGGACAGCAAAAAAGGAAATTGTGCCAAGTGTTTGGGATGAGGGTTGGAAGAACAACCCCCCCCCCAAAAAAAAATCAGAACAAAAACAAAGGCTTTTCCAAACTGTTGGGAAAAGCGTTATCATTCCTAATGAAGTTCTCTTTATAATCTACTCGGATTACTCGAGAGGGACCACAAAAAGGAAAATTGTGCCAAGTGGATGGGATGAGGGTTAGAAGAACAAGAAAGGAAAAAATAATAAAATAATAATCAGAACAAAAACAATGGCTTTTCCACAACTGTTCAGAAAAGCGTTAACATTCCTAATGAAGTTCTCTTTATAATGTACTCGAGAGGGACTGCCAAAAAAAAAGGAAAATTTTGATGAGGGTAAGAAGAACAAGAAAAAAGAAAACAGAAAAAAATAATCAGAAAAACAACAAAGGTTTTCCACACTGTTTGGAAAAGCCACCAAAAAAAGTCATTGGCCATTACCGTGCAACCACAATTTCTCGTCTGGAAACTTTGGACGTGACTCTCGGCTCCAAAATCATCAAATATCGTCTGGGGCATCAAGCTGTGGAATGACATTCCGTTCATACCAGTCATCAAAAGTTCTGTAATGCACCATCTTATATTTAGCTCCATTTCTGTCGGCTATTAATTTCTTTCTTCAGTTTTGACGTTCCTGTGCACGCTGGTTGCGAAATATAGTGTTTGTTGATTCAGTGTTTTATTGCGGGTTTAATACGACATTCCTGTGCATGATCTGACCACGATAAGATGACACGCAAACTCTATCCACCGTCTCTCCCCTCCCCCCCTTAAAATAAAAACCAAACTCGGGTCAACAACGCTGATGCCAACCGTACACAAAAGCCCCCTAGGTGAGCCTCTCACTGGTTGCCCCTTAATTACTGGAGCCTTGCTGCTGACCCGCTGACATTCCATACCTGCCGGTTGCCGGGGTGACCGTCTCCGTGACGACAGTTGCTAGAGTAAATTCAATGCTTGTGACACAGCTGCTCCTGTGTGATGCTATTTTTTTTTTGATTCGCAGTTCGATCCTGTGACAGCTGCGAGTAATTTGATTGGTTAGAAAAAACGAAGGAAAATAATAGAATTGGTTTCTCATTAGCAACTAAAATGTTTGACACGTAGACATGAAGTTTTTGTGCTTGAGGTTCAGTTCATCTGGTAACACAAGAAATTCAAATTTAATTTGGTTATTTTTTTTTCAACATTATCATTTTTGTTATTTTGGGGTATCTATCCTTATCTATTTTTGCAGACAGATAGAGTATCTCAAAAGTATTGTCATCTGAATTTTTTAGACATTTTTCAAAAGAACACGTCCATTTTGTGTAAGTGTAAAACTTGTTAACCATCTTTATAAAAACAACTTAAGTGCAATTATCTGTTTTTCATTTTTTTTTATTTACAACTTGTAATTAAGAAAACAATTTGGCTTTCAACCAAAACTGTGTCTGATCGCAATTCTCGCAGTTTCCTTGCGTGTTAACATGGAATTAAATTGTAATATTTCTCAATTCAAAATTGGCATAAACAGAAAATATAAGGAAGACATTTAAATTCCTTTCCAGTGTAGGTTAAACTCGGTTCAGCTCATTTCTCTGGATGATGTATTTCATCAGCCCAATAGCACGGGGTCAGTGTGAAAAAAAAATCCCGCTTCTGCCACCAGTAAAATTGACCTAGGTGCGTTCGGCTTGCAATTACATGTGGAGCGTGCAGAACGAAGAAAGGAGAAAAAAAATGAACAAAATCGTCAAAAGTGCTTTTTTCCCCCTTCTGTCAGGAATGAAATCACAGCCCCCATGCCAGCGAGAAAGCTCGCAAGTGATCTAACCTAACCCTTCAGGCGTTATCTTCTCTCTTTCCCTGCTCCGTCCACGACCAACACGTTCCCTCCACTGTGTACATTATGTATTACTCCGCTTGCGAAAGAAAAAAAAGCCAGGTTCTATTTTGTTCTACCTTTTTTTTTATTCCCTTGTCTTTTCCCCTCTCTTTTTTGTTTGCCTGTTGGCAATGTAAAGCTTGAGCAACGGCCATCGTGTGATGGCATGCCGAGCAAACGGTCAAATAAAACAGCCCAAGCAATTCAAACCCCTCGTGCATTTTTTTCACTTGACCCTGCATTCCTGTGAAGCGAGCATGCTGTTTTAGCCGGGCTACGATGCCAACTTCTCAAAATCCTGACAGTTTTTTCCCCTCGTCTTTCCACTCCCCTTCCAATTTTGCTTATCCTCTGCCGTCCTCTGAATAAATCAAGAAAATCTTGCGAACAGGACGGTAAATTTTCTCGAGAGGACACTATCGGCAGCATTTCAATTTTTTTTTGTGGCTAACTTCGCGTTCCGATGACGAAAACGCATTCGTGCCTCCGTGCCGAATCAGTTTATTTTTTAATCCGCAAGCATTTGAGACGGACAAACGGTTAATTCAGCGCAATCTACATCTGCTCAGCAGGCCAGAATTTTTCTCCGCAAAGGTCAGAAATAATTCCGGAGCCAGCGTGTCATGCACGGGCGGTGCGTTGCGCAGAATGCACATGTGATAACCAACAAATGATTCAACTGCATACATATTGCAAATAAAAAACATATTATAGCATTCAATCTTACAGTCACTGGTCGAATGATTCTCCATTTTTTTGAGGGATTTCTTTGGGTAAAGGCGAAATGTATAACTTCCAAAGAATTTTGTCCAAAAAGTTCTTCATGAGATCTACTAAAACAAAATTGTTTGAAATTTGGCAGAATAAACTTTTCCCCCTTAAAAAATGCAAAAGTGATACACGTTTAGTTTAGAAACTACAATTAATCATAGATGATTTTTAAAATCTGACATTTAGGCCCTAATTAGGAAATAAATAAGTCTGGTTTCTGAGCAAAACGACTAATTTTCCTTAAAATCTTGCAGGTTGGAAAACTGATAAATATTTCAAATTTTTACTTTGGCTGAATCTGGAATTTCATTCTAAATCAACTTGTCCATAGTTTGAGTTGGACGGAGGAAGTTTCACTTCAATAAAGTGAGTTTTTCCTCTTTTGTAAATAAGGAATTTGTTCAAATCTAATTGGCTTTCAGTTGAAGGTAAACACAAGTGTTATTGACCATTCCTCCATGGAGCAATGCTGTTAAAAAAGAACAAATTTCATTCTAAATCAATTTGTCCCTAGTTTGAAAATGGAGTGAATATTTTCCCTCTTTTGAAAATAAGGAATTTGTTCAAATCTAATTGGCTTTCAGATTAAGGTTTATCGACCATTCCTCCATTCAGTGATGCTTTTTTCAACTTTGATTCTATTACCACTTGGAGTAGTATGAAAACTTTCAGGACAAAGGCCTAGTCCCCAGTGAAATGCCATGATAATGCTTTCTAGGTCACTGTGTCACAGCGTTATCTAAGAAAATAGAAATCCCTGCACTGGATCCCTATATAACAAGGCCCTTTGCACTAATAAGGGCAAGTAAGCCAATTAAACTAGAGATTTATCCCTGGGGCTCCTTACTCCCTTACTCCCCACTGGAACCCCAAATGGAAAGGGTTGTCCTTATTCTGAGGTCAACTAGGTCAATTAGGATGAGGTCAAGTCTTGTGATAACAACTAAGGCAGCCAGGGCTCCAGAATTAGGCTTCTCCAAGGAAAGTTTGAGGGCATTCGGCCCGTCTTTTTAGTGCAGTCTGAAAAATGCCCAAAGAGTTTTTCTTTTACATGGTGGAACTCAAAGTATCAGGGCAGTGCAATTTCCTACTGCCAGTGGCAGTTGATGAATGGTCTTAAGATGTTATCTTGTGGGTTTTTTTGGTGTGTTTTTGAGTAAAGAAATTCTTAAGATTCGATTTAGCATTCTTGTGGGTTTTTCTGTTTTGGGATGGGGAGTTGTACTTTTTGTTAGTGTCGCAGTAGAGGCTAAAATGTGGCAGAAACATTGAAACGGTAAATTTCACCGGTATTAATTTCTTTCTACCAAATCATGATTATCTATTTGTATTATTAACTGTCACGAAATAAAAGTGTATTTTTGTAATTTCCGGGGAAAAAAATAGAAAAAGATACAACAAATTTCAAATCACCAACTGCGTCCGCTATTTATTTGCCCAAATTGGCTCTAGTTCTCTTTACAACATCTTTTCTGATCGGTTGACGAATTAAGTTTGTCAGTTTGTGGGCAGATAATGTTCGGATATTGACTTGGTCCAGTATGTCTTTGATGTATATCGCATGTTGCGACCGATAAGATTTCTTTTTGTTGGCGATTGCGGGAACATCTATCTCGGTTTCGTGCCTTACTCGGCGCATGTAAACACTTTACTCCTACGCGCTGAATTTGCCCGCCTTCTATGCCCTCGGTACATTTCAACCGGGAGAATTGATACTTGACATGACAGAGGATGCATTACGAAAATTGCTTCGTATTGGCACCTTACGAAACCGCTCTCGAGATAATTGTTTACAAATTTTGAACGTTATTAAGGGATGTATACGTGGATGTCTGTATGAATCAAAAGATGCATTTGAAATGTTGAAGGATCGTCCTGAATTTACCAAAGCTTTTTCAATGTCAGTTTTTGCCTTAATAAACATAAAATAGTTTGTTGAAAAGCAAAAACATTTATTACATACATGTATCTCCCCGACACAATTATTCCACAAAAGTTCTTATCAAAGCTAATTTTTAGTAAATTAATTTTAAACCCATTCCTTGCCTCAAATTTACAAGTATGAATGTTGCTATTTTTCATAATTTTTCGTCAACATATTACCATGTGAATTTGATGGGCTTTAATCTAGTCGATGAAACAAATTTTAGAGTGACGGTAAATTTGTGCTCAATCATCAGACAAAATCACATGTTAACAAAAATGTTTTTTTTTTCATGACACAATATTCAACATTCAATTTGTTGTTATTTATTGTTTTTATTTATTTTTATTTATTATTTATTTATTTCTGTTTACAATGTACAGATAGGGGATAACAGTGAACCATGCGTAGAAACTGTGAGTTAATTTTTTTTTCATTTTCCACATTCATAAATTTGACAACAAGACCATGCCCACATTAAAAGTCATGTAGAAGTTACAGTGGTGCTTAGAATTTTCCAAAGATCCAGCCCAGTTTTAAAAAATATCTTTAGCCGGCGCTGTCTTACAAAAGACCAGGTGTCTCGTTCTAGGTTGTTTTTTTTCCTTCCCCCGTCAGTGAACTGGAGAATTTTTTTGTCTCCTTCAGTGGGTTGCTCTGGTCTCATAGTCACGTTTTATTATTTCTTTTTATTCGGGGAGTCGATGGAGTCAGGGTGTTTATATTAAAACCCCACCAGCTGCTTTGGCTCGCTGAAAAGTCGTGGCCCCACGTTCCGTATTTGCCCAGTATTCAGTACAAATAACAGCAAATAATCTGGGGAAGAAAAGTCGGGAGGGTTTGCGGAATTTGAAAGATGTACTGGACGTGCTATGTTCCTAGTTTCACTCTCAAAATAGATCCAGCAAGTCAAGGAGTAATTCATTTTTGAATGAGACAACAATTGAAACAAATGGCCTTTGTTTAGTTTAGGAATGATTACTTTACAAAGTTTGAATTGTTTGCGGCACCGCAAATCAGTTCTCGCAGAGTAGACTGGCTCCTGCCCCAAATCTGAATCACTTATGTAGGGGTCTGGCGGGACCAGTGTACTTGCTAATTTGTGTGCAAAAAGGAACCCAAACTAAAACCTTTTTTATTCATAGGGTTGAAGACCCCTAACATAGAATAAAAGGAGAGTTTTTCCACATTTTAAATGAAACGTACAAGTTAAATTTGTTAGGAGACTTCAAACTTGTTAGAGAACACGATCTGTACACATACCTTTTTAAATTGGAAAATTTTAGTTGGGAAAGGTTGCTGTACATGACATATGGCATTTTTTCCCTTCAGATACTTTGAGGTACCTTGTACTTCTTTTTAAAACTGCCTTAGTTTTAATAGCTTGACAGAATTGCGTTTTTCGGGGCGTCAAATCTCACACGATAGTGCACGCATTGGTCGCGAGGCACGCACACATATCACAATGGCATCTCGTAAGAGTTCACATACCACTTTTTTTGTTTTTGCTTTTTGCGTTTCACTCTCACGGAGGCAGCAGAAACCCCGTTGGGAATTCGTTGAAATTAAAAAGGTGACATTCCAAGAGTAATAAATCCTGCTGGGCTAGGCTTTCTAAGAATAGCTTTACGCATACGGGGCTGGCTATCTGTCATTTTGTTTAGATTGGTAAAAAAAAAAGTAAATGCACTTCAAAAATTGATGATTTAGGTAATAGAAACTGGAGGGGGTAGGGGTTAGACTGATCTTTTGAAAGGTCACAAATCAACAGACGGAGAGAACAGATATCTATGAGGACCAGAAGGCCTTTTTTGTTCACAAAACACTATGAAGTAAAGTAACTTTAAACCAACTTAATTGTTAGCATTTGTTTTGCTGGAAACCTGCCTTTGTTATTGGTGCATATTTTTCTTTTGAAGCAACAAAAAGCGCTCAGAATCATAAGACAGGTGCTAAACTTGATGAAGTTTTAGCTCTGTGAATGTTGTACAGTGTAAATAATATTCTAGGATCTCCATTTCAATTCAAAAGTTGCCGAGTCATATTTTGAATTGCGCCTGCAATCAGCATCCGGGATACATTCCCATTCAGCCGATTGCAGCTACGCGCTGTCACGCATTGAACCGGCGAATAATAGCAACCGCGCGCACATATGCGTTGTGTCAACGCTTGCGCGCATTCATATACGGATTCGCTATTAACGGCGCCTAACGCTCACGTGAAGACGCTATGGCTTTGTGCACATGCAGAATGAAATAAGTCGTGCGTACTTCGCGCTATACGCACGGAGAACCGGTAAGGGCACGCGGTTTGTCCTGTCGACTGGGCTCTCGAAAGTGGTACAAAATGCCCTCTCTTGTCTGCGCACAGAGCTGTTTGCCAGGCACGTCACATCCTTGACAAGTGTTGTGTTTGAGCACCTTCAATAGATGATGCTTGATTCATACACCTCGCACTTTGGGAAGCAGGGTCGTCTTGTTGAATTTGCAGGACCTGATCAAATTTTCCCGAAAAATACAGCTGCTTTCGCTTGATCAGATGACCGTGGCAGCATTCCTTGCCTCTCTGTAACCCCTCGCTCCTCGCTAAAAGATCACAGAACCTTGCGTTGATTTCATTAAGATTCCCAAGATTTATTTATTTATTTTTCCCCCCTTACCGTCCCCGAGATTCCGCTGTCGCGTGTGCCAGTGCTGCGCCACCGTTTTATTAGATTTTGCCGTTTCGGAAATCAAATGAAGACGAAAATTGACAGTTATGTTCATATCGCGACAACTGTGGACTGCATGTGTGCTTGTCCACATTGTCGACATTAGCGTGCACACATCTATTTTAGTAGACATGTTGATAAAAGTTGTTTATTTCACAATTTGACCTCAACCAAAAGAAGTTTTGGTAAAATATTTTGTGCAGTGTTGTGTACAAGACTTTTATAATTTGCAATAGTAAAACATGCAAACATACACGTACATGTGTGTAAGATATTGTTAGGAAAATAAGCCAAAATCGGCTGAGAACCAGTTTGCAAGCAGTATAAAACTTATTGCATTTTGCCTGGTAACCCATTTTTGTGTACGAAATATAATTAATGCTTAATAGCCTGTATAAGTATTCAAGTTTGTCGAAAATATATTTTTGCATAATACAAAAAATCAGTTGTGAAATCAGAGTGAGAACTCTCTGCGTCCAATTTCGTCCTTTGGTGGAAACGATAGGTTATCATAACAGAACCCATCAAAATCCAAGATGGAATTTAATTTTGTGTGAAAATCTGTCGTCCGTGCTTCGGGGACTGAAGATGACACCCTGTGCCAACCGGTTTGCTCCCCATGAATAACCTCATAACACGGTCAATGAATTCAGCTCGGTATCACCACCCGTGCCTCATCGTCGTCATTGTTGTGGGGCCTCTCCTTCTCATTTCACCACCAATCCGACTCGCAAACACAAACAAACCGCCCCTTGTTTGCCCAGAGCACATAGTGGTCGTAGATCGCCTGGCACGCAACACGCAGTCGGTGTTGCCGTGCACTGGGCTTGCTTTGCATAAAAAACAGACTCATCATTGAACAAATTATACGTGTACAGCGTTACCGGTACATTGCCAGTTGTGTATGTCTGTATTTACTGAAGGACAATGCTGTCCATGCTACAGATGCCTTGCACACAGAGAATGTCTATAATTCATGATACCATGTATAAGTTGAAGCAACCTTTAACCCTTCAAGTATTTAAACAGTCACAGACAGTCAAAAGCTCCATCCACTTCTCCTGCCATGCCTTCTACAAAAGCTAGTCACCAACAGTCAGATCATATTTTGAGCAAGCTCTTGCACTAGTCAAATTGCAGGAGGCAAGTGGCAGGCACAGCTGGCTTATCAATCACCTCCAGTCAAATCCCAGCTGTATCAAGCTACATAAACAGTCACAGCCAGTCAATCCTGCTTTATGTAGGCTGGAAGCTCTTAACTGTTGCAACTTGGCACAGAGTGTATGTTTGCACAGGAGGCTTATGTGACAAAATGTCTACTTTTGGACAAATTCATTTTCTTTATTTGTCAATTCTTAGAGAGGAGACAGGATGAGTTTGGAACAAATTTAAGTAAAATCTGCTTCCCCAAGAAAGTCTCACAAAAAATTCTTGACTAAAACCAATGTGGAAAGGACTACATGTACACGTATGTATCCACATTATGTTCACAGTTTCAGACAGAAAATCTGTGGGCTCTGTGGCAGACTAGGCTAGTGGTACATGTAGGTACATTATATGTAGTACATTGTTTGCACCTTTCTCCTGCAAATCCATGAAAGACTTTCCGCAAACAATCCCGAACAACAAAGCACTGAATTTTCCCGCCTTCGCCCAAGAAAAGAATACAGCCTTTATTTGAACAAGGCCTTGTAAAAGATCATGAGAAAGGTGAAGGAAAGTCTTTTTTGTGGGGGGGGGGGGGGGGGGGGTACATGTAGGTTTAATAACCGCCCATTGCATTCTTGTCGGCTAAGTTTCCCTCAAAGCAAATTAAAAATGTTAAGCTGAAAGGCCAGTAAAGGAGTCAACATTTTTTTAGCCGTGTGGATTTTTTTTTCTTCTTGGATATTCCGAGTATGAAAGCAATCCCTGCTTGGTGTGTTTGTTCCATTTTCACACCGAGTTGTGATCCGAAGGGCTAGGTGCACAAAAGGCTCCCATTGTGCTGTTAATGACAGAAGAGTAAATAGCACGGGGAGCATTGAACATGGAGTGTCGCACCAAATTAATGGTGGATATATTCCAACTCGGTTTTGATGTAAGAGGGGAAGTGAATAAAAAAAAAGAATTACTCGAACTTCAGCCCTTGAGGAAAAAGGCAGTTTTTACATTTTAGTATATAGTACAGACAACCAGCCAAATGTGACATGTACTTTGTGCGTAATTTTGTATGCGGTTACCAGTGAAAATCTGCCTAGCAAGATTCTTCTGTTCATTATTACAAACATGGATGACTTAATATCCAATAAAGTTTCTTAAAATAGTTAATATCTTTCATCAAAGTAGCCTTGTTTATACATGTAAAAGGTTAAATTACAACAAATTTTTCTCAATTTACAACTATTGAGGGTACATGTATTTTTTATTGTTTCGGAGCTCACTCAAAGTGTGTACGTGTACATGTGACAAGGAAGCAACACGTTCAAAAAACCTTTCTTGAAATGACAAACTAAAAATGGCCTGATTTCTGTCTTTCGTTTGTTTTTTTTACTCGCCAAACCAAAGACAACCTCACAACACAAACGTATCACCCGGTTATCGGAGATTAGGTGTGTTTGTTGATAATGTTATCGCCAGCTATCAGCCCCAGTGTTGTCTTTAAATGTGGGTTTCTGTGCTGCGCCATAATAAAAAACCCAGCCGGACAATCGTTAGTTCTATCCTAACTTTGTGCTCAATAAAAAAGCGGGCACCAGGGTAGAACTTCAAACCTCGGTGGCCTCATCGTCATATATTTATTTCTTTTTGACTTTTTACTGAAGGTGACTAATGCATTTTTGGTTGGTTTCTGAGGACTTTGTTTAGCCGTTTAATGGCGAGATAGTCCGGTTTTATTAAATCACCCCGGAGTGCAAAGTACAGTTAACTTTATTGTCAAACCCGTAATAAAAAGTGTCCCGTGTTTGTTGATACAAGGGGTAGGAGGAAAATATCTTTGACGCTAATCCGCAGAATGCGTTTCCTGTTTTGGCCGATAATGTGGGTTTTGGCATACAGTTGGTTAAGTGAAGAAGGTCCTATGTGTACAGGAGGATCCTCGTTGACAATAAACATCTTTGTTCAAAAATTATTTGTCAAGTGGATGATTTTTCGGGTTTCGGTGACTCATAGGGACTCGGATCACGTATTAAATCAAATAAGAATGGTGTATTTTTATCTGTCAAGATGTGTACATTGTAGGTTCTTTGACATTTCTGAGAAATAAATTTTGGAATGTGGAATTAATCTTCCCAAACAAGGCAGATCTGACAAAAACAACAACATTGAAACAGAAAAACTAACTGTTATCAAAGATTGAAATAGCAAGGTTTTATATCATTTGCTTTAATAAATAACCTGGATTTTTTATTATCATCGTTATTGTTTATTACTCTCACAACCATAATAGCCATATTGTGGTTCAAGTTACAATTTTGTTGTACACGTAAGGTTACATACATGTAAGACAGAAATAGAAAAACACACATCACAAGTAGCGTTCGTCACAAAGCTGATTTGAGATGGACACTGCCTTTTACGTTGCGCAACCCTTTGTCCGGCACATGACTTTGCGATCGGATATGCCAAAGTCAGCGTCCAGCACGCACCGTGGCTTTATTGTGCTTTCAGCGTTCCATTTTCATCGTCCTCGGCGCGGTAAACGAGCAAGCGAACACCCAAACCGCTGTACATGTAACTCCATACCCACCACCTCCGTTCCTGGTGCTCTGTCTATTTGCCGAACTCCGGCCGATTCAATAGTTGTGTTGTTTTTGGCCTGGTACCAGTGTACACATTACTGGCTTGAGAAGTCCACTTGACCGCCGGGTTTCTTTATTTTCGCACCTTCTCAAGCCAAGCCGGGCCCAGCCGGCTGACTAACCGGCTGGTTACATAGCAATGGTCGGAGAATTTGTATAAAAATCCCTGAGAACCAGGAAATGAATTGTTGTGGACAGAAGAATAGCTTTTCTCTCAAACACCTGTATTGTGTTCGCTGTTTGTGCCGCTAAAGCTGTCTCAGCCACTCATTGTCCACATTGAATTGCTTTTTATACACCATGATGTTAATGATTCCACTATGTCTCTTGAAACCGAAGGTTTATTTTTGTTAAAGATGTGTTAAGGCCGAAGTGACCATTGTTAAACACAGGTGGCGTGGTCCGGCCGTTTCCTCAATTCTGCTTCCTCATTCCTCCGAGATTTTTCATCGGATGTGATTATGTTTTGTTAACCCACGGTTTGTCTTTTGTGAGAGATCATTAGAGAAGATGCCAATTGACTAGGGATTGAATTGCTTGATTAAGTGTTGTAGAAGCAGGAAATGATCATTACAGAATATTCCCGCAGCTAATGATTGGTCATACTCAAACAAATTTTAACAAATTCATCCTGAACCATGAAAGTGTAACCCTAATCCTGCCAAGCTTTTCCAAATCTGCCAGGAGGTTTTGGAAGATTTGGCAAGATTGTGGAGTGTCACCTTCAGGAAAATACCGAAAAAAATCAGACAAGTTTACTCATCTGAAGAGATTGTCAGAGCCGTACAGAGGCAAAAACTATCAATTTGGATGATAAGGCCCCCCAAAAAAGTCTCCGGTTTCTGGTATGGAGCTTGCCCCAAAAGTGGTGTGGCGACGTGGCTTTTTTTAAAGCTTATACTCGATGGTAACCCCATCTAAAAACTCGTTAAAATTGTGCAGCAGCAGGATTCCAGTCAAACCTGTGAGTTTGGCAGTTCTTAGACATCATCTAACATTGAAAAAATAAAATTTTCATTTTGCTGATGCGCATGGCTACGGCAACGTGCGCGCACTCCAGAAACCGGAGACTTTTTTGGCCTAATGGTTGGTCCAACTCAACTTGCACGCGTTGTACATGTATCTGTAACGCTATGGGACTTTTGCGCACGGTCACCAGTTTTTCTAAATTTTCTGTCACTAACGATGAGGATACTACTAAACTAACCCCAGAGTCTCATGACAGAATGTTTACTCCGTTTTTAGACCAAAAGTGGTGCCGGAAATTGGTGCCCTTCATGTCACAACTCTCTCTAATACAGCTCTGGTGATTGTTGGTTATAGTATTTAATCAAATCCATGACATACACTGTAATCCCTTTTAAATGTGTGATATAAATTGCTGCCAAGCTTTTTAATTGTTAGCTATCAATACACGTCTCAAAGCTGTCAAAATTTGTTAAGGAAAACAAAAATGATACTGTTGCCAGACTGTCGATAATCGTGCCTGTGGTAGTATCGGCACTTCTTCGCTAATTAATTATGCCTTGATCTGCGAATAAGTTTGAAAAAAAAAAATGAAAAAGAAATAACATATAGGCAGTGAGCAGTTGTATAAACAAGGATGGTACAACCAGATGGTGCACTGTCAATAATATCGTTGGGAAATAATAAGCTATTAATTGTTGAGGTGGCAAAGTGTGACGCATCTGTGACAAAGTTACAATTGATTTTGACGGGGGAGAATAATACTGGGGAGAGGGGAAAAAAAAGAAGAAGAAAATAAAACTAGAGTTGCAAATTCCTGGACATTGATCCGCGTAAAGTACAGCTAAACCTGTGTTATGCTGCTATCAGCACTTGGCATGCTCTGCTTTGCTGATAAGGAAGGGAAAATATATTGTATTGATGGTTTGAACGGCGGACGGCAAAAATGTTATCGTCAGCTGCCGAAACTGTATTCTCACGGCTATTCTCATGGTAGTAGCTAGGTACAGAGTTCAGGCTTGGAAGTTCGTCGGGGCTTCCCATGGGACTGGGTTCTTGATCTCATTGGGGGGGGGGGGGGGGGGGAGTGTTGTCTGCTTGGCGTGAGGAATTGAAAGTACATCTGAAATAGGGGAAGTATAAAAATGTACAATAATAAGGCCCAAAAAAATAATAGTTCTGCTTCCGATGACATGGCATTCGAAAATAGGGTAGGTACATATAGGTGGGGAGTTTTTTTTGCCAATTTTTTTTGTGTACGATCATATGGAGGCGTCTGCATGTAGTCAAGGGTAAAAGGTAGAAATTGATGGTTTTGGGTGTTTTTTTCCTCATTTTTCCCATAAGAAAATTAGGGTAGGGGCTGTCAGAATAGGGTAGGTAAGGAAACTGGAAGCAGGACTATAATTTTTTTTGGCCTAAACAAAATATTTCCATCGGGCAGGTTAGGGATACATTTTTAGGGTTTCTTGTTTGCTTCCTGTGGAATTGATTGTGTTAAAAATGTGAAAAATGCAACTGCTCTTTAATTTGTTGAAATACTTTAGTAAGAATAGGTGTGTTTTGTTACCCTTTATCTTAATAAACCTCTGCGAGTATTTTTTTTCAAAATCAGAATATTACACAGCATATAATTTGTGTGTCTGATAGTTCCCCAAATGGCAATATTTCTGGATATGTGCACTTTATAAATGCACATTTCTTAATTATGATTATTATAAATAAATGGAGTTGTGATTAAAGCTAAAATTAAATGTCGTTAAACATCAGGAAATTTTCTTATTATAAAGGTATGCGACCAAAAATATTGGTTTTAACTGTTTAATCATGCATTACATGTGGTACAGCCAATTTGTCAAATACTTTTGTCCATCTATATTTCGACAGTCGTTTATAATCAGAAATTGCAGAAGAATAATTCTGAAAGCATTTTGAATGGAAATTCTCCACTTGTCCACTGCAACGCCAACACAAAAATGGACTTTTTCCTTCCGCAACCTATTTTTAGCATTACTGTTCTGCAACCATGGGTTAAAGTCAACTATTCCCCCCCCCCTTTTAAGAAAATAAAAAAAGATTGAAAATGATGACTCCCCTTCGGCCATTTAGAGTAATATTATTATCGCCTTTTTTTTTTTAATAACGGCCTAAACTTGGGCTGCCCGTCCAACCCTTGCTTGCAAACCTCCTTGAATACAACGAACGCCGGGTTTTGGCCTTTGTTGTTTACACACAATACCGGCACAGCCTGTTCAAACTAACTTGTACAGGGTTCGTGTTGTCGGGGTTGCCTGACTTTTTGTGGCACGGTGTGTTTCCATGGATTGCTCAGTCGTTTCAGTTTGGCATTTTGAGTGATGGTTTTAAAGGGGGTGTTTAAAGACAAATGCCCCTGCCTATGGCTCCCTGATTTTTCTTAAAGGAGAATTTTAGTACAAACTTAGTATTTCCTTCTGATTTTGCTGGATTGAGGCTACATGTACATCATGGCAAAACTGTATGGCTGGTTTTGGAGGATGTACTGTGTCAAGGTCTTGGGCCGGACCGTGTGTTGTTTATGCTCAGCTGTGCATAGATTTAGGCCTGGATCATACCTGAAATCCTCTTGAAATGCTCCAGGATTATTCACTGGCTCTGCCTCAACATATTGACAGTAATTGTTGGAGTGCAGGATTGAGGCAGTGGTCACCCCTTAAAGGACCACATTCAAGAAGTATTAAACTAGAGGATTTTGTAGAATTGAGGCTGCATGCAATCTTGACATGGAGGCAGTTGGAGTATTTTGCAAGGTTGAGGTTACATGATAGCAAATATGCCTAGGGAATTAGGGTTAAAAAAAGATGAAAGTCCATGCTAAAGTGGTTCTATCAGTAGCACTTAATCCTGATGATCAGATCTCATTTTCCATTTCATGTTTTTCCTCCCCCTTTCGCTGGCCCCATTGTATCCAATACCCGCACATCCCTCTATCCCAGCTGTCCGCGCGCATTTAATCCAGGTCATTGGAGCGACCCCCACGAGCCCATCCCCGAGAAAAAAAATCCTGCCCGAAATTTTACGGCGTGACCCAGTTGCATCACACCCTGACATCGAGCGAGCAAAGCGAGTCAGCGAGCGAGCGAGCGAACGCAGAGAAGTAGAAGAGAAAAGAAAGCCGGAACAGCCCACCGGCCGTTGGAAAAAAAAGAAGAAAAAAAAAAGAAGGAAATCACGGGCTGGGATTAAAACCCTAGCCGAGGCCTTGAGCTGGCTTCTGGATTAATGCAAATTTTTCTTTCCACTTCCCCCTCCTCCTTTGACTCCCCGCTGTGTTCGTTAATATCAAAATCGGCCAAGCGTCTTCAATATTGCACGAGTAGCCATTGCTAACTTCTCAGGTTCATATATCTGCTTCTTTTTTTGGTCGTGGAAGCATTTGGGACGGGCTTTTAACAAGATTGGAAAATGTTGCTTCAACAATCTGCCCTACTGCATCATTTTTCACCCATTTTTTTTTCATTTTTTTCATTCCGTGACTTCCCTATCCAAGATTAGGTCCACGCTTTCAAAATATGAAAGAATGGATAAGTAAACTCTAGCGGATTGACTGTAGGCTGTTTACTCTTGGCCCAAACGGTTGACCTGATGAAAAAGGATCTCCTCAATTTTGTCCTGGCTATTTGTTTACTCAACGGGTCAGTAATAAATGGGGTCAAGTTGAAATGTGAATTTATGGGCGCAGTTTTTGGTTCTGGCTAAATTTCACGGTAGGAAAATCTGTGCCTTTGTATTGACCGCAAAGTGAAAAATACATTTACACCTTGGTCTACATTGTAGCTGATATCATTATTTGTGCTAATGTTGCTAAGAACATTGTCATTGGACACGAAAAAATGATGGATTTTATAAAAAAAAAAGAAAACTGATCATTTTCAAATTCTCCCTACAATAACATTCAGTCTGATGACGTCATGATCCTGAAACCTCGCAAAGTCATTATCGGTTGTCCAAATCATATAGGCAACTTGGTTATTGAAAGAAGTTGGTCAGTTTTTCAAATAAAATGACGTCATCATGACGTCAAGAGTAATATACACAACTCAGGGTCAGGGTTGATCTTTGTTCAAAGTTTCATGTTTATACCAGATACCATTTAGAAGAAAAAGTGCGGAAACTTATTGTCTGGGGGAAAAGAAAAAAAGAGAAAAAAACCTCTAACAATTTTAAAACGGTGACGGGTGGTACCTGATCACCCAATTAAATTTCTTTTTTTCTCCTTTCTTTATATTGAACACATGTGGACATTTCTCCAAACTTAAAAAGTTTTTAAGAAAATTTTAAAATTAAGCATATCTTGGAACTACCCTAGTGATTCCACTTGCAGCCCGCCCCCTAAAACCCAACTCTAGTAAATAAACGACTCCTGAAGAAAACACTGTTATAAAGAGTGCACCTTTATTTTCTTTCCTAATAACAAACTCCATTATTTTGGATGAAGGTGGACTTCTGATGTCCTGCAGAAATCCACAATTCTGGACCACCTCGGGAGAACAAAAAAGATGATAGCCTGTTTTCCCTTTTTTTTTTCGTCCGCAAGGGAGCGGGTTGTTTAGCCTACTTTTCTTAACCAAAAGAAGATGAGAAAAGGAAAGAAAAAAACTTGAAACCGCAAGACAGGTCGAGACGGATACATCACCCAATATGTCCTGAAAATGTCACATGTTTCAAGGGGCAAAGGAGGGAACGCTAGAGAAAAGGATTACGAAAATAGAAAGGATTTGAGACGCTGCACACCCGGGGCAGAAGATTTGGGGGGCACAGGTGAAGAACTTCAAAATTGAAGGAGTGTGTTTGATTGATTCCAAGCTGCATACATGCGGGACCCTCATTTCCCGAGTGTTCTTTAAAAAGAACTCGAACGAGATTGAATTTGCTGCTCTCAGGCACACGCCAGCGCAGTCCTGTTTGAGAAAATGTTGTTTGAGAAACCTAGATTTTCTTATTTGCTGAGTTGGCTTCTATCCATTAATGCGATTTTGCAATGGTACTCCATGCTCATGCATCTTAATAACATTGGAAATGTCACCCTTTTGACATGTTGGGCTGCCCATACTTTAAATTTGTTTTCTACATGTCTCTTCAGCTTTACTTAGTCATTTTTATCGTCAGCGTAGGCAATATTGTTTCATGGTATGAAAGTACTGTAATATTAGGCAGATAGGTGATGGGATTGTGCCTTTGATGGTACAGGCATGGAATTTGGCACACAGTCAGAGTATGTCATGAGAAAGATATTTGGCTATAGGGCCATCGCAGATTTGTCCTATGAAAAAATATAGGTAGAATAACAAGCAATGGCAGGCATTTTGAAAATTTTGAAAATGGCTTGCTATTCTACCTATATTTGTATTTCAAAGGACAAATCTGCGATGGTCTTACAGCCAAATATCTTTCTTAAGAAAAAGTATAGGTAGAATAACAAGCAATGGCAGCCATTTTGAAAATTTAAAAATGGCTGTTATTCTGCCTATATTTTTTTCAAAGGACAAATTTGCGATGGTGTTACAGCCAAATATCTTTTTTAACACATATTATTCAGACTGAGTGCCAAATGCCATGCTTGTATCATCAAAGGCACAATTCCCCCAAATATTTCCCCTATCTGCCCCACTATAATGTAGAAGGGCACAGATAAAAATAAAGTTCTATTTTTTATAGTTTTCAATCTACAACTATGCAATTGATATTTGAATTTTTTTGACAATCAGGGATCTTTTTTCTGTGTCTGCCTTGTTTTGAAAATTCAAAGATTCTCGATAAAAACATTCGTTTGTAAATTCCCGGTCTGTGCAGTGTTTTAGTTTGTCAGTTCTATGACTGCAAGTTTTAATATATTTAACCCCAAAACCTTTTAATCCAGTACAACACATAGAGATGATCAAATCAACCACAAAGTTAAACTGAAAAGGTGCGTACTTTAATAACAATTCAAAAGTTAACAAAGAAATTGACTGGAGCGGGAATAGAACCTACGACCTCCATTTTACCGTGATTAAATTGGGGTCATTCTTGTACATTTGTGGTCCAATTTTTTGTTGGTGTCCCTGTTACATCTGACATAAGATTTTGTAAATTCAGAACACATTCTTTAATGCCTTCTATCTCGAAGAGTGATTATGTATTACAATGCAAAGTGCCTGCTAAATGAATAAAAATAGTTTGAAGTCAATTTCAATGATATTTCCATGTCAAATTACACACAGGTTAGGTGTAACAGGGGCACCAAAAATGTCACACTTTTGGACCCCAGATTTATGGAATGACAATTACCATGATTAAATTACAACTATATTTACTGTAAATTATTCGACCATGTGTATGGAAGCTTTTCGTTTCTTAATCGTATGGACTGAAATTTAGTCTACAATTTTTTGCTATCCTGACAAATTACACTTTTAACTTTGAGAGTAAGCTTGCTATAATGGCAGGATTGCAGGATTGAACTGAGTTTTTGTCTAAAAAGAATTTGTGAAAATATCTCTCAGATATTCTGCTCGAGTTCCTCAACACCTTCGCAATGCCCCTCACCTGGCCTGCCTCAGAATCTATAAAACACCACAGGTTAGGTCAGTCTCTCGGCAAATAGAACAAGAACAAACGGTAACCCCTAGCAACGGATGACCAAGACCCAATAATTGCGCACCGCTGTCCACACGAATAAAGCGCACAGGCTTCTCCCTTGCCCCTCGTCCTCTTCATGGTGAATTTTTTTTCCTTCTCCCCCTGCTTTGCTGTTTTCTTTCTGTACTCAGCTCGTGTGCACATGTCAACTGACCGCAAAGAACGGCCCCACTCTCAGAAAGTATAAGAAAAAGGAAAAGGCCAAATCGCCATTGGGTCACTCCAATTTGAATTACTGCTTACCTTCGGGCACAGTTGTCTCTCTTTTTCTTTTTTTCTTCTTTTGCTTACCTGTGTTTTCAGCGTTTTGAACGGAATCCGCTAATGAAATTGGCTAGGCCTGACCCCATCCATCTTGGGCCCCTACCCCTTGAGTGGCCACCTGTCCACAGGTGTGATGCGGACAGGTATTAAGAGGAGGCCCAAAACAAATTCAAGCATTCTGTGGTTGGAATGACAAATTTACCGCGCTGCGAAATCACGGCTGTCCAATGTATAGATGAATACAAACTGCCCTCATTACAGCTTTAGATGCGTATATTTTTGCATCAAGCAATGATAAAAGAGTGACCACACGCAGTGGTCACTCTATACCCCGAAGCACAGTGGGAATCCATTTTCTAACCCTAAGCCCAAGGGAGTATTTATACTTAATTGTATTGATTTAATTTTTTTTTCCCGCACTCGCGCATCTCCTGTTATTAAAACCTCAATCTGTGTAGCAACTCGTTGCCATGGAATCTGCTGTACGTGTTACAGATGCTCCACGATCCCGCAAACCGTAATTTAGCTGACCGGTACAAATGCCCACTTCCGTTAGTTAACTAGGTTTTTTTTCGTCCCAGGTGCTACCCTTGGCATATCCTTTGATACACATAGCACAATTTGTTTAGAGGCCGGTCGGCCGGCCAGCGTACGGGGCCAGTGCCAGGAAGCCGTTATCATCAGCAGTGCCGATTTATCTACATTACGCTTCCCCGTGCTAGATCAGTTACGGGTTTTAAATTAATGCGTGTGTAACTGAAACTGGGCCCGGTGTCGTTATGGAGATGTGATGTCTGCTTTTTAATATTCCGTAAAGTACATGTATGTCTGTTGCATTAATTATGGATTTCATAGGCATTATCATGAGGATTCACTTAGCCAGCACAACATCGTGTACTTTAATAAATAGCTTATCCCTCCTATGCAAACATACACTCTGTGCCAAGTTGTCCTTGCAGTCAATATCAATCAAACAACTGTTTTCAACAGTTAAGAGCTCCCAGCCTACCAGTACATACATGTAAAGCAGGATTGACTGGCTGTGACTGTTTATGTAACTTGATACAGCTATGATTTTGTGAGTGATTAGCCAGCTGTGCCTAGCACTTGCCTGCTTTTGAATTTGAATCACAGTGCTTGCTAAAAAGACTGACTGTTGGTGACTAGCCTGCGTAAAAGGCATGGCAGGGGAAAAGGATTGATTTTTTGACTGTCTGTGACTGTTCAGATACCGTAGCAGGAGGGTAAATAATTTAACATGAGATAATAGAGTGTTTCTTATCCTTTGACAGGCTTTTTGTTCTGTGTGATTTGGACCTTTAGTTTATAAGCTACCGGTACAGCAAAGCTTGTAATGACTGTCAAAATATGGGCCACTTTCTTCATCTTCTTGGTATGTGAATGCCTTTCATTAGATACCAAGTGGCCCAACTTGGAATTCAAGTCCTTTCATTTAATTAGCTGTATCTCTGGACTGGGGTGTCCAAATGAGATGGGATAAAGACCATTGTGTAGAGTATTTACTACACCTTTAGACTCTATAGTGTAGATAAGTTTGCAAAATGAGATTGCTAGTATTTTTATTAATATTTATGGATTCGACTGCTACATTTAAAAAAAAGACATCCTGTACATTTATACATACCCAGTACATGTAAAGTGAAACAAAGAATCTGATGAAAAAGAAGAGAATTCCTCGTTACGTGACAAGTACTTCGTATTTGTTTCTCGGATTTGAATCTGTAGCGGTCACACTTCCCAAAATGCTAACCGCAAACGTGTGCACGCCAGCACAATGTGTATGTGTGCTCTGTGTTAGCACTGCTTACCTATGTGCTATTCAATTACACTAACACATAATCCGCGTTTCAGTTTCGCCCTTGCGCAAGAGAGAAAAAAAAAAGAATGAGTCATCTGAAGGCTCGGCTATTCCAGGGCACTGGGTCAGCGGGGAATTGGACTACATGAATATGCATGAGATCCTTTTCTCTTAAAGGGTTGTCGGACATATTGTTTTCCAATGTTCACATTTATTAATGGTCCATTTCAGATTTATTGCTTGGAATTTAGTGGAAATGGGATGTGGGGAAATACTGTCCATTTGTTCATCCATAAGAGTTCTAAAAAATTCTTCAATTTTTTTTTGTAGCTTTTAAAATAATTTTTGAGACTCGCATATGATTTTATGATTAAATGCACTCAGTGGAATTAAAATCCATAACACTTTTAATGACAATTTGTCAAATTGATTATTATTTCGACACAAATGTGTAATGACATTTTATTGTTAAATCCTAAGCTGGAAGATCTTTCAAAATCAACCGTAAGGTTTGGGAGAATTTGAGGAAAATTGTTGAGGATGATCCGAAGATTTACATTCATGACACTTGCAAAAAAGCAGTTTACATTGTAAGGCTAAATGTACATGTATTGAGCTCACCGTAGACACTTGTATTTTGCTGTATTGACGCACCGATGTGGTAATATTATCGTGCAGACCTTTATGAACAATCTGTACAGCAACTTCCAAGATTTAAATTTTGGGGTTAGGTTTCTTTAACATTTTTTTTTTCAATTGGGTACCTGATTCCTGTACTACCTGTAAATGCACAGCCAGAATTCCTGACCCATGAAATATGCTAACCGTAAGCATGGAATTTCTGACACGCTAAGCGTTTTCTTCTATGTCTTTCGCTAATAGTAAGCAGAGCCCGAACTTGGGCCCAGGTTCCAAGCAAAGAGTTTAATAGAGAAAGTTAGTTTGTTATGACAGTTGCCTTTTGAGCTTGACTTCAGAAGAAATTGTTATGAGGATATTGGACGATTGATAGCTCTGTGGAATGCCATTAATAACTTTGATGTAAATATCAGAAGACAACGGCCGTTGAGACACGCATGCAATGTTCCACTTCGGAGTGAACTTTGCAGTTCCTGTAGTTTGATCCGGAGGTATGCCAAATGTTGTTCATGCAAATCTATTCAACGGAAGAATTAGGTTTTTGGTCATTGGTAAAATAAAATGTTGTTCAGGATACACTGAACATGTAAGGCATTTGGTAAATAGGCCATTTTTTTTGAGTGAACGTTGTAACAATGCCAGTTTCTGGGTACAGACACTAGAAAATCATGTTCAACACTAACCCTGTTGAATCCAACAGGATCCAACTATATCATAAACCCGTTGGAGCCTGTTGGATTGAGCAGTAAACCCCTTGTACAAATGTACACGTACATATTCAGAGTACTGATAAATAACGCCAAGTTGGACTCTTTTGGATCCAGCAGACAACTAAAAATTTGGGACAGTTGGATTCTGTTGGATTGAGCAGGAAGTAACCATTGGACTCTGTTGGATTTCAGGGTAGTCCTGAGGAACTCTCAGGAGTTAGGGTTAAAGCATTTGAATAATACCTTTTCTTAAATCTAAGAAATTTTAAAAGATGTAAAAAATGTCTTTTTGAATTCTAATAACATGTCTGTTTATGCTCCCAAAATGGCGTCCTCGCAGCATTCTCATTTATTCAAGAATAAGGCCTTGTTGTAGGCCTATTTACCAAACATGAAAATGAAATTGTGTTGTGTTCACAATGCTAGGCCCTCTTAGCTTCTAAACAGTGTATTAAAATTGTATACAATATATTCAGATTGTATACAATTATGCATAACAGAATTTTGGGTCATTGCTTTTGGTTAGCCGTTTTTGCAGGAGGTTTTACATATCTGTTGGTAATTTAATTCATCAATGTCCTTTCTTGAAACAGATGAGCGCGCAGTGGAAATTTATATTTGTGAAGGTCGTTTGGATTTGTGATGCAATCTGCAGTGTATCCATTTAATGAACTAATGTCATTACGGGCGATGTGCATGTACTTTCCCCATTGCCCGTGCGCTGTTTAGGATTTCAGGCAACGGCGCTCGCATTAATGTGATTTGGCGAGCTTGGCTGAACTTGAAAATACCACCGTTAAATGTCAGCCCCGCGCACGAATTATAAATATCCCCCGTGATTGAAAAACAAGTTCCCGCTGTCGCACGGTCGCGGTGTTGGATGGGGTAAAAACTGGTCATTTGATTTCGCCCTGCAGGGCTGTTTTAATGTGCGTTCTCCTCGTGGTTGGGTCATCAGTCACTGAGAGTCGAAAACCTGCCGTCACTTGAAATTCCTGGTTCATTAATCCAGCTACACGCTGGACTTAAAAAAAAAAAGTACCCTCTACAAAACGTTTTAACGCAATCATCGTACGTTCCACTCATTACTATTCCCCCTGTTCTGGAAAGTGAAATCCATCTTACGCGGTGTCCACCCGTCGCGTGCATACATGGATCAGCTTGTAGTGTTCTTAACCGCCTTCATCCTTCTAACCCCCCCCCCCCCCCCCTTTTGGAAGATCTACTCCGCACCAGGACGTAATTGAAAGTAATGCTCCCAGGCCCTCTCGGACCCGTTGCTGATGTGCAGCGGAGCGATGACGCTCATATCCAGTAGGGGTCGTGTCTAGAGCTGCTGGGTCGCAAGGGTCACCCTAATAAAATTGCTCACTCTGCGGTTAACAAAAGCCGGCTCAAACCTTCACGCTCCACTATGGAGGTTCCCAGACCGCGAGTTCCCTAATTTCTCACTTCTGTCAAACCAGCCGGTTCAGCATGAAGGGAATTCCAACCGCTGAAATCCCAGGAGGAGGAATCGGTCCTGATGTCATAAAGGATAACCCGTTATTTACCAACGATGAATATCATTAGAGTAACACCAACTCTCCATCATTTTCTCTCCGCATGCGTGTGTGTGCGTGTCTGTGATGTGTGTTATCCTCTGCGGTTAGATTGAAGGGGAAAAAAACCTGACCAAAGCCACAACTGTAAAATTGATCGGGCCGGGATAGACTGGGGCTCGGAATTCCTAATCTGGCCTGATGATCTCTGTGCATTCTCGGAGGATGTGTCATGAATGTTTTTTTTTTAGAATCACATGTGGGCATGTAATTCATGGCAGGCATTGCACTATCCGTGGTGTGTTTTATTCAGTGCTTGAGTATATTTGTTTTTGTTGATAATATTATTCATTTTTTTTATACTGTGGGTATGATTTTGTTTTTTCTATACCAGAGGCGAGTTCTTGTTTGCAAGTTTAGTTAACAGTCTGTATATTATTTTATTTAAGTTCCAGGGCTGGATATTTTGATTTAAGTAGAAAATTTCTCTTTTGCCTTTAATAATAAGAAAGATACTGGAACACCAGGTCTTGGAACTTTTATGACTTTTTTTCAGTCACTCTAGTTGAAAGTTGTTCACACCTTAAGTTTTATTTTGGGCTGGTGTACTGTATATTTTTACATTATGCTATTTTGGCAGGGTTCTGAATGCACACATTGTATTTGTATATTGGGTGTACAGGGGTGTTTGTTTGTTTGTTTTTATTTGACAATCTCCACGGATATCTCACAAAGAACAATGAACAGAACATTACCGATGAAATTAAAAACAGACTAGAATCACAGAAATACAAAAATACAATGTGTATCCGAGGTGTTGTCGAGGATTACACACAAAAAACTAAAAGCAGCTTATTTCTATCGTGGTCCTTTACATTCAACAGTACATTGGTTTCAATACGTAAAATTAAAATAAATATAGATGAAATTGAAACAAACTATAACAGAAAGACAATGTACATATGTAGGTCTAGGTGTTCCTCGTATTGTTATAAACACACCATGGATGGTAACAAACTTGATTTTTGCTGACTTGGTTTTAAATTTTAGCATTACGGAAAGCTATGTTGGTCTAGACAGGCAGTTCAAAGAAAAAAATCAGCTTCTGCACTAGCTTTTGTAACAACTTTAAAAAAAACAACTGACAAGTGCAATATGCACATGGCCTTCAGATTGAAATATAGCAAGCGTGAATAAGGGGAAAAGTTTGGATTCAAAATCTTTGAATGATGGAGGAGATCCATTGGAATGTTGAACTAGAGTTGAACCAGACATATCTGGGAGATGCATTCTAATCCACAGCCTATTATCATGACTAGCTGCACATGTTGTGTTGGTAGTCTGGCACATTATTGATTGGAAACCAGGGAAGGTGTTAATCCCATAATCACCCACATAAAGCCCCCTTAACTGCTCCCTATTATTGTTGGCAGCAAAAAGGGACCCTCCTTTGTCCTCCATGTACCAGTCAATAAATGGAGACATGTAGTACTGTGCACTCATTGTGCAAAAAACTTGGGGCACTTCTGGGGTTCTTCCATGGTTTTCTCACAGTGGGAGGGAAAGGTGTGTCTGTAAAGTGATACAGCACATTTTGACACTGCCTAAAAAAAAAGCGAGTCGATAAAACCCAAGAACTTTAAGATAATCCCTGTTTGGCTTGTGTGGGCATGGAGCAATAGAAAGTGAAGTTCCAATGTCACATTAAGGTGTGGGGGAGAGATTTTTTTCCTTCTTTTCTATTCGTAATTCATGTTTGTGGAAGGGATTGAAATGAACAGATGGTGAACATGGTTTGCTGTCAACACTTATTTAATTTAGGGGAATTCTGTTCGTGTATGGAAATATTTTTGCCTCCGCGGTTTTAAGAAGGCATTCCTGCGTGCCGTTGCGGAGAAATGATACTCTGTCAGCTGGGATGGGTCCTGTCTTAGGAATATCACAAGATGTGATTTACGTCTCCACATTTGTGTAAACTAAATTATGAAGGAGTTATCTTTAGTTGTAGAACTTGACAATCTCATGGCTCTCTTAACCAAGGAATTGTACAGAAGGGAATGTCATTCCTTGCTCATATGTACCGGTACATCACTTGCAGAGAAATATGCACTAACCCTGTAACTTAGCACAGAAACTTTGGTTACATATGAATGCCACTTGTGTAAAAGGCAAATTCCTTGTCAACCTAGTGAAATATGCTAACTGGTAACATGGAATCTTCTGTAATAAGCTGGGATTCTTTGGTTTCTGTGAGTGGGGCCTTGAAAAAGGCCCAAGCATAGAAGTTTGGGAGGCACAGAAAATATATGCTTGCCAAAAACAGGGTACCAGTGAAAATGTCATGGGATTGGTATTGCTCTTTGACTGGTTCTCAGCCGATTTTGTTAAATCACGTTAAAGTGCTGGGCAACGTTTTTTTGCTAAGGAGCTTAGCAAAAAAGCTAAGCTTACCCCCCCCCCCCCCATTTTGGGGTTTTGGGCTAAAAAAATCACTTGCTGTTGGGAAAATCAACCATGAGGCGGCCAATTTAAATTCACATGTTTGTAATCACACAGTGATGGAAATGATATTTGTCTTTCTATATTTATCCAATTCTATATGAAAGCAATTTGGACAACCCATTGATGGATGAGGTCGGATGGTGATGAATGTTATTTTTGAATGTGCCACATCATGGATACTTGACACTCTCTAAAGCGGGCTCTACTCTGAAGCATACATGTGCAGAGGTGCCACCATATTTTTCAGTCTCTACAGATTGCCGGGATTGGCGAATTTGATCTGTCGGTTCGCGGGCGTGTGTTTCCCCGATCGCTGCACGTGTCTGTGTTATTACACTACATGGCACATGCTTAATGCAGTGTGATCGCTTATACATACTGCATGTGCTTATGTCAATATTGCACATTTTATCCGGGTGTCCCTGTCAGCCCGAGCCATTTATATACACATGCATCACGGCTTTCTCACTCCTCCGTGGACGTTGGATGTTGTATTCATGAGCGCGGTATCTTGAAGAGAAACGCACGCTCACTTTTCCCGACTTCTTCGATGGAAAGCTAGATTGCCTCCCTTTGCCCTGACCTTACCTGACTTGCATGGTGGTGACTCAGTAACTCAGTATCTTGGATGACACTCTTGGATTCATAACTTAGTCTTGTTGTCAATTTGACTTGGTACTTATTAGGAAGTGGGGTATCACATCAGGGTCTGGTTTCATGGAGAAAATGCAGCTTAACAAGGTTATGTCCCAGACAAAAAAATAGCCAGTGTCAAGCAACATAAACTGGAGTACAGAGTTGGGGCTGGGTACCGGTACCTGTTTGTGTTTTGCAAATATTTTTGTGCGTAGCAAATTTCCATGCTTGGCAGCTTCGCGAAAATTAGCCCCTGAAACGCGGGATTTGTATCAGAACAGAGGGTAGACGAGCAGGCTTAATATTGCAGGCACCACTTTGATCTAATCGGGCAGGGACACTAGGCAGCATCCTAGGTCATCAGGTAGATAGCTCGTTGTGTAGTGCAGAGAAGTAGCTCATTGTGATATTCTAACGAACTGTTAGAACAAACCAACTTCCCTTGTATTGGAAGTCTCCAGACCAATGTAAGACTGGGACTTCATGTCTCAACAGCATCGCTGAACCTCCCCTCCTGAGACTAGGACCATGACTCCACGACTTGGACTAGGACTCAAGACTTCCTTGTTCTCTCACACCCTGGCATCAGGTTTCTGAGAGTGAGAATTCTGACTAGAACCCCATATTTGACCTAGGAATTCAGATCTATTAACGGCACCTCCAACTTCCCGCTTGGGTTTAGGTTCCTTGATCCTTCACACCCTGGCTCAGGTTTCTGAGAGAGAGGACTCCGACCAGAACCCCAGATTTGAAATTCGAATACAGATCTATAAATGGCACCTCCAACTTCCCCCCTGGGTTTGGGTTCCTTGATCCCTCACATCAGGCATCAAATTTCTGACAGTGAGCCCTCCAACTTGAACCCCATATTTGATAAACAGGGTGAGTAAAAAAAACCAAAAAAACAACCCAATTGTCAGGACCATTGTTTTTAAGATCTGAATGTAGAGCTTTGAAAATTTAGGATATGAAAGCCCAATTCATAAGCTTTCTTAGTACAAGAATCATTCAAATCACTCATGTAATTTTCAAGTTTCCAAATTTTACCGAACATTACCAAACACAACCACTGTTTTAAAGTTCTGTCCACGGATCACATAAAGGTATTAGTGGTTTTTTTCAGCAGAAGAAATCAAAGCACATGATGTGTGTGAATCGCTGAAAGTGATCTGTGGACAGAACTTTATTAGGGTTGTTGTGTTTAAAATTCCGTCACTTGAAAAGTACATGAGTGATTTGAATGATTCTTGTACTAAAAGAAGGCTTATGAATTGGGCTTTCATATCCTAGATTTTGAAAGCGCTACATGCAGAACTTCACTGAAACAATTTGGGTTTGGTTTTTTTTTTACTCGCCCTGAATGAATGCTGATCTATAAATGGCACCTCCAACCTCCTGCCTAGGTTTCGCTTCCCCGTTCCCTCACGCCCAGCTCAGTTTTCTCTGTCTCCACCCGGTGCCCAGCGGATTGTCTCGTGGGGTCTTGGCAAGCTTGGGTTGCCCCCTGCTTCTCTGTTCTCAGAATCTGATCCCGGTGTCGTTGACCTCTGGTTCGTATCCAGGGGTGACAGGTGGCTGATGAGATCCAGGAGTTCATCTTGGATCGGTTAGCTCCAACAGGAAATTACGCTCAAGGGGGAAAAACGCAAACCTTAAAGAAAGTTTATCCAAGGTTACTGAAATAGCAATTATCGATGAGATGGATCTATTATATTTAAAAAACTAATACTACATTTATATGAAGTGGAGTACAGTGGTCGTGTTTGTAGTAGATATCATGTGGATCTATGTATCTTTTTGAGAAGAGGTGTGAACCTTAAGAGCTGGTTTTGAGACCTTTTCATCTACATTTCGGGCAGTCTGTATACAGTTTGTTCAAATGAGGGTGGAATACATGTATAATGTACCCAGCGTTCATGTATCTAGCAACAGAAAGTGACTCAGAGTTCCTTGACTTATTCAAGTGTTGTTTTTTCACTCAAATTAAGTGAAATTTGCTTGCAGATTCTTTATTATTTTCAAGAAACGATCAAATGTTTAGGTTTGTAGGCCTGTAAAATTTATCATAAATTTCTTAAGACGTTATTAAAAGTCCATTCAGATAGGGCCAATGTGTATCATGCTGAAAATGTGCAGTAACCTGCAGGTTTCAATCTTAAACTGAACATGAGCAATATACATGTACAACAATTCTATGTATATTTTTGAATTACATGTACCATGAGATGAAGTAAAGTAAAGTCAAGTCAAGTCAAGTCAAGTAAAAAGTAAGCAGATTCACAAAGACCAACCTGCACAATGAGGCCACGCAACAGAGAGAGTCAAGGGTAAAATCCAACCCTTGTAAAATTCAACCCTGGTAAATCCAATCGTGGTAAACTCCAGCCCTGGTAAAATTCAACCCTGGTAAAAATTCAACCATATTAAAATCAAACACTTTTAAAATCTAACCCTGGCAAGATCCAACCCTGGTAAAAATTTAACCCTGGTAAAATCCAACCCTGGTAAATTCAACCCTGGTCAGGAAGGTTGAGAGGCTCTACCCATGTAGAAAATCCAAAAAAATCTACAGCCAACCCGTGTACACCCCTGTGTAAGTGTGAACGATATTTGCTACTCGTGTTTGATGGCCATGTTGATTTCAACTTGAGTACCGTAGGTGAAACGATAGCGTGAAAAGGACTACACACTCACTGATGCATTTTGTGCAAAAACCTTGCTAGTTTTATTACTGAAGTAAACCAGAATTTGCCCTTTCCGGTTCGGTTCAATTTGTTTAACCCTCGGGTTAAGCAACCCTTCTTCTCATGCCATTCGTCAATTTGTCATTGATTTCATGCATCAATGGTTTACAGCTAACCTACCCCCAAACCGTAATCATGGGTTAGGTTAGTGATGACATACAAGGACACTACACTGCCTTCGTGATGTTGATACCTGTTGTTAGGGGCATTGTCTTGAAAACCTTGTAATTTAATATTTTTTTTCTGCACAACAGAGGGCTCTGTTTGCTGGAGAGGTTGTCCTATCCGTTGTGCTTTTGGTTTCCTTAATTTTTTTTTTTTGAACAAATTGCCAGAAAATGCATTCAACTCAAAATCTGTCTCTTATGGGATTTTTGGCAAAAGTATCAGTATCAAGTTGCAATTGGATTTCGTCATTGAATGAAATTTTCTAACCATTGTGTGCATTGTTATACCAGTGTTGTTGTTTTTCTTCTTTGTGTTAAAAGAAAAGCCTTCCCAACTCAATCAAAATGTATTTTGGGGGATTTTGGCAGACAAGCCATGCGACCAAGTCCATCAAAATCCACCTACATGTACATGTAAAGCAGTGGTGTATTTTGGCGGGTTTGGTCCTGAAGAATTATGTGAAGCAGAATTAGTGATGGATTTTGGCGGACTTGGTACTGTTTTTAGTAAAACTAGTAGGGGTAAGGGTTAATGGAGAAAAATGCATGGGGCAAGATTTTTTTCAGTTTTTCTTATGTACTTTTATATGTATTTTTTTCACAGAACAGGTCATCCAATTTCCACTGTCGAAAAAAAAAGGAATAATAAATTAGAAAGTTATTATGGATACAGATATTCTTTTTTCGTAATATCTGTTCCTTTTTCTTTCAAAATTGCATGAAAAAGAATATTAACGAGAACTTTTTTCTACTCCATATGAAGAACTACGGTACATGTATGCATCATATATGTCGACCAAATTTGTGGTAAATTACATTAAATAATTTGAATTTAGGGGAATCTTTATTGTAGGTGTCAATGAAAATGTGGTTAAGTTTTTGGTTTTGTTTCACTTTGAGACCTTGGTGGGGACCAAGGTCTCAAATTGACCAGCTGTTACATTATGTTCAATATAAACACATAACACAGGCAACATAAAGCAATACGTGTTCAGCCCGTCTAATGAAATATAAATACAGTTTCAAAAATGTCCTTTCACTGACCCAATGCACACACTAGTTCTCATACGCTGATATGCACATGCCCGCCCCTTGAGTCTAACGTACCGCAGCGGTTTACAAAGTAATTACCTAGCGATACAACCTTGGTACTAAAAAAACGAAACCTATATAGATCTAATAAATTGATGTAATCGTAACTTTCCGAGCTGACGAGAAGGGGTGGGCATGGCGGTTTTTCATCAGCGCCACAGCGTGAGAATATTTATATGCCCTGGATGCATAAAAAAATAACCAAGGTCGAGGGGGGGAGGTGGAGTTGGTGTAATAGCAGTTTAATTAAATGACACGATAACGATGCTGCCTCGTCCAGATGAAATTGGCCTTCCGCCCCGGTTGCTCTATCGGTGTGATCGATACGCCCGGGCCAGACGCCACCTCTTACGAAAACAACCAAGGCCGGGTCACCGTGGTCTCCGGCCCAGGAAAAATTGAAACTGGGGCTCAATCATAAAGATCTTGTAGCTCGCTAAATTACCATCAGGAATGGAAAAAATAGGAAAGAAAATATAAAAATAACTCAAATTTAATGCAATATATACTGCTTTTGAATGGTTGTCCACTTAATATGGAATTGGTTAGGACATGTGACTTGCTTACTTGTCAGTTTTCTCGGAATTACAAAAGCGGAATAATTTGCATGCAAAATAACTCCCTTTTTTTGGTCATCAGATTCTATTGTTTTGGAGCTTCGTAGCATGAAATGTTCTTTAGCAGATTTATGTACAGGGAACCGGTCACAAACCATACATTACACAACATTTTGGCTGGTAACCCATTGCTACATGCAGATTTTTGTGCTTATCACTCCATGAAATTCTACCGTTACATCGTTGGCATCGTACCAGTAACTTTGCATGTGTATTCGTATACATTCACAGTACATGTATACAATGTATTGCTTTGACTGTATAATACCGGTAGGTATTTCACTATGGCACTGTCGATATGTAGATATATGGCCTAAAGTAATGATGTTTTGTGAAACCTTTATAAAAATGTTCCAAAATGCTAAAACTATAATATGTAGCTCATGGTCCTTGCAAAGGTTTTCTAAATTTCAATTTTAGGACTGAGGTTTTTGTCACAGCAAATTGCCGTTCTGGAACTGTCTTTTATTGCCTGCCCCGGCTTTACATTGGGGAAAAGGGGAGCTGATTTCATAACATTGACAAATTGTATACGTAACAGTCCAGTCAAGACCGGTAGGATTTGATAAGCAACCCGTAAACGTCACAACCACAGAGCTGCGGACATTTTCTCTCAACATCGGCAGTGTTGGCCAAGCGGCCCATCCCTCGTAATGGATTTGCCAGTTTAGATAAATACCATCGGTAAACACTAATCACAGGTCAGGAAGTGGTTGCGTCCCATTAGGGTTAACAAAAAAAAAGCGTCTTTCAAATGAAACGGAAAGATTTTTTAATGACTACTGCCTTTCACGGACCCGCATGGTTCTGCTTCCTAATTCCACTTTGTCTTGAAATCGTCGTCATCTGGCCCTCATCCTGTCTGTTATCACCAACCTCTTCTCTTGCCTGTGATTCTTTTTTTCTTTAAGCTCCTCGCTGTCTTGACCCCTTTCCATCCCGTACGGAAGCTAGTCTTTCATCGTGGTCTTTCTCCCCCCCCCCCCCCCCTTGGCTGTTCTCATCCCTCCATCCTCCCGTATCCTCCTCCTCGGCTCTGAATTCCTTCTCATCAGTCTTCATCCTACTCTTCCTCGCTCCATCCCGCTCTCTTCTTTTTTTTCCCCCTCAACTTTAGCAACTGACATCTCTTGCCACGTCGTTTGCTACTCCAGTCCCGTTTCTGTCTTGTGCATCATCATCTTTGTTTGTACGTCACCACAGTTCATCCTGATTCTTCCCTTACTCAATCTTGAGAGTTTTTACATCTCGGCGTGTGCCAATGCCATCGCGTGTTGGTTTATCAGGTTTCCTGCGGCAATCTATCTGCCAGTAACATTTACTTCCAACTCGGCCTCACTTTTCAGATTCTCCTGGTTTCTTGTCACTTTCAGTTTCTTGTTCCGTATTTTCATCTTGGTACTCCCATTGCCAACACCCTGTTGGATTCCACTTAATAACTTCACTCTACTCAACCTTGAAGATTGTGTCTGCTCCTTCTGTTTCTCCTTGTCTCTTTCAATCTTCGTGAACCATCCTTCTTCTTTTTTCTCTCAGTTCTTATTTGGTTCTTACTTTCAAGGGAAAAAAATGGGTTGGAATTCCCATTTTGTTACCCTTTATGACTGAGAACTTGAAACAGATGGTTACCTCGGAAAATAACCTCCAGGACCTGAACCTTTACTAGGCTTGCTTTGTCTTGTTAAAAATTGGAATTTTAGTTCCTTGTTGTGTGAAATACATGAGCGTGTTAAAGATGATTTTGAAAACGTGTACAGGGTGGTCCCAAATAAAGTTCACACTTTTTCAGAGGCAGATTTCTGAAATTGAAGAGACATGTTGAAATTGTTTTAAGGTATTCCTGAACTACAAGATCTTGGTCGTGTATGGTGAAAACAGCGTTGAAAATAAAGCTCAAGTTAAAAGGTAGCGGCTTTTGACAGAAGATAGTAAAAAACTAGTTTGTCCATGTCTATGACAGTCATGTAGACCTAATTACAATTATTGTAATTACTTGTGTTCGCTGTGCTATTGTATTGACCATATCTCATAGACTTGTGTGTGGATAAACTGTTTTTTTGACCATCTTTCTTTAAACCATCACCATTTCTTAATTTAGGCTTTATTTCCAGCGCCGTTTTCACCATATACCATGAAGATGCAGTAGTTTAGGAATATCTTGAAACAATTGTAACATGTCTCCCCAATTCCAAGAATTTGCATCTGAAAAAGTGTAGGCCTACATGTATTTTTGACCACCCTGTATGTACAACAAGTAGAAAGGTGAAATGAAGTAGTCGGCATATTTACCCCAAACCTCAATGGCCAAAAAGCACAAGAACCATTGCCACGTCTTTAAGCAGCTGCATACCCATTGAGTAACCAGTCCTCTATGACTTAACAGTCGCTGCATCATTTAGTCCAAGAGTGTAATGGATGAGAGCACTGCCCAAAAAAAAAGTCCGCGACTCTGCATCACTTGAATAATTGACGGGACTGAATGATCCATAGCCCGATGCTTACCGTTCCAATGATCCTGACATGATATGTATAGGAGGGAGTATCATAATGACCCGTCGCGAACATTAACTTTGCGCATAGTGCAACAGACACACAGACACACACACAGACTGTATTAGTCACATTGCTAATGACTCTCTGTCGCAAACTCCTATTAATGCTTACAAACTGTGCCCCGGATAGCCTGGCGTCACTGGAGATTCTCCGGCCCTCAAATGAGTCGAGGCTCGGGCAAAAATGTGTTGAAGACGTCATTTCCCGGTTGAATTGGGCTGAAAGCATTTGTTTTGATAACGGCAAAGGCCGGATTATGCCTTTAAAATGCAGCATCATTTTTCATATCACTGCCAGTGTCGGAGATTTAAAGGGGCTACTGTTACAGAAGTGTTCATGAATTAAAATCAAAACCAGTTCAGTTGAAGGATTTCCAGTCTCATATAACTTTAGTCAGTTAGTGCATACTTAAAACTGATATGCCTAAAATAGCTTCCTTTTTGTCACAATATTTTAAATATCAATTTTTTCTATCGTTTCTTGTTTATCTACAGCCGGTGACAAGGACAAAGAAAGTGTTTGTGGGCGGTCTAGCGGCACAAACAACACCAGAGGATCTTAAGAACTACTTTCAACAGTTCGGCAAGGTAAGTCCTGATTTTAGATCTTTTTTTTCTTCCAGCAGGTTTTACTTTCTCCCAACAGAGTTTTTTATTGCAGGAAGCAACAATTTTTGCCTTGTCGTTCCCAACATTGCATTAGCACTATAGGACCAGTTTCATGCAACTACAAATCAAGTTACTGGCCAAAAGTAATATTTTTTAGCTGTTTCGGCGACGCAGTTTCAGCGACGTGACAAACACAATTCTAGTTTGTATTGCTTTTGACTTGTACTCTGTTGAACTTACTGAGCAGTGTTTTACGCTTTTGGTAGCTGTATGAAACCCGAACCAAATTTCCCTGGTACTCTGTTGAACTTACTGAGCAGTGTTTTACGCTTTGGTAGCTGTATGAAACGGGGACCAAATTTCCCTGGTACTCTGCTGAACTCACTGAGCAGTGTAAATACGCTTTTCATAGCTGTATGAAACTGGGACCAAATTTCCCTGGTACTCTGCTGAACTCACTGAGCAGTGTAAATACGCTTTTGGTAGCTGTATGAAACGGGGACCAAATTTGCCTGGTATTCTGCTGAACTCACTGAGCAGTGTAAATACGCTTTTCATAGCTGTATGAAACTGGGACCAAATTTGCCTGGTACTCTGCTGAACTCACTGAGCAGTGTAAATACGCTTTTGGTAGCTGTATGAAACGGGGACCAAATTTGCCTGGTACTCTGCTGAACTCACTGAGCAGTGTAAATACGCTTTTGGTAGCTGTATGAAACGGGGACCAAATTTGCCTGGTACTCTGCTGAACTCACTGAGCAGTGTTTTACGTTTTTGGTAGCTGTATGAAACTGGGACCAAATTTGCCTGGTACTCTGCTGAACTCACTGAGCAGTGTTTTACGTTTTTGGTAGCTGTATGAAACTGGGACCAAATTTGCCTGGTACTCTGCTGAACTTACTGAGCAGTGTTTTACGTTTTTGGTAGCTGAATGAAATTGGGACCAAATTTCCCTGGTACTCTGCTGAACTTACTGAGCAGTGTTTTAGGCTTTTGGTAGCTGTATGAAACTGGGACCAAATTTGCAAAGTTTGTGTAAACGCAAAGTTTTATTGGGGCTTGGCAAGCAGTGCTGTTACAATGTTGAGAGGGACAAAAACCCATTTAGGTGTACAACATTTTGTCAGATGTACTTGGTAAAATCATCTCACATGGAAATAAAAAAGGAAAAACAAAATTTCTGGATTGCTGAAACCTTTATTGAGAAAACCTGAAACAAAGGAAATAAGTCATATAGAAAATTTAATCAGGTCATAACTTATGACAATGGTTTTAAATTGAAAACTCAATTTTTAAACTCAATAGTTTTATTTGCTTTCTTCCATGGGAGATAAAACTCTGACGACATGTCGTTTCCTGTTTTTGTAGTTCACTGTTATTGATTTTCAACTTTGTACTCAATTTTGTCATCTGTTATTTGGTTGTCAATTCAAAGATATTATTGACTGACCCCAAATCTGCTCATATTTGCCTGGCAACTGTTCAGCCGTGACACGGCTAGCTTTCAAGCTTTTTCCAGTTTGCTCGATGCGCGTCGATGCAAATCATTAAGAACGTGGATTGCTGCTATAATTAGGATGCGATCGCTTCAAGTTCAGACATGCGGCGGATCATGGGATATTGTCACGTGACTTTGGGTGTGTTGTTTCAATGGATGTACATGTATGTTCTGTAGTGTAATATTATGTTGTATTGATCTCGCAAAATTGAATCCTGGACAAAGTGTGCGGGTTAACTCGTGATGAAATTAGAAGCACTAACAGCTTGCCGTTTCCATTCACGTGAAGAGTGAAGGCTATTTAAATGTGCGTATCTATTGACGACAGTCCGTGATGATTGTGAGTTTTATGCGCTTAAGGCAATGCAAACAGGAATTGAAATTAATTGAACAATTTACTACACCGATACACTTTGTGATGTATCCATTGTAGCATTGCGCTGTCACAAAGGAATTTTCTATCCGTGCTTCCAGATGGACTTAAAGGGATGATATGTTTATTGAATCGGTTTCACTTCCAAAAATTAATTACGGCAATGGAAACTTGTTGATACTGAATGCCAAAGTGCATTGTTGGCTCGTGCCTAAATTGGGAAAGTTGTGGTTTTATGTTTAATACCCGTGAAAAAAAAGGAGGAACAAAAGATTTCCAGCCGGTACGAGCGGCACAACTAGAGCATGGTTCCTGGTCTCTTGCGTCATTGATTCATTCCGTAAGGCAAGGTCTTTCACAAAGCTGTTTTTGCGAGTCCTGTGGAAAAAAAAGAAGCCAATTATGTCTGCCGTAATGATGGGAACCGCTCCATAAAGAACACTTGCCACATCCGTAAAGAATCGTTATCATAAAAAAAGGGTGGATCTGGTTTTGAGTATACAGGATCTTTTTATAGCTGTTATTAATGTACCTGTATGAAGGCCTAATTTTTGTGTATGGAATAACATAGTTGAGTACTGTGTACTTGTGAAATAGTTCAGCTGCCATATTTTACACTTAAAATAGCTGAGGGAATAACTGTTGTACAAATAAGGGAATGGTGATTTGCTAGGATATTTTTGAAGGTGGGCTTCTTATTTAATGGACATTCCTGTGCCAGCAGTATCTTGGCCTTTTTTTTGTTGATATGGAGGGATTATTCTTGAGAGCATTTTATCGCGGTTTTGAAGAGCTTTGGACATAAAAAATCAACCGTTCCAAGGGAGGAATATTCTGGGAAGGTTCAAATTGATGGGTTGGGGTAGGGAGTTCACATGTGCGAGTGGACCAGACGAACTGAGTAAACACAGTGCTTGAAAAACATTTTCAGAATTTTTGTCTGAATTTGTGAGACTCGGAGAAGTGTGGGTTTTTATCAAAGTACTTGTGTTGTCTGCGTGCTGCAATTTCGTTTTTATGTTTTGCTATTTAAATGTTTTTTTTTGCAATGTATGATAAAGTGGAAGGATATTTCTTTCTGTAACTTGTTTGACAACTTTAGTGCCATTTACATGTATTAACCTGATTGATAAATTTTAAAAAAGTTAAATTTGTTTCATGTTTTCTACTTTGCGCAAGCAGAAACAAACTTTCCTTACTCTACAAATGAAAAACTACAGTTCTTTATTACGGGTATTTTCTTTTAGTTTGTTATATTTGCAAAACACCTTTTGTGTTCCGTTGTTTTCTTAACTCATGAAGGCCATTTTTGTTTTAACTATCCTTTAAAGAAACTGTTAGAGGGTGGTTCCCTAACCCTTTGTAAAACCAGGTCAGTTTATAAAACCTTCCCAAACCAGCATGGGAAACGGACAACCTTGGGAACCAGACCGGATAAACCAACAACCACAATATTATTTTGTGTTTCTTTTTCAAACTAGATTTGTTGTTGAGGGAAGGTGTGTCTGTTGTGTAATGTCTGTTCTCAGCGTTCTGGTTTGTTTGTTTGTTGTTTGAAAAAGTGTTCGAGGGTCAACCTGGTGCCAGTTAGGTGTGACTTGTGAAGTGAGTATAACATCATCTCACTGGTACCCCGCTGTCAGCCTTGTCAGAATCTTGTATATAAATGCATGCAAGCTTGACCCTCAGTTTAGCTGGTGACCCCAATGGGAAAACTGTCACCTTCGCACAAATTATGCATGGTGTCTGGACTTGTCACCACACCACAATCCATCCAATATCAGACAAGTATGAAACCAAAACCGATCCTGAGTACTTCCAAAACTGGCCCTGAACAAAAAGGAAAAAGAACCTTGTACTCTCTGCAAATAAAGCCGCCAGACAATTTAAGCAATTGGTTCCCAATCCCTACACCACAAGGTTGTCCAACTGTTTAGGTGTAAGGAGGACGTGCATTGTGCATTGAGGACTGTACTTGCTGTAGTTTCTTTTGTGTTGGATTTTTGATGGACAGTTAGAGGAGTTTTGTTTTGGGTTCTGACAAAAAAAAGAAAAAAGAATGGTGTTGAGCAATCGGGAAGTATTGTGTACCGTGTCTGGGGAACAGGGATGTCCCATGCTTCTCATGTGGAACACAGTTGGTGATATGTACATGTACCAAACATGCATTTTGTTTGGCACAGTTGTGGATCTATGCAATTTCAGACAGGGTTTTTAAATACTAGTACATTTTCAAATCCTGAGTTTGTAAGGCCATGAGCTATTAGGACCCAGGGTAGTGGCCCAGCTCTATGGTAAGGCCATACATGTACATGTACATGTAGGTATCACTGGCTGTGTCTTTTGTGGTCAAGTTTCAAACATTTGGGATGGCCAGTGTACAGGCACCACTCTACTGTCAAAATATGAAATGCCAGGCATTGGTCATGTACATGTACCACAAAGTATAGCAGAGATATCTATTTAGTCACCAGGACAAAGGTACCAGACTATTTACTGATTTTCAAATATCAGATTGGGCGGCCATATTGGTCTTGCTCCCTGAAGCTGACTCAGTTTTCTATTTTTCTGTTTAGTCATAACGCCATTGTTAACCAGTCTGTTTATGAATGATAGTGAACTTAAACTTGGAAATAAGGTTGATGAATCTTTAGGATCTCTGCGATCCACTATACATATAATACAAGAAATCCAAGATGGCTGCTTGGTAACGTAGTGCTTTAAGTGTAGATCCACCCCCCCCCCCCAGGAGGAATCTCTTCCCGTCCTGCATATTGCACATATGTCATTTTGTTCTGACCTTGTGCGTTGACTAGCTGTATTACTTCCATGCCATTTCTTACGATCTGCCCTTTCAAGCAGCTGTAAGTATTTTTTTGTTGGAGAATTTGTTAACGGAGATACGAGCAATTTCGTGTACATTCCGAATATACCGCACTGGATGATTGGCCTAGCAAGCTTAAGTCATTTTAAAGCCATATGGCTGGGGGAAAAGGAGGTTAATACCAGGAAAATTAACTTCGAAGCTTTTGGATTTTGAGTGGAAATAAGAACAAATTACAAGTACTGAAATTTAGGAGGGGATTTTCATAAAAACACTGACAAAAAAGTAATGTTTTATTATCGTCCCGTTTTCATTTAGTGAAAAATTCTTGCAAGCTTAAGCTGAGATTTAGTCAGTTAAAAGCCACATGGCTGAAAAAGAATGTTAATACTGGGGGGAAAAAAAGAAAGAAGAAATTCTAAGTTTTTTGGTTATGAACGCGAGGATAATTGCAAGCGTTGGAATTTTAGGGGTGGGGACTTCAAAAAACACTCAGACAAAAATTGAATATTTCATCGTCATTCCATTTTATAAAGTGAGCATTATTGATTGCATTGGAGCCTGCCTCTTTTTTAGTGGAATAGAGAAATGTAGTGTCGCAGTTGGTGGAGAAGTGTTTAAAAAATGGATGAATGGTTAAAAAAAAAAATTAAGGGATGTTACATTAAAGAAAGAGACACCAGATTGAATATTGCGTGCAAGCGTTAACTCAGGCATGACATGCATTGACATGCACACCATTCACAATTACACTGGCGACGCGGTTTAAATTTCAACATCTGTGTTCCTCTCGATGCTGAAACATTTAAGCTTTTTTTTTTTAATACTCTGACATTCTGCTGCAAATACATGTAGTATCGAATCGTTTCCCGGTCCATTCCCCCGCGAATTGTCTCATTGTGTCGAGCATATTTGTCTGTTGACTCCATTTGTTCCCTCGGACAAAAGCGTTTGGGAGGAAGACAGAGACGCGCCGAGGAAATAAAATATTGAATACAAGAAAAAAAGTATGATAAAAAAGAGTGAATAGATGGAATTCTTTTTCAGCCGAGCAGATAATGGTTTTCAGTGGTCCCCGGGGAGCATTTAACATTGATCAGCGTTATAGCGTAGATTGGACGCTGTGAGAGTGAGTGCTCGTCGCGTGCGTATGTTAGCCCCACTGCACTGGGCCCCAGCCGGCTGATTGCGTTGTGGTTCGCTGTCTGTGTGCTTGGGCTTCAGTCTTTTCCAATTTGTGCTGGAGATTTTTTTTTCTTCTCTCCGTGTTATGCCGCTAGAGTGTCATATTCGTTCTTGTCGCAAACATTGACTCCTTTGACCTTGGGGAGGTGAGCGACTTGCTGTAGACATTAAAGATGAAGGAAATCTGTAAAATAACAGGTATCTCGCTCCCCCCCTAAAAACATGAGACATTCACACATTTGATCTTTCAAAAATTTAAGTTAAAAATATATTTTAAAAACTTGATAAAAAACACATTGTATTTGTATTAGAATATAAATTCTTTGTAATATTCTTATGATTGAAACTTTACATTGTATCAAGTAAAAAAAAGTGACAGTATCTTTAAAAAATTGATTTCTTTTAGGAACTGTCTCCCTAATAGTTGGAAAGCAGCCGCCATTTTTAAATTTAATTGTGCAGAGGACTGTTTATATACATCTTCCAATTCAAGATACATTTGTATGAACCCAGTCTCCTAATTATGTTTGTTTTGCTTTCTCCTTCGATGTACATTATGAAAACTTGGAGATTAGGCCTAAAAGAAAGACAAACACACTTATATTTTAGCTAAATATAGTCGGAGAAGATTTGGCTTGCAGGCCGGCGGTGTTTGCCGTAGTAATGTAGCTTTAATTATGTACCCATTCCGTTCGGCAAACAGTAATTATGGCGACATGGCATTGAATGGGTGAGTGCCTGCAGTGAGTGGCGAGGCGAAATAGCCGACTGTTTGTCCAACCAGTTTTTTGATTGTGGAATAATAGAAAGTAACCTTTAGTATTGGCCGTGCCATTTTGAAAAGTGGGTGTGGTACAATGTGGTCAATATGGTGTAGATGGTTTTAAAGTGAGCTTGAGTTTTGTGCACTGCCCTCTGTTGGCATAAATGAGACAGTGTCAGTCAAACTGGCAGGACTAACAAAACTGCAATGAACCTAACTATTCCTCATACTTTTTGTATGCACTACAAAGAACACCTTCTCTATCTTATCACGTTTGATATATCTTTTACGTCCGCGACGTGACAAATTGCGGAAATTACCAGGGGTGAACTTGAGCACAACAATGCCCATTGAATTTCATTGTACCTTAAAATGTTCAGCCAAAACCCTGAGGCACTTAAAAAAAAAAAAACTGCTTCCTGAACCGAACCCAGTCCAACACTGTGCTGTTTATACCAATGGCATATGTTTTGGGTGTTTGTTTTTTAAACTAAAGTGAGAGTGGTTGGCCTTAATATCAACTGTAATGAAATTAAGCCAAAACAAACATTACAAGAAAAGTCTGCAGATACTGGCAAAAAGTTCATGACAAAACCAACTTTGATTCATGTAAAGGTACATGTGTATCTTGGACACATTATGTGAAATCAGACTAAAAAGTACTAATTTTAAAAGTCTGAGCACATTTTGATGGGCTCAATTTTCCAAGGGCTTTTTGCCCTCAAACTTAGCATTGTATTATTCATAAAAACATACCAAACAGTAGAAAATGTGGTCTGTTCTTGCGTGTACTTAAAAAAATTGTTTTAAATTTCAGCGAGAGAACATTTTCACGAGTACCAGTTCTACAACATTGGCAGTGAAAATTTCCAAGCAGGGAGAAAAAAAAAACACGACAGGAACTTAGTGATAAAAAAGCTTTTGTAATGGCCATCATTTATTAAACTAATCAATTGGCCATGACCATGGAGTATTCTCCCGGTCATTTACATGGACACCACCTTCCACAAATATCAGAAAGTCGATTTTTGAAGAAAAAAATCCTCGGAGGGAGAATTATGCAGGGTGTAAAAAGAAAATGAAAGGAATATCTTGTAGGTCAGATTCATTGGAGATCGGTGGGCGAGGAGCTTTTACCTTGACATTTGTGTGAACGTGAAATGGGTCTGTTTTCTTTGTGGGCGGTGTACGCTGCCAAACCAGTGGGTGTCTCTTTTTGGGTCAGTTGACTTTACAGAATCTTGAAAAGTCTCTTTGTATAAAGTCCAGCCCATCTGCTCTGCTGTTTACTTTTAATTTGAAATTTTATTGATTTTTTTTTTTTTACACACAGCTGATGTTATTCTTTCGTTGGAACTTGCACATGTACAGCATATGTAATGCTGGGTATAAACTACATGTTTTCTGTATTTTAGAAATGTAAGGAAGTTCAGGGGCCATTTTTACACAGTCGTCACTGCAGAAAATTTGGCGCAGTAGATGAATCTACTTATTTCAGGGAACCAGTCATTAATGCATGTTATATAAATGACTTTTTAGCTGGTATTGTGGTAACCTTCTTCGTTGTTCAGCAATGTTGTCCTTGTTTGCAAATTATGTGCTAAGTTGCATGGGCCTTGTACATAATTTGTACGCTTTTGATTAAAATGTCAATCCAATATGAACTTGTAGCAAGTGCATGTATTAACCCTCCTATGCAAACATACATTCTGTGACAAGATGTCCTTTCAGTCAAAATCAATCAAGTAACTGTTTTTAACAGTTGAGAGCTCTCAGCCTATATAAAGCAGGATTGACTGGCTGTGACTGTTTATGTACCGGTAACTTGATACAGCTACCGGGTATACTTTGACTGTGGGTGATTGATAAGCCAGCTGTGCTTACCACTTGACTGCTTTTGTCTGTTGACTGCATATGACTAGTCACAGTGCTTGCTTGAAATATGATCTGACTGTTGGTGACTAGAATGTGTAAAAGGTATGGCAGGGAAGAAGATCGATTTTGTGACTGTCTGTGACTGTTCAGATAGCAGGAGGGTTAAAGCATAAAAGTGCTTCATGTATTATGGCTTTAACAGGCAGTTCAACGAAACTAATTTTTGAGTGCCATCAAATAAATTTCATGTATTAAATTCAGGGTAACATTTTAAAGCTAAATCCATAATCCGAATCATTACTGATTATCCTGATCATCACGTACATGTATAGGCCAACATTCCAACTGAAAATTGGACACAAAATGGACATACTTGCCCTCGACTTATGAGAAAATTAGCATCACCGGGATATCACTTACAAGCAAATGAAATTCCTCAATGTCCTTCCCCTCGAAAAGAAATAATAATAAAAAAATTGGGTCACCCCAACGCAGCTGCAGATGATTAAAATGGTATTCCCAAGCGGAGTTGGTAGCTCGTTACACAAAAATAAACACCATATCAGGTCCGAGGCTGGCCTCACTAGCAGCAATTTCAAAATTGAAAAAAAACAGGGAAGAAAAAAAATCTGAAAGGAAGAAAAAAGAAAAACAAATTGTCACGGATAGAAGTTGCCCCTGACATTTACGCCAATTGCTGATCCGCACATGATGCCTGTTCACTCAGCGTGCCCACTCAGCTCGCTATTTTTTTGTCCTCTATCTCCCCCTTTGCTTTGGCAGTGACCCCCTAGCCGGCCAAAATAAAATTAACTTTGCTATTACTGGGCATTAGCCGGTGGCCATTTGAAATTGATCGATGCGGTGATTGCTTAGGATGGTGACATTTGCACTCGCTAAATAGAAGAGAAAAAAAAAGGGAAAAATTAAATTGCATGTTAAGATGGGAATAGAGTTGTGGAAGTTTTCGGTGATTCGAAATGCCCGTGAAATCCTGTGAAGCTAATACAGTTTTGTCGTAGAGATGATATTTTATTGTGTGTGCATGAAGTTCCAATAATACATTTGCCGTAGTATCTTGTATTTATAAACTGGAAACACAAAATTTGAGTTTCATAAAAAAAACCCAGAAGACGAGCACTTATCATTGAATTTTGATATCCAGTTACTTTAGGAAATTGAATTGAAACGATTCCCAACTGCCTATTTCTTACGGAGACACTGTTCTTTGTTACCATGGCAACCCTTTTTTCTTTAAATAAAAAAAAATGGCAGAAAAGCATTGTATTGAATCTCCGCATACACGTAGTTGTCCTTGACATTTTCCCAGTTGCTACCATTGTATTCTAATGAAAGTAGTTAATTTTTTTCCCCTGAGTAATACTTTGATTTCTGCAGTTTCCAACATAGATAAATGTTTTAGAACCTTGTTTAAAGAATGGAGCTGGTACGAAACTGGTCTTTCAGTGAATATTAACACTAACTCCCTAGGCATTTTTGCTAGGATGTAACCTCAATTCTGCAAAATCCTCCAACTGCCTCCATGTCAAATTTATACAGCCTCATCAATCCTCCAAAATCACCCGCTGTTTCTCGAATATGGTCCTTGGAGGGGTGAACGCTGCCTCAATCCTGCAAAATCCGCCAACAATCACTGTCAATATGTTGAGGCAGAGCCAGCAACATCCTGGAGCAGTGCGGAGGATTTCAAGTATAATGTAGGCCTAAGTTTATGCACGGCTGAGCATAAACAACACAGGTCCGGCCCAAGACCTTGACACAGTGCACCCTCCAAAAGCAGCCACACATTTTTTTTTGCCCACGAATGGCTCCCCAGTTTCTCCCGAATCCTGCCGTCATTTTATATTCGTTAGTTTTTAGGGCAAAGGTAAAGTAAAGAAAACTATGCCTTTTTGATAGCTACATGTACATGTATACCTACCGTACCTTGTACTGCTTGTTGTGATTAGTTAACTGCACACTGCATGACAAACCAAAGCAAACAAGACAAAAATCGTTGACCTTCTGAAGTGAATGGTTGCGTTGGGGCGTGGAAACCACAACTTGATGTGTGGAGAATAATATCTCCACCTTGTATTGTCAATCATTGAACTCCCTGTAGAACTACTGCAACACAGTCTGCATGTACATGTATGTTTTTCTATATTTATAAGGGGAAGGTTTTTTTGCATGAGTTTTTTTGGGGGGAAGTGTTGAAGGTTTCAGTCCAGAAGTAGTGAAACATCAAATAATGTTGAAGGCTCATCCTTTCATGGGATGCACTTTTGGTTTCAGTTGAGTTTGACTCTCACAAATATCCACATTATTTTGTCCTAGAACTGCTGCATGGACAATTTACATGCACACATTCACTTACTTGAGGACAAAAACAAGGATAAAACGTAGCGATGAATTGTTGCCTCAAGAGATTTACTGACAACTTTGCCTTAATGATTGCTTAAAACAGTCCGAAACTGATGACTAACTTTGTTGCGGTGGGGTAGTACCTTGTGGCCGTACCGGTATGCATGTATAAATAAGGACAGGATCGGTTCAGGGTCGAAAGCCATATTCATCCAAGATGTTTTCGAGATGGAATACGGCACCAGACATTGTTTGCGCCCAAGCGCCCGTTGTGTTTTGTTCCTTTCTTTTTTTGTTTTTTCGAGGTCCGGCCCCCTACTGTGTCACATGACCCCGCCGCCTCGTATCGCCTACCCCCGGCAGAGGCGATTTTTTTAGCCCCACGGCTTTGACATTGAAACTTGCCGGGATCGGTTTCGTGGCTCGGCCATCCTACAGCCCGCTGTCCAATTACGTCGCCATGGGGACCAGGGATTTTCGGCGGGGGAACCACAGCGGGCGACCTGGCCCTTTCGGAGTCTCTCTTTTAGTTTCTTGAACTTGTCTGAATTTCTTCCTTTTTTTGGGGAGGTTAATTTGGTTCAGGCTGTGTTTTTCTTTGGGGTAAAGTTTCTTAAAATGAGGCAGATGTCTGGCTCTTACATGTACAGGGTCTGCAGATGCCCAATTTTTTTTTGGCAGGAATACTGTGTGGAGACATACAATACTCAGTTCAAAAGTGTGCATTATGTCTTGCAGTTGCAGCAGTTTACAGCACTGTGTCAGACAAATTCCTTAGTTACTTGTAGTCTGTGCCAGACAATTGCAGTTAGTTTTAGGAACTTGGCAAGTTTTGTGTGAATAATCTGATGATGAATTGTGCCTTCCCACCGAAGGGCCACTGCCTCCAAGTTTCATCATAATCGCTGAAAGCATGTAGAAGTTATGTGTAAAGCGACAAACTTGTAACGTTATTAAGCCATTGCTTCCGACCTTTTAATCAACTAGATTGAAGATTTGACCCACAAGTGAGTAAAGATACATTCTTGGTGTATTTACTTGTCAGCATTATCCAAGAAAAAAAGGTCTGCTATTTATTTTGGACTTGGGCAGCCCATCCCAGCTTTGGAACCAGGTGTTCATATTTGCACACTTTGTGTGCAGTGGGGAAAACTAGATTGGTCAACTGGCCTTACTCTCTGGCTCCGTAACTGTTGTTCAGTCTCAGGCCGGTAGTGGACAAGCCCCTGAGATCCAGCCCTAACGGCGCAACGACTTGACACAGGTGACTTCTAGTCTCAATTGATAGGCCTGGGTCAACAGCGCTTCCGTCCGCGCCTGTCCAACGTTTGTCCGTCCGTTCCTCGCTCACTTTGTCCCCTTTGCTCCTCGCCCGCCTCTCCTGAACCACTTTGTATGTCATTCCGTTTCTCCTTGTTCCGCAATCGGAGGCAGGCCGCGGATATTTTTTTCCTCCTTTTTTCTATTTCTCTGTTTCTTACTCTGTCTGGAACCTTTTTCCTGTTGCTCTTGCTCCCTCGTGTGGCGGCATCTGTCCTTACCCCCCCCCCCCCCCCCCCTGACGCCGTTATCACCGCGCTCTTCAGAATGTTTGCCCACGCCACCTGAAGGATTTCTGGATTTGGCGTTTCGAAAGTGTTTGCGTAGATTGGCTTACCGAGGAGGCGCCGATGTGCCAACATCTTGAGACGACTTCAGGCCAAAAGTGTGCTTCATTGTACGGCACGCGCTCCGTCTTGGTGGCTCACACGTAGCCCTCCTGTTGGTGCCGAGCACGGCTACCTTCCGTTTTTGTCGTGTACAACGATTGTTCGTCGTCTTCCCTGTTTTTTTTATCAAGCCAACTTCTCTTTTGGACTACTCGTAACGGCGCAACAACAAGATACAGGCACACCTGTCCAGGCCAATCCCCCATCTGCCAATAATTTGCTTTGAATTCTTCTCCACTTTCAGAAATTTGGTTCAGATTTGGCTCTTTTAAGGTACACCTTTATGGGAAATAATATCGTATTCAGTTCACTCAGTAAAGAAAAAAATAAGTAAAAAAGAAAAAAACAACTCGGAATACAATTTTTCCAATGTCGCATTCCCTCTGGTTTTTGAAGTGCACTACTCGGACAAAATCTCCAGCTGCACATTTTTGGTTGCGGTGTTGCTTAACTACAGTTAGACTGGTCCTAAAATATTTCAGCTTTGATTTGCACCACTGGATTACAATTACTAGTCCTACAAACTTTGTTAATATTGGTACCCGCTGCTATATATCTGATTCGAACCAGCCAACTGACCTCGACAAGCTCAGTGGTCGAGTTGCAAGACGTCTGTGCTTGTAAGCAGGAGATCGTGGGTTCGAGTCCCACCCGAGTGATTTTTTTCCCTTCACAATCACTCGGGCAACACTGAGTATACAGTGTTTATAAAATACGCTGGCGAAGGGCAAAACCAATGTTGAATTCCAAATAGTATCCAAACTCATTACTACAGATTTGTGCATGTTTGTTGTACAGGTGCCAGTCTATTAAGCTAGCCTCCTTTCCCTCCAATATAGAGTCGGATAATGAACATTCCCCGTCCACTGTACCGTACATTTGGTCTTTCCTGCATGGCTATGACTTCACAATTACAAAACACGTCAAGTTGATGAAAATCAGGGGAATTGAAGAACTTGTCTTTTTCTCAGCTTCGCCCGGGAAGTAATTTCCACCGAGAAAACATTGCCGCCAGCGGGTTCAAGCAGGGTCAAGTGGAGCATAGAGGGGTACAAAATAAAAAGGCAGGAAATTTGCTCACTTCTTATTTTTTTAATTAGTTGCGCCAAGCTTGTGGTGGGTGTGTTTGATCCTGGAAAAACCTCATATCGTAGCTGAAAACTTGGCAGACAAGATTTAAGAAAGAAGCATTGATAGATTCCATTGACATGCACATTGCTACAGAGTCGCATGTGGGAATAGTGTGACTCCCAAGAAGTGGGAAATTCCATCCCCCTGGTCGATGCTAATAAAGTCAGTCTTGTTCAGAAGTTGGGAATATCTCGACCCAAGCCCTATGTTCGGTTCATGTTCGCAACCTAATTTTCCTGATCGAAACTAGGCACATGCAAGTGCAGGGACTGTGCACAAATGCTCATTGTATATAGAAATGCGTGCATGTGCACATGCGGCCCGTATTTCCAAAAGTGCAAATAAGGTTGGATATCGGACATGTGATTACATTTATCATGTTTGTCCAGAAATAAATTTGTACTTTGACAGATCATTTTTATGTCTCTAGTTTCCACCCTCTTTTTTTCTTGAGCTTTTTTCCTTGAGCTTTTTTCCTGGTCTAATAAGAGGGCAGCCTACAAGGTAGTTGTCCTCTGCATGTACATGTACTTCTATGCCTCTCACTGACTGACTGACCGTCACTTGAGATTTGCTGGTGAAGAGAATGGGCAATGCTATCCTATAGACTAATTCGGCAACAGCCATTTTCTGCGGTGGCACCAGGCTCGTGTGAGTCGCGCTCAGGTAGTACGCACGCACTCCGGGCTCCTTCCACCAATAGGGTTACCAAGATGCATGCATGCCTCGTCTTAAAGAAAGAGTGCAACATGTGCACGAGCGTGGCACCAGACTCGTGTGAGTCTCGCTCAGGTAGTACGCACGCACTCCGGGCTCCTTCGACCAGTAGGGTTACCAAGATGCATGCATGCCTCGTCTTAAAGAAAGAGTGCAACATGTGCACGAGCATGGCACCAGACTCATGTGAGACGCGCTCAGGTAGTATGCACGCACTCCGGGCTCCTTCCACCAATAGGGTTACCAAGATGCACGCGTGCCTCGTCTTAAAGAAAGAGTGCAACATGTGCACGAGCGTGGCACCAGACTCGTGTGAGTCGCGCTCAGGTAGTACGCACGCACTCCGGGCTCCTTCGACCAGTAGGGTTACCAAGATGCGGGTGCGCCTCGTCTTTAACCAGTTCGCGCCGGGATTATTTTGACATTGACAGGACCCAGGCGCGGGATTGTTTTTCACCAACCTCGATGCCAGACGGGTTCAGGCTGTCATCTGCGGGTAGCACACCCTGATATTTCAGGCCTCGCTCGCTGCGAGCGGGTCGCACACATATATTTCCGGCCTCGCTCGTTGCATGGTTATCAGTCATCCGTTCTGAATACCGCAAAACTTTTGCACGTATACACGTCATCCGACGTGAACTGGTTAAGAACGCTAGTGGCATGCGTTGCACCACCACAAAAATGGTTTATAATTTCGTTCGTCGAATTCCAGTATATTTTGCCGTAATGGCAATGAACAGGCTCAATCCAGCCCTGGTTGAGGAACACTGATGCATACAAAAACTGACAGTGATTAGCCATTCATTCTAAGGAGGGCTTAAAAATGTAGGGGTGTTATTTTTTCATTGAAATTTAACTTTGGCCCGACATGAATGTTATCCGAACATTATTAATTAAAGGTAGTCCACGCCACAGCCACGGTGTTGTTGTGCGTTGGTCATGAAACCTGTACAGATGGTCGGCTAAGCTCCAATGCCTTGTAGCCCGGAGAGTTTAGATTATGTTGGCACCATCAACACAATCATGTGAGTGAGTTATTATATAGCGTGCTAGGGGTTCCTTCGTGTGACTGGGCCCGTTCTTAATGCGTTTTCACAGTTGGCGGTTGGGCATGAGATCGAGTAAGAAGCGGGGGGGGGGGGGGGGTAAAAGGACTTTGGAATTTCTTGATGAGGTTTTGAGATTTGATAAGGTTTTAAGGGAGCGACGTCTTTTGTCTTAATACAAGTAAATTTGTAATATCTGTACCAAGTCAAATTTATCTTTGCTGATTTCTGTATGATCATAACATATAAATCTTGGTTTGTTATTGATGACTTTTCCCAAATTCAACTATGGGTTCCTTGACATGCAAAAAAAAAATCCTGTTATTCAAGCTGCATTAGTGAATTTATGTCAAGAATTAGATGAAGAAAGGCTCTACCTTAAGTAGGAGATTTCCAGAGCAAGTCAAGTTTTTTTCCAAATATTTTTTACAATGATTCCCATACACAGATTGTGTACTGCACCTAATCCAGACCTAAAATGCAACAGACGTTTCACCTCAATCACCTGAAACTTGACAAATTCCAACCTTAAATTGTGCTACACTTGTGCTTTATTACATTTGTATTCTTATTCCTCCATGGATGTACATAGGTATGACCATTTATTTAACCTGATGCCTGTTTAACAATATATACGAGTACATACATGTACATGTGTGCAGACGTGCCTAAAGTATCAAATACATTGTTTGTCAACGTTATTTGCCCGCCATCCAAAATGAAGTGTCTTGGGGAAAGTTTTGCGTGAGATAAACGTGTCATGAAAAATAGGCTGGGACGTTTGTAACAATCAGTAATTACTGGTCTTATTTGGACGCAAAACGAATGTAAACAGCGCATAGTTTGTACAGAATATCTCCACCCTTAAACCAACTCTTCTCATCCAACAACAACTCACGTGCGACCAAAAAAAATCCAAAGAATAATGAATTGTTTGCTTGGTACAATCCAACGTTGTTTTCTAAAAGATAATTATCCACGTCGTACAAGGTTTCTTCCCTGTACAATTTTTGTTGGAGAGAAGTCTTTGTTGCAAGATTTTAATAGCAACAAATCGTCCAAAGCTATCAACAATGGCAGATTTTTTCATCCATTGCAAGGATGCCATTGTGACGATTGCGATGTATGTGTAATAGATAATAAACGTGACGCAGGTCTGCGATCAAGCTCCTTTTTTTTGTTCTCGCACGCGCTTCTCCGTTCCTCTCATTGTTTGCAGGCTCTGTAAGTGTCTCCACTGTTCTATTCACAGTTTTCTAATGGCGTTGAATTTTAGATAAATGCCGCTCTCCGCTAGTGTGCGTGGTTTTCTGTCATATCTTCTTGTTTTCCTGTGAGAAAATTGTGGTCCAAAGTCGCCTTAAATGGGGACGTTGTATGAATAAGAAATTATCATGGTGCAAAGATCACTGTGCTTCAAAACTATCAGTTTTTGCATGTAATATTTTTTTCCTGTCTTTTCAAAGAAATCTTTGCTTTTCTTTGGACTGTGTGCCAGCATAATTTGTCATTTTATAATACTAGTGTTGTGCACACGTACACTGTACAGATAAATGGAGATAATAGACAAATTATCTGTGTGTTTTTTAGGCAATTTATACTACTGTAGCTGGTACCTGCACTTCAGGTACATGTATCTCTCACTGAAAATAAAAAGCAGTAACACTGTGTTTCAGGAACCATTCTCGTCTAGTACCTGGACTCATACTTTAGGCAACAAAAGCAACTTTTGGATACCATTCTGAGTGCAAGTCCTTTAACTTCTAATAGCATTAACCCTAACCTTCCTAAATCCATCCACCTTTGGGGGATGTTGGTTGGCAAGCCATGAGTACCAAGTCCATCAACATCCACCTACATGTACATGTATAGTAGTGGTGGTCTTGTGGTGGATTTCAGCGGATTTGGTCCTAATGCGTTATGTGAAGTAGGGTCAATGATGGATTTTGGCGGAATTGGTCCAGTACTTAGTAAAAGACACTAGGGAGTTATGGTTAACCCTAATTTCTAGGGGTATGCAAAATCGTATTGAAATTGGAGGATTCAGGACTGTTAGGGCTAAAGAATGACATGTAAGCTTGTTTGTAGAATAAATTATTAACAAAAGAATTTTGAGGACTTAGCATAAAGCATCTAAAAGAAAATTTTGATCAAATGAAAAAAATCGGCAATGCGAAACCTGTTAAGTAAACTCCCAACAAGACAGATTTCTGTTTGTTAAGTTGGCTCGTTCTCATCATTCAAACGGTGCCATTACCATAAAAATAGACAACCTCACCACCAGCTTTATTGAAACCTTTTTTATCACGTAGTTGATGAAAGCCGCTTTATTTCATGAATACACATGTCAGATAATCATCGTTTGGGGATATGTCCACACAAAAGACCCTATTTCCATTTGTGTTTGATACCGCCTCACTTACACGTGTTGTCTGAAAGCCAGTCAACCTCACAAGAGCTTTCTCATTTCATTTTCAATAAATAGATTTTTTTTCTTTATGTGATAGCTGCTGTAATAAAAGCTTAATTTATTGCCAAACACGTGTCCTGTAAAAAGTTCAATCTGGAAAGGTTACAAGAACTCTTCTGCCTTGTTTGGTAATGGTTCGGGATTTCTTTGTATTTGTGGTTGGGGATGGGGGGGGGTGGGGGTTGACATCTTTCCCCACGGGTTATGACTGACTTTTGGGGTTGACCCCCACCCACAGTACGCCTCTCTGTCGATCAGATCATGGAGCTGTGGTCAGATTAGGGTCATGTGATTTAAGAGATTTTTTTATCCTCTGACATTCAGCTGATTTCAGCCCACACACTTTTACAACAAGGGCTTCATTTGTCCTTTTCTAGACTAGACAATTATGCCATTAACCCTAACTCCCTAGCATGATTTACCAGGAACCATACCCATCCTGGCAAATTCCAAAATTACAGGGAAACTGCAAACACATATTTCTGACTTTGATTCTTGAGGTGTGCCAACCCAGTGTAAAAGACTGTCAGTTTAAAGGTACTGTACCCATCCTGACAGATTCCAACAAAACATGCCGTTGGAGTTTGATGGGTTGAGTTCTGTTAGGGTTGATAGGTTATTTATGTTGAAAGGCCCACTTTTGATTAAATACGTTCAAAGGCTCACTTTTGATAAACGTGTGCATACGTGGATGTGGAAGAAGTGTTGGTTATGGAGAAAAAAATCCACAAGTTGAAAAAAGAAACCAAAAATTCAAGCAAAACGAAAAAAGCTTGGAACTATTTGTAACTGTATTGTTTTATGTTTATGATTCGTAAGTAAAAGTTTTATTGCAGTATCATATATATTTTACGAACATAAAATTGATGGTTGGAAGGTGGTAACAAGTGTAGAAAACTAGAGATTTGATCATGGGCATTGATTTTTTGTTCTTTAAACGCTAAGCTTCAAAAATTTAATTTTACACTCTGGGATTTTTATCGAAGCTATATTTATAAGTTAATACACCGCAACAGATGTAGTCAAAACTAGATAATTGCCAGCCACCTTGAATTTCAGGTCTTGATGGCGTCACCACAATTATCACCACATGTTCTCCAAAATAATTGCGGGGTAAAAACCGTAAGCTGATCTCTCTTAACATTGAACCTAGAGACAGCCTGTCAAGATGTGGAATTTACAACAACAAAATAGCAAAATGCCCAAGTCAAAATTCTCTTTCAATTATTTCAAGGTGTGGTGGTCGTTGGTTACAGGCAATAGATATTTGGCAGGGTTTTCTTAGTTGTTGGGGGAAAGAAAATCAATACAAAAAAGAAGTAGGAAAAAATTGAAAAGGTCATTTGAAGCGGTAGGCAGTGAGGTTCCCCTTTTTTTTCTTCATGCGCTGTAAAAATGTGAACAAACAGGAATAGGGCAGGAATCAGGCACGTTCAGCTACGGTTGGAGAGGATGGGGTGGATTGCAGTGAGTGGTTTGGCGATTTGGGGCTTGAAGGGACAAGAAAATGGTCTCGATCCTTCGGTGAATTTTGCAAATTTTCTAAAAACATTTCGGCGGGAATGATGTATTTGTTTGATGGATTTGTTGTTGGGGAAATCCGTCTTCCCTGAACAACATGAATGATGATCACAAGTACTCATTTGACGCGCAGGAACATGTAGTCTGTTGAAGTTGGGGATTTGTCCATGGTCCACAGATATTTTGGCATTGAAGAACTTGTGGGGGAAAACCTTTTCTTCGGGACCTTTTCTGTTGTGTGTTTTCTGTGTGCGTTCTCTTGGATGAATTCAAGTAAAGAAGTATTCAAAGCTGAACCCCCTAGGTCATTTTTGCTAGGAACCATCCTCAATCCTCCAAAATCCTCCAAACATGTAAGTTCAAATAGAGGATACCCACTGCCTCAATCCTTCATAATCCTTAGACAGTCCTGCCTCTCCAAATGCATTCAGCCTCAATCCTCCAAAATCCTCCTCTTCTTCAAACACCATTCATCCTCAATCCTCCAAAAATCAACCAATACTGACTGTCCATGTGCCCTCAATCCTCCACAATCCTCCAAAAATGTATGTTGCATTCATCCTCAATCCTCCAAAATCCTCCAAAACCGCCCGGGAGACATTGGAGGATTGAGGGTTAGGGTTAAAAAAAGAAAACTAAAAAAAGATTGATGTATCCCTAATGGGATATTGAGTAAAATTCAGACATCAAGATAACTGTTGCAACAAGTGCTTTAGAAACAAACAAACAAAATGAATAATTAAATATCCCCCCTCCCTCGAAAAAAACAACCTCACCCAGACCTCATGTTTTGATACATGCCGTTCGGAATATTCAGCATCTATATCAAAGTTACTGTTGTAGAAATTTTGAAACCACTAAAGAAAAATTAATATGCTGAGTAACTGAACTTGAGTGTGCGTGGTTCAATTTTTGAAGGTAAAAATTCTTCACACTGATACTATACATTCACAGCTGGTATATCTCAAGTCATATAACTATGACACAAATCTCCTTCTTGCTTTTAGTGCAGTGATTAAACTAGTCCCCCAAGTAAGTGAAAGTGAACAACACAAGCTGGTAGTTATCAGTATTAACTTCGAAATGTGCTTGAAAAAAATAATGAGCCATTAAAGTGAATTGGGAAGGATAAATTCTGCAATTTGGAAAGATGGATGTAAAATAGCACAAGCTGGAAGGTTTCATTGACTTAAGATGTAATTGAAAAAAAAAGACAAATAACTGAATTTTGGAGTCAGGAAAGGAAGAATAAAAAAAAGTGGTACCGGGTAGTTATCAGTTCTCGAAATGTTTTCATGTTCTCGAACAAAGAAAAGGCCACAGACGTGAGTTCTGCAGTATAGAAAGACGGAGGTAGAAAAGCACAAGCTGCTAGTTAACAATGTAATTTAAAGCAACTCAGAATGAATTCAAAAGTGGCACATATAAAGATGTACTCTCGGTGCTATTTTTGGCTATACAAAGGTAACTGAGACCAATTTAAACAAATCAGCCAGCGTTTCGTTATTGAATAATTTCTGTACATGCAAATTTCTAATTACTTGCTGCCTGATAATAATTCAATCCTTGCAGGGTAGACTGGTTCCTGCCCTCTTTTAGAATTGATAATGTGGTGACCGAGAACCAGTCTACACGCAGCGCATATCTGTTTGTGTCGAAACAACCCAAATCTTTTTCAGAGATTTCCAGAGGCCCAAAATAGCAATCAAAATTTGTTTTTATTTTTATTTCTAATTTTTACTAAAGGTCATCATTTCATTTCATTTATTATTTTGCACAATTTAGCCTTTTGACTTCACCTTAAAGATGTACTCTTTTTGCTCTACAACAAATTTGTTAGTAGATGCACAATCAAATTTGTTGAAGAGCAAGACTAGTTCATCTCAAATGTGAATTCGAAAGGTAAATTCTGCATTTATGAAATAGGCGAGGTTTAGAAAAACTCCAAGAGAAACAGCCTTGGAGCTTGGTTCCTCATGCCGTGAACTGAACTCACCTTATTTTAAGGTCACCAAGGGGACTATCTGAAGATAAACACACAAAGATGCTTGTGCAGCTCAAGGTCAATGGTGATTAGTCAACCAACCAGCACAGCAGTAGTATGGCTGTCAGGCATAGAGCTAGACTTGTCCCAGTCACTCCTTCGCCCTGTGAACAGTTGAAACAAACGTTGTGAAAGGTTTTGAAAATGCTTTTAAGTTGTCACACAACAAAACAAAGTCACATACATTTACATGTTATCCATGGTGTCTTTCAAAAAATTGGAATGGAGACATATAAAGAGTCGGCCATATAAACCTATTAAATTGAAAGCGAGATACATTTTGTTTTGTAAAATCTTCATTTTTGGAACTTGCGAAGAGAAACGAAAGCAATGACGTGAAGTTTATTACAAATTAATACCAGTCTGCTCTGCTGAATAATTTATAATTTGTGATTGAACATACCCAATATGCAAAGAGAAACGAAAGCAATGACACGAAGTTTATTGCAAATTAATACAGTCTGCTGTGCTGAATAATTTATAATTTGTGATTAAACATGCCCCAATATTTTCAGCCACTTTGTAAAAAAAAATTGAATGTGAGTCTACAATACATAAATAGTCTGGCACCATCCCATTCAACTGTTCACAATTTATAAAATACATTCAGAGAACATGACCAAAATGGCATCCTCGTGAGTAAGGTCCATACATGTAGAATGTCATATTTTCACAGCGGAATTTTAGAGTATAGATTACACCCTTTTAAAAGAGCAACCATTTTAATTAAGTAAGAGTCCATGCGTAAAAGGTCTAAAATACTGTGTACATGCAAAACACTACTCCAGGACAGTTGCTATGCAAAAGCTCTATAGTGGTGTCTATGTAAGGCCAACTGTCCTTTTCAATTTTGGTGATTTAAAATTAGTTAAAACTTGCTGTATAAAGGTGCTTTGAGGACTCATAGGTTAAAACAATCCTTGAGTATACAAAAGGAACCATTTTTGTTTAAGCCATTGCAATAAGATGAGGTTAATGTACTAAGAAAAGGACCCCCCCCCCCCCCCCCCGAAAAATGGTCACTTTAACATTTGCTTTTCCTAATGCTTAGCAACTCTTCAAGTTGACCCGAACCTGAGTTTTGGGCACGTTGTTGGTATTTAAACCAAAACCCCAGTAACACGTCCTGGCGAGAGGCTGATTTGCTTACTACTTTGCATCGGGTTGATCGGTGCCGGCAAACATTTACATAAGGCCAACAAAAAGCTGTGAAAATCTGGCCCGCAATACAACCCACTCATGATAATGCCAAGTAAACAGTAGGCCTGGGCGAGTAGTTGATTTTTTCAGCTCGAGTACTCAAAGTGAATATACTCCGAGTAGTTGAGTACTAGTGAGTAGTTCACTGAATTCGCACAAAAGCAGAAAAATGACATTTACACATTATTATGATGTGAAATCTTTTAAAGTAATAAACAAGTTGCATGCAAGTCACAGCACATTCTTCACCGAGTTATTTCTTGTTTAGACTAAGTCAATACTCCTAAAAAAAAATTGCTACTCACAAGTACCTGCTTCTGCTCATGCCATGACGAGTACTCGAGTAGATGGAAAATCACGAGTAGAAGGAGTAGCATAAACTACTCATGAGTATTCAAGGTACTCACCCAGCAGTAGTCAACAGGGTTTTATAGTTCACCTCTCAGTCTGGTATTTCACATGGCAGATTCAAAGATAAAAAGTATAAATGAAAAAACAGGGTTTAATTTTTCATTTTTTCTAAATGTTCAAATAATGATCTTTAAGTTAGAAACCCCCAAAGTCTTGATTTTGCTGCTTCTTTTCTTTTGAATTTCTGATTCTCTTATTACTGTTCTGCTAACCTGAATAATAACGTTTATTCAAGTAACGACCCCGGCCGCTCTCATCTGATAGATTACGGACGGAGAAGAAAAAGTGCGGGCAATTCGTACTGGGCAGTAAATCATACTGGTAGTGTGATCCACATAGTACACGTTAGCATGTATGAATGTGTACGTATGGGGGTGGGATACGCACGCAATAAGGCGCTATAAATACATGATCAATTTAGGGGTGAAAATTTATTGTTTTTAGCTCGGCCTTTTTGAAGGAAGGTTATGAATGTTGGAGGGGTTTTTGTGGAAGCGACGGTTAACAGTAAGGCCGTAGAAGATGGATGAATCTAGCGATACGAACATTACCATTGGGTGATTAATGTAGAGCAGTGTGTGCCCGAGTGTTTATTTGAGTTGGCAAGACCGAATTCTTACTCAAAAACTTGGGCTTATTTATTGCCACGTGACAGTTTTTTAAATGCTTATTCTTTCCATTTGGTTTTTTATAAACTGCATTATCAGCATAACTCGGCCCGATTATAGTCTATTTTTGCATCAGTTTTTCATACCGGTACGTACATCTTTTTGGACAGATGTTGACAACTTTGGCGTGCCAAAATTTAGTGTTATGTTCCCTGAAGATGTGATTTAGGCCAACCATGTAAATGGCACTAGCATGTTTTTGTGTGTTTTTTTTTTGGTTAGTGCTGTTGCCTGCAGAGACAATTCTAATTCAAGATGGCCGCTTTTTACTTTGTGGTCACCTGTGGTCAAGCGTTTTAAAAATATTTCAAGTTCCCAAACTCTAACTACTTTTTTGTGTTTCAATTGAAAAAACAAAATGCTTGTTTAGTTCTTTTCACAGAAGATAAAATACATCAAATGAAGAAGCTGCAGTTTTTATGCAGAAGTAAAATGGTCGCGGTGGCCATCACAAAAGTGGAATTCCAACAATCTTTGGACTTGTGACCTCAGCTATTCAACGATGTGTATTTGGCCAGTCCTTCCAACCGACCCATCCCTTTGTTAACCTCCTGATAAATATGTCAATATGCCTTCTACTTGAGGGAGGGAGTACTAAGACAGTGTTTTCCCACGTAATAAGTGCCCCGTAAAAAAAAAAGTGAAGAAAAAGTGAGCAGTTTAGAGAAGTGGGACGCTGACAGATTGGGTTTTAAATGGATGAGAAAATAAGTCATGCTTGCAATTCTCATTTATAACTTTTCCCCTGCTCTGTTTGAGAAGGAAAGTATTCCATGTTTACCGTGTCAACTATTTGCTGTTTTGTTTTCTCAGAGGGAAAGGGCGGAATCTGAAAAGAGAAGAAACTAATAACAAAAAATAAATTGTTCGTTGTCATCGTCAGAGATTGAAGATGTGCAAATCACAAGAGACGGAGAGAAAGTAAAGAAGACATGATTGAATGCAGGAAAAGGAACGGAGGTGAAATTGTTTGGCTATTAGGGATGACGTTGATTAATTGAAACGAAGACGTTTTCTCTCTCAGAACCTTCCGCCAGCGCAGGTATTTGTGTGTCTGTGCACTTGTGTTGGGGAAGGCGAAGCGTTGTAAAAGTCGAGTTTACTAATCATTCTTGGGTTTTACGGGTTCAAGTGTGAAGGATGTTTATGAAATTATCTGTTGAGTTGACTCGGTACGCTTATTTTTTTTTTTAACATTCCAGAACATCCAATAATATATACATGTACAGTCATGATGCTTTCCCTAAATCAAAGGCTTGAAAAAACCTTAAAGAAGAGGAAGGAATTGATGAATGTATGTTTGACAAAAAAGTCATGAAGATTGCAATATCTGACCCAGCCAAATAAATTGGTTAAAGGGTCTCAGATATACATTTACTTTTGAGTAATAATAGAACTTTTAAAAATCTGGAAAAATTGAACTCAATAGGAACAGTGAAACGTTTTCTCTACATAACAGACCTTTATCATGCTGCCACCATTTCAGTCATGTTCCCTGTATCCAATAACAGAGCTGAATGAAAAATTTTGGTACCAAAAAGGAACCAGACTATTTTTTCTTCCTGCCTCGCTTTGGTTACATTGATTTGAATGGGAAAAAAAATCAAATGGCTGCAATAAGATCATGGTCTATATCAGCACTTAATAAGATTTCAAAATGATCTAGTATGCTAAAAAAATGTCTTAATTTTTGGACATTTTGTAGGATATGGTCACATAAAATGTCAGTTACATGCACATGAGTTGCATGTATCTTCATGTTATTGTCACAACCATTTATGAGCATTATCATGTCGCAGGTGCATTGAGCACTGCTTATTACTCCGCCCATGAATGCAAAAATGCAAATAACATGTAAATTAAATCACAAAATTGTAGTGAGCCCATTTTTGCACGGCAATGCAGCTAAGGTCGAAGCACTGATCAGTGGAATTACGACATTGGATACCGAGGTTATAGACTATAACCAGACAGTCATTAAGCTTGACAGTGATTAATTGCAGGATTACGCTTTAGAAAAAGAGGGGAATAATATATTCCCTTCATTAGATGATTGAAATCTTTTCATAATCCGTTTTGATAAATGGCAAAATTATGCCGCCGTGAGTATGCAATCTAATTCCCTCTAAAAATATATTCAATTGGAGTGTTTTTTTTTTTTTTTTTTTTTTAAACCCCCGCCCCATTCCTCTGATGCCTTTCGGGCTGTGGAATTTAATTAGTGTGCCGATGGAGCAATAAACAGAATCATGAAATATTGCTCCCGAGTTTGTACTTGGCATTTTAAAATGTCGCATTTGTGGGAATTCTGTCCCGTGGCGGCCATCTTTGATTTCCAGTGCTGCTTTAATGTGTATCCTGTAAGGGGCGTGGATTGGGGGGGGGGGGGGGAATCTGTAATGAAATAGTACTTAACCCTAACCTTCCCAACTCCATCAAAATCCACCCCCCCCCCCCCCCATTTTGGTGGATTTCGGGGGACTTGGTCCTGCAGGCCTGATTTGACTAAATATTGATTGAGTATGAGGGAAGCAGTGTGATTGATGGATTTTGGCGGACTTGGTCCAGTACTCAGTAAAAGACAGTAGGAAGTTAGGGTAAAAGCCTGTATCAAACATGTACGTGTAGATGATGTAGTCAGTCGCTCTGTGCCCAGATGGATTGGTTTATGCACCACAAATACAGGGTACATGAGCAGCACAACCAGGGCAGTCCTTTCATTATGTATCATCATCAAGTAACATTGATGTTCGTAATTCAGGAACGAGTGACGTGAAATTGAAAACACAAAAATAAAGCTGACTCATACATGGTTAATGATCTTAAAATCCACATGAGGCGAGTAACTCTTAAATGCCTAGGATTAACCTAATCCTTCACATATCCACCATGATGGTTGTAATCACGCTTCCGACACAAAACCCCTCCCTACTTAACATTCAAGCCAATTCTCCCGACCTTTTTTGCAAGTTTTTCTTTTTCTTTCTTGCGTCAGCTGTATTTCCTCCATGTTCTTAACTGCCTAGACTCATGGACTGCCTCCTAACACCCTCCCCTCCCCGATAAGACTAAGACATGACTGATAGGGTGTGCAATTGCCCACTTCTTGTACAAACACCCGAAACCGATCGTGCCGGCAGTTTTTAAAAAGAAGGATCACGTACACTTTTTTTTATTCTGCTGTTGGACTTATTACTCCAGGACTTGTGTAACATTTAGAAGTGCACAGACATTTACGTGTAGGTCTGGATATTTTCCTGACATGCATGCCAAGGGACTGAAAAACGTTTACTAAGAATGACATTTTAGTTAGAAAAACAAAATATGAATGACAACACATTTTGGCTAATGTCTATCTGTAACACAGCAACGTGCGAACAATTTATACAGATATGACATTCAAGTTTAGTAACTGCATAATTGGAGATGCTATTTTTGTGGCGGCGAATTACATTTATACTGTTCAATAGAGCCAATGTGGCCCATCAGGCCAGCGTTTATCTCCGGTTTCAGTAGCATGAACAGACTGAGAATATTTCTACTCCCCTTGAATGGGATGCCAGTCCATCGAAGGTTACTCCCCAGCTAATGCCGGTACCTATTTGTACTCCTGGGTGGAGAGAGGCAAGTGGGGGTGAAGTGGCTTGCCCAAGGACACAACATATACCCAACAGCTGGAATCGAACCCATGACCCTCTGATCATGAGTCACAAACCCTAACCACTAGGCCACACTCCCACCTAACACTGTTCAATAGGGATGTTACAAAATTAGTTCATACAAAGGGTTCACACTCTTATGATCAAACTAATTTTTGGAGATAATCAAATTTTTGAATTTTAGAACGATATTGTAAGGATTTTATTAGTCTTTGAGTATTACTATTACAGAGCTTGATAATCATGAAAAGCCTCATGTAGGCAGCAATGATTCTGTAGCATTGCAGTTTGCAGACCGGTTTCACTTTAAAATCGTCCTTCATGTTGTGGAGCGCCATAAAATTTAGCTTGAAAATTAAGTTCAAAATACCAAAGCAAGCGTACTAAATGAATACTGAATACAGCAAAATGTGTGCATTTTTTCAATGATTGGAATAAAACAAGAAAGAGAAAGGAAAAGTAGTTGGCCCAAAAAAAAAACAAAAAAAAAAACGGCCGTAAAAAAAAACAGGCATTCTGAATGGTATTGGCTTATGTAGGTATATGCAGTGTATAGTCAAGAGGGTCGTTGCGGATCAATATCCGAGCATTTGAGCGTCATCTCCAAGTCAAATATAGCTGCGACATCTGTGCGGACTAGTATTTACCCACGGACTTGGCCGTAACATCTGTGCCGTTTCCAGAAGATGAGAACAGGTTGTTATAGGGTCAGGGGGAAAGGTTGGGGAAGGGGGTTGTTTGTGAATTTTTTAGAGAGGGGATCAGTGAGTTTTGGAACCTATTTCCCCCCCCCACATGTTGCGGTTAACGTAATGGGGATAAACACTTCAGGCGGGTTTGCTTAGGGCCACACTGTCGTTTTGAGAGCTGTTGAGTTACCAACACGTGTACAGTTGGTGCAAAATTGATTTTTTTTTTTGGTTGGAGGAAGGGTCTGTGTTTGCAAACCGTAACCGCAAGATATGCACATTTCAAACAAAATGACTACTGGCCTTGAACATTGTATATTCTTCTCTGAATAGTGAAATAATGTTTACTTTTTCATCTGTTCGTTTCACACTTAAGATCCAGCTATTTTCCTACAACTAGGATTTTTACAGATGAACACATAACCAGAGGAATTCCCCCTCCTATTACACATGTCTTTTAACCATTAAAATACATTTGAATTTCTCATTTACTGATGTTAACATGAAAAGAACTGCGGTTTAAAAATAAAACCAAGATGATGAACATGTACGGTACATACATGTACGTACACATTTTGTTTTGTACAGAATCACGGTATAATTGCAAAGTAAAAAAATGCCCAGCCAACAGCATAACTAGCCCATTAGAGTGAATGGCCTTAAACCGTTAAACAAATTTCCCTTTGCCACTCGTCGTTTGTTCAGTTAATTTCTCTGGGTGGTCATTTGTCAAGCGCGACAGTTCTGATGGACGTGTGTGCTATCAATGCACGTCTTCCCCATTAGCAATATGGTTGCGCACTTCCCCCCTTTTTTCCTTCTTTGTGACATTTATGGCCACTTTGAAAGAGGTGGCTCAAAAAATTAAGAGTCAATATTTCGCTCTTCAAACCTTGAAGATTTGTTTTGGTTGCATGTTGTCCACTGACGTCAATTTAGTTCAAATTATTATTTTTTTTCTCAGAAACATGCAGTTAGTGCCTGTACATGCATTTGATCAGTAATGAGTAGTTACTTGAAGAAAATGTAATAATACTTGAAGTTTATATTCGTATATTCTGCAAGTACATGTATGTGGTTCTGTGCTAAATTACAGCAATGCCATTTTACAAATTTGGGATCCACATTTTTCCTGTCCCTGTTACATCTGACATCGATGATTTCATAATCTTGGATGCACTCCTTAATGCAGTCGTCCTCAAAGAGTGATAATGAGTAACAAATTACCAACCCAACCAATGAAAAAATTGTTTGAAGTCATTCAAATTACCAAGCTCAGAGAAAAAACAGACAGTAAAAATGTCTCACTTTGGACCTCCTGTTTCATATATGGCTAATATTCTTGAAAAGTTGTCTGGACACCAGTTAAGCTGGTACTCCCCCCAAAAATCATTTTGGTGAATAAAAATGACACTAAATAACGTGTTAATTATTGAGATTTCAAAACGGAAGAGTGAATCAAACTTTAATAAAAAAAAAAATTCGATTCGAATCTTGAAACATGTTTTTGTTTGAAACAGAGAAAACCGTGAACCGATATTCCGTCTGTTTATCCAACGGTGGCCAGGCCAGCGGCCTAGTTGTATATATAAGCGTCAGTATCACATTCTCAAGTCATTAGAAATCCTCGGAAGAATGGCTTTCTGTAGCGTAATTGAAGTAACAGAATCGAAAGCCGGCGCGGCTCCATTCTAGAACCAAACCCAAACCTTCGATAACATTTGAGAGGAGAATAAACAGAAACCATGCACCTTTTGTCCGAGGGATGGTTTAGCTAGGGTTTAGATTTGTATAGGTATTGGAAATTGGAGGAAACGTACGCGAAAATCGCTGGTAATATCCGTGACAAGCTTGTATCTGGTAGCGGGAAACAGTTGCGGGCTGGGAAACACAATATGGGCATGTTATTTTTAGGGTGTGGGAAATGGCCTGATAATTTTAAAGGTATAGACTTCATTGGAGATGGATTTTTGCGGCGGGGAAGTGTTTTTCATTGCAAAATCTGATTACCATTGGTAATCAGTGGGACTCCGTTGGTTGGGAATGGTTACCAGCAGATCGGTACTCAGCAATTATATCTAAACAGTTTTCTTTCCTAAGTTTAGCAGCTTGTGAAATTTCCCAGTGCCGAAGAAATCTTTGCACTTAGTGGATGTAGGGTATTTTAGTTACCGGTATGTGTGGAAATTGGGAAATTTTTACTTCTTTTTGTTGTTGTTGGAATTTCTGGGAAAGGTATTTTTGAAGCCAGTGCATTATGACATAGGCCTAGTTAGGGAATTGCTTTGAGAATTGGCCATCAGCAAATAAAACTGGCTAAATTATATTAAAAATAATTTAAAAATTAGATTAACGGTTACCTGCCAAAGTGTGTAGAACTTAATCTTTTCACTGGTACTCGGTTTTTCTTTTTTCTTGGCAATACTGTATTTAGACACATGCCTCCTTAATTTTGCCCATGTTCATTCAGCGTGTGATTATTAATATGGAGACACAAAGATCAAGGTTCAATATTAAACAAACAAGCAACCAACTATTGTGAAATAAACAAACAACTCTGCTATACTCTCAATAATGTAAACCAACAGGACGCTGAAAGGCGAAAGTGGTTTAACCTCACCATTATAAGCTTTATTTTTAATTCCAACAAAAAAGGGGCGGTGGAATTTCAGGGAGGGTACAAGAACAAGCATTCCTTTGGAGAACACAACTATTGCAATTGCCATCCGTCTGCGCCGATCAGAGAAACGGTTCATCATTCGACGCTTGGCCGTTCCCTGCACTTTTAAAAACCAAATCACTAGATCCGGAGAGAGTGCGCTTGCCAATAACAGGAGGGTAGAGGGAAAGAATAAGCCAACCCTGGCACGTGCTGCTCCACACAAATCTATTAATCTCTTCAAGTTGTCGTGTGTGCCAGAATTTTTTTGTGATTCATCACATCACCAGTATTTTTGTTTTCTTTGTTTTAAATTTGTTCCTTATGAAACGTCTCGTAGCATCTTCAATTTGGTTTTTTATACTTGATGACATTTTTAAAAATTTAACTTGCTGCATTATTGATGAAAATGTCAATTTCAGGATAACAGAAAAAGTCATAGTGATACACATGTATACGTTATGAATGTGTGGGTTGAGTGAGTAGGTCTTTCAGTGAAGTTTTGTTTGGAGACTATGATCGGATCTTCATCCATATTTGTCTTAAGTGAAGATTAAAATGTTCAATATCATTTTTTTCTTCAGCAAACTTGAAAATATGAATAGGAAATAAATTCAACGTACACGTACATGGAGATTTCTTGAAATGGAAATAAATTGCGCAATTTATATCGTCCACAATTTCAAAGCACATTTAAGTTTAAGTACACTGTGAAATTGATGAATATTTGTGGAATTGTTGTTTGTGTTTGTTTTAGTTTGTTTATGTTTTTGTTGTTTGTTTAGAAATGGCAGTACAGTTTATTTATCTCAGAAGAATTATCTTTGCATATTGTGTGGAAAGAGTTAAAGCCAGTGACTGCTATGGAAATTGCAAAATGCCACAGCCTATGGAGCTCGCGCGGAGCCAGTCCAGTGACTCTTCTGCAAACACCCAAAAGCTGTGCGGGGAACCGGGGAAGAGTAGGGTTACCGTTTACCCCTGCACGGATCATTATTGGCTTGCCTGCCGCAATTTTCTTTCAGAAGGAATGAAGGGAGTAGGGAAGGGGAGAGTTAAAAAAATAAAAATAAGAAAAAGTCAGCTAAAAAGAAAATGGCTGAAATGAGCAAGCGCGTCGTAGCGGTGTGATTGAGTGTGTTTATATTGGCCCGAGTGAAATTGGAAAAGATTCCTTTCGTCACCCTCTGGCTGCTGGATTCCCAAGCTGGGAAGTTTGTCAACAAGCGAGGGCGCTGTCAGACGAGCGAGTACGCTACTTCAGTGTCGCTGGGATGCACTCCGGAACATATTTTATGATAATAAATGAGATTTTCGTCTCTTGTTTTTGGCAACTTGTACACTGAACGCAGTATTACAAGATCACACTAAAACCGTTGTTTAGTGTATGGCTGAATTTTTTGTTGTCTCTCAAAAGACAGTTTTATCACAAATTACCCTGGTTCAAAGCCACTAAATTGCAGTAAAGCCACGCTATAAATTAAGGCAATGGTAATATAATTGTGGCATTGTGGAGAGCACACTCTGCCCAGTGTTTGGGGACAGGGTTCAAGCTGCCAAAGCCGAACAAAAAAAAGAAGAACGAAAAAGAAAAAAAAAACTAGAGATTTGTGGTTGGCGCTACTGCAGGACTTTGGATGCTCCGCAGCAGCATGCACCCCCCCCCCTACATATTTGAATTGATCAAGTGATTTATATTGGCCGGATTGTTTGTCATCCGTCATCAAACCCGAGATAAATAATTTAATATCTGCCGGTGGAACGTTAAGAGGTATTCAATACCGGACTGACTGATTGATTAATGTATTTTGCTTCCGCCACAAGTGGAATATTTCACTCGGAACACATTAGGGAGATAAATACCGGGAATGGTAGGGGAATTTATTTCAGGCCCGGTCCGTTGCTGTGGAAGAACGGGCCAATGAAAATTTCCTGTCTGCCGTTGGACGTTAACCCTTAAAGTGTTTCATCAAGCATAAACGGATATGAAAACGGAATATTGTATTTTTTTTTACGTTTTTATTTTTAAACAGATGAAGATATGGCAATGGATCTAAAAATTGAAAATATCATATCTTGAATTACAGAAAATGGATTGCAGCCTGTTTCTTGTTCCGTGTCACGGGGCTTTGCGGCGTTAAGAAATATGTGTTGGTTGTCAGAATTCCATCATCCTATCCAAACAGTAGTAATCTGCCTCGTATTGGTACGCCCGTAATGAAATCAGCGGCCGGCGAAAATCTGGTTAGCTGCCAAAATATGCATAAATTTAAAGTGCAGTACTGGATAATGTGGCTGAGAAAGACCCGTCGGAAAAGACTCTCGCCTAGAGAAGATGACAAAGAAGATGGCAAAAAAAGTCTACCTTGTGTTTTTTTGTGTGTGTCTTGTTTGGAGAAAGAAATAAAAACGGCTCACGGGGAGTGGGGAGCCAGGGAGTGTCTTTAATTTCTTACCTGTCGGAACAAATCCGTCGGTTACCGGTTACGGGCCGCCTAATGTGTTTACACTAAAAATGTCTTGGAGCTGGTAGACCGCTAACTCATAGAACCCCTTGAAACTCCCTCAGGTGCATTTACACAGGATTTTAAATTGGAGAGCCGGGATGCCGGACTGATGGTCTTTTTTTAGTTCTCCTGTTTGGTCCTCGTATATATACGGTTCTGTTGAGTCTAACAGCGCGTGCGGATAAGCGATTGCGGAAAATTAGTGTTCCGAAGGAGGGGCGAAAAACGGACTGTTTTTCTAGCATCAAAGCCCGGGATTGAGTCGTGTGTTGTTTGTTTTGCTGCGCAAATTGTCGAGTGCATGTAACTTAAGTGAGCGGTTAAGTCTGAAATTGTTTTGGCCGAGCTCACGTTCTGGTCCTGCTTCGCGGCTCGGGTCACGTGCAAATTGGCCTGGGTAAACAGTGGCCCACGGTCAGAGTGGGCAGCTCCCTTAATGCCACGTGGCTGAGCAGCTGGCGAAACTTGGCAGAAATCACGCTTGCTCTTTTGCCGAAGTCGCTTTCCATTTTTTGAATCAAAACTTTGCATTTTCAATAGAAGTTATCAATAGAAGTTTGGGTAAAGAGGCCAAATTTCATAAGCTGCTAAGCAGACAGCTTTGGCAAATAACAAGAATTAGGCCGGAGCAAGTCACAAACAATATAAATCATGGAATATTTTTGGTGGTAAATTGTTTTTGACGAGCAAATATTTTATGCGCCTAACAAGTTCCGTACTGAGTAAATCCATGAAATTGGAACCCCTGTTTTCATTTAGGGGTAAAGGGTAACTGTGAAAATACACAATCTCGGATGGTTTTTGTCTCGCCTGAACTTTGTTCAGGAAAGAGACTATGCAATCACTATGTATACGTGTACGTCTGTAGTATGTAATTGTATGTAAAAGTTGAAGTCCAATTGGAACGAAACTTGGGTTATAGATGCAAAATGGCAACCTTCATACTGATTAGTCACTCTTTATAGATAATCACGAAAGCAGGCGAGACGCATGGTTTGAGAACTATCTTGTCTTTTTTTCAGTTACGTGCGAGAATAGGACAAGAAAATACTCGCAGTCCTTGAGCATATATAAAGCCATGAAGAAAATGGAGAATTCTTATGAGTCCATTTCTCTCAAATGTGTGGTAGTCAGGCATGCAACTTTTCCTCAGATCCGCTGATTTCCTCGTTTTGTAACTTCTCGTGAATGCCATTACAAATTGGAAAACACTGTACAAAGTCTTGTGTGGTTTGGAATTTCTTCTTTTTTTCTAAATTCTCAGGTGCAAGCCTGGGTATTTCTGTTCTCCCGATACTTGTGCAGTGAAATCTCGATTAGTCTAAACCTGCTAACTCGAAAACCCTTCTCACTCAAAGTAAGCACTTATTGCTCACTCAAAACTCTGCTTAACTCAAAATTTGAGCCCATTCCCCTGAGATTTGACAAATCCAGATTTCAAGGTATTTGGCTACCCTTGCATCATGTACATGTAGTCGAGATAAAATGAAAAGTTTGCTAACTGAAAAAAAAAGTCTAAAAATATACTTCTCACTGTTTCCTCACCGTCTTGTCTCATCTTGTTCAATCCATCAGAATTTTTTTGTAATTAACGAGTGATTGTGTTTTTCATTTGTCAAGTTATATTTTTTTGTTGGGGGGATAAATGGATATAGTGTCCCCGTTTCTCGCATGTCAGTTCCATGGTCTGTTAAATCCGTGAGAAAAAAAAAAAACCGTTTGTCTTTGATGAAGGAGCTATAATACCTGTCGTGCATATTGCCCGGCCTGATGACAAACGTTCCAGAGAAGGGTATCCCTTGTCTGTCATACCACGGGTGGTCAGCCGTAGAAGTCGGCGTCCCGCTTCACCGGTTCCCCGTCTCTTTCTCTGTTGACGATGATCGAGGCAAATTAATTCCTGATGTACATTGTGGGATCCATCAGTTTTGTGTTTGACAGATACATGTATATATTTGCAGGGTGCAGAATGATTCATTGAGTATTATTTTGACCTTATGGGGAAAAGACTTGACCTATTTCCTGTTCTGAACTCAGCGAATGTGAAGTGAATTTCTGTGTTCAAATATCCATTGTGCGATGTTTCACGCTGAGTGCCAATTTCAGGTAAATTTTGTAAAGCCCTTAACCAAACCTCCCCAACTCCACGCAGATCCATCTTTCCATTTTGGTGGATTTTGGGGGACTTGGTCCTGCAGGCCTGGCTTGACTAAACATTGATGGAGTATGATGGACTTGGGCCTGGAGGCATTAAAGCAAAGCATGCATTGGAAGCAGTGTGATTGATGGATTTGGCAGACTTGGGCCAGTACTTAGTAAAAGACAGTAGGGAGTTAGGGATAATACGTTAGTATTAGGTTCAGTGCGTGGCGGAAAGCTAGCCAAGTAATCTTAAAAAGTGGGCAATTTAGACTCAACGTCAGAATTTTTCTGAGAACTACTTCCCAAGTTGTACATGTACATATGTACCAGTACATCCACCATTCCAAACTCGCAAATCACGTATTTTCAAGTTTTGTACCTTTTTTATTCAAAACATATTTAAATCTTGGTGTCAAAACTGAGAAAGGTTCAGAAATATCTGTTGCCGAAACAATTCTCCCTCTTAACCCTAACCTCACCAAAAGGTACAAAATACTACTAGTAGTAAACTGTAGTATGCAGTACTTCAGCATATAAGTGGGCACAGCACTCATGCTATTTGTTGGTTTCTGGTACCTGCCTACATAATTGTTATGTAGTACCGTACTTTGTAGTAAGTGTGTGTGGTACTTTTAAATGAACTACTAAATGAACTATTTGGGGCTAAGGTTAATATCAGCATCAAGAACATTTTACAGCACCTACTGAGGTCCATTTCAATTGCAATATGACATACAGTAGTCTCTTAACGATAAGCACTCCTGCAGTTCCATTTATAGTATTAGTAGCGGCGTGTATGAACATTCTTGTTTACATTACTGGATAAGAAGTCTTAGCATTCAGACACAAACCCAAGCTTTTTAGTCGCATCCTGTTAAAAGATTACTGCCTAGATATTTGCCAGCCAACACCAGAAGTACATTTAGTAAACCTGTCTTTTATCTTCAGATGACCCCACATTTGGAGCTTGAACCTTCATCCAACAGAATCCAAAACCTTTTACAAGTTATCTGCCCAAATCAGGGATGGGCAGCCATTTTTTTTTTTTTTTTGGTTTTTGGGAAGGCCCACTCTATGCGTGACAACAATACATTGTGCAGACGTCCCTACATCATATCCTAGCAACTGAGCCCCTGCAAAACACATGGTGTGTTGAGTGTTACCAGGGTGCACCAGACTACTGGAAAAGAATCTGCCTGGCATTACTTTAAAGGGAAATACGCTTCGGGTGCATACTTCAAGCGATACTTGATAATTATTTGATTTTTTTATATCATTAAAAGGTTTGATAATAGAGCTGTGTCATGGCAATATCTCATGACTTGAAAGATGTAACTACAGTGATCGTTGAGTTTAGCACTAGAATACACATTCCAGTCTAAAAATTTGGGTTTCTCTTTTTAGAGGGAATATACAAACTTGGCAGACATCAAAAAACAAAACTACCAAATTATCATGAAATACCTTACTTGACTGTAAGTGAATAATAGTCTCAGGCATCCTGTGAAATCGTGGCACATGGTGTGCTGTCATTTTCAAGAAAAGTGGAATTATGTATCAATTACCAATCATGGTCGTCTGGCCATCGTTGGAAAAAACTGACTTTTTCCAATTCTTCACCATTTATGCGAGTTTTTCTTTTGGGTGTACTGACAATATTGCGGGGAATTGTTTAGCCTTGGCAGAGGCTTGCGCTCTCTGAGTGCTTTCTAGTTTCCAGCAGTTTTCTATTTCTCAAGTGAAATTTTGTCTAAATATCTTGGATGAGAGATCCTCTTTAAACCTTACATGAAAACAATACAATCGACATATTCCATCACACAGTCGACATATTTAACCAGGACTTATGTTATTCTCATATCTGCTTCGCCTGTTTAAAAAAAACACATGTAATGATGTAGCCCTTTAATTAGAATCTGTGCTTAGCTCAGGTAAAAGCCTGTCATGCGCTGGGCTGGGATTAAAGGGCTTTGTGGCCGAGGGTCGCGTAAAATCTCTGGGATTCGCAGACAATTTAAGGAGAAGGAAAAATAAATTCCAGCGAGAGTTTATCGGGACTTAAGCCACGGAGGCCAGAGTACTTAGGTCGACCGCAGTGTTTATCCTATAGATTTTTTTTTATTTGACTTGGTGGGTTTTTTCCCCTTAATAAAATGGGTTCACTTGAAGCAGACTGGCAGAATTTAATATTATGTTGCCAAGAGGGATTAAGCAAAGCTAGATTTCGGAGAAGAAAATGTAGATATTTCACTGACATTTATTGTTTTATTAATATAACTTTCAGGTGATTGAGGTGAAACGTCTGTCACATTTTAGGCCTGGGTTGGTCGCAGTGCACAATCTGTGGGAATCATTGTAAAAATATTTGGGGAAAAAAAAACTTGACCTGCTCTGGAACTCTCCTAAGTTAGAGCTTTTCTTCATCTAATTCTTGACATAAATTCACTAATGCAGCCTGAATAAGAGGATCCTTTCTTCTGCATGTCCAGGCACCGGACCCCTAACAGCGTGCTTGCTTTTTCCAGGGACAGGTGGTGAAGGGACGGTTGTGCTTATAACTAGGATCGGCCTGATCGTACTAGGCTCCCCCCTCCCCCTGCAGCTGTCAGGCTAACCAGAGAGAAAATAAAAACATGGCCGTCAGAGTCCCCGAACAGCCGGTTTTGTGATTCTATCATTTCCAAGCAGGAAGCATTTCATTGGGGTAGCTTCCCCTCCCAGCTCGCTGGGGAGAGAGTCGGGAGTTGACTAAGTCTGCCTGGTAGTCTGCGCTTTGCCTGGTTGCACTCGGACTGCGAGCCAGCCGTAGTGTTGCCAACTAATGTACCACGGTTGTGGTTAACGCGGGATTGTTCTTTAGGAACTTAGCTAAACGTGTAGAAATGACAAACTGTTCTCTGCCAGTGCCTGGCAGTCCGTACTTTGCCTGGATGCAACAAACTGCAAGTCAGCCACAGGGTTACCAACTTATAAAGCAATTGTCAGTGTAGAAGCTGAGCCAGCTTGGCCAATCCAAATCTTTCCACATGTACCGGTAGTCCTGAGCTCAGATACCCGGCATTGCCATGCAACTCACGTATGATATTAGAGACCAGCCTGTGCACACTGTGTGATGGCTTCGGAGATGATTTCGGACACTCTGAACAATTCAGCCAGCGCCGTGTATTCGCTTGCCATTGCACGGGCCACAGCACAGCATGTGCATACGCATGAATGTTTGAGCCTCGAACACTCGAGTATGGCATTTCTTGTCTGCCGGCAATATTTGATGGCATTCGTAGGCCTCTCTCTATATATCTCTCGCTCTCACGTTGGCCTACTTTTCCTCCTTTTTTGGTTCGTGAATAGTGATGAAATCGAGTTTTTTTTTCTCTGCGTTTTTTTGGTTGTTAAATGCTGTTTGCTGCTGGCAATAGCGATGGCATGGAGGTAAAGGTTTGGACAAATAATCCAGCGACCGGGGAGGGAGTTGGGCTCTTGAATTCTTCAGGATGTCAAAATGTCAACAGTGTCAAGAGTGCTCACAAGCCAATTATATAGGCCGGTCTATGTCGTTTATTATGTTGTTTCTCACACTTTCGTTTCCTAGTTTGTCCCATAAAAATATCATCACAGATGACTTGTTTGTTTAGTGATGAATATACTGATCAATAGTTAATTTAGCTCACAATTTCCATTTACATGTTAAAAAAAAAATTACTTGTGCACGTTTTTAGGGTTTTAGTAAATTGAACTGTTTTATGCAGCAGCTTGAGATCAGCGCAACCTGTTCTCTACCCTCACATGTACCCATTTATTCTTCTGGTTGAAAAGAGGCAATTGTGGTATAGTGTCTTGCCCAAGAACACAAACACCATGATCTTTCTCAGTCTATGTATGTACCACTGGACCATAACACTCTATTTGGACTGAATGTTGGCAGTAAGAGCGGCAGAGTTCTTTGGAAGAATTCCATCAGGTTTTTGGCTCCTTCTCTGCGAGTTTTGATCCCCTTTGTTCATCCCCCAACCAGTGCCCCGCCCACCAATGATTCCCCCTCCAAATTCACCACACCAACATGAAAATGGCTCTGTATTGTTTTGCTGCGTGGAGCAAGAGGCGACAGTGTTGGTGTCACATTATACGCTCGGCATCCTGGGAATGATTATCGGCCAGCGACGAGAGATCCCCTCGCTCGTAAACTCCGCTGATAACTTCATCGGAGGGCAGAACTACAGGGGCGGTGCTGATGGGTTTTTGGATGCCACAGATCCTAGAAAAGGCAAATCAGACAGAAAGAAAGCATCTAGGAGTTGTTTAATTAAAGGATTGTTTTTCTCTCTGAGTCTGAATGTTGGGGACGATGAAAATGAAAGTATGAACATGTAGATGCAGCACATGCAATGACGGTTATTTTGAGGGACGTCAATATTCTCCTGTGCAGAGTGATTTCTTCCTGTGCTTTATAAATATCACTGGCTGTACCCTTCTGATAGTTGAATTGCTACCTGAAGAGGAATAATGCTTAGCTGATCTGAAATTATCAGTAAAAAATGTTGCACGCAGAGAAATGTTTTTATGTAAAACTAGTTAGAAGCTGCTACTGGTCTTAATTGTCTAAACTGCAGAGTTGCTGATGCAGCCTTGGCTGTGGGCCATATTTACGGTATGAGGAAACGATTTAGATCATGTTCCCGGTAATTTTATTAACACGCTTATATATGCGATTTTGTCACGAGATAATGTCGCGCGCACAAATCAATGAGCGCCTTTACGTTTAATATGCGACTTACTGCGCGATTTTTTTAAAATCAAATTTGTTCACACACGCGGGTGTGCGACATTGCGGCGCGACATAGTCGTTGCGACAAAATCAGGTACATGTATGTGTAAATAGGCCTTGTAAACTGTTGAATGGAATGGTGCCAGACTATTTATGCATTCCAAGCCTCACTTTCAGCCTCAATTTTAAATTATTCACGAGAGCTCAGCACACCGGTATTAATGTCTAATTAAGTTTATTTCATTACTTTCATTTCTATGATCAAGTTCCAAAAATGAAGATTTTACCTCGCTTTCAATTCAATATGGCCGACTTGTGAATAAGGCCCATAGTACAGTATCACAGCGTTGATCGCTTATAAATTTATGTTGATGCCTTCTGCATAAAATGCAAGAAAGAATATCAAAGTGTTCCCCAACTAAGCTTGCTTCAATTATCCTCTTGAAATATAGGGTGACTACAACCTGCTTAGTCTGCTCTCAATCGGGAGAGGCAGGTGCCAGACTTGGGAGTCATTAAATCAATTAATTAGCTCAATGATTACACATTCTAAGAATCCATTAATTGCAATGGCTACAGTTTGCAACTGATGTGTTGTGGAGGGACATTATGCGGATGGTTGATGTTTAAAAGATAATCAACTTTAATTCCTCTCAGAAATTGATTTTCGACTAATTGCGTAATTCAATGTTTTCATTTGGATGATGTGGGGAAACATGCATCTCAATCCTCCAAAGTCCTCTTGGAGGTTTTGGAGGATTTGGGTGTATTGGGGATGAATGGCGTTTGAGAAACATGAGAATTTTGGAGGATTGAGGATGAACGCTGTTCAAGCACATGAGCGTTTTGGAGGTCTGAGGAGGAACGGTGTTTTAAGAGGAAGAGGATTTTGGAGGATTGAGGATGAGTACATTTTGAGAGGCAGGACTGTCTGATGACTTTGAAGGATTGAGGCACTGGGTATCCTTCATTTGAACTTAAAGTGCATTTTTTTAAAGGATTTTGGAGGATTGAGAATGGTTTCTAGCAAAATGGGGCCTGGAACAAGTTTAAAAGCTTAAAAAAACAATCAAGACTGGTTTACAGACAAAAGAACGTGTCTCATTTGTCATAAAGTATTTGAGGAATTCTCTTCTGATGATAATACCTGTACAATAAATGCGTTTCCCCTTCACGTGCAGTTTTTAGGATAGAATTAGCCACTCTGAACGAATTGGGGCGGAAAGGAAAGGAAATTAAAATGACATCCCTCACACCCCCCAGTCAATTAAAAAAAAAAAAAAAAGATGTTGAACAAAAATATCGGAGAGAAGGTGCCAGAAATTTGGTTGGCAGATTGCAGTATGGCTCCAAGCTCTCATATCGCCACAGCGTGCTCTTCATAAGCACTTCTTCCGTCGTTTTCCCAGTGATACAAAAAGTTGATTCACTTGGCTCCGCGGGGAACGATTGGCAATTTAACTGGGTCATTGTGCCTCTAAAACACTAGGAAATGATTAATTTTTGCTTATTTTTTTCTGTACCCCTTTTCTCACTGCCTCTCACTCGCTCTCATTGTAACCTCAGCTCGACAGCTGACGGTTTCGGGGAGAGAAAGAGAGAGAGAAAAAAAAAGGGAATTCCGAAAAAAAAGTATCGCTCAAATTGACAACTGCGGTGCGATTACAGAATCGAAGAGGGGTGTTTGTTATTTGCTGTTGGTTTTCTTTGCGGGATTTTTTTTTTTGCTGGTTGGACGGCAATTTTCGTTCGTGTCATGCGAATTTATACCCAGTTTAGTTGGCAGATCTGGGATAATGGTACATGGAGAACGGTAACAAATTGCCTCAGGGTCAGTGAAGGGAAGAAGAAAGAAACTGTAAGGAAAGGCGAAAAATTGGAAAGACGCTGGATTCCGAAAGTGGAGAAGTTTTCATTTTAAAGAGAGATCTAAAGGTCGTGTGCAACATTTGCTTTTGCTGTAATTTTCAGAAATGGATGGATTTGGGGTTAGTAGTTTATAGCAAATGTTGTTACACTGATCTGTTTAAAGTTTTTGTGTTCATAGATTCTAGAAAAAAAACCAAAGAAAAATAGTGTTCTTGTAGTCTGGTTGCCTGACCCTACTTCAGATGAAACAAGGCAATTTGTAGACATTAGGGAATTGTCAGGTCAGGAACCAGACTAGCTGGCTTGCACCCATTCACGGATGTGTAACCGATTGCACACAAAATGTGAACTAAATTTGGGAAATTGGGGCAGTATTTGGAGAAAAAAAGGCTGTTTTTCCAACGATTATCGGCCAACCATCGTTGGAAATTGATACAAAAATTCCACTTTTCTTGAAAATGACAGCACACTTATACATGTATGCCACGATTTCACAGGATGCTTGAAACTATTATTCACTTACAGTTAAGTAAGGTATTTCATAAGAATTAGGTAATTTTGTTTTTGGATGTTTGCAAATGTTGTATGTTACCTTTAAAATCTCCAGCTGCTCAACAAAAAAGGTCACAGAGGATTGACCTATTACTTCACATGTGGATTTTCATACCAAATAAGGCCAGAGGCAGACCAAAAAAATCTGAGCTGAGTTGAACAAACATAGCATGACAAAAATAGGACAACATTACTGCTAACACGGCATGACAGGAGATGTACACAGCGCATGGTTTTTAGGACAAGCACATCCCCAATTGACCTAGATTTCTGTGTTTTCTTTTCCAAAGGCATGCTTGATGCAATCGAATTCTAGTTATTATATTAGGGGCGAGCTATGGGGGCTGTCAGTATAATAGCACTTTGTAAGAGTGCAGTTTAGCTGCACTATCCAAAATGACAATTGGGGAACACGTTTTGACATAATTACAAATGAAAAGAGATTTATTTGGGTAATTCAGCGAAATAGTGAGCGATTTTGTCTCGGCTGTTCTGGAGAAATGGGCCTACATGCTCAACTGCAAAAGCAATGTTGGAGATTTTGTAAGGCCAAGTACAAAAAAAACATCAGTTGATCGTCCTCGCCCACATCTTTTTTTGAAACTGCATTTTTTTATTTATTAATTTTATTTTTTCTCACCTCAAAAGCTAATTTTTGTCATGCGTAAAACATTCATTAATTTGGTAAAAAAAATAGAACATTGTTTAACATGAATATTCTGACTACATGTAATACTAGTAGAATAGCTAATAAAAAGCTGGAGGTCATTTTGAACTGTAAAAGTTGGCGGCCATTTTGAATTTAAATACATGGCAGCCATCTTGGAAAAAAATTTAAAAATAAAAAAATGAAACGCCCCCATCCTCCTCTTTTTGAAGATATCCGGACGATCAACTGTTTTTTTTTTTTTACTTGGCTTAATACAGAAGTAATTAAAAATTCTTCCTTCAAAATTCTTATTTACATATCAGAACTTGAAAGTTACAAGAAATTAAACAAATGATATAAACAAAGTCTAGATTTTGGGGGATAGTGAAATTGTTCTTGTCCCCTCAAGGGATAGTGCAGTAATAACCATCAACAGGCAAAACACCTTTGAACGCAGAAAACCTGAAAAAATGAAGTGCGCTTGAAAAAAAAAAGCTGGCCGATATCAGTGGTGATATTTAATTAAAATACCCGTCCAATAGTAAAGCAGCACCTTGTCATGCGGCGGGCCCGCGCATACCATTAACCTAGATCAAGCAGTTTGATTGGCCTAATTCCACTGCCACGATGGTCAGTTCCTATTAAACTTCTTGCGTGTTTGCTCTCATTTTATTCGGGCCAATAAACTAGAGGGACGGGGGACAATTTGATAAAGGGCCGGTGCAAGTGATGCCACACGGCCATACTGATATGAAACTGATCGATAAATTTGCTCTAGCTGTACGTGATTGCTGTTGTTTTTTCCCCTTCCTCTGTCCCATATCTCTTTAAATTCGCTGGAACTGTTGTCAAACAGGATTGGTGAAGATGAATTGAGGATTGTGGATGACGTATTATTCCCGGTTTTATTAAAATGGTGGAATTGGGTTTCATTATTTGACTACTGCGGTTTTAATATGATGTACAAAAGAAGTATTTTGGCCTATGCTTTTGTCTGAATTGGCTGAACGATGTTTAAAAACTTGTGTAATCAAAATGTAATGAACCTAAATAAACCCATATAATCCAAGTTACATAATCAAATACTTAAAAACAAGTTGGTGAAAAATATCCTTGTTCGTACATTGTTATTGCTTAGGAATCTATCTTTTTTATTTAAGAGAATACTAAATATCATAAAACTGTGAGTTTAATTGCTGAAATGCAGTTTCAGTAAAATTGAATAAAAAATCTGTCTTCGGAAATCTCCAATACACATCTTAAATCTGAATATTTTGATATATAAATCTTTATCTAAAAAGTATTTCACATGTTTTTCCATACTCTGACCTCATTAGAACGGCTTATTTGCATATTCAGTAGACTTAATTTGCATAACATCCTCATTTCCATAATTGTATTTGGTTCAGTAGATATTTCAAATGGAGAGGGGCTGTTTTGTGGTGTTCATTGCCAACGTGGCACAGGCATTTGTCTATAACCGCCTGGGGTGATTCTTAATTGGTCATGTCAGCTGCAATACAAGTCAAGTGACCAATGTCCCAGTTTTGCTGCTATATTTTTAATAGGAAATCGCGTCCTTGATCCAAATAAAAATTGGACAGGCAGACCGCAGACCGGTGAAAGGGACTTGTAATAGCCATTAACTGGAATCACCATCTGTAAAAAGAACGTTAAGTGTAAATAATTAAGAGGAAAAGATTTCAGCTCATAAAATATGTAGCGTAGAGGACTGCTGTATTTGTCATTGAATGAAAGAGAATTTTTGATGCCTTGTAAACTGAATTCTTATATAATGTCACTAGCAAGCAGTTTTTTGATGATTACGAGTCTTGAAATAGTTATTCGTTTCATGTCTTCAACAAACTAAACAAAACACTAGTTATTTAGTAGAAAAAAATATTGAATCAGACGATGATTGACTTTTGGAAGACCATTCAGAATTTATTCACTTTAGCATTTCCGTTTTTAAAATTTTGTTTGTTTTTTTGGTTTTTGTTGGAAAAATAATCTAGCGAGCTCTTGAAAAGATTATCCAGAATTTTTTCTCATTTCTGTCAAGTGGGCCGGGCAATTATTGCATTAATTTGATTGCATTGTTGAAACTGATGAATTCTGGCCCTTCAAAAGATAATTTGGTTGTATAACGTACAGATAAGATATTGAAGGGAAGCAGGCAAAAGAAATTCTACAGGAAGACCTTCTGGAAAAAAAAAACGCTTCTTTATTGTTCCATTTTTTCTCTTTTAGTTAAGCCCATATGGATGTTGCGAGGTCTTTTAAGAACCGAGTGGTTTGGCCTCGACGCTTTTCTTTCATGCGGCCCTGTCCATGAAAATGGCGGGAAGTCTCGTGTCGGATGGATGATCGCAATTTGTACAGGGTAATTGGCGCGCAGTGTGTCAAGAACGAGCGAACGATCGGCATGAAATACTCACCTTGAGAATTTAAATTGGTTGGAGACTTCTTTTACACAACATGAAAAACTTTAAACTTAAAAAAAACCTGCCTTTTTTCAAAAACTGCCCCCAATTTACAATCAGTTACACATCCATGAATGGGTGCAAGCAAGCTAGTCTGGTTCCCTGAACTGGCAATTCCCTGACATCTATAATGCTCCGTTTCGTCTAAGGAGGGTCAGGAAACCAGACTACAAGAACACCATATTTTCTTGGTTTCTCCAAAATCTATGAACACAAAATTCTACGCAAACATAAAGTTGCGTAGCAATACTTTCTACTTAACTTTTTGTCGCTTCGTTTGCTATAAAAAAAGAAGCTTATTATCATCCTGTGCAGTTTGCTGTTCATGTACATGTATATGCCATCCAATATGTTTTGTACTGTAAATTGAAAGAAAAAATTGTATCTGAAAGGGAGTGGAAATGCACGCAGGGCGTTACAAGGTCACAACATTGTTAGGACTCAGAGCGGCATAAGATTTGGACAAATTGGGCCCATTGTGGTCAGTGCAGGAAGGACTGAGTGTATACTATTTTCCCTTTGTGCACGGCTGTCAGTTTGAAACGCCTGCGCCATATTTCACTGATGCCTCATTATGTCTGCTTGTGTGGCCATAAAAGGGGAAAAAATATGGGGAAAACTATTTCACAGCCTTCAAGGGTAGATGATAAAATTAAGTTTGATTTTGCAACTTCAATTTGATTGAAAGCCTTGGGCCCTTTTGTTGAGGTCCCCGGTACTCATGCAGCTCTGCCAATGGAACTGCACTTAGGGACCGGTGGAAATTGAGGTTCATTTGTGCTTATGAAGGGAACATGGATAGGGACCTATTGATGTCTTGCAAAATTATTAAACTAAAACAAAACAAAAAAACTGCATAAATGTACTTTTTATGTATCATTAAAAATAAAAATTCCCTCAAAAAAAAGAAGGAGTTTTATGCCCTACGGATGATGTTGGAAGTATTTGCATAAGATAGAAAGAATTTAATGAATGCTTTAAGTCACAGTAGTATTAGTATCTGATGATTTTTTTAAACTCATTTTCCGACCGGAAGATTTGCTTTACATTTTTCCCCCACTTGGCTAGATACAGTCTTCGAGTTTGATAGCAATGAAGTAAGCTGTGTGAGGAATCTTCTGTTGTCTTTTTTGATGATGCTGGTGGTTACTATGGTTACATGGCAATCATCAAGGCTGGTATAGGCATTGAAAAGTCTGTGGGATTACACATACATGAAGCATGTCTGATTGGTTACCAGGGAAACTCTCAGGCTATTAGTATTGATTCAGGTTGACTGGTACTTGGGTTTGATAGCTTCTAGGCTGGTTACACGGTCAATTGACTTTGGCCAAATCGCTTGGCCATTTTGGAGGATCGTGATTTAATTGGTTATCAGGGAAATAGTTGGGTCATTAATAATTGTTTCTGGCTGGTTGATCATTCAATTATTATTTTCTCAAGTTGTTCCTATGTTTGCCTGTGAAAAATGAAATTAGTTTCATTTACCAGGGAAGTCCTTGCTACTTATTACTGAGTTTTGCCTCGTAAAGGAAAAAAAAAATTTGCTTTTGCTGTAATTTTCAGAAATAGATGGATTTTGGGGTTAGTGTTTTATAGCCAATATTGTTACACTGACTGGTTTGAAGTTTTGTGTTCGTTCCCTGACCCTGCACTTAAGAAGAAAGGGAGCAATTTATAGCATCGGGGAATTGTAAGGTCAGAGAACCAGTCTAGCTGGCCTGTACCCATTCATACTAGTGTGTAATCGATTACGAACAAAATGTGGACTAGTTAAATATGGTAAATTTGGGGCAGTATTTGAAGAAAGGCCAGTTTTTTTGCAACGCTGGTTGGCCGACCAGCATTGGAAATTGATACAAAATACCACTATTCTTGAAAATGACAGCACACCAGGTGCCATTATTTTACAGGATGCTTTAGACTGTCATTCACTAACAGTCCAGTAAAGTATTTCATAATAATTTGGTAGTTTTTTTTTTTTTCATGTTTGCAAATGTGATATTCCCATTTAATAACGGACAAGACATTTGAAATCCCCCCCCCCCCAAAATTTATCACAGAGACGTTCCAAGGCTGAAGTAGATTTAAGAGGAAAGGACAAGAGTTTGTGTGGGGAAATTCACATGTGTCTAAAGTGTTCAGTTTATAATTTCTACTGTAACATGATATTCTGAATGACTGCTGCTGGTTGTGTCATTTGCCTGAAATGACCACAAGTCAACTTTTGATGGCGTTTCCTGTGCCATTGTAGGGAATAGAAAAAAAAACTTTGTTGTTATTCCATATTTCTCTGCAGAATCTGAGCAAGACATTTCCTGACGACGTCAGCTGTAATTTAATCTTCCCAAAGCTCTTGCTGGATGTTACTGAACGCCAAAAACATCCTGCGTTGTTATTGTTCACCTCGTGCTTTATCCAGCCAGATGAAAATAAATTGAACAATTGAACTGGCGAGGGAATTTTTCCCGGTCTCCTGTATCCGACCCAACCGACTGGTCGTAACGAAATGATGTAAGGACACAGACTTGTGTAATATTCTCATAACCTCAGCTTAAACACGCACAAATAAAAAAAAAATTAATATTGCCGTGTCGGGAGTGGGTCGCTTTTCACTGTGTGGACAATGTTGTGTATTATGAGTGTCTCTTTTTATCTCTGTCTCTCTCTTGCTGTTTTCTGCCTGTCGTTGCGGTTTACGAAATGCATGCGGAGCGAGTAGTTACGAGGCTGATTGGTCAGAGTGCTGGCCAGATGGAATAGCTACGGGCAGTTGAAAATGATAGCATGCCAAGACGTCTCATTGAGAGATGGCCAACCATGCGGCTGATAGCAGAAGAAACAACGGAAGATATTTTGTCCTCTTTCGTCCATCAGTGCATCTTCTTGGATTCCTTCCATCATTTTCTCCCATCGTTCTGGCTCTCGCGATGGGACCCCCGCCTCCAGTAAAGCTATTGATGACATAGCACACAGGATGTCTTCGGACTCCCCCCGGCCTCCGTACTCCTTCTCCGAACCATCCTCCCTCTCTTTGGTGGATGAAAAGCAAAGATGCTGAGTCGCTCTGAGATACCTCATCAGTCATAGCAGCACCCCCCGAAAGCTATCCATCTAGGATTTCAGCTAAATTGCAGCATGCAAGTGGCCTGGCCTAGGACTTTAGATGAAGACCATTCTTTGAGGGGGGGGGGGGGATGGACGTAGGAGAAATATTGAAGTACACTCTAACACGCAGGTTTTGATTAGGGAATGGAAATTTAGGTTGGAGGCACTGTGTCACAGAATAAACTACACCCAAGCAGGTTTGCTGCGGTGTTGTGTCACGTAATTGAATTTCACGTTGAGATCTATCTCACCCAAAAGACACTCAGAGCAGGTAAATGAAACATAGAGTTAAACTATCGGCACACAGCTAACTGTTTAACTCAATAAGTGTATGAACTCATCTTGTAGCCTCAAGTTTGCACTGTAACGTTTCCAAAATCTTATACGACACATGCACCTTTTCCACAGTTTTAATACTTGGTGGAGAGTTAGTCTTTGCATCTGTGATGCAGTTTTTCCCAAAACCTGAAATGGAGGCAAAAACGACGGCTGTCTCAACGTTGCTCGGAGCGGCCAATTATCTGGAACAAAAGACCGGAGAATTAGCGTTTATTTCCTGAAATGGGTGTTTCCCAATTTGAGATGTCGGTGCACCAGCGTTGAGCACACTGGATGAGTAATGATGGCAGGATGGGGTAGGGGCTCCTAACGTAATTGACAATGTTGTCATTGCCTAACTGGATTTCTGATTTTTTTTCTTTTTTCGCCTCTTGAGAGAGCTTACTGTTCCCGCCTGGGCCCTATTTTATTGAATGGCTTTAGTGTTTCCGAGCTGAGAAGAAAATATGCTTGGCAGCTTAACGTTGGCACTTCCAACATTCACATAATTTGTCCTCGGTATTAACCGAGGGAAAACACCCTTTTACCATATCCGTGTCCATATTTTAATGGGATGGACAGGTAGTTGTTCCCCAGATGGTCCTTGCTTAGATATTGGTATCTTGTAACATATCTGTCTTACGTATTCCAAAAAAAAAAAAAATGAAAATGGAAATGCACTCTCTGTCTACATGCCAATATTTCTTGCTACAAAAATTTGCAATTGAATTCACAAAAGTTCTACAGCTCAATAGACCATTATCATGTTGCGACCATTATCATGTTTGTTCCTTTTTGCACCAAAAAACACCATTCAGTAGCCTACAGTTATTGGATACAGAGAACATGACTGAGATGGTGGCAGCATGATAAAGGTCCATATCTCTTTAAAGGGAATATACATCATTTGCTTTTGCTGTAATTTTCAGAAATGGATGGAATTGGGGGTTGGAAATATATAACAAATATAGTTACACTGACTTTTTTGAGGTTTTGGGTTCGAAAATGCTATAAAAACCAAGAAAAACGATCATTTTCCTGTAGTCGGGTTCCCTGACTCCACATAAGAAGAAACAGAGCAGTTTACATACATTGGGGAATTGTAAGGTCAGGGAACCAGTCTAGCTGGCTCGTACCCGTTCATAGGTTTGTAATCGATTGCAAACAAGTGCGATGGTCAATTGGGGCCAGTATTTGAAAAAAAGCCAGTTGTTTCCAACGCTGATCGGCCGATCAGCGTTGGAAATTGATACAAAAATACCACTTTTCTTGAAAATGACAGTATACCAGGTGCCATGATTTTACAGGCTGCTTTAAACTGTCATTCACTAACAGTCCAGCAAGGTATTTCAAAATGATTTGGTAGTTTTATTTTTTGATGTTTGCAAATGTTGTATTTTCCCTTTAAGTACAAATTGCATTACTCAAATTGTATACACGAATGCACCACCCTGCTTTCAGAATGCATCAATGCTACATTTAAAATCTTTTTTTTTTCTAATTTGGACAGTATACACTGGAGAAGTGATCGCAGAATCGTGACGAAAAAATTTACATTGTCACACCAAACAGAATGTCACACATTCACTAATAATAAAGCAGGTAGTCAGTTGGGTCTATGTGAACATTTTTTTGTTGTGTGGGCTGGTCGGTGTGAAAATGTTTAAGTCAATGACGTCTAGTAAGAGCGAAGGTGCGAGAGCTAAATTGCGTCTGCAATTAGTAGTGAAGATGTGTTCGGTTGGAAAAAGGGGTAGGAATATGGAGGTGTGCGGCGCTAGGGTGTTCCGCCAGTGTTCGCAGTGTGCAGGCTGTTAGAATGCCATCTTTCCCACCAGCATGCTTCATTTGAAATTTCAGCCAATCAGAGGTGTCCTTTCATCCATGTTTAAATGCTGTTGATGAGATGCCGCTGTGAAAAGTCAGATCATGAAATTATCCTGCAAAATTATTGAAACAGCAATAGTCCTATGTAGTACCGAAGTGTGACGTCATTTAGAACCAGAAAGTGCAGTGCAAACGAATGGAGTACGCGCGCGTGTTGGTTCACGGGCTGAATCACGCGCTAATGTCTTTCACACACATTTTGTGCGCGTGACGTAATTCACTTCGGTACTCCATAGTATCAGTCAATTTACATGGACGGTTTAAGTTAATTTACCATCACAGTTTCTGCGTTGGGGGTATAATTCTAAATTGTCATTGCAGCTTTGGTCTTTCTTTTCTATCTTTCTTCTATATTTTGAACCTTTTAAGCTGCATTTAATTGGCAAATGATTTTGAAGATACATGGTACCGGTATGTGCAAAGTACTATTGTACAGCATGGAAGCTTTTTTTTATATGTACATGTACAAGCACATACATGTACATATGCCTGCATGTTGTACATGTACATGTACACGTATGCACATTGTACATCAATGTACAAGTACTTGTGAAACTTGTTCTCATTTTTCAGATTGTATATATACCGGTACTGTACACCATTTCCGTCACAGAATACATGTACATGTAATTGTGAAGGACACATGTACCGGTACATGCACATTATAAATAACTCGGTACATGTACATGTACATGTAACAATACCTTTAATTTATGATATAAAAATACCCAGTAGCCGGAGTGCCACTACCTCATAAATCCAAACAGTAATAATTATTTAACTAATTTCCTCATCACACATGCATGAATGACTATCAAAAACAAAACTACCTGTAAATGCAGCCTGACAACAGAGCAATAAAAGGCTTTTATATACTTTTATCTAGAGACTGTTCTTCCTGCGTGCCTTGGTAAAACCCCCCGCAGCTACCGGGCTGCTGCGGTTGATATTGCTCTACCGGTTTGAATCACGAAGTTTGGATTAATTTCGACCCGTGTCCTGCTGGCTTGCTGTAATGATAACAAGTTTTTATTTTCGCTCTCTCGTTTTTTTTCTTTTCATTTTGATGTTGGTAGGACATGCGCTGTTGCGCCTGTTTCGCGTGACAACTAAAGATCCAGGGTTGACACACATGGATATCATTATATGTCCGAGTGGAATTAAAACATTTGGCATTTGTACAGTCGCCATTCAATTGAATACATGTATTTGATGTGCTGGTATTTCTCGACATGTGCACGAGGAGCATGTATTTTGCACAGGTATACATACATGTACTACAGGGTGGTCCAAAAAACGTTTACATTTTTTCAGAGAAGATTTCATGGAATTGGGGAGATATGTTAAAATTGTTTCAAGATATTCTTAACTACAACATCTTCGTGCTACGTACTTATATGGTGAAAACGGTGCTGAAAATAAAGCCTAAATTTAGAAATGGCGACGGTTTTTAGGAAAGATGGTCAAAAACGAGTTTGTCCTCACGCAAGTCTATGAGATATGGTCAACACAATAGCACTGCAGGCACAAATAACTTCAATAGTTGTAATCAGGTCTACATGACTGCCATAGATGTGGACAAACTAATTTTTGACCAATCTTCTGTAAATGGCCGCTATTTCTTAACTTGAGCTTTATTTTCAACGCCTTTTTCACCATATACAACCAAGATCTTGTAGGTTAGGCATATACTAAAACAATTTCAACATGTCTCTTCAATTACAAGAAATCTGCCTCTGAAAAAGTGTAAACATATTTTGGGACCACCCTGTACAAATGATGTCCATGTATGTTTATTCAATAGTTTTTTGGCTCTGTAATGGAAAGAATATGATCGATCACCTTGAATAATTAAAAATCCTGTACACTTTCTCTGTTGTTATTTGTTCAAACTCTTTTGCCCTTGTACCACCCTAAACTGCTCCGCCTGTTACTCCCAATACTGCCCACACTGCTCCAGCACTAAGGTTGTACACAGGAGTAAGTTTTATACAATGTAATACAATGTATGACAAGTGATTTCTTAAATTACATGAGTTTTTGTAAACTAATCTGTTTTTAATATGCATACTGTGTAAGTGTTACACATATATGTGTCCACACAAATCTAATACAAATTAGGGAATGATTTAAAGAAGCATTTTAAGAACCAGACACCTCATACTTATCAATATTCATTTATGCAAATTGCCTTACATTTAATCACATATATGTGCAAACCAAGCCCATCAGATAACAGTGTTAGACTTAGAGCAGTTGTCAGGATACGTGACTCATCACTAAAAAGGTTGTCACATTTTCTAGTCCACCTGGGAAAGCCCTCCCTTTAATAACCAATGAATATTCATGAGTGCAAATGTGTCCAAAGAACAACGGGAAACCAGCGGAGCGAACTTGTTAGCCAAAATGATCGCGGGGGCTTTTACTCTTGACACGTTGCCGTAACTGGGAAGGGCAGGGGATGTCCTAACGGTGCTTGGATCCATCAGTGTTTGTTAATTAGGTTGCAACACCTGTCCCACGTTCGGAGACAGGTGTGAATCGTGCGATTGGTTGATCTGGTGTGTGCCGAGTCTAGTGAGTCAATAACCCCTGTTTACCCCATGCAACGCCCCCCCCCTCTATCTCCCAAGGCCTTGTGATGCTGTTTACTGATATACTGCAGCCATGATGTCAGAATTTTTAAACCATGGATGACCCAAAGTTGTTGTTTTTCTGAGAGTTTAAATTTTTAATTTGTTTTTTCTCGTTTCAAGAACTGCCGTTGCTTTTAGGAGGTCCAACCCATCACAGGTTGCTGTTGTTTTAAAGGGTGCATGGTTGAGCTTACATATGCAGGAGTATCACTTTGAAGTAATTGGCCTTTTGATGAAAACTGATAATGATTACGATGATTATGATTTTGAGAAGGTGTGCAAATATTTCATGAGATGGAATTTCCATCGGAGGGATGTAAATTTTATTATGGGTTTTTGCAATTTGCTGAAATATTTTATGAACACTGTATACTAAGTGTTGTCCGAGTGCTTGCAAGAAAAAATTTGCAAGATGCTCCTCTGGGAATCGAACCTGCGACCTCCTGCTTCAACCATCTGCACTGAGTATACAGTGTTTATAGAATAAAATCAGCCAGGAGCAAAACTCAAAATGGTATACAAATACTTGGACGTTATAAACAATGTTTCTGTGGTAACGTGTGAGGTAGACATAAGCACGAGTGTTGTACATGTAGTTAGCTGTTTCGAAAACTTTCCAAAACAGCTCTTGTTTTCGTGCAATTTTTTTTTCTTCTCCATCTTTTTAGACTTTTCTCCATAGGGTGAAACAGCTTGTGTTTGTCCACAAAAACATTTCTAGTTTTTGTTGCTATTTTCACGGATTACCAATTGTTTTTCTTCATTCTTTCTCATCCTTTGCCATCTGTTTCTTCGATCGTTCTATACATTTTGTTGGCTTTTATTTCTATCACCATGTTTGTCTTCAGTAAAATACCCTGTCAGAGATGACCGATCGAACATCGCACAAAACCCTGCAACACATTGCTCTCACTGACAGATAAACGTGTCAAACTTGTAGGATGGGGGAAGCATCTCACACACGGTTTGAATTTTTAATAAGGCCTTTTTTTGTGGGAGGGGGTAGATATTGTCAGAACTTATTCATAACTAGTCTTTGGTCGTAACTACATTTCGCACGTGTTAAAAACCATCTTCCTTTCCTGTATTTCTCACACAATTGGCAGCTGGTATAGATTTTTTTCTGTACATGTGATTGTGACATGACCCCCCCCCCATGACAATGCCATGCTCAGTGTGTTGCCCCCCCCCCTTTCTTCTCTCCTCCCCCCCCCCCCCCTTTGCTGGGGGTGATCATATCCCCAGGCGGAATCATACAGCCGGTCATCGACCTGTGCTTCACACAGCTTTGCTGCTGTGTCCTCCTTCCCGGTGCCTGTTTCTACGTCCAAACCCCGGGGGTCCCCCCTGCAGCTTGCGTGATGGGAGCTGCCACATGATCCGCTCGACATGTGCGCGTTTATTGCCAAGGTGCTGTGTGCAGTCGCGCATTTATAATGCGCCCGTGCTGCAACAAGGTGAAGATTTCCCGATAATGATAATTTTGGGGTAATATTGGGTTAGATAAGATTTGAAGGTTTGCATGTTGAAGTCAGCAATGATAGTGATGTCAGTTTGCAGTTGCACAATGTGACAAAAACAAGTATCTTTTGTGAGTTTGTTAGGTTCTGAACAAATCTAGGTACGTGTATACTCTGTCCATTGTCATCATTTTTGGCATGCACTTACAACGATAATCTTGATTGCTCTTTTACAAACGATAATCTTGATTGCGAGGATGTAGGTATTTATCAAACCAAAGTTTAGAGGGATATTTTGGTGTCAGTGGAAACAAGGGGGAAAATTGTGACAGATGAGCGCATGTATTGTACTTTAGCTAATCCTAACGTCCTAGCCAATACTTTGTGATAAAGAACTGAGTACTACAGAATACTATGAGTGTTGGGCACACTTACATGCTGTAGTATTTCATACTACAGTTTACTAGTACATGTAGTAGTACTTTGTAGCTTTAGGTGAGGTCAGGCTAAATTAGTGTTTGAAACATGACCAATACTGGTATTTCTGTGGAATGTTTCGGTTTGGACCATCTTAGAATTATTTATGAAGGATAATTTTGATTATGATCATTTACATGTAGGTATCAAATGTCAGTTAAGATTTTTTTTAAGGGGTGGGTGGGTAATGTTTGTTTGTAGAGAAAAATTGTTGTAGAGAGTCACGCGTGTTCGTACTTATTGATTGAAACGGAGTTTGCATGGGGGCTTGAGCGGCCTTAACGACATTGATGAGTCGAGGAAATAGAGAGATGATTTGCCTGGCCAACCGTTAGTGGCCTCGGAGATAGAAAGTGACCTCACGGAGTTGAGTGTCCTCCCGCGCGGCCACGGCCGGAGAAGGAGAAACTTGCTTGACCATCAGAGTGGACGTTCCATTTCCGCATTTGCTGCGCTGATCGGCGGATCAGATTAAAGCAAAAGGGCTCCGTAAAGTGGAAAGGTAATTTGAAAGGGAAGGATCTCTCCTGATGTCAGTTTCTTGAGGTCTTGGGAATCGGCGTGCGCGGGACTGTGGGTTTTTCGTCGTTAGTGGGGACGTTTTGTTTGATTTGGTTGCCGTCCATCACGCCGGTTATTGGCCTTGGGTTGGATAGGATTGATCAAAGAGAGATATATTGGAGGGGAAAAATAAATTGGTTAAAAAGAGTTCTCAATCATTTAAGTTTAAGAAAGGTTTGTATTTTTTTGTGTCGAACATTCAGGGAGAAGCTCTATATTGCGAAAAATTTGAGACTTACACGTGGACAACAGTGATTTTGGTGACTTGTATTCAAATTAGCATAATAACACTATTCTTGCGATTTTTTTCACGATTTTTTCGCCATCCATGGTTGAAGAGCTATACTTCACTACATTAAAAAAAAACAGTTCAAATAAGTTAATTAAGTAGGTTAAATTTCCTGTCGAAAGTGGGTTTCCTTCTTTTTGCACCACCCTGTATATTTGGAGGGAACATTGAGATTTAACAGCCCAACTGGCTAATTGAAGAATTATCCGAATTCTGGGTCACATTTTCACCAAAGCTGACCTGAGTCATTGTATTTGACAAGAAGACTCTTGTCCCATTCGCCCATTTCCACTTAAAGGGAATATACAACATTTGCAAACATCGAAAAAAAAACTACCAAGTTTTTGCGAAATACCTTAATAGGATGTTGGTAAATGACAGCCTGAAGCATCCTGTAAAATTATGGCACCTGGTATACTGTCATTTTCAAGAAAAGTGGTATTTTTGTATCAATTTCCAACGCTGATCGGCCGATCAGCGTTGGAAACAACTGGTTTTTTTTCAAATACTGGCCCCAATTGACCATTGCACTTGTTTGCAATCGATTACAAACCTATGAACGGGGACGAGCCAGCTAGACTGGTTCCCTGACCTTACAATTCCCCAATGTATGTAAACTGCTCTGTTTCTTCTTATATGGAGTCAGGGAACCAGACTACAGGAAAATGATCGTTTTTCTTGGTTTTAATAGCATTTTCGAACCCAAAACCTCCAAAAAGTCAGTGCAACTATATTTGCTTTATATTTCCAACCCCCCAATTCCATCCATTTCTGAAAATTACAGCAAAAGCAAATGATGTATATTCCCTTTAAAATCTGTTTTGAGACAACTTTTAAAAAAATATGTAAATTTTTGTCTCCTGCTCTCTGAGAGCAACTCTGCCAAAAAAATCCTCTTCAGGGACGAGCAGTTGACAAAGAAAACCATTTCATCTTCTCGTTTAAGTAATCTTTTATCAAAGAATTTTTCAAAGAAATGTGCTTTATGTATTTGTTCCTTCCCCCTTTAGTATAAATATTTTATTGCTGAGCGAACTTCACGAAATTTTTTTTTTGTTCCAATACGATATCTATTTGAATGTGAAGGTTGATGACTCGCAGAAATTCCCTTTTGAAAATAAGATCTGTCAGGGAATAAAAAAAAGAAGTGGATTTATGAGCGCGACAGTATTCCCGGAAGAATTCGAGTTATTATCCTTGCCGGTGGTCCCCAGATATTGTCCAATATTGGAAAGACCGAGGGGTATGTATTTGCACTGCATTACCCTTGTGACCGAGCTGATTAATTTGGACAAATCAGCACCATTGTTGAATAAATCTTGCGCAATTATTCATCTCAGAGGCCCTAAGCTTGTGGTGTCTCCCTCTTAAAATCCTTCCCCTTTTAATCTCGTATTATTTGCAGTTATTTCCCCCCTGGCATCCTTGCTAGTACGGCTTAATCAGAATATATCAAGAAAAAAAAAATCCCCCTAAGAACATTTTTTTTATTTGGCCGTAGTTCGGGAGGGGAGGAAATCCTCAAATACTCGTGAAATGGAAAACCTCGCAGTCTTAAGTATTCTCGCGCTCTGGATATATTTTTGAATCCTCTTCACTTACACCTGCTTGTTAAGATGGACATCGCGGACAATGTTGGCATGGTGATCCCGCATCCCAGAGAGCGTGTTCGCTGAGAGAAAGGAGTCCGTTGCAGTTACACAATGTGTGTTTTTTTTGCTGCTTCTCTCTCCGCCGTGATGTGTCATGCCTCCGCTCGAATCCCTGAAGCGTGTTTTGTGGGAAAAGAGAGGGAGTATATAACGGGAGGGCTGTAAGCAAACGGATTCTGTTGATGGGTCAGGGAGATATTGGACGGGTATTTTAATTTTTGAGTGATTTGGGGGGGGGGGGGAGGAGTTAGAAGAAGGGCAGTGGCTTTCATTCAATGACAGAGGGATTGTATTTTGGAATGGGGCATCTCTGGGATAGGGCTGAAATATTCTGTTTGGCTAAATTGAGTGGGTAATTACGTATTTAGGTGGACAAGATCTTGGGAAGACTAGTTTGATGTGATGTTATCCTGATCCTGTCAACTGTGGATAATAACCACTGCAAATGGAGCTCATTTAATTTTGTTAAGAGTTTTCAATGCTGTGATCTCAGGTCTTAACATTTTTGCTGTTTGTTTGATAATCTGGTGACTTTGCACCTGATGTCCTATAGCTATATTTCTACTGAGGTCAATTTTATAGACCGGCTAAGTGCAAACCTTTGAGTAAGGATAAGAAATATTTGCTTAGCAGAAGGCGGACTACCAGTCAAAATATCATGGGATATGCAATGCTTGTGATTGGTTACCAGGCAAACAAGTTACCAGCTAAGATTAATGGGACATTATACAAATAATGAATGTTTATGATTGCAATGGTAAGAATAATTTCATAAGGTGACAGATGGAATGGGACATGGAATGGAATATTCCATCTGGCACCGAATGAAATTATTCTTTCCTTCGCGCGAATGTGAAACATTCATTATTTGTTTTATACAACACCAGAATAAATCTTCGTCATCTGATTGGTCATAGCCATGTACATGTATAGTAGGACCGTGCAGTGAACTTCTATTAACCTTGGAATAAAACTTCTATTTTCGCTGTGCGGACGTACTGTGGGTTGGGACGAATAATTCAATGACGTGATCAACGACCAACAAATCAGATGATGGGGATTTATTCAGGTGTTGTATAAATACATATAAAATGCTCATGGGATATCCATGTAAAATGACTGGGTCACGGCAGATTTTCCCTTGGCACATAAGGTTGCTAAACGAAATGTCCTGCTCAGCATCTCCACGACATTTGGCGTAGGGCTCTTTTTTTTGTTGGAGAAATTGTCAGGATTTTGTACTCTTGAGATCACAAAAATGCACAAACACTCCGGATCAAGTTTTCTGTCAAATCATGCCAATGTGTACCTAACCCTTTTCCAAGTTAATCTAAAATGAATGTTGAAAGTGCCTTGTCTTGCACCTTTCGTCTTAGAGGGTAAAAACAAGGATGGTGTCTTGCTTGTGGAGACACTGTTTCCAAAGTTAGCCTTTGTCTGTGTGTCGAGACGCGGGAATTGACTACGGCACAAACTTGGCCCGTCGTTGCAGGGTGGAGGTGACGGGAGCTGGGCGGGGCCCAGACATTGAGGCGAGAATCGACGCGGTCAAGAAACTAAACGCACTCGTGTAGACTGGAGCCAGGGCTATATTTATCTTAACACGCTCTGTCTCTCCGTGATTTGGCATCACTTCACACTCCATATTCCGACGAAAATTGTTGTTAAAGTCTCTCAAGTTTTTTTTTTTTTTCTTCTTTAATGGGTTTGATTGGCAGTCCAAATGTGTCTCGTGCGGAGCTCCGTCGCGATGTGTCTTCCGAGTGCACTTTAGTGTCAGGCAAAGTGTATCCACCTTCTGACACCGTTTTTCCCGTCTGGCACGCATTATTTCTGGTTAATCAGTAAGGGAAAATCGTTGAAATGGGCCACACGCTTCGCCAAGGGGGGGAAAGGGAGGCAAAATAATTGAGAGGTAACATAAAACAACACGGGGGAAAAAACTAGAGCCGAGAATGAGCTGAATGCTCAAGTATGACTGACAAATCTTGGATTGATGGAGTGCTTATTTGTCACCCGTTGGCTCCCGGATTTCACCAACACGTTCCCGAGTCTGGTTCCCGAGTCTGGAGCCGCAAGCTCGCCAAAAAAAAAAGTTGACAATGCGCTGAAATTACATCTTAAAATTGTAACCCGAACACAGAAGCAATTTACCATTTTCTCTTTCTTTTTCACTGGATTGATCATTGAGTTGCTCTGTGTTTAGAGTGCTCACGATTGGTAATTGTGCCTGAAACTAGAGAGAATGTCGATCGACTGGTGTCTATCTTACAGTTTGGATAGATCGGAATAAACAACTGAAGTTATGTAGGTTTTTCGGTTTTGAATAGCGGACTTTCTTGTAAGTTTTACTGAACGTGGGCGTTAATATAAGGATTTTGACACTGTATATTTTAATCTATGCAGTATACCCCTGTGACATTTTGTAGTCGGGTTTCTTGCCTTCTTTTTTTTGACCTAGATATGACAACCCTAGCTTCCGGACTAGCTTGCGCAATGTAACCTTGCGAAGCATGGAACGCGAGATGGTGTGTTTGTGTGTTTGAGTGTTGGGGGGGGGGGGGGTTGAGTTAAGTAATGCTCAGGGAAGCAGTAATAGGTAGAAGTGACTGGGCAATGAAGCGGCCGGGCTATGGCTTGGTTTTGACAGCTTATGCTAGGACGAGCCTGATTGCAGTCCTGATTGCCAACTGGAGCGGAAGACTCTTCACATGATGATGAGGGAAAGAAAACGGCAAGGCAAGAAGGTTTTTTTCTTTTTTGACAAAAAAAAGAATGAATAGAGGAGGTTTGTGAGAGGTCTCTAAAAGGGGGGGGGGGGGAGAGGGGAGAGGCAGGACTTGCGGTCCGGGAAAGTGCAAAGGGCTTTGCGAAGCGCGGAAAACCCACTTGCGGGCAGTGCGAAACGCATAATTCGTGACAAATGACGCCGGGGAAGTGTGACGACTTTTGAACCGCGATTCTGACTTGTCTTTTACGACATGAGGGTGATTGCTGTCCCCGCTCGTTGAGGTCGTTTGGAATTTGGAGGGAAATGTGGCATAATTAAAGGTACACTTTGCCCGTGTTGACTAAGAGGAGGCCATATTTGCCGTGCGTGTGCATGTGTCTGTTTGGAGGGTAACGGTAAATGTTTGATTTCTGTGATCAGCGAATCTGTCTTCTGTGTCTAACTGCCATCCCAGCCAATTTACTTGGAGGTTACTGTTATGGTCCTTGTGTATCATGTATATCTGATACATGTACTATCGTTGATGCATTTGAGGTGTTCTTACCATATATCTTGTTCTGATGTTCACTGCAGAAAAGGGAACAGGGTTTTGTTGGAATCACGTGTGCACCGTTCCAATTTCAAAGCTCTGCTTACCAATAAGCTAAACATCCCCACTCAAATTACATGCAGCAGAAAGTTCTGCGCCAACGACTAGTGTATGTCATGGTCTATCAAGGAACTTGTGTGCATGCCTACTGCAGATCCTGTAGCGAAACTTAAATAATTAATACAGGGACGACACATATTTTCTACACAAGACTTGTGAGCACAACATACATGTAGTGCACAGAAACGTGGCTAGCAGCAATGTTACATGTCGTTCTTATAATAATACCAAACTGTCACTATGAAGTTTAACTTATGGATTATTAATTTTTTTCATTGCCCCCTTGAGATTCTTGAACTGAAGCTTTTTGAAACAGGCTGTCAGCATTTATTTTTTTTTGGGGGGGGGCAAAAGTTTTGCAATGCTATGGAAGCCAAATGATGACTCATCCGTCTTTTCCGTCATGTACAATGTTTTACAAAACGATTGAACTCGGGAGTGTTGACTGTAACTCCAATCTACACACAGAAAATTTCCAAAGATTGAAAAATCTCAAACTACTCTAAATCGCATCCATACACGTCCAGCCAAGCGTCAAAATACCCGTCCTTTGTCAGCAGAAAAATTGACGTCTGCTGACGTAGTCGCGATATTGCAGCTCGTCACAGTTGAGCGCTTCAGAATGCGGCCTCTAGTCAAGCACGGTGTGAAATTTGCGACAATGTGAATGTTTTCACAATGGGAGAGAAGGTTTGAGAATTCTCACGGTAGTGGTGGAGGTTTGGGGAGGGGGGTTGAGTTTAATAGGCTTATTTTCGTCTGTCTGGCATTGCTCAGAAAAGACATATAGCTCTGTTCATGGGAAAGAACTTGTGTACATGCTATAAATGTAAAAAACATTGTAAGCACTGATCCTACTGCTATTGTCAGGCAACTTTATGTATATTTGGAGGTCCTTTAAAGGTACAGTCCATCATTTGCAGCTATCCAAAAAGTAACTGACGTATTAATGGTTGAAAAGCATACTCGGTTTAAAGAAAGTAATGGGAATAAACTCCCTGTGAAATTATTCTTTCTGGCAAGCTGTCATTTTGAGGAATCAATGAAAGAAGGCCTTTCCAACGATGCATAAAGATGCATCGTGGGAAATTTCCATTAGTAGTTCGTTTTTTAATTAGGCGAAGCGCGTGCAAGCGTTGACACGATGCACACCCAGGCGCGGTTGCTATATATATTTCGTCGGTTCAGTGCGCGACATCGCATAGCTGCAATCGGCTCAGTGAGAACGTGTCTCGGATGCTGAATTCGGGCCCAATTCAAAACGTGACTTAGCAACTTTTGATTTGAAATTGATCCTAGAACATTGTTTTCTCGGAATATACAGCATTCACTGAGCTGAAACCTCATCAGGTTAGTTGTTCAGCACCCTTCTTTAGATTTTGAGCACCTTTGTTGCTTCAAACGAACAAAATGCACAAATTACAAATGATGGACGCTACCTTTAATACTTTCGGCTTCATGTGTCCTTGTCATGTGAACATAACATGTATCATTTTCAATATGTTTCCTTTATAAAAAAAATCCTCCAAACAGAAAAGTCTTTTGCATTTATACATATGAAGTAGTGTTAAAAGACATGCACTGCAACACAGTGTTGCAACATTGAACACCATCTTAAAAAAAAAATGAAAATCATGAGCGAAAACTGGATGACGTGAGTAAAAATTGAGAGTGACATGGCTTTGCATGTGCCTACTGTCAAAATTGTCTAGCGTAATAAAATAAAGTGTCATGTTTTTAGTTGTAAAAGTCATACATGTAAATTGAGACCACTGATGCAAAGTTAGCTAACATTTCCAAATAGGTTATTTTGAATGTCATAGAAATAAATTTTTCTGACCGATGCCTTGGAAATTATTTCTCCAACCACTAGTGAGGGTCATAAAATTCTAGTCAGTGTGTGTGACTAGGTCATGTCTTATTTAAATGTTGTCAAACAAGTATCAGGTATCATAAATATCGGGTGTTGTATTACAATGCAAGTTCCAACAAAGACTAGTACATTGTTCGGACTTTACAAAACCACTTGATTATGAGCTGATGAATCTATGCTAGGCTCCGCCCAGTATGTCATAGGATTCCCAAACGTCTCGGCCCCAGCGCCCACAGCCATATCTAGAACACACTGTACTGGATAACCCATACGTATCCGTAACACAACTCATGTTCCAGGGCCCCAAGATCTGGGGCTCAGTGGCCCACGTCAATTTTCGTTCCCCCTCTTCGCTATGCCGCCGAGCTCTCCGGTGTCCGCGAGCACTGCCGGGGTATCCGTTTCTATTAGCCTTGTCCATGTGTAAAATCATCCCCCTCCTCCGATGGCTGTGACGGACCCCGGGGGGGGGGGGGGGGGGATTTTTGGGGCGAGCCGGGCCGTTGCGTTTTCTGCGGGACCGGGGCCATGCGATCTCTCATTATCAATCTACTGTGTTTATGTTGCGAGGACGGATAGGTATTACTGCTCCGGGCCATCATGTTGGGAAAGTAATACTGAAACGCGGTTCTCGTCTCGCAGAAGAAGAACAGAAAAGAAGGGAAACGCAAAAAAGAAAAACCAAAAAACAAGAAGAAAAGCACGATAAAGGCGTCACCACTTCAATAATTTCTGAAGGATTGCTCAGCGGAGATTTCTACCTTGGTAAAAAATGGATGCCTCCAGATATTGGTGATTAGATTAGGAGTAATCAATAGGAGTTGATCAAGATCTTGAAAAGGTCGCGACCCCAAGGGATTCAATCAATGATGCAATATTCAGGTGAACAATAATGGATAGTGTACCGATATGCCCAGCTGGAACAATTACGTTGAGAAAACAACAAGTAGGCTTTGCACTTCTATAACATTGGTGCATTCTACAAAGTAAACAAGATGTGCCATCGTTGGAAGATTTTTAAAATTGGCTTTGTGCCAAAACTGACCCAACCAAGTAGTCGTTTCATCTTCACGGTTCTTAGCAACCCAACACAGCTCAAGCCTCGGAGATACTTGAAAGTTGAACCATCGTTCCCATCACCCCCCCTGTTCCAACCAAAACAAAATAAAGACAACCTGTCAACATAATTATGAAATGACAAGATTTGCTCCGGGCCTCAAGAAGTAAAGGAGAATAAGAAATTGCTGGATGCGAGAGGAAAAATAAAGAAGAGGGGGTTTTGGGTGTATAGTGTTTGAGTGGATATGGTGTGGATGTCACGCGGACCTGTTTGTACAGCGTAGTATTGACAGGCAGGTGGTCTGGTACGTGTTAGGTGTCGCGGGGTACCGGCCGTGGAGACCGGTGATGCGAGTACATGCTGTTGCCCTACAGTGGCACTCCACCCTAAGAACTGGAAAAGTAGGGCTGATAAAAATATTGAAACCCCCCCCCCCCCACCTTCTGCACATCTACGGTGAGCAGTGTCATAATGGAATGATGTGATTGGATGTTGCTGATGAAAGCCTGCCCTTTGATTGGCCAATCTTTGATTTGTTTTTCGTGGCAGCTTAAGAACCAGCCGTGTGTGTGGCTTTCATTTCAATTTTCCTCTGATTTTGTGGCATAAACACGTTTGTCAGTGTATTTTGCGCATGTCAGCTTTAAACTTCATCATTACTGAAGAAGCTCCATCATTTCCAAAGATATTTTCCACTTCCAGTGCGATATAAATCTCTCTCAAGATATTCCTCTGTCAAAAAAAGTAAAAGGGTTTAACTGAAAACAAGTGTCGCATTTGTGACAGTGCGTCAAAGCTAATCGTGAAAACCATCCCACAGTCGCATAACAGCCCGGCCCTATCAATTAGTTTTGACAAAGCCCTCAACTAAGAGGTTAACTGTTAGTTGGTGAGCGAAACGCCCGACGAGTGTTTTGATATTTCCTTTCAAGTGTGCCCACTGCCCAACACTGTGAGAGCACTTTTATCTGATAAAAAATTTAGTAAAGAACAAAAAGATGTAAATGTTTATCAAAAATATTGAACTGAACTGAACAACCACTGAACAAGAGGAAAGAACAAAAATGGTGTCGGGATTTTTTTCTCTCGTGTCAGCCTTCGTTATTTAAATCTTGCCCGCAAAACGCGCGGTGTACTTTAAGTGCTGGACGTTGCCCTCATTTTTTCGAGCACAAGAATGCCAAAGTACAATCACCTGCAACAGCGGAACATCTGCCAATATACTCAGACAGTTAATATCAGATCAGTACATCATTAATAACGCATTTGGTAGCGAGTTTTTTCCCGCGCGAGTTTTTTTCCTCCCCTGTTCTGTATACGAGTAGAAAACCTCTGACGTGTTTGGCACGTGTGGGTAGAAGGACTAAATCCACCTTGGATTTGCTTGACGGTAATTTTTTTTTTTGTGAAGGAGTATAAAAGGAACACAGAAATTGGTGTTGGAGATGCTGCAGCTGTTATTGTCAACCTGTAAAGAGCTATAATGCAAGGCGCTCATTTAAAAACCGTTGTGTCCAATGCGGGCATGCTGCAGAAAATATTCACATGCGCACGTGTGAAATTGAAGAGGGGTTGATTCAAAATTCAAGTGCAGCCAGCATATTTAGTGCTGGAGGGTGTGTGGTGGATGGTTTTGCTCTGTCCGCGATGATGGACACACTTGCAGGTTCTTTCAGGTGAACTTGCTCAGGCGAGTTCAGGATCTTGAGGGGGATGGCTCACTCTTCAGTGTATATAATAAGTTGCTGGAATGTTTAAATAGTTGTTAGCTTTATGGCAACTAGTGTATGTATATTCTCTGTGTATATTGGGCACTTGTTTTTTAGCAATTTTAGGATCATCTGTAAATTGTAATAGCATGATGATTTTTAAGTTTGTACTGGTTGCTTTTTAAAAATTATTTTGACTTTTTACTTGAGTTTTGATTAGAAACCCTAACCTTCCCAAATCCTCCAAAGTCTCTTTGCAAAATGGAGAATTTTGCAGGATTGAGGCTATATGACGAAAAAGTGTGGCTGATTTGGGAGATGCACTGTGTCAAGGTCTTGGGCCAGACCTTATGTTGTTTATGCTCAACTGTGCACAAATTCAGGCCTAGATTATACTTGAAATCATCCGCACTGCTCCAGGATGTCACAGGCTCTGCCACAACACATTGACAGTGATTGCTGGAGGATTTTGCAGGATTGCGGCATGGTCACCTCTCCAATGACCACATCAAATGACCACATTCGGGCTGTATGCAATTTTTACATGGAGGCAGTTGGAGGGTTTTGCAGGATTGAGGTTGCATCCAAGAAAAATCCCAAAGGACTAAGGGTTAAGAGGTGGTGTGAAAGTATTCAATTTTCTTCATTTCCAAGTAAAGTTTTCTAAGAGATCTGTGACTTATATATTGTTCATTTAATCAAAGAGTTGTTTGTGGATAAAAAAACAAACCCAAGCCAAACCCAACCTTGTCAAACTTAAGGTAATTGTCAACGCTTCTCCAAGTGTGTGTTGAAGTTTTAGTTGGTTCATGGCCATGCACATTTGGTAACTGGTACTCCCACGTGTCTGACCTTTTGCCTGAACCCTGCACTAACATTGTAATCCCCATGTGATTCTCACAAACACACAAACACAAATTCTACTCAGTAGGACCGCACCAGGCCAGATTTCTATAAGTGTCCTACAAAACTGAATCTGGAGAGAGACGCTGGTTGTATAGTTCCCGATAAAAGATAGAGGCTGTGTTCTCAGAAGTCAATTATTAAACGAAGTGTAATCGCATTTCAATAGGGTGGTCTGTTTTAAGATTTATGTTTATGATGGCACTGTGCCACGGATTGGAGTTCATGGTACAGGCAGATAACGTCCGCTCATCTTGCTGAGGCAGTGGACCTCGCACTTTGGTTACCACAGCAATTCCAAGGAGATACATGCCAATCATCAGGGGTCAAAGGTCAACGAGCCTGTCTGTTTGCATGTCTGACAGTTTTCATATCGCAGGCCTGATAAGGTAACCATGTTGGTGGGTACACACACAACATGATAAGATTAATTGAGATATTAGGATTTCTGGATCACCAGGAAGTCGGGAAAAGAGGCTGGTTGGTTTGCCATGTTGAAACAAAGGGGAAGGATATCACACCTTCGCTTGTCAGAAATAATGGGGGTGGGTGTTGAAGAAAAACAATGATATCTGATGTATTCACACTGAGTGTTGTGATTAGGCATGATAGATCATTTAATACTGAGACGTGCAAGAGATAAGCCGTCCAGACGTTTTATTCAATTGACGGAACTGGCAACTTTTATGAAATATTAACGGGGAGATTGCACTTGAGCGCACTTAGGCCGTAAATCCATACTTTAGTCAGATTTTTAGAGGAAAAATAAAATTCAGGGAATAAATCTTTACGGCACGTTCCGAGTGACGGAATAAAATGGCCCCTAGGGAAACGCCGATCAAAAGTGTTGAGGGGGAATTCCGAACCCCGTTGAGGAACGCGCTCTCACTAGAAGGAAAAAAAAAACAGAAGAAGATATTTGGAATGATAAATAATGCATTTCTCCGGCGAAATAATCAAACTGTGCAGCGGAGGATAGGTGTCGTGGCAACGGGGCATTTGTCCTATGATATCACTCATCGGTGGCTTGATTCAGGCAAGATTTATGCAGAGGGGTAGGAGGTGAGCGTAATTGAGAAATCTGATGCCGTGCATCTACGGTTACCTTTCTTCTTTTTTTCTTCTGGTGCGCGAGGGAGTGCGCGCGTGTCTGTGTGACGGAGGAGAAGAAGATGAGGTACGAAGACGGGATTGTGGGGAAGATAGAGACAGAAGGAGAGAGGGTGGAACGAAGAGGAGGCAGAGAGATGAAGACAGGTGGTGTGCCGTGGAGAAGACGCATGGCCTCCTAGCTCAGGAAACCATCTATCACTGGCTGGGATTCGGCTTCCTCGGCAGCCGTAAAAAAAGAAAAAGGACTGACGAAGCGAGAGCGAAGAAAAAGCAGTGCACGGGAAAGGGGGAAAAGAAAGGCGAGCAGGAGAACGTAAATCAGTTGGTGATGAAGCGAGAAAGCGAAAAAAAAATCTTGCGGGGAAAGAAGATTGAAGGTTTGGGGGCTCAAGAAAGATAGCGGGGTAGATGGATCAAGATTTTGGAGGGATGAAACAATTGAAAGGGGATTGTGAAAGCAAGAGGAATTTGTTTGGAGAAAAAATGAATTGGAGAAATGGGTCAAATGTAAATGTGAATGATTTGGGTATTTAGGGTGATGTTCTGAGGATGTCTGTTCTTCTTTTTGTATCAAACCAAACTATTATTTGTCAAAATATTATTCAGGTATTAACCGTCCTATGCAAACATACATTCTGTGCCAGGTTGTCCTTTCAGTCAAAATTAATCAAGTAACTGTTTTCAACAGTCAAGAGCTCCCGGCCTACATAAAGCAGGATTGACTGACTGTGACTGTTATGTGACTTGATACAGCTATACATTGACTTTGGTGATTGATAAGCCAGCTGTCTCTACCACTTGTTTTTTTTTCTTCTGTTGACTGAATTGACTAGTTGAAGTGCTTGCTTTACATGATCTGACTGTTGGTGACTAGCCTGTGTAAAAGGCATATGGCAGGGGAAGAGGATTGATTTTTTTGACTGTCTGTGACTGTTCAGATAGCAGGATGGTTAATGAAAGATTCTGCCGATGTGATTCTACTGTGGCATCCATACCCGTTGCTGCTGTTCTATCTCCAGTGGGTCCCAACATTTCTTTCTTTGGTGCATGTAGCATCATGTACATCAACTACATAATTTCCCAAACCAGTATCTCGGCTGTACATGTAACTTAGGTTTTTAATGATTTTGCTTAGCGCTTCGTACCATTCACAAAAATACAACAGCAAATTCCCAGGGGCAGTGTGCTAGCCTCCCAACTCTCCTCACATACCTGGCTACCCAGACGTATCCCATCAATCATTGGCTGGCAGGTCTAGGGTCAAAGGTCGTCGCTATTTGTCATTGTGTAGCCAAGGTGTGTTATGACAAATTGGCTTGAACCAGAGAGGGAAAAAGTTCACCAGTGAGCAAGAGAGGGAGCTTACTGGCTAGAAGCAATGAATGCTGTGTGTTTTTTCTTTGAACGAGTTTAAGTATTTCTAGCTTTGGGATGGCAGCGCAACAAAGTATCGCATCTCTTCGTTAGTTAGTTAGTAACAAATGCTGAAATTGTCTATTGCTCCTACATATTTTGACCGATTTCAACCAAACTTTGTCCAAAGTATCAGTAGCCCAGCCCCACCATGTCACATGACCAAACTGGGGTCAAAGGTCATCATGGGATCACTGGGGTCAAAACCTGATTGTTGTGTCTCAAAACACTAGTCCTTCCAGAAATTACATGGCACAATCATGTGACTCATGCATGAACACGAATTTGTTGGCCCGCAGCTTCCAAGATCCGATCGAGCTGGTTCAGGCACAAGCAAAAGCCAAATTGTATCTTTTGTCATCTGTTCTGTCATATCGGCCCATTCCTCAGAGTTTAAAATGTTCTATTTTTAAGAAAAAAATTAATAAATATTCAAGTAACATTCCATTGGGTTTGCTGCTCTGTTGCTCGTGGTCCATCTTGACATGTGTACCATTATCAATTCATAACTGGATGTTTCTGCAATCTCAGTTTCACTTGGGTTCTAAAATTAGGCACCTCGTTAAAATTGTAACAATGCTAAGAATTTGTCAGGTGTATCATGACATTTCTTTATTCCCGGGGAGAATAGCTCGTGAGCAACTTTCACTGCCAATATAAGGCAACCCTCACAACCCGACCCCTTCTTTAATTACTAATCGCGGAGATTAATAACTGAAGGCGTCCGTTTGAATTACCCAAGAAAGCTGTGATATACAAAAGGGTAGGATATACAGTGTCGTGTATGCACTACTGTGCCTTGCTGTTTACCCGAACATGATCGCCGGTTCAAATGAGAGTTAGCCACGCCAATTAAAGAACAGCTTTTTTTTTCCTTTTTACGGAGGCCACAATAGGGTTTGCTAAATCAACACACTTAATAGCGTTCCACTCCACTGCCTGAGCCACCGATCCAGCCTGCACTTCACAAAAGTGCTTTAATAACTCACGCCACCAGCTGTGTGACATAGCAGGGGCCTTTCTTATGCTCGGATAGCAACCCTTACAAGGTTTTATTTCCTTCGCGAACCCTGCTTTTCTTTCCCATCCTTTTATCTGGTTGTGTGTATTACATGCTTCTTTTTTGACGCAGCGGTGTCCTTTTGCGGCTTTTGAAATTCTCGGCCAAGCCGAGATTAGGTTGCACACTGTGTTTTTATTGTAATTCCACGGAGGAGAAAAATGCGGCAACTTGACCAAGGGGGAAAAAGAAGGAGAAGAAGAAGACGAAGATGAAAGACTGATTGTTTGCTGCGGCATGGAGGGGTATATAGGGGATAATTAAACTGAGAGATTGTATAACCTTCGCGTGTACTTTATATGGATCTACATGGGGGATGGTGTGTCGCGCCCAGGGCAGGTTGCCGTTCCACGGAGCTTGTGATAATATTGTCTCAGTCGGAGGGAGTTCTTTTGTAGGGGAGAGGGTTTAGATGTGCCGCCAAAAAAGAATGACAGCTCGGTTTTTTTTGTTTGAAAAAGAATACACCGAGGATTTGAAGATGGGAACCACGATAGATGACATAAAAAGATGCTGGGATGATTTGGCGGAGATGCTCAACTTCAAACGCAAAAGATGGATTCTAAATTTGGTTCAGAGAAGAATTGAAGAAATCCAAGATGGCTTGATGATTAGATGATTAAAAGTTGTTGCATGTACAGTGTAGTTTAAACAGTCTGGTTAAAAATACAGTTTGGAAAACGAAATTGATTGAGGTTTTTTTCCTCCCGACTCAGAAAGTCAATAAAAATGGTCTTTAGTTCAGTGTTGAGGAAACCTTTCTTTTCTGGAAAGACAAGGCTTGGCCAGGCTGAGATATCAATTTTCCGTGCCCATATTCGGGCGGATCGATCAGGGCCCAAGATAAACAGTTTACCCTGCACCACTTGGGAACCAGGTAGGATGTTATGATCAGGTTTTTTCTTCTTCTGTGATCTCCCTTCAGCGTCTGCCCAATAATATTCTATCCCCCCCCTCTTTTTTTCTCTCTTTCTGCAAATGCCATCGATTGCCTCGCGTAATCATGACCCCAAAATATGCCACTAGAGAGGTGGTGTAAGCCTGGGTAGTTTTTTTTCCAATCTTCTTGTGATGGGTTTCCTGCAAGCAAATCTCAAACATGTTTCTGTTTTCGTCTATTTTTTTTTTTCGTTCTCTTTCGGTTGCAAAATGACAACATGCATCTTGAATGGGATTCGGTATTGTATTTAGGTTGTCTCTCCAAGGACGTCTGAGAAGCAGGAAAACAAAAAGAAATTCCTAGGGGAAAATGTTCTGCCGAGATCGCCAGGAGATCACCCCCAAGTCTTTATATATATTTTTTCTCTTGTCGCAGAGATCCATAAACAAGAGGGGGGAACGAATTTGTCTCCAGAATGTTAAACACGGAGCTATCAAAGAGAGCCCCGATTCCTTGTCTCTCGGTGGAATTCTCACAGCGGATGTCGCAGCGGCTAAATTTTTTTTTATTTGATAGATCGGAGGGAGAAAAAAAAATATCCATAAGATCTGAGCACAATCGGCAGCGGTTTGATAAAAGCCGGTTTCTTTGCCTGTGAGGTTGCAGGGAGGGTAAAGCTGCCGTGGGCCCCTCGGTGATTTAGTGTAAACGATTTGATTTTCACCTCTCTCCTCCCTTCGTAGCGCGGTAGCCGCGGTAGCCGCGGCAGATGTGTGTACGGACGGCCACATACACGGTGTGACGAGTTTCAATTGACACCGGAGCACGCCGGATGGATGCAAATCTCTTTGCGGAGGCATCCTTTTTTTTATACTCTGCAAGTCTTTTTTTCTTTTTTTTTTAATCGGGTCTTATCTTCGGGCAGTGTAGAGAGGGGAGGCATTGCTTGCCTAGGCCACCGTGATTGGTGCGGTGGTGCGGGTCCTGGGAGATAACATACTGATAATTAAAGGCCCCATCGGCTGTAGCGCGGTAATCAAACCTATAATACCTAAATCACTCACTCGGCTCATACCCGCTATGTACAACCAGGCTTTTGCATTTCGCTCCAGATATATTTTTTCCTGCTCTACACAGTCTCGGTATATTAACCTTTGCATCCACACTGCTGTTCAAATAATAATTTCGTTTTAATGTGTCCAAAGAAGTCATTAGGCAAAATTGATAACACTGAGGGAAAAATGAGCAGTGTTTAAACCATGATCTCTCATGTTTTTTCATTGAAAGCAAGATAAAATGTGCTTTTTAAGCCTACAAATTAATCTGTTTTGGTTATTAGGTACCCGATAGTAGATGTTTTTTGTGTTGTCTAAAGTTAAGACAAGATTTGAAAATGTACTCTGCGTTCTCAGAGATGCCAACCATTACTCTTTTGGAGTAATTATTAGGATTTTGAGGCATGTTACTACTCTTGAAAATTCCAGCTGTCCTATATGCCAACATTGTGGTTACTCTGAAAAATACTGTGGTTACTCTTAAACTTGACTGTTGGCCTATGTATTTACATTAGCATTACTCTTTGCAGGAAGAATCATTACTATTTTGTAGTCTGTAAAGTTGGCATCTCTGCGTTCTTGATTGCATATTCAAATGTGTAAATTATAACTTTATTTAGTGAAGGGCGGGTGGTGTAATTTCTAGCTTGCTAAAAGAGTTCAGAGTAACTCAAAAGCGAGGTGCGGGTTTTGGGAGTTTGTTAGCCTCCTACTGCACTCTTGCCGGGTGCACGACTCATTGGATGGTAAACACTGTGTTGGGCCAATTTATGACGAACACGGCTTTGCGCATTTGATTAAAGTCGTTTTCCCCTTCTGTCAAAGGGAGTTAGCCCTAAATTAAGCAGTGCTTTTCATTAGCGGCTAACCATTAGTGCAAACATATTAGGCCGTGTGTGCTGCAGTTGCCTGGTTACCGCCAGTAAATGGTTCCCTGTTTTGAAACCGTGCTGTCAAGCCCAAGCGATGTTTGTTGTTGACTTGCTGTGTTGGCACTTTATGTTTGCCGTATCCTTCCCCCCCAAAAAGATCTCTAACACGTCATTTCAAGTTCTCAAATCAGCCCTTGTTGTGGCTGTGCTTTCTGACTGTACCCATTATTTCTTTATCTTTTAAGAATTGGTTAAAACTTCCTGTTTACCACCATTTCTCAGTTACTTGGTATTTTTTTGGCCAATATAGCTCCACCCGTTTCACCCAGCTATATTTGGCGCTGGAAAATATGAACCAGAGGACCAAATTTCTGGATCCCTCACGAGTAAACAGCTTGAGCCTAATATCACGTTGCATTTTAATGACGTGTCGTACATATTTCCTTGGTAGCTGGCATGGCTCCAAGGATTTGATGCATTGCAGTAAACACAAATTCATCTCCTCCCCGAACCAATAAAAGCTAGCTTGTATTTAGATTTGGCGCGTTAATACCAAACTTATTGTGAGTTTTTTTTTTCTTATCCAATTGCCAAACAAGTCTTCTTTTTTTTTAGATTCAAGGTGTGCTTATTTGATGTATTCTTGTTTGCGGTGACCGGTGGCATTGGTGATGAAACTGCACATTATTATGCAGTCATTTTGGTTGTCTTGTCTCTCGGCTGCCCTTTGCTTGTGATCTGTTTGTACCGTTGAGGCACCCTACTGTCAATAGCGGCCATTTTGGTTTGGTTCAGTTGAGCCATGGAATGATCTCTGTCATCAGTTTTGCCATCACTAGTCAGCTACATGTATGCTCAAGCTCCTGAACCCATTGAGGTGTTCTGAGGCCTATTTTGGCATTGACCCGCATGTGTAATATACATACATGTCCATGTCCATGTACATGTCCATGTACATGTATATCCAGTCCCATGCACATTTCTTCTATCTTGAAATCATGTTAACCCAAATTTACCAAATTTAATAATTGTGAGTTTGACAGAATGTTCGTTTATACCATTATACCATTTTGAGTAAGTGTAAAATTATCAATTTGTTGCATGGTTTTGAAATTGTCCAATAGGATCAATGTAATTCAACTATGAATGAGTGTATTTATGTCACACCCTATGTATATGGTCATGTAGTTACCTTTCCATGTTTGTATTTGCCTACCAGAGCCTCAGTTAAGTACCTATTCACATCCCACCACAAGAGGGCTCACTCACCCTAAGACATCCCCACCATCATAAATGAAGATGACCTTCATAATATTAAAGAGCCCCAGATTCATAGAGCTGACTAATAGGCTTGCATTATTTGGTTGGTAACCATTTGTTTTGTTTTTTGGGTAAGCAAGTCTATGTGCTAAGTACATGTAGCTTCATGCATTTGCCCCAGGACATGGCAAGATCACAACCAGTCATCCGGCTCTGTAAAATCAGGGGGGGGGGGGGGGAAGACACCATGTTCCTATAGGGTGCCCTGTTCAAAGTGGACACAATCATGGTCACTATCGGACCATGGGTGGCGCTCTTCATCCCGGCACATTTGCCGATGGAAACACGTTGTTGCCGACAGGAGAACGATTTTGCCGACAAAAAATAGTAATGGAGGGGAGATGACACACCCCTCACACCTCTCCTTTAGTGATGCCCCTGCCTCCACCCCACCCTAGGAGGTGTTTTAGGGACAATACCATATAAGGCCGGCCAGTTTTGGCTCCTCCCGCTTCCCTCTTTCTCCTTTTAATTCAGCTCTTAAACAACCATGTCACATCGGGCAGTTGGCAAACACCCAAAAATATGACATGGTCCATATCCTTGCTTTGCATGTGCGTGCTGGTATCTTCTTAGCATGTTTACTGGTCATGTGTGTCTAGTCCATGGAGTATGTGGAAGCTGTATATCTTTCTACTACGACTGGTATATTTCCTGCTGAAAATAACACTCTCCAGGCATACAGGATAGCTTTTGGTCATGCGGCCACTCGGCGTTGTAATCATGACTATTCGGCAGTATAGTTTTGCAGGAGAGGTATATTGAAATGGTTGAAATACATGCATTAAGGACAAATCGGAGAAAATATTATGCAAATATGAGACAGGAATATACACATGTACTTCTCTTGGAACATAACAATATTTGTTTTCCTGGAAATAGTACTTGGAGTAGGACATTGGTTTAGTTGCATGTGCTTGTGAAACTCACAGTACCGGTACATGTAAATGTATTGCTTTTTTTTTGACACTCTCTGTGTTGGTTGTGTTTCCGTTTTGTTTCTGCGGTCTTTGGGACGACTTTAACAGCTGAGAGAAAATCCACATCCGAATACCTGAGATGCCGGCGAGATTCTTCGAGATGTTGAGTGATGCTGCACGCGTTGTCAATCATTGACAATCACTGACAGTTCATTACTGCTGTAGATTCCCAAACAAGACCACAAGTTCACAAACTGACACAAGTTAACACAGGAGTTTTATTTTATTCTGCACTTGAAAATGGCATTCACAAAGTGGAACTTAAATTAAAAGATTTAAATGTTTAAACGTTTAAACGAAAACAATTCTAAATCCGTTTGCAAATTGTCTAAAAACATTTAAACGAAACCCAAACTATAAAAAAGGGACCTACGTTCACGTAGTCTTCCTTAGTTAAACCTACATAGCACAAATGATTTACTATGTTTTCAAACCTATTTAATTCACAAAACCTTCGAAACACTTCAATACTATTTGATTTCATTCGGGGCACATGTAGTTCAGTTTTTACTTTTTCAGTTACTGACACTGCTGCTTTATCATGTCAATGACACCAGCCTGCAGACATAATGAGCCTTTGTGAATGGCTAAACATTTAAACGGTTCTTAAAATGTTGGCTAAACGTTTACAAAATTAAGCGCAACGTCACATCCTTATTCGTAAATGATAAGTGATTGATGTACAATGTATACACAGGAAAACGAAATGAAAAAAATGTATAAGTTAAGATCTTGCCGTGTCTCGTGTGGATACTGGTATTTCCCTGTTTCCCTTCATAAATGATAGAGTTAAGTAGTTGGGTTTCACTTTCCATCCTGTTGGTGCGTCAGTAGCAAGATGGATCCAGGAATACAAACAGACGATGATTTATTCAAGGCTAGTAGAACATTCTTAGACCAGGACGAAATTGCTTAGTGAAGCAATTGCTTAGCAGGCCAGCTTAAGGACCAACATTTGACATGATGTTTTATTATTTGTAGCCTGATGCCAATTTTATTTAGCTGGTAAGCAGCAAAAAGTTGATTTGCAAATTTTTGCTGAGCAGAGATCTGAAGTGAATCAGTCACTGGCAGTAAATAATGCGTGACTTCTTAGCCTGTGACATGTTTTTGATAAACAAATGTTTTCCTGTGCTTTACAAGTTATACTACCGGTATTTAACAGAAAATCGGTAGGAATTGAAAATCCCCAAGAAAACTTTACAAAAACTGACAAATGTTATGAGAAATTGTTGCCTGCTTGTAACATTCTGTAGTGCGGACATGAGCCATACCGGAGCAAAAGACAGTTGTTTATGAACAGTTGCCAAGGTGATTTTCAGTGGGCCGTTAAATTAAACTGCCTGAACTTAAACTCTGGAGGAATAAAAAAACAATGGCGCTATTGTCAGTTCAGTGGGAGGAATGTGAAGAATAGTGCATGTAATTTGCTGGACAACCCACGCATTGACCTTTAAAATACTCTGACCAACAAGATTTGCTCGCTATGCATTGTGCAAGTGGGTTTGTTTCTGCATTCAATAGGGGACGTTGAACAATAGATGACAATAGTGTCCACAATTCCCGAAGGTCTACGATTGATGATCGTGTACAAAACATATGGGAGGTCTTCCTAAAAAGTTTTAGTAAAAACAAAAGAGGGACAATAGGGGTCCATGATTGAAGATGTTTACACACTTGTGTGGGTGGTAAAATATTAGATCATCAACATTAGTTCCTGATTTTCTGCTGAACATTAATGTGTGTTCTGAATGTGACATTTATGTTTGTGGTAAACCTTTCATAGCAATGTTTTAAGCCTGCTCAAATTCAGTCAAGAACCAGGTGGCAGCAATATGTAGCTCTTAAAAATTTGGCTGGTATACCTGTTCCACCATAGGTAATGCATTATGCTCCTGCCAGGCAATTTTTAAAATTTCTAAGTAATGTTTTAAATTTTAGCCCAAGTAAATTAAGTTTGGGAACAGTCGGTGGCAGTGTATGCCTATACTAATTGATGTTTTGGCTGGTACCCTGCTCTAGATTAATTTGAAGTCAGTTCTTCTAAGCAATTTTAAAAAATCGCTTGGCAAATTTTTAAAGCTGAACAAACACAAGATGAGAACCAGTCCCAACACGCCCCACTTGACATTTTTAGCTGGTAACCTTTTGTAGCTGCATGGAACTGAGTGTGATTGACTCCTGGTGTCAGTGGTGGGTGGCGAGGCAATCATTTTCTAAACGCCCACCTTTACCTGGGCAGGTCAAACACTGTCTGTGCCCCCGTCTTGTTTACCAGAGTTTTTGTGAAATAATCATCCACGGGCCCCGACTGGCATTTGAGTGTTAATTCTCAAACAGATGGTCTGGCACTTGTACATAACGACTGAACCTACTTGTGTTGAAGTGGGATCTCAAATAATGAAAGAAAGGGGGGAAAAAAGATACAAATGAAAACCAAACAGCTTGCCACAAATGCATTGACAGTCAGATCTGATGACGAACAAAATTAAACGCCTTTTCAGAAAATGAGAAATAAATTGACGTATGCACGCGGCTGCAGAAGTCACAATGGGGCGTTTTATTATGAATCTTTAGCGGAGCCGCAGTTGAGTGTTTGGAACACAGGGTCGGACATCTTGAGAACAGATCATGCTCAGGGAGATTGCAGAGTGTATATTTCTTTGATGAGGAAAACATGAGATGCTTCTTCTTTCTTGTTCCACTGGCTGCAAATGTAAAGGTCGTCAACTGAGAAATCTTTTCTCTCCCAGAGCAAATTCTGTTCTTTAGAGTTCAGTAATCTACCTCAAGGTTTTTTTCATAATGAAGATGCTGGGGCCTGTACTTTACGTCGGCAATAGAGAATCCTTTGCTAAGAAATGAGAAATCAAAGACTCATTGAAGTGCTGCCCTGTCAGTTGATGAACAAAAGCAAGGAGTGCATCTCCTTTCTGCAATTTTATTTCTTGGCGAGATGCGTGTGCATTGAACTGGGTGGAAAAGGATGCAAACAAGCATTGATTTGTCCTTCAGCAACCCGACTATATTGATTGGAAAAGTTTCTAAAAGTTGAGTTTTTTTTTATTAAATAGTGTTTGAAATTTGAATATGCTCTATACCAAATATCACCTAAATTCAACAATTTCTGTCAGTAATTCCAATCTATTCTTCTACCACTTGGTGTTGTTTGATTTTGCCAAGCTTTTACCCACCCTACTGCCTTTTACAAAGTTATAGTACTACCTTTTTATACATGTACTTGTGGAAAAAGATTAACAGTACTTATCCCGTACCTGGTTCTAATTCTTGTTCTCCCTATATCTTCTTCACCCTTCAATTCTTCCGAAGCCTCATCTCATGATCTTACCAAACAATTCACTCTCAGTAAAACTTAAATTCACTCAGGCCAACGTTACTCTCTCCCCATAACCTGCAAATTGTAATGCAGATAAGCCTTGCGTGTAAAAACCTACAGTACTGCAAAGCCTATTGCCTTATCCCTTTATTAAATTACTGTACCGGCTTTTCTTAGCCCATTCAACCTCAATTTTCCTACCGTAACCCAGTTTTTTTCACCCATTCACTACCCTTAACCCAGCTTAGCCTAAGTCCACCCAGCCCCGGCCCAACCGGTTATAACTTTAATACCTGTCGCATGTGTCAACCCAACAAGCCCTATCAAAACCCAAACAAAAATTTCAGTCATTTTCAAAGTTGTTCCCCTCCCTCGAACCCTCTTCAAATCCTTCGCATGCAGCTTCTCAAGAGAATCTTAGCGGAAACTGGAGCCTGTGTCAACAATCACTAGCGGTTGACCAGCGTCTTGGATTTCATATACCCAGCATTCTCGGGCCATGGCGTATTACGATGCCTATTCCCGCACTGTGACCGCATCGTGGTCTTATAACGTCATGCTTGGATACCCCCTGATGGTGCCCCGGACTTGAGATGATGCAAGAAGGCGGAATCATGATCGTTTTGTTGGCCGCATTGATGGCACAGATGTCAGTCGATGTTGGGGAATTTGACTGGCAATGGAATGGGAAGCTAGATTGTTGTTGTACTGTAGGTGGCAAGGAAAGGTTTTTAAACCTGAACTTTTTTAACAAGGCATTTTTGCCTGAATTTCCTGAATCCTTAAAAATCAAATATCAGTCTAGGAAACCACCAACACTTTCCTTGTAGATGTAGTTCCATTTTTCAGTGATCATTTTCTAATGATCTGTTCTTGCTCTATGCGTGATATACATGTAGCTTACTCAGGCATTGACGTAGTGTCTTGAATATCAATCATGGGAAAGGTGACATAGTTTTAGAAGAGTGCCCTTAGTCAAATGCGGTTTTCCTTTTTGTATTTCCTATTGGACTATAGTCAAAATAACATTGAAAGATAATCACTTCTTGGAATCGTGTTGTGAACTGCCAAAGTTCAAAAGTTATAGTGCAGAATATACCTTGAAAAATCACAATACATGTGTAGTTTGTCCAGTCCACTTGCCATAATGTTATCTGTGAACTGTGAGACTATTTTGGAATGCGCTTGGTTCAAGAAATTCCAATTGGAAATGATAGAGCGAGGCTCTAAAAGTGTAGATGTACGAGACCAGCTGTTGAATAAGAACTGACACATTATGACATCTGTTTATACCATAGTGTGAGTTCTGTAAATTGTGAGGTAATAAAATCCGGCATAGTATATGATTTTTATCGGTAACCCATGTGTGATTTGTGAAGGATGTGTGTCATACAATCTGTCATAGAGCTTGTTTGCAATCCCAGTGCTATGGTCCTTTGGCAAAATCCCTGTCTCTTACAATGACAGGGTAGCGCCTCAAACCTCCCATGAGATATTACGCTTTCACAATGCTTTGTGTTATCCTGATTTCTCCGGAGAGCAGGAGTCCGAAAGTGGTCTGGTGTCTGGTGTCGTCATATGTCTTGTTAAGGTGACACAGTGTAGTCTGGTTGAACTTTGGTCTGGTGCCCAACATTCTCCCAGGTGTTAAATGGTTGTTGTGGCATTGTACCTGGTGTCAGGTACCAGTGCCTTGGGGTTTGACTCTTTCAGGGAATATCCCCAAGCAGAGAAAATTTGTGTTACAAATTTATATATGCTAATTGAAAAAAAGCCATCCAATATTTGTGCAGATTAATAGTTGTTAAACACTTAGTAAATTAAGTTCCTGACTTAAGGAGCTGATAAGTACATGAATATGCTGAGCACACATATTGGTACCACGTTTGGTTGGTTCCCTGCTTACCTGTGGTGTAGTTTGTCTACTTGAAATGATTATAACACTTGTAATCTCTGGCCCTGTAAAATCCTGTTAAAACCTTGTAGAAAGTGAGCACCGAAGAATATCTATCCATTCACACCAGACCTTAGGCAGCCAGTTATAATGCATAATATAACCGTAACGAGAAAGAAAAAAATTGAAAGGAGGAAATTGAAGGTTATTTATATTTCCCCCTCCCCAAGCCATGCAGCTGGAATGGGAAATGGCTAATATTGTCAGGCTGAAATATCGAATAAGAGGATACAAATTCACGACTTATTTTAGGAAATAACGTTGTAAAGTAGGGGTATAATTATAATTATCATTGCCACACTTAATTGAGAAATTCATGATAGGTCAGTATCAACTTCGTTACCAGAATTTGACACAATTTTTATTTATAATGGAAAAAGAAGAAAAACACAACACTGCATGACCAGTTTTTCAATTCTCGATTTACACAACTTGACACCGCGCTCATTTAGAGTCCCGTGTTTACGCATGAACAGCAGTCTTTCCGTCCCGGACAAAAACAACTGCTGTTATAATGATTGACGACAGGGATCATGTTATGGGGAACGGTGACATGTTATGGGACCAGAAAATTTGCGAGATATTGCCCAGGGCTCAACTACAGAAGTCATGTTGCGTTCTCCCGAATGCGAAATTGTCATGGGTAAGCACACAGACGTTCCGTGCCATCCATCAGCAAACATACTGCATGTTGCCGAGTGACAGAAAAAGAAATGCGCTGTGAACCAAGGGAAAAAAAAGAAAGATTCCAATTAAATGGATTCTAACAATTACATTTGGAAGGCCCGAGGGAAAGATATATCTTCCCGACTTGAGACAGCAATAGTTCAAAGAATGTAAAGTACACTTGGACTGTAGATAAAAAAAAAAATTAAGAAATGAAATTGGATGTAAAGAAAACTTTGAGAGATCTCATGTTGGAGTAGGTGTTGGAGTATCATGGCAAAATATTGTCAGGATTTAGGTTGGCCAGTCGGATTAATCATAAATATAAATCATGAGTATCAGTGTGGAATTTTGTAAAAGGATAGAAGACTGTTAAAAAAAAATCAGTTTACAGCGGAATAAATTTTGACAAATAAAGTTTGACCGATTTTGACAAAATCAGAAATTATTAACTAACATGCTGCAATTTATATTGAAAATTTAATAATATCAAAATTATTAACAATGTATATTTATGTACATAAAAACATTTTTAAATTTATCAATAACTGAAATTTAATAATTAAAAAAAAATGAAAAGAAGTGCATGTTGAAAAAAATTTCACCAATATTTGAAATTTAATAAAAAAACAATTTAGAGAAGAACATTTTGAAAAAAAATCTGTTTACATCAAAGAAAAATACTGAGATAAAGATTTCAATGGATTTGAAAATTGTGAAATTTAATGCTGTTTTTTCCTTCTCCAGTTCTTGAAAATTTGATAGGTTCATTTCCTGATATTTTTTCCCATTAATGGCCGGGCATGGACTTAATTGATTGGGGATTATTTTGTGAATTTCTCCATCCTGACAGTGCCCTGAGGGTGTTAATGCTATTCGAGTTTCAGAAAAAAAAGCAAGTAATTAGCGTCTGGTTGAGCGCTTGGAAGGGCAGGGACTCTTAAAGGAATCACTGCATTGTGTAGCGCTAGCATTGTGTACAAAAATTTCTACTGCAAAGACTACTTTTGCCAATTTGATAATTGCTGCCTCACTAGTGTAGGAAAATGTGTAGATTGTTGTCATTGAAAGGAGGGTTTTATTGTAGGTTAGCTGAAAACATCTGGATGTGTATGGGCTCTGTGCATAAGTACCTGGTACCCCTTCAACAGAAAAGGAGCATTGGTGGAAACCTACATGTAGACTGGTTTCTGGTCCATCCACTGCATATTTTGAATGATCCAAAGTTATTGGGTGCAGGGATTGGTCTGGGAGACCATCGCAAGATAAATTCAAATGTATTCGCGTATATATAGCTTTGGCACATTCAGGAAGCCGTGCGTACTTATCGCACGAACCAGTACATATACTCTTGTTTTACTATATTCCCGAGGACAATGCTTTGTGTTTTCCTTTGTCCCTGTAATATAACACACTCCGCTGTGTGTCCCGTCCATTGACACAGACCATGTCACATCTGTTTAGAAATTTGATGTCTACTTTCAGCAAACTGTTCTCTTCTGTACTGCATCTACCGGTATGTGTGTATCTCCCGTGAAAACTGAAATGAAGATGGTTTCAAAGGGATGACAGTTACATGTACTGTTAACTGTGGTCAAAATTTCATGAGAAGATGCCTAGGTGTTTGTTTTGCCTGTTGCCTGTCAATATAGTGTCACCAGTGACATCGTCTATACATGTAGTTTGGCTAACTTATCTGTGCATGTTTTCATTGAGTTGAGATGGACCCACAAATAATTACAACCACGTCATACGGTGGTAGAAGTGTATTATTGTTATTAATTATTTCTGGTAATGAAACCAAGGATTCCTCAAAAGTGCCCTATTCAGTGTAGCTCGCAAGCCTGAAGAAACCAGTGAGAAGACGGTGAAAAGAAATGACAGTTTTAAAGGTGGGAGGAGAACCCCAGAATGATATTTCTAGGGAAAACCACGGAATCAGGCAGGGACTGAAAACCCAATCCACGTTTTGGCCAAGACGGGATTGGAACCCGGGTCACATGTTGGACGACGAGGAAAGCACCACTTTGCAACCTCCTCTCCATGATGTGCTTTGGTATAATTATCGTTTCCATGCATCCTCATGAGAGCGCAAAATATTTCTTTGAAGGAACATAGGACAAAGGCGGAAATATACGGCAGCATCCCACCTCTCTCAACTACGGTACAGTGTAACGACCCAGAGCCCGCCTTGCTATAGAGCCAAAGAACAAGTAGTCTCTGACCTCATCTGCTGGAGATTACCTTGCCCCAACAGAGGTAGGAGACCCCTCAACTACGTTGACACTGTATGCAATGATGTGAGCCAGCACGTTGATGACATCACCACGGCCATGGCGGACGAGAGTCTGGAAGAGTTTGGTTGCATCCATCCCGGCTGCGGCCGCCCAATAATGATGATGATGATGCACCTTTAATCTTGCAAACAGTTTATAACTGGGGGCACATGGCATGGCCCTTTACAAAGAAGACCCGGAGTCACACCAGTTAAAGTGATTGATCACTGCTTACCAAGAGCTACTAAAAATAAATTGGACAGAGGCTGCACATGAATAAGAAACAGCATTGTGCGTCTTGAGACCAGAATGCCAAGAATGCTTCACTGTGTGAATAGGCTGACAAGCCATGTCCTTAAATTAAGGACAAGCTCTCTTAATTGTCTGTCTGTGGAGTGGCAGTCCAGGGCCTGTAAAAAACAGGGATGGCTCCTGACTTCACCATCCCTAATTGGCCCAGCATTTATCACATTGTGACTGTCATTTCCCCTTCTTTCGGAGCAGAGATTGCTCCTTATTTTCCTCCTGATTTTCTTGCCTAATTGGACAGTGCTGTGCTTGTGATATTGCAAGTGGCTGTTGTGACACTCTCTTGATTATAGAATGACTCCCTTTTTTTCTAGGCTTTAATTTCACATACTCGGCTCATTAGTGTGTTAACGTGGCCAGATACAAATATATGTTTGTTTCCTTTCTTTAAACAAAATAATGTGTAAAGAAGATTGAAGTTGAATTGCAAAGTGTTTGTGTAGAAATCTTTGTGTACTTCTCTACATCACAGCAATTGTAGTATATTTGTAAATGTGCATAGAACTTGTAAATGTGCATAGAACATAGAACATGTACATGTACCGGTATGTTACAAGTTTCAAGTTACAGGCCTAAACCATCTACTTTAGATTTAATATCTTTAACAACTAGAACTTGCATGTAGACATACATTTTAGAAAACAATGTCTCAGATTTTGCAACTGGAACTTAAGCATAACATGCATGTTACTTTTGAAGTTAAAAACAAGGAGTTGGATACATTATTTGCATTTTGCAAATTTAAAACTAGAACACCGGCCTGAAACAATTACACTGGCCCAATTTTCAAAATCTGAACCTAAGTATTGCAGAGCTGTCAAGATTTAATGGGGGAAAAAGAAGTAGACATGCATGTATACAGCACGGCGGATTTCAAAAGAGTCGGCTCAAGTAATGCAGCACAAGTCTGCAACCAAGCGCGCATTTATCCTCTTAAGTGCACCCATGTAGGCCAGGAATTAGCATGCTTAAAAGCCTAATTGCGGCCTTACCCCACCGGCAGCGGACAACGTTTTTCAAATGGCGTCCCTGATTGGTCCAAATTGAATTATTCAGCCGGTACCCGGGCCTCGTCGGCCACTTTAAGCGCGCCAGCGATTTGTGTCAAATGCGGGGTCTCAACACACACATACACAGAAAATAGGATTTAAAAGGGAAGGGGGCAAAAGGGGTCGATGAAATTTCTTCCCGCCGGTAAATTACTTTTAACAGACCCAAGCGTACCGTCTTTTTTTCCCCTTCTGTCTTTGTGTTGTCAGTGTTATTGATCTGCTACTACTGGTATTATCAGGGCATGAGAATTGTGGGTAGAATGGCAGTATCTAGGCAACCTGTTTTTCTTCTGTATTGAAGGGGTGTGTGTTTATTAACGAAACCACGCGCTCGGCTGCCAGAAGTGAAGCGTGTTCTGATTTGCCGTGTTTGCCGAGTCCCTGGATTTATTAATAATTTAAGAAGTCAAATACTGGCTGGTCGATTACTGAAATACCCGAGATCCATCAAGCCTGCTTCGTGCTGTAGGTCTCTCTCTCTGCCGTCCCCTTCACTCTTTTTTAAAATTGATGTATGATATTTCCTTGATGAAATTTTCCCCCCTTCTCTTGTTTGAACGTCACTCCGGTCTTAGTATGTCAGCTGCTCGGATATTGATGTGCTTGTTTTCATATTACGGAGGGGACGGCGTGTAAACAGGGAAAGCGGGGAGAGTATAGCGGGGTGGGCATGGCAGGGAGATGGGGTCCGGGTGATCAATGATGGTAATATGGGATGGTGTGAACGGTAGGAGGAGTGAAGGAGGATGCTGGTGTGTTACAGATGATGTGGACATTTCATCCAGGGGGTATTGATGAGATGCTCGCCCTCTTAGTCTTACCCTGCCACGCCCTATCTTAAAAAAAAAAACAGAGTGTGGTATAGACCTGATCTTGCTGCCACCATTTCAGTCATGTACCCTGTCTCCAATAACAGTTCTGAATGATAGTGTTTTTGTGCAAAAAGGAACCAGACTATTTCAGTCATGTACCCTGTCTCCTATAACAGTTCTGAATGATAGTGTTTTTGTGCAAAAAGGAACCAGACTATTCATCTTGCTGCCACCATTTCAGTCATGTACACGTACCCTGTCTCGTATAACAGTTCTGAATGATAGTGTTTTTGTGCAAATAGGAACCAGACTATTTGTCCTTCCAGCCTCGCTTTGGTTATGTTGATTTAAATGGGGAAAAAATAAAGATGGCCGCAACGTGATAATGGTCTATTGGCAGACTAATGTCTCAACTATGCATGTTTATCAATACACTTACATGTCTGTGAAAACAAAAATTATAAGCATAATTGGATAAAAAATGATGCAGAATTTTGAGCTTTGATTCAACTTGCCCCTTAGGAAGGATTACAGTGTATAATTTACAAAAGAGTGCATCCAAACCTAATAGCGCCCTCTATTGTGGTTGTCGTATCCGAAGAAGGCTAATTCATGTACATACATAGGGAGGATGCCCACTGTATTAGGAGAATTGAGGATTATGGGGAAAAAGTCCATACCTGGACACCACTTGACATCCTGTGCACAAACCCTATGAGACTGGTCTGAAAAAGTCAAAGTGTTTCTCAGTAAATGCTTCAATATTGTCCCTGCTAAATTTGACTTTCTAGGACATGTTATCGCTTTCAGATGGCTGACAGGTCACTGCAGGGAAAAATTAGTGATACATGTCCATGTATGGAATTCTTTCCGGATGCTAAACAGAAGAACAAGAAACTGAAATTTGCAGAAGCGTTTCAAATGTTCATCAGTACCTGCCCCTTAATAACGTCAAACCCTGTATCCCACACAGTGTTGCATTTTTTACTCAATGAGCTACACAGCATATCACAATACATAAATCTATGTATCCAAAACTGAGTTCCCAGTAGTTGTGCCGATGGTTTTATAATATTGCCAATTATCCTGAAACTTCACCCTCTTGAAAATGATTCATTGGAGTGGACAAATAATAACCCAAAACAAGTCGAGGCTTGCATTAACGAACAAAGCCGCAGACACCGTCCCCATCACATTGTCCCCGATCCAATTTTTGTCAAAGTTGTGATCCATCTTGCAGATGCACCCCGAATGACACGGTTGTGTCTGTGCACGCGCCCGGCCCGCACACGTGATGAATTGCCCAATCCCACTTCACTAATGGAGCAGCAAATAACCGCAAAGATGCAAAGTATTCCCCCGAGGAAAATTCAGAGGTTTCTGTTTGTGTCCTTTTTTTCTTTCTTATTCTTCTCCTTTATTTTCCTTTTCTCTCTTTTCTGTCTTGTTGGAGTGTTTGGAACTATCGACGATAATTTTTTAACATGGACTGATCGAGCATGACCAATGATAAGATTCTAACGATGATACAGTGTTGGTGGGGGGGGGGGGGGGGTTTACATGATAAACAATTATGTTGGAGTAAACTACCGGTGCGTCATTTGTTGAAAAGAAGAGGAGGAGCAGTTAAACGAGAGAGCACCTCCACTGTCAAAAACAATTAGAGAAAATAAGGTATAACCTTCCGTCTGCAATTTTTTTTGTCAATTATTTTTGTACAAGGACTCTCATCAGGCCCAGTGCTTGGGAAAAAAAGGAGAGAAAAAAAATGCACTTGAAATTACAATTTGAGCCATTGGTGACATATGCAGCTATGTTGGCAATCATTAAGCGTAATTTGAAACGTGCCTGCCAAGCAAATCTGATGACCTATTGAAATCCGATCCCGGGATTATGTATTTCTTTTCCGCCAACGTGACATTGGATGACTCGTCATGAGCGCGAACGCGATGCGGGAGGCTTCAAAATATCATTTTTTTTGTTTTTTGGTGGTCCTTCTTGAGAGGCTGTTTGTCACGGTGGACTTTGCCCTCTCGACATGACATGCAGAAATGAATAAATTTGGCCTTTCTTGAGCGTTGCCACTCGTAATTTTTTGGTTTTTAAATAAGAAATTTGTATTCGTGCCCAGAAGTGGCAAACCATAGAATCAATATTCCTTTGCTTTGTTTGATGTAAGAATTATACAGAAGGAGAAATTATTTGATGAGAGTTTTGAATTATTCAGCGGTAATTGAAAACTTTGAGTGTAATTGTCAATACGAGAAGCCTTCATGTTTCTGGAACTGCAAAAATCTTTGACCAAAAGATAATGTCTTAAAATCCCCCAAGGCAATTAACCAATGGAAAAACATGTTTCCAGTCATGTGACTAAACTAATTTACATATATACCGGTAGTTAAATCATATATCTGAACTTACATAATAATTGTTCTTTTGCGCATTTTATGAAAATTCGTAAATTCAGAACAGTTGCGTTTCTTTCTGTCGCAGTTTGGAAAAAGCTTGAGTGTGAGCGTGACAGTTGCTAGGCAACAGCTGGCTAGATTTTGTCAGTCAGTTGAACACGTTTTCCTTTTTTCTAAGTTCCATGCCCATATGCAATTGTTTACTAGTTGTTTACAAGTTTGTTTTCTATGTTGTTGTTTACAGGTAGAGGATGTGACCCTAATGATGGACAGGCAAACCAACAGGCATCGAGGTATGTTCACATTTTGTTTCTTCCTTTTCAAGTAGTTTATTTGTCAAAACAAGACATTACTAAATTAAACGCTAAACAAAATACAAACTGAAACAGTATTGAAAGCCCCAGTAAGCCTTCAAATACTGGACTACATTGTACTACATGCTATCAAAATACATGTAGTTTATATCCTTTTTTTAATAGTAAAATATTTATGCTGATTTAAATGGAAAGTGAAAAAAACTACAGGTACATGTAAACATACACTTTATCAAAAACCTCAACATTCCTTCAAATAAAGCAAATGCCGTCAAAATATGGGAGTTCTTTTTTTTTATAAAGCTAAGTGGTCATGTTATTTCTTGACACATGAGGGCGCTGTTTATGTCATGCAAGTAGGACAATGAATGCATTTCATGTGCACTGAATGGCTACATTTAAAACCTGAACAGTAATACATAGCTGCATGTACATGTATATTTACACACACCAAATGGGAACAAACAAATGCTACCAACATTATGGTTCTGGTTGGTCATGTACAAGAAGCGTTTTCTTTTGAAAATCTTCACAGAAACTTCATTTCACCTTAAAATGTGAATTGCCAAAAATGGTCCGGATTTCACGCAGAATGGAAAAAAACAACTTAAGCTTGTCACATAGGTCTCACCTTAACTTTGTTTTAAAGACGTTTCCTTAGTAAAGTTGGATGGAGATGAAAATTATTAACCAACTTAATATTTTGTATATATTCCGCTCAGGAGGTTTTGGAAATGAGGCTTTCGTTGTGTAATTGCGCCTAAGGCCAAATCAACCACGGGTCAATATCTAGAATAGTTTTGTTCTGAATGTAACTTAAGACCCCTGATTTCACAGCTTACTAACTGTACAGTTTTGCCAGTGTAATTGGTTTTCCACTCAATGAAGACACTCGTGAGATTGTTAATTAATGGTAATTTATACATAAAAACCACTCTAGGGTATATATTTTAAAAGATGGACAAAAGTCCCATTAAGTCATTAAATCATTGATCTTTTTTTTTTTCTCGTATCTAATTTGCTGCAATGTTTTAAAGCCTGAAAAACTTTAAATAGGGTTGAATTTCAGGTAGCAATCTGAGCATCCAGTGTGAGAAAAAAAAGGAGGGAAAGGGGGAAAGAGAGGGACAAACAAGAAAGAACGGTGGATGGTTTGGCCAGTATCGGCAAGGGTATGGACGTGCGTAAATGACCCTGCCGCTGGGCATGCAGGGAGTATCAGTCCAGCACTAATGGCCGGCAAACGGTGAGCCAACGCAACCAGAAATTAATTGAACGTACTAACAGTGTTGGCAAAAATGTAACCCAATCCCTCGCTAGCTTGATTCTCATTTAAGGCAAGCCCCGGCCGAGACTCGGAGTTCCTCTTTGACCGCTGCGATCGAAACTGTTGCTCCGTTGCCTCCGAAGGAAGAAAAAAAGAACTTGTAGTTTTCAGTTTTGTTGACCATTTCAGCCTAGGAAATGAATAACAATGTGAGCAGATCGAGTGACTTGCCAGCCCGCTTTCAGCGACATTCTTAAACATTTTCGCAGTTGGTAGGGTCCAAAAGGGGCCTTTGTCGCGAAGGAATTCTTAAACAGTCAGCTCGGGTGTCAAACAAGTATAAATTGCTTGCCGGTCTTGTGATCAGGATACATTTACCCATTCACACTTTTTTTTCTGGAGTTGTTGGCACATGTAGTTTTCTTTTTTTATACTTCGGCGGGTAGAAATATAATTCCCCAGGTTTTGTCGCGGAATTGTGCAGGCATGAAATTCTCGGGTTATCTGATCGTTGTAATTATCTCAGATTGGATTTTTTGGTGAAAGGGAGACGGTGAGTTCTACATGTACCGTTGCATGACTTCTAGGTTAATCGTTCTCAGTCATTTTAGAAAAAACAGCACATCAAACATAATACATTGTAAGTTTAGGACGGTGGTTCATAAAAGGCGTTACTGTTGTTTGCTTGACCTGTACAATAAATCAAAACTTTTAATTAAGTTCAGTGTAGCTTCCGATCTGAGATGTAATTCTTGGAGATTTTTTCAAGACTGGTGATTGACCAGTAAGAATTCAGGTCTTAAAACCGGTCCAGTTTTTTGCAGTTGGAGCAAGTTTAACATTTGTGTGCAGAGCTGAAGTTTCTTTGGAAGATTTTGTCTTTCCTTCAGATCTTTCCACATGTAGGTTTGATGCAGCAGTTTACGATTGAATTTTATGGTAGGCTTGTTGCCTGGGATTTGTCATAAAACTTCAGAGGTCGCTATTGAGCAGAGCAAAACCTAACTGAGCGGATGGCCACCAGAAAGTGATATCCGCCATTGCCAGATTAATCCAAGCAAATTACAAGTCCCAGCAGGAAATGAGGCTCCTTTATATCTGACCGCCGAACCATAAAAATGAAGGAGAAACGAGTCCTATTGTTCCTATTTTTTTTGAGAGCCATGCCACTTGGCAAGCCAGCGAGCCATAACTGAAAGAAAATGGAGCAAATGTTTGAACGGCGCGCAGTTGATTATTTGCTGGCGATTCATAGAGCTGAGTCCGGTCGTTTGCCCGCGTGACTTGCCCCCCCTTTTCCTTTCAAGCGTGCCGCTCCTTGCAATGCCGCCATCATTGTGATTTGTTTTGTGGGGCAGTGATCGGCAATCAGCGTGGGGATCCAGTCATGTGCGATGGGACTATATGAGGGAAGCGAGAGAGAGGAGTTAAGAGAAAATGCGAGCAAGACGGCTTCAGGGCTCACCAGAGTATTTGAATGGTATTGACCTTTCCCGCTGCAGTCGCAATAGTCCAGTTTTTTTGTGCATGGTGCTGCAGGGCGGTTTGCCCTCGTAATTTCCTGTCTCTTTGGTTACCTGTGGGAAATAAACCCAGCGTGCATAGTGCAGGGGCCTCTCGGGCCAACGGCCAAAAAATTGCCCGACACACGAGATAAAGAAGGGGGAAAACAAACCACCCAACACAAACACACACACGGGCATAAGCGGCATAGGTCCGACCCGATCATTTTTTTTGAGCTTTGTATTGGTTTGCAATCGAGAATCGGAAATCCGAGCGTGTCATAGCTCTCATGCCGTGTCCGCCGTGAATTTGCATTATTATTCCAGCCTCGGTGCCCGGCGCCGGCCGCTGACAAACGTTTTTGACTTTTCTTTTTGTAAAATTGAGAAGGCAGGGGATAAAAAAAAAAGGAAGAAAAAAAAAAAAAGATGCGAGGATGGCTAGGATAGGAGACACAGGTCCCGGCACATCAAAAATAGAAGTCCCCATCGTGTCTTGGGACGCGGCCTGGGACGAGACAAGGCACGCAGAGAAAACAGGAGAAATTGACTTTCATGGCAGATTAGGATTCCGCGCTCAACTCGACCCCGGCTCGGCCGGGTGCCCGACTCTCCGGCTGCCCACGGAAGAGTTTTAGAGTCAGTAGGTTTGGCGCCTGTGTGATTAAACGCAGTACTTGAGGGGTCTTTGCATTCACTCACACCTGCTGGCCATAGCCAATCCAGTATAAATTTAATTGTGGGGATCCTTTCACTTGGGGATCGCCCGGTAGAATTCCATTTTGTTAAATGACACGAAACTGTCATGAGAGGGAGATGTTAGAGAAAGAGTGGAGAGAAGAGGAGGCGAGTTGGCGGCGTCCGTGCTTGCTGAATGCCAAGTCGGATCGGTACTCCGGCCGGGTCACGACCCTTAGGCATGGTTTTTTCCTTCCCTTTCTTTCTTATTTTCTTGTTTCTCACCTCGGATTTATAGAAAAAAGGAGGTTGTCTGGGATAAGAAGCTTGTACCGTTGAGATGGCAATTCAAGCGTATACATTTCAGCGCCAAGCCACTATCCGGTCCGGCGGACTCGCCGGGCAATATAGTGTTACTCCGAAATGCATGCAGGAGCAGCAGTTTAGAAACAACACAGGGATCCTAGTGAGACATCACTGCCAACTCTGCGGCGACGTCTAAAGGAAAAAAAAAATGGAAAGAGACGGTTTGGGGGTACAAAAAAAATTGGCAGACATGGCAGAACGCTCACACGCCTAATAGGTGCCGCAGTCCGTGTAGGCGTTGATCCCCTTTCTGCCCGGAACTGATAATGGATACATGTAAATTTTAACGCGGATGCCGCTGAAGCGCCTCTCTTGCAATTCTGATATCCCCATCTGACTCTCAAGGGCCGAGAGCTCCTAGACATCCTGGCCCCAGCGTCCGAATTCACCTGTACGCGAGATTGCCCCCGACAAGCAGCTGGATCAGTTCAGAGCCACAGAAAATGTTTTCAGATCACTACTAAGTGGGCAAAATTGCACGTTTTCTTCTCCTTTCTTTTTTGCCCACTCTTCGGTCTCCTCTCTCCTTTTTCTTCCTTTTCTCTCTTCTTTCCGCATCTTCTTGCCCTTTTGCATGGATCTCTCTCTCTCTCTAAAGAGTTGAGTTTGCAGTGCCTGTCTGGACATGCCGTGCCGTTAAGCTTCTGAGGGGAAGAGAATAACAGAAAGAAAGGGGAAAAAAAGGAAGCAGTAAGGAGAAAAAATGCTCAAAAGAGGGGCAAATAGATGGGTAAGAATCGACGTTTTACTTGAGTAGATCTGATCAGGAGGGGATATTGTGTCGCCATGTGTTGGCTATTTTAAGGTTTCTAAGTAAAGCCGTGGCGCATAGCGCGCTAAGATCAGACAGGGGCTGCGCTAACAATAATACAAGCCTTCGCTCCGTGTGGCGGCAGGGGCCAGACAGTCAGGCTCCTGGTCAGGGAATTTGCAATTCAGAAGAAAAAAGTGAGGTGGGGGAGGGGGGGGGGTGAGAGAAAGAAAGAAACCTGATAAATAGTTTCAAGAAAAGGGCACAACAGGTTTGTTGTATGCCTGTGTGTTTGCATTTCATGGTGCTGTGAAAGAGAAAGAAAGCAATGTTAAGTGGTAATTTGTTGAGAAGAAAGAATGGCTAAACATATAAAATAACCCGCAGGCGAGATACAAACAGACCAGGAAATAGCCCTTTTGGGGTCTTGCTTTATAAAAAGGAAGAAAAAAAAGGTTGTTTGCAAAATCTGTACATGTAGTATTGTATGTACATGTGAGGTTTGAGCATCAATATTAGGTTTTGCCCTTCACCGGCATATAAACACTGCTTACTCAGTGTGTTACCTCCGAGTGAAAGTTGGAAAAAATCACTTGGGTGGGATTCGAACCCATGACCTGCTGCTTTCTAATGCAGACGTCTTACCACTCGACCACCATGCTTGCGAGTTCACAAACATTTACCGAATGGCATTTACTTTTTCTGTGTAAGTTTTATTCATTGTTTTGTTCAGGTTGAAGAATGCAGTCCATTCTTTTGTGGGTAAACAGTGGCTGTGTAACAGTTCCTTGAATGATGTTTCCCAAATTACATGTACTTGATGAGACTTGCTATGCAGTGACTCAAATCAAGACCGTCTTAACATATCACACATTAGTTTCTGTCAAGTTTGTTCAAAACTGACAAAAAGAATTTTGAACAGAGGACATGAAATCTTCAACCCCACGATGGTCATAGGTTGATCCCGAACATGTACATGTGTAGCTGTGTGCTCATTGGGGAAACATGTACATGTACATGTACACAAATACATATATCCTCAAAAGTCAGGGGTGCGTTTTGGCGGTCATAAACAGTCATAACCAAAAATTGGTTCGGTTGTTTCTTGTCAGTGAGTTTCTTTGGGAATTTTAAATGGGCGAGCATTTCTCATGACAATGCAATACTCAAAATCGCAAATCCCCAAAACAATTAACCAAAGAGAAACAACAGAACCAGTTTTTGGTCATGACCGCCAAAACGCACCCGGAATGCCATCCCATTGTGACAGCTGAGTCTGTACTTCTTTCCTAATTATTTCCGGAAAAAGGAATTAATTGCACAATTTATACAAATAAATTATATAAATTTCACGGCTTGTGAACTTTTTCTTTTAATAAATTAAAGCATTTTGATTTCAAAATGATGTTAACACAACACACAGCTACAAAGAACTTGTACCTGTAATTGCTGAACCACAAAATAATTTAAAACTAATTGAATTGAAGCTTTTCAGAGTGTTGCAGAGTAAAGGAGCGTGTATGCACAACACTGCTAAATTAACACACTTTTGGTAGTCATGACTCTTCTGCCGTGCGTCGTTTCTACATTTCAATTTATTTTTCATTAACGCCCCAGTTTATAAGCCGAGAAGGCGGGTAAAAACAACCCACCTAAGCCCAATCGATGGCCGGCCAAATTTACAAAAGGCTTCGGTTGTGAAATCAATTTAACACACTTCCCCGGCGATATCTCTGACCCACTTTGCTGAATTAACTAGGGCAGGCTTTGCCGACCTGCTCGGGCCACGGATGAGAGCAGTGCCAGTCGCCGTCTCTCGCCCGTAAATTTCATTCCCGGGTTTACGGCCGTCCTTCTCGCAGCCCCTAATCAAATATGTATTTTATTTTCTGACAGAATTTCCTGCGTCTCGATTTCTGATCTTTTAACTTTTCTCGGAAGCCGATAGGAAAATCGTTTTTGTTAAAAACTGAAAAGCAGGCTTTCCGGACATTTCTTTCTGTTAATTTTTGTGTGTGTGAGGAAACTCGCCTGCTCGATTCATTGAAAAAGAATCACTTGAAATTCTAAAAATGTGCAAGGATAAAGCAGCGGTTCATTGCTCGGCTTTCGCACAGATTTACGCTTCCCAAAAAGATATTTGTAGCATGTTTCGCCAGTAAGTAAAAGCATGAGAATATTTATTGAGATTTTACATGTGATGCGATCAAGCTAAATGAGTCGTTTGTCAGGAATTTTCATGTAGAGATTCAGGCCAAAACGGGTCTTATTCACGAGTCGAGTCAGCTATCTTGAATTGAAAGTGAGGTGAAATCTGAATTTTTTTAACTTGCGAAGAGAAATGAAACCAAGTTAATTTCTAATTAATTCCAGTCTGCTTCAATGAATAATTTGAAATTTGTAATTAAACATTCCCTAATGTTTAAAGCCAGATTAAAAAAAAATGACAGTAAATAAGGCTGCATTGTGCCTGCATAAATAGTCTGGCGCCATCCCATTCAACAGTTGAAATTAATTTTCAATTAATGAAATACATTCAGGGAACTCAACAAAAATGGCCAACTCGTGAATAAGGCCCATAGGGCCACTTCATCACATCTCTTGGTGTTCTGACTTCCATAATTATTGAACTAAAGATGGTTTCAGCATGCGGTTTTCACAGCAGTAATGCTGAGATTGTGCTCTTTTCAAATCTGTTTAAAATAAAAATTGACTAGGGTCGACAAACGACTCATTTAGCTTGATCCCATCACATATTCAAGATGATGCAGATTGTCATCACATTGTGAAATAATTAAAATTTCACTGGACTGTGCGTAAAGTCAAACTGCAAATATTTGTCCATCGAGATACTACAATCCCTCTTCAAAGATTCTAAAGTATCATAAGGTCATCTGAGGTTGCCGATGCCCAGAGCAACCAACATGGCCGACCTTTTTTTTTGTCTAACTTCTTTTTACTTCATTCCTCCGTGACATTACATTGATGCTGTGAATTTGCCCCGTATCTCCCTTTATCGCACGAATCTGCAAATCTAATAAGAAGCACTAAGACCATTCACCAGAGGCCTTGAAGTCAACAGGGATTTGCAACAAAAGAATGAAAGCAAGGAGCTAGAGAAAAAGAGAAAGAGACACAGAGAAAATAGAAGAAGAAAAAAAAATCTACTCTCTTTTGTGAAATTTCCCCGGGATGAACTATGATGAGCCTTGACTGATTTACAGAGAATGAGCGTGTGCAGGAATTTATGACCATGGGCATGCTTTTTAATAATGGCATTTCGCTGTTGTTATCTGCCAACTCCCGTCATTTTTTCCCCCATTTCTCTGTCTTGTTTTCTTTCAATCGTTGCAAGCGCTCTTGGGTTTTTTGCCCTTGGAAAGAAAAGAAGGGGAAGGGGGGCTGAGGAGGAACACAGGACAAGCGAAGGACACCATCTTTGATACTGGGATTGAATCTCCTTGTAAAGGATTGGTTGTAGAAGTAGTTTTGCTCTAGACCTGCGGGCTGTAAGTGATCTTTGGTCTGTGGGGATTCCATGTTTCTGCTAGATCACATTCCCTGCAGGTGTTGGGGTTTAACACTCACCTGGTGTCATTGATGAAGAAATATTGCAGATTTTTTTTTTTTTTTTGACTCTCATTTTTTTTTTCATTTGAAATTTGTTTGTCATTGGAGCAGTGGAAAGAATATTAAATCAAAGTGGGGATTGGGCTCTTTTAAGAGCATATTTGATCCATGTTCTTAGGGCACAGCCTTCACGAATGCCAATTCTAATCCAGTCATTAGAAAGGGGTTGTTTTGTTTCTGAGCGAGGCACTTTACAATGCTTGTTTATGCTTAGCTTTGGGAGCAGAAAATTGTTGTTTCAGGTTGCAGGCCAGTAAGTGGTCCAAAATCGCCTACGCTGGCCAAATCATGATTTGCATGCCCTCAAATTCTTCCTTATTTGAGCATATTGAGGGCCATGAACTTGAGGGTTTAAAAAAAATATGGGTGGAAGCCGTGCAGAGGACTGTGAACTTGTAGTTCTGTGCAATTTGGATGAAATTGGAGCCCTAAAAGCGCTCTATTTTGCAATGGAGTGTAGGCATCGTTTTTTCAAATGACAGTGGGCTTCAGGACCATTTAAAATGGAAATTTCTCCTAAAAGTCATCAGTTAACCCCCCCCCCCCCCCCCGAAAATTGAAAAGAAAATGAAAGATGATGAAATTAGCTTTAATTTGATGTGTGTCTCGAACACCTTGGAGAGTTGTGAGTATTTTTCCAGAATTTTTGAAGTGGGGGCATTTATCATTGGGGTCTATGGCAGTTTATTTACTGGTCTGCAACCTTCAGAGTAGTCTGGGGGACCAGACTTATGGCCACCCACTTTGGCCACACATGCTCTTGAGATGGATATAGGAATTGTGAGTATTAACCCTAACCTCCTTCAGTGATTTGCTAGGAACCTTCTTCACTCCTACAAATTCTAATTATGGTAAACTCTAAACCCAAACTGTTGGACTCTGATTATTGGTGGTATGCCTAACCCAGTGTAAAGCATAATCAGTTTACTAGTGCAGTACTCACTCCAACAGATTCCAACAAACCCTGGTGTTGGAGTTCGACTGGATGGGGATTGTAAATTTGCAGAGCCTAGTCACCATCTCTAAGCATTTGTCGTGATGTTGCTGTATTGTTGGATATTGCTAGATTAAGGATGGTCATAGTTCTTGATATAATAAGAAATGAAAAAAAAAAAAAGGGGCGGTTAAGGATAAACTATTGTGCCTCATCATTATATTCCAATCATTTGAACACATATGTGGATACATTTTCCCTCAAAAGTTGTCATGGAAATATACGCATGACAGTTATCCTGTTAATCACTAAAATTTTGTTTCTTTGATCTCACAAACGTCTTCAAACTGTACTGCTTAAAACCCAAAACAAACCTTAAATGTTTAATCAATAAAACAGATGTTTTACTGTAGTAAAAATCCAGCGCCTATATATAATTGTGAATTTCTGGTATTCACAAAACGAATCACGAAATCAAAGTTGAACATTTCCCAAATCATACACGTTGTCGCACACATCTTTGCCCAATTATTTTCTCTGTCAAACCACATGGAGTTACATTTGTATCACGGTGTTAGTGCTGATCATTTCTTTTTTACGTTGGGTCTTGTTATGATCGGATTTCAGCCGTCCCACGCTCTGTCCTGACTCATCTTCAGCGGCATTTGAGCGCTGGATTCCCTTCCACCACGTTGACTTTCTGGATCGCGCGAGACCGGGGTTGACGACCGGCCCGAGCAGTGGCGTAATGCACTCAACCTTCTGCCCCGTGACCTCGCGCTGTTCTGCAATCGTTCTCCACTCCTCCCCGCTTTTTGCTTCTCGCAAATCTCACCCACGTTTGCAAAAATTTGCCGGTTGGCTTCACCGATGAGGCAGCTTTGAAGCCATTGGGAGAAAGAGAAAAAATAGAGGAAGCAACTGAAATCGAAAAAAAAAAAAAAAAAAAACACACCTTGTTGACTAGAAGTAAATTTCCCTTTTGTCATCTGATCAGGGGATGAAGATGTTGCATGCCTGCCTGCCTTTTTGTTATTTTTTGTTTTTGCTATCAGTGAAAAGGTATTGTTTTTGTTCAGATTTTTTTTCTTTTCTTTTTGGTGTTCTATCCCAATCCCATAGACTTTGTACATGTTTCATTTTCGTGGTCACTTTTCCCAAAAAGCAACCATCAATCTTAATCAAACTTGGCACACTTTGGAGGATACCCAGCACCTCAATCCTTTAAAATCGTCAGGCAGTCCTGCCTCTCAAAATGCATTCATCCTCAATCCTCCAAAATCCTCCTCCTCTTCAAACACCATTCATCCTCAATCCTCCAAAATCCTCATGTTTCTTAAACACTATTCATCCTGAATCCTCCAAAACTGCCAAGAGGATTTTGGAGGATTGAGGTGGGTTAGGATTAAATATTCAAATCAATAACGTTGAAATTTCGTCGAGGCAAAGTAATAAACTTGAAATATAATTGGGTCATTTAATTGGATGGAGCTTATTATAGGGGCATACATGTAAATACATAAGTTTGGAAGAACAAACCCACCATATTTAATTCAATACTTCCATTAGTGTTGAGTTTCTTTTCTAATCAACAATGGTGTGATTGAAACTAAGAAACCTAAAAGAAGAACTTATCGGTTGAGGTGGTTGATTCCTGATGGCATTTAGCCTGTCGCTAAGTCCATTCATGGCCTTTTTGTGAGAGTTCCAAAGTCATCAATGCGGCAACATTTACTGACAGCAGTGCTCAATTATGCTTCGATTCACCACACCAAAAGCCAGAACCATCCCAGGAAATTACATAGATACCTGAACCCGTTATTTTGTATCGTACTTTTTTTTTTATTTCGATGAGAAAAACAACTTTAGGCAAAAATCAATTTGCCTGTAGAACTTCCCTGAATGGAGGCAAAATGGCGTGATACTATCGTTCCCTTCTGCCCTTTTTCGTGAGTCGCTCCGGATTTTTTTGTAAGAACTCTCGTTTAGAAACTCTGACAGCCCTCTTATATGGCAGCAACAACAGGAAATTGAAACAAAATGGAGGAGGTTTCTGGCTCTTTCTTTTGGAGATTGATCGCCTTGGTAACAGCATCTCTGACGTGCTGATGGGAAATATTGGGGGAAGGGGGACTTTGCATGGAGTGACAGTGGTCTTGCAGGTGTCTGTTCAGGTTCACCGTATGGATCAATTCTTGTCCTAAGACCAAAGTTTATTGGCCAAATCCTCACAATAACTGTCGGATCACAAACCGGAATAGCAAGTACAGATTTTGCAAGGGTGAATGATATCCCAGTTAAAATGTTGAGCACGGAATCACAGTTCATGGATTTGAACCCTGCCAGTGCACACAGTGTTTGTGTTCTTGGGCAAGATACTTGCCTCAATTTGCCTCACTCTCAGGTGTATATATGGGTACCTGTGAGGGTTGAGACTGGATTGTGCTGAACTCAAGCAAATACAGATTTTGCAAGGGTGAATGATATCCCAGTTAAAATGTTGAGCACGGAAACACAGTTCATGGATTTGAACCATGACGGTGCACACAGTGTTTGTGTTCTTGGGCAAGATACTTGCCTCGATTGCCTCACTCTCAGGTGTGTACATGGGTACCTGTGAGGGTAGAGACTGGATTGTGCTGAACTCAAGCTCTTTGAGACAGTAGCATAAAGCACCATACAAGCATTATTATACGAGTATTAATATGTTGTACACCGAGTACTATTTGCCATACACCAAGGCTCTTTTCGCAGGTACATGTACTTCATAAATTTATCGTCCATCTCTTCAAAATCATAAGTGAAGAGCTGCAAAGCTTGAAACTGCCTGTCAGTGGTTTTATGACCCATTGTGCAAGTGACATCATTGAAATCTGAAGAGTAAGCAATCACCTTCAGATATTAACAGGAAAACTGACGTCAATTGAAACAAGGTCATCCCCAGAGATAACGCTTGCTTCCGAGTGGTAATCCAGGTTATCCCTTGAAGATTACACTTTCTGCCTAAATCTTAAATGTTTGGCTTTGCTCCCCCGTCCCCCCCCCCCCCCATTCCCAAGAAAATGAATTTCTCCCCTGACTGACAGCCTATCTGCAGATCTGCACAGAATAGTTCATTCAGTGCACACTCGAGTTCGTTATCTTATCAGTAGAAATTAAAAAGAAAAAGGAACAAAAAAATAAAACTGGTACCAGAAAAGAAGACAGATTAATGTAAATAAGCAGGCAGGAAACGACCTGTAAAGTAATGAAAATGGATTAGTGCGGGCACTCCAAATCATGATATATTTTTTTAATTTTTGGGGGGTTGGTAACCAATCTACTTTGATGGACACCGTATTGGCCCAGTCACCGCTTTACTTGTTTTAGCTTGCGCTTGTTTTCCCCCTTTTTCCCCCTTTTCTTTTCGTTCCCTCCTGTCATCATCTTGTGCTACAGCGGCTGCTCCTTTTTATTTGATGATGGGACGCACGCGTTAGTTGCAAGGTCAACATCCCAGTACCGTACCGTATACTGTAAAAGAAAAACACATGTATGCGGCGGAAAAAAAAGGCTCTTGCGAAATTAACAACTGATCACTGTTCATGCTGCCTTGCGTTCATCGCTCTTCGACCTCCGGACAAAGTGCAGCCGGCAGGTGAGTGAGCTACCCTGTCAGCATCACAGTCCAAAACGAAAATAAGGAAAAAACAAGGAAGAGCAGAAAAATATGCAAAAAAAAAAGAGAGAAAAAAAGGAATAATGGCATTTTCAATTTTACTTGATCATGCATACCAGCGAGCTGATAAGGTGTAATGCATTTGAGTCTGTGAAAGGTATCGTCTGAAAGGCGACATGTCTTAAATGATTCATGATATTTCACCAAAGAAATTATATGAATTGAGGAGGGTTTTAACCTTTGAATTGACGTACATGTGGCGATGATGGTTCACTGAACTATTGTGTGCATGGACTTGTGTAATGCAATTTAAAGAAAACCACATGTATGCAAAAATTAATGCAATTTTCTAATTTTTTTTATTCCATAAAAGCACTGACTGAGCTGTGTCGAAATCAGAGATTATCATTTTTTTTGTATGAACCTCCACATCTAAAACTTGGAGTTGACGAAGATAAGATTTTGCAAACCACTTATGTAGAAAGACCGCATTCAAGGACAATTTTCTCTGAAAGGGACCTGTTTTTTTGTTGTTAAAAGGCTGGGCATGTTGTAACAATGGTATTTATAGGTCTTGTAAAAGAAGTGAAACTATTTCGCGCAGAATTTTGCCTACTCTTTCCATTAACCCTATCGTACCTGAATCCATCCAAAGGATTTCGGCGGATTCAGGATACCTCCATATTGAGCTGTTGGGGGACTTTGATGGATTCAGGATCTTAACAGTTTCACTCCCGCCTAACTGGTGGATTCTGATGGACTCACTGGCCACCAACATTTTGTTGCATGGCAAAATTAATGGATTTTGGCGGATTCAGGATACTTTTTAGTAAAAACTACCCAGGGGTGAGGGTTAAAGAAATAGTGATTGAAAGAAAAGTCCCAGGTTTTCTCAACATATTAGCAAATAAAGCTTATTTTAATACCACTTGCACCTGAATTACATTTCAAAGTGCCTGTTTTGTAAAGATTGAGAGTTTAACATTCCCTTTTTAAGTCAAAAATCCAAGTTACATCCCAGATCTAGTTCCCACATTTCCTTGATTTCATTTTACTTCACGCAACAACTATTTGGTAGGCCTATGTGCTGCAGCAGCAATACTTGAAATATATAGAAGCTATTCTTGCATTCTGTGTGTTAGCCACAGGAGCGAATATCACCATGTAAATTTTCTTTCCATCGAATGCATCGAATGTCTCATACTCCTGAGAGGGGGACATTTTCATGCATGAAATATTGGAAATTCCATGATATATGAATGTTTTATCATCTTCCCCGATCCACTCCAATTGAATCACAAGTGGTTGACTTCCGTTTATACTTTTCTGAATGCTGTGCCGACCAGAAAGCATCTAACATAGAGTTGCAACTCTCTGAGGTCGTTAGAGGACATTCCGTGAACGGCTCTGGAATCTGATTGGTTGAAGAGTTTTACTTCCAGACCCTGCGTGGGTTATGAAACATATCCATGAGCATGAACTGAACTTGTCGGTGATAGCTCCGTCTTTTCATTGACTGATACTGCTTCATGAGGATTTGACAAAACAGGTCTGTGAATTGCTCATTCTTTTACATCGGAATCGGCATGATTGGTCCAGCAGAGAGAGAGTGATTGCTCCATTCTGTGATTGGTGATGCCACTTCCAGTGCATTTGTCCAATAAATGTTCAGTATAATCCACATGGTTTGCGATTGCTGCGGTAAAGACAGTGATTGCTCCATCATTTGATTGGCTCTCCCCTGGGACACCCTTCAGCATTCTCCGGTCTCTTTTCCTATGGGACCATTCCTCAACCCTTAGGTGATTGGTGGGGAGAGAGCGGTGTTAATATTTAAACAATCAAATTTGCATATCTATTGACAAATACCGGTAGTTTGTGTGCTGGTCGTTCACCCGGTGTACCGGCAGTGCTACGCACTGAGGCAGTTTATACCACACAATTATGGAAAATTGATGAATATAGCTCTCAACCTTGAAAATCAAATTAATGTTCTGTAGCTAGCTGTTATTGTGTCTGTTATGTTCTGTGGTTTTGGTTGTTGCCATGGACAGCTTTTGATGTGTGTTTTTAATATTCTAGAGATGACTATATTCCTATGGTAACATTTTGTATACATTTCTTCTATGTAGGGTCTTTGTAACGACATTGCCATATTTATTTATTTATTATTTTTGGTTTAAGTTTGAAATTTGTTTGATACATTTTTCCCTTTTTAAAATGATAATGTCTTTTTACAAATTATGTTTTACTGTCATCTATTTGATACTTTGTGTTTTGTATAACTGTTATCAAGTGTTTTTTTGCCAAAATTTGTTTACTTCTTTCACCTTGTTTCAAGTTTTAACAACAATCTCAAACAAACAAAACCACCACTTCTGCTCCAGAAACAAATATTTGCCCAAACGAAACTCTCCAAAAATGTGCACTACATGTGGGAGCAAATTAATTTTTTGCAATTCACTTCAGTTCCATTGTATTGAAAAATTGTTTTTAAATTGATTACAAAACCAATTTTCTTTTTAAATTGAACGTAACAAGTAACACGGCATGACGCAAATGCCTAAAATAGTCTTATAAATGTATTGCACAAAAAGTCCCAGAATATATATCAAGGTGTAATATATACATGTACATTTTTGTAAATGTATGTGTTTTTACACAATGTTCATCAATACTCAAATTTGTATCCTTGTGGAGACATCGCTTTGTTCTCGTGTACAAAATCGTGAGAGGGTCGAAAGCTATTTTCAAAATGCTCCAATTTTAATCAGAATTACTTTCCTGGGTTGAAATTCCGACCAAATATCCCTTACATAAAATACTTTAATTTGGAAATTGGAAATTCCTAGGTTTTTAGTAAAATCCATATATATTTTTTCGTGAAATCCTTGTTGAGACCTATTCACCTTTTGAAATTGCCTTGTGGAGACCTTTACAATCTTTGGTTCCGTATTATACCCGGGTCTCCAAAAAGCATCATTTTTTTAAAAAACATGTCGGCCTATACACACCATACAGTGTGTTGGTAACTTAACTCTCCAAGTCCCTGGTTTTTACAGGCTGCATGAAAAATTCTTATAAAAATGATGATGTAATAGTAGTGATTGAGAAAAAGAACAAAACGCCTCGATCAAATGCAGAAGATTAGAACTACTTTTTAACATACAATTCTGTATAAATATAGTTCATCGTACACTTGACAAATGTTATTACCAGTCATGCTAGCCTGAACAATTTAGGTGACGAATCCCTTTTTTATCGCCTCATTTCACCCAGCCGTGCAAATTAAGTCAAAGTATACACAATGTACCTTTAATAAACCCTCATATGTTCAAGCCGGCATCGCCCCATCAGTAACTGCACGGAATATTCCCCCCCCCCCCATCCCCCCATTAAACGGTCATTGTCCATTGCAATCGTGTCTTGTATGCTGTATGCGACAGCCTCGCGGTTTTGCCAGTGTTGGAAAAAAGAAAGATTAGTCCTCCAAGGTCAAGGTGAGGGAATAATCAGTGAACTACACGGTCGTACCCTGCTATCGGTCGTTGCCCACCCGAACCGAAGAGCTGAACTCGTGTACTCTCTCCCTTTTAATCCCAGTCCTGTACAATGGATGCCGTGCCTTTTTTCTTTCTTTTTTTGGAAAGCAGTAACATGCTTTTTGCATGGCTCTGGTTTAAAGGGAGTATACAACAGTTGCTTTTGCTGTAGTTTTCAGAAGTGGATGGATTTGGGGGTTAGTTTTTTTTAGCAAATATTGTACCACTGACGTTTTGTGTTCGCGAATGCTGGAAAAACCAAGAAAAACATCTTGTTCCTGTAGTCTGGTTCCCTGACCCCACTTATGATGAAACAGAGCAGTTTATAGACTTAGGGCAATTAGGTCAGGGAACCAGTCTAGCTGGATTGTACCTGTTCATAGGTACGTAATCGATAGCAAACAAAATGCGGACTAACTAAATACATGGTAAATTGGGGGCAGTATTTGAAAGAAAAAGCAGTTTTTTTCCAACGCTGGTTGGCCCACCAGCGTTGGAAATTGATACTAAAATACTACTTTCTTGAAAATGACAGCACATCAGGTGCCATGATTTTACAGGATGCTTTAGACTGTCATTCACTAACAGTCCAGTAAGGTATTACATAATCATTTGGTAGTTTTGTTTTTTGATGATTGCAAATGTTATAAATTCCCTTTAAACTAAAGTAGACACAGGGGATAAGAAATACACATTGTGGTGAATTGTGCACAGCAAGCTGGATTTGGCAGCGTCATTTTATTTGGGAAGAAAACATGCGTGTGGAGTTTTTTTGTCATGGGGAAAATATTCTTCCCCGCCCTGATAATATATGCCCCTCCTTATAGATCTATGTATGCAATCACAGCATTGTTTTTCTTTTGAATTATTCCCCACTGAAAGATAAGACTCGGGGGGCGTAATGCTGCAAGAATTTCACTGAAATCCCCGGTATATAAATATTGGACAGAGGGTTTATAGTTACATACGTCTGGCAATTGCCCTTATCAAAACAGGAGCCACAAACTTTCGTCTACCGTGGCTGGTCCTCTCATCCTAATCAAATCGTCTCATTAACGAACCGCTGCGACATTTTTTTGTGTGTGCGACTGTCGCCTATTTCAATCATTTATGAAATGTGAGCCTTCTTCAAAGATAACAAATTTACTTAAATGCAGAAAGCCATGTTTAAAAATTGAGAACAATTATTGTGGGAGGCATGGGGAAGTATAGCAAACGAAATTTAACAGTGACATAACCTGGTTTATTGTTTGAAATCCTTGTACATGTAAATGCCATCATATCAATTTTTAATAAGGAAACGTTATTAATGTGCACGTTCTGCTCTGACCAGGCTGGTTGGGGAGAGTCTTTCACGTGCCCTAGTTGAAGGTCGCGTAAGGCCCCCTGCTAATTGCAAGTAGCGTGCGTTTCATCACGCTTGGTTTTTAATTGAATACAATGGCCTCTTTGGAGGAGATATCGATCCCATTGTCAGACCACTCTCTCCTGGCCAACTTCCGATGGCACTGGTTGTTTAACGACTTTACGATAAGGAGGCTTTTTCTTTTTTGGTGATAAAGAAATTAATGGAAAGTAAAAAAATAATATCTAAAATTTGAACAGGAGAGAGGGAATGGATCGGATGCGTACAGTTTTGTTCAGTGTAAGAAGGAAACACTGAGGTTTTTTTAAAAATACCCTGAATCATCACCAAAACTTGCCACGTGAATTACTACTTGGCTTTGCTGACTAGCACCAGACTATTTCTATCATAAGTCAATTGTGTTTGATACAATTATGTGGAGGGTGGAATCGGTGGATTCCTCCTGCAACATTAACACAGCGAAGTTCAGTGGTTGAGCATGTGTAAATGTAGCCTTGATTGCAAGGCTGTGCTGCATCAGCGGGCACACATCACTGGCCATGGCTTACCTGGCTCAGGCCACATGAACACACATGGCGAAACCTCGTAAAAGAGGCATCGTACGAAGCCCGCAGTGAATACTCACACTATACCATATTATACCAGGGTAATGTACGTATACACTGTACTGTACACACACACATACTGGAATTTGAATCCTTGTGGAGTCATTTCTTTGTTCTCGTGTACTAAAGTTTTCAAGTTTGAAAGTGTACTTCCAAAATGCTCCTATTTTAACCAGAATTAATTTCCTGGGCTGAAATTCAGACTTAATGTCCCTTACGTAAAATACTTCAATGTGCGATGAATCAACCCACCTTGGAAGTATCTAGTTTTTGAGTAAAATCCATACACATATCTATTTCGTGATAACCGTGTGGAGATGTATTCACCTATGGAGATTGCTCTGTGGAGACGTATACAATCTATGACCAGCAATGCGCACACGCTGATGCAGCACATACACAGCCTTGCATTCAAGGCTAGTGCAATATATGCATAAACAGAAGACCTTAATTTTTATTTTTGTGAAAAAAAGAAGAAATATTGGGGAAGTGAGGAACGGAACAATAGTTGCTAAAATGCACATTTCTTTTGTATTATTAGTCATTAAAGGGAATATACATCATTTGCTTTTGCTGTAATTTTCAGAAATGGATGGAATTGGGGGGTTGGAAATATATAGCAAATATAGTTACACTGACTTTTTTGAGGTTTTGGGTTCGAAAATGCTATAAAAACCAAGAAAAACGATCATTTTCCTGTAGTCTGGTTCCCTGACTCCATATAAGAAGAAACAGAGCAGTTTACATACATTGGGGAATTGTAAGGTCAGGGAACCAGTCTAGCTGGCTCGTACCCGTTCATAGGTTTGTAATCGATTGCAGACAAGTGCAATGGTCAATTGGGGCCAGTATTTGAAAAAAAAGCCAGTTGTTTCCAACGCTGATCGGCCGATCAGCGTTGGAAATTGATACAAAAATACCACTTTTCTTGAAAATGACAGTATACCAGGTGCCATAATTTTACAGGATGCTTTAGACTGTCATTTACCAACATCCTATTAAGGTATTTCGCAAAAACTTGGAAGTTTTATTTTCCGATGTTTGCAAATGTTGTATATTCCCTTTAAAAAAATATTGTGAATTAATGTAAAGTATTGAAGGCTTTGATAAAACAAGAAAACATTTCAGTTATTTTTATTAACGAGTTTCCTGGGAGAAGACATTAAAGCGGAAAATAAAACAAACGAAGAAAATCCCCTTTTTATTCGCAGCGCATTACACGCGTCATAAAATTTTGTTTGGTCTAATTACCTTGGCCGGCAAGTCACGAAACACACAGGCAGCAGAATGTCATGGCCGATTTTTATAAGCGCGAGGCTTTTCCCTCCCTGTGTTGCTATGGTAACAAGAAACAAACAGCTTGTAATTGACAGCATATGATAATGAGGTGCAGTGGGGAACAAAAAAGGACTAAGATTTTTTTCCTTTTTAAATAAGAGGTTCCTTTTAGAATACGTAGATCTATGCAAGCTATACCAAAGGCCAAAGTGATCACAAATATTTTATTGTCTCGGTATTAAAGGGAATATATACATGTACAACATTTGCTTTAGCTGTAATTTCCAGAAATGGATGGATTTGGGGATTGGTATTTTATAGCAGATGTTGATACACTGACCTGTTTACAGTTATGTGCTCATGTATGCTATGAAAACCAAGCAAAAAGTGTTGTTCTTTAGACAAAATGGAGCAGTTTATAGATTGTCAGGTCAGGGAACCAGACTAGAAGGCTTGCACTTGTTTACTCATGCGTAACCGATTGCAAACAAAATGTGGACTAACTAAATTTGGTAAATTGGGGGCAGTATTAACAAAAAGGTCAGTTTTTTTTTCCAACGATGGTCAGCCGACCATCATTGGATATTGATACAAATATCACTTTTCTTGAAAATGACAGCACACCAGGTGCCATGATTTCACAGGATGCTTGAGACTTTTATTCACTGACAGTCCAGTAAGGTGTTTCATGATTTTGTTTTTTGATGTTTGCAAATGTCATGAATGTTGTATAGTGCCTTTAAAAGGGATATGATTTTGACATTTACAATTTGAAATGAGTTGCGCATATTGTAGCAGTACCTGCAGAACTCACTGCTAGTTAGTCTTGTCACAAATTCCAGTGAGAAATCATTAAAAAGCAATTAAATTGACTGAAATAGAATTCCTACCTGCAATAAGTTTTATTGGTTATTTTTTTTTTTATTGTTTTCCTGTTTCAAAGGGTAATTAGCTGTCAATCTTACATAATTATGCAACGCCCGTTCTGTTAGTTTCATCAACTGGTGCGTTCATACACACACCGGAATTTGTATCCTTGTGGAGTCTTTTCTTTGTTCTAGTGTACTAAAGTTTAAGAGTTTGAAAGTGTACTTTCAAAATGCTCCTATTTGAACCAGAATTAATTTCCTGGGCTGAAATTCCGGACTTAATATCCCTTACATAAAATACTTCAATTTGCGACAGATCAATACACCTTGGAAATTCCTAGTTTTTGAGTAAAATCCATATATCTATTTCGTGATAAGCTTGTGGAGATGTATTCACCTATAGAAATGGCTCTGTTCCCTATTGTGCACATGTCTCCACAGGGTACCGTGTGCCAGTCTTTAGCAAACATTACCTTTCCCCATTTGAGATACATGTACAACAATTGCCATCAGTCTGTGTGTGATAGCATATTGCTTTCTCTCAAACATCACTTACGGTACCCCCCCCCCCCCTTTACTCTTAACATTTTTTTTCTTGCCGCACTCTTTCATGCAGAGTAAATTCAACACGTCTAAAAAAAAGTCTACGTAAACTAATAAAATCACATTTGTACATAATTCTGTAGCCAGCGGGGCTACAAAAATCATTCCCCACACAAACTGTATGTGCGATAACACACAGTGCATTGTGGACCCAGCTGAAATGTTGTTTCGTCTTCGCCGCCTCCAATGTATTCTGATACTGTTTAAACACAAGTCTCATGTTTAAGGGTAAAAGATGAATAAAGTTTGGGGCCGGCAGGACAGGTACAGACTGTTAGTTGGCGGCAGTATAAGGAGTCGTGCTTTCTTTTTTCTCTTCAAAATCGTGTTGTCTCGTTTGTCGGGTGCCAGACAAACTTATTTACGGCGTGTGCTTTATATGGGTGATATGGTTTAATTTGAGTGTACAATTCCAATCCATAAGTTTGATGCCAACGTTTTGCAAGATGTCTGCATTGATGCAGAAATAAACTGCCGGAACCCTATCTTTGTACCACATTTTATTTTCAGATTGAACGAAAATATCATGTCATCATGTCCTTTAAACACACTTACGTACATGTAAATAACTGAAGCCTATACTTTTTGTAATACCGGTATGTCAATCCTCTTGTGTGTTTAAGACCATTCACATGTAAAGGTTCATCCAAATTTTGAATATTAAGTAATTCTGATTTTTTTCCCCCCTGGCTTTGATTGAATGAAACCATCAGTATTTTCTTAAAACAAATCTACCGGTAACTTATCGTAGCTCACAAGACCATTAACATGTAAATGTCGATCCCAAATTTCAATATTGAATGGTACTGAAAAATGAATACATAATTCCCAAAATGATATATATGTACTATATGGTCTCTTGAGGGCAGTATTGCAATTTAGGGGACTGCACATGTAATTTCCTTTAATACTGTCACACAGTTATTGCTTCAAATTGCATAAACTCCTGCTTTCTGTAATTGCACTGCCTCCGGCAATTGTCATTACTTGAAATGTTTGATGCTATCAACAGATTCCAAACTGAGAAATGCTTTCGGGCAAACATTCAGATGGATTTTTCAAAATTGATAAAAGATGGCAAGATTCATAGACTGGAAAAAAATACATTAGCCTTCACTCACTTGTGACTTAAAGGGAAGATACAACATTTGCAAACATCACAAAACAAAATGATCAAATTATCACGAAATACCTTACCGAATTGTTAGGGAATGATATTGTAAAGCATCCTGTAAAATCATGGCTCCTGGTTTGCTGACATTTTGAAGAAAAATTGTATTTTTCCAACGCTGGTCGGCTGACCAGTGTTGGAGAAAACTGTTGTTTTTTTAAAAAACTGCTCCTGATTTTTCCTAATTAGTTATTCCGCATTTACTTTGCAATTGATAACACACCTGTGAAGGGGTACAATCCTTCTAGACTGATTCTCTGACCTTTCAATTCCTCAAAGTCTATAAATGGCTCCGATTCATCTTAAGTGGGGTCACGGAACCAGACTACAAGAACATGATCGGTTTTCTTGGTTTTTCCACCATCTACAAGCCTAAAACGCGAAACAAGTCATTTTTACAATATTGTCTATAACATACTGATCCTCCAAATTCATTTATTTCTGAAAATTGCAGCAAAAGCAAATGTTGTACATTCCCTAATTAAATAGATATCAGATCATCCAGATTCTTGTCGAAAATTCATACCTGTCAAAAGTTCATACCAGACATCAATTGGCAAACTTTTCTTTACATGTTAACTCTGTGTATCTGTGTTCTCAGACATTCTTTTAAAACCAATTTCTGATGTTTGAAACCTTTAAAAATGGTACATTTACCACAGAATTAGCACAAAATCATGACAGTTTCTGTATTTTTGTTGTTTTCAATTATTGAGCTTATCATTTTAAATTGCCTCACCGTGTTTTAAAAAAAATTGTTTGATTTAGCTAAACTAATAAGTGACTCTGTATTTGATCTTTCATAATTCTTTCATTTGCAAAACTCTTTTTTTCTGAAAGTTGTTTAAAAATTGTCCTTCCTATTTCTCCATCTGCAGGCTTTGGTTTCGTTGTCATGGAAACTGAGGAAGATGTGAACAAGATCTGCGAGATGCATTATCATGAAGTCAAAGACAAAATGGTGGGTTACAAGTTCCTTCTTTAAGAACCTTCAACTTTTTCTTATTTTCTCTTAGTAAAGTTTTGGGGCCTTTTGATTATGGCCGCCATGCTCCAAAATGGCTTATCAATAAGCCATTTGCGAATAACCTATACCCTTTGGTAAATTTGAATAACATCTGGTACACTGACTTGCTCAGAATGATTGGCATGTTTTAACTTTAAAATCTCCAGACTAAAGACACTGTTGCTATATCACATGATTCGGGGCAAGCTCTTGCATAGTTACGTAAGAGACGCTCGGCACCAATACATTGTTCACAATGGGTGAGAATGGCACAAAGACACCAGACAATGCCGGAGCTGGGGGTTGCTAGCGTAAGGCTTGCCCCAAATCACGTGATATAGCAGCAGTCTCTTTGGTCTGGAGAATTCAAAGTTAAAGTGTGCCAAGCATTCGAGCAAGTCGTGGTTATATTATCATTATTACTATCTCTATAATAAAAACTGGATAGCGTACAGAAAACCGCAGAAGAAAGCCATTTGAAGCCATAATTGGAAAGACCAGTTGGTGATCTATAAAGGACAAGTTGCCGTCTTTATAGGCATTTGTGATTCACTTTTGTAACATCGTGGTTCACCTATTTACCTTTTGTCCACCACCACTGACCACGGTTCAACATTTTTCAATCATCATGGTTTACTTTTTGAATGCCGCAGTTCACTTTTTGGGACGACGTTTGGAAACATAGTCACAACGGAAAATTGTCCTTTTAGAACATCATAATACGTGTACGTGAACAAAATGGGCGTTAAATCTTGATACAGCGCACACTGTATGTACGCGTAGAATGTTCGTATATCTGTGGGCATTTTCGCAAGACCGGGGCGAACTGGTCAAAATGCAAATTCAACTATGTGACTGGTGTATGGGTATCCAGTCTGTATATAGAGAGCAGTGGTGATAACTTGAATACACGTCTGGTAACCACACTCTCCTTCCCCTTCCTTGCAGATTGAGGCCAAGAAAGCACAGCCCAAAGAGGTCATGATGCCCCAGAACCAACTACGCCAAAGGACGGCACTCATGAGGAACATGTATGGCATGTATGGTGAGTGTCATGGATTGCAAGCAGTGGCCACGCCCAAATTACGTAACTAACAGCCACCAGTTGCATTAACTCAAATGGCTATGGGAAGCGGCTTCAACTGCTTTCATATACACATGTGTTAATTTTCATGCCGTGGCTATGTAATTCGGACGCGGCCATAGCAACTTCAGGGCTGTTGAAGCCATATCGGTCTTGTTCCCTGAAGCCTTGGTAGTGATTCTTTGGTTTGGTAACTGTATTGTGGCAGCCAGACTCGATTCACTACAACCTCTGAGAATGAGTTTAGCAGCACCCTATTGGAGCAGATTTGCAGAAAATATTGCTTAGATGTGGCCATAGCACCTTCAGAATTGTTGGAGCCATATTGGTCTTGTTCCCTGAAGCCTTTGGTAGTTATTCTTGGGTTTGGTAACCATGTTGTGACAGCCAGACTCGATTCACTACAACCTCTGAGAATGAGTTTAGCAGCACCCTATTGGAGCAGATTTGCAGAAAATATTGCTTAGATGTGGCCATAGCACCTACAGAATTGTTCAAGCCATATTGGTCTTGTTCCCTGAAGCCTTGGTTAGTGATTCTTGGGTTTGGTAACCATGTTATGGTAGCCAGACTCTATTCACTACAACCTCTGAGAATGATTTTAGCAGCACCCTATCGGAGCAGATTTGCAGAAAATATTGCTTAGATGTGGCCATAGCACCTTCAGAATTGTTGAAGCCATATTGGTCTTGTTCCCTGAAGCCTTTGGTAGTGATGCTTGGGTTTGGTTACCATGTTGTGGAAGCCAGACTATAAACTTTGAGAATGAGTTTAACAGCACCCTATTGGAGCAGCTTTGCATAAAATATTGCTTAGTAAAGTTATATGCTAAGCAGAAACCAGTTTAGAATCATTCCGAAACAATGCATCACATGTGCCATTCTTTTCAAAAGCTGTCATGCTTGTACTGTCGATTATGACATTCTCTGCCAGCATATATCCATTTAAGAAAGCAAAATTGTGTTGGTTGGGATAAAAAAACTTACCTTTGTTTTCGTTTCTGTTTTTTGTTGTCGATCCAGTTGCGCCGTGGACACCCTACACACAAGGTACCTGCGCTAACCCAAGTAAGAAAACCACCCCTTGTTAACCAATCTCCCTGACCCTTCTCTAGATTTGTTCAAATTATCCACTTCAGTTAAAATTAAAACGAGTAAACAAAAATTCAACTTTGTACTACATTGAAATGCTGCTTTAACGAACACCGCTATTACAAACATTTGGCTATAACGAACATCCCGCTTGGCTCCTGAAATAGTAAATTCTTTTTAGAATGCACAATCACTGTAACGAACGACCACTATAAGGAACATTTTTATGGGACCCCATCATGTTCGTTATAGCGGCGTTTTACAGGTACTGTACCAGAACCGTGGGTGCGAATCACTTGCACGCTACACACATGTATGCGTTCTCAACTTTTGTGACATTGTGTTATTTGGAGCATTTGTGATGAGGCACAAGTCAATCGCAAGTCTATCACAAGTCAGTCACAAGTCAATCACAAGTTAATCACAAGTTAATCACATGTCAATCCCATGTCAATCACATGTCTTCCAGTCACAAGTGAAATGTGGAAAAGGCTTCATTCAACCCTGTGACTGGACATTTGTGAATGGACTTTGTGATTTATTTGCAACCAGACTCGTGATGTATTTGTAATCCGTAACATTTATTGCAATCATTCTTGTGCACAATATTAACTCATTGATAATGTTGGCGACGCACTCCTGAGTTGAATACACCCAAGGTTAGACGTTTTGAAATTGAAAAAGAGAAGCTTTTATTTTTGTCACTGGTGGCTGTAAGCTTCCTATGTCTTGGTTTGTGGTGAAAAGCTACTCTGGGACGAGCCTCTTGAACCCCAAGTTTCTAATTTCGAAAGATGTTTTCATAAGGGAGGGGCTTCGTGCTTGAAATCCCAAATGGCATCATGTTAGGCTGTCGACATTCACCGTAAGACATAACTATGGGTCTTGATTCTTAACCCGCGGAGCAATATTGGAGAGGCTACTTGCGGTCGAGTTATGTTTGATTGACAAGCTGTTTGTGTGGGATTTGCGTTTGTCACGATCGTGTCAACAACCGTCGTGCCAAACTGATTAAATTCTCCCGCCTTTTTTTTAACTACATTGTTTTGGAGATAAAGTGCCATTTTCAAGGGTCAACAGTTACCTTGGTTCATGACTTCATTTTTTTTTATAAAAATGATCGTCAGTTTAACTTTGTATAACTTTTTTTTGTCTTTTCCGGCTTCTAGTGATAAATGGCACCTAAAGACAATCTGAATCAAATTTCAACAATTTTTTTTTTTCACTTTTCTTTTGTTTTTTTCACTTGCCTTTTAACTTGTGTTTTTAACAACTAATGTAGGTATTACTAGTGCATTGTTAAAAGATACTAACCACTGAAGAATTTGTCTCGAAAGCATTACAGTTGAAGTTTTTGTTGTATCGTTTATTTCAGTTTGCAACACCATTTACTAACCCACACTTGTGGTATTCTTTGGTCATAGAACTCATGTTATTTAGATTCACAGAATTTATTCACACAAAAAAGGCAAGTGGGGCTAGGAAATGAGGATTTTTTAATAGATATACAAAATATCTAACAACTTTATTTGGGTTTTGTCATGGAAAAAGTATATTTTTTATGAATAAGCCATTTGCGAGTTTAATTTGAATAAAATCTGGAAGGCTGACTTAATCTTTCAATGCTTTGCACGTTTTAACTTTGCCTTCTCCCGACCAAAGAGACTATCACTATATCATGTGATTCGGGGCAAGCCTTACGCTAGCAACCCCCAGCTCCGGCATGGTCTGTTTGATTAGCAACAGTGTCTTTGGTCTGGAGAATTCAAAGTTAAAATGTGCCAAGCATTCTGAGCAAGTCAGTGTACCAGATGTTTTTGAAATTTAAATCCCAAAGGGTATAGGTCACTCGCGAATGGCTTATTTGGAGATATTTCCTTGTGGGCTTTTTTGGGGGGAAGATGTTTCAAACTTTTCAGGGTAGGAGATTTAAGACTCAAAAATTCCAGTACTTCGTAACTAGGTTATAAGTAAATACCAAAATATGTGTTCTTTTTCATGTACCGGTATTGTCGTCCTTGTTGATTTTTGATAAATATAAACAAAGATGAAGTTGAACAATACTTACAATTGTGATGTAATTTCCCCCATACCTTATTTCCTTAGGCTTATCTCCTTCTATGCCGATTCTTCTGGAGTCTGTCCCTAATGTTAAAGGCAAGTTCCTGGCCTGAGATTTTTCTCTGTCCTTTATTTTTCTACCTGCGATGGTCACCCACAACTTAGGGAGACCATTTCAGCCATCCATCAGCTCAGTTTGTCAGGCATTTGATCACAGTGAATCATCAACAACACAACCAACGAAGTATCAATTAATCAGTTCACAATCACCTTGTCTTTTTACTCAACCAATCAGTCATGTACTTGTACCAATTATCAACTAATCAATCAGTCAATCTGTTGATTTGTCTATTGATCAGTTGTCTGTCAGTGAATCAGCAAGGGATTTGATTATTCGGTTGATCAATCATCCATCTTTCAACTGATCAATTGACCAATCAGTTGGCAATACATCAACCGTGCAATAGATGACTCTGTCATTTGATTGATTGATCTGTCAATCAACTGACAATCAATGAAACACCAGTCAACTGATCAATCAATGAAACACCAGTCAACTGATCAATCAACAGAATATCAATCAACTCTTCAGTCAACTGATTACTTGGTCAGTTGATCCATTCATATCTTGTTTGTCAGCATTCATGCATTATTTTCAACCAATCAGTTACTCATCACAGACATTCCGACTGATTAGTCAACCAATCTATCCACCAATCAGTATTTCAAACATCAATCACTTGATTGATCAATCAGTCAGCTTCTCAATTGGTCAATCTGTTGACTAATCAGTCAATAAAACAGTTATCAACTGATCAATGAATTGATAATTGGTCAGTCAGTTGACTGATCCATCAATGAAACATTTATTAATTTGATTAATGAATCTATCATTTGACTGATCAGTAATAGAACATTTATCAACTGATCATTGAATCGCTCAGTTGATCAATCTGTTGACTGATCCACCATTCAACTATTTATGAACTGATTAGTGAACCTATCAGCTGATCAATCATTTGACTGATCAGTAAAAGAACATTTATCCACTAGTCAATGAATCGATCAGTTGATAATCAGTTGACTGATCCACCATTCAAACATTTATGAACTAATTAATGCACCTCTCAATTGATCAATCATTTGACTGAACAATCAATGAAACATTTATCCACTGATCTATCAATCAATCAACTAATCAACCAATCAATCAGCACGTCAATAAGTTGTTTTACCAAATTGATGCATTCGTTTCAATCAACCAACAAAGCACACTACAGAAAAAGCATTACACACTGCCCATCTACTTAATCTTTCAACCAATCTTTCATTGTCATAATGAAATGATCCGTTAATCAAGTAGTCATCATTTACATCCACTGATCTTTCAGCAAACCATTGCTTTATTACAAACCTGCACACTGATAACGATCACCGACACACAACCCATTGTGCAAACACCAGACACTTTCAACCAATCATTCTTCAGAATCAGTGGATCAGCACATCAGTATCAGTCGCTCATTTTAATGAACAACATAGATTCCATTGTGACTCAACTACTTGTTCTTTCTGTGGAAGTTTCTAACCCAGTTCCAGCCAGTAGATAATATTGGTTGTTTCTTTAGTATCCAGCCAGTTTGCGTCAGCACGCAGTATAAATTTTGCACTTCATACCAGTCTTGTGTGGATGTAGTCTTGTGTCTGCGATAAATTCTTGTTCTACAAATACTTCCTGAGTATATTTTTTACTTTTGTTCTTTATTTTGTTGTGATGTAACTGAAAAGCAGCTGTACTTTGTTGTCTCTGCTAATGTCATTTGTCCTGTGTAAGAGATATTGTGATTGTTATGTGAAATTGGTGCCTTTTTTTTAAAGCCATGGTTCTGAGAGGTACATTGATTTTGTGTTTGGTATCAAAGTTGCCATATCTTGACCCAGTTGTAAACGGACTGCCATTTATGCAGTTACAGTGTATTTTGTGAAAACAAATCTTGAAGTGTTGTTCTGGTTGTTTTGGAGTTTCATTGTCTTGTCATGAAACTTTGTGAGTGTTTCGTTGCTTCCCTTCAGTTGAAAAGACGAGTAACATATTACAAGTATTGTCTTCTGAACCGATAGCTTGTCAAATTGAGTTCGGAAACAAGCTTTATATGGGGTTGTACCTTTTATAAATTTAATTTTCCTTTAATTTTACATTAAGTGCCTCTGAAGTGGTGCAACCTTTTTAAGAAAGTTAGTCCAGTTGTTGGCCTGGCATTTTATTTTGTGCATTTGCATTCCAGATTAATTTACTTAATTTCAGTAAACACAAAAAGCATTTGCTTAAAGGGCCATGACATCAATCTTACTTGGGAACAAATTTTGTGCAACTTTCTACTCCTCGTAAATGTGTAAAAAAAACCTATTTTTGTCATCCTTTTTAAGTTAATTTTGATGAAAAGTGCGCTTTTTTTAACATTTAAGAATTTTACATGAATTTCCTGACAAATGAGGGCGCTGTTGCTGTGATGTCATTTCAGGAAGACACTGTTCACTTTATGGTTTTCTCTGCTCAAATTGTGGACCCAAAATTTGCTCATTGAAAACATTTGTGAGAAAACTTTGCTCATTGGCTTTCTCTCAAGTACTGAAACAACAACGAATCACCAGAGAAAAGAAAATACACGACCGCAAAAAAATCCAAAATTCGGGCAAATTTTGGTGCTGAAGACATGTTACATTGAGTTTCTGCCTGAAATGACATCACACTTTTGCTCGTGAATATATGGAAATGTGCATCAGCATAAAAACCAAAAAGGCACAAAATACCCCTTAAAAATTGTAAAATGAAAATTGAAAATAAGGCCAAATGGGACACTAAGGAGCTTTTGCAAGTATTGCATTAAAAGACTTACCGGTACATTACATGTGCCCTTAAACAAAAACAGCTTTCTAGCTTAAATATTGTGTAATATTGCTTTGAACTGGTGTTTTGCTGGTTTCCCCTTAATACACGTATCTTAAATGCACCAGGCAATACTTTCTGCTTTGCAACAAGTGCTTTTGCCACGTAGAAGAGATTTTTTTTAAATTTTGTACATGTACTAAGGTTCTTTTGTTTCATTTCTTTTCATATAAATAGGCTGTGAAATGTCTGAGGGACGAAAATTGATTATTTTTGTTGCACGATTGTATGGAATATTATTTTTCTGCTTTACTTTTGTTGTTGCGATCAAAGCATGAAGCAAAAATGATGTTAGTGTTTTGCTTTTGATCAGTCGGTGTTTACTAAAGAATGAAAATATTACAAAACTTGAAGCGCTTTTAATTAGTTAGTATTGCCAGAGTGGATGGGATACAGGGAGATAATGGGATGGACTACCCCTGTGTTGAACAAAATATGTATTGAGACTCCTTTGGCATTGTTGTAGCTGCTCAGCCTATGCCTGTAGGCAATCCTTTCTAGTGCTGCCTGTTGTTTCTGACATGAACTCTACATGTCTGTATATAAAATTTGTTCACAGTGAAGGAATTCAGCTGAGAATGTATTTAAAATTTAAAATCAAAATAAAATTGTACCAAATGATATTTTCAGAACTGAAAGTGAAGGATATGTTCCTTTTCCTACATGTATAAGAAGAACGAAGATGGAGAAAAAACAAACTAAAAATAACATTTTTAATGCTAAGCTAAATTATTTTATACATTGTACCAAAAATATATATGACTTTAGAACAAACTTCAATGGAAGACCATGCCAGTATATTCATCCTTTCAACAATATTGTCAGTTTACATTTTGTACATCCTTTTTTTTCATAATGTGTAATTCATTGAATAACATTTCAGTCACCTAACTGTAATTCTCCCTTTTGTCGCCTTTGATTTCTTTCATACAGGTTATCCAGCAAACTTTGCTTTCGGACGGTCAATTCCTGCCTACCCCCCATTCACCCCGTATTTTAGTGGTAAGTGCTCGTTTTCTTGAATACCATTCAGTTTTTGTATTTCTGCCCCCTTGGCTTTCAAAATTTTCATAGCATTATTCTCCAGAGATTCCAAGATTTTCAGGAAAAAAAATGTCTTTTCTTTCAGCAGATTACCATTTTCTATTATCATTGAAATAATGTGAAACAAAAACACTCTTTTTATCATGCAAAACTTATGATATTAAATTATATTATATTTTAAATCCAAACTTGTAATTTCTAGATAATGTTCCAGCAATCCTGTTTTAAGTTTCAGGCTTGTCATTTATAAAAAAATATTTGATGTACTTTTGTTGAAATTTTTTTTTTCTGAAAGTTTTGGAATCGTGTGTATTTGGCGCCGTTGCCATGTTCCACTCATTTGCATATCTTCTGCATGACTTGTCACCCGATTGGCTCAGAGCATTTGTCAGCCTTAGTAACCATTACCATAGTAGTTGAGTAGCCAATTAGAATTCCCCTCTTGGGCTTGTAGTGTTGTAGAAAGTAGACATAGCAATTCTGTTTTGTTACGTTATGCTGTACACTAAAGACAACTTCTCTACAATTAACATTTGGATATTTTTTGTGTAAAAGTTGAACTAAAACTTCACAAAGATTACTTAAGAAAATGTAGGCTGAGTACTTAGTTTTCGGTACATCATTTTTCAAACTGTCCTTTTGGATTTGGTGATGTCTTCTAAATCATAAGTGGTACTGTTTTAAAGTAGCCCTAACTAGGGGTGTGCATTTACGTGTAGTACGAGACCGGGTACCCGATAAAAAAAAAATACGGGTACTCGGGTACCCGATAAAGAAACCCAACTCCAAAATTCAAATCTCAGAAGTTGCTGTTCTCATTGTTCATAAAGGTCTGTACGATAATGCCGTAGTATAATCGTACATCGGTGCGTCAAGATACAAGTACGTACAGTGAGCTTTATAGCTTTATGGTGTAAACTGCAACTTTCGCGAGCGTCATAAACGTGAAATATGTTTTGTTTTCCCGTGTGGCCTGGTTTTCATTTTTGAAAATTCCCCACAAATGACATTCAAAACCTTTCTTTTTGATTGTCGGTGAAGTTACTAAGTAATTTGTAAAGTTGGTTACTGGTACTTGATTCCATAATCTGGAACCGGTTCCTGACATCAACGGTCGGGTACTCTGGTACCTGGTTCCGATGCACAACCCTAGCCCTAACCATTAATACTTTGTATGAATGTGAAATACTGCATACTTTAAGTTAAGGCAGGTTGCATAAACCCTTTCAAATCACAAAACATTTGGCAAGTGCAGGCAACTGAAATTGATGTTGTTATGGCAACATGGTAGGGTAGACTTCTCGTAAAGCCACACATGCTGAAAGTGTGACTGCATGATTTGATTTCCTGAAGCAACTGTCTTGTCGATCCAATAGTCTTCACTTTATAACGTCAAACATTTTTGGTCGTTTTTTTTCCCCACTTAATTTAACATCCTAACCTGCTGAATCCAACAGGATCCAACTATATCATAATCCTGTTGAAGCAAGTATACTGAAATTTGTATTTTTGTGGAGACATTTCTTTGTTCTCGTGTACTAAAGTTTTCGAGTTTGAAAGTACAGTTTCAAAATGCTCTTATTTTAATCAGAATTAATTTCCTTGGCTGAAATTCGGACTTACTATCCCTTTTCTAAAACCATTTGTGACAGATCAACATACCTTGGAAATTCCTAGTTTTTGAGTAAAATCCATATATCTGTTTTGTGAAAACCTTGTGGAGACATTCATCTGTAGAAATTGCCCTGTGGAGACGTATACAATCTTTTGTTCCCTATTGTGTGCATGTCTCCAGAGGGCATGGTGTATCAGATCCTGTTGGTTTGAGCAGTAAACCCCTTGTACACATATTCAGAGTCGGATTCTGTTGGGTACTGATAAATAACGCCAAGTTGGACTCTGTTGGATCCAGCGGACAACTAAAAATTAGGCACAGTTGGATTCTGTTGGATTGAGCAGGAAGTAACCGTTGGACTCTGTTGGATTTCAGGGTAGTCCTGAGGAACCCTGACTTGGTGTACATTGCACTGGGGCACACTGCATCCTTTCCCCCTGAAATAAACAAAGTCTTCATCATGAAAGTCCCTTTTAAGTGGTTACTTCTTGTTAATATTATGGGATGTTGTACCTTTTAACCTGTAAGTGGAGATTTGTGTTGCGTTTGTGGTAAACATTCACAATTTTACTTTATGCCCCTTAGGTAACTTGAGCCCTTTTTTCAGTTGTGACCTTCATTGATTTGTCACATGAATGATTTTCCTCGCATGGTGTTAGAGATTTCCAGCTTTTTGAGAATTTCACTGATGCTTCAATGGAAATTGGAAAAAACGTCTGTCTGCTGTATGAGTTGAGCTTGTCCTGTAAGCCAGCGTTGGACATCTGTTTTTGTATACAATACGTTTGTTTGTAAAGGGTGGATCAAATGTGAATTTAATCATGTTATCGTGGCCTTTCTGTGTGACTGCACACTGTACATGATCGTGTCCTAAGGCCGGGGCTTGTGCTATGCCTACGAGGTACAAAAGGCTGTAAATAATGAGTTCTTCAAAATCATAATGGACTGTGAGTTTTGATTTGTTGGTTGCATTGAGGTAGAGCTGCCAACTTTCCCTGATTCTGCAGAAAGATCCCTGAATAAACCAGTCTTCCCATGTTCTGATGAAAAAAACTTTTTCCCTATTATGTTGAATGTAATTCTGAAACTCTCCCTGATTGTTGTACAAAATCTTCCTGACTGCAAGATGCAAATGTTGGCAGCTGTAATTGAGGAATGTTGACTTTGGATTTTTCCTTGTTTTTAGAGACCAGTGATTTTTTCTACTTTAAATTAACCCTAACCCACTTCAATCCTCTAAAATCTTCCTGGCGGTTTTGGAGGATTGAGAATGAATGGTGTTTGAGAAACATGAGGATTTTGAAGGATTGAGGATGAATGGTGTTTGAGAAACATGAGGATTTTGGAGGATTGAGGATGAATGGTGTTCAAGCACATGGGGATTTTAAAGGATTGAGGATGAATGGTGTTCAAGCACATGAGGATTTTGGAGGATTGAGGATGAATGGTGTTCAAGCACATGAGGATTTTAAAGGATTGAGGATGAATGATGTTCAAGCACATGAGGATTTTAAAGGATTGAGGATGAATGGTGTTCAAGCACATGAGGATTTTGGAGGATTGAGGATGAATGGTGTTCAAGCACATGAGGATTTTAAAGGATTGAGGATGAATGGTGTTCAAGCACATGAGGATTTTGGAGGATTGAGGATGAATGGTGTTCAAGCACATGGGGATTTTGGAGGATTGAGGATGAATGGTGTTGAAGCACATGAGGATTTTGGAGGATTGAGGATGAATGGTGTTTAAGCACATGAGGATTTTGGAGGATTGAGGATGAATGCATTTTGAGAGGCAGGACTGTTTGACGATATTGAAGGATTGAGGTGCTGGGTATCCTTCATTCGAACATACGTGCAACATTTTGGAGGATTGTGGCAGATTGAGGATGGTTCCTAGCAAAAAGGGCCTGGGGTAGGGTTAATAGTGGCAAATGGATAGAATAAATCTAATTCCTGTGAAATTTATACATAAATACACAGTTTTTGTTGGTTAATAGTTCATTGGCCCCTGGCCTGACCTGGCCATAGTGGTTTGTTTTGGAATGAGGAATACAGGATATTTATTTGTCAATAGTTACATCGTTTGTCATCAATTTTTATCAATGGACCATTGTTGCCAACATTGTTTCCTGGTAAAGGAACACCTGGTTAATGTGAAAAGAGTTCTGACTGTTCGTTCCAAGGCAATGGAGGGTCACTCCATGATTATTCTTTTTGGATCTGGTTTGGAAGTATTTTCACTCTGCGAGTATTCCTTACGATGAGAGTTTAGATTTCAATGCAGCTAACCATGTTTTAACCCTTACCCTACTTGACCCTCCAATGCATGCCAATTGTGCCTCAAGAAAATCTTCTATGTTTTTTGCATGGCCCTCCAATATCTGCCATGTCATTTCAAGGGTAACTGGACAGGCACTCCAATACATGCCACAGAGAACAATGAGAGTCCTCTGATAACAAAGTGAGTGCCCCCAGCTGGTCAGTATCAGGCACCCTCCAGGGCCTCCAACTCCTGCCAATTGGAGCCTTCACTGTTAAGACTTGTTATCTGCCAAATAACTGCAGCTGGAGGGCATTGGCATAACCAACTGACATGCAGTAAACTACCCTCAGAGAGTAAGGGTTAAACGTGTTGTTTGTTGTCCTGCCATTTCCTTGGCTATGTCTTGTGTGTGTTTTGTCAGTATACATTAGGCCTGGGCGGGTAGTTGATTTTTCAACTCAAGTACTCGAGAAATGCCGTACGAGTAGTCGAGTACTCATGAGTGATAGTGAATTCCTGCAACAGCAGAAAATGACATTTACATGTTATTATGATGCGAATTCTTCCAAAGTAACAGGCAAATTGCTTGCAAACAGCACATTCTGCACTGAGTCATTTCTTGACTAAGTCAATATTCCTAAAACAAAAATTGTTACTCGAGTAGATGAAAAATCACCAATAGAACGAGTAGCATAAACTACTCACGAGTACTCAAGTTACTCGCCCAGCAGTAGTATACTTGTAAATATTGGGAAATGGTAAAAGGTGAAGTTTGTTACCAGCCAATATGGCCCGTCAGTTTATCTCCGGTTTCCCTGGCCTGAAACGACTGAGATTATTTCTATTCCCCCTGGATGGGATCATGCTAGTCCATCGCAGGTTCCTCCCCAGCTAATGCCGGTACCCATTTATACTCCTGGGTGGAGAGGGGCAAGTGGGGGTGAAGTGGCTTGCCCAAGGTCACAACATATGGCCAGCAGCTGGATTCGAACCCCTGGCCCTCTGATCATAAGTCACAAACCCTAACCACTAGGCCACACTCCCCCACTGGTAATGGTGCTTCATTCCTTTGAGAAAAACGGTTCAATCAATGCAACTTGGTCGTACTTTTTTGTGGTCTACAAGTGGTGCTTTATTTTTAAATTTGAGTCTAAATTGCTTAGGAAAGTTGGAATCAAGTGGTTTTTTTTGTAAATCTAGCACAACTGTTTCTATGCTATATTCTTCGCCTACAAAGTGTGTGACTGGTTGACTATTGACTATGCAACTTTGTTCCTAGTAAAGGTTTTTCTCAGACTCACGTTTGTGGCAGGGAGTGAACGTTGTTGCATTTGCATGATTTTTGTTTTAAAATTTTGCGATTCAATGATGTGCACTCTTAATAGTGGTGATTTTTCTGAGCATGTGGATAGAAATGTGATTTTCCCGCCTCTACTAAAAAAAAATGACCAATTTAGTTCAGAAAATAAACCAAAAAAACTCTTTAAATATTGGGTGTGTTCAGTAAATATTTGGAATGTGAATTTTGTGTTTGTAAATTGTTGTGTTTGTAGACAATTTGTGTGAGTGTTTAACCCATTAGCACTTGTATTACACTGTATTACATTGTATTTAATATTTGTTAAATTGATACAGCTAGGTGGTTTGGGTTGATACAAGGATTAACAGTAACACGAAGGGCACTTTGGGGTGATACAGGAACTGTTTAAGTGATTTTGTCTGAAACTGACATCTAAATATGGACAAAATATTCCAACTGAAGATGAATGTATTTGCATTCATGCCAAACTTTTCTCAACCTTGAACCCTGTATGGTGTTATGTGCGTGCATACCACAATCCTCGTGCCTAGGGTTTGGCGGGGCCTCGCCGGCCTTTACCCCCGGACACCAGCGAGCTGGGCCAGCCGCTAGAGGGCGCTCCACCGGACGGGGCGGCTACTCAAACTACCACAATGCACCAGGTAAACAGGTTACCATGGTTACAGAAAGAAAAGAAAAACATTAAGTGTTCAGGTTGCGTGTGGTACTTCATAACAGGGTTCTCCCCTTGTCTTTGTTGCCTAGTTAAAATTGCCAGATTTTTTCCTTTTTCTTTGAAGAGTATAAGAATACATATAAAAAAACCAAGGTTATATGTTCTTGAAGATTTTGTAAACCACAATTTAGAGGTTTCTACATCATTGGAGTTTCAAAAAACATACCTCTTTTTTTTTTCAATTTTTTTGCTAGTTTTTTTGTTCAACCTTAAATTCTTTTGGGTTGAAGATCTTGTCTGGAAATGTTTCTTAGAGAGCAAGCTAAGTTACATCTGAAGGAATAGGAAACTTAGCCTTTCATGTAAAATTCCTTTCAATTAAAATAGATAAGCTCGAGACAACCTTTTCACACACAAAAAGATTACCATGCCGATTCAGTGCACATAATGACACCCGAAAACAAATCCCCGTAAGCAGAACAGTGCTTAAAAATTGAAAAAAAAAAAAAAATTGAAAAAAAAAAAAAAAAATTGAAATGAAAACAAAAAAAAATATTAAAATGGGAGGACCCTGTGGTGTCGTGTGTTCATTCCTTCACGTGGTTTGGCCTGGAATGATGTCTAACTGCACCGTGCTTTGCTTGACCAACATGTCTAATGCAGCTTCACTTTTCTCAAAACACTTGTTTATTAACTCTTAAACTTGCTGTGCTGAAACAATATAATACAAAAAAAACTTGGCTATGTGCAGAGAGACACTTGGTGGTGAAATCTCACTGAAAAATTTGCATCATTGGTTCAGTCGGTATGGGTACATTGCTTGGGTATGTGGGTGTTTTGGCCTTCAAGTTGGTGTTAAAGGATCCATGAAATGCATTATTCTTAAAAGCACATTTTGTGCTACTTTCTACTCCTCTTGAATGTATGAAAACTATTTGACATCTCTTTGTTACTTTTATTGAAAACTGCACTTCTTTAAACATTTCAAATGTTCCATGCTTTTCCAGACAACTGAGGGCGCTGTTGCTGTTATGTCATTTCAGGAAGACACTGTTCAGTTTAGGGGTTTTCTGTTCAAATTGTGAAGCCAAAAACTTGCTCATTGAAAACATTTGTGAGAAAAGCTTTCTCATTGGCTTACTGCCATGTACTGACGCTACAACGAATCACTCAAAAAAGAAAATGCACGACAACAAAATATCCCAAATTCTGCCAACTTTTGGTGCTGTAATAGCCGTAACCTAGAGGTTTCTGCCTGAAATGACATCGCACTTTTGCTCATGAATATGGAAATTTGCATTAATAGCATCAAAACCAAAAAGGCACCAAAATACCCTTGAAAATTAAAAAAATGGTTAAATGGGACACAAAGGTGCATTTTCTAAGATCGCATTAAAATTTTTTTTTTACGTTGAATGGGCCCTTTAATGTTTTTGTGTGAAACTTCTGCTAGACCTTGATATTGACCAAAAAAGATGATAAAACTGATGTCTTAATTTGTGATCAATTTGTATACAGTAATTTGATTTGATGCGTTGACGGTTTGGAAGAATTGAAAGATGGAAAATTATCTTGTCTAGGCTGTTTTGTAAATCACTGAATCTAATTAACTGTGCATGAAAGTTTCACAGCATACTTTCAAATTTTGTTGAATTTCTGCCAACTTTCTTAAAAATAATAAGCGCTGCTTTTCTTCACAACTAGTATCTCTAGTTGCCACAAAAAAGAGGGTTTTTTTGGTGATCAGTTTATTTCTCTGATATCTAACAGATATGAGTGTTATTTATGTATGCATGGTAATTATGGGTTGACTAGGCTTTCATTCCTCGCTAATTGGCATATTCATCATCCATGGCGTGGCTTTGCTGAACTCGGGCACTGTGGTTGGTTAGAACATTGAGAGGCGTGTCCATATGGTTCATCAATATTCATTGGTTGGGAATGAGGCAGTTTGATTGGACGAATGTCTTCCAGTTGGTCTGAAGTTCTTGTTTTGGGTATTCATGAATATTCATGACTGTGTGACTAGGCAGTCTGTATACAGGCACTTTGATGATTGGTTGAAATTTTGCCTGCGGGATCATGGGTCTCATTTGCTTAATTCATATTTAATCTCATTTTGGTTGGTGTTGTTTTGAAATATGTACATGGTATTTATAAAAGTTGTATAGCTAACAGTTTTTTAAAAGATTCATTAAAGTGACAGTACATATTAGAATATGAATTACAAAAATAATGACTTTAAATTTCAAAAATCAATTCTGAGGAAATATTGTGTAGGCAAACTCGTCATGAGATTTGGCTCCAAGTAAATCAATTCAAATTTAAATTGGCAGTTTGAAGAACAAGTCGTGAACACAAGGCAGCTTTAGTTGTCGTCATGTACTTATTTGTATATTTATTTGGTACTTTTGAAGTTTCAGTTTGAGAAACTGTCATATTGTATTGCTTTAGTTGTCGTATTACACTGAAGCTTCTAAAATAGATTTGTTTTGTTTTAGGCTTTATATTATCTGAAGGTTTCCTTTGATTTTTACATTTTATATTGACAGGGCCAAAAGTATTTGGCCAAAGAAAAATATACTTAGTCACCCGTGGCCTGTTTGTGGCATTGAATTAGAATTATTAGAATTTTAATTTTGGTGTACAAATGTGTTTTGTTGTAAATGAAAATTGTCCAGCACAGTTGTATACACTGTATATCAATGTAATCTTCATTCTTGTGTTGCTTTGTTAAGTTGAAAGAGATTTTGCTTAATTTGCTCTTCATACACATGGCAAGGTTGCTTACATTAACCCATTTTTTTCTGAGTCGAGTCAGAAAAGTTCAAGGTGTTTTATTGTAACATTGCAGATTTTTTTAGTCGTTAAGTGTAGAAAGCGTGTTAACTTAATTTCGTACATGTATTATATATGCTGAATTTGGTCCTCATTTATCACAAGTGAAACAATTGTCAATTATTTGCGTTGGACCTATTCATTCAACAGATGCCAATTTTCCCCAGAGTATGTGGAATTTGATAAAGAAATTATTTTTATTCATAGTCGGTTACCGGAAGGAGGATTGAAATCTCACTTTTCAACTTGTTTTTGTACGGTACTTACACTATACTGCAGTTAATCGATATATCTACAACATGTAATACATTTTGCTAGTGATGCTCCAAGAGAATCCTTTATCAGTATCGCCAAGAAAACTGAACAACTCCTTTGAGCTTGTTGACAAAAAGTCTAGAATTTTCTCACTAGGCTCCGATGATGTTGTAATTTCTTGTTGAGGACATATAAAGTTGGTAGCTTATCTGTGTGATAGTCATGTACGCACATCTACGCCATCAGGGCTTCTTTAAAAAAAAAAACAATCGTAATTTTGTGTTTTTGTCATGCATGCCGCCAATCTGAAGTCAGAAAGTTGTCATACAACTGAGCTGTATGTATTCATTGTGCTTTGTAAAAAAAATGGAAGGAAAACAAAGCGTCCCCTCTAAATTGTGTATCTGAAAAAAAAAAAGATGTGATAAACAAAACCTGTCCATTGTGACCCGTATACCAATTCACAGAAAACGCCCTGAGCAATGAACAGCTGACCTACCTGAAGACGACAGGACTTGACAAGTCTGTCTGTATCGCCTCTCCAGGCTTGCACGCCTACCCGGGCGGCTACGCGGTCATGCCCCACCACGGACTGCAGCCAGCCGTGGACCAGCGCCGGCCCGGCAGCTACATTCCGTACTCGTACCCGGACTACGGCTCGGCAGGGCCCGCGACTACGCTCCGGGCGGCCAACGCGCATAACCGGACGGACGGCGGCTCGGCGGTGACCCAGCACCAGCAGGCCGAATACAACAGGGAATATCACCAGGCAGCTGGTAATGTTGCTTCTACTACCTCAACTAGACTGAGATGACGCGTACTGAACATGCCACCCTCGTATGAAACGCATACCGTCACAAACACACACACACACACGTTTGTGTTACATGCTCTATGTGGACATTCCTTTGTTTTCGTGTTGTTAAGAAAACTCAGTACAAAAAATAATCTTAAACTGTGAAAACTCTTTCAACCCCAAATTTGTTTTTTGATTTCCTTGAATGTTTCTCTTCATTCTGCGACTGATAACCCAAACCCCAAAATGCCTCTAAACCTGTTTTCCAGAGAGGGCGAAACGTTATGTGGACATGGTGTAGTCCACATAACGTCAACACAACCTGCATTATGTGGACATCGTTTGTTCACATGTCCACATAGTGACTAAGACAAACTCACTCATACACAACTATTTTCGTTTCTCTACCTGTACATGTGATTTTTGGTCATCCTTGTTTTGTTGAATTGGAAAACTCTTTTGCAAAACCTTTGAAACTTTTAGGGCGATTTTTTTTTTATTGCCCCTACCAAATACCTTGAATAATTTACTCCATTTTCGACCTTAATCATGCTTTCAAAATGACATACATCAATCGTTTTAGAAAAACCTAGTTCCCATGTCATAAAATCCTTGTGTGAATTGTTAGTGCGTCTACACATATACACAAATGCATACATAAAACTTGCATGTACAAACACTTGATGAACATTGGTGCATTTTTAGCAGTCAGTGTAGCTAATCCAAAGTATTTTTAGGTTCACTTTCATAATCTTAAAAAAACCCAGGCTTTTTATGTAACTCCCAGGCTTCCTAGCGTTAGTTGAATTAACACAATCAAAGAAAACAGTACGGTACATTCGCTGTGCACTTTGTGTGTTTTTGTTGGGTCTTTCAAGTGAGGATGTTACATCCATGCATAAAATTGATCAATTCCGTCCGGGAAATAGCAAAATACTTATACCAAAGATTTTTACAAACGTCTGGGTTGAAATGCCTTTAAGTGACACGAGTCTAGCTGTTAGTACTTATGGAATGACTTTACTTGCAAAGCCCGCTCCATTAACAACTTCGTTTTTGTATAAACCTTGCATGGATTTAGCATTCCTGCTTGATCAAGTTTGTCGTCCGCAACTCTTCTTATTTTTAGTCCTAACATGTAGTGCGTGTGTGTAGTGTGCGTGTGTGTTGTTTCCTTCTTTAATGATAGATCATTCAAATAGAAAGTAGTATGCTGACAAAACCTCATCCTTCATAATGCCAAGTGTGACCAATTTTGTTTATTCATTTTTTTTCTCAATTTTTGTTATGAATTATATTTTTTTAAAGAAAGCCTGTGGTATGCCGCTTTGGAAAGGATTCCAAAGATTTATCAATCTTTGGTCATAAAAGCTTTTTGGAATTATAATCAAATAATGGCAATTATACAGCTCCATCCCTTTTTCTTGTACAAAAAAATTATGCCGGTATATCACAGGTTGTTCTTCTAAAGCCCGGTTAATACTTCACGCGAAAGCGAAATTTGTAACATCAACAATACGTTTGAAGCGCGTCCACCATTGTTGACGACATGAATTTCGCTTCGCACTTACTTTCGCGTGAAGTATGAATCGGGCTTTACGCAGATTCCTTTCTGCATTCACAAAATCAAAGAAGGCGTGAAACAAAACAACAGCCAACAAAAACTATCAAAGTTTAGTTAAGCGCCACTCGGTTTCCTGAAAAAAAATTGTGTTTTTATTGTGGTGCTGGTGTACTCCAGACTTCAAATTATTATTTTTTGGGGGTAACATGTTGAATTGTATTTATTTATGACTGTCTTTATTTGACAACCTTGCCATTTTGCAGTGATGAACTCCCCCTACGCTCAGCAAGGTTATGCCCCTTCCCCCTCGCCAGTCAACAGCCGTAGCGGTTTCAACGTTAACAGCAGCCCGGGGCCCATGGACTTGTATGCCGTCTCCACGACTCAGGCCGACCAGAATGCCATGACCAGCAACTTTGTGCCGGCGGTCAGCCCGCAGCCAAACAGCTACGGAATGGGCCAGGTAATTCAAAGAGCCACTTTAGAAATGGTTCCAAGATAGAGCAGGATGAGTCAAAAGAATTAAAGAGGGAAAAAACTGGTGAATGTGTCCCTTTTTACAAAAAAGATGGACACTTTTCCTTCTATAGGTGAAAAGTGGATGAAGTTGCCCTGCCAGATACCAGTGCAAGGAACTTTTTCTAATAACAATAATAATAACGTGGTGCATATATAGCGTTTTGTACCAAAGATCTCGAAGCGCTTCACAATTATTATCCCTGTTCATCAGGCCATGAGACCAGTTTTTGCAGCAGCTCGAGATCAGCGCATTCTAGTCTCTACCTTCAGAGGTACCCATTTATACTCTTGGTCGGAGAGAGGCAATTGTAGTAAAGTGTCTTGCCCAAGAACACAAGCACCATGTTCCCCGTCAGGGTGCGAACCCACGTACCATGGCATACGAGTCAAACACCATAACTATTGGACCACAGCGCTCCAATTTAAATTTTATTTGTAGAAATGTTACTTGAGGCACCTCAAATTATTTTTTTGTTTTTGTTTTAAAACAAGATATTCTTTAGAATAGGTTTAGTAGAATGAAATACAACGATTTTCCCCTCCAAAACTGAACACTACTGTAGGATTCTCATCTTTACAACAAAAAAGTTTTAAAAAGAAACACAAAAATCACCCCTAATAAAGTTGTTTACGATGTAATTTTTTTAGTGTTAAAATCAGATATTCACAAGGGTGGGATGATTCCAAACCTAAAGAAATTGTTGGAAAATAAAAAAAGACATGGAGGGACTGATGAGATGTCTACTCTTTCTCTCTTTCTCGCTCCCCGTAATTCCCCCTTTTTGCAATGTTCATGCCCGGTCCTCGCATCCCAATTCTAGAAGGTAATGTCATCTTCATTCTACGTATATTTGGTTTTTTCCCCCTCCCAACTTCAACTCTTTTTTTTTTCTTTTAACGGCTGGCAAGTGTTGTGAACTAGAATTCTGTTGAAATGTTTATACACATATTGATATATATTGTAACCACATCTTAGACTAGCATAATCCATATTTACCTAATCGCCGTCTTTTTTACCTTTTTTTTGTTGTTTTCATGTTATTTACGCCATATTTTTGTGGTCGTCTTCTTACGCACTCATTGTAGTGTTTAGATGGCTTGCACTGCACTAACCATGTTTGCTTTTATCTCAAAGACCAAAAGAATTTAAAGGCCTATTTACCAGAAATACCTCCCCAAAACAACCAAAAGAAAAAAACTTTAACCAAACAGGATCTGTGCAGATGCTTTGGAGTTGTCGTGTTAATATATAACGACTTCTGCCACGACCGCCATTTTGGATTCTATTAATAGCTTGTTTAATCGCAGCCATTTTGTTAGAAGCAAACTAGAAATGGTTGCAGTGTGTACTTTTGCAGTGCATGTGGTATGACGTCATGGTAACGATGGAGGTGTTTTTTTGTGGTTGGATCATTGTTTACAGATTATCACAAGTGTGTATTTTCTCTCCTCTTTCCCCTTCATTTTGGTGGGCTCTTAAAAATATTTATCCCGGCTCTCATTGTGGCTTGGTTTAAGGACTGTATCGTGGTGCAAGTGTGATAAAAACTTCACAACATCATGAACCTCCTGCTATGAGAATAGTCACAGAAATTTTTTTAAAAAATCAATCCTCTTCCCTGCCATGCGTTTTACACTGGCTAGTCACCAACGGTCAGATCATATTTCAAGCAAGCACTGTGACTAGTCAAATTCAGTCAACAGACAAAAGCAGGCAAGTGGTTGGCACAACTGGCTTATCAATCACCTACAGGCAAAGCAAAGCTGTATCAAGTTACATGAACAGTCACAGCCAGTCAATCCTGCTTTATGTAGGCTGGGAACTCTTGGATGCTAAAAGCAGTCACTTGATTGAATTTGACTGAAAGGACAACTTTGCACAGAATGTATGTTTGCATAGGAGGGTTAATGCCCAAAATATGAAATCAGACATTATTCCTTCATTTCCATTATTTGTATCACCGAAAATATATCTGCTGGAATAAATTTTTTGGGAAGCCAGAAATTAAGATGAGCTAGCAAAGAGTAAAATGTTCGTATTTGAACAATTAAAAAAAAAATCCAAAAACCCAAAAGAAAAGAAAAATATTATATCTCAAGGGGCTATCTTCCTGGAAAAGATTATTAAAGTTGTGAAGACAAAAAGGGGGATAGAAAGAATTTAATACTACATTGAATGAAATTGTCTGAACTGTGTTCAAAGTTAACTGAGGTTTCTGTAGGGTTTACTTGTTTTGTTCAATTTTGTCCCCCAACCACAATACACGGCTAGCCCAAAGGGAAAGAGGATGACAGTGGTTGCCATGGAAACTATCTAGCCAATCACTATCTACAATGGGCCGCAGTGTTAATTTTTAAAAAATTTGATATTCTGTCTCTTTTATTACCACCCTTGAATTTTTGAAATTTCATCCCAATTTTGTTTTTGTAATTTCCCCTCTTGCCCACTGCAAAGAAACCAAAATCAAACGGATTGATTTGTTGACCATCATGTTGTTGTTCCCATTTGTTCCATTCCCCCTCCTCCAGGCACTGATTGCGCCCAACTTCCCTAATGTCAATGGTTATACTATGCAATGAGCTAGCCGATTGATTGAATGAATGCACCACCTCTCAGGTATACTTTCCACTATACATTTCTCCAGGTCTACGACCTTTCACCTTTTTATGTGTGCTTTGTAAATATGGCCTGAATGTTGACCTTTCTGCTTGTGTTGCTGCGAATTTTTTTTTTATACTGCTATGACCGTGGCTGTACCAATATGCAACCTGATCTTGTTCATGTGAATGTTTCATTGTGACCCTGTAGCCTGCATAGCCATAACCGCTCTTGTTCAGACCTTCAACCTTTTTACAAAATGACCTCTGTGACCTCCCTCTGTGACCTCCCTCCGTGACCTCCCTCCGTGATCTCTGTCCATGACCTCCCTCCGTGACCTCTCTGTGACCTCCCTCTGACCGCCATCTGTGACCTCCCTCCGAGACCTCCCTCTGTGACCTCCCTCTGTGACTGATCTCTGTGACTGACCTCTGTGACTGACCTCCGTGACCTCCCTCTGTGACCTCCCTCTGTGACCTCCCTGTGTGACCTCTGTATTACTTCTCTGTGCTACCTCTCTGTGACCTTTTTATACTGCCATGGTATCTCATTTGTTCATTTTTGTGATGTGCTTGCATTAAAGGGAATATACAACATTTGCAAACATCGAAAAACAAAACTACCAAGTTTTTACGAAATACCTTACTAGGATGTCGGTAAATGACAGTCTAAAGCATCCTGTAAAATTATGGCACCTGGTGTAAAGTCATTTTGGTAATTTTGTATACATTTCTAACGGTGGTCGGCCGACCACCGTTGGGAAAACCTAACTATTTCATTTACTGCTCCAAATTTACAATTTTTTTCAGTCAAAATGTTGTTTGCTATTGGTTACATGTTCATGAATGGGTGCAGGCCAGCTAGACTGGTTCCCTTACCTTACAATTTTCCGGCATCTATAAATTGATCCATTTTATCTTTACTGGAGTCAGGGAACCAGACTCCTTGAGCATTTTTGTTTTTCTTGGTTTTTCCAGCATTTTCGAACACAAAACTTCAAATAACATGTCAGTGTAACAATATTTGATATGTTATACTAACCTCTCAAGTAGTTTATTTCTGAAAATTACATCAAAAGCCAATGATGTACATTCCCTTTAAGAAAAAATCACAAATGTCTCAGTTCCCCTCAAATTTCTGTACCAATTGTATGTCTTTTTTAGCCTGCAACTTTGCATCAATCCAGTGACTGTCACTTAAAATGTATAATCTTACTGTTGATGTCGTATTTGATTGTCGTTTTTGTGCTTTTCAGGCTCTGACTTTGTATTTAAACCGTCTGTGACCTTTGACCCTGTCTTTTCTACTCCCTTTCTGCTTTCCAGTTGCATGTACATCGTCAACAAGTTGTTTCCATGTTCTTGCTTGTATAAACACTGTGGCACTTTTTTTTTTTTTTTTTACCTTTTGACCAATCCTTACACCCAATAGCAGCTTCCAACACGCTTCCCTTTGTCAGTTGTGCACACTCCAAAGCGCCAAACTCAGTTTCATTTAATAATAGTAAATTCGGGCGTTTCACAATGCAGTGCGCCACCAAGAGTTTGCCACAGAGAGTTCATTTTTCCCAGTGCATTGTGGGAGATGGTCGACAAATTCGCAGTGCAGGAGATTTGAAATTGTTAGTTTATCCAGTCAGTGGTTTCGTAAGCGTATGATTCGAGGATCTGTTTGCCCATTTCTTTTCTTGTTATCAATATGGTGTTTTTTGTAAGGCCGCAGAATGTTTTGCCCCAATCTATGACATATTAGCTCAAGTTGTCTACCGACACTCATTCAAATGAGCCATGTTTTGTCGACCGTAAACTTGAAAAATGGACTCTCCGTTGCAAACTCTTGGTGGCGCACTGCATTGTGAATCGCCTGAATTGGAGCTTAGTGGTTGAACTGATAGAAGACCACACTTTTTCTATTAAACATGGTGGCCCTTAAAAAACACGGAACGGCATACTTTCACTATCCTGAGTCTCAAACAACCTATACCAATGCATGGGAAATTCTGTTAAAAGAAAAATGATACCAAGATCGCCCGATTCGGTCCAGTATTTTTTGTCTAGAGCCTATTTTGTGAAACAAAGTTTGGAGCCATTTTGTCCCGATGAATTACTAAACCGCACCTGCGAATTTTACTTAATTGGATAGAGGGATTAATTGTCATGTAATAATACCCACATGAAAGATGTGTGCTTCACAAAATAGGCTCTGCAGCAAAAACTACTGGACCGAATCACAATATTTTGTTATCATAATTCTTCTAAAAAGATTCTCCATCCATTGGTACAGGTTTTAGTCTCAAGGTAGTGGAAGTACGCCATTATGTTTTTTTGGTTTTTTGGTCACCCTTTACTTTTTTTTGCTTATTGCATTTGCATGCTTCTTTTTTCATCATTAACTACATGAATGTAATTTCCTTTCTCCAAGTGAAAATTTTTTGGGGGGGGGAGCTTTTAAACAACATTCTAAGGTTTAAATTCAGCTTGTTTCATACATTTCCTTACTTGCAAAACTCACTTGAAACACAAATTTTGAATAACATTTTTCTGCATGCAAACACTGAATGTTGCTCACGCCCGTTTTGGCATAATACCACTTTTGTGTCATAAAACCAGTTCTCTGCACACTGAATAATTCTGAAGCAAACACTTAAAACAGGTGTTACTTTCACATCTGAACTGGTGTTTGTTTCAACACTGGTTCCAATGGTATCGGTGTAATACAACCATTTCTATGGTGTTGATTTATAATTTGGGTGTGTATACTGTTGGTGCACCAGTAAAACACAAGTGCCCGTCACCTTTTAGCTCTTTGCACAAATCTGCCTCACAAGACCATAAAGCAAGGCCACATCTAGAAAAAATAACCAAAAAAACCCAAAACATTTTGACATTGCTGAGTTAAATCTATTAACCCTAACCCCTAGGCCACTTTTTGGCTAGGATGCATCCTCAATCCTGCACAATCCTCCAATTGCCACCATGTAAAAATTGGATTCAGCGTCAGTCCTCCAAAATCATCTGTTATTTCTTGAATCTGTTCAGTGGAGGGGTGACCACTGCCTCAATCCTTCAAAATCCTTAAAAAATCACTGTTAATGGGTTGAGGCAGTGCCAATGACATTCAGAAGCAGTGTGGATGATATCAAGCATAATGCAGGGCTCAATTATGCATGGCTAAACACAAACAATGCTGAGTACAGCCTCCGAACTTGACACAATGCATCCTCCAAAATCAACTGACAAAAGTTGTCCAAAACCAAGCAACTTGGGATGGACTTATGTGATGGACTCAGTCACAAGACTACCAGATTATATTATACACAAGACTGTGACAGCCAGTTTAGCATTCCATGAAAATTTGAAAGCTTGACATATCTTTGAGAATGACAATTTTCTTCGATTTTTTAAATTTTTTTAAATTTTTTTATTTTTTTAATTACCACTGCATGCCGTGAACAAACTGTCATAGGATTTTTAAGCTCTAGCAGCTTCTACATGTCACTTTGTGGTTGGTCGGTCAGTCTGACCCAGGAAACTTGACCAAAAACAAGTCCCTAAGTTTCCCATAAAATACCAAATTTTAATTTTCACAAAAAAAGAAAACAAAATAAATGAAATACCAGTACTTCACAAACATTGTTTTATATGAAAATTTTGTCAATGGAGGCAAGATATGTGCAGTAATATAGTCACGTGGTATACAGCGTACCATAATTCTGCGTGAAAAAGCACGCAATATTTTATGAGACTTACGGGGCTTATTTTTCTATTTTCGGAGGCAGACTAGGGCAGCCCGATTTTCGTGGGATTTTCATGGGAGGCTTCGAGGGCGCATGGGATAGTGCGTGGGATGCCGCGGCCCGGGCTTGTACGCACATTCTCCGGTCAACGTTATAGACTTTCATGGAAGACGGCCAGAGCTTATTGTGCACTCGCACTTGTTCCCTCATGTATTTATCAACAAAATTACCAATATTGAAAAAAGTTACAATGACATGTATCCATATAAACTCTTGAGTATGCAACTTTTTTTATACTTTTTCTTCTGCAGACGTACGGTGGCACCAGTCAGACTTACAATCCCCTTGTCCACGGCCGGAACTTCTAGAAAGAAAAAAAAAAAAGATACGTTATTTTTGCGGGAACGGAAAGAATCAAGCATCACGATTGCCAACAGGGTTACAAAGGCAAGGGTTTATAGATTCGACGCAGATCAACACTTCAAGAAAGTCCTGCGCTTTTTTAATTAAGAAAATATTTTGTTTTGTATAAATTCCCAGGAATGAACTTATTTAAATTGACCTACAAGCAACCTTTGTGTGCTCGTGTGTCTGCGTGTGTGAAAAAAAATCATGTACACCGGCAATCAAATTGGTTCAGGGGGAACAAAATGAAACCTTTTATGATCATGTGCAGAAGAGATACAAAACTTGCAACCAAATTTGCATTTATAATCATGTTCTGCGCACTTTATTTGAGATTTTCTCCCTTGGTTTTTTTTTATTGTTATTTTTTTTTTTTACAAACAAAGCATGTTTGCGTGCCCGCAAGGTTGTTTATTTAATATTTATGGCAGTGGCTGTTGACCAAAGTTGATGGGGGAAAAAATGGCTTTTTGGGGTGGAAAATAAGGAAGGGTAGGAGGGGGAACAGTTTGATAGTGGAAGCCTTTTCGGCTAAATGGGAAAAGGGCGAGCAGTAAAGTTTTAAAAATTAAATTAAAAAAAAATAAACATTGTGTGGTTATTTAAGTGGTAAAAAAAAAAAACAGTGCAAGTTGATGGTACGGCCATTTTTTATGAGTTTGTGTGATAATGGTTCAAAGATATTCGCGAATTATTGTGTCATTTTTGATCTTTAAGAAAGTTTAAAGTAAAAAAAAAACTTAAAGGACTTTTTGCTCTATTATTAATTGTAGCTTGCGATGAAGATATCTAACTGTCTGAGTTATTGAAAGTGAAAAAAAAAGTAGTCTGTAGTGTTGGTTAGCATCGTAGTCGGAGTAATGGTAGTTTTGCAGTGAATATGGGTGTAGTGGTTTTTGTGTAGGTTTTGAAGTACTGCTAGTGAAAAATCCCGTAGCTGAACACAATAATGTACCAACACTCTAAAATGTGTGGGCAGTTTCTCTATTCCGTGGTTGTTTTTTTTAAGTTTCACCTTTTTAAGTTTTAATTTGATTATTGTTTATATAATATTATTATGAAGTAAGTTTTAAAAATACATCTTGTAAAGGTATTAATGCCAGAGTGCCAATGATGTCAACGGTGTATCCCAAAGATAATTAACAAAAAAGTAATTGATAATTAATTGATGCGATTTTCTGTCATGTTTTAACTTAAGCTGGTTTATTATAAGTAAACTGCAACAAGTAGTGGTTACGCTATTAAGCTTTTCACTTTTTATTTTCTCAAAACGGGGAACTCAGTTCAGAGATTCAGCAACTCGTAGGGCCATTTTTTTTAGCAGTAATATAGGGAATTGTAAGTAATTATGTTTTACTCATTTTCTATTTTGTTTTGGAACAAGTTTCTATACTTTCTAGGTTTGCGTAGGTTATTAGAAATCTGCAAGGTTTTATTTCTGTGTGTGTTTTTAATTCTTGGGTATGTGCCAAATATTTTGCTCTATTCATGGGGCATTCGATGCAGCCTTGTGTGTCATCTTAAAAGACTGGGTTTGTTTTCTGTCTCAATCTGAGGCAAAGGGAATGGATGTTGCTCTGAAATACCCCTAAATGTCAAGCTTGAATCATACTGATTTGGGCACGGGCCTTCTAAATGCTAATAGCGGACTGCCAAAAAAAACTACTCAGTTGCAGTAGTTGCACTCAAAATTATTCACTCTGTTTGCTGAACACATAGTTCTCCGGGAAATGCTACGCATAGTTGATTTTTCTCGATATCATGGAAAGTTTTCCAATGTCTGCAGTTGGGGACCACACTCCAAAGTTTTTGCTGTCCATGTCAAAATGGAGTGAGCATGTTTTGGATTCTGATGGATATCTGCAACCAATGCAAAGGGATATGTCTAATCAATTGTTACCAGACAATTGTAGAGTTTTTTACTGGATATTTGTCCTCTGAATTCAGCTTTGTCCCAAATGCGTTGGGTCTTAATATGATATTGAAGATTTCATAAGAAGCGAGGAGGGAAAAAAGGGGGAAAGACATGTACATATTTCGGAGAAACTTTTGAATATCATGTGTTGTACAAGGTAGAACTTCACTGGAAAAACATCAGTACATGTATTTTTTGTTTTTAAGGTGAGAACATTTTGCGTAGTAATCGCCCAACTCCTGTATTGAAACAAGCAAAAATTACTGCCATAATGCTTTTTCATCAAAAAAAAGAGAAACTTTTTATTTTGTAAAGTCCCTGTACAGTAACAACCTAAAGAAATTTTTTCTTATAGCAATACTGGAGAATATTTCAGACAAGATTTAATTGCCAATTATTTTTTTTCTTCTTCGATGTGTTTACATATTTCTTTAAATGTTCTGCAAATTTTGCCTTCTGTTTCTTTTCGGACTTGTTTTTGGGCCCAGTTATGGCTGTGTTGTTTTGTGTGTATCTGGCATCTATGCATAGCATTTCATTTGTGCTGTTTTCCAAAATTTCTGTAAAGTTTAGACTTACATGAATTTTTCAACCAATTTGCAAGTTTTGGATCATCAAACGACCCCCATCATGAAAGCTAGTTACTTAGACTTAGTTTTCTATGGATTCTGCCAAATTTGGGGCATGACAAACCACCTGATTTATGTGGATAATCATTAATGTGGACCAAGAAATTGTCTGTGTTCCATTTTCGTTATTCCCTTAGGCTAACAAGTATGTTACATATCCTCTTGCGCATACAAAAAAGAAAAAAAAAGATGTACCATATTCACATTTATTGCTTGACAAAGAATGACAAGATCCTGAATCAAATTGTCGAAACTTGCTTTTCGATGACCACTTTTTAACAATATGCAGTTGTGTATACAAATTGGTTTTATAAACTCAATGAGTCGCCCCTAGTAGTCAGTGTATCGTGTAGTCCTGTTTCGTCCTCACAGTAAAATAATGTAGCTTTTCCAGTAGATGCGTCAATATTTGTGTGTGCGTGTGCGTGTGTGTATCCATGTACAAAAAAATCTCACTCTACCTCTGTCGATATATCATAAAGGAATGAATATCATAAAAAAAATTGAATGAATATAAGAAAGAAGAAAATGTTGGTGTTTAAAATCTTGTACAGTACATCACGTCGTCGTGGCAAGTTCAGGATATTGTTGCCAAAATGTAGATCCCATTTTAATTTATCGGGATTTTTTTTCGGGGGGGGGGGTGTAATCTTAAGGCCCATCTAAGATGTCATTCAGTTAAGAAATTATTAATTCTGCTTGGAATTTTCCCCCAACATAAAAAGGATGCTGAAAGAATTTTTTTTTTTTGGGGGGGGGGGGTTTAAGAAATGCACTGCATGGTTATCATGGCTGTCTTTAATGTGCTTGCCTTATTAATCAAGTTTTGGGTCAATGACATTTGTGGGCATCTGATGTTGATCTAAACAATTATGAAGACAGAAATTTGCTGGATCTTGGAGCGTATGCTTTGTGTCAACTTTTTATTCAAAACAAAGCGTGTCAGACTTAGGATTTCCACATGAAATCCTATTTCTGTAGCAAAGTGTTTGTTGTGTTGTACCTTCTAAGGACATCCTTTTGCTCACTTAACAACGCATGGAGAATTTCTGGATAAAATTTTAAACCATTTGAGGCATATGCTGTGGTACTGCAGCTTCAGATAGGACTGACCCAATAAAATGAAATCTTTTTTTCAAAAAAAATTAAAAATCTAACAAAATGTTGCACTTGCTTGTCTGCTCCATATTGGAAAGGCAAAGAAAAAATGCAAAGACAATGAATTTGAAATGTTATGATACAATCATTAAAAAAAACAGTTGTGTGGCCTAAAATGTGTTTTAACAAAACTGCAGTGTAATTAAGAAATTGGACAACAGTACAAAAAAGCATTTGTGTAAAAGGAGTTAGTGTAGCGGCGCGCTGTTTTCTTCTTTTTTGCTTTTCGGGTCCATGGTATATCGGTATGTAATGCTCCTGTGTATAAATATTATAAACAAAAAAAGTATCCGCTGTTGTACTGCAATTAAGGATTCTAATAGTAGTGTCTATTGGTAGATTTGTCGAGAAAAAAAAAACAACATCATTCAGGGAATTCTATATGGATGCATTGTAATGCTATTTTTCCATTTCTGCATGTAAATGCTTTAAAAATATGTCAATACACTGAAGTAACTTTTTGTAAAGGAATTTGTTCCCTTCCATGTTTTGATTTTATCTATAATATTAATAATTGATTGTAATTCTAGTTTCTGGGAATGGTTGATATATTTTTTAGCATTTTTTAGGATATTCAAAACTCGTAGTGGTGTGTAATGTAGTGGTTTTTTGAGAGCACTCGTAGATTGTAGAAGTAATGTTAAAATCTGTCAGATGTCTTATGTAGAAGTTAGAATGAAATTTTCAAACAAATCATGTGTACAGTCAATTTTGCTTTTGAATAATTAATAGTAATAACAAAAATGGAATGGTTAACAACTCCAGTGATCATGAATATGTAAATTCCAGGTGGACCAATCCAGATGTATAGCACTCAGTGTGGGTGTGTCCTCATTGGATGTAACCAATCAGCAGCTGCTCTTGAACCAATGAGAATAAGGGTATGAAATATGCTAATTGTAACATGATTCAACCAGACAGCTGGATTGGATGCCCAGGATTTACCTGCAATTGATCACACTTATAAGTAATTGAGAAAGAAACAACTCTGGAAGTTTTTACGGTTTCCTTCTTCGCTGTTCGGTTGGGTGGGCATTTTTATCTTTAACCTGATTGATCTTGTGTGTGAATTCTACAGTACCATTTAAGCAAAAGAAAGGGAGATAGAAGAAGAAAATGAATGAATCTTTTGCAGATTTTTTTGTCATATCACCATCTGTAAAATATCTTTTACGATTAAGTAGACACCTTTAATTGAAACAGTGGACAGTTGGGAACGGTGTGCTTCCAGAATTGTTGAGAAAAAAAAACAAGGGGGGAGGGAGAAGTAAAAAAAAAAATGTAAAAAAGGGAAAGTGGGATACTTCAATCACAATTTCTCTGATTCATGCTACCTTAATATCTCACCCTCTCCAGACACAAGTTAAAAAAAAAAAAACCAAATTACGTGACGGGTCAACATTTTTTACGGAAATTTATGAAAAGTGTAGCTGACTAGATTTCAGAAGTAGATCTTTGAAACAAAAAGATTGCAGAAGAATCAGAAGATTTAAAAAATGCTAATATGTGAAAAAAAATCATTTCAAAATTGTTGTTTTTAATATGAAAAAAAATGTTGAAATGGATAATAAATTAATTTTATCTATACCTGTACATATACATTAAATACAAACCATACGTTTTTACCACTGTACATGCCGCAAGCTGTTAATGTGCTGCATGCGGAATGTTGCAGAACGGCATTAAAACAAAGAAGAAAAAGAATTATTTTTTAATACAAGAAGAGTTGTGGGGGAGTTACACGAGGCGTAGATTCTTGTAGATTCAGAGTAATTCCAATCAGGGGTCAATTCCAGCCAGCTGCTAAGCAGATGGATTCACTAAGCGAAGGGTTTCCTGCTTATGGTTACCAGCTGAAATGTAGTACACAGAGTGTTGTTTGGCTGGTTGTAGTGTGGTAACCTCAAAATACTGCTTAAGCACATTCTGAAATCTGCTAAGCAGCTCCTCGGGATTGACCCAACAGATCATAGTGATTCTTAAGGTAGCTTGATTCAAGGTCAGGTCGGAGGGTAAAGGTCAAATGGATGCCTTCACAGAGTAGTTTTACTGTGGAACATATAACTGTTTATAACTGTATAAAATTCATGGATTTTGTTTTTGCAGGATTTTGTTTTTGCATTTCCTCAAGTAAATTATTCTCTGTCTAAATTAAGTTCTAAGCTTGTCTGTGAGTTTTTTATGGGGCATTTAATGCCTCGGTGTGTATGAATTAAGGAACATGTGATTTGCATAGTCATGCGACCTTTATGGAACACATAATGTCGGTATTGGCTGGTTAAAAAAGCTGAAATTTGGCAGTGGAGAAAAGAACGCCGATATCATCTCACTGAAGTAATTCAAAATCTTTTGTTCATTGCACAATAAACTTGCTAAAGTTTGCTCTTTACCCCAAATGTTTGTCAACTCAACATAGATTGAAATTTTCTTTCTTTGCAATTGTAAATTTGTGGCGAAACAACCAATCTAACCACTTGCAGGAAAAAGTGATAAGGTAGCAAACTATGCACACATTGTCCCAGAAAGACCTGATGAACTTCAATTTTGAGAACAGTGAACAATTTATTTGGAGGTGACCGAATAACGGAACATGGTCAATCTATAGGTTCCACAGTAAAACTTTTCCATTTCAGCCATGTTGGTTTTTGTAGGGTAGGGGCCATTTTTTTTTTTTTTTTAAGCAATGCTTTGACTTTTTTTTTCATGATACTGGGGAAGCTTGGGTGGAGTGGCAGTGATATATATCATGATTTAATGCAATCTTACTTAAAGCAATATTGTAAAGACCGTGATAATTTTTGACTAGTTCTACCTCCAGTTACTCGCAAACTTGTCAATTTAAAAAATCTTCCATTAACATTACGAGTGAGGCTAACAGTTGCACTTAGGGTATTCTATGTGGTGTTTTTTTTGGGGGGGGGGGGGGGTTTGGAGGGGTGGGTTTGGGGGGGTATCAGTTGTTTGCTTTCAAAATTGGCATTCATTTTATGTGAAAACATGCATGGGTACAATTTTTTTTTAAAGTTATTGTTAATTTGGTCCCTGCCCTTAATCAAACTGCCACGTGGCTGAAAGGGAAATCTAATTTTTTAAATGGTAGAACTGCGTAACACTGGACATTTTTCATGTCAATATAGACAGATGTTTTCCAACATGTGAACACATATTGAATATGAAGCTGTCTGTTTTTGGTGATAGAAACGGCAGATATATACTGGTGCAATTTACGTCAGGACCAACAGAAACATTGGAGGTCACATGTGAGGTCACGCTCCCTAATTTGATTATGCAAATTTTAGTAACTTATGCTAATTAGTGACATGTATATTCAAATTGGCTCAGGTGTCACATGTTCTCTCCAAGTGCCCCCTCAGATTAAAATAAATGTAGAATTGCAGACATTTAAGAAGCTAGTGACAACATAGGTTTTGCCAGAGGTAAAATACAAGTTCAAAACTTAATTTCACATTGTAAAAGGCCATTTTTTAACCATTTCATATGAAGGGTGTTTTCTTTTTGTTTGTCATTTTTGTACATTTTTCTGTAACTTAAAACAAAGAAATTGGAATGTTCTTATTAATGAAGCATTTATTAATTGCAGATGACAATTTGTTCTGTTTTTAATTTTGGGGCCACTGTAGAATTTTGTGTTCCATTCTTGGGAGAGTTTGAATGTATTTTTCATACTTCTATTTAATGCTCTTTTAAGTTTTAAGTATCTTTTTAAGCCAAAAATGGTAAGATTTTCCTATCTGTTGTCATGTAACAGGGATCTAGATTTATAAGTTGGAAAGGGAATAAAAAACAATTAATTTTAGTAGCTGAACATCTGTTTCTGAATGAAATATCGTGATTGGTCACTTCTCAAATAGTGAGCCAATCACGGACAAAAGGCAGGAAAATCTTGCACCTGATTGGCTGTCAGACATGAAATGTGTTTTTTTTTATTGGTCAGTGCACTCTCCCAAACAGCAGTAGATCATGTAGAAATGGGGTAACAAAAATTCGTAAAAATGAGTAAAAAAAAAGAAATAAAAAAAATGTTTGACTTCTGTACAGGAACTAAGTGTCATTTAGTGAATCTGTTGGTCTTCCTTGTCCTTCTGGTCTTTGTTACATTTTGTCTTAATAACGATTCCAGAGATGTGAAAAGGATGAGGGGTAGTCTTACCCCTTACAAATCTATCCCTCACAAGTTGCAAGTAAATCACAAAGTAATGCCTTTGTTATACTTTGTGTGCACAGCTTGTGATACAATAGGCCTGGATGAATTGCTATTTACTTAATTGTTACTGTTAGGACTTGTGATATTAAGTCCGAATTTCAGCCAAGGAAATTAATTCTGGTTGAAATAAGAGCATTTTGAAACTGTACTTTCGAAAACTTTAGTACATGAGAACAAAGAAATGTCTCCACAAGCTAGGATACAAATTTCAGTATGTGTGCACTCACATCCACAAAAAGTTTACAGGTGACTGATATAATTTTCAGTAATTTTGAAATAAAGATTGTTGGGCCTAATTATACTTTGCTGCTCATAATTTTCGCTTGAACAATCAGTTGAATTTTTTTTGGTAGGTTACTGGAGTACTAGCGTTCAAACAAACAGGTCTGGATGTTGTGCAACTTTCACGTTTTCGAACATGTAGTTCGCGCCATTATTGGTAACAATGATTTGTGTCGACACGGACTACGCGTTGTTTGACTTGTGGACTTTCGGCGGGTTTTTTTTTACGGCAGATGATTACATGCATGGTCTACGCGCGCCGTGACAAGTTTTACCTGTTTACAGGTAGGTTTGTTTAAGATTCGCTTCAATTTTTTAAGTGTAATTTTCACAATCAGATCTTTGTAGAATATTGACAGAACTTATTTCATTTTATCTGCTGGCATTTATAGATAAATGTTGTGATGGAGTTAGGATATCTGAAGAGCATAAAAGTGTGATTTTGAGCCCTGGATAAACCAGAAGTGTGTGAAGAAATTTTGTGAGAGGAGATAGGTCTAATGTATAACGTTATTCAGAGTACTACTACTACTACCGGTACGTACGCATGGCCGGCCAAGACCGGTGAACTTTGGCGGGCTTTTCTGACACTACCATGCCGCGGCCGTCACTAGTTTTACAGGTACATTTGCCTAAGTTTTGCTTCAGTTTTCAAGTAGGCTTATTATAATTTTCATAGCAATATTAACGGTGCTGTAAATTATTGACTGGACTTTAGCGTTTCATTTTAGTTTATTGAAGTGAACTCACCCAACTAGTCGGTGATATTTGAAACCATTAACAGTGCAAATTTGTTGGGTGGGTTTTGTTTTGACAGAAATTTTGGGGTAAAAGGATGATGATCATGAATACAACAAAACGCGACATGAAAATAAAGATGGGGATCACAGTTAATGTTTACCTATTTGTCAGACTAAGATCATGAGTAATGAAAAACATGCAAAGCAAAATCAGGCTTTTAAACTCTTTAACTCTTTAACCAGCAAAATTCTCCAAAATTGTCATTGGGCAAAGAAAAGGTCCTCAGTATTTCAACAACCAAGTTTGAAGACTCAATTCTTTTCTTCAATATTTTGCAGATGAGAGAGAAGTCAACTGATCTCAAAATGAGGCAAAATAGTCCAACTGTTTAAAAAGACTGACCTCTTCATTCATTGTTATTAGGTAGGTGGCTGACTATGGAGACATGTGTATAAATAGAGACTATACCAGACACTTGTGCCAGATGTATCTTTTGGCACAGTTGATTGATGCAGTACTGAAGGGTTGTTGGACTGGTTGTTTCAGGTGCCAGTCTATTTTCTTATGTTGCATGTTTTCAATACATTTGGAACTCTCATACGCAATATCGAGAGTCCCAAATTTTCAGACTACCTATTTGTGTGCCTTTTACAGATTTTTTACCAAAAATTAAAGCCATAGGCCTATTGCTCCTTTTAAAAGTTTTATTTAATAGGCCTACCTGATCTTTATTGAATTAGTATTTTTTTTACTGCTTTTAGTTCTACGATTGTTTACTTGATTTTTTTTTTTACAGGGGCAGGCCCTGTACGTATATGGAGTGAAGCAGCAAAAAATGAACCAACCACCAGGACCCAAGAACTCAACAAAATGCCGTCCACTAGAACGTGAGTCCTTTGAGTTTGTGTTGTACTTTTGTCTCCTTCCCTCCTGAGCCCATTGATTTTGGATACCATGCTTTAGGTAAATGTCAAGGTTACATGCATTAAAATAATATAAAATGTTTTCCTCAGGCAGTCAGGGTATCTCAAACAACCTGACATGTCGCCTTCAAGGTTGTAAATATGGATTGAGTATATTGGACCCCATAAGCGAAAAGAAGAACTGCATTCAGGATAGTTCAGGAACAACTTGTGTTAGGGTTTGCTGAAGCCTAATTAGTTTGGATCTCGTAGGTCAAAGCTCAAGGTCATTAACGTTCCATCTTTTCAAGCGTAATTTTAGCAATACCAAATGTTTATTACATCAACTTCACATATGATATGTTAGTTGTTTAGAACAGGGGCGGATCTAAGCTTTCAGGAAACGGGGGGGGATATGGGTGGTCTAAATGACGGGCTTGGGTGTGTTAGTCAACTGGACGTGCAGTCCATGTTTATCGCCCGACTGTCAGTTGTTTTTTAGTTGTATTCTTTTACAATTAAAGTTGAATTTTTTTTTAGTGTTATTAAATTACCCCTAGCATTTAGGCCAAATTGCATTTTTGTCTGATTTTGAGCGAATATAGTTTTTCACGTAATTCAGTGAAGTTGTTCAGTGAAGTTGGTATTATTGTCAATGATGTTAAGTTCTTGCAGGCCCTTGTTAGGCATGTACACCGCATATTACACCGACTAAGACACTTTAGTATTGCCTTTATAGATGACACTTTGTGAAGTTTAAGGCAGAATTTTGGCCATTGACTGCCCCTTGAAGTGTTAAGGCCAAACAAAATATATTTCTGCTTCTGATTAAATGGCATTTGAAATTAAGGTAGGTAGGGAATTTTTGGGGGTGTTTTTTTTTTTCATTTTCTTTTGATCATATATGTCCGCGTGTAGTCAAGGTAAAAGGTACTACATGTGTAATTGATGGTTTGTTTTTTTCCTCAGACTAATTCCCCCCCCCCCCAAAAAAGGGTAGGGCCTGTCAAAATAGGGTACGTAGGGAAATAGGGTAGGTAGGGTAACTGGAGCAGAACTATTGGGGTTTTTTTTGGCCTAATGGGCCAAATAGAATCGCAACACTAGCCATGTCAGTGATCAGGGTTTAAATGCTTGAAGTGTTGTAAGCAGGTCTAACTCTAAGGCCTGAACAGTAGGATTATTTGTTCTGTGCTAATAATAAACTGTAAAAGCCTGTCATGTCATATGTTTAGAAATTTGCCTGTGTAATAAATTTTGGATGCCGTACGATATCTTCAGGATTAAGACAGTTGTGAAAGATGCTGATAATATTCGGAAATGTCTGCCTTGGTGTTCATGAATTTTGTAGAAACATGTTGAGTGGAATGCAGACCCTTATTTTCTGATTGAAGTGACAATAAACTCGAAGAGAATTTATGCTCACTTTATAGCATGTGTACTGAATAATTTTGTATTTGTTTACATTAAGTTTCTAGGGAATTTTGGCTCTAAAACAATTCACCGGAAAATAATTCTTACTTTTTCTTCATATTCAGACATTTATCTAGTTCCATGTTATTTTATTTGAAGGAAAGGGACATACATGCATACTGTCATTTGCTAGGATTGTAATTTATTTTCTATAATCTATCTCTTTCCAGTTTTCACAGTGATTTGGGGTGCTCATCAAACATCAGTCAGAATCATTGCGTCAATCCTCATCCGTTCTTGTAGACCAGGCCCTTCGAGCGCTGATAAGCCCATAGTGAAAACGGTGCCTTGTGATGGAGTTCACACCGTGCCTGATGTTCCTCCACACATTTGGGGTGTAGCTGATTGCCACACTAGCTGCAACCAACGAGTGTCTCCCCCTGGTGCCTGCCTACCCCATTGGTGTCCTCCCCCGGTGTTGGTGTCAACACGGATGCCCAAGTCATCACCTTGTATCAGTCCTCGACCTGGTGTTAAGTGCTATGCTCTGCATGCCTGATTTCAGGCTTGAGATGTATTGTAATAAGAAAGAAGAATGGTTTCTAATGTGTTTAAACTATGAATGTGTAGCTATTTTATAGACAAATTGAAATGATTTTTTTGCTGATGGAGATGCAGTAGTGTTTCATGTTCAATTGGCATGATGTTCATGTACTAGATATTATGACTTGTACCATCGTTATGAGTTGTCTCCTTTATCATACTAGCTATCATTTTTAAGATACGGGCAAACCTAATTTGAAGATAAGAGAGAAAAATCAGCAAATAATTTGAGCATTATTCAAAGACATCACATAAGTTTCAAGTGACAATAACTGTGAATATCAAGAGTCATGTCAACAACAGAAACAGAAGGGCAGGAAGTTGCTACTGCTACAGATCAAGGGTTATGGCGCAGTAAAAGAGAGAAAACTGACGGAGAAGGCCCAAATCAACATTGACCAAACCATACAAGACAAAGAAGGAAGGTTCAGCAATGCTAACTCTAGATGGAAAGCAGAAAAGCAGCCAGGGACCTCCTCAAGAATTTCTTGCCTGAATTTATCAACTACACCAGATCCACAATCGCATCCAAGTCCTTATGCGCAGTTACTAAAACTGCAGAAACTGCAAGCACCGAACCCAGATGTACTCTGTCAAGTTGAATGTGCTTCTCAGATTTCTTAGGGCATTGAGACATTGATCAAGAAACGGCTTGAACATGTCAAGGAACTTGACTTCAATACACCGATCGAACGGAAGAATATATCGGACCCGCAGATGAGTTTTTTAATCCCTGAAAGTAGTAAGTACACATCTGGAGGTGCAGCTCAGATGATCCAAGGCGCTTTCCTGCGCTCAGATGAAGCTGCCTATCAGGATGCTTGGTCAAAATTAAACACAAGATATGGAGATCCCTTTCATCATCCAAAGGACCTTTAGAGAAAGAATCGCTCACTGGCCCAAGGTTGAAGATAAGGATGCCAAGGCACTTCGAGATTTCTATGGTTTCCATACAGCCTACAAAGATGCCGTGCCACATGTCAAAGGCTATCCTGAACGACTGTGAAGAGAATATAAAATTGGTGAATAAACTTTCTGAATGGGACGTGAAACAGTGGAATTGTCACGTGAATGCTTCACGAAAGAAGCAGGAGTATCTCTCCTTCGAGAAGTTATGTGACTTTGTTGCAGAAGAAGCGGAGGTAGCATGAAACCCTATTGCCATATGTTGAAGTCACAGGAGAGTCACAGAAAGGAAACAAAGCAACCAAAGCATCAGGTCCTGGCAACACAGGCCTCTGGTCAAGTCACAGCAGCATCTTCAAGCACTCCTCAACCCCTCCTGCCTTTTTTTGTGCTGGTGCTCACTCCATTCACAAGTGCTCTAAGTTTGAAGGCAAGTCTATGGAGGAAAAGAAACAGCTCATTCAGGATAACAGACCCTGCTTTGAATGTTTGAGAAAGGGTCACCATTCCAAAGACTAAGAGGGGAGCCACATATGCCAAGTGCAATCTCACATGACGACAATCCTCTGCAAGTCGCAAGAGCCCTGCCAGGGAAAAGAATGAAGAACAGGCCTTGGCTATGTCTTGCTGCGTCACAGAGAGAGGTAGCACTACCATGTACATGTATGATAGTACCATTGTAAGTGGCTGCAGGTTTGGATCCAGCTAATGAAGTTTGCACCTATGCCATGTTGGATACACAAAGCGACTCATCCTTCTTCTGAATACCACTGCCGACAGTCTTCGGGTAAAAGGCCAACCGGTCCAGCTGAAATTGGCAACGTTGACAGCGAGTTCAACAGTACATGTATTATTATCGGGTTTTGTCCTTCACCAGTGATTATTTTAAAATACATCGGTGAAGGGCAAAACCTGATACTATGTTGGTTGATCATGGATATACCTAGAAGCCCTCTAGTTTTCCACCCAAAGGTCAAAGGTCAAGGCAAATAAATTAAAACAATGAGTCAAGGCATAAGATAGGTAGGTACAGTCGTCTCTCATTAATACAAACTCGGTCGAACCAAGCCAAAATGTTTGTCAACTCAGAATTTTGTATTGTTAATAGAGGAACATCAGACCCATTCATTGTGCACATAAATGCAGTCGGTACCAAGGCTTTATAAATTATGTACACGTGTGCTATAACCAGAATTTGTACATGTATTAACAGTGTTTGTAATAACGAGTCGACTTTACTGATATTAACCAAATCCATGCCATAAAATATTTTGGTTGGGGGGGGGGGGGGGAGGGTGTGACAGAACCCATGTGAATGCGGTAGATGAGATATGGAATCACTTCACCTGTTGCACTTTCTCCTAATCACCTGCACTCATTGTCATCAAAATTGACTGACGAAATCAAAATCAAGTTTTTCGTTAATAGCCATGCTCTTTGGAAAAATTAAGGAAGAAAAAGGCACTTACCACCCACCCCCATTACCGGGGGAAAAAAATGCCTGTTTACTTTTGAAATGCCTATTTCTGTTGTGCAAAATACTTATTGAATTTGACAATTTAGAAGGAAATTTGTTTGGTTAGGGGTTTGTCAGAACCCATATGAACATGGTAGATGAGATATGTAATGACTTCACCCGCCTTCACTTTCACCTATTCACCTGCACTTATCGTCATCAAAATTGACTCAGCCAATACCCCAATCCATTATTAGCTGTTTCGGTGTACACACCGAAACAGCTCTTGTTTTCGTTAAGATTTTTTTTTTTCTTTTTTTTTTTTCTTTTTTTAGCTGTTTCGGTGACACACCGAAACAGCTCTTGTTTTCGTTAAGATTTTTTTTTTTCTTTTTTCTTTTTTTCTTCTCCTTTTTCAGACTTTTTCTCCATAGGTTTAACACACGTTTCTTCTGGCAGTCCACTTTGCCACTTTTATAAATCCGATTGATATCAGACTTGGTACATACTTAGACCACCACCCACAGATGGTCCTAGAAGAAATTTGTGATCGTGACGTCATCAGGTGTCAGGTTACGTCACATTAAAGATGCATTTTTCCCCATATGTTTTGTACACGTTTTAAAACACTCCAGTTTGGCATCTTCGTAAATCCGATCGACTTTAAACTTAATTCATAATTAGACCACCACCCACAGATGGTCCTAGAAGAAATTCGTGATCGTGACGTCATCAAGAGTCAGGTTACGTCACATTAAAGATGCATTTTTCCCCATAGGGTTTGTACATGTTTTAATACGCTCCACTTTTTGGCACTTTCGTAAATCTGATCGACGTTACACTTGGTACACACTTAGACCATCACCCACAGATGGTCCAAGAGGAAATTCGTGATCGTGACGTCATCAGGAGTCACGTTACTTCACATTAAAGATGCACATTTTCCCCTTAGGTTTTGTACACGTTTTAACACGCTCCACTTTTTGGCACTTTCGTAAATTTGATCGACTTTATACTTGGTACACACTTAGACCACCACCCACAGATGTTCCAAGAAGAAATTTGTGATCGTGGCGTCATGAGGTGTTGGGTTACGTCACATTTAAGATGCGTTTTTCCCCATATGTTTTGTACACGTTTTAAAACACTCCACTTTGGCACCTTCGTAAATCCGATCGACCTCAGACTTGATACATACTTAGACCACCACCCACAGATGGTCCTAGAAGAAATTCGTGATCGTGACGTCATCAGGTGTATGGTTACATCACATTAAAGATGCATTTTTCCCCTTAGGGTTTGTACACGTTTTAAAACACTCTACTTTGGCACTTTTGTAAATTATGCGATCGACGTTAGACCTGGTACACACTTAGACTACCACCCACAGATAATCCTAGAGGAAATTCGTGATCGTACCAATGCCGAGATGGGTTATAGATGAAAATTCATGTGATGTCATCATCAAATGTCATGTGACGTCCCTTAAAGGGGCATTTTGTTCTTTATAGGCCTATATTTACAGACCTATACGTTCGATTTGGTTATAACTTGACATGTACGTATAATGTGCTGTTATAGATGACATTTTTAGTGATGTCACTAATTGTTCATCACGTGCACAGAGTAATTCGAATATCCGAAACAGCTTGTGTTTGTCCACAAACACATTTCTAGTTTTTTTTTTTTTCTCCTTTTTCAGACTTTTTCTCCATAGGTTTAACACACGTTTCTTCAGCCAGTCCACTTTGCCACTTTTTTAAATCCGATCGATTTCAGACTTGGTACATACTTAGACCACCACCCACAGATGGTCCTAGAAGAAATTTGTGATCGTGACGTCATCAGGTGTCAGGTTACGTCACATTAAAGATGCATTTTTCCCCATATGTTTTGTACACGTTTTAAAACACTCCAGTTTGGCATCTTCGTAAATCCGATCGACTTTAAACTTAATTCATACTTAGACCACCACCCACAGATGGTCCTAGACGAAATTCGTGATCGTGACGTCATCAAGTGTCAGGTTACGTCACATTAAAGGTGCATTTTTCCCCATAGGGTTTGTACATGTTTTAAAACGTTCCATTTCGGCACTTTCGTAAATCCGATCGACGTTACACTTGGTACACACTTAGACCATCACCCACAGATGGTCCTAGAAGAAATTCGTGATCGTGACATCATAAGGTTTCAGGTTACGTTACATTAAAGATGCACATTTTCCCCATAGGGTTTGTACACGTTTTAAAACACTCTACTTTGGCACTTTCGTAAATGCGATTCATGTTAGACTTGGAACACTTCTATACATGTATGTCTGATTGACTTTACACTTGTCAGACACAAGTAAGACCAGCAGCCTAAGGTGGTCCCCAGTGAGTTCATAACGATGACGTCATCATGTGTCACGTGACGTGACATTAAATGAGCATTTCTTCGAATCGCTATAACTTCGAAAGTACAAGTCTGATTGGATTAAAACTTGGTATGCACATTCACAGGGATGGTTTATAGATGAAAATTGAAGTGACGTCATCATCAAATGTCATGTGACGTCCCTTAAAGGGGCATTTTATTCTTTTATAGGCCTATATCTACAGAACTATAATGTTCGATTTGGTTTTACTTGATATACGTATTATAATGTGCTTTTATAGATGACATATACAGTGACGTCACTGATTGTTCGTCACGTGCACAGAGTATTTCAAATATCCGAAACAGTTTGTGTTTGTCCACAAACACATTTCTAGTTTTTTTTTTTAGCTGTTTCGGTGTACACACCGAAACAGCTCTTGTTTCTGTTATTTTTTTTTTTCTCTTTTATTTTTCAGACTTTTTTCTCATAGGATAACACGTGTTTTCGTTCTACAAGTCACTTTTGGCTTTTTTTCAAATCCGATCGACTTCAAACCTGGCACACACTTAGACCACCATCTGAAGATGTGTCCCGAAACTTTTCGTCATGCTGACGTCATCACGTGATTTATTATAGAATTTTGAATATTTAATTTTTCCCATAGACTTTGTACACAGAAATTTAAAAAAAAATGTCAATTTTCAGAGGGCATTTTCGACTCTTTGCCAGTAATTCATTTACACCAATCTTTGTCCAAGCAAAGACTCTAATTCAAACAACATTGTGTAATGATGACGTCATGATGACGTCATCCGGTGTTTATTTATAGGCAATTAAATTGTGACAATTTTAATATTTAAGAATGCATAAGAAATCAACCGTACGCGTCCGCAGCATTCTGTTGCCAGCAAGTGGTAGAGTAGGTTGAGGTCTTTATTTCATTCAGTGTGCGTAAAATCACGTGACCCTTGCTTCCGGTCGAAAAAGGCCAAAACCGGAAGTGGCTTATTATTTAAAAGTGGTAATAGATATGAACTTGCTTTTAACTGTGTTAGTCTCTTGGCTAATAGTATTCTTCAAATCATCTACCGATGACGTCATGCAATCTTCGAGCGCCCTCTAGCGACAGGTTGAAATTTTTCAAAAATGTATTTTGAATAGATGTCTGTGGCGAAGTTTGTCGGAATCGCCTAAATATTGGTGTATATGATGACCTTGACCCATTTAAGATGTGTGCGAAGTTTAAGGTGTATGACGTCATCAGACCGGAAGTTATAATGAAAAAACCCTTTTTCCTTAAAAAATTCCTGAAAAATCAACCATGGCAGTTTTTATATTAGTTTCTACTATAATTGTCTATTTAAGGGTAGGTCTAAAATATTTCAAAGCTTCGAGGCAATAAGCAAACTCGGACATGCCCTGCGCACGCTTAAAACTTCAGGTTGACAATAACTCTGCTTTAAAACATGCACAGTCCACAATGTACATGTACATGCACGTACGTTGTACATATCGTATGTCAGTCAGCCCGCGCGCAGCGCACGTGTTGCTGAGGTCAAATCCTGTCCACAGTGACCGTTTCAGCCGATTTCCGGCTAACTTTTTCATGCATAGTCAGGGACGTAGGATAGACACTTTTTGTATAGAATACGCATGTACATGTTCATTCGACCTGGATGAAACTCCTTTTACGGCAGTCATTAATAAAACGGTCGAAACAGCTCAGTGTTTGTCCACAAACACATTTCTAGTTTTTTTTTTTTTTCTTATTTGTCCACTTTTTGTCATATGTTTTGTACATGTTTTTCTTCTACCCATACACTTTGGCATTTTCGTAAATGCCATCGACTTCAGACTTGGCACACACTTAGACCACCACCCACAGATGGTCCTAGAAGAAATTCGTGATTGTTACGTCATCAGGTGTCGGGTTACGTCACATTAAAGATGCATTTTTCCCCATATGTTTTGTACACGTTTTAAAACACTCCAGTTTGGCATCTTCCTAAATACGATCGACTTTAGACTTAATTCATACTTTGACCACCACCCATAGATGGTCCTAGACGAAATTCGTGACCGTGACGTCATCAGATGTTAGATTATATCACATTAAAGATACATTTTTGCCCATAGGGTTTGTACACATTTTAAAACGCTCCATTTCGGCACTTTCGTACATCCAATCGACGTTACACTTAATATACACTTAGACCATCACCCACATATGGTCCTAGAAGAAACTTGTGATCGTGACGTCATCAGGTGTCACGTTACTTCACATTAAAGATGCACATTTTCCCCTCTGGTTTAGTACATGTTTTAAAACGCTCCACTTTGGCACTTTCGTAAATTCGATCGACTTTATACTTGGTACACACTTAGACCACTACCCATAGATGGTCATAGAAGAAAGTCGTCATCGTGACGTCATCAGGTTTCAGGTTACGTCACATTAAAGATGCATTTTCCCCATAGAGTTAATTGTACACGTTTTAAAACACTATACTTTGGCCCTTTCGTAAATGCGATCCATGTTAGACTTGGAACCCACTTAGACTACCACCCACAGATGGTCTTAGAAGAAAGTCGTCATCGTGGCATCATGAGGTGTCAGGTTACATTATATTAAAGATGCATTGTTTGATATTGGTTTTGTATACATTTTTCTTCAAACTGATACACTTTTTTACTTCTATACATGTATGTCTGATTGACTTCACACTTGTCAGACACTAGTAAGACCAGCAGCCTAAGGTAGTCCCCAGTGAGTTCATAACGATGGCGTCATCATGTGTCACGTGCCGTGACATTAAATGAGCATTTCTTCGAATCGCTTTAACTTCGAAAGTACAAGTCCGATTGGATTAAAACTTGGTATGCACATTCACAGGGATGGTTTATAGATGAAAATTGAAGTGACGTCATCATCAAATGTCAAATGACGTCGCTTAAAGAGGCATTTTATTCTTTTATAGGCCTATATCTACAGAACTATAATGTTGGATTTGGTTTAACTTGACATGTACATGTACGTATTATAATGTGCTGTTATATAGATGACATTTACAGTGACGTCACTGATTGTTCACTGATTTGTCACGTGCACAGAGTATTTCAAATATCCGAAACAGCTTGAGTTTGTACACAAACACATTTCTAGTTTTTTTTTCTTATTTTTCCACTTTTCTCCATAGGTTTTGTACACGTTTTTCTTCTACCAGTCCACTTTTGCATTTTCGTAAATGCGATCAATTTCAGACTTGGCACACACTTAGACCACCACCCACAGATGGTCTTAGAAGAAATTTGTGATCGTTACGTCATCAGGTGTCGGGTTACGTCACATTAAAGATGCATTTTTCCCCATATGTTTTGTACACGTTTTAAAACACTCCACGTTGGGCACTGTCGTAAATCTGATGGTCCTCAGACGTGGCACACACTTAGACCACCACCCACAGATGGTCGTAGAAGAAATTCGTGATCGTGACGTCATCAGGTGTCGGGTTACGTCACATTAAAGATGCACTTTTCCCCATATGTTTTGTACACGTTTTAAAACACTCCGCTTTGGGCTCTTTCGAAAATCCAATCAACTTCAGACTTATTACATACTAACATCACAACCAACAGAGGCTCCAGGAAGAAATTCGTGATCGTACAGTCATCAGGTGTCAAGTTACATCACATTAAAGAAGCATTTTTCCCCATTTGTTTTGTACACATTTTAAAATACTCCACTTTGGGCACTTTCGTAAAACTGATTGACTTCAGACTTCATACATGTACATGTACTTAGACCACTACCCACAGATGGAACTAAAAGAAATTCGTGATCGTACAGTCATCAGGTGTCAGGTTACGTCACATCAAAGATGCATTTTCAACAAAGGTTGTGTACATGCACGTGTTTCTTCAAACCACACACTTTGGCACTTTCATATGTCTGATTGACTTTACACTTGGCAGACACTTAGACCAGCAGCCAAAGATGGTCCTGATGATTTTCGTAACGATGACGTCATCATGTGTCACGTGACATCATATTAAACGTGCATTTTTCAAATCGCTATAACTTCTGAAGTACAATTCCGATTGGGTGGAAACTTGGTATGCACATACACAGGGATGTGTTACAGATGAAAGTTGAAGTGACGTCACCACATGTCATGTGACGTCCATTAAAGGGGCACATTTTTTCTATTAAAGGTCTATATCTATATGTTCGATTTGGCTGTACGTAACTTGATATGTACATGTACGTATAATGTGCTGTGTTATAGATAACATTTAAAGTGACGTCATCAAGTGTTCATCATATGCGCAGAGTATTTCAAATATCCGAAACAGCTGTGTTTGTCCACAAACACATTTCTAGTTTTGTTATAGCCATGCGCTTTGGAAAAATTATTTGCAACAGTTTTCCTGCTGATAAATTCAGAAAGAAAAAAAGTGTTTCCCACCCCCCACCCACACACACAAATGCCTAGTTCACCGAGTGCTTTGTTTGGACTTCCCAAAATTATGTACTGTACAACACCCATGGTATTACAATGGAGTACCGAAGTGAATACGTCATGCGCACAAAATGTGTGTGAAAGACATTAGCGCGTGATTCAGCGCGTGAACCAACACGCACGCGTACTCCATTCGTTTGCACTACACTGTCTGGTTCTAAATGACGTCACACTTCTGTACTCCATTGGATTCAAACCTGGAATATTAGAAGCTAAGACCAATTATGTACATGTATCACTCAACACTCATTTAATCACGACAAATAAAATTGCTTCTGTTTTTTTCCTTTCCACTGCTTGTGAGTGGATTTATTGTACAACTATGGAAAATTTATGAATTATTTTCTGTATGTGTTTTTTTGTACTTTTAAAGAACAGTAGGTTGGGGCTTCCAATTTCTCATGTCGAGTTTAGTGATTCTGTCATGTTCCAGAAGTTTAGATGATGCCAATCTGGAAAAAAAGAGGGTGAAAAGAAAAGAACAAATCCTAAGTATTTATGCAAGTCAAATTTTAAGTAAAGGAAAATTAACAGCCGTCACCATTTGTCAAAAATGGAAAAAGTATGAATATTTTTGACAATATTTTGACAAACGTTTTTAACTCACATTACAACATGCCTCGTTTTAAAATTAATTACATGGTTCTAATTTTTTCATTAATTTGTCACTGAATGAAACAAGCGGTGAAAAGATGCTTTAAAAAATGTTCTAGTTCCAGTCTCTGGGAGAAAGGTGTTTATTTGTCACTTTGAAAACATATTTTAATACTGAGTGTAGTTTTGAAATGCCCATTTCTCATTTTCAAAATATGTGAGAAGTCTCACAATCGCAGGAGTGATGTTCCTCTACGGAGGAAATGGTATTGTTACATATTCTTCTCACCTTGTTTGCAATGTCCAAGGCATCGTAGTCTGGGGCCAGTCTCACGTACGCCTTCTTCTGCCCATCAGGTCTGCAAGATCGAGGGAGGAAAAAGCTTCTTTACTCAAAAGGTGAGAAATATTCTGAAGCTTGTCATGTTTTTTTTCTGTCAGTTGTTAAAAGGAATCATAACTGATAAAAAAATCCAACAGATTGGGTTTTAAACAGTAATAGTTAAGAGAGGAATCGGTGCAAAGTATATTTGCAATTGCAAGATTGAAGTCGGATGAACACAAAAGATGAATATAATTTTAAGACTGATGTTCCAAAACAGGTGAGTAGCTTATTCCTTAATGATACTTCCATGTGGACATCACTAATCGTAACAGTAAATGAAAAAGGAACAATTTAATTGATCAAACAATCTTCATTTTAACTGACCTGATGAGTGTGTTGACCTTGGCCACATCGATGTCGTACAGCTTCTTGACAGCCGTCTTGATCTGAAACTTGTTGGCCTTGAGTGCCGTGATGAAGACTAACGTGTTGTTCTCCTCGATCTTCTTCATGGCGCTCTCTGTGGTCAGGGGGTACTTGATGATGGTGAACTGGTCAAGCCTAAAAACACAGGAAAACGGGGGAATTAACTCATGAATACAATTCTACTTCTGCAATTCAGTCTACTGATAAAACTGCATACACGTGGAAAGGTGTGTTCATTTGCATGTTCCATGGGACAACATTGTGGACTTACTTGGGCCGACTGGGCACGCTCTTGCGGGGGTATTTGGGCTTCCTGGGCGTCTTGAGCGTCTTGGGTCGTCTGAAGGTGACCTGCTTGCGGACCTTCCTCTTACGGGTGGAGATGTTGCCACGGAGGGCAGCCTTCTTGGCCTACGGGATATTCAAAGGTTGGGGAAAAATATGTCATCAGTTGCAGAGTTGAAGAAAAGGTTTGTCGCACGTCCAGTCACACGTGAATCAAGAGAATGAAGTGCTTGCTCCGTTTGGGCTCTTGACATTTGTCACAAAAGAGCCATCTTTCATTCATGCTTGGTGTGCATAGTGAAGGCCTTACCTTGAGTGCCTCAGCCTTAGCCTTGGACTTGGCCTCTTGCTTGGCTCTGGCTTCTACCTTGGCTGCAGGCTCGGCCTGTGCCGGCCCCTTCTTGCCCGTTTTGCGGAGAGCTGCAAAGATGCAAGACAGATTAAAATAAAAAGGGAATCAGACTTTAGCCTATATTTCGGACTTTACTTTCCTTTAAAAAAAATCTACTAGGGCCACAATATTCTGCAATTTAATGTAGGATTCAATTTAAAACTAACGTTAAACAGTGTTAAAATTAAAAAAGGAAGAAAACTCTCACTTTAAAAGTTCAAGAAAAATTAAAAGCAGGCCCAATCCAATGCACGGACACACATTCCAAACATGTCAAAATGGTTAATGCATGTACACATACAAAACTGCTTAGCTATTTCCCTCAAAAAAAGAAATATTTGTGTTATTTGGGATAAAACACGTTTCAAGAATTTCCAGGGAACAGCGCCCTCTTGTGTTTCACGTACAGTCGGCTACACACATGTACGTAGTGGTTTACCGATCGTAACTGGCCCATCGAAAAAGTGACGATTTTTTTCCGAAACTACACATGGAATTACTACAATAAAGTACCACATCATAGTTTACTATGTTTTTTAATCAGATCTTTCAATTATTTTCGTTTCTGTTCCTCATAACGGCTACAAAACATCATTTCCCCGGGAACTCCGAACCTTCTTTGCGAGCTTTTGGCCCCATCTTGGAAAAAAGAGACCGGATGTTGGCAGTCGGGTTTCCCGTGCTGACCCTTGCCGGTAATTTAAATCGTTTAAATGTAAACATTGCATAAAATCTTGACATTTTTTTTTCGTATCAAATCAATATTTATGTCATTTTCAATTTAACTAAGAATTTGTATTTAAGGATATATTCTACTAAGAGTTTGTGTTAATTTTTTAAGAGTAATTTATGGAGTTGTGCGAACGAACAACGAACAAACTAACCCAAGGTCACCGAGCACTAATTTATCTTCCGGGTCGCTGTTGGCAGGGATAGTTTGACGTTTGAAATCTGCTGTGGGTTTGTTTTCCCACTTTGTTCTGCTGTTAATTGGTCATATTGATTGAAATTTAAGTTGGTAAGTATTGTTTCTTACATTAGAAATCGTTATATTATAAAATTATGGACTTTTTGAGGCTTTAAATTCGGCCTTTGATTGTCGGATTTTTCTGCCGGTTTCATCGCAGCGCGCAGCAACGTGCAGTTTTTAATGGCAAACGGTCGAGTAGCGGTGTCGAGCGCAATTTGAGTCCCCCGCGCAAGTTCAAACTTGCGCACGTAAGTTTAAATTTGCGCGAGGGACTCGCGAAGCACGCAAAGTACACCGCGCTATTTTAATTTGCGTGCGCACGTTACAACTTGCGCAAACATGGCAAATGCGGATCGCAATTTGAGAACTTTGCGGTTGCGGGCGGGATTTTGATTGATGAAGAAAAAAAATGCTTAAAACACGAGTACATGGAGAAATAAATTAATAAATAATGGAATAAATTAATGAACAATGAAATAAATAAAAAGAGGAATTCAATTAGCGTCAATGAAAAGAAACATTGAGATTTAGCAGTGCTTATAATCAGAGAAGTTTTTTAAGGGGGCGGGGAGGGGACCGGGCAAGCAATCAATAAGTACACAAGCGGCGTTTGCTTGGATCATTTATTAATGATTTAATTAATTGATTTAATTTATTAATTTAATTAATTAATTTGACATAGGGCCTAATGAATAAATATGTTGTTTATTAAACAAAAATCCTAATGAGCCGTAAACAGTAATACACATCATAATGCAAAGTGCATAAATTGTTCGCATTACCACCCCTTATCCCGAACCTCTACACAGTCAACCTCATTAGCATAATATTGTTAAGTGTTAATAAAATGTTTCAAAAAAGGCATTTAGGCATTGTCTCACGAAGTACAGTGGTGCTATTAATCGGAGAAAAATCTGCTTTAAAAATAATGTTACATAATCTGCATAAGTTTACCCAGAAAAAAAATTAGTTTAGCGGCTTTGCATGTATGGGGAAAATCTATGTAGTGCGCAAGTTTAAACTTGCGTGCGCTATTTGTAGCAAGGAAATTAATGCACGCAGAAGTTTAAACTTGCGTGCGCGCAGGTTTAAACATGCGCGCGCAAGTTTAATCTTGCGCGGGGGACTCAAATTGCGCTCGACAGCCCCACTAGTGTGGCCGCGGTATGCTGCGCTGAACCTCTGGCCACACACCAGGTTATCGCACACTACTGAGGAGGTTCTCAAAAAATTATGCAAATTTTCTTACATATGGTTGTATTCTATGATGTCTCTACTTCTGGGATGCTTAGGTGTAATAAATATCCAATTTTCCGAGAAATTTTTGAATCTTTCTGGAGCCCATTTGCAAAAATCGTCTGTTGATGGCAGCCATTTTGAATGTACGAAGCGATGACCCCAAAGCTGTGACGATGCGCTTATGCAAATCGATCTTGTCGCTCAGGCTAGGCGCGCGAGTTGCGATGCGACGGCTGTTTCTTGTACAATTGATTCGCCCATACTGTATGGCTGCGCGCTATAATACTATCGGTTGAGAGATTGTACAAGAAACAGCCGTCGCATCGCAACTCGTGCGCCTGTTGAGCCACAAGATCGATTTGCATAAGCGCGACGTCTCAGCTTTGGGGTCATCGCTTCGTACATTCAAAATGGCTGCCATCAACAGACGATTTTCACGTGCATATGGGCTCCAGAAAGATTTAAAAATTTCTCGGAAAATTGGATATTTATTACACCAAAAAAAAGTGCCCGTCCCTGCAGGGACTTAACTGGGACTGTAACACGTTTGTAACACTTCACAAAATTACACCCTGGCCCAAGTCTCCGCTATCCCTGGGTCCTGGGGGGCCGGGGTTACAATTGACAAGCGCATTACCGTGAAAGTGCTTATTGTGGATAATACGAAAAACACTCCTCAGCTGTAAGTGTAACATTTTGATATGGTCGTGTAGTGAAACAGTGCCATCTTGTTGTTAATTCTTGCATTTGCAACACGAATAATGCATGTTTTAAATAGAGGGCGCTATGCTATTTTGGTCAACGTATGATTAAAAAAAAAAAAACAAGTAAACTGCAAGGTATGTCTTACATTTAACTCGGAATACTTTGCGAAACACACAAACCTTTCCAGAACAAAGTAGGTGAACTTGCCATTTTAATTAAAAATAAAAATTAGATTTAATATCTCAAATTTCGCAGGAGACATGCTTGTACCGGTAACTATAGCATTTTGAGGTGCATGTTGTGTGGGCATTAGTTAGCCGAATGGTGAGTAAAACAAGTTAGTAGTAATTTTGCACGTTTTTATACAGTTGCGGTCCCAGTCTTGGTGAAGTTCAACTCTTTTCCTGGAAGTAAAGCCGCAGAATCAGATTTTTTCAAGAATGGCCTTGCCCACAATGCCTGCCTATTGGACGGCCCGGTACAAGAACATCCAGGAGCGGGCGATGGTCCAGAGGCGCACCCACGAGGCCGACTTCCGGCAGCAGTGGGGCAACAACGCCCAGTACTTCAAGAACTCTGACGTCAAGACCACTAAGCAAAGAGCCTGGACTTCCGATCAGTCATTCCATCACAGGTGATATATTAGCCCTCATGACGATGCTTTGTATGGTATACGCATCAACGTCCTGTTCACGCTAGCTTAAAGCTATAGTCCATCATTTGCAGCCATCCGAAAAGTAACTGGCGTAATTATTGTTGAAAAACAAACTTGGTTGAAAGATAGTAAGGGAACTAAACTCCCTGTGAAATTATTCTTTCTTGCAAGCTGTCATTTTGAAGTAATCAACGAAAGAAGGCATTTCCAACGGTGATTCTTAAGAAACACCGTAGGAAAATTTAAATTAGTAGTTCGTTTTGTTATTCAGCGCAGCGTGCACAAGTATTGGAACGACGCACACGCGCGCGCGCGGTTGTTATAATTCGTCGGATCAGTGCGCTACGTCGCGTATAGCTGCAATTCAAAACAATTCAAAACATGATTCAGTAACTTTTAATTTGAAATTGAGATCTTAGAATGCTGTTTTTCTCGGAATGTACAGCTGAAGCTTAGCTGAAACTTCATCAGGTTAGTTGCTCAGTATCCTTCATTAGATTTTGAACTCTTTTGTTGCTTCAAACGAACAAAATGCACAAATTACAAATGATGGACTGTAGCTTTAAGAATCCATACACTACACGGTGATGCTGCTGCTTCTGTAGCTAGCTAGGTAGCTCACTGGTGTGGCTAGAAGGAGGCATCACCGTGTAGTGCATGGATTCTGAAGCCATGCATTGGCCATGCATTGGACGAAGGAACTTTGACACAGTAGGGTGCACTTGGCCAAATCATGGCAGCTGGTATGCATGGTCTATGGGAGTCTCAGCCTTCGTCCGACATTGAGCCCAGAATTTCCACATTTACCGGTGAGATTTGGGTTAAACTGTGTGGTGGGATCCTAAAACAACTATTCAGAGTACATACTAAACATATGTTGAGAATAACTGGATGCTGTAAAATGGAGCATCAGGTCACATTTGGACTAGCGTCAACATAATCCCCCAGTCAATGTAGGACGTTATTCATGGACGTTCCTTGTTATGACCAGACATGTGTATTGTCAATAGGTTCCTAACATGCCGAAACAGTATTGGAATTGATCGTGGAAAGCCCTATTTTTGTCCGGGAAAAGTCATGGCATTTCATTGAAAGATCTCTGCAGGATCCCTGACAGTGACAGGCCAAAATCTTGCTCTCTAGGTAACTCTTGCTGTTAACCTCCCTGAAGCATCCAAAATCAAACACTGTGTAGGAACCCTCTGGCATCTTAATTGTACCTAGATTCAATGGGGAAAGCAAGTCTTGCAAAAAGTAATACATATGTATACATATAGTGGCACAACCAAAATGCCTCAATCTGGCAAAGTCCTTAAATGCCCCGGTGGATTTTGAAGGATCTCGGAGGTAGAGTTGTGCAAACCTGACCTGAAACCAACAATATTTATTGCAGAATCACTGTGCCCAGTTCGACCAAAATGGTTTGAGGTCTATCACCCATGGTCTATAACGTGTGGGCCCACCAGTAGGTTACCTTGTGAGTGCCGTACGGTATGATTCAGTTACTGAGAGAGGACTATTTTCATGCGACTCGGGTATTAAGTGTCTAAGGCACAAAAAGCAAACACAGTTGCCTAAGCCAGATATTCCGGGGGGTTTTCGGGTCTGTTCAGTTTTGGGTTGGTTCGGGTCTGTTTTCCTTGAAGTTTTGTCAGGTCGGGGGTCAGGTTGGTTTTAGAGGGTTCAGAACGGTTTCAGTTTGGATTCAGTTTATATCTACATTGTATAATGTTTCGGGTCAGTTTGGCCTGGTCAACCCGACCCGATGCACAACATTAAGAGGATAAAGGTTCAGTCCACTGCAAAAGCTTATTATTTTACATTAATGACGACATTGAAATATATCTTTTTATAAAATCTAATTCTCGGTCTTTACAAAACATACATATTGTAGTATGGATGCTTACAAGAAACGCGATGAGGGTGAGCTACTAGCGTTACGACTGAGCAGTCGCAGGCACAAACTCAAGCAACTATTGGACGAGGAGAGGGAGCGATACGCAGCGGAGCTGAAGGGACTTTCCCCGGGTAACTACGAGCGGCTCAAAGAAATGAAGGAACGCACTGATGATCTGAAAACCAAGAAGGAGACCAGCAGAAAACAGGTAAATTATGGAAGGAGTTTGGCAGAACAAAGAAAATTACGTACCAAACAACCTAACTGAAGCAGAATGTGTACCGCTGTTGTTGTCACAAGTAATGCCGACATTTACGATTTAGACGTAATTTATACGATTTGTGCACCGCGATTATGATCGTACGATCCTGATAGATTTTCTAGGATTTTCCTAGATTTTACCTGAATCAAATAATGTGTGCACAATTTGTATTACATTTAGTATCTTGACTCCTGTTTTTGCATAAAAATGGGAACTTGGTATCAGACTGTTGGGTGTGCGATTTTTAGCGCATAAAAGAGCGCCGACATGTAGGGCCAATGTTTTTCCATTTCAGAAAAGTGCAAATTCCGTTTTCAAAAATCCTAAATTCCGTTTCAGGCTGAAAAATTCCGTTTCACGTTTATTCAATACATAAAAAGGCATTTAAACATACACCATGTACACAGAAAATAATTCCAAGACGATAATGAAATAGTTGTTTGGTTGGAACGCGGGAAACTTGCCCCCCCCCCCAAAAAAAAATTGCTATTTTATCAACGGCCGATCAATGTACAGACGTAGTATTTAACTTCACCACAGTCAAGTTGTATACTGCACCGCCACCTCATACACGCAAGAAACATGCAATAGCCGCACAGGCCAATCCCATGACGTCACGCACATCAGCTGGCCAAAGCGAAATTCATGATCGCCATTTTGTTTTCGCGCTAACGTTAGCAACAAAATAGGATAGTTTACCGTAGATTTTTTGACCTAAGCACAACATGCATTTCAATAGAGCCAAAGTTAGATGTTATACGAATGGTTGATTGATTGAACGGAGAATAAACCTGCCGATGAAACAGAAGAGACCTGCCTGAGCGTGCCGTGAGCATGATGATTTTCACCCGTGCGCTGACCATCCATCAGCTACAGCGTGCGTCGGGACTGACACTGACTACGCGTACTACTACAGTAATGATCGTATAGCATTTATTGCTCTGATCTTGAATGTTTTTGTCCCCCCAAAATCGTGATATAAACACTGCTCTTTTGTTATATGGCTCGTCTGTTCAATTAATCATCAACAGTTCGTTTTGGACTCAATAAATGTAACGAAATTATGTTCTTTTATCAATAAAATTGCAGAAGTTATTTTTTTCAGATTCAAATTCCGTTTTTCCGTTTCAAGGAGCAGATTCCGCGAATTCCGTCCGTTGCGGAAAACCATTGGCCCTAGACATGTAGTGTGTGCACAAAATCTACATCACTCAAAGAAAAAGAGCCCAATTTGGCATAATAAATAATTGTCTGGTTTCCCAAGTTTTCACATAAGCAATACGTTGAAGTAGGTTGGTAACCAGTTACGGACAGTAAAACCAAATCGCCCAACGTTATGCGCGCTCATTTTTCTGTGGCACTTGAATGTTACAGTTTTTCATTTTGCTGGTCGAAGAACAAACAACGATGGCTTCATTCACCAGAAATTTAAAGATGAGTACAGCAACAAGTGGGACTTTGTTGTGAAATCTCTTCAAGGGGAAAAATATGCCCTCTGCAACATATGTCGCTGTGACATGCAAAGCGTTCGATTTTTCAACAGGTTACATGTTATGTACGGAATGTCTTGTTTTCAGCAGGTGTCTGATGGAAAATTACTCTTTTTCAATTTTGAATGTTGGCATCTCGGCACTAGTAATACAGGGGGTGAACAGTAACAAAGGAAAGGCCTTTGTCAGACTCTCTTTGAAAAGCGTCTGCTTTCTGACTTGATCTGGGGGTAGACAACATGAGTGATGGACTTCTGAGGACTTGTGATGGACACTGATACGAACCTCTGTCTTCTGAAAAACACTATTTGCCTTTTTTCTTTTGATCTATCAGCTTTTAATGTACTGCCTCCCCCACTTTTCGTGGAACCACATTTGCATATAATTTTTATCAGTACATGAGTGTACCAACTACTGTTTCATGTGAGATACCCCACCTTCACAGGAAACAGCTGTTGGGTATATGTGGCAGGATATGATGTCACTTCCTGTGGGGCACTGGAGGGCTGTGTGATGGTCTTTGTTCTCGGGTCATTCTGATCTAAGACTTCGATGAGTGAGGAACATTGACCACCACACCAAGCTAAACCAGTGTCCATTTGTCTTTATTCTTGCAGGTATGTCGTATTCTTTTTCATTTTTATCTTGATGACAGATTATGGAAGTGAAGAGAGGAAACATGTACACTTGGTGTCAGGATATAAAGTTTAGTTAAAAGTGATGCCAGAGTCTGCTAAACTCTTAGCTTCTTCGTCTTTAAGAAAGCACATGGTCAGAGTGTGCCAGAGTACAGAGGCAAATACTTTAGCCTTTACTCAATTTTGCCTTCATAAATGTTTCCGGTTTTACCTGCTAATTATGTGTAGTCATTGTTAATTTCTGGATTGTCTTTTAATGGAAAAGATAAGTCAGACAGGTACGGCGTTTCCTTCAATTTTTGTGTAACTTGGTACTTACAAGAAAGGACTGTCCGCCCAGGTTTAGTCGAGACTGCTCTTAGAGATATCAAGTTGCTTTTGACTTGCATATACTAGACGGAAGTTGCCAGGTTCTTGAGAGCTAGTTTTGACATATACATTTATAACTTTTATATTGTCCCACTCTATGGAGAGTGAAATTGTGACAAGGTTTCATGCTTGGATTGTTAAGAATAATTAAGAACAATTCCTTTGCTTACTCTTTTTTACTTTATTTTATTGAAGACAGAGATTTCTCTATTATAAACTTTACCCCTTTTTTTGGCTTACTCCATACATGTACTGCAGGACATTCTGAACTACTAGATGACATGTATGTATTGTACATGTGCATGAATTCTTTGATAGTTAGAGCACAGGATGGGAAGCACTCATGCATAACTAATTAGAAGTGAGTCAGTCCTGGACTAGAGATAAACAGTGAGGTTGAGACATGGCCAGTATCGATTTAGGTGATAGAATCGATTATGTTTATTCAGAAGCAGGACAGAATCGATATTATTATCGATACCAGAGTCGATTTTCGAATCATACTTATTGAGTTATTTGGTGCATTTGTTGTTACTATTGTTTTTGTGATTCTGATCTAAGACTTTGATGAGTGAGGAACATTGACCACCACACCAAGCTAAACCAGTGTCCATTTGTCTTTATTCTTGCAGTTTTGCAGTCTTTTTAATGAACACTCTGCAGCGGCTGCTCCCGTGGCCATTGGGGGTGTAACAAAGTGTTGTTTTTTTTCGCAGAATGCAGACCAGTAAATCGATTTCCAAAGACATCGGTGATAATTACACGCACTTCTAAAAATGATTAAAAATACCCCCAACTCTCCAAGGTATTTGAGACACCCATGAAACTAAAGCTTATTTCATCATCTTTCATTTCCTGTTCAACTTTCAGGTGGTAATCCAGTGACTTTTGGGAGAAAATTCCATCCGAACATGATCATCCCTAAAAGTAGTCCTGTGGCATTTTGAACAATGATGCCTGCTCTCCATTGCAAAATACGGCAATTCTAGGTTGCAATTTCATCCGAATCATACCAGCTCCCAGTCCTGTGCACAGCTTCCACCAATATATTTTTCAAACCTTCAAGTTTGTGGCCCACAAAATGCTCTAATAACAAAAACATTGAGGACATACTAATCACGTTTTGGGCTTATTTTCTGGTCTGCACTCCTCACAGGTGAGAAATGTTTCAGTTTCCATGTTACCTTATGTTACGTTTTTGGTATCATTTGCACAGATTGCTGACGAGCGGATGTATGACCATTGGCGACAAAACAACCCAGATCTGCGGAAGGTAAATAACACCTACAATTTTTTTTTCCCTCCAACTTGTGCAATTGTACAACAGGAATATGAGCTTAAAGGGAATGTACATCATTGGCTTTTGCTGTAATTTTCAGAAATAAACTATTTGAGGGGTAAGTATAATAGATCAAATTTTGTTACACTGACATGTTTAAAGTTTTGTGTTCGAAAATGCTGGAAAAACCAAGAAAAACAAAAATGTTCAAGTAGTCTGGTTCCTTGACTCCACTAAAGATAAAATGGATCAATTCATAGATGACGAAAAATTGTAAGGTAAGGGAACCAGTCTAGCTAGCCTGCACCCGTTCATGAACATGTAACCAATAGCAAACAAAATTTGGACTGAAAAAAGTGTAAAGTTGGAGCAGTAGATGAGTCAGTAAAGTTGGAGCAGTAGATAATTTTACAGGATGCTTTAGACTGTCATTTACCAACATCCTAGTAAGGTATTTCGTAAAAACTTGGTAGTTTTATTTTTCGATGTTTGCAAATGTTGTATATTCCCTTTAACTCTACATGTGTAACTTTAAATCAAATCATTTAAGTTGCACTGTTCAAGTCAATTTCCTAGCCACGGTTAAACACTTTGTTCATTTCATAGACATTGGATTTGCATTTGTTTCCCAAGTGCAGATTGTCCTTGGCCAGCATGTCAAAGTATGAGTCAGAAATCTGGCCAGATTTCCTTATAGAGATTGTATCAAAAAGATATTTGTACATCAAGAGGCTTAATTTTACTTTTCAAAACCCACCTCGTCTGGAAAAATGGTATCGGAGAGTCGGAGACCAATCCAAAAGAAGTAGATTTCATTTGAAGCGATCTGGAACAAGGAAAACAATACCCTTACCATGGCCGGGTCATATGTCATTTTTTAAAGTCCCCCTTTTGAAGAGAAAACTTACCAAAATTCTGAAAGCCCAGCAATTCCATCCATTCCGTAGATTGAGTCTGATATGCACAAGAAACACGTGATCCAGGGCTGGGGCGAGCAGGTAGATTCCCAGAGGGAGCAGATGGAGTCAGCTCGCCGGGAAGAGCACTTGGAACACAGGCAGATGGAACGAGACAGGCAGGCTGCCCTGGAAAAGGAACGGCATGTCCAGGAAGCCAAGCTGAGGGAGGAGAAGCAGCTGGCAGGACAGCTGAAGGAGCAGATGAATGAATTGAGACAGAGGGAGGCGGAGGTAATATGCAATATAATGAGTATTGGAGGTGTATAGAATTAGATACTATAGGAGGTAATTATGCAATTAATTGTGTGTTTCGACTGTTTGGAACAACAAATAGAGTGACACAGAATACTTGTTTCAACAACTGTCACCAACTGTAGAACACAATATCTTTATTAACAACCCTGGTAAGGCAAACAATATGATTTATAAAATCTTCTTTTCTTAAAAGATGGGCCTTCAAAAGGAATTTGATGAATATTTTAACTTTTAAACTGAGGTTTTATCGCTAGTGATGTTTGAAGACAATTGTGACGACGATTCTTGAAATCGCGTTTTTGGACGAAAGAGTTTTAAGGGTCATTGTGTTTAAATGGTGATATTCTTGGAACGGATTGAGCAATTTCAGTAATTTTTTTCATCTAAAAGTAGCTTATTAAATTGGCTTTTCAGTCATTAATATGTTTGGTGCTACATATTTTTTTAACTATGAAATATAACTTTGGTGTTTGGGTCCCGCTTTTTTTCCAACTCACCCTGTAGTATCGGATACGACAGGTAATTACAGGTAATTATGCCTCTTGACTGCAAAGCGGGCAACTGCGGCAAAGCCGCCTCTCGACGGCAAAGCGTGAGGCGAAACCTCAAAAAAGCCCAATGGGTGTGTATGTTCATGAGTTCATTCACATTCACAGTTTATCACGTGTGAAGTGTGAGGTCGCTTGCGAAGTCAGGAACTTTCAGGGACAGGCAGAGAAGCAGTACCCAAAATGTCAAATACCAAACTTCATCATCCCTAATTTTAGCATATTTACTTATCATGAATCTTATCTGTATCTTTATCTCTCTTGCTGGACAGGCTGCACGGTTGAAGCAAGAGCAGGACCATCTCTTACAGCGCCAGTGGGAGCTGGACAAGCTAGACGAGGAACGGCAGGCCATGGAAGAACAACGCAAGAAATCCCAGACGGCTCAGGCACTGACCAGACAGCACAAGGTTCAGCTCAGACGCAGGGCTAAGGAGGTCCAAGAAGCACTGGTAAGAGATACCACTTCATACGGTACCTTTGCATGGCACTGACTGAGTAATTTGCTATATACCGTGGTACTTCTATCTTTACATTTGAACTTATCTTTTAACAACCAAGCATTTGGTGTAAAAGTGAGTTTGTTCTGTGTTCAATAGGGGACGTTACACAAAAGAGGATAACACGAACCACAATTCCCAAAGGTCCACAATTGACGATAGTGTACAAAACATATGGGAGGTCTTCCTAAAAAGTTGGTACAAACAAAAGAGGGACAATAGGAAGTTGTGTGTGTGCGTGTTTATGGTGTAAATCGAGGACACGCACGTGCAACATCGGCCAAGTTCGGGCAAGGACCATTAGTCGACTAGTGGTTGATTTGTGACGTACCTTACGCCTGCGCACTGGTAGCAACGTGCGAACGTCTCTAGTCAAACGCTGGTCAAAATGTCATCGCAAAACTTCTGGATCCTGGCTCTCTGCTAGCGTTATAAATGTGCGCGGCTATTGGTTACCAGCGAAGCAACCAACCCCAGTAGGCTGGTTCCAAATAGTCGACTAGCGTAGTCAACCATCGTCGACTAGACAGAGTTCGGGCAAACGTTAGTTAACCATTGGTCAACTATAGTCCTTGCGTGAACTTGGCCATCATTGATGAATTGACATATCGCCGTATGCAAGTTGGCCACGCCCCCTAGACAACCCTATGGACTTTTTGTACATTAAGTTTTGTTTGTCTCAGATGTTGCACGTTTCGTGTCCATTTTGTATATCATATGATTGGACAATTTTTCACAAGCTGCGTTGACGCGATTCTACCGCGATTGGTCAATTGAGGACAGGAACCAAATCGAGGAAAACCACCATTAGAAAACGAGTACAAAACCAATGAGAGCTGTTGCAAAAACGTTAAGAGTATAAACAAAGGAAAAGGGAAGAGGAACGATTTACACCATAAACAAACCTGCGTGTGTGTGTGAGTGAGTTTGTTTCTGCATTCAATAGGGGACGTTGAACAATAAAGGACAATAGGGTCCCCAATTCCCGAAGGTCCACAATTGACGATCGTGTACAAAACATATGGGAGGTCTTCCTAAAAAGTTGAAGTACAAACAAAAAGGGGACAATAGGGGTCCTCGATTGAAGGTAACCTGTTGCTCAAGCAAATTGGGCTGCTATGGTTGATCACTCCTGCAGCGGGCAATCCTTTGAGAAACAGGTACTCGCCTAAAAAGCAGGCAGCACACATTTGAAGCAGGCGAAGTGGCAAGGCCACGTCCCTGCGTAGTGGCGAGGCTTAGCTTCGTTTGTTATAAAATTCATAAACTCTAGTGTAAAAGAGGAATTTTGGCTTCTGCGCGCATTTGAACATCCCTTAACTAAGGATTCTGTGCTTACAGGGTTAGCACAGAATTTCTCTGCTAGTGCGGTTAGCACAAAATGGTGATCGTAAGCATGGAATTCTGTGTTTAGCAGAGCCATGAACTAAGGCCCAGTTTTGCATGCGAAACCTCTCTGTTGACTCTCTTCTGTCCCATGAATGCAGGAACTTGATATGAAGATCCTGGCAGCGTTGGTTGAGAAAGCTGGGGAAGAGCAGCAGATCCAGACAACCAGAAGGGAGAAAGCGAAGGCCGACGCTGCCTGGATGAAGCAGGTGGTGGAGGAACAACTGAAACTGGAGAAGGCTCGGGAGGCTGAACTGGACATGCTCTACAAGTAAGTAGAACTTAGAGGTTGATTTTGGGATGGATGCTTTCAGATAGTATCATTCGCCAGGATTTTTTGTTGTGATTTTGATGAAGTTTGTCTGGGCTAGCTTAGGACCGTGGCCTCGTGAACTGGAACATTGAATTTGTGGTCCGCGGATAATTCTGCAGCTTGTGGGTTCGAGTCCAGCCTGGGGTTATGGTGCGTTTTCCCTTGGGCAAGGCACTTTGACACTCATTACTTCTGGGTACCTGTGAGGGCAGAGATGGTTATTGTGGTTGTTTTTAGCTGCTTTGTGCCAAAATGGCAGCATCGAGCTGTGTACTCCCCAGGGAGCTGAGATTGTCTTTGGAATGTTTCATTGGCCCAATGAGCAGGGGTAATAATGATGTAGCGCCTTGAGCACCAACACTGGTGGCTACGTGCGCTTTATAAATGCGCATAATTATTATTATTATTACTAGTCTCTTTGCACCGTACTGACTGACTGACTGACTCATTGACTGACTGTCATTTGTGAATAAGACTGACTGTCATTTCTCTCACTGACCATCTCCAGGAGGCTTACCTACTGTGATGCAGCATCCTACACCACATGTGTATTAGTCTGGTGCCGCTTGTTTCATGTACTATAATGACAAAGTCCATTTTGGCACAAAAGTCCAACTCTACCAAATTTGCTCAAAAGTACACACAAGGTGACTAGAGGCCTGAAATGACACCCCTGAAGATTTCAGCTCACTAAAGTCGATATCTAGTAAGAAAACCATGATTTTGTTTTTATATCGAATACCCCCAAATGTAACAATTTTTCCATATCTGCCATCATCAAAAAAATCTGAAATTGTCAGGAAATTAAAAATGCCTATACGTAAAAAAAATAAAAAATAAATATCAAGTTTGTCCCAGTTTTGTGGGAGCAGATCCACTTTTTGCTAGGCGTAACTGGAAGTCTTTACAATTGTTCTCTTCTTCCTACAGGGACGAAGCTGCCAGGGAATGGCAAAAGAGAGAAAATGAATGGGAGCGAGAACGCCTGGCTAGGGAAAGACTTATGCATGAGGTAAGTCTGTGTTCTCACGGAATTGACTTATTTAACTGGGTGAATTGTGAGTAAAAGCCATGTTGGCAATTGCTGAAGTTGTGACTTGACAGAAGTCAAGATGGTCAGTTGATATTTGCACTCTTGCCTTGAGCATAAGCTGTTAAAAGTGAGAGCTTTAGCATCATGGACTGGAATAAGTGTTATACGGTGGTGCTTAAATCATATTTTTTTTATTGAATGGGAATCAATGGAGTCACATGGTCCTCTTTAGCCAAATGTTAAGTGGGTGATTTTTAAAAAAAAAGTCAAAAAGTGTGAGCAGACTGGCCTATTTTGCCTGTACTTTAATATCAAGTCTGTTTTTCCCTGATAAAAGTGTACCGAATTGCAGACTTGTATTTGAGTCACCAAACATTGAGTCCGAGTCACCTCTCCCGAGTCCGAGTCATGAGTCCCCTTTAATATGTATATTGGAAAAACATTTTTAGGCACTGCTAAAACCTCACAGTGTAAATGTTTCCATTTTTTCACAGCTTTTCTCTAATTTAATGAACTGGAAATCCACGTATAACCATAAGGCAAGGCACCGTTGTCTGGAGAAGATAATCTGGTACTGAACACTATCAAGCTTGCATTAATACGCAATATCAAGTGTGGACGCTGGGGTACATGTTTCGATACATTGATTTCCCAAATCAATACATCGGAAACAAGCAGGTGCACGCGCTGTGTATGTACAGTACTTAGATGCGTTTCTTCTGCAAGGCACAGACTGTATCACTTGCTCAATAGAGGATCGTCTTCATTTAATTTGTAGCTATATTGATGGGGGAAAAAAATTAGTAGTAGTACAGGGGTGTGATTTTTCCGGATTTTTCCGGATTTTTAGTCTAACGTCTGCGGAATTTTATGCGGATTCCGGAATTTTAAGCGGATTCCGGATTTCCAACGTTTTCTGTTTCCGTATAAATATCGCCCAAAAACTTCTGGAGAAATAGGCCCTAATTTACGATAATGGATGGACTGGTGACACAAGTCTAATAAGCAGTGCGGTCAAGAACCTGATAGACATCAATGCAGTGTGCGCAGTGGAGTACTTGAGGACCAGACTAAAAATAATTTTCAATGGGTTTGCACCTCGTGTGTGTGTATTGCGTGTGGAGGATGTGTGTGTATTGTGCATGTATTGTGCAGTGACGATCGTGAGTTAGCAATTTGCAAACACATTGGACTTGGAGTCACTATTGTCGCGATTTTGTCAAGGAATTTAAGAGTATGGTTGGAAGAATTGGTAATAAAGTGTCACTGTGGATGGAAATAAGTTTGAGCTGCAGTAGTGCTTTGAAAAATAGCCACCACCAACACAAAATTTCAAAAATGTTTTGGAAGCCTGGGACTGGAGTTTAAAGTAAGATTATCATAAACTTTTTAAGCACCGTTCATATTTTTGTGTGTGAATCGTTTCTTTCTCTCTGCAAACATGCAGAAGTAATAACATCACACACAGAAAAATACATTATTGAATCAATCACATATGGATTATATTATTTAATGACCAGACATTTTTTCCTAATTTTCCCCCATTTTTTTCTTTACTGAAGCGACAAAATTTGCAAACATTACAGAAATTACAGTGTATAAAATGTACATGCCCTATATATGGACATATGTGCATGTATATGTATACATGTACATCTATACAGGAAATCACAAATCGGATATCCAAAGCCAGCTCAGCTTTCGGAAGATTTCGTGAGCGTCTGTGGAATAGGAGAGGCATAAGCTTGAAAACAAAGCTGCGTGTGTATCAAGCTGCAGTCCTGACTTCCCTGCTGTATGCCTGTGAAAATTGGACAACCTACAGCCGCCACATCAGAAAGCTGAACCACTTCCACCTTTCCTGCATGCGTAAGATCTTGCGCATCAGATGGCAAGACAAGGTCCCAGACACTGAAGTCCTCAAGCGAGCGGAATTGCCCAGTGTAGGTGCTTTGATCATGAGAGCTCAACTTCGCTGGTCAGGTCATGTAGTACGGATGCCTGATGATCGACTCCCCAAAAAGATCTTCTACGGTGAACTAACAACAGGCAAAAGATCGGCTGGTGGTCAATTCAAGAGATACAAGGATTGCCTTAAAGCAACCATGAAGCAATGCAACTTCAATGTGAGTAGCTGGGAAGAACATGCCCATGATCGAACGGCATGGAGAAGATTATCACACGAAGGTGCATCAAGCTTCGAAGCCCGTCGCATCAGGGAGGCTGAGCTGAAACGACAGCAACGAAAATCTCGTCAGCTAGATGCTTCCCTACGTGTCCACCCCCACCCCCAACCTAGTGTGTCCAGTGTAGGACTGTAGCTTCCTGGCTAGAATTGGACTTATTAGCCATCTGCGAACACACAACACCAACTAGTATGGAGATGTTGGCTGTCATCTTCGAATTTCGAAGGACGAACTATATACATGTACATCTATACAAGTACATGTACAATAATACATGTACATGTACAATAATACATACTGTACATGTACATGTATACATGTCAACCGAAGTTCATGGATTTTTCATTTTTGTCCGATCACACCCCTGGTAGTATTTTTGGTCGAGTTCCGAGTCACACAGGTCAAGTCTGAGTCTGCAGGGTTGAGTCCGAGTCGGAGTCATTTGCGATTGTGACTCAAGTCTGAGTCTGATTTTCATGTCGAGTCTGATTTTCATGGTAAATGGGACTCGAGTCAGACTCGAGTCCGAGTCCAAGTCAAGAGTCATACAAGTCAGCCAATTGTTTTGTTTTTTTAATCATTTAAAATGTGCTATTTTCGCTTCACTTAATGCCACCCTCCTGTATCACATTTGTTGTAAATTTTCAAATAAATCACACAGTGCAATTCACTAGATGCATTTTATTATTTTAAAATTGAACAGAAAACTTGACTGAAGCGGGACTTGGACCTGCAATCTCTGGATTGTTGTTCCAGTGCTCCACCAACTGAGCTATTCAGCCCTATGTTGGCGGTTGCCCATCCTGTCAACATCTTCATTCAGGGAGCGCTAGTCAAAAGCTATAAACCTGTATATGTCATTTAGCCATGGATAACGCCCTACTTGTCAGTGCTAGCAACAATAACAATGATACAAACTTTTGAAATAGCAAAAGGGGATCACTCACAGAGGATACGGCAGTTGACAGGAGTGGGGCTTGAACCTATGTTCTCCGGATTGCCGTTCCGGTGCTCCACCAACATCTGCTGTTAGATAAATTTGTAGACACATAGTGCCCACTAACTTTTAAATTTTTTTACCTGCAACAGGTGTTACAGGGTCAGCAGGCGCAGATTGACGCCCGCATGGAAGAGAACCGACTACGTCAGGAGCAATCCTTACAGCAGAGGGAAGAGCTGGTCCGTGAGATGGAGCTGGTTCAACAGATGACGCAGCGGGAAAAGGCAGAGGAGGAACGACGGAAAGCAGAGACTAAGAGGGAAATTGAGGCGCAGGTAATAAAAATAATAATAATAATAATTTGGGAGGCTAATCATCCTTGCTCGCAGCTGGTATGCTGAATTGCGAAGGATGCGGCTACAACGTGGTTGGGCCGCTGGTGCGTAAAGGCGCCTATGCCTGCCGGCCACATCAACCCATATATGACCACGGAGCACAGCCTGAGATCGAAAGCGTTTGATTTTTCCGGAGGGAGGCAAACCGGAGGGCCCGGAGAAAAACCCTTGTGGCACAGGAGAGAACCAACGCACAACTCTACTGACATGCGATCCGCGGCCAGGATTCAAACCGTGGTCACCTTGGTGAGAGGTGAGCACTTTTACGCACAAGCCACCCATGTCACCCACCAGGTGAGATGGTACAATAGTAGAACCAGTATAGTGTGATTTAAACCTGATAGGCTTGGGGCATGAATGAAGACAGTGCTATCTTGAAGGCAAGTAGATTACACTTGCTTTTGTTGGACCCAATGCTTTTGTTGTACTGTACATGTGTGAATCATTCAAAGTAGAGGGTAATGATTATAATCATATATAGTGCTTATATAGCACTTTATACCAAAGGTCTCAAAGCACTTCACAGTTATTACCCCTGTTCATCTGGCCATGAGACCAGTTTTTGCAGCAGCTCAAGATCAGCGCAATCTGGTCTCTACCTTCACAGGTGCCCATTTATACTCCTGGGTAATATTAGGTATTACTGCTCAAAGCGGGGCTTGAATCTGTGAATGCTGTTCAATCAGTAAATCTAACTTCCAATCAATCTAACTTTATTTACCACATAATACAAAACAATATGCCAAGAAAATCATAAGATCACAATAATGTGGATGGGGGTCTCCAAAAAGCAAAGCTTGTCGAGTAGTGAACCCACTTAATTAGTAATTAATTAAATAATTAACTAGTTCATTTAATTTAAGCTACAACAATTACATCACATACACATACTGATGTACAGTTGACTGTTGCGGAATACCGGTTTCCTGCCAGTCATGTAAGCGTTGTGCATTACCTCTCGCAGTTTTTTTTTTTTTTTGGTAGCTACGTCAGCAAGTAGATCTTCAATTAAGTAGATAACGCAACTGGAAATGGATGATTTGGCTCGAAGTATCACTGCCTGACGTTTTAGGCTTAAGACAAATTTTGCAAGAATGTGTTGAGGTCTGCCGGATGATCCAGATGAACGTCCAGAGCGATGAGCGTTTTCAATTTCAGGCTCAAGAACGCACTTATTCTTGAGTATTTCTTTGATTTTATTGTAGACATAGTCAGGGGCTTTGTTGCTCAGGAATTCCAGCCAATCTGAGGTTGTAACTCCTCAAGTACCTTTCAAGTCTTAGGGCTGACGCTTCTAGACTAGCGACTGTTTCTTCAGTAACTTCGAGCTGCGTTGACATTTTGTTCAGCTTGGAGACCAAATCTTTGTTTTCTGCCTGGACTTCGACAATGGCCTCAGAAGTAAACTCTATCAATTTGTCCATCTCTGAATGACATGATTCCATGTTATCCGTTCTACGCATGAGTGATTGCTGATTAGATATCACAATGTCGAGTTTTACCTGAATTCCCAATTTCAGATCTCGTAACTCACTTTGAAGAGCAGCCTTCAGAGAACTCTCTGCAATCATGGGCGATTTGTGTGTCTGTGTTTCATCATCCAGTGAAGCATGTGTTGTGCATGTACTGTCTGATGGTGTAGATGACTCTGTCATTACTGACCGTTTTTCTCTTTTCTGGGAGGCATAATTGCACTAGAAGCGGTAGGAAGGCTAAATATAGTAACTTTCTTTGGTTGGAAAAATCAATGTCAAAGATTCGCAAGGATTAGAGGCGATTTTGTTGGTGTAAACGGATGAATTTAAACGGAGCAAATTTTCTTTCGTGTCACTCCATCAAAGGGTGCCCTCTAACCTCAAAGGGCGCCCTCTAATATCTTTCGGTTTACAGTCTGCCTTGAAGTGGAGCTGTTCTAGAGCTCTACCATCAGAGCTATTCTGGACTTTGATGGGAAGGGGAAGTACCCAGTCATTGACTGGAACTAACATCCTCCAATATGTTCATCCATTGGGACTTTTTTTTCTGTCTTTCAAATCAGTTGACGGAGCGACAGCATCACAAGGAAGCAGCCCGGGACTTCCAATTTAAGGAGGTTGAGGCAGAGAGACAAGCTGAGCGAGACTACGAGGAGATGCTACGACAAGAGGCATCTCGGATGTCACTCCATGACTACCAGCCTAAGGTATGGAGCAGAGATGTAGTTGAGTCCACCACAATTCCCTGACAGTCAGCAGGGTTGAGTCTCAGTCATTCATCATCATGACTCGAGTCCGAGTCATGGAAAATGGGACTCGAGTCAGAATCGAGTCCGAGTCTGAGTCATGAGTCATATAAGGGGCCGTTCACAATTATCAACATTTTCACAAGTGTACAAAGCGTACACTTTTTTAAGACACCCCCCCCTCCCCCCTAAAAGTGTACGAAAAAAATTTTGATTTTTTTTTTTCACGCAAGTCTATATATCATAGACACTTGCATGTGACTTCGTCGAACAGCCTTTCACGGTCTGCATTCCGCCACAATCTCTGGCCCTCACACACGACATCTGCTCGTTTGCGTTGATCATTCACAAACACAAAAGCATTTACAAACTCCATGTATTTGTTGGTCGGATTCTTGTGGACAATTCATCCTTGTCGAATGAGGAATTTCAACAATTGATCCAAGTCAACATCGCAGCTAGACTTTATTGTCCGCCATTGCTAGTACCGGTGTTGTTCAACCGGTGTAGCGTGAATATCCGACTCCATGCAATGTGGACTCCTTGGTAGTAGTGCGCACGCGTGACTACGATACTATGCTATTTTTAGGATCAGGATCGTTTGGGGAGAGTGACCTGTCACGTGCGAGGGATTAACCAATAAAAGGGGTCCGATTTTCATGGGAGTTGGATTTTCATGTGACACCGGTCGTACATTTTCATGTACGTGTGTAGGACAATGCTGTACACAATACGTTCATGGGATGCAATGCGGGGCCTGGCGCAGGGCGCGACCGGCTCGGCAAGTGCTCGATCGGCACTGGTTGCGGCTGTGGCGATGGGCGAGAAAACAGATCGACATTCCAAAAAAAAGGGTTAGGCGGGCATTAACGGACGAGAAAACATATCGACATTTAAAAAAAAAAAAACGTACAACGGCCATGAACCCCCTCCCCCCCAGCGTACGGTTTGTACGCTCGTGAAAATGTTGATAATTGTGAACGGCCCCTAAGTAAACTTCATCCCTGGTATAGAGACAACGCAGTAGGCTTTAGCGAATAAGAGTGTTTTGTAATGCCTTTTTTGTACAAACAGTAAAACATTTGTAAACAGCTTTAAAGAGAATTTGACTATCAATGGAGGACATGCAGTCAAGTGGCTGCCAATTGGTTTTATAATTGATTTGGGACAGCAGGAACGCATTATTCTGCCTACACAATGTTCACTTGATTTAGTGGCATCATCTGCATAAATGCATCATGCATCTGCATCATCTTATACTGTATATATTACCCTTCCAAACACATAACAATTTTCCAATGATTCCAATCTCACTCCCCAGAATGATCAATTTGTCTCACCCATCCCCCCTTCAAAACATTTAATTTGACAAAAAGGCATCTGAAGTTATTGCTGTAGTGGTTTCATTTACAAAGTTTTTCATTTTTGTCTGATCATTCCCTAATTTTTATTTTTCAGTCGTTCCCGAGGAAAGGACCAGGACCAAGATCAGCATGGGACTGAGCAGTAACTTTTATCTTTGCAATATATTGTATATCATCTACTTACTTGTATGAAATCGTGCACATCTATACGATGCAGGATCTGCAAAATTGCGTAACAGGAGTGTTTATGGTGCTTGATGACCTTTGAACACCAAGTTAATCTAAATTGAAGAAAACTGAATTTTGTGACCGCCATAAGCAGCACATATTTATTTACTTGGACAGGTTTATTGCTGCAAATTAGGCTACTGTAAGAATTTACCCCTGTACTTAGTTTTGTGTTGATCTTGCACTTTTCGCAGTCCAGGAAATGGGGCCATTCAGTATTGGAAAGATTCTCAAGTCTTGAGATTAATTCTATCCAAAACATCTGGAACTTAATAGCTCCTGTTGCTGGGCGTGAAATTTAATTCTAATGATTGGTTGAATTTGTGTGTATATATCAGTGTGGTTTGTATATATTGATTTTTTCTGTCTCTAAATACATGTACATTGTATATCAAAAGATCCTACGGTGTCTGATGTCTGTCTGTCTGTCTTGTTGGTCTGATGTCTAATGTGTCACATTTTTGTAAAAGACCCAAAGAGTGTGCGGGAACCACAAAATGCAATGGAGACGCTATAGATATGTGGTTGTATCCCATATATATGCCCTAATTTCACTGTCCTCTGAAGTCACTATTGGCACGTCAAAAAAATGATATATTTGTTTTGTTGGTTTTTTTTGACAAATTTGTTTCTTTCAGACTTTGAATAGTTACATATTACATTATCTCTATGAAAAAAACAGCATTCATGGTAATAAATACACTTTAAATGTCGATCGTACAAATTCCTACGATATGAATATGTATGCTTTTTTTTTCAGAAACCTGAACCCCTTCTCAAAAATGTATCAATTGAGGGCGCACTTATCATTTTTTCAGATTCACAGGGCAGCAACGTCATACGATGAATGTTCGTTGATAAATCTGTCAAGTTTTTCTCCAAATTTTGATTTTCCCACTTCCGATTTTCAATAGCAGATGCTAATTGCAAAGGTAGGCTCTCTGAAGCCGGTGTGCTTGAGGGGATTCAGATATTTAGGGGGATTAATCGGACAAAGACAAAGAAAATGTATGTCTGGTCAGGTGATTGTACCAAGTCGCCTCTTGGCCGATTTGCCCCAGATTTTTATTTATTTACCCTGTTATTTATTTCCACTGCCAACTTATTAAAACCTGCAAAAAAATATACGACTCCACCAATGGGTGCCACGCAAAGTGCGGCATCCCGCTAGTTTATGCACAAAATTGAATGGGAATAAGAATCCTCAAATTCACAATGTGTCATTTTCCACTTTGTTATTGTCATATTTTTGTCATTAAGTATCAGCTCAGGTCAGTTGACTCTTGTTAATGCAAACAAATTCTGGTTGTAGCAAACATAAAATCATTGGTCCTGACTGTGCATTTATGTGTACATGTACATGAACATTGAATAGGACCAGCACTCCACTTATTACACAATTCCAATATAACAAACATTTTGGCTAGGTCTGGTTGAGTTTGTATTAATAAGAGTCTGTATTTATAAATGACAGTCGTTATTGTGCTTCTTGACAACACACTTGAAAGGACAACTTGTTAAAGGTATAGTCCATCATTTGTAATTGCTGCATTTTGTTCGTCTGAAGCAACAAAAGTGCTCAAAATCTAAAGAACGGTGCTGAAACTAACCTGATGAAAATTCAGCTCAGCTTCAGCTATATATTTCAAGAAAAAAAGCATTTAAGGATCTCGATTTCAAATCAAAAGTTGCTGAATCGTGTTTTGAATCGGGCCTACTACTAACGGAAATCTCCAACGGTGCGTCTTCGTTGGAGAGCCCTTCTTTCGTTGATTTTTTTCAAAATGACAGCTTGATGGAAAGAATAATTTTACAGGGAGTTTAGTCTCCTTACTATCTTTCAATAAAGTTACTTTTTGGATAGCTGCAAATGATGGACTGTAGCTATAAGAGGAGTTGTGCTGCTTCACTGTGGGGTTTTTTCGGTCTTGTTTCCAACCAGACTGCTGCCCAGATGTTCAAGGGAAAGACTCTTCAGCATCATTTATTCGTACCAATCAGAAGTGGAGCTTCAGAACTCTTTCACTTCTAGGGAACTAGATTAAACCTATATTTGCTCATATTATTGAAGACAAATGTGGTTATATCAAATTTATCTCAGAGATTATCAATCCATATGTAAGTGTCCTACTCGCATATTACATAAGGTATGTGACCCTTTCAGTAACATCATGGTAGTTTTAATTGTTTTTATACTCTGCAGGTTGAGTTGTACCAGGACAGTTGTGGCCTCTGCAGCCTGTGCCTCTTTCCCTTCAGCAATACCTTCACTGCAGTCACAACCCGCTTGTTGCTCTCTCGTAACCATGGGACATTATTACACCAACTTCTTTACCAATACTGCGTCGAATAAAATAGTGCTTGTTAAGGTAATGCGTGCTAATTGCTGGCTCATGCTGCCTACACTGGTGATTTTTCTGGTTGTGTACTGATATTTTCTCCTGATAACTAGCAGGGACCTTTTAAGGTTAATTTAGAGATGGGTTCTTTTTTTTCTGCCAGTGAGTGGCACAATCTGCCTCTCTCCAGCAATTTTCAGCTCTCCGAAAAGCATTTTGTCGCTGGTATTTGGGTTGACCAGAAGCGACTTAAGATCAGTCATGATTTTGTTGTTTTTAAACCTAGTGTACCAGGAGTGAAGAAAAATAATGGTTGGGATCATACATGTATGTCAATTTGGTGTCATCCTTGGAGACCTTCAAGATCTTCTGTTGTAGGTAAAGAGTCCTCACAAGATAATCTTGCGACAACTCATGAGCCTTTTGTGATGCTGATGACAGTCCTTGTATCTCTCTGTTGCATCACATTCTCAATAGTTAGCCTGGAGGATCTCTTTAAGATCGACTAGGTTTAGCTCGTCCTTAGTCTCCAAGTAACTTCTGAGGTGCAACCTGGAGGAAATGGCAGGGCTGACTGCCTTCCTATTCTTAACCTCTTGTAGCCTTTGTGAAAACCACTTTCAATCCGTCTCACCAAGCTGCTGCAGGAGATCCGGTCTTAATTCTCCAGTCTGACCCACATTATGAATCTCTTTGTTTATGAGATTTACCATCTGAATCAGAGTGATGGCTATCCCTAGATCAGATGAGGGAGGGAACTTGAGTCTTGATTGGTTTCATCTTTGGGAGCACTTGATGCTTCTGGGATGAGGCTCCTAATAAGTCATTAAGATCTTCAAAACACTTTCTGCCCCCAGTCCCCCATCTTGAAATGCTCATCGTCGCAAAGGACTGCGCTGCATTTTTCTTGCTGTGCTCTGATGGAGAACAAGTACCATGACCACTTGATCTCTGGTTTTCTCCGGCCTTGGCTAAACCCTCCAACTCCGGAATGCTGGCCTTGTCTGATGCCTTTTGTATGAACTTCACGAACTCCGAGAATGGTGGATAGCTTCCTTCTCTGTGAGTTTCCACTTCTCTGTTGTGTCTCTCCAAGGTACAGCAGGATCTTCTTTACCAGTGTGGTATTCTGCTTGGCATAGTCAGGTACACCAAGACTAGGCACAGTTTTTCTAGCAGCCAATTACTTTGCCAATGTAGTCCCAAAACTCCCTTGCACATTTGACACACCTGAGACGCAGGAATACCGTCCGAGGGAAGCTGTAACTGAATTGGGGCAAAAACAAAATTTGTGCTTGGCAGAGTTACTCAGGAGGGCAATTGAAAGAACGGTTGCCACGAATATCTGCATCTACAAAGAAGGGGGACAAAATAATAAATGTCTTTTTTTCCTCCGAAGCCCAGGTGAATCAGTTCACTCTGGCTTACCTTCATCGTCCTTTGACTCCATGAAAGGTCCCGTCAGTCCTACTGGTCCAGGCAGACCTGGTATGCGCGGTGTGGCGGCAGCAGGTTCCTGGCAGTACATTTGACTCGCCTGAGACGCAGGACCATCACCGTCCGACCGAGGAAACTGGTCCAGTATTAAGCTTTGAGCTTGGCATATTTTAATACCCAGGAGAGCAATTGAAAGAACGGTTGCCACGCATATCTACATCTCTTATGTTCTCCCAATTCCTTCCTGATTGGAAGTGCTTTTATGTTTTTCACCTTGTCTGGGTATAATTTTACATTATGCCTTCTATTTTGAGTAACCTTTTTTGATAAGGGTTTCTCGCTGTTGGTTGTGGAGAATGGGCATCAATATATACTACGCCGTTCGCTTTGCGACCACATCAGACTCTCGTTCATTCTTCAACTTCCTGATTGCGAAGTGCTTTTATGTTTTTTACCTTGTCTTGGGTATAATTTTGCAATGTGGTTTCTATTTTGAGCAGCCTTTTTTGATAAGGGCTTTTTGCTCATGTGGAGAACGGGCATCAATGTGCTGCGTTGTGTTGTTCTGGGACTACAGTAGGACCTTTGCATGGCCAGTGCCGACATGTTTCGACTTTTTCTCTTCTCGGGGTCAATACCAGCGAAAACATGCTCTGCTACTCTGTCCTTTGGGCAGGTAGCTGTTGCTTGGTGGAGGTGCTATGGTACTTTCCACCAGGCAGATGGTCCTCTAGCTGTCTCTTATGTACAAACAAATATATTGTTAAAAATAATACTTTTTGGTATGGAACTTGATGTCTTTGTCGAACACAGCATAATGAGATTAGTGCACTTCGTTCCTGAATGGTACAAAATCATGAAACTTGACAGCATTGCCATCCAACAGCTCTTTTGGATCTACCATCCACTTCTCTACTACACCATGAAGTGGAGTGTAGTAGCTGCTGGTGTCCATTACATCCTTCTTGTCCAGCATGGACATCCGTGACTGTCATGTGGAACTGTATAATGCCCATGGTTCTTACCTCTCCAATGATAATCTTGTCCTCCATGTCGAATATCACCAAGTAGATCAGTTGCAGAGATGTCAACATTCAAAATTGAAAAAGGGTAATTTTCCATTAGATACCTGCTGAAAACAGCAAATTCCTTACATAACATGAAACCTGTTGAAAATCAAACACTTTGCATAATACAATTTTTATGAATTACAAGTATATCACATTAAAGAGATATAACATACATGCACATACCTGTGCTTATATTATGAAGAGATTAGTAGGTCACCTGTTTCGCTTTATGAAGCAACTGTTTGCTTGGCTTGTACTTATGACAAGGGGTGTACATTGTGCTCTTCTGGACAAGTAAAGCTTCCAGGGTGTCTACTTGTAAGTTCGGACGGAATGCCGTTTCATTTGTGTGCATGGTGCTGAATACACATTCACAACCAGCATTTGAATGTGGGATGACAAGACCATGCAGGTTTGCCCAACGATGAAGTAATTTTGCCTCATCATCAAGCAGGGTGAAAATCCTTTTTCCTGTGCTGTCATTCCCCTGACACAGGCTTATCAATGCTGGTGTCACAAGTCCTTGTTCACTATTATACACTCCAATAACGAGAGGATACAAGTGGCCACTGAAGTCTTGACTATTACTTCTATCAGTTGCAAGCTAAATGGCTGTTACCTCATACATTTTGAATATTTACTTTTGGTCTCATCAGCCATGGAACGTACTTTTACTGTTGTTTTTGTTCGTTTGCAACTGTACTTCTTGCAATTGTGGAGTTCGGGAACAATGATGTGAAAAGATCATGGTATGATCTGAAGCTGAAATAGGGAGATTGTGCTCCACAAAAGAATTTGAGAATACCTCAGCGCAAATAACCAGATTCTGTTCTTCCTCTCTGACAAAAAAACTAGTCATCCGCTGGTTTGATGAGACCACGTTTTTTCATCTTACTGTGTTTTTCTATGTCATATGACCCACTGTGGGTGATGTTGATGTCACAGCGACATATATTGCAGAAGGCATATTTTTCCCCCCGAACAGATGTCACAACAAAGTCCCACCTTTTGCTGTACTCACCTTTAAACTTCTGGTGAAATGAAGCAATCGTTGTTTGTTCTTCGATGGGCAAAATGAGAAAACTATAACATTCAATTGCCACAGAATAATGCGCTTGCTGCAACGCGAGTTGCACTGCAGAGCACGCAGTTCAATCCACCAGGCCCAGGGCGCGCGCATGCATAATATTGGAGCTATTTGGTTTTACCGTCTGTAGCTGGTTGCCAACCTACTTCCACGTATTGGCTATGTGTAAACTTGAAAACCAGACTATTATTTATTACGCCTTACTTGGGTTCTGTATTTTGAGTGATGTCTTTTTTGTGCACACACTACATTGTACATGTCAGCGCCCTAACGATCACACACCCAATAGTCTGATACCAAATTCCCATTTTATTAATATGCGCTATGCAAGAAAAGGAGTCCAGACACTACATGTAATACAAATTTTACACACATTATTTTATTCACATAAAGTCTTGGAAAATCATAGAAAATCAAACTAATCGTACAATCGTAATCGGGGTGAATAAATGATGCCTAAATCATAAATGTTGGCATCTCTACAGTTGATTTTTCTTTGTTTGGCTGGAGGAAGTGTCTGGTGAGCATTGTCAATGTGTCCTAGTGATGATGGAAATAAATGGCAGTAGCATTTTTAAAGGGCACATTAAACGGGGCCCCTGGTAGGCCTTGAGCCTACTTTTTTCTCCAATTCCCAGGTGAATCAGTTCATTCTAGCTCCACTGCATCATCCTTTGACTCCTGGCTGGCTGAAAGGTCCCATTGGTCCTTCTGGTCCACCCAGACCTTGTATGTCAGGTGTGGCAGCAGGTCCCGGGCAGCACATTTGACTTGTCTGAGACGCAGGACCATCATCGTCTGAGGGAACAGGTCAAGTACTGGAAGCTTTGAGCTTGGCAGAGTTAACCAGGAGGGCAATTGAAAGAACGGTTGCCACGAATATCTACATCAGCAACGACAAAATATAATAAAAATAAGATACATTAATAAGGGAACATGTTACTTAGGGAAGATTGGAGAGAAAAAATATTGAGGTAACAGAAACAAGAGAATCACATTAGAATAAGACTGTCAAAAACTTGTCGAAGTTTGAAAAACAAATGCATATTAGCATGACAAGTAAGTGGACATTTTATACCCCTGATCAAAACTGATCAAGTTTGAACAGCTTCTCTTTAGAATTCACCTTGAAACCAAATTCATGGCCGTGGAAACACATCCTGTAACGTTCCCTGCAGACAAATCATCTGCAGGTGTTGCAAGAGATCGGTGTTCTGCCTCCTTGATGACAACAAGGGCACTCTTGGCAGTTGCCCATCTTGAGCGAGGGCACATTTGACACACCTGAGACGCAGGACCATCACCGTCCGAGGCAACCGGTCCAATAACGGAAGCTTCGAGTTTAGCAGAGCTACCTTGGAGGGCAATTGAAAGAATGGTTGCCACACATATATGATCTGCAAAGAAAAATAAGATACATGAATATGGAAACTCATTAATTGAGGTCAGAGTAGCTGAGTAGCTGACACTTGCAAAACAATGCATATTAGCATGGCAACTCATACAAACACCAGAATACCACAAACCAGTACAATTTCTTCTTAAGTAAATAACTGTTTTATTTACCCAATCATATGTTATACATGTACTGTGAACATACTCCTCTGGATCCTCTAGATTAATACTGTGCTCTCTTTATTCTTGTTCAGTGTCTTTTGCCATTGAGAGTGCATGTTGGAGTCTGACCTTTTCAAGCTGAAAAATGGCCTGTTGCAAATTGGGGTAAATTTGTATTTGTCTTTGCTATTCTTGGAACCGAATTCTGTCGCACTCCTCCAATGCGGCATTGTTGTGCTTTCTCGAGAGACTCCTGCTCCGCAAAACGTCTTGCTGTCTGTGATCTTGAAGAACTGGCTGAACTTTGAGTCCTCCGACTGCTCTCAAGGAGTTGAGTCCTATCCATAGGTTGCTGGGAGTTTCCAGTCCCATTTCCATATAGCGGACTCACAGGAAGATTGAACTCCTTATCTTGCACCAAGTAAGCAGGATGGTGCTTAATTCTGGGTGGTCATTTCACTGCCAGGCTGTGTGACATAATTGTAGTCATGTTTGGCATGTAACTGGCGATGTATAGTATGTAAGTGGGTGGAAGTCATGCCCCCCAGTCACCGTTGCCATGTTTGTCAGCTGAGGTAGCATCAAGGTATCTGATGTCTATCATGCTCAAAGGACAAATTTGCTGTAAAACTTTCATCCCGGGTGAAGTGTGGTTTTCGGAGAAACTGCGGTTGGTGTATGAGTAGGGTACCACCTTGGGCAGAAGAAAGAATCGCGGTGGCACCCCTCGCATCATGTACCTGTGACTGGTCTTGGCAGCATGGCTCTACATCGTCAATTGGATACAGTGTTCCCAAGCATCCATGTGGTGGAAGCTGACTCTCAAGCTCTGTCTCATTGGTTATGACCACAAAGAACTTCCCATCCACAACACGGACAAGAGACCTCTCTCTGCTGACCGAAGAAGGGAGATTCCAAGTGAGGCCGGGTTCAAGAACTGCTGTGTATCCCTTGGGACCTGGCTTAGCAGATGCCTTGTATATGGATGCTGTCCTGGCAGGCATCCTGAAATCCCTACTAATCGGTAGGTAAGCTCGACTTATGGGCCCTTCACGTGTCAAACTTCAACTTCCTTTTTGTCACCCGCATCCCAGCCTCCCAAGCATGTTTGAACCCAATGGATCCTGGAACTGTGTGTTTACTCAGGGGGAGGGTACTCAATTGCGGCCAGCAATTCTTTATAACATTCAAGCCAAGTATACTCGGGACACGTGCCATAAGCTGGGCTAGACTGTGCTTCCCTTATTACCAGGATGAGCTGAGATAGCAGAGTCGCACTGAGAACCTCGAGATCCACCACGAGAAGCCCAACGTACGGAATGTTTGCCCCCTTGGTGGCGAAGAGCTGGAAGTACTCAGGACTGTTCTTTAGTTCATAGCCACATCCCTTGAAGTGGCATATGTGGCAATTTTCAGTTACAGTGGTAACCATAGATCCAGTGTCTATCAAGCAAGACACTTCGGTCTCCCCCAACTTGACATCCACAGTGTCACTAGTCGCTTACTGCCTTGGTAGACAAGGACACCTTAACAGCAGACTCCAGGCCTCTTGAGTTGCAATGACTCATTGAATGGCATGCATTGAGTTGTTCCTGGAGACTCTTTTCTTCACAGAACCTTACCTTTGCTGCTCAGGTCTCACCATATGGGGACGGCAGAGGACTCCTCCATGACAGGACCTTGTCTTTCAGATCGGTGGAGATTCATCGAGAGTGATACCTCAACCCTGATGAGAACTTCTCATTTAGGACTTCATCTTTTTAATTAAATACAGGGCTCCTATCTGAGGCTGGGCAAAGGCGGATCTCGTCACAAGCTGGCCCTGTGAGATGGTCAAAGACAAGTTGCCCCCCCCCCATAAGACAAATCCTTCGTCACATGATGAATATCCTCTGCTTGTTCTCTTCCGGGTCCTTGTCGGTGAGCGGCCTGCCAGCCAGTTGCATTCCCTTGTCTGTTGGCACAACAAATCCTTGCTGGCTTTGGGGCTTTTCCTTTCCCTCCATCCTCCAACTCTGCCAGGTTGTCAGGACCTTCATGCTCCTGCTGTGCCTCCTTGAACTACAGCATATCGCTGCAGTGTTTTTTACAAGAGTAGTAGCACACTTTGGCAGTAGCAGATGCCTCCTTCTTTATGGGATGAGATCCTTCAGAGGAATTCTGTTGCTTGATATCAATTAACACATGATAGTTTGTTAATGTTCATACCGTGTGTACTTGTCATACGCATGTATTGAGTTTGACAGTCATCGTGAGGCATAGGTGTACAGGCCACAGCTGCCCTGGTAAGTTTTTCATTTGTTGCACATTTTAATAGCATGAAAACCATAGGTGTACTGTAAGCTGATTGTGAATAAAACACATTTTAATATGACTTTGGATCGCAAATTATATGAGCACAAAGTTGTTGTGCATGGAACAGATGTGCATTTGGATTGAAAGCTGCATTTTGTATGTACATTTTTTTGTGAGTGAGAGTTAATTCACTATTTAAGCCAGAAATGAGATGCCCAGACGTACATGATTTGTATGTTGATTTGAACAGTACACAATGTTTAGATATTATGCACTATATGAAATACACAGTAGGGGCTAAATGTTTGTTATAAATACACCTACCAGTACATGACCAAGGATGGAGCAGAAGCAGTTCTAAACACAGGTGAATATATTAATATTTTAATATCCCCAGAATAAAATGTTTAATGAGATCACTTAAAGGGAATATATACAACATTTGCAAACATCGAAAAATAAAACTACCAAGTTTTTACGAAATACCTTACTAGGATGTTGGTAAATGACAGTCTAAAGCATCCTGTAAAATTATGGCACCTGGTGTGAAGTCCTTTTCAAGAAACTGGTATTTTTGTATACGTTTCCAGCAGTGGTCGGCCGACCACCATTGGAAAAACCTAACTATTTTGGAACTACTGCTCCAAATTTACCATTTTTTATTCAGTTCAAATTTTGTTTGCTATTGGTTACATATTCATGAACGGGTGTAGGCCAGCTAGACTTGTTCCTACCTTATAATTTTCCGGCATCTGGAAATTGATCCATTTTATCTTTAGTGGAGTCAGGGAACCAGACTACATGAACGTTTTTGTTTTTCTTGGTTTTTCAAGCATTGTCGAACAAAAAACTTCAAACATGTCAGTGTAACAAAATTTGATCTATTAAATCCCCCAAATAGTTCATTTCTGAAAACTACAGCAAAAGCCAATGATGTACATTCCCTTTAAGGAATATACAACACTTGCAGACATAAAAAAAAAAACTGAACTACCAAATTATCCTGTAAAATCGTGATATCTGGTGTGCTGACATTTTCAAGAGAAGTGGTATTTTTGTATCAATTTCCAATGATGGTCGGCCCACCAGCTATTAAAGGTTAAACACAATCTAATCGGTTTGTTCTTGTAAAGTTGTACCAAGGATCACTTGTATATGTACCCCTCTACATGTCATGTATCATGTACATGTATATGCCAGTGTTGGTCTACTTCTTCATTCTCTCATTGTCAATTGACCTGTGTGGTTACATTGGGGGGGGGGGGGGGGGTAGGCCTACAACTACAAGCGAAATCGGACGCGCTCCACCCACCAACCAAAACCAAACGAACAACAACAAATAAACTTGCCCAAAATGACAAAATTCGACCACAGCCAAAGTCTAGACATAGTCCACCTGTTCTGTAGACACGGTTGCAAAATACCATCATAGTAAAATAGTCAATTTCAGCGGTTTAAGTACTTAAAATATTGATTATGTAAGCCGAAAGTGCACACGACCTGGCGGCGGGCCGTCATTTTACCACGGATCATCTCAAAAGCAAAGTGCGCCCTCTCTTGATAGCGCACGGTGCCTTACATACATACGGGCCGCGGTACGACGATTTTGGAGTGCAAATTTGCGGGGTGTTCAACGCGACCGACGTACGTCTACAGAATCTGTCCACACTCGACTCGTACTCCACAGTTGTCATTTTGACAATTTCTTGTTGAGCCGTGATTGTCAAGTCAAAGCCCGTATCACAGGTAATGTAGCCATGAAGTTGTTTCTTATAGGCCCTAATTAATATTAAGTCTATAACTTAGAAACCTACGTCGCGACTGTACGAGACAGCAGTTGAGGTATCTGGTTTGTGCCGGTTGTCAAAACTTTGTTGACACTGACACAAATACCGTGTTGACGTTACGCCCCAACTATAGTTAGGAGTTGGGCCGGATAGTAGGGTGTTCATGTTCCGCGGCGCTGGCACCATGTATTCGTCGTGCATGCATGCCGCAGGGCTGGCTGGCCACGTGGTAGGCCTAGTCATGCTAGTGGTACTTCCTTCCTTCCTTACAAGTGCAGACTTCATGGCTGAAGATAATCGCACTGCCTAGTTGGATGAGTTGTCCAGCTGGGTTTTATACTTATAGTCCAGCAACATTTTTTTATGCAAAATAATTGGCGTGGCCCAGTTGCGTGGGCCCCACCCATAGCTAATGTCATTGCAACCCACTAAGTAAAGTCGGACATGTATGATTGTATCAGCGCTGACGCTGTAGGGAATGTGTTATACTTATAGTCTAGTCGTACATCAATGTAAACTATAGTTGCCTTGGGACAGCAAAATAAAAATATTAGAGTGGCCCAACTATAGATGGGCGCCACCCATAGCTAATTTCAATGGTCCAAGTAAAGTCAGATGTGTATCAGAGCTGTAGGGAATGTTTCATAGTTGTACATCAATGTAAACTATAGTTGGGACACCGCAAAATAAAAAGATTGGAGTGGCCCAACTATATATGGACCGATCCAGTAAGCACCGGACCATGGTATTCTGACCAATCACAGCCGTGATTTATGTCCGACATGCGTGCACAAAAGTCCGACATGCGTGCATGCTCGTATGATGCGCGCGGCAGGAAAATGCAGTGTGGCATTGGAGAGGAGCACATGTTAATTTGCCCACGTGCACAGTGGGAGGGGCTTACTGGATCGGTCCATTGATGGGCCCCCTTGATGACTCCCAACCATAGTTGGGCCAGCCCAACTGTGGAACTACAGTTGGGACCGTCCTAACTATAGTTTGGACGATCCCAACTATAGTTGGGACCGATACCATAGTTGGGGGCGTAACATTTTGACATTCTGAATGAAAGGCTGGCTACTCACTAGCCTGGCCCAGGTTGGACAATTGTCTTCATTGCAGTACTGACGAAGTAGGGAGGTAAGGGAGTCCACTGGGCTAGCCTACACACACGCTATTTTAGACCCGTGAACGTGGCGTTGTAGTTGACAAACCACGTTCACGTGTCTAGCTAACTTTATGTCTGTAAATTAAATGAAACGGTATTAAAGTAGAGCGGCTTAGTGATTCAGGATGTATGGGAATTAATTTCCTGACAAATTGTGTTTCTTGAAATATAAAATCTAACTCTTGTCGTGCTTGTCAATGGTCCGGAAATAAACCACTGGAGCAGCTAGGAAGTGTAATCTTTTTATGAATGAGAAATGTAATCAAAGTGCAGAATGGTAATAACAAATGTATGAACAAAGTCGTTGGTTGCACAAATCATAAAAATAAATGCAAGTGTGGCGTGTTTTGTCTGCCAAAGTTGGCCCAAAATTTTATGAATCTTAACAGAGAAGAAAATAAACATAATTAATCTAGGCCCCTATTTGTTGATTAAATGTTGGGAGAAAAGTCGGGGGGGGGGGGGGGGGGCAACTGGAGGGGGGCAAGGTTGTGGGGGAAATTCCCCCCCCCCCCAGCAACGCCACTGAGAAGGCACCCGGTTCTAATTCGCTAGTGCGCCTCACATTAAATATGTATGTGGGAGATTGTCACTTAAATTTTGCCAGATCATGCAGAGGAGTGGGGATTTCGTACCTTCAAAAGTCACAATCCCGACGTCTTGGGTGGGGCAGCCGGGGGGGGGGGGGGGGGGGAGAGAAACAATCGATCTAGGCGTATCAATATAACTCTTATGAAATCTAACTTGCTATCATAATTTCTGTGAACATGTTTGCACTGTGCTTGGACAACTTAATTTTTTGGCAGCTCAACTTGGGACTACATCTGTGTGACAAGTCGACCATCTGTTTGTCTAATGGAAAGACAAGTCATCCATCCGCTCTGTTCACAAGCACCCCCTCACCGGCAAAGGAAGTACATTTGGGGGTGACAGACCGACGCCATTGCCTGACTGCAATGCGTTTGACGCGAAGCTTGGCTTGGCTGGGGCTGGGGGTTGCCAAGCTGGGTGCATTTTGATGGGTGGATAGGGGGATGGAGCCGCCAGGATTTCTTGATGTGGTGTGGGCCCTGCCATCGTGCAAGCCACGTCACCGGGGCTGTGCACCATGCTGGGATCTGGCGGCTACTGTGATGCCCACTGCACACAGTCATGCCATAGATACTACAACTTACATGTACCCGCAATGTGACACATGCGCATACATGCTCAAACATCGACGGGCAACCTGTGTGGAAAAAAACAAGCGCTACGCTAGCTACATACATGTACAACGCCGCACATGGTCAAGTTGTCTCCATACATAAAGGCATTTTTATAACGCCCCACAAAGATCGGAGCGCTTTACAAAAGCTGACAAAATAATTAAAGATACAAACAAAAAATGCATTGATACAGATTAAAAAAAAAAAGTCAAAGTCGACTTGTCTCAAGTTCACAGCGGACGACGGTCGAGTTGTTGCACCGGTCGAGTTGTCTGAAGGGTTGAGTTGTCCCGAGTCGAGTTGGCAATTGGTTGACTTTGTCCGACATTCGTTTGCACGAACTGTGCAAGTATGAGCGAGTATGGTGCTTTTATGCCGTCTCATTGTAGGCCTACTACATAGACAGCCCTTGTGGATGGAGCACTAGTGGTATGCAATGCATGGTTTGCCAGATATTAAATGGCCCAACTATTCTAGCCCGGTTACTAATTTTTTTTTTATTATACCCAGAGTGCGCCGAGTGTACACGTGTATGTTCTTTATTTAGACAAGTTTAAATGTCGTTTAAAACAGCTAGGGGTTTGTTCGCCGATAATAATGACACGAGTTCGCCTTCGGCTTGGGCCATTGTCTATATTTAGGCCCCAAGCTGGTCCTAAATGTACTTGTTTAAAACCAGCCAAGCACATACATGTATTTATTCCCTTATTTAGTGCAGATGTGACATAGCCTTTAGGCTTATTATATCTATATTAATAACAAAGTCTCTGTATGAATTAATGTAACCAATAAGTTTGTAGACTTGAAAAAATGACGACTTCATTTTGAAAAAAAATGAAGACTTCAAAAACGTTTGTTTTGGAAAATTTGGTGAATTGTGTCGCCTTATCAACTTCCCTGTGATTGTTCTGGAATTCCACTGGTTATTGTGCTTGGCGCTTTGTACATTTGACCTTGTACATTTGAGTGCTTTGTTGTTCAACCAGACTCCCAAAAACTGCTTTCTCATCTCAATCTTTTTTGTTCTGTAAAATTGAACTTTTTTGTTTGTGCAAGGACAAGCTCGTTGAACTAAAAGTGAGTGATTCAGCAAAAAATAATATTAATAAAAACAAAATTAGAAAATCAAATAAAAAAAAGGATTGGCAAAAATCAAATGTGGCTTCATAACAACCTTAGAAACTATTAAAACTACTTGACTGTCGGGGGGAAAAACCCAAAAAATAAATATCACATTTTAATTGTTTTATATGTAAGCAAAATGTCTACAGCATTACATTGTTCATGTGCAAGAGGGAGTTAAAATAAAACCTTGGAGGACCGTTTACCATGTTGGCTTTGTCATGTTTGCTGTATCTTTGGAAATATAGACTAGTTACCATGTGTACTCTATCATATCCGTTTATTGATAAAGTATTCACTTCATCAAATCGTGCCCTTTCTTGTACCAGTGTGTGTTGGCCTGTACCTTTGGATGTCGGGTCACACAGTGTTTGCATTGATTGGAGAATGGATGACAATGACCCAATTGTGCAAACAGTGTAACAGACAAGGGAAAAGTTTGAAAAGATAAACATTTGGCTGAGGGTCCTCATAGTTTTGTTGTTACCATTGGCATAGCGAGGGGAGGGGCAAGTTGGGGTACTGGTACTGGAAAAGAGAAAGAGAAACAGAAAGGAAAAAGGAGACGAGTGATGAATCAGAATAACTGTTAATTTAATGTTTATTTAACAACATGGGTGTCAAGTTTTCCCAAGGCTGGTGATTTCTCCCTTCCTTTCTGGTGAGTGCCCCCCCCCCCCCCCTCTTAGCTAAAAATCCTGGCGACACCCATGATTGTTACAGATGGGGCTGGCCCGAGTATACCAAATATTTAAATATTCGCTAATCAACCAAATATATTCAAATAGCTTCTTTGCTGGTTTGAATATTTTTTTTGGGGGGGGGGGGGGGACTACGCACGGGCAGTCGGGCACGCACAACT